>NC_138998.1:0-1200000 GCF_964374135.1 Grampus griseus
CTCTCTCCATTTGGGAAAGTACAGTGACACACTTAAGCGTGAATGACTCAGAGGTGGGGAATTCCACGGAGACAGAAAGTATGTGTGGAATGTTGAAAGGTGTGAAAAGGAGAGAGCACTTGACCCCAAGCATTCTGGCAAAGGATGACGAAGGCGGCAGCTTCAAAGGGACCTGGGAGCCTCCGAGCAGGCCTTCCATTCCAACGCCCACTTGCCTCTCGGGATTCCTTCCAGGTTCTCAATTGGCAAGGAAGGGTTCTGCACCATCTGTGGCTATTTACATAAATAGGGGCGTGGCATCCTCATCCATTATAAACCCTGAGCTTCTGAGAACTGAAAAGTTGGCCAGCAGTTTCCGTGCCATCCCTGTGGGTCTCCCACCATGGATTCGTCCAGCTCATCCGGCACATACAGCACCTCCAGAGGTACGTTGCCCTCAGCATCTGGGCTCTGTGCTTGGATCATCCAAATACACTCATGCACCTCCCCGACCCAAGGGTTGATCACCACGAAGGTTGAAGTTTCCCAATGACCACCAAATGGCATGCACTGATATGCTGGGACATGTTTCTGGAATCACTTGGACAAAAGGATGCACCTTGGTTTGGGCATTTCACGTACATATTTCTGGTTTGCTGCTTCATTTGTTTTCCTTCTAGAAATCCACATGGAAGTTGGTAGCCCTGTTGCCTGACAATGGCTTCTCTACTAAAAATCCCAGCCTGTGTTTGCAGTGAATGGAACACGAGTATTTGATAACGTTCCCAACTAAACTGACACTCTTTTCCAGTTGACAGTGTTTGGGATTTTGAATTTGTTTCACATGTTCTATTCTTGCTGTTGTTGCGGATTTGCTCTGTTATGTTGTGTGTTCCATTTGAACTGGTTAACTTCCACGGTGTCCATGGAAATAATCCACATCCAGTATGTGTTAAGATTACGAGACAAAGAGAGATTTTCTTTGAGCACACCTGAAAGCTAGAACCTGGGAAACAGAGATTCCAGGAGCACTCGAACTGTCTTTCATTAGACTCCAAGGTAGGCACTGCAGGAGTCTCTGGAAAGCCAAAATCTGCAGTGTGACAAGTCCGTTCCTTGAGTGCTTTCCAAATATGTTCCTTGGAGCTGGCAGGAAGGAAGGGCGCTTTTAAAGGGAGTCCCCGTTGGGGATCCGAAACCCTTGCCTTGTCTTGAATCCTTCCAGAGGGAGACCTGGAGACGACCCTACGTCACCAGCTGCCAGCTGCTAGGGCAGGTAGCCCTTGCAGAAGGGTTGGCATTGACCTAGAGTTGGAGAGATTTCAGGAAACTCAAGATCTCAAGGGTGTGCAGGACGTGCCTGAAACCACACCCCCCCTGGCCATCATACCCGGCTCCCACCTTAGAATGCAGGAAACAAACATCCATCCATTCCCTTGCTACAAGAAATAGGCAACCTCAAATAGGAAAGGGGTGGGGGGTAGCCCTTCAGACTGCCCAACTGAAAGAATAGCATGCACACGGGGAGAGTCACCATGACCTCGGTGACTAAAAGGGAAACTCATCTTCTGAGGAGTACTGGGCTGTTGTGGGTGTGTGGGTGGGTTGGCGCCATCAGACAGGGCAGCACGTTGGTCATGGCTCAAAAAAATAGGTTTTCTAAACAATCCTCTAGTGTGTTCTGTGTTGGGGGTTGGCTTGTGTGTTTGTCTGGCTTCATTGGGCTTTCGTCTACTTTCCTTTCCAATAGTGAAAGTGCAGATATGCTGTGCGAATGATAGTTCAGAAGCCAGGTTCCTATGGTTAGCATAGAGTTAGAGGTAAATCTGGTAGAAGCCATCAAGATTTTCCAAGGCCTCCACAGGTGGAAAATCCTTCCACCCGTTTTGGTCACGGTAGCCTGTTTTCCTAGGGCTTTCCCCTTCTCTTTGCATTGTGTCCTGTGGATCATTGGCGAATGGTGAGGTGATCCCCATAGCCTTGACCCTCAGCTTAGCTTGAGCCCCCAGGGTCCCACTCAACGTGGCTTTTGGGGTGTACCCACGGTTTATCCAAATGCAGAGTCTTCCCCTGGCTTAGAGCTTTTTCTCATGGCACAGGGACCAGCACTGGGCCGGCACCATTCATTTGCACCTCCATGGATTCTCCCCTGACACATTCCCCCTCTTCTCTCCCACAGGCCGACTCTCAAGACCATCGCGAAGGAGGAGGCTTGTTCTGAGTCTGAGTCAGAAGGACACCCTGCAAGCACTCTTTCAACAGAACCCCTATCCCGGGATAACGACCAGAGAATGGCTGGCACGAGAACTGGACATTCCAGAAAGCAGAATTCAGGTACAACCGAGTCTCTCGATCCATTTTCCCTCTCGTGGTCCGTGTCCAGATGCAAGTTGCCCCACTCCAGTTGCACTCCTTACTCTAGGGCTTTCCTCTTCGGGGTGCTCCAGACAGCAGGAACTCGAATCTTGGCAAGAAGGTGGCTCCCTTTGGAAAACGTGGCCAGACTGAGCTGTGTGGCGAGAGGTCCATTCAAATGTGTGGTCAAGTATAAAGGGCGAGGGGCCAAGGAAGCAGGAAGGCCTGGTGGTGTCAAGGAGATGTTACCTTGATGGCTGGCCTCCGAGGAACTAGCTGTGCTGAAGACTTCCCTCTCTGGGCACGTTGGAGAGGAGTCACCAAAGTTAGGAACACCGTGCCTGCGACCTTACAGAGCGTCGCCAAAGACTGATTGACTTTCCCTACGAACACTTTTTCTCAGGGTGTCCAATTTTCCACACACCACCATCAGAAATGTCTAAAGACATGCACACACACACGCACACAAGCACAGGTCCACATTGCTGTTCGGCCTCGGGGAATGAGGTAGCATGCACAATGTTTCACTGTTGAAGACAAGGACACATATTCTGAAGAAGGGGAGCGGGTACATAAGAGCCTCCTGACCTAAAAGTGATGGAGGCATGTAGTCCCTGAGTAGTAACTGTCAATGAGTAGTTCCCAGGCAGCATGAGAAGAGTGGTTTTCATGGGGGCACTTGCTAATGGATACGATTGCATGTTATGAGACAGTACTGCCTGTGGGGACATAAGAGAGGCAGGGAGACATGAATCGGGCATGGACTATGGGAAACGGGAGGCAAAGAGACCAAATGAGGGAAAGGAGATTGAGCCTGAGAGCCTGGGACAGAGACAGAGCGAGGGGAAGGCAGGCAGGCAGTCACTTGGGCAGCCGGGGGGGTCTCAACAGAGACAGACGTCAACAGGTAGATGTGGAGAATCGTAGACAGAGACCAAAAGACCCACAGAGAAAATGGTAGTTTTGATGAGAACGGCTGGGGCGGGGGAGAGAGACAGAGAGAGTTAGCTATCCATCCCATTCTGACTGTGGGAAAGCAAGCATTGTCTCCTCCTGTGTCACAAGTCATTACTCTGGACACCAGTAAGGTGACTCGAAGAGGAAGGATTATTTTCACGGACACAGATTGTGTATTCTGGAATCTGGTGCACTTCTTCAGAGGTAAAAGCCGGAGTCTACATTCTACATGCTAGTGAGACTTCAGTCCCTTTGAATCGTAAATATTTCCACTGGGGGCAGACGGGCCATACTGGGTCTCCATCAGTCGGCTTGTTGCTCGCCGACTGGCTGGCCGGCCGGCTGGCTGGTGCGTTTGTGCATTTGTTCTATGGTGCATCCCTGCAATAGATCTTGGAAGTACGTGCATAAGCATTGAAAGACAAGGCTTTCTTTCTTTGTACCCAGGTTTGGTTTCAAAACCAACGAAGAAGACGCCTAAAGCAGAGCCGATTGCTGTCGGAGAATGCCTTCAAAGGAGGGCAGTCACAGCCACTGCGGCCCCCACCACCTGAGGCTTTGACTCGAGGTAAGTACCCGGCATTCCATAGGCATTTCCCAAGAGCATCTCCTTGAGACAGAATCATCTATGAACGTGGATGACCATGGGAGGCCAAGAACGCTTCAGAGAGGAAACAATGATATCTTGGGATCTTGCCCCATTCCTGTTCCACCCAGGAGCATCATGCCCCTCTTGGAGGGTGGGGAGATGCATGCCCAGGAAGGCTTGGAATCTTTGGGTCCAGAACCTGCCCGGACGTGCAGAAATGCCTTCTTCCGTCACATGGGGCGTTTTCACATAGCACTGAGTTAGGTGTATCGATGTATCGATCTTGATCTATGACATACCGCTTCCTACATACCACACACTGGATCTGCTGTGAATGTGCTGAAATTGGCCTGAATGTCCTCTCTTCTCTGTGTGTTCTTCTTTAGGAAGCATGGGAAGAGAGGCCAGGCGAAAGAGGACTTTCATCTCTCCTTCTCAAACAAGGGTCCTTATGCAAGCCTTTGAGAGGGATCGATTTCCATCTATTGCTGCCAGGGAAGAATTGGCTCACCAGACAGGAATTCCCGAACCTCGAATCCAGGTAAGTTCTCCACCAGTGGGTGGAACTTGGCTTCTCCCACGAGAAAGGAGTGTTAACCCTTGCGACGGGTTGTTGCTGGATATATGTAGGCTTGGAGACGGGGGATTGGGAGGAAGTTCCCTTCGTCTTACGAATACGCTACGGGGGCTGATCTGAAGGCATCCATTTCCAGAAGAGGACAGGGCAATGGAAGTCCTGGGCAGCCAGGGAGGGGCCTGAGTTTGTAGCTGGTCAATGCCAGCTCTCCTCAAAGACAGGGGTGGGGAGGGGTGCGGAGAGTGGTGTGAGTCCTGTGTTGCCCTGACGTCCTCCCGCATTTTCAAGAGCCAAGGTGAAAGCTCTATAGGAAAAATGGCCCTTAGGTGAGGCCCAACAGTACTTGCCATGGGTCTGACAGATTGGAGGGCATGTCAGGTCAGGGCAGGGCAGGTTGGGGCGGGCTGGGGTGGACCGGGAATGAGGTGGCGGCAAGTCGATCTGGATTGTCACGCTGCTAATGCTCCTGTCGCCCCATATGGTTCCCTAGATATGGTTCCAGAACCGAAGAGCTCGGCACCCAAAGCAGAGCGCTAGTGGGCCTGTGAATGCCTTAGCCAAAGGCCCTGATGCCACATCAGCTGTGACTGCCCTGTCGGACCAAAGCACCCTGCCCACTGTCCATAGAAGCTCTCATCGTTATCCTCCCTCTCATGCACCTGATAGCATGCAATCCTTTGCTGCGGCCACTGCTGTTTTCTCCCCCTCCTTTCTTGGGCCAGAGGCTTCCTATGGGTGCTGTGTGGGCCAGCCATTGATGTTCATCATGCTCCAGCCCAGCCTGGCAGCCCTTCAGAGATGCCAGAACACACAGCCTCTTCTGGCCACAGTTCCGTGGGGCGAACGGTCACATGCTCTCATCGCCAGTGGGCAGCCTGCCCAGGGGGCCATCTGGCCACCTGCACCACCAGAGACACACTTCTGGCAGCAGCAGGCAAGCTCAGGTGAAGAGACATCTCCCCAGCTGGAGCAACAGCCCCAGCGCTCAGCCCTTACAGGCTCCTCAAGCCTCCTGGATGAACTCTTGTCAGACGTGGACATTCTGGACAAGGCAGGCCCTTTTCTGAATGTGGACACAGAGGAAGAGGAACTTGCAGCAACCCTGGAAGGCCCCCTCAGCGAGGAAGAATTCAAGGCCCTGCTTGACATACTGTCAGGCTCCCCAGTGCCACAGGTTTAGGGGCAGGAAGGAAGGCCTTCCCCCGAGCCCCTTTCAAGCCTCCTTTCCTGGGAGGCAGAGCCATGGGGGAGAGAAAGAAGAAGGAACAAGCAATGCTCATGATAGTGTCTGGCAGGGAGAACAAGGCAAGTTGACTGTCGACAGCAACTGCGTTGTGCCCAGGAGGGATGCCATGCTCCACACGGACTGTCACAAAGCTTGCGCACCAAGAGGGACACCCTCTCTGAAGCCTCAAGGAATTCAAACCTTCCAATGAGAACGAGGAGGACCCAACGCTGAACTGGATTTCCCCGTTGTATGTGACATTCCATTGATCCAATCAATAAATCTTGGCACTCAGTTCAAGTTCTTGGTTGTGCTTTTGTCACTTTGATTTCTCCCGCATTTCCTCAGAGAGGTGAAATCCCTCCCATGACCTGGGACAGCATGGAAGGTGGTCCAGATACCCCTGTCTAGTCCCGTAGCTTGTAGCCACAAACACACCCTAGTGGAATCACGAAAACAGTCTCTCAGTGACAACATTCACTTGCTTTCTGGGTGCATGGTATGGAAGAGTTCCTCGAGGGCATCGCCTTTGCACACAAGGACAGAACTATGCAAACACTTTCATTGCCAGGGTTTATAGTAACAACTGTGCCCAATGTATTATGCACACAAATCATCACTCTCCATCTCTCTCTCTCTCTCTCTCTCTCTCTCTCTCTCTGGCTCATTACATGTCCACGGCTACACACTACAGGAACACACCTCTCAAAAGATAAGCCAAGTTATAACTAAAGTGATGAACAAATGAACTGAAAAACCGAATGCCTGTGGCATTGTAACCTCATGGCAGATGATCCCTTCCACTGCTTCTTTCAAAAATATTTTCCAACACATGTGCCTCGTACACTCTGTGTTGAGTGATTCTCCACTGGCTCAATCTGTGTGCCCCATGTCCAGCATGGGAGTGTCAGTGGCACGAAGTATTAAAATAATCTAATGTGTAAACAACAATGTATCTGAGTCTCTGGATACAACTGCATCCGGGTCTCTAGCTCTATTGTGTGCATATCTCTGCAGATACATCTAGTCCTCAACTCCCTCCCAGTCACTCCCCTGTCTTAGGCTCCCATTTGTCCAGATCTCTAGAGCTATATACAGCGCTCTCTCGCTCTCTCTCCCTCTCTCTCTCTCCCTCACTTTCTCACTCTCTTTCTCTTTCACTTTCTCTCTCTCTCTCTCTCTCTCTCTCTCTCTCTATCTCTCTCGCCCTCTCTCTCTCTCTCCCTCACTTTCTCTCTCTCTTTCTCTTTCACTTTCTCTCTCCCTCTCTTGCCTTCTTTTCACTGGGCAGAAATGGAACATCATTTTCAAGAGCCACACAGGTGGCATAGGCCTTCTGGGAAAAGAATCTGGCCACGGTAGCCTCAGGACAAGTAGGATTGGAGATGTGGAAAGAGACAGCTTATGGAAGAGTTGGTGCTTTCAAGAGGGTGGGGGGAACACTGGGTCACAGTGTGCCATGAAACACTGAGATGCTTGTGGGTGCTTTCAAGAGGGTGGGGGGAACACTGGGTCACAGTGTTCCGGGAAACTCTGAGATGCTTGTGGGTGGAAGGACTTGCACAGGCTCTTCCTAGAGCTGGGAACTGTGGCTTTACCATCTTGGTTGTCCAATGCTGGCCGCTCCAGAGAAACCTCAGAGCCCAGGGACAGGCAGCGGTACCTCCACAGGGAGGCCAGCGGTGCACTGTGCATAAACACACCTGCAGGCTCTCAGGATTCCCTGGCTGCCATGCAGATCACAGCTTCTGCTCCCCCAAGCAAGCTTATCCCACCTGGATTGTCCAGGAGGGAGGTGATCCAGGTCTGGCAGGCAGTGCCTTCTGGGAGAAGCCAGCAGATCCCATGTTTCAGTGATTAATTTTCTCAGCCAAAACTTCCAACTACTCGGGAAAACTCCCCCTGATCCAACAAGATGGTCATGCCTCCCTCTGATCTCTGGCACTGCAGGACAAGGGACTAGGACATACACCTCCTCAGGACATCCTCCTGGGCCCCCTGGGACTTGCAGACACCTACTGGTCCCAGTGACATCCGTCCAAGGGTACCACCTGACAACCGACCTTTGTGGGTACAGAAAATCAAACACACAGATCACACAAACAACCCTACGCACGTGCACACACACACACACACACACACACACACACACACACACACACCAGCCACGTTTTCATGAATTGCTGGTGTAATTACTCTGATTGCCAACTGTTTCTGAATAAGCTCACTATCTTCATGTTAATCCACGTGGTGGCCAAAGAAGCATGGTGGCAAAAGAACACATTTGGCATGGTTCTGTATTTTTTGGTGGGGTTTCTTTTGTTGGTTTGTTTTAAATTTTTCTATTCTCTGCAGCCCAAATGCACCGATAATGTTGGGATGGCTGTACTTGGAATCCAAGCTTTCCTTTCAAACTCAGCTGTGTCATCATCCATCATGTAACGTGCTACATATCCCTCTCCTTCCCCTTCCCCTTCCCCTTCCCCTTCCCCTTCCTCTTCTCCTTCTTCTTCTTGGTACAGTTGTCAGTTGACCACTGAATGTGAAACCGACTCTCTCTTTTGTACGTCAAGGATAAGCACTGAAAGTAAGTTCCTTTCCTTGTGAAACATACACGTGTGGCATGCCCCTTTCTCTGGTCTCTCCATGGCATGTGAGCAACGGGATGGGTTTCAGAGTACCTCTGAAAAAGTCCCAAACAGCTGAGGACCATGGGTAGACACTACATAAGCACTCAAGCTTAGTATGTGAATTATCGGGAACTCAAACCCCAGCCAAGGAAATGCTTTAGGAGTGTGAGGCAATGATGTCCTGGTGGTGATGAGGGAAGTGGGAAACGTACTCGATGCAAACTAGGCTCTAGGTTCTCTCTCCATTTGGGAAAGTACAGTGACACACTTAAGCGTGAATGACTCAGAGGTGGGGAATTCCACGGAGACAGAAAGTATGTGTGGAATGTTGAAAGGTGTGAAAAGGAGAGAGCACTTGACCCCAAGCATTCTGGCAAAGGATGACGAAGGCGGCAGCTTCAAAGGGACCTGGGAGCCTCCGAGCAGGCCTTCCATTCCAACGCCCACTTGCCTCTCGGGATTCCTTCCAGGTTCTCAATTGGCAAGGAAGGGTTCTGCACCATCTGTGGCTATTTACATAAATAGGGGCGTGGCATCCTCATCCATTATAAACCCTGAGCTTCTGAGAACTGAACAGTTGGCCAGCAGTTTCCGTGCCATCCCTGTGGGTCTCCCACCATGGATTCGTCCAGCTCATCCGGCACATACAGCACCTCCAGAGGTACGTTGCCCTCAGCATCTGGGCTCTGTGCTTGGATCATCCAAATACACTCATGCACCTCCCCGACCCAAGGGTTGATCACCACGAAGGTTGAAGTTTCCCAATGACCACCAAATGGCATGCACTGATATGCTGGGACATGTTTCTGGAATCACTTGGACAAAAGGATGCACCTTGGTTTGGGCATTTCACGTACATATTTCTGGTTTGCTGCTTCATTTGTTTTCCTTCTAGAAATCCACATGGAAGTTGGTAGCCCTGTTGCCTGACAATGGCTTCTCTACTAAAAATCCCAGCCTGTGTTTGCAGTGAATGGAACACGAGTATTTGATAACGTTCCCAACTAAACTGACACTCTTTTCCAGTTGACAGTGTTTGGGATTTTGAATTTGTTTCACATGTTCTATTCTTGCTGTTGTTGCGGATTTGCTCTGTTATGTTGTGTGTTCCATTTGAACTGGTTAACTTCCACGGTGTCCATGGAAATAATCCACATCCAGTATGTGTTAAGATTACGAGACAAAGAGAGATTTTCTTTGAGCACACCTGAAAGCTAGAACCTGGGAAACAGAGATTCCAGGAGCACTCGAACTGTCTTTCATTAGACTCCAAGGTAGGCACTGCAGGAGTCTCTGGAAAGCCAAAATCTGCAGTGTGACAAGTCCGTTCCTTGAGTGCTTTCCAAATATGTTCCTTGGAGCTGGCAGGAAGGAAGGGCGCTTTTAAAGGGAGTCCCCGTTGGGGATCCGAAACCCTTGCCTTGTCTTGAATCCTTCCAGAGGGAGACCTGGAGACGACCTTACGTCACCAGCTGCCAGCTGCTAGGGCAGGTAGCCCTTGCAGAAGGGTTGGCATTGACCTAGAGTTGGAGAGATTTCAGGAAACTCAAGATCTCAAGGGTGTGCAGGACGTGCCTGAAACCACACCCCCCCTGGCCATCATACCCGGCTCCCACCTTAGAATGCAGGAAACAAACATCCATCCATTCCCTTGCTACAAGAAATAGGCAACCTCAAATAGGAAAGGGGTGGGGGGTAGCCCTTCAGACTGCCCAACTGAAAGAATAGCATGCACACGGGGAGAGTCACCATGACCTCGGTGACTAAAAGGGAAACTCATCTTCTGAGGAGTACTGGGCTGTTGTGGGTGTGTGGGTGGGTTGGCGCCATCAGACAGGGCAGCACGTTGGTCATGGCTCAAAAAAATAGGTTTTCTAAACAATCCTCTAGTGTGTTCTGTGTTGGGGGTTGGCTTGTGTGTTTGTCTGGCTTCATTGGGCTTTCGTCTACTTTCCTTTCCAATAGTGAAAGTGCAGATATGCTGTGCGAATGATAGTTCAGAAGCCAGGTTCCTATGGTTAGCATAGAGTTAGAGGTAAATCTGGTAGAAGCCATCAAGATTTTCCAAGGCCTCCACAGGTGGAAAATCCTTCCACCCGTTTTGGTCACGGTAGCCTGTTTTCCTAGGGCTTTCCCCTTCTCTTTGCATTGTGTCCTGTGGATCATTGGCGAATGGTGAGGTGATCCCCATAGCCTTGACCCTCAGCTTAGCTTGAGCCCCCAGGGTCCCACTCAGCGTGGCTTTCGGGGTGTACCCACGGTTTATCCAAATGCAGAGTCTTCCCCTGGCTTAGAGCTTTTTCTCATGGCACAGGGACCAGCACTGGGCCGGCACCATTCATTTGCACCTCCATGGATTCTCCCCTGACACATTCCCCCTCTTCTCTCCCACAGGCCGACTCTCAAGACCATCGCGAAGGAGGAGGCTTGTTCTGAGTCTGAGTCAGAAGGACACCCTGCAAGCACTCTTTCAACAGAACCCCTATCCCGGGATAACGACCAGAGAATGGCTGGCACGAGAACTGGACATTCCAGAAAGCAGAATTCAGGTACAACCGAGTCTCTCGATCCATTTTCCCTCTCGTGGTCCGTGTCCAGATGCAAGTTGCCCCACTCCAGTTGCACTCCTTACTCTAGGGCTTTCCTCTTCGGGGTGCTCCAGACAGCAGGAACTCGAATCTTGGCAAGAAGGTGGCTCCCTTTGGAAAACGTGGCCAGACTGAGCTGTGTGGCGAGAGGTCCATTCAAATGTGTGGTCAAGTATAAAGGGCGAGGGGCCAAGGAAGCAGGAAGGCCTGGTGGTGTCAAGGAGATGTTACCTTGATGGCTGGCCTCCGAGGAACTAGCTGTGCTGAAGACTTCCCTCTCTGGGCACGTTGGAGAGGAGTCACCAAAGTTAGGAACACCGTGCCTGCGACCTTACAGAGCGTCGCCAAAGACTGATTGACTTTCCCTACGAACACTTTTTCTCAGGGTGTCCAATTTTCCACACACCACCATCAGAAATGTCTAAAGACATGCACACACACACGCACACAAGCACAGGTCCACATTGCTGTTCGGCCTCGGGGAATGAGGTAGCATGCACAATGTTTCACTGTTGAAGACAAGGACACATATTCTGAAGAAGGGGAGCGGGTACATAAGAGCCTCCTGACCTAAAAGTGATGGAGGCATGTAGTCCCTGAGTAGTAACTGTCAATGAGTAGTTCCCAGGCAGCATGAGAAGAGTGGTTTTCATGGGGGCACTTGCTAATGGATACGATTGCATGTTATGAGACAGTACTGCCTGTGGGGACATAAGAGAGGCAGGGAGACATGAATCGGGCATGGACTACGGGAAACGGGAGGCAAAGAGACCAAATGAGGGAAAGGAGATTGAGCCTGAGAGCCTGGGACAGAGACAGAGCGAGGGGAAGGCAGGCAGGCAGTCACTTGGGCAGCCGGGGGGGTCTCAACAGAGACAGACGTCAACAGGTAGATGTGGAGAATCGTAGACAGAGACCAAAAGACCCACAGAGAAAATGGTAGTTTTGATGAGAACGGCTGGGGCGGGGGAGAGAGACAGAGAGAGTTAGCTATCCATCCCATTCTGACTGTGGGAAAGCAAGCATTGTCTCCTCCTGTGTCACAAGTCATTACTCTGGACACCAGTAAGGTGACTCGAAGAGGAAGGATTATTTTCACGGACACAGATTGTGTATTCTGGAATCTGGTGCACTTCTTCAGAGGTAAAAGCCGGAGTCTACATTCTACATGCTAGTGAGACTTCAGTCCCTTTGAATCGTAAATATTTCCACTGGGGGCAGACGGGCCATACTGGGTCTCCATCAGTCGGCTTGTTGCTCGCCGACTGGCTGGCCGGCCGGCTGGCTGGTGCGTTTGTGCATTTGTTCTATGGTGCATCCCTGCAATAGATCTTGGAAGTAAGTGCATAAGCATTGAAAGACAAGGCTTTCTTTCTTTGTACCCAGGTTTGGTTTCAAAACCAACGAAGAAGACGCCTAAAGCAGAGCCGATTGCTGTCGGAGAATGCCTTCAAAGGAGGGCAGTCACAGCCACTGCGGCCCCCACCACCTGAGGCTTTGACTCGAGGTAAGTACCCGGCATTCCATAGGCATTTCCCAAGAGCATCTCCTTGAGACAGAATCATCTATGAACGTGGATGACCAGGGGAGGCCAAGAACGCTTCAGAGAGGAAACAATGATATCTTGGGATCTTGCCCCATTCCTGTTCCACCCAGGAGCATCATGCCCCTCTTGGAGGGTGGGGAGATGCATGCCCAGGAAGGCTTGGAATCTTTGGGTCCAGAACCTGCCCGGACGTGCAGAAATGCCTTCTTCCGTCACATGGGGCGTTTTCACATAGCACTGAGTTAGGTGTATCGATGTATCGATCTTGATCTATGACATACCGCTTCCTACATACCACACACTGGATCTGCTGTGAATGTGCTGAAATTGGCCTGAATGTCCTCTCTTCTCTGTGTGTTCTTCTTTAGGAAGCATGGGAAGAGAGGCCAGGCGAAAGAGGACTTTCATCTCTCCTTCTCAAACAAGGGTCCTTATGCAAGCCTTTGAGAGGGATCGATTTCCATCTATTGCTGCCAGGGAAGAATTGGCTCACCAGACAGGAATTCCCGAACCTCGAATCCAGGTAAGTTCTCCACCAGTGGGTGGAACTTGGCTTCTCCCACGAGAAAGGAGTGTTAACCCTTGCGACGGGTTGTTGCTGGATATATGTAGGCTTGGAGACGGGGGATTGGGAGGAAGTTCCCTTCGTCTTACGAATACGCTACGGGGGCTGATCTGAAGGCATCCATTTCCAGAAGAGGACAGGGCAATGGAAGTCCTGGGCAGCCAGGGAGGGGCCTGAGTTTGTAGCTGGTCAATGCCAGCTCTCCTCAAAGACAGGGGTGGGGAGGGGTGCGGAGAGTGGTGTGAGTCCTGTGTTGCCCTGACGTCCTCCCGCATTTTCAAGAGCCAAGGTGAAAGCTCTATAGGAAAAATGGCCCTTAGGTGAGGCCCAACAGTACTTGCCATGGGTCTGACAGATTGGAGGGCATGTCAGGTCAGGGCAGGGCAGGTTGGGGCGGGCTGGGGTGGACCGGGAATGAGGCGGCGGCAAGTCGATCTGGATTGTCACGCTGCTAATGCTCCTGTCGCCCCATATGGTTCCCTAGATATGGTTCCAGAACCGAAGAGCTCGGCACCCAAAGCAGAGCGCTAGTGGGCCTGTGAATGCCTTAGCCAAAGGCCCTGATGCCACATCAGCTGTGACTGCCCTGTCGGACCAAAGCACCCTGCCCACTGTCCATAGAAGCTCTCATCATTATCCTCCCTCTCATGCACCTGATAGCATGCAATCCTTTGCTGTGGCCACTGCTGTTTTCTCCCCCTCCTTTCTTGGGCCAGAGGCTTCCTATGGGTGCTGTGTGGGCCAGCCGTTGATGTTCATCATGCTCCAGCCCAGCCTGGCAGCCCTTCAGAGATGCCAGAACCCACAGCCTCTTCTGGCCACAGTTCCGTGGGGCGAACGGTCACATGCTCTCATCGCCAGTGGGCAGCCTGCCCAGGGAGTCATCTGGCCACCTGCACCACCAGAGACACACTTCTGGCAGCAGCAGGCAAGCTCAGGTGAAGAGACATCTCCCCAGCTGGAGCAACAGCCCCAGCGCTCAGCCCTTACAGGCTCCTCAAGCCTCCTGGATGAACTCTTGTCAGACGTGGACATTCTGGACAAGGCAGGCCCTTTTCTGAATGTGGACACAGAGGAAGAGGAACTTGCAGCAACCCTGGAAGGCCCCCTCAGCGAGGAAGAATTCAAGGCCCTGCTTGACATACTGTCAGGCTCCCCAGTGCCCACAGGTGTTTAGGGGCAGGAAGGAAGGCCTTCCCCCGAGCCCCTTTCAAGCCTCCTTTCCTGGGAGGCAGAGCCATGGGGGAGAGAAAGAAGAAGGAACAAGCAATGCTCATGATAGTGTCTGGCAGGGAGAACAAGGCAAGTTGACTGTCGACAGCAACTGCGTTGTGCCCAGGAGGGATGCCATGCTCCACACGGACTGTCACAAAGCTTGCGCACCAAGAGGGACACCCTCTCTGAAGCCTCAAGGAATTCAAACCTTCCAATGAGAACGAGGAGGACCCAACGCTGAACTGGATTTCCCCGTTGTATGTGACATTCCATTGATCCAATCAATAAATCTTGGCACTCAGTTCAAGTTCTTGGTTGTGCTTTTGTCACTTTGATTTCTCCCGCATTTCCTCAGAGAGGTGAAATCCCTCCCATGACCTGGGACAGCATGGAAGGTGGTCCAGATACCCCTGTCTAGTGCCGTAGCTTGTAGCCACAAACACACCTTAGTGGAATCAAGAAAACAGTCTCTCAGTGACAACATTCACTTGCTTTCTGGGTGCATGGTATGGAAGAGTTCCTCGAGGGCATCGCCTTTGCACACAAGGACAGAACTATGCAAACACTTTCATTGCCAGGGTTTATAGTAACAACTGTGCCCAATGTATTATGCACACAAATCATCACTCTCCATCTCTCTCTCTCTCTCTCTCTCTCTCTCTCTCTCTCTCTCTCTCTCTCTCTCTCTCTCTGGCTCATTACATGTCCATGGCTACACACTACAGGAACACACCTCTCAAAAGATAAGCCAAGTTATAACTAAAGTGATGAACAAATGAACTGAAAAACCGAATGCCTGTGGCATTGTAACGTCATGGCAGATGATCCCTTCCACTGCTTCTTTCAAAAATATTTTCCAACACATGTGCCTCGTACACTCTGTGTTGAGTGATTCTCCACTGGCTCAATCTGTGTGCCCCATGTCCAGCATGGGAGTGTCAGTGGCACGAAGTATTAAAATAATCTAATGTGTAAACAACAATGTATCTGAGTCTCTGGATACAACTGCATCCGGGTCTCTAGCTCTATTGTGTGCATATCTCTGCAGATACATCTAGTCCTCAACTCCCTCCCAGTCACTCCCCTGTCTTAGGCTCCCATTTGTCCAGATCTCTAGAGCTATATACAACGCTCTCTCGCTCTCTCTCCCTCTCTCTCTCTCCCTCACTTTCTCACTCTCTTTCTCTTTCACTTTCTCTCTCTCTCTCTCTCTCTCTCTCTCTCTCTATCTCGCCCTCTCTCTCTCTCTCCCTCACTTTCTCTCTCTCTTTCTCTTTCACTTTCTCTCTCCCTCTCTCGCCTTCTTTTCACTGGGCAGAAATGGAACATCATTTTCAAGAGCCACACAGGTGGCATAGGCCTTCTGGGAAAAGAATCTGGCCACGGTAGCCTCAGGACAAGTAGGATTGGAGATGTGGAAAGAGACAGCTTATGGAAGAGTTGGTGCTTTCAAGAGGGTGGGGGGAACACTGGGTCACAGTGTGCCATGAAACACTGAGATGCTTGTGGGTGCTTTCAAGAGGGTGGGGGGAACACTGGGTCACAGTGTTCCGGGAAACTCTGAGATGCTTGTGGATGGAAGGACTTGCACAGGCTCTTCCTAGAGCTAGGAACTGTGGCTTTACCATCTTGGTTGTCCAATGCTGGCCGCTCCAGAGAAACCTCAGAGCCCAGGGACAGGCAGCGGTACCTCCACAGGGAGGCCAGCGGTGCACTGTGCATAAACACACCTGCAGGCTCTCAGGATTCCCTGGCTGCCATGCAGATCACAGCTTCTGCTCCCCCAAGCAAGCTTATCCCACCTGGATTGTCCAGGAGGGAGGTGATCCAGGTCTGGCAGGCAGTGCCTTCTGGGAGAAGCCAGCAAATCCCATGTTTCAGTGATTAATTTTCTCAGCCAAAACTTCCAACTACTCGGGAAACCCCCCCCTGATCCAACAAGATGGTCATGCCTCCCTCTGATCTCTGGCACTGCAGGACAAGGGACTAGGACATACACCTCCTCAGGACATCCTCCTGGGCCCCCTGGGACTTGCAGACACCTACTGGTCCCGGTGACATCCGTCCAAGGGTACCACCTGACAACCGACCTTAGTGGGTACAGAAAATCAAACACACAGATCACACAAACATCCCTACGCGCGTGCACACACACACACACACACACACACACACACACACACACACACACACACCAGCCAGGTTTTCATGAATTGCTGGTGTAATTACTCTGATTGCCAACTGTTTCTGAATAAGCTCACTATCCTCATGTTAATCCACGTGGTGGCCAAAGAAGCATGGTGGCAAAAGAACACATTTGGCATGGTTCTGTATTTTTTGGTGGGGTTTCTTTTGTTGGTTTGTTTTAAATTTTTCTATTCTCTGCAGCCCAAATGCACCGATAATGTTGGGATGGCTGTACTTGGAATCCAAGCTTTCCTTTCAAACTCAGCTGTGTCATCATCCATCATGTAACGTGCTACATATCCCTCTCCTTCCCCTTCCCCTTCCCCTTCCCCTTCCCCTTCCTCTTCTCCTTCTTCTTCTTGGTACAGTTGTCAGTTGACCACTGAATGTGAAACCGACTCTCTCTTTTGTACGCCAAGGATAAGCACTGAAAGTAAGTTCCTTTCCTTGTGAAACATACACGTGTGGCATGCCCCTTTCTCTGGTCTCTCCATGGCATGTGAGCAACGGGATGGGTTTCAGAGTACCTCTGAAAAAGTCCCAAACAGCTGAGGACCATGGGTAGACACTACATAAGCACTCAAGCTTAGTATGTGAATTATCGGGAACTCAAACCCCAGCCAAGGAAATGCTTTAGGAGTGTGAGGCAATGATGTCCTGGTGGTGATGAGGGAAGTGGGAAACGTACTCGATGCAAACTAGGCTCTAGGTTCTCTCTCCATTTGGGAAAGTACAGTGACACACTTAAGCGTGAATGACTCAGAGGTGGGGAATTCCACGGAGACAGAAAGTATGTGTGGAATGTTGAAAGGTGTGAAAAGGAGAGAGCACTTGACCCCAAGCATTCTGGCAAAGGATGACGAGGGCGGCAGCTTCAAAGGGACCTGGGAGCCTCCGAGCAGGCCTTCCATTCCAACGCCCACTTGCCTCTCGGGATTCCTTCCAGGTTCTCAATTGGCAAGGAAGGGTTCTGCACCATCTGTGGCTATTTACATAAATAGGGGCGTGGCATCCTCATCCATTATAAACCCTGAGCTTCTGAGAACTGAACAGTTGGCCAGCAGTTTCCGTGCCATCCCTGTGGGTCTCCCACCATGGATTCGTCCAGCTCATCCGGCACATACAGCACCTCCAGAGGTACGTTGCCCTCAGCATCTGGGCTCTGCGCTTGGATCATCCAAATACACTCATGCACCTCCCCGACCCAAGGGTTGATCACCACGAAGGTTGAAGTTTCCCAATGACCACCAAATGGCATGCACTGATATGCTGGGACATGTTTCTGGAATCACTTGGGCAAAAGGATGCACCTTGGTTTGGGCATTTCACGTACATATTTCTGGTTTGCTGCTTCATTTGTTTTCCTTCTAGAAATCCACATGGAAGTTGGTAGCCCTGTTGCCTGACAATGGCTTCTCTACTAAAAATCCCAGCCTGTGTTTGCAGTGAATGGAACACGAGTATTTGATAACGTTCCCAACTAAACTGACACTCTTTTCCAGTTGACAGTGTTTGGGATTTTGAATTTGTTTCACATGTTCTATTCTTGCTGTTGTTGCGGATTTGCTCTGTTATGTTGTGTGTTCCATTTGAACTGGTTAACTTCCACGGTGTCCATGGAAATAATCCACATCCAGTATGTGTTAAGATTACGAGACAAAGAGAGATTTTCTTTGAGCACACCTGAAAGCTAGAACCTGGGAAACAGAGATTCCAGGAGCACTCGAACTGTCTTTCATTAGACTCCAAGGTAGGCACTGCAGGAGTCTCTGGAAAGCCAAAATCTGCAGTGTGACAAGTCCGTTCCTTGAGTGCTTTCCAAATATGTTCCTTGGAGCTGGCAGGAAGGAAGGGCGCTTTTAAAGGGAGTCCCCGTTGGGGATCCGAAACCCTTGCCTTGTCTTGAATCCTTCCAGAGGGAGACCTGGAGACGACCTTACGTCACCAGCTGCCAGCTGCTAGGGCAGGTAGCCCTTGCAGAAGGGTTGGCATTGACCTAGAGTTGGAGAGATTTCAGGAAACTCAAGATCTCAAGGGTGTGCAGGACGTGCCTGAAACCACACCCCCCCTGGCCATCATACCCGGCTCCCACCTTAGAATGCAGGAAACAAACATCCATCCATTCCCTTGCTACAAGAAATAGGCAACCTCAAATAGGAAAGGGGTGGGGGGTAGCCCTTCAGACTGCCCAACTGAAAGAATAGCATGCACACGGGGAGAGTCACCATGACCTCGGTGACTAAAAGGGAAACTCATCTTCTGAGGAGTACTGGGCTGTTGTGGGTGTGTGGGTGGGTTGGCGCCATCAGACAGGGCAGCACGTTGGTCATGGCTCAAAAAAATAGGTTTTCTAAACAATCCTCTAGTGTGTTCTGTGTTGGGGGTTGGCTTGTGTGTTTGTCTGGCTTCATTGGGCTTTCGTCTACTTTCCTTTCCAATAGTGAAAGTGCAGATATGCTGTGCGAATGATAGTTCAGAAGCCAGGTTCCTATGGTTAGCATAGAGTTAGAGGTAAATCTGGTAGAAGCCATCAAGATTTTCCAAGGCCTCCACAGGTGGAAAATCCTTCCACCCGTTTTGGTCACGGTAGCCTGTTTTCCTAGGGCTTTCCCCTTCTCTTTGCATTGTGTCCTGTGGATCATTGGCGAATGGTGAGGTGATCCCCATAGCCTTGACCCTCAGCTTAGCTTGAGCCCCCAGGGTCCCACTCAGCGTGGCTTTCGGGGTGTACCCACGGTTTATCCAAATGCAGAGTCTTCCCCTGGCTTAGAGCTTTTTCTCATGGCACAGGGACCAGCACTGGGCCGGCACCATTCATTTGCACCTCCATGGATTCTCCCCTGACACATTCCCCCTCTTCTCTCCCACAGGCCGACTCTCAAGACCATCGCGAAGGAGGAGGCTTGTTCTGAGTCTGAGTCAGAAGGACACCCTGCAAGCACTCTTTCAACAGAACCCCTATCCCGGGATAACGACCAGAGAATGGCTGGCACGAGAACTGGACATTCCAGAAAGCAGAATTCAGGTACAACCGAGTCTCTCGATCCATTTTCCCTCTCGTGGTCCGTGTCCAGATGCAAGTTGCCCCACTCCAGTTGCACTCCTTACTCTAGGGCTTTCCTCTTCGGGGTGCTCCAGACAGCAGGAACTCGAATCTTGGCAAGAAGGTGGCTCCCTTTGGAAAACGTGGCCAGACTGAGCTGTGTGGCGAGAGGTCCATTCAAATGTGTGGTCAAGTATAAAGGGCGAGGGGCCAAGGAAGCAGGAAGGCCTGGTGGTGTCAAGGAGATGTTACCTTGATGGCTGGCCTCCGAGGAACTAGCTGTGCTGAAGACTTCCCTCTCTGGGCACGTTGGAGAGGAGTCACCAAAGTTAGGAACACCGTGCCTGCGACCTTACAGAGCGTCGCCAAAGACTGATTGACTTTCCCTACGAACACTTTTTCTCAGGGTGTCCAATTTTCCACACACCACCATCAGAAATGTCTAAAGACATGCACACACACACGCACACAAGCACAGGTCCACATTGCTGTTCGGCCTCGGGGAATGAGGTAGCATGCACAATGTTTCACTGTTGAAGACAAGGACACATATTCTGAAGAAGGGGAGCGGGTACATAAGAGCCTCCTGACCTAAAAGTGATGGAGGCATGTAGTCCCTGAGTAGTAACTGTCAATGAGTAGTTCCCAGGCAGCATGAGAAGAGTGGTTTTCATGGGGGCACTTGCTAATGGATACGATTGCATGTTATGAGACAGTACTGCCTGTGGGGACATAAGAGAGGCAGGGAGACATGAATCGGGCATGGACTACGGGAAACGGGAGGCAAAGAGACCAAATGAGGGAAAGGAGATTGAGCCTGAGAGCCTGGGACAGAGACAGAGCGAGGGGAAGGCAGGCAGGCAGTCACTTGGGCAGCCGGGGGGGTCTCAACAGAGACAGACGTCAACAGGTAGATGTGGAGAATCGTAGACAGAGACCAAAAGACCCACAGAGAAAATGGTAGTTTTGATGAGAACGGCTGGGGCGGGGGAGAGAGACAGAGAGAGTTAGCTATCCATCCCATTCTGACTGTGGGAAAGCAAGCATTGTCTCCTCCTGTGTCACAAGTCATTACTCTGGACACCAGTAAGGTGACTCGAAGAGGAAGGATTATTTTCACGGACACAGATTGTGTATTCTGGAATCTGGTGCACTTCTTCAGAGGTAAAAGCCGGAGTCTACATTCTACATGCTAGTGAGACTTCAGTCCCTTTGAATCGTAAATATTTCCACTGGGGGCAGACGGGCCATACTGGGTCTCCATCAGTCGGCTTGTTGCTCGCCGACTGGCTGGCCGGCCGGCTGGCTGGTGCGTTTGTGCATTTGTTCTATGGTGCATCCCTGCAATAGATCTTGGAAGTAAGTGCATAAGCATTGAAAGACAAGGCTTTCTTTCTTTGTACCCAGGTTTGGTTTCAAAACCAACGAAGAAGACGCCTAAAGCAGAGCCGATTGCTGTCGGAGAATGCCTTCAAAGGAGGGCAGTCACAGCCACTGCGGCCCCCACCACCTGAGGCTTTGACTCGAGGTAAGTACCCGGCATTCCATAGGCATTTCCCAAGAGCATCTCCTTGAGACAGAATCATCTATGAACGTGGATGACCAGGGGAGGCCAAGAACGCTTCAGAGAGGAAACAATGATATCTTGGGATCTTGCCCCATTCCTGTTCCACCCAGGAGCATCATGCCCCTCTTGGAGGGTGGGGAGATGCATGCCCAGGAAGGCTTGGAATCTTTGGGTCCAGAACCTGCCCGGACGTGCAGAAATGCCTTCTTCCGTCACATGGGGCGTTTTCACATAGCACTGAGTTAGGTGTATCGATGTATCGATCTTGATCTATGACATACCGCTTCCTACATACCACACACTGGATCTGCTGTGAATGTGCTGAAATTGGCCTGAATGTCCTCTCTTCTCTGTGTGTTCTTCTTTAGGAAGCATGGGAAGAGAGGCCAGGCGAAAGAGGACTTTCATCTCTCCTTCTCAAACAAGGGTCCTTATGCAAGCCTTTGAGAGGGATCGATTTCCATCTATTGCTGCCAGGGAAGAATTGGCTCACCAGACAGGAATTCCCGAACCTCGAATCCAGGTAAGTTCTCCACCAGTGGGTGGAACTTGGCTTCTCCCACGAGAAAGGAGTGTTAACCCTTGCGACGGGTTGTTGCTGGATATATGTAGGCTTGGAGACGGGGGATTGGGAGGAAGTTCCCTTCGTCTTACGAATACGCTACGGGGGCTGATCTGAAGGCATCCATTTCCAGAAGAGGACAGGGCAATGGAAGTCCTGGGCAGCCAGGGAGGGGCCTGAGTTTGTAGCTGGTCAATGCCAGCTCTCCTCAAAGACAGGGGTGGGGAGGGGTGCGGAGAGTGGTGTGAGTCCTGTGTTGCCCTGACGTCCTCCCGCATTTTCAAGAGCCAAGGTGAAAGCTCTATAGGAAAAATGGCCCTTAGGTGAGGCCCAACAGTACTTGCCATGGGTCTGACAGATTGGAGGGCATGTCAGGTCAGGGCAGGGCAGGTTGGGGCGGGCTGGGGTGGACCGGGAATGAGGCGGCGGCAAGTCGATCTGGATTGTCACGCTGCTAATGCTCCTGTCGCCCCATATGGTTCCCTAGATATGGTTCCAGAACCGAAGAGCTCGGCACCCAAAGCAGAGCGCTAGTGGGCCTGTGAATGCCTTAGCCAAAGGCCCTGATGCCACATCAGCTGTGACTGCCCTGTCGGACCAAAGCACCCTGCCCACTGTCCATAGAAGCTCTCATCATTATCCTCCCTCTCATGCACCTGATAGCATGCAATCCTTTGCTGTGGCCACTGCTGTTTTCTCCCCCTCCTTTCTTGGGCCAGAGGCTTCCTATGGGTGCTGTGTGGGCCAGCCGTTGATGTTCATCATGCTCCAGCCCAGCCTGGCAGCCCTTCAGAGATGCCAGAACCCACAGCCTCTTCTGGCCACAGTTCCGTGGGGCGAACGGTCACATGCTCTCATCGCCAGTGGGCAGCCTGCCCAGGGAGTCATCTGGCCACCTGCACCACCAGAGACACACTTCTGGCAGCAGCAGGCAAGCTCAGGTGAAGAGACATCTCCCCAGCTGGAGCAACAGCCCCAGCGCTCAGCCCTTACAGGCTCCTCAAGCCTCCTGGATGAACTCTTGTCAGACGTGGACATTCTGGACAAGGCAGGCCCTTTTCTGAATGTGGACACAGAGGAAGAGGAACTTGCAGCAACCCTGGAAGGCCCCCTCAGCGAGGAAGAATTCAAGGCCCTGCTTGACATACTGTCAGGCTCCCCAGTGCCCACAGGTGTTTAGGGGCAGGAAGGAAGGCCTTCCCCCGAGCCCCTTTCAAGCCTCCTTTCCTGGGAGGCAGAGCCATGGGGGAGAGAAAGAAGAAGGAACAAGCAATGCTCATGATAGTGTCTGGCAGGGAGAACAAGGCAAGTTGACTGTCGACAGCAACTGCGTTGTGCCCAGGAGGGATGCCATGCTCCACACGGACTGTCACAAAGCTTGCGCACCAAGAGGGACACCCTCTCTGAAGCCTCAAGGAATTCAAACCTTCCAATGAGAACGAGGAGGACCCAACGCTGAACTGGATTTCCCCGTTGTATGTGACATTCCATTGATCCAATCAATAAATCTTGGCACTCAGTTCAAGTTCTTGGTTGTGCTTTTGTCACTTTGATTTCTCCCGCATTTCCTCAGAGAGGTGAAATCCCTCCCATGACCTGGGACAGCATGGAAGGTGGTCCAGATACCCCTGTCTAGTGCCGTAGCTTGTAGCCACAAACACACCTTAGTGGAATCAAGAAAACAGTCTCTCAGTGACAACATTCACTTGCTTTCTGGGTGCATGGTATGGAAGAGTTCCTCGAGGGCATCGCCTTTGCACACAAGGACAGAACTATGCAAACACTTTCATTGCCAGGGTTTATAGTAACAACTGTGCCCAATGTATTATGCACACAAATCATCACTCTCCATCTCTCTCTCTCTCTCTCTCTCTCTCTCTCTCTCTCTCTCTCTCTCTCTCTCTCTCTCTGGCTCATTACATGTCCATGGCTACACACTACAGGAACACACCTCTCAAAAGATAAGCCAAGTTATAACTAAAGTGATGAACAAATGAACTGAAAAACCGAATGCCTGTGGCATTGTAACGTCATGGCAGATGATCCCTTCCACTGCTTCTTTCAAAAATATTTTCCAACACATGTGCCTCGTACACTCTGTGTTGAGTGATTCTCCACTGGCTCAATCTGTGTGCCCCATGTCCAGCATGGGAGTGTCAGTGGCACGAAGTATTAAAATAATCTAATGTGTAAACAACAATGTATCTGAGTCTCTGGATACAACTGCATCCGGGTCTCTAGCTCTATTGTGTGCATATCTCTGCAGATACATCTAGTCCTCAACTCCCTCCCAGTCACTCCCCTGTCTTAGGCTCCCATTTGTCCAGATCTCTAGAGCTATATACAACGCTCTCTCGCTCTCTCTCCCTCTCTCTCTCTCCCTCACTTTCTCACTCTCTTTCTCTTTCACTTTCTCTCTCTCTCTCTCTCTCTCTCTCTCTCTCTATCTCGCCCTCTCTCTCTCTCTCCCTCACTTTCTCTCTCTCTTTCTCTTTCACTTTCTCTCTCCCTCTCTCGCCTTCTTTTCACTGGGCAGAAATGGAACATCATTTTCAAGAGCCACACAGGTGGCATAGGCCTTCTGGGAAAAGAATCTGGCCACGGTAGCCTCAGGACAAGTAGGATTGGAGATGTGGAAAGAGACAGCTTATGGAAGAGTTGGTGCTTTCAAGAGGGTGGGGGGAACACTGGGTCACAGTGTGCCATGAAACACTGAGATGCTTGTGGGTGCTTTCAAGAGGGTGGGGGGAACACTGGGTCACAGTGTTCCGGGAAACTCTGAGATGCTTGTGGATGGAAGGACTTGCACAGGCTCTTCCTAGAGCTAGGAACTGTGGCTTTACCATCTTGGTTGTCCAATGCTGGCCGCTCCAGAGAAACCTCAGAGCCCAGGGACAGGCAGCGGTACCTCCACAGGGAGGCCAGCGGTGCACTGTGCATAAACACACCTGCAGGCTCTCAGGATTCCCTGGCTGCCATGCAGATCACAGCTTCTGCTCCCCCAAGCAAGCTTATCCCACCTGGATTGTCCAGGAGGGAGGTGATCCAGGTCTGGCAGGCAGTGCCTTCTGGGAGAAGCCAGCAAATCCCATGTTTCAGTGATTAATTTTCTCAGCCAAAACTTCCAACTACTCGGGAAACCCCCCCCTGATCCAACAAGATGGTCATGCCTCCCTCTGATCTCTGGCACTGCAGGACAAGGGACTAGGACATACACCTCCTCAGGACATCCTCCTGGGCCCCCTGGGACTT
This sequence comes from Grampus griseus, assembly GCF_964374135.1. Classification (NCBI taxonomy): domain Eukaryota; kingdom Metazoa; phylum Chordata; class Mammalia; order Artiodactyla; family Delphinidae; genus Grampus; species Grampus griseus. Next base: position 24,838 of record NC_138998.1, read on the forward strand.
GCAGACACCTACTGGTCCCGGTGACATCCGTCCAAGGGTACCACCTGACAACCGACCTTAGTGGGTACAGAAAATCAAACACACAGATCACACAAACATCCCTACGCGCGTGCACACACACACACACACACACACACACACACACACACACACACACACACCAGCCAGGTTTTCATGAATTGCTGGTGTAATTACTCTGATTGCCAACTGTTTCTGAATAAGCTCACTATCCTCATGTTAATCCACGTGGTGGCCAAAGAAGCATGGTGGCAAAAGAACACATTTGGCATGGTTCTGTATTTTTTGGTGGGGTTTCTTTTGTTGGTTTGTTTTAAATTTTTCTATTCTCTGCAGCCCAAATGCACCGATAATGTTGGGATGGCTGTACTTGGAATCCAAGCTTTCCTTTCAAACTCAGCTGTGTCATCATCCATCATGTAACGTGCTACATATCCCTCTCCTTCCCCTTCCCCTTCCCCTTCCCCTTCCCCTTCCTCTTCTCCTTCTTCTTCTTGGTACAGTTGTCAGTTGACCACTGAATGTGAAACCGACTCTCTCTTTTGTACGCCAAGGATAAGCACTGAAATTAAGTTCCTTTCCTTGTGAAACATACACGTGTGGCATGCCCCTTTCTCTGGTCTCTCCATGGCATGTGAGCAACGGGATGGGTTTCAGAGTACCTCTGAAAAAGTCCCAAACAGCTGAGGACCATGGGTAGACACTACATAAGCACTCAAGCTTAGTATGTGAATTATCGGGAACTCAAACCCCAGCCAAGGAAATGCTTTAGGAGTGTGAGGCAATGATGTCCTGGTGGTGATGAGGGAAGTGGGAAACGTACTCGATGCAAACTAGGCTCTAGGTTCTCTCTCCATTTGGGAAAGTACAGTGACACACTTAAGCGTGAATGACTCAGAGGTGGGGAATTCCACGGAGACAGAAAGTATGTGTGGAATGTTGAAAGGTGTGAAAAGGAGAGAGCACTTGACCCCAAGCATTCTGGCAAAGGATGACGAGGGCGGCAGCTTCAAAGGGACCTGGGAGCCTCCGAGCAGGCCTTCCATTCCAACGCCCACTTGCCTCTCGGGATTCCTTCCAGGTTCTCAATTGGCAAGGAAGGGTTCTGCACCATCTGTGGCTATTTACATAAATAGGGGCGTGGCATCCTCATCCATTATAAACCCTGAGCTTCTGAGAACTGAACAGTTGGCCAGCAGTTTCCGTGCCATCCCTGTGGGTCTCCCACCATGGATTCGTCCAGCTCATCCGGCACATACAGCACCTCCAGAGGTACGTTGCCCTCAGCATCTGGGCTCTGCGCTTGGATCATCCAAATACACTCATGCACCTCCCCGACCCAAGGGTTGATCACCACGAAGGTTGAAGTTTCCCAATGACCACCAAATGGCATGCACTGATATGCTGGGACATGTTTCTGGAATCACTTGGGCAAAAGGATGCACCTTGGTTTGGGCATTTCACGTACATATTTCTGGTTTGCTGCTTCATTTGTTTTCCTTCTAGAAATCCACATGGAAGTTGGTAGCCCTGTTGCCTGACAATGGCTTCTCTACTAAAAATCCCAGCCTGTGTTTGCAGTGAATGGAACACGAGTATTTGATAACGTTCCCAACTAAACTGACACTCTTTTCCAGTTGACAGTGTTTGGGATTTTGAATTTGTTTCACATGTTCTATTCTTGCTGTTGTTGCGGATTCGCTCTGTTATGTTGTGTGTTCCATTTGAACTGGTTAACTTCCACGGTGTCCATGGAAATAATCCACATCCAGTATGTGTTAAGATTACGAGACAAAGAGAGATTTTCTTTGAGCACAACTGAAAGCTAGAACCTGGGAAACAGAGATTCCAGGAGCACTCGAACTGTCTTTCATTAGACTCCAAGGTAGGCACTGCAGGAGTCTCTGGAAAGCCAAAATCTGCAGTGTGACAAGTCCGTTCCTTGAGTGCTTTCCAAATATGTTCCTTGGAGCTGGCAGGAAGGAAGGGCGCTTTTAAAGGGAGTCCCCGTTGGGGATCCGAAACCCTTGCCTTGTCTTGAATCCTTCCAGAGGGAGACCTGGAGACGACCCTACGTCACCAGCTGCCAGCTGCTAGGGCAGGTAGCCCTTGCAGAAGGGTTGGCATTGACCTAGAGTTGGAGAGATTTCAGGAAACTCAAGATCTCAAGGGTGTGCAGGACGTGCCTGAAACCACACCCTCCCTGGCCATCACACCCGGCTCCCACCTTAGAATGCAGGAAACAAACATCCATCCATTCCCTTGCTACAAGAAATAGGCAACCTCAAATAGGAAAGGGGTGGGGGGTAGCCCTTCAGACTGCCCAACTGAAAGAATAGCACGCACACGGGGAGAGTCACCATGACCTCGGTGACTAAAAGGGAAACTCATCTTCTGAGGAGTACTGGGCTGTTGTGGGTGTGTGGGTGGGTTGGCGCCATCAGACAGGGCAGCACGTTGGTCATGGCTCAAAAATTAGGTCTTCTAAACAATCCTCTAGTGTGTTCTGTGTTGGGGGTTGGCTTGTGTGTTTGTCTGGCTTCATTGGGCTTTCGTCTAAATTTCCTTTCCAATAGTGAAAGTGCAGATATGCTGTGCGAATGATAGTTCAGAAGCCAGGTTCCTATGGTTAGCATAGAGTTAGAGGTAAATCTGGTAGAAGCCATCAAGATTTTCCAAGGCCTCCACAGGTGGAAAATCCTTCCACCCGTTTTGGTCACGGTAGCCTGTTTTCCTAGGGCTTTCCCCTTCTCTTTGCATTGCGTCCTGTGGATCATTGGCGAATGGTGAGGTGATCCCCATAGCCTTGACCCTCAGCTTAGCTTGAGCCCCCAGGGTCCCACTCAGCGTGGCTTTCGGGGTGTACCCACGGTTTATCCAAATGCAGAGTCTTCCCCTGGCTTAGAGCTTTTTCTCATGGCACAGGGACCAGCACTGGGCCGGCACCATTCATTTGCACCTCCATGGATTCTCCCCTGACACATTCCCCCTCTTCTCTCCCACAGGCCGACTCTCAAGACCATCGCGAAGGAGGAGGCTTGTTCTGAGTCTGAGTCAGAAGGACACCCTGCAAGCACTCTTTCAACAGAACCCCTATCCCGGGATAACGACCAGAGAATGGCTGGCACGAGAACTGGACATTCCAGAAAGCAGAATTCAGGTACAACCGAGTCTCTCGATCCATTTTCCCTCTCGGGGTCCATGTCCAGATGCAAGTTGCCCCACTCCAGTTGCACTCCTTACTCTAGGGCTTTCCTCTTCGGGGTGCTCCAGACAGCAGGAACTCGAATCTTGGCAAGAAGGTGGCTCTCTTTGGAAAACGTGGCCAGACTGAGCTGTGTGGCGAGAGGTCCATTCAAATGTGTGGTCAAGTATAAAGGGCGAGGGGCCAAGGAAGCAGGAAGGCCTGGTGGTGTCAAGGAGATGTTACCTTGATGGCTGGCCTCCGAGGAACTAGCTGTGCTGAAGACTTCCCTCTCTGGGCACGTTGGAGAGGAGTCACCAAAGTTAGGAACACCGTGCCTGCGACCTTACAGAGCGTCGCCAAAGACTGATTGACTTTCCCTACGAACACTTTTTCTCAGGGTGTCCAATTTTCCACACACCACCATCAGAAATGTCTAAAGACATGCACACACACACGCACACAAGCACAGGTCCACACTGCTGTTCGGCCTCGGGGAATGAGGTAGCATGCACAATGTTTCACTGTTGAAGACAAGGACACATATTCTGAAGAAGGGGAGCGGGTACATAAGAGCCTCCTGACCTAAAAGTGATGGAGGCATGTAGTCCCTGAGTAGTAACTGTCAATGAGTAGTTCCCAGGCAGCATGAGAAGAGTGGTTTTCATGGGGGCACTTGCTAATGGATACGATTGCATGTTATGAGACAGTACTGCCTGTGGGGACATAAGAGAGGCAGGGAGACATGAATCGGGCATGGACTACGGGAAACGGGAGGCAAAGAGACCAAATGAGGGAAAGGAGATTGAGCCTGAGAGCCTGGGACAGAGACAGAGTGAGGGGAAGGCAGGCAGGCAGTCACTTGGGCAGCCGGGGGGGTCTCAACAGAGACAGACGTCAACAGGTAGATGTGGAGAATCGTAGACAGAGACCAAAAGACCCACAGAGAAAATGGTAGTTTTGATGAGAATGGCTGGGGCGGGGGAGAGAGACAGAGAGAGTTAGCTATCCATCCTATTCTGACTGTGGGAAAGCAAGCATTGTCTCCTCCTGTGTCACAAGTCATTACTCTGGACACCAGTAAGGTGACTCGAAGAGGAAGGATTATTTTCACGGACACAGATTGTGTATTCTGGAATCTGGTGCACTTCTTCAGAGGTAAAAGCCGGAGTCTACATTCTACATGCTAGTGAGACTTCAGTCCCTTTGAATCGTAAATATTTCCACTGGGGGCAGACGGGCCATACTGGGTCTCCATCAGTCGGCTTGTTGCTCGCCGACTGGCTGGCCGGCCGGCTGGCTGGTGCGTTTGTGCATTTGTTCTATGGTGCATCCCTGCAATAGATCTTGGAAGTACGTGCATAAGCATTGAAAGACAAGGCTTTCTTTCTTTGTACCCAGGTTTGGTTTCAAAACCAACGAAGAAGACGCCTAAAGCAGAGCCGATTGCTGTCGGAGAATGCCTTCAAAGGAGGGCAGTCACAGCCACTGCGGCCCCCACCACCTGAGGCTTTGACTCGAGGTAAGTACCCGGCATTCCATAGGCATTTCCCAAGAGCATCTCCTTGAGACAGAATCATCTATGAACGTGGATGACCATGGGAGGCCAAGAACACTTCAGAGAGGAAACAATGATATCTTGGGATCTTGCCCCATTCCTGTTCCACCCAGGAGCATCATGCCCCTCTTGGAGGGTGGGGAGATGCATGCCCAGGAAGGCTTGGAATCTTTGGGTCCAGAACCTGCCCAGACGTGCAGAAATGCCTTCTTCCGTCACATGGGGCGTTTTCACATAGCACTGAGTTAGGTGTATCGATGTATCGATCTTGATCTATGACATACCGCTTCCTACATACCACACACTGGATCTGCTGTGAATGTGCTGAAATTGGCCTGAATGTCCTCTCTTCTCTGTGTGTTCTTCTTTAGGAAGCATGGGAAGAGAGGCCAGGCGAAAGAGGACTTTCATCTCTCCTTCTCAAACAAGGGTCCTTATGCAAGCCTTTGAGAGGGATCGATTTCCATCTATTGCTGCCAGGGAAGAATTGGCTCACCAGACAGGAATTCCCGAACCTCGAATCCAGGTAAGTTCTCCACCAGTGGGTGGAACTTGGCTTCTCCCACGAGAAAGGAGTGTTAACCCTTGCGACGGGTTGTTGCTGGATATATGTAGGCTTGGAGACGGGGGATTGGGAGGAAGTTCCCTTCGTCTTACGAATACGCTACGGGGGCTGATCTGAAGGCATCCATTTCCAGAAGAGGACAGGGCAATGGAAGTCCTGGGCAGCCAGGGAGGGGCCTGAGTTTGTAGCTGGTCAATGCCAGCTCTCCTCAAAGACAGGGGTGGGGAGGGGTGCGGAGAGTGGTGTGAGTCCTGTGTTGCCCTGACGTCCTCCCGCATTTTCAAGAGCCAAGGTGAAAGCTCTATAGGAAAAATGGCCCTTAGGTGAGGCCCAACAGTACTTGCCATGGGTCTGACAGATTGGAGGGCATGTCAGGTCAGGGCAGGGCAGGTTGGGGCGGGCTGGGGTGGACCGGGAATGAGGCGGCGGCAAGTCGATCTGGATTGTCACGCTGCTAATGCTCCTGTCGCCCCATATGGTTCCCTAGATATGGTTCCAGAACCGAAGAGCTCGGCACCCAAAGCAGAGCGCTAGTGGGCCTGTGAATGCCTTAGCCAAAGGCCCTGATGCCACATCAGCTGTGACTGCCCTGTCGGACCAAAGCACCCTGCCCACTGTCCATAGAAGCTCTCATCGTTATCCTCCCTCTCATGCACCTGATAGCATGCAATCCTTTGCTGCGGCCACTGCTGTTTTCTCCCCCTCCTTTCTTGGGCCAGAGGCTTCCTATGGGTGCTGTGTGGGCCAGCCGTTGATGTTCATCATGCTCCAGCCCAGCCTGGCAGCCCTTCAGAGATGCCAGAACACACAGCCTCTTCTGGCCACAGTTCCGTGGGGCGAACGGTCACATGCTCTCATCGCCAGTGGGCAGCCTGCCCAGGGAGCCATCTGGCCACCTGCACCACCAGAGACACACTTCTGGCAGCAGCAGGCAAGCTCAGGTGAAGAGACATCTCCCCAGCTGGAGCAACAGCCCCAGCGCTCAGCCCTTACAGGCTCCTCAAGCCTCCTGGATGAACTCTTGTCAGACGTGGACATTCTGGACAAGGCAGGCCCTTTTCTGAATGTGGACACAGAGGAAGAGGAACTTGCGGCAACCCTGGAAGGCCCCCACAGCGAGGAAGAATTCAAGGCCCTGCTTGACATACTGTCAGGCTCCCCAGTGCCCACAGGTTTAGGGGCAGGAAGGAAGGCCTTCCCCCGAGCCCCTTTCAAGCCTCCTTTCCTGGGAGGCAGAGCCATGGGGGAGAGAAAGAAGAAGGAACAAGCAATGCTCATGATAGTGTCTGGCAGGGAGAACAAGGCAAGTTGACTGACGACAGCAACTGCGTTGTGCCCAGGAGGGATGCCATGCTCCACACGGACTGTCACAAAGCTTGCGCACCAAGAGGGACACCCTCTCTGAAGCCTCAAGGAATTCAAACCTTCCAATGAGAACGAGGAGGACCCAACGCTGAACTGGATTTCCCCGTTGTATGTGACATTCCATTGATCTGATCAATAAATCTTGGCACTCAGTTCAAGTTCTTGGTTGTGCTTTTGTCACTTTGATTTCTCCCGCATTTCCTCAGAGAGGTGAAATCCCTCCCATGACCTGGGACAGCATGGAAGGCGGTCCAGATACCCCTGTCTAGTGCCGTAGCTTGTAGCCACAAACACACCCTAGTGGAATCACGAAAACAGTCTCTCAGTGACAACATTCACTTGCTTTCTGGGTGCATGGTATGGAAGAGTTCCTCGAGGGCATCGCCTTTGCACACAAGGCCAGAACTATGCAAACACTTTCATTGCCAGGGTTTATAGTAACAACTGTGCCCAATGTATTATGCACACAAATCATCACTCTCCATCTCTCTCTCTCTCTCTCTCTCTCTCTCTCTCTCTCTCTCTCTCTCTCTCTCTCTGGCTCAATACATGTCCATGGCTACACACTACAGGAACACACCTCTCAAAAGATAAGCCAAGTTATAACTAAAGTGATGAACAAATGAACTGAAAAACCGAATGCCTGTGGCATTGTAACCTCATGGCAGATGATCCCTTCCACTGCTTCTTTCAAAAATATTTTCCAACACATGTGCCTCGTACACTCTGTGTTGAGTGATTCTCCACTGGCTCAATCTGTGTGCCCCATGTCCAGCATGGGAGTGTCAGTGGCACGAAGTATTAAAATAATCTAATGTGTAAACAACAATGTATCTGAGTCTCTGGATACAACTGCATCCGGGTCTCTAGCTCTATTGTGTGCATATCTCTGCAGATACATCTAGTCCTCAACTCCCTCCCAGTCACTCCCCTGTCTTAGGCTCCCATTTGTCCAGATCTCTAGAGCTATATACAGCGCTCTCTCGCTCTCTCTCCCTCTCTCTCTCTCCCTCACTTTCTCACTCTCTTTCTCTTTCAATTTCTCTCTCTCTCTCTCTCTCTCTCTCTCTCTCTCTCTCTCTCTCTCTCTATCTCTCTCGCCCTCTCTCTCTCTCTCCCTCACTTTCTCTCTCTCTTTCTCTTTCACTTTCTCTCTCCCTCTCTCGCCTTCTTTTCACTGGGCAGAAATGGAACATCATTTTCAAGAGCCACACAGGTGGCATAGGCCTTCTGGGAAAAGAATCTGGCCACGGTAGCCTCAGGACAAGTAGGATTGGAGATGTGGAAAGAGACAGCTTATGGAAGAGTTGGTGCTTTCAAGAGGGTGGGGGGAACACTGGGTCACAGTGTGCCATGAAACACTGAGATGCTTGTGGGTGCTTTCAAGAGGGTGGGGGGAACACTGGGTCACAGTGTTCCGGGAAACACTGAGATGCTTGTGGATGGAAGGACTTGCACAGGCTCTTCCTAGAGCTAGGAACTGTGGCTTTACCATCTCGGTTGTCCAATGCTGGCCGCTCCAGAGAAACCTCAGAGCCCAGGGACAGGCAGCGGTACCTCCACAGGGAGGCCAGCGGTGCACTGTGCATAAACACACCTGCAGGCTCTCAGGATTCCCTGGCTGCCATGCAGATCACAGCTTCTGCTCCCCCAAGCAAGCTTATCCCACCTGGATTGTCCAGGAGGGAGGTGATCCAGGTCTGGCAGGCAGTGCCTTCTGGGAGAAGCCAGCAAATCCCATGTTTCAGTGATTAATTTTCTTAGCCAAAACTTCCAACTACTCGGGAAAACCCCCCCTGATCCAACAAGATGGTCATGCCTCCCTCTGATCTCTGGCACTGCAGGACAAGGGACTAGGACATACACCTCCTCAGGACATCCTCCTGGGCCCCCTGGGACTTGCAGACACCTACTGGTCCCGGTGACATCCGTCCAAGGGTACCACCTGACAACCGACCTTAGTGGGTACAGAAAATCAAACACACAGATCACACAAACACCCCTACGCGCGTGCACACACACACACACAGACACACACACACACACACACCAGCCACGTTTTCATGAATTGCTGGTGTAATTACTCTGATTGCCAACTGTTTCTGAATAAGCTCACTATCCTCATGTTAATCCACGTGGTGGCCAAAGAAGCATGGTGGCAAAAGAACACATTTGGCATGGTTCTGTATTTTTTGGTGGGGTTTCTTTTGTTGGTTTGTTTTAAATTTTTCTATTCTCTGCAGCCCAAATGCACCGATAATGTTGGGATGGCTGTACTTGGAATCCAAGCTTTCCTTTCAAACTCAGCTGTGTCATCATCCATCATGTAACATGCTACATATCCCTCTCCTTCCCCTTCCCCTTCCCCTTCCCCTTCCTCTTCTCCTTCTTCTTCTTGGTACAGTTGTCAGTTGACCACTGAATGTGAAACCGACTCTCTCTTTTGTATGCCAAGGATAAGCACTGAAAATAAGTTCCTTTCCTTGTGAAACATACACGTGTGGCATGCCCCTTTCTCTGGTCTCTCCATGGCATGTGAGCAACGGGATGGGTTTCAGAGTACCTCTGAAAAAGTCCCAAACAGCTGAGGACCATGGGTAGACACTACATAAGCACTCAAGCTTAGTATGTGAATTATCGGGAACTCAAACCCCAGCCAAGGAAATGCTTTAGGAGTGTGAGGCAATGATGTCCTGGTGGTGATGAGGGAAGTGGGAAACGTACTCGATGCAAACTAGGCTCTAGGTTCTCTCTCCATTTGGGAAAGTACAGTGACACACTTAAGCGTGAATGACTCAGAGGTGGGGAATTCCACGGAGACAGAAAGTATGTGTGGAATGTTGAAAGGTGTGAAAAGGAGAGAGCACTTGACCCCAAGCATTCTGGCAAAGGATGACGAGGGCGGCAGCTTCAAAGGGACCTGGGAGCCTCCGAGCAGGCCTTCCATTCCAACGCCCACTTGCCTCTCGGGATTCCTTCCAGGTTCTCAATTGGCAAGGAAGGGTTCTGCACCATCTGTGGCTATTTACATAAATAGGGGCGTGGCATCCTCATCCATTATAAACCCTGAGCTTCTGAGAACTGAACAGTTGGCCAGCAGTTTCCGTGCCATCCCTGTGGGTCTCCCACCATGGATTCGTCCAGCTCATCCGGCACATACAGCACCTCCAGAGGTACGTTGCCCTCAGCATCTGGGCTCTGCGCTTGGATCATCCAAATACACTCATGCACCTCCCCGACCCAAGGGTTGATCACCACGAAGGTTGAAGTTTCCCAATGACCACCAAATGGCATGCACTGATATGCTGGGACATGTTTCTGGAATCACTTGGGCAAAAGGATGCACCTTGGTTTGGGCATTTCACGTACATATTTCTGGTTTGCTGCTTCATTTGTTTTCCTTCTAGAAATCCACATGGAAGTTGGTAGCCCTGTTGCCTGACAATGGCTTCTCTACTAAAAATCCCAGCCTGTGTTTGCAGTGAATGGAACACGAGTATTTGATAACGTTCCCAACTAAACTGACACTCTTTTCCAGTTGACAGTGTTTGGGATTTTGAATTTGTTTCACATGTTCTATTCTTGCTGTTGTTGCGGATTTGCTCTGTTATGTTGTGTGTTCCATTTGAACTGGTTAACTTCCACGGTGTCCATGGAAATAATCCACATCCAGTATGTGTTAAGATTACGAGACAAAGAGAGATTTTCTTTGAGCACACCTGAAAGCTAGAACCTGGGAAACAGAGATTCCAGGAGCACTCGAACTGTCTTTCATTAGACTCCAAGGTAGGCACTGCAGGAGTCTCTGGAAAGCCAAAATCTGCAGTGTGACAAGTCCGTTCCTTGAGTGCTTTCCAAATATGTTCCTTGGAGCTGGCAGGAAGGAAGGGCGCTTTTAAAGGGAGTCCCCGTTGGGGATCCGAAACCCTTGCCTTGTCTTGAATCCTTCCAGAGGGAGACCTGGAGACGACTCTACGTCACCAGCTGCCAGCTGCTAGGGCAGGTAGCCCTTGCAGAAGGGTTGGCATTGACCTAGAGTTGGAGAGATTTCAGGAAACTCAAGATCTCAAGGGTGTGCAGGACGTGCCTGAAACCACACCCCCCCTGGCCATCACACCCGGCTCCCACCTTAGAATGCAGGAAACAAACATCCATCCATTCCCTTGCTACAAGAAATAGGCAACCTCAAATAGGAAAGGGGTGGGGGGTAGCCCTTCAGACTGCCCAACTGAAAGAACAGCACGCACACGGGGAGAGTCACCATGACCTCGGTGACTAAAAGGGAAACTCATCTTCTGAGGAGTACTGGGCTGTTGTGGGTGTGTGGGTGGGTTGGCGCCATCAGACAGGGCAGCACGTTGGTCATGGCTCAAAAAAATAGGTTTTCTAAACAATCCTCTAGTGTGTTCTGTGTTGGGGGTTGGCTTGTGTGTTTGTCTGGCTTCATTGGGCTTTCGTCTACTTTCCTTTCCAATAGTGAAAGTGCAGATATGCTGTGCGAATGATAGTTCAGAAGCCAGGTTCCTATGGTTAGCATAGAGTTAGAGGTAAATCTGGTAGAAGCCATCAAGATTTTCCAAGGCCTCCACAGGTGGAAAATCCTTCCACCCGTTTTGGTCACGGTAGCCTGTTTTCCTAGGGCTTTCCCCTTCTCTTTGCATTGTGTCCTGTGGATCATTGGCGAATGGTGAGGTGATCCCCATAGCCTTGACCCTCAGCTTAGCTTGAGCCCCCAGGGTCCCACTCAGCGTGGCTTTTGGGGTGTACCCACGGTTTATCCAAATGCAGAGTCTTCCCCTGGCTTAGAGCTTTTTCTCATGGCACAGGGACCAGCACTGGGCCGGCACCATTCATTTGCACCTCCATGGATTCTCCCCTGACACATTCCCCCTCTTCTCTCCCACAGGCCGACTCTCAAGACCATTGCGAAGGAGGAGGCTTGTTCTGAGTCTGAGTCAGAAGGACACCCTGCAAGCACTCTTTCAACAGAACCCCTATCCCGGGATAACGACCAGAGAATGGCTGGCACGAGAACTGGACATTCCAGAAAGCAGAATTCAGGTACAACCGAGTCTCTCGATCCATTTTCCCTCTCGGGGTCCATGTCCAGATGCAAGTTGCCCCACTCCAGTTGCACTCCTTACTCTAGGGCTTTCCTCTTCGGGGTGCTCCAGACAGCAGGAACTCGAATCTTGGCAAGAAGGTGGCTCCCTTTGGAAAACGTGGCCAGACTGAGCTGTGTGGCGAGAGGTCCATTCAAATGTGTGGTCAAGTATAAAGGGCGAGGGGCCAAGGAAGCAGGAAGGCCTGGTGGTGTCAAGGAGATGTTACCTTGATGGCTGGCCTCCGAGGAACTAGCTGTGCTGAAGACTTCCCTCTCTGGGCACGTTGGAGAGGAGTCACCAAAGTTAGGAACACCGTGCCTGCGACCTTACAGAGCGTCGCCAAAGACTGATTGACTTTCCCTACGAACACTTTTTCTCAGGGTGTCCAATTTTCCACACACCACCATCAGAAATGTCTAAAGACATGCACACACACACGCACACAAGCACAGGTCCACACTGCTGTTCGGCCTCGGGGAATGAGGTAGCATGCACAATGTTTCACTGTTGAAGACAAGGACACATATTCTGAAGAAGGGGAGCGGGTACATAAGAGCCTCCTGACCTAAAAGTGATGGAGGCATGTAGTCCCTGAGTAGTAACTGTCAATGAGTAGTTCCCAGGCAGCATGAGAAGAGTGGTTTTCATGGGGGCACTTGCTAATGGATACGATTGCATGTTATGAGACAGTACTGCCTGTGGGGACATAAGAGAGGCAGGGAGACATGAATCGGGCATGGACTACGGGAAACGGGAGGCAAAGAGACCAAATGAGGGAAAGGAGATTGAGCCTGAGAGCCTGGGACAGAGACAGAGCGAGGGGAAGGCAGGCAGGCAGTCACTTGGGCAGCCGGGGGGGTCTCAACAGAGACAGACGTCAACAGGTAGATGTGGAGAATCGTAGACAGAGACCAAAAGACCCACAGAGAAAATGGTAGTTTTGATGAGAACGGCTGGGGCGGGGGAGAGAGACAGAGAGAGTTAGCTATCCATCCCATTCTGACTGTGGGAAAGCAAGCATTGTCTCCTCCTGTGTCACAAGTCATTACTCTGGACACCAGTAAGGTGACTCGAAGAGGAAGGATTATTTTCACGGACACAGATTGTGTATTCTGGAATCTGGTGCACTTCTTCAGAGGTAAAAGGCGGAGTCTACATTCTACATGCTAGTGAGACTTCAGTCCCTTTGAATCGTAAATATTTCCACTGGGGGCAGACGGGCCATACTGGGTCTCCATCAGTCGGCTTGTTGCTCGCCGACTGGCTGGCCGGCCGGCTGGCTGGTGCGTTTGTGCATTTGTTCTATGGTGCATCCCTGCAATAGATCTTGGAAGTACGTGCATAAGCATTGAAAGACAAGGCTTTCTTTCTTTGTACCCAGGTTTGGTTTCAAAACCAACGAAGAAGACGCCTAAAGCAGAGCCGATTGCTGTCGGAGAATGCCTTCAAAGGAGGGCAGTCACAGCCACTGCGGCCCCCACCACCTGAGGCTTTGACTCGAGGTAAGTACCCGGCATTCCATAGGCATTTCCCAAGAGCATCTCCTTGAGACAGAATCATCTATGAACGTGGATGACCATGGGAGGCCAAGAACGCTTCAGAGAGGAAACCATGATATCTTGGGATCTTGCCCCATTCCTGTTCCACCCAGGAGCATCATGCCCCTCTTGGAGGGTGGGGAGATGCATGCCCAGGAAGGCTTGGAATCTTTGGGTCCAGAACCTGCCCGGACGTGCAGAAATGCCTTCTTCCGTCACATGGGGCGTTTTCACATAGCACTGAGTTAGGTGTATCGATGTATCGATCTTGATCTATGACATACCGCTTCCTACATACCACACACTGGATCTGCTGTGAATGTGCTGAAATTGGCCTGAATGTCCTCTCTTCTCTGTGTGTTCTTCTTTAGGAAGCATGGGAAGAGAGGCCAGGCGAAAGAGGACTTTCATCTCTCCTTCTCAAACAAGGGTCCTTATGCAAGCCTTTGAGAGGGATCGATTTCCATCTATTGCTGCCAGGGAAGAATTGGCTCACCAGACAGGAATTCCCGAACCTCGAATCCAGGTAAGTTCTCCACCAGTGGGTGGAACTTGGCTTCTCCCACGAGAAAGGAGTGTTAACCCTTGCGACGGGTTGTTGCTGGATATATGTAGGCTTGGAGACGGGGGATTGGGAGGAAGTTCCCTTCGTCTTACGAATACGCTACGGGGGCTGATCTGAAGGCATCCATTTCCAGAAGAGGACAGGGCAATGGAAGTCCTGGGCAGCCAGGGAGGGGCCTGAGTTTGTAGCTGGTCAATGCCAGCTCTCCTCAAAGACAGGGGTGGGGAGGGGTGCGGAGAGTGGTGTGAGTCCTGTGTTGCCCTGACGTCCTCCCGCATTTTCAAGAGCCAAGGTGAAAGCTCTATAGGAAAAATGGCCCTTAGGTGAGGCCCAACAGTACTTGCCATGGGTCTGACAGATTGGAGGGCATGTCAGGTCAGGGCAGGGCAGGTTGGGGCGGGTTGGGGTGGACCGGGAATGAGGCGGCGGCAAGTCGATCTGGATTGTCACACTGCTAATGCTCCTGTCGCCCCATATGGTTCCCTAGATATGGTTCCAGAACCGAAGAGCTCGGCACCCAAAGCAGAGCGCTAGTGGGCCTGTGAATGCCTTAGCCAAAGGCCCTGATGCCACATCAGCTGTGACTGCCCTGTCGGACCAAAGCACCCTGCCCACTGTCCATAGAAGCTCTCATCGTTATCCTCCCTCTCATGCACCTGATAGCATGCAATCCTTTGCTGCGGCCACTGCTGTTTTCTCCCCCTCCTTTCTTGGGCCAGAGGCTTCCTATGGGTGCTGTGTGGGCCAGCCGTTGATGTTCATCATGCTCCAGCCCAGCCTGGAAGCCCTTCAGAGATGCCAGAACCCACAGCCTCTTCTGGCCACAGTTCCGTGGGGTGAACGGTCACATGCTCTCATCGCCAGTGGGCAGCCTGCCCAGGGGGCCATCTGGCCACCTGCACCACCAGAGACACACTTCTGGCAGCAGCAGGCAAGCTCAGGTGAAGAGACATCTCCCCAGCTGGAGCAACAGCCCCAGCGCTCAGCCCTTACAGGCTCCTCAAGCCTCCTGGATGAACTCTTGTCAGACGTGGACATTCTGGACAAGGCAGGCCCTTTTCTGAATGTGGACACAGAGGAAGAGGAACTTGCAGCAACCCTGGAAGCCCCCCTCAGCGAGGAAGAATTCAAGGCCCTGCTTGACATACTGTCAGGCTCCCCAGTGCCACAGGTTTAGGGGCAGGAAGGAAGGCCTTCCCCCGAGCCCCTTTCAAGCCTCCTTTCCTGGGAGGCAGAGCCATGGGGGAGAGAAAGAAGAAGGAACAAGCAATGCTCATGATAGTGTCTGGCAGGGAGAACAAGGCAAGTTGACTGTCGACAGCAACTGCGTTGTGCCCAGGAGGGATGCCATGCTCCACACGGACTGTCACAAAGCTTGCGCACCAAGAGGGACACTCTCTCTGAAGCCTCAAGGAATTCAAACCTTCCAATGAGAACGAGGAGGACCCAACGCTGAACTGGATTTCCCCGTTGTATGTGACATTCCATTGATCCAATCAATAAATCTTGGCACTCAGTTCAAGTTCTTGGTTGTGCTTTGGTCGCTTTGATTTCTCCCGCATTTCCTCAGAGAGGTGAAATCCCTCCCATGACCTGGGACAGCATGGAAGGCGGTCCAGATACCCCTGTCTAGTCCCGTAGCTTGTAGCCACAAACACACCCTAGTGGAATCACGAAAACAGTCTCTCAGTGACAACATTCACTTGCTTTCTGGGTGCATGGTATGGAAGAGTTCCTCGAGGGCATCGCCGTTGCACACAAGGACAGAACTATGCAAACACTTTCATTGCCAGGGTTTATAGTAACAACTGTGCCCAATGTATTATGCACACAAATCATCACTCTCCATCTCTCTCTCTCTCTCTCTCTCTCTCTCTCTCTCTCTCTCTCTCTCTCTCTCTGGCTCATTACATGTCCACGGCTACACACTACAGGAACACACCTCTCAAAAGATAAGCCAAGTTATAACTAAAGTGATGAACAAATGAACTGAAAAACCGAATGCCTGTGGCATTGTAACGTCATGGCAGATGATCCCTTCCACTGCTTCTTTCAAAAATATTTTCCAACACATGTGCCTCGTACACTCTGTGTTGAGTGATTCTCCACTGGCTCAATCTGTGTGCCCCATGGCCAGCATGGGAGTGTCAGTGGCACGAAGTATTAAAATAATCTAATGTGTAAACAACAATGTATCTGAGTCTCTGGATACAACTGCATCCGGGTCTCTAGCTCTATTGTGTGCATATCTCTGCAGATACATCTAGTCCTCAACTCCTTCCCAGTCACTCCCCTGTCTTAGGCTCCCATTTGTCCAGATCTCTAGAGCTATATACAGCGCTCTCTCGCTCTCTCTCCCTCTCTCTCTCTCCCTCACTTTCTCACTCTCTTTCTCTTTCACTTTCTCTCTCTCTCTCTCTCTCTCTCTATCTCTCTCGCCCTCTCTCTCTCTCCCCCTCACTTTCTCTCTCTCTTTCTCTTTCACTTTCTCTCTCCCTCTCTCTCCTTCTTTTCACTGGGCAGAAATGGAACATCATTTTCAAGAGCCACACAGGTGGCATAGGCCTTCTGGGAAAAGAATCTGGCCACGGTAGCCTCAGGACAAGTAGGATTGGAGATGTAGAAAGAGACAGCTTATGGAAGAGTTGGTGCTTTCAAGAGGGTGGGGGGAACACTGGGTCACAGTGTTCCGGGAAACACTGAGATTCTTGTGGGTGGAAGGACTTGCACAGGCTCTTCCTAGAGCTAGGAACTGTGGCTTTACCATCTTGGTTGTCCAATGCTGGCCGCTCCAGAGAAACCTCAGAGCCCAGGGACAGGCAGCGGTACCTCCACAGGGAGGCCAGCGGTGCACTGTGCATAAACACACCTGCAGGCTCTCAGGATTCCCTGGCTGCCATGCAGATCACAGCTTCTGCTCCCCCAAGCAAGCTTATCCCACCTGGATTGTCCAGGAGGGAGGTGATCCAGGTCTGGCAGGCAGTGCCTTCTGGGAGAAGCCAGCAAATCCCATGTTTCAGTGATTAATTTTCTCAGCCAAAACTTCCAACTACTCGGGAAAACCTCCCCTGATCCAACAAGATGGTCATGCCTCCCTCTGATCTCTGGCACTGCAGGACAAGGGACTAGGACATACACCTCCTCAGGACATCCTCCTGGGCCCCCTGGGACTTGCAGACACCTACTGGTCCCGGTGACATCCGTCCAAGGGTACCACCTGACAACCGACCTTAGTGGGTACAGAAAATCAAACACACAGATCACACAAACACCCCTACGTGCGTACACACACACACACACACACACACACACACACACCAGCCACGTTTTCATGAATTGCTGGTGTAATTACTCTGATTGCCAACTGTTTCTGAATAAGCTCACTATCCTCATGTTAATCCACGTGGTGGCCAAAGAAGCATGGTGGCAAAAGAACACATTTGGCATGGTTCTGTATTTTTTGGTGGGGTTTCTTTTGTTGGTTTGTTTTAAATTTTTCTATTCTCTGCAGCCCAAATGCACCGATAATGTTGGGATGGCTGTACTTGGAATCCAAGCTTTCCTTTCAAACTCAGCTGTGTCATCATCCATCATGTAACGTGCTACATATCCCTCTCCTTCCCCTTCCCCTTCCCCTTCCCCTTCCCCTTCCTCTTCTCCTTCTTCTTCTTGGTACAGTTGTCAGTTGACCACTGAATGTGAAACCGACTCTCTCTTTTGTACGCCAAGGATAAGCACTGAAAATAAGTTCCTTTCCTTGTGAAACATACACGTGTGGCATGCCCCTTTCTCTGGTCTCTCCATGGCATGTGAGCAACGGGATGGGTTTCAGAGTACCTCTGAAAAAGTCCCAAACAGCTGAGGACCATGGGTAGACACTAGATAAGCACTCAAGCTTAGTATGTGAATTATCGGGAACTCAAACCCCAGCCAAGGAAATGCTTTAGGAGTGTGAGGCAATGATGTCCTGGTGGTGATGAGGGAAGTGGGAAACGTACTCGATGCAAACTAGGCTCTAGGTTCTCTCTCCATTTGGGAAAGTACAGTGACACACTTAAGCGTGAATGACTCAGAGGTGGGGAATTCCACGGAGACAGAAAGTATGTGTGGAATGTTGAAAGGTGTGAAAAGGAGAGAGCACTTGACCCCAAGCATTCTGGCAAAGGATGACGAGGGCGGCAGCTTCAAAGGGACCTGGGAGCCTCCGAGCAGGCCTTCCATTCCAACGCCCACTTGCCTCTCGGGATTCCTTCCAGGTTCTCAATTGGCAAGGAAGGGTTCTGCACCATCTGTGGCTATTTACATAAATAGGGGCGTGGCATCCTCATCCATTATAAACCCTGAGCTTCTGAGAACTGAACAGTTGGCCAGCAGTTTCCGTGCCATCCCTGTGGGTCTCCCACCATGGATTCGTCCAGCTCATCCGGCACATACAGCACCTCCAGAGGTACGTTGCCCTCAGCATCTGGGCTCTGCGCTTGGATCATCCAAATACACTCATGCACCTCCCCGACCCAAGGGTTGATCACCACGAAGGTTGAAGTTTCCCAATGACCACCAAATGGCATGCACTGATATGCTGGGACATGTTTCTGGAATCACTTGGGCAAAAGGATGCACCTTGGTTTGGGCATTTCACGTACATATTTCTGGTTTGCTGCTTCATTTGTTTTCCTTCTAGAAATCCACATGGAAGTTGGTAGCCCTGTTGCCTGACAATGGCTTCTCTACTAAAAATCCCAGCCTGTGTTTGCAGTGAATGGAACACGAGTATTTGATAACGTTCCCAACTAAACTGACACTCTTTTCCAGTTGACAGTGTTTGGGATTTTGAATTTGTTTCACATGTTCTATTCTTGCTGTTGTTGCGGATTTGCTCTGTTATGTTGTGTGTTCCATTTGAACTGGTTAACTTCCACGGTGTCCATGGAAATAATCCACATCCAGTATGTGTTAAGATTACGAGACAAAGAAAGATTTTCTTTGAGCACACCTGAAAGCTAGAACCTGGGAAACAGAGATTCCAGGAGCACTCGAACTGTCTTTCATTAGACTCCAAGGTAGGCACTGCAGGAGTCTCTGGAAAGCCAAAATCTGCAGTGTGACAAGTCCGTTCCTTGAGTGCTTTCCAAATATGTTCCTTGGAGCTGGCAGGAAGGAAGGGCGCTTTTAAAGGGAGTCCCCGTTGGGGATCCGAAACCCTTGCCTTGTCTTGAATCCTTCCAGAGGGAGACCTGGAGACGACCCTACGTCACCAGCTGCCAGCTGCTAGGGCAGGTAGCCCTTGCAGAAGGGTTGGCATTGACCTAGAGTTGGAGAGATTTCAGGAAACTCAAGATCTCAAGGGTGTGCAGGACGTGCCTGAAACCACACCCTCCCTGGCCATCACACCCGGCTCCCACCTTAGAATGCAGGAAACAAACATCCATCCATTCCCTTGCTACAAGAAATAGGCAACTTCAAATAGGAAAGGGGTGGGGGGTAGCCCTTCAGACTGCCCAACTGAAAGAATAGCACGCACACGGGGAGAGTCACCATGACCTCGGTGACTAAAAGGGAAACTCATCTTCTGAGGAGTACTGGGCTGTTGTGGGTGTGTGGGTGGGTTGGCGCCATCAGACAGGGCAGCACGTTGGTCATGGCTCAAAAATTAGGTCTTCTAAACAATCCTCTAGTGTGTTCTGTGTTGGGGGTTGGCTTGTGTGTTTGTCTGGCTTCATTGGGCTTTCGTCTACTTTCCTTTCCAATAGTGAAAGTGCAGATATGCTGTGCGAATGATAGTTCAGAAGCCAGGTTCCTATGGTTAGCATAGAGTTAGAGGTAAATCTGGTAGAAGCCATCAAGATTTTCCAAGGCCTCCACAGGTGGAAAATCCTTCCACCCGTTTTGGTCACGGTAGCCTGTTTTCCTAGGGCTTTCCCCTTCTCTTTGCATTGCGTCCTGTGGATCATTGGCGAATGGTGAGGTGATCCCCATAGCCTTGACCCTCAGCTTAGCTTGAGCCCCCAGGGTCCCACTCAGCGTGGCTTTTGGGGTGTACCCACGGTTTATCCAAATGCAGAGTCTTCCCCTGGCTTAGAGCTTTTTCTCATGGCACAGGGACCAGCACTGGGCCGGCACCATTCATTTGCACCTCCATGGATTCTCCCCTGACACATTCCCCCTCTTCTCTCCCACAGGCCGACTCTCAAGACCATCGCGAAGGAGGAGGCTTGTTCTGAGTCTGAGTCAGAAGGACACCCTGCAAGCACTCTTTCAACAGAACCCCTATCCCGGGATAACGACCAGAGAATGGCTGGCACGAGAACTGGACATTCCAGAAAGCAGAATTCAGGTACAACCGAGTCTCTTGATCCATTTTCCCTCTCGGGGTCCATGTCCAGATGCAAGTTGCCCCACTCCAGTTGCACTCCTTACTCTAGGGCTTTCCTCTTCGGGGTGCTCCAGACAGCAGGAACTCGAATCTTGGCAAGAAGGTGGCTCCCTTTGGAAAACGTGGCCAGACTGAGCTGTGTGGCGAGAGGTCCATTCAAATGTGTGGTCAAGTATAAAGGGCGAGGGGCCAAGGAAGCAGGAAGGCCTGGTGGTGTCAAGGAGATGTTACCTTGATGGCTGGCCTCCGAGGAACTAGCTGTGCTGAAGACTTCCCTCTCTGGGCACGTTGGAGAGGAGTCACCAAAGTTAGGAACACCGTGCCTGCGACCTTACAGAGCGTCACCAAAGACTGATTGACTTTCCCTACGAACACTTTTTCTCAGGGTGTCCAATTTTCCACACACCACCATCAGAAATGTCTAAAGACATGCACACACACACGCACACAAGCACAGGTCCACACTGCTGTTCGGCCTTGGGGAATGAGGTAGCATGCACAATGTTTCACTGTTGAAGACAAGGACACATATTCTGAAGAAGGGGAGCGGGTACATAAGAGCCTCCTGACCTAAAAGTGATGGAGGCATGTAGTCCCTGAGTAGTAACTGTCAATGAGTAGTTCCCAGGCAGCATGAGAAGAGTGGTTTTCATGGGGGCACTTGCTAATGGATACGATTGCATGTTATGAGACAGTACTGCCTGTGGGGACATAAGAGAGGCAGGGAGACATGAATCGGGCATGGACTACGGGAAACGGGAGGCAAAGAGACCAAATGAGGGAAAGGAGATTGAGCCTGAGAGCCTGGGACAGAGACAGAGCGAGGGGAAGGCAGGCAGGCAGTCACTTGGGCAGCCGGGGAGGTCTCAACAGAGACAGACGTCAACAGGTAGATGTGGAGAATCGTAGACAGAGACCAAAAGACCCACAGAGAAAATGGTAGTTTTGATGAGAACGGCTGGGGCGGGGGAGAGAGACAGAGAGAGTTAGCTATCCATCCCATTCTGACTGTGGGAAAGCAAGCATTGTCTCCTCCTGTGTCACAAGTCATTACTCTGGACACCAGTAAGGTGACTCGAAGAGGAAGGATTATTTTCACGGACACAGATTGTGTATTCTGGAATCTGGTGCACTTCTTCAGAGGTAAAAGCCGGAGTCTACATTCTACATGCTAGTGAGACTTCAGTCCCTTTGAATCGTAAATATTTCCACTGGGGGCAGACGGGCCATACTGGGTCTCCATCAGTCGGCTTGTTGCTCGCCGACTGGCTGGCCGGCCGGCTGGCTGGTGCGTTTGTGCATTTGTTCTATGGTGCATCCCTGCAATAGATCTTGGAAGTACGTGCATAAGCATTGAAAGACAAGGCTTTCTTTCTTTGTACCCAGGTTTGGTTTCAAAACCAACGAAGAAGACGCCTAAAGCAGAGCCGATTGCTGTCGGAGAATGCCTTCAAAGGAGGGCAGTCACAGCCACTGCGGCCCCCACCACCTGAGGCTTTGACTCGAGGTAAGTACCCGGCATTCCATAGGCATTTCCCAAGAGCATCTCCTTGAGACAGAATCATCTATGAACGTGGATGACCATGGGAGGCCAAGAACGCTTCAGAGAGGAAACAATGATATCTTGGGATCTTGCCCCATTCCTGTTCCACCCAGGAGCATCATGCCCCTCTTGGAGGGTGGGGAGATGCATGCCCAGGAAGGCTTGGAATCTTTGGGTCCAGAACCTGCCCAGACGTGCAGAAATGCCTTCTTCCGTCACATGGGGCGTTTTCACATAGCACTGAGTTAGGTGTATCGATGTATCGATCTTGATCTATGACATACCGCTTCCTACATACCACACACTGGATCTGCTGTGAATGTGCTGAAATTGGCCTGAATGTCCTCTCTTCTCTGTGTGTTCTTCTTTAGGAAGCATGGGAAGAGAGGCCAGGCGAAAGAGGACTTTCATCTCTCCTTCTCAAACAAGGGTCCTTATGCAAGCCTTTGAGAGGGATCGATTTCCATCTATTGCTGCCAGGGAAGAATTGGCTCACCAGACAGGAATTCCCGAACCTCGAATCCAGGTAAGTTCTCCACCAGTGGGTGGAACTTGGCTTCTCCCACGAGAAAGGAGTGTTAACCCTTGCGACGGGTTGTTGCTGGATATATGTAGGCTTGGAGACGGGGGATTGGGAGGAAGTTCCCTTCGTCTTACGAATACGTTACGGGGGCTGATCTGAAGGCATCCATTTCCAGAAGAGGACAGGGCAATGGAAGTCCTGGGCAGCCAGGGAGAGGCCTGAGTTTGTAGCTGGTCAATGCCAGCTCTCCTCAAAGACAGGGGTGGGGAAGGGTGCGGAGAGTGGTGTGAGTCCTGTGTTGCCCTGACGTCCTCCCGCATTTTCAAGAGCCAAGGTGAAAGCTCTATAGGAAAAATGGCCCTTAGGTGAGGCCCAACAGTACTTGCCATGGGTCTGACAGATTGGAGGGCATGTCAGGTCAGGGCAGGGCAGGTTGGGGCGGGCTGGGGTGGGCCGGGAATGAGGCGGCGGCAAGTCGATCTGGATTGTCACGCTGCTAATGCTCCTGTCGCCCCATATGGTTCCCTAGATATGGTTCCAGAACCGAAGAGCTCGGCACCCAAAGCAGAGCGCTAGTGGGCCTGTGAATGCCTTAGCCAAAGGCCCTGATGCCACATCAGCTGTGACTGCCCTGTCGGACCAAAGCACCCTGCCCACTGTCCATAGAAGCTCTCATCGTTATCCTCCCTCTCATGCACCTGATAGCATGCAATCCTTTGCTGCGGCCACTGCTGTTTTCTCCCCCTCCTTTCTTGGGCCAGAGGCTTCCTATGGGTGCTGTGTGGGCCAGCCGTTGATGTTCATCATGCTCCAGCCCAGCCTGGAAGCCCTTCAGAGATGCCAGAACCCACAGCCTCTTCTGGCCACAGTTCCGTGGGGCGAACGGTCACATGCTCTCATCGCCAGTGGGCAGCCTGCCCAGGGGGCCATCTGGCCACCTGCACCACCAGAGACACACTTCTGGCAGCAGCAGGCAAGCTCAGGTGAAGAGACATCTCCCCAGCTGGAGCAACAGCCCCAGCGCTCAGCCCTTACAGGCTCCTCAAGCCTCCTGGATGAACTCTTGTCAGACGTGGACATTCTGGACAAGGCAGGCCCTTTTCTGAATGTGGACACAGAGGAAGAGGAACTTGCAGCAACCCTGGAAGCCCCCCTCAGCGAGGAAGAATTCAAGGCCCTGCTTGACATACTGTCAGGCTCCCCAGTGCCACAGGTTTAGGGGCAGGAAGGAAGGCCTTCCCCCGAGCCCCTTTCAAGCCTCCTTTCCTGGGAGGCAGAGCCATGGGGGAGAGAAAGAAGAAGGAACAAGCAATGCTCATGATAGTGTCTGGCAGGGAGAACAAGGCAAGTTGACTGTCGACAGCAACTGCGTTGTGCCCAGGAGGGATGCCATGCTCCACACGGACTGTCACAAAGCTTGCGCACCAAGAGGGACACTCTCTCTGAAGCCTCAAGGAATTCAAACCTTCCAATGAGAACGAGGAGGACCCAACGCTGAACTGGATTTCCCCGTTGTATGTGACATTCCATTGATCCAATCAATAAATCTTGGCACTCAGTTCAAGTTCTTGGTTGTGCTTTGGTCGCTTTGATTTCTCCCGCATTTCCTCAGAGAGGTGAAATCCCTCCCATGACCTGGGACAGCATGGAAGGCGGTCCAGATACCCCTGTCTAGTCCCGTAGCTTGTAGCCACAAACACACCCTAGTGGAATCACGAAAACAGTCTCTCAGTGACAACATTCACTTGCTTTCTGGGTGCATGGTATGGAAGAGTTCCTCGAGGGCATCGCCGTTGCACACAAGGACAGAACTATGCAAACACTTTCATTGCCAGGGTTTATAGTAACAACTGTGCCCAATGTATTATGCACACAAATCATCACTCTCCATCTCTCTCTCTCTCTCTCTCTCTCTCTCTCTCTCTCTCTGGCTCATTACATGTCCACGGCTACACACTACAGGAACACACCTCTCAAAAGATAAGCCAAGTTATAACTAAAGTGATGAACAAATGAACTGAAAAACCGAATGCCTGTGGCATTGTAACGTCATGGCAGATGATCCCTTCCACTGCTTCTTTCAAAAATATTTTCCAACACATGTGCCTCGTACACTCTGTGTTGAGTGATTCTCCACTGGCTCAATCTGTGTGCCCCATGGCCAGCATGGGAGTGTCAGTGGCACGAAGTATTAAAATAATCTAATGTGTAAACAACAATGTATCTGAGTCTCTGGATACAACTGCATCCGGGTCTCTAGCTCTATTGTGTGCATATCTCTGCAGATACATCTAGTCCTCAACTCCTTCCCAGTCACTCCCCTGTCTTAGGCTCCCATTTGTCCAGATCTCTAGAGCTATATACAGCGCTCTCTCGCTCTCTCTCCCTCTCTCTCTCTCCCTCACTTTCTCACTCTCTTTCTCTTTCACTTTCTCTCTCTCTCTCTCTCTCTCTCTCTATCTCTCTCGCCCTCTCTCTCTCTCCCCCTCACTTTCTCTCTCTCTTTCTCTTTCACTTTCTCTCTCCCTCTCTCTCCTTCTTTTCACTGGGCAGAAATGGAACATCATTTTCAAGAGCCACACAGGTGGCATAGGCCTTCTGGGAAAAGAATCTGGCCACGGTAGCCTCAGGACAAGTAGGATTGGAGATGTAGAAAGAGACAGCTTATGGAAGAGTTGGTGCTTTCAAGAGGGTGGGGGGAACACTGGGTCACAGTGTTCCGGGAAACACTGAGATTCTTGTGGGTGGAAGGACTTGCACAGGCTCTTCCTAGAGCTAGGAACTGTGGCTTTACCATCTTGGTTGTCCAATGCTGGCCGCTCCAGAGAAACCTCAGAGCCCAGGGACAGGCAGCGGTACCTCCACAGGGAGGCCAGCGGTGCACTGTGCATAAACACACCTGCAGGCTCTCAGGATTCCCTGGCTGCCATGCAGATCACAGCTTCTGCTCCCCCAAGCAAGCTTATCCCACCTGGATTGTCCAGGAGGGAGGTGATCCAGGTCTGGCAGGCAGTGCCTTCTGGGAGAAGCCAGCAAATCCCATGTTTCAGTGATTAATTTTCTCAGCCAAAACTTCCAACTACTCGGGAAAACCCCCCCTGATCCAACAAGATGGTCATGCCTCCCTCTGATCTCTGGCACTGCAGGACAAGGGACTAGGACATACACCTCCTCAGGACATCCTCCTGGGCCCCCTGGGACTTGCAGACACCTACTGGTCCCGGTGACATCCGTCCAAGGGTACCACCTGACAACCGACCTTAGTGGGTACAGAAAATCAAACACACAGATCACACAAACACCCCTACGTGCGTGCACACACACACACACACACACACACACACACACACACACACACCAGCCACGTTTTCATGAATTGCTGGTGTAATTACTCTGATTGCCAACTGTTTCTGAATAAGCTCACTATCCTCATGTTAATCCACGTGGTGGCCAAAGAAGCATGGTGGCAAAAGAACACATTTGGCATGGTTCTGTATTTTTTGGTGGGGTTTCTTTTGTTGGTTTGTTTTAAATTTTTCTATTCTCTGCAGCCCAAATGCACCGATAATGTTGGGATGGCTGTACTTGGAATCCAAGCTTTCCTTTCAAACTCAGCTGTGTCATCATCCATCATGTAACGTGCTACATATCCCTCTCCTTCCCCTTCCCCTTCCCCTTCCCCTTCCCCTTCCTCTTCTCCTTCTTCTTCTTGGTACAGTTGTCAGTTGACCACTGAATGTGAAACCGACTCTCTCTTTTGTACGCCAAGGATAAGCACTGAAAATAAGTTCCTTTCCTTGTGAAACATACACGTGTGGCATGCCCCTTTCTCTGGTCTCTCCATGGCATGTGAGCAACGGGATGGGTTTCAGAGTACCTCTGAAAAAGTCCCAAACAGCTGAGGACCATGGGTAGACACTAGATAAGCACTCAAGCTTAGTATGTGAATTATCGGGAACTCAAACCCCAGCCAAGGAAATGCTTTAGGAGTGTGAGGCAATGATGTCCTGGTGGTGATGAGGGAAGTGGGAAACGTACTCGATGCAAACTAGGCTCTAGGTTCTCTCTCCATTTGGGAAAGTACAGTGACACACTTAAGCGTGAATGACTCAGAGGTGGGGAATTCCACGGAGACAGAAAGTATGTGTGGAATGTTGAAAGGTGTGAAAAGGAGAGAGCACTTGACCCCAAGCATTCTGGCAAAGGATGACGAGGGCGGCAGCTTCAAAGGGACCTGGGAGCCTCCGAGCAGGCCTTCCATTCCAACGCCCACTTGCCTCTCGGGATTCCTTCCAGGTTCTCAATTGGCAAGGAAGGGTTCTGCACCATCTGTGGCTATTTACATAAATAGGGGCGTGGCATCCTCATCCATTATAAACCCTGAGCTTCTGAGAACTGAACAGTTGGCCAGCAGTTTCCGTGCCATCCCTGTGGGTCTCCCACCATGGATTCGTCCAGCTCATCCGGCACATACAGCACCTCCAGAGGTACGTTGCCCTCAGCATCTGGGCTCTGCGCTTGGATCATCCAAATACACTCATGCACCTCCCCGACCCAAGGGTTGATCACCACGAAGGTTGAAGTTTCCCAATGACCACCAAATGGCATGCACTGATATGCTGGGACATGTTTCTGGAATCACTTGGGCAAAAGGATGCACCTTGGTTTGGGCATTTCACGTACATATTTCTGGTTTGCTGCTTCATTTGTTTTCCTTCTAGAAATCCACATGGAAGTTGGTAGCCCTGTTGCCTGACAATGGCTTCTCTACTAAAAATCCCAGCCTGTGTTTGCAGTGAATGGAACACGAGTATTTGATAACGTTCCCAACTAAACTGACACTCTTTTCCAGTTGACAGTGTTTGGGATTTTGAATTTGTTTCACATGTTCTATTCTTGCTGTTGTTGCGGATTTGCTCTGTTATGTTGTGTGTTCCATTTGAACTGGTTAACTTCCACGGTGTCCATGGAAATAATCCACATCCAGTATGTGTTAAGATTACGAGACAAAGAGAGATTTTCTTTGAGCACACCTGAAAGCTAGAACCTGGGAAACAGAGATTCCAGGAGCACTCGAACTGTCTTTCATTAGACTCCAAGGTAGGCACTGCAGGAGTCTCTGGAAAGCCAAAATCTGCAGTGTGACAAGTCCGTTCCTTGAGTGCTTTCCAAATATGTTCCTTGGAGCTGGCAGGAAGGAAGGGCGCTTTTAAAGGGAGTCCCCGTTGGGGATCCGAAACCCTTGCCTTGTCTTGAATCCTTCCAGAGGGAGACCTGGAGACGACCCTACGTCACCAGCTGCCAGCTGCTAGGGCAGGTAGCCCTTGCAGAAGGGTTGGCATTGACCTAGAGTTGGAGAGATTTCAGGAAACTCAAGATCTCAAGGGTGTGCAGGACGTGCCTGAAACCACACCCCCCCTGGCCATCACACCCGGCTCCCACCTTAGAATGCAGGAAACAAACATCCATCCATTCCCTTGCTACAAGAAATAGGCAACCTCAAATAGGAAAGGGGTGGGGGGTAGCCCTTCAGACTGCCCAACTGAAAGAATAGCATGCACACGGGGAGAGTCACCATGACCTCGGTGACTAAAAGGGAAACTCATCTTCTGAGGAGT
The DNA here is from genome assembly GCF_964374135.1 of Grampus griseus. Taxonomy (NCBI): domain Eukaryota; kingdom Metazoa; phylum Chordata; class Mammalia; order Artiodactyla; family Delphinidae; genus Grampus; species Grampus griseus. The sequence goes on from NC_138998.1 coordinate 52,793, forward strand.
ACTGGGCTGTTGTGGGTGTGTGGGTGGGTTGGCGCCATCAGACAGGGCAGCACGTTGGTCATGGCTCAAAAAAATAGGTTTTCTAAACAATCCTCTAGTGTGTTCTGTGTTGGGGGTTGGCTTGTGTGTTTGTCTGGCTTCATTGGGCTTTCGTCTAAATTTCCTTTCCAATAGTGAAAGTGCAGATATGCTGTGCGAATGATAGTTCAGAAGCCAGGTTCCTATGGTTAGCATAGAGTTAGAGGTAAATCTGGTAGAAGCCATCAAGATTTTCCAAGGCCTCCACAGGTGGAAAATCCTTCCACCCGTTTTGGTCACGGTAGCCTGTTTTCCTAGGGCTTTCCCCTTCTCTTTGCATTGCGTCCTGTGGATCATTGGCGAATGGTGAGGTGATCCCCATAGCCTTGACCCTCAGCTTAGCTTGAGCCCCCAGGGTCCCACTCAGCGTGGCTTTCGGGGTGTACCCACGGTTTATCCAAATGCAGAGTCTTCCCCTGGCTTAGAGCTTTTTCTCATGGCACAGGGACCAGCACTGGGCCGGCACCATTCATTTGCACCTCCATGGATTCTCCCCTGACACATTCCCCCTCTTCTCTCCCACAGGCCGACTCTCAAGACCATCGCGAAGGAGGAGGCTTGTTCTGAGTCTGAGTCAGAAGGACACCCTGCAAGCACTCTTTCAACAGAACCCCTATCCCGGGATAACGACCAGAGAATGGCTGGCACGAGAACTGGACATTCCAGAAAGCAGAATTCAGGTACAACCGAGTCTCTCGATCCATTTTCCCTCTCGGGGTCCATGTCCAGATGCAAGTTGCCCCACTCCAGTTGCACTCCTTACTCTAGGGCTTTCCTCTTCGGGGTGCTCCAGACAGCAGGAACTCGAATCTTGGCAAGAAGGTGGCTCCCTTTGGAAAACGTGGCCAGACTGAGCTGTGTGGCGAGAGGTCCATTCAAATGTGTGGTCAAGTATAAAGGGCGAGGGGTCAAGGAAGCAGGAAGGCCTGGTGGTGTCAAGGAGATGTTACCTTGATGGCTGGCCTCCGAGGAACTAGCTGTGCTGAAGACTTCCCTCTCTGGGCACGTTGGAGAGGAGTCACCAAAGTTAGGAACACCGTGCCTGCGACCTTACAGAGCGTCACCAAAGACTGATTGACTTTCCCTACGAACACTTTTTCTCAGGGTGTCCAATTTTCCACACACCACCATCAGAAATGTCTAAAGACATGCACACACACACGCACACAAGCACAGGTCCACACTGCTGTTCGGCCTTGGGGAATGAGGTAGCATGCACAATGTTTCACTGTTGAAGACAAGGACACATATTCTGAAGAAGGGGAGCGGGTACATAAGAGCCTCCTGACCTAAAAGTGATGGAGGCATGTAGTTGAGTAGTAACTGTCAATGAGTAGTTCCCAGGCAGCATGAGAAGAGTGGTTTTCATGGGGGCACTTGCTAATGGATACGATTGCATGTTATGAGACAGTACTGCCTGTGGGGACATAAGAGAGGCAGGGAGACATGAATCGGGCATGGACTACGGGAAACGGGAGGCAAAGAGACCAAATGAGGGAAAGGAGATTGAGCCTGAGAGCCTGGGACAGAGACAGAGTGAGGGGAAGGCAGGCAGGCAGTCACTTGGGCAGCCGGGGGGGTCTCAACAGAGACAGACGTCAACAGGTAGATGTGGAGAATCGTAGACAGAGACCAAAAGACCCACAGAGAAAATGGTAGTTTTGATGAGAACGGCTGGGGCGGGGGAGAGAGACAGAGAGAGTTAGCTATCCATCCCATTCTGACTGTGGGAAAGCAAGCATTGTCTCCTCCTGTGTCACAAGTCATTACTCTGGACACCAGTAAGGTGACTCGAAGAGGAAGGATTATTTTCACGGACACAGATTGTGTATTCTGGAATCTGGTGCACTTCTTCAGAGGTAAAAGCCGGAGTCTACATTCTACATGCTAGTGAGACTTCAGTCCCTTTGAATCGTAAATATTTCCACTGGGGGCAGACGGGCCATACTGGGTCTCCATCAGTCGGCTTGTTGCTCGCCGACTGGCTGGCCGGCCGGCTGGCTGGTGCGTTTGTGCATTTGTTCTATGGTGCATCCCTGCAATAGATCTTGGAAGTACGTGCATAAGCATTGAAAGACAAGGCTTTCTTTCTTTGTACCCAGGTTTGGTTTCAAAACCAACGAAGAAGACGCCTAAAGCAGAGCCGATTGCTGTCGGAGAATGCCTTCAAAGGAGGGCAGTCACAGCCACTGCGGCCCCCACCACCTGAGGCTTTGACTCGAGGTAAGTACCCGGCATTCCATAGGCATTTCCCAAGAGCATCTCCTTGAGACAGAATCATCTATGAACGTGGATGACCATGGGAGGCCAAGAACGCTTCAGAGAGGAAACCATGATATCTTGGGATCTTGCCCCATTCCTGTTCCACCCAGGAGCATCATGCCCCTCTTGGAGGGTGGGGAGATGCATGCCCAGGAAGGCTTGGAATCTTTGGGTCCAGAACCTGCCCGGACGTGCAGAAATGCCTTCTTCCGTCACATGGGGCGTTTTCACATAGCACTGAGTTAGGTGTATCGATGTATCGATCTTGATCTATGACATACCGCTTCCTACATACCACACACTGGATCTGCTGTGAATGTGCTGAAATTGGCCTGAATGTCCTCTCTTCTCTGTGTGTTCTTCTTTAGGAAGCATGGGAAGAGAGGCCAGGCGAAAGAGGACTTTCATCTCTCCTTCTCAAACAAGGGTCCTTATGCAAGCCTTTGAGAGGGATCGATTTCCATCTATTGCTGCCAGGGAAGAATTGGCTCACCAGACAGGAATTCCCGAACCTCGAATCCAGGTAAGTTCTCCACCAGTGGGTGGAACTTGGCTTCTCCCACGAGAAAGGAGTGTTAACCCTTGCGACGGGTTGTTGCTGGATATATGTAGGCTTGGAGACGGGGGATTGGGAGGAAGTTCCCTTCGTCTTACGAATACGCTACGGGGGCTGATCTGAAGGCATCCATTTCCAGAAGAGGACAGGGCAATGGAAGTCCTGGGCAGCCAGGGAGGGGCCTGAGTTTGTAGCTGGTCAATGCCAGCTCTCCTCAAAGACAGGGGTGGGGAAGGGTGCGGAGAGTGGTGTGAGTCCTGTGTTGCCCTGACGTCCTCCCGCATTTTCAAGAGCCAAGGTGAAAGCTCTATAGGAAAAATGGCCCTTAGGTGAGGCCCAACAGTACTTGCCATGGGTCTGACAGATTGGAGGGCATGTCAGGTCAGGGCAGGGCAGGTTGGGGCGGGCTGGGGTGGGCCGGGAATGAGGCGGCGGCAAGTCGATCTGGATTGTCACGCTGCTAATGCTCCTGTCGCCCCATATGGTTCCCTAGATATGGTTCCAGAACCGAAGAGCTCGGCACCCAAAACAGAGCGCTAGTGGGCCTGTGAATGCCTTAGCCAAAGGCCCTGATGCCACATCAGCTGTGACTGCCCTGTCGGACCAAAGCACCCTGCCCACTGTCCATAGAAGCTCTCATCGTTATCCTCCCTCTCATGCACCTGATAGCATGCAATCCTTTGCTGCGGCCACTGCTGTTTTCTCCCCCTCCTTTCTTGGGCCAGAGGCTTCCTATGGGTGCTGTGTGGGCCAGCCGTTGATGTTCATCATGCTCCAGCCCAGCCTGGCAGCCCTTCAGAGATGCCAGAACACACAGCCTCTTCTGGCCACAGTTCAGTGGGGCGAACGGTCACATGCTCTCATCGCCAGTGGGCAGCCTGCCCAGGGGGCCATCTGGCCACCTGCACCACCAGAGACACACTTCTGGCAGCAGCAGGCAAGCTCAGGTGAAGAGACATCTCCCCAGCTGGAGCAACAGCCCCAGCGCTCAGCCCTTACAGGCTCCTCAAGCCTCCTGGATGAACTCTTGTCAGACGTGGACATTCTGGACAAGGCAGGCCCTTTTCTGAATGTGGACACAGAGGAAGAGGAACTTGCAGCAACCCTGGAAGCCCCCCTCAGCGAGGAAGAATTCAAGGCCCTGCTTGACATACTGTCAGGCTCCCCAGTGCCACAGGTTTAGGGGCAGGAAGGAAGGCCTTCCCCCGAGCCCCTTTCAAGCCTCCTTTCCTGGGAGGCAGAGCCATGGGGGAGAGAAAGAAGAAGGAACAAGCAATGCTCATGATAGTGTCTGGCAGGGAGAACAAGGCAAGTTGACTGTCGACAGCAACTGCGTTGTGCCCAGGAGGGATGCCATGCTCCACACGGACTGTCACAAAGCTTGCGCACCAAGAGGGACACTCTCTCTGAAGCCTCAAGGAATTCAAACCTTCCAATGAGAACGAGGAGGACCCAACGCTGAACTGGATTTCCCCGTTGTATGTGACATTCCATTGATCCAATCAATAAATCTTGGCACTCAGTTCAAGTTCTTGGTTGTGCTTTGGTCGCTTTAATTTCTCCCGCATTTCCTCAGAGAGGTGAAATCCCTCCCATGACCTGGGACAGCATGGAAGGCGGTCCAGATACCCCTGTCTAGTCCCGTAGCTTGTAGCCACAAACACACCCTAGTGGAATCACGAAAACAGTCTCTCAGTGACAACATTCACTTGCTTTCTGGGTGCATGGTATGGAAGAGTTCCTCGAGGGCATCGCCTTTGCACACAAGGACAGAACTATGCAAACACTTTCATTGCCAGGGTTTATAGTAACAACTGTGCCCAATGTATTATGCACACAAATCATCACTCTCCATCTCTCTCTCTCTCTCTCTCTCTCTCTCTCTCTGGCTCATTACATGTCCACGGCTACACACTACAGGAACACACCTCTCAAAAGATAAGCCAAGTTATAACTAAAGTGATGAACAAATGAACTGAAAAACCGAATGCCTGTGGCATTGTAACGTCATGGCAGATGATCCCTTCCACTGCTTCTTTCAAAAATATTTTCCAACACATGTGCCTCGTACACTCTGTGTTGAGTGATTCTCCACTGGCTCAATCTGTGTGCCCCATGTCCAGCATGGGAGTGTCAGTGGCACGAAGTATTAAAATAATCTAATGTGTAAACAACAATGTATCTGAGTCTCTGGATACAACTGCATCCGGGTCTCTAGCTCTATTGTGTGCATATCTCTGCAGATACATCTAGTCCTCAACTCCCTCCCAGTCACTCCCCTGTCTTAGGCTCCCATTTGTCCAGATCTCTAGAGCTATATACAGCGCTCTCTCGCTCTCTGTCCCTCTCTCTCTCTCACTCACTTTCTCACTCTCTTTCTCTTTCACTTTCTCTCTCTCTCTCTCTCTCTCTCTCTCTCTCTCTCTATCTCTCTCACCCTCTCTCTCTCTCTCCCTCACTTTCTCTCTCTCTTTCTCTTTCACTTTCTCTCTCCCTCTCTCTCCTTCTTTTCACTGGGCAGAAATGGAACATCATTTTCAAGAGCCACACAGGTGGCATAGGCCTTCTGGGAAAAGAATCTGGCCACGGTAGTCTCAGGACAAGTAGGATTGGAGATGTAGAAAGAGACAGCTTATGGAAGAGTTGGTGCTTTCAAGAGGGTGGGGGGAACACTGGGTCACAGTGTTCCGGGAAACACTGAGATTCTTGTGGGTGGAAGGACTTGCACAGGCTCTTCCTAGAGCTAGGAACTGTGGCTTTACCATCTTGGTTGTCCAATGCTGGCCGCTCCAGAGAAACCTCAGAGCCCAGGGACAGGCAGCGGTACCTCCACAGGGAGGCCAGCGGTGCACTGTGCATAAACACACCTGCAGGCTCTCAGGATTCCCTGGCTGCCATGCAGATCACAGCTTCTGCTCCCCCAAGCAAGCTTATCCCACCTGGATTGTCCAGGAGGGAGGTGATCCAGGTCTGGCAGGCAGTGCCTTCTGGGAGAAGCCAGCAAATCCCATGTTTCAGTGATTAATTTTCTCAGCCAAAACTTCCAACTACTCGGGAAAACCCCCCCTGATCCAACAAGATGGTCATGCCTCCCTCTGATCTCTGGCACTGCAGGACAAGGGACTAGGACATACACCTCCTCAGGACATCCTCCTGGGCCCCCTGGGACTTGCAGACACCTACTGGTCCCGGTGACATCCGTCCAATGGTACCACCTGACAACCGACCTTAGTGGGTACAGAAAATCAAACACACAGATCACACAAACACCCCTACGCGCGTGCACACACACACACACACACACACACACACACACACACACCAGCCACGTTTTCATGAATTGCTGGTGTAATTACTCTGATTGCCAACTGTTTCTGAATAAGCTCACTATCCTCATGTTAATCCACGTGGTGGCCAAAGAAGCATGGTGGCAAAAGAACACATTTGGCATGGTTCTGTATTTTTTGGTGGGGTTTCTTTTGTTGGTTTGTTTTAAATTTTTCTATTCTCTGCAGCCCAAATGCACCGATAATGTTGGGATGGCTGTACTTGGAATCCAAGCTTTCCTTTCAAACTCAGCTGTGTCATCATCCATCATGTAACGTGCTACATATCCCTCTCCTTCCCCTTCCCCTTCCCCTTCCCCTTCCCCTTCCTCTTCTCCTTCTTCTTCTTGGTACAGTTGTCAGTTGACCACTGAATGTGAAACCGACTCTCTCTTTTGTACGCCAAGGATAAGCACTGAAAATAAGTTCCTTTCCTTGTGAAACATACACGTGTGGCATGCCCCTTTCTCTGGTCTCTCCATGGCATGTGAGCAACGGGATGGGTTTCAGAGTACCTCTGAAAAAGTCCCAAAGAGCTGAGGACCATGGGTAGACACTACATAAGCACTCAAGCTTAGTATGTGAATTATCGGGAACTCAAACCCCAGCCAAGGAAATGCTTTAGGAGTGTGAGGCAATGATGTCCTGGTGGTGATGAGGGAAGTGGGAAACGTACTCGATGCAAACTAGGCTCTAGGTTCTCTCTCCATTTGGGAAAGTACAGTGACACACTTAAGCGTGAATGACTCAGAGGTGGGGAATTCCACGGAGACAGAAAGTATGTGTGGAATGTTGAAAGGTGTGAAAAGGAGAGAGCACTTGACCCCAAGCATTCTGGCAAAGGATGACGAGGGCGGCAGCTTCAAAGGGACCTGGGAGCCTCCGAGCAGGCCTTCCATTCCAACGCCCACTTGCCTCTCGGGATTCCTTCCAGGTTCTCAATTGGCAAGGAAGGGTTCTGCACCATCTGTGGCTATTTACATAAATAGGGGCGTGGCATCCTCATCCATTATAAACCCTGAGCTTCTGAGAACTGAACAGTTGGCCAGCAGTTTCCGTGCCATCCCTGTGGGTCTCCCACCATGGATTCGTCCAGCTCATCCGGCACATACAGCACCTCCAGAGGTACGTTGCCCTCAGCATCTGGGCTCTGTGCTTGGATCATCCAAATACACTCATGCACCTCCCCGACCCAAGGGTTGATCACCACGAAGGTTGAAGTTTCCCAATGACCACCAAATGGCATGCACTGATATGCTGGGACATGTTTCTGGAATCACTTGGGCAAAAGGATGCACCTTGGTTTGGGCATTTCACGTACATATTTCTGGTTTGCTGCTTCATTTGTTTTCCTTCTAGAAATCCACATGGAAGTTGGTAGCCCTGTTGCCTGACAATGGCTTCTCTACTAAAAATCCCAGCCTGTGTTTGCAGTGAATGGAACACGAGTATTTGATAACGTTCCCAACTAAACTGACACTCTTTTCCAGTTGACAGTGTTTGGGATTTTGAATTTGTTTCACATGTTCTATTCTTGCTGTTGTTGCGGATTTGCTCTGTTATGTTGTGTGTTCCATTTGAACTGGTTAACTTCCACGGTGTCCATGGAAATAATCCACATCCAGTATGTGTTAAGATTACGAGACAAAGAGAGATTTTCTTTGAGCACACCTGAAAGCTAGAACCTGGGAAACAGAGATTCCAGGAGCACTCGAACTGTCTTTCATTAGACTCCAAGGTAGGCACTGCAGGAGTCTCTGGAAAGCCAAAATCTGCAGTGTGACAAGTCCGTTCCTTGAGTGCTTTCCAAATATGTTCCTTGGAGCTGGCAGGAAGGAAGGGCGCTTTTAAAGGGAGTCCCCGTTGGGGATCCGAAACCCTTGCCTTGTCTTGAATCCTTCCAGAGGGAGACCTGGAGACGACCCTACGTCACCAGCTGCCAGCTGCTAGGGCAGGTAGCCCTTGCAGAAGGGTTGGCATTGACCTAGAGTTGGAGAGATTTCAGGAAACTCAAGATCTCAAGGGTGTGCAGGACGTGCCTGAAACCACACCCCCCCTGGCCATCACACCCGGCTCCCACCTTAGAATGCAGGAAACAAACATCCATCCATTCCCTTGCTACAAGAAATAGGCAACCTCAAATAGGAAAGGGGTGGGGGGTAGCCCTTCAGACTGCCCAACTGAAAGAATAGCATGCACACGGGGAGAGTCACCATGACCTCGGTGACTAAAAGGGAAACTCATCTTCTGAGGAGTACTGGGCTGTTGTGGGTGTGTGGGTGGGTTGGCGCCATCAGACAGGGCAGCACGTTGGTCATGGCTCAAAAAAATAGGTTTTCTAAACAATCCTCTAGTGTGTTCTGTGTTGGGGGTTGGCTTGTGTGTTTGTCTGGCTTCATTGGGCTTTCGTCTAAATTTCCTTTCCAATAGTGAAAGTGCAGATATGCTGTGCGAATGATAGTTCAGAAGCCAGGTTCCTATGGTTAGCATAGAGTTAGAGGTAAATCTGGTAGAAGCCATCAAGATTTTCCAAGGCCTCCACAGGTGGAAAATCCTTCCACCCGTTTTGGTCACGGTAGCCTGTTTTCCTAGGGCTTTCCCCTTCTCTTTGCATTGCGTCCTGTGGATCATTGGCGAATGGTGAGGTGATCCCCATAGCCTTGACCCTCAGCTTAGCTTGAGCCCCCAGGGTCCCACTCAGCGTGGCTTTCGGGGTGTACCCACGGTTTATCCAAATGCAGAGTCTTCCCCTGGCTTAGAGCTTTTTCTCATGGCACAGGGACCAGCACTGGGCCGGCACCATTCATTTGCACCTCCATGGATTCTCCCCTGACACATTCCCCCTCTTCTCTCCCACAGGCCGACTCTCAAGACCATCGCGAAGGAGGAGGCTTGTTCTGAGTCTGAGTCAGAAGGACACCCTGCAAGCACTCTTTCAACAGAACCCCTATCCCGGGATAACGACCAGAGAATGGCTGGCACGAGAACTGGACATTCCAGAAAGCAGAATTCAGGTACAACCGAGTCTCTCGATCCATTTTCCCTCTCGGGGTCCATGTCCAGATGCAAGTTGCCCCACTCCAGTTGCACTCCTTACTCTAGGGCTTTCCTCTTCGGGGTGCTCCAGACAGCAGGAACTCGAATCTTGGCAAGAAGGTGGCTCCCTTTGGAAAACGTGGCCAGACTGAGCTGTGTGGCGAGAGGTCCATTCAAATGTGTGGTCAAGTATAAAGGGCGAGGGGTCAAGGAAGCAGGAAGGCCTGGTGGTGTCAAGGAGATGTTACCTTGATGGCTGGCCTCCGAGGAACTAGCTGTGCTGAAGACTTCCCTCTCTGGGCACGTTGGAGAGGAGTCACCAAAGTTAGGAACACCGTGCCTGCGACCTTACAGAGCGTCACCAAAGACTGATTGACTTTCCCTACGAACACTTTTTCTCAGGGTGTCCAATTTTCCACACACCACCATCAGAAATGTCTAAAGACATGCACACACACACGCACACAAGCACAGGTCCACACTGCTGTTCGGCCTTGGGGAATGAGGTAGCATGCACAATGTTTCACTGTTGAAGACAAGGACACATATTCTGAAGAAGGGGAGCGGGTACATAAGAGCCTCCTGACCTAAAAGTGATGGAGGCATGTAGTTGAGTAGTAACTGTCAATGAGTAGTTCCCAGGCAGCATGAGAAGAGTGGTTTTCATGGGGGCACTTGCTAATGGATACGATTGCATGTTATGAGACAGTACTGCCTGTGGGGACATAAGAGAGGCAGGGAGACATGAATCGGGCATGGACTACGGGAAACGGGAGGCAAAGAGACCAAATGAGGGAAAGGAGATTGAGCCTGAGAGCCTGGGACAGAGACAGAGTGAGGGGAAGGCAGGCAGGCAGTCACTTGGGCAGCCGGGGGGGTCTCAACAGAGACAGACGTCAACAGGTAGATGTGGAGAATCGTAGACAGAGACCAAAAGACCCACAGAGAAAATGGTAGTTTTGATGAGAACGGCTGGGGCGGGGGAGAGAGACAGAGAGAGTTAGCTATCCATCCCATTCTGACTGTGGGAAAGCAAGCATTGTCTCCTCCTGTGTCACAAGTCATTACTCTGGACACCAGTAAGGTGACTCGAAGAGGAAGGATTATTTTCACGGACACAGATTGTGTATTCTGGAATCTGGTGCACTTCTTCAGAGGTAAAAGCCGGAGTCTACATTCTACATGCTAGTGAGACTTCAGTCCCTTTGAATCGTAAATATTTCCACTGGGGGCAGACGGGCCATACTGGGTCTCCATCAGTCGGCTTGTTGCTCGCCGACTGGCTGGCCGGCCGGCTGGCTGGTGCGTTTGTGCATTTGTTCTATGGTGCATTCCTGCAATAGATCTTGGAAGTAAGTGCATAAGCATTGAAAGACAAGGCTTTCTTTCTTTGTACCCAGGTTTGGTTTCAAAACCAACGAAGAAGACGCCTAAAGCAGAGCCGATTGCTGTCGGAGAATGCCTTCAAAGGAGGGCAGTCACAGCCACTGCGGCCCCCACCACCTGAGGCTTTGACTCGAGGTAAGTACCCGGCATTCCATAGGCATTTCCCAAGAGCATCTCCTTGAGACAGAATCATCTATGAACGTGGATGACCATGGGAGGCCAAGAACGCTTCAGAGAGGAAACCATGATATCTTGGGATCTTGCCCCATTCCTGTTCCACCCAGGAGCATCATGCCCCTCTTGGAGGGTGGGGAGATGCATGCCCAGGAAGGCTTGGAATCTTTGGGTCCAGAACCTGCCCGGACGTGCAGAAATGCCTTCTTCCGTCACATGGGGCGTTTTCACATAGCACTGAGTTAGGTGTATCGATGTATCGATCTTGATCTATGACATACCGCTTCCTACATACCACACACTGGATCTGCTGTGAATGTGCTGAAATTGGCCTGAATGTCCTCTCTTCTCTGTGTGTTCTTCTTTAGGAAGCATGGGAAGAGAGGCCAGGCGAAAGAGGACTTTCATCTCTCCTTCTCAAACAAGGGTCCTTATGCAAGCCTTTGAGAGGGATCGATTTCCATCTATTGCTGCCAGGGAAGAATTGGCTCACCAGACAGGAATTCCCGAACCTCGAATCCAGGTAAGTTCTCCACCAGTGGGTGGAACTTGGCTTCTCCCACGAGAAAGGAGTGTTAACCCTTGCGACGGGTTGTTGCTGGATATATGTAGGCTTGGAGACGGGGGATTGGGAGGAAGTTCCCTTCGTCTTACGAATACGCTACGGGGGCTGATCTGAAGGCATCCATTTCCAGAAGAGGACAGGGCAATGGAAGTCCTGGGCAGCCAGGGAGGGGCCTGAGTTTGTAGCTGGTCAATGCCAGCTCTCCTCAAAGACAGGGGTGGGGAAGGGTGCGGAGAGTGGTGTGAGTCCTGTGTTGCCCTGACGTCCTCCCGCATTTTCAAGAGCCAAGGTGAAAGCTCTATAGGAAAAATGGCCCTTAGGTGAGGCCCAACAGTACTTGCCATGGGTCTGACAGATTGGAGGGCATGTCAGGTCAGGGCAGGGCAGGTTGGGGCGGGCTGGGGTGGGCCGGGAATGAGGCGGCGGCAAGTCGATCTGGATTGTCACGCTGCTAATGCTCCTGTCGCCCCATATGGTTCCCTAGATATGGTTCCAGAACCGAAGAGCTCGGCACCCAAAGCAGAGCGCTAGTGGGCCTGTGAATGCCTTAGCCAAAGGCCCTGATGCCACATCAGCTGTGACTGCCCTGTCGGACCAAAGCACCCTGCCCACTGTCCATAGAAGCTCTCATCGTTATCCTCCCTCTCATGCACCTGATAGCATGCAATCCTTTGCTGCGGCCACTGCTGTTTTCTCCCCCTCCTTTCTTGGGCCAGAGGCTTCCTATGGGTGCTGTGTGGGCCAGCCGTTGATGTTCATCATGCTCCAGCCCAGCCTGGCAGCCCTTCAGAGATGCCAGAACCCACAGCCTCTTCTGGCCACAGTTCAGTGGGGCGAACGGTCACATGCTCTCATCGCCAGTGGGCAGCCTGCCCAGGGGGCCATCTGGCCACCTGCACCACCAGAGACACACTTCTGGCAGCAGCAGGCAAGCTCAGGTGAAGAGACATCTCCCCAGCTGGAGCAACAGCCCCAGCGCTCAGCCCTTACAGGCTCCTCAAGCCTCCTGGATGAACTCTTGTCAGACGTGGACATTCTGGACAAGGCAGGCCCTTTTCTGAATGTGGACACAGAGGAAGAGGAACTTGCAGCAACCCTGGAAGCCCCCCTCAGCGAGGAAGAATTCAAGGCCCTGCTTGACATACTGTCAGGCTCCCCAGTGCCACAGGTTTAGGGGCAGGAAGGAAGGCCTTCCCCCGAGCCCCTTTCAAGCCTCCTTTCCTGGGAGGCAGAGCCATGGGGGAGAGAAAGAAGAAGGAACAAGCAATGCTCATGATAGTGTCTGGCAGGGAGAACAAGGCAAGTTGACTGTCGACAGCAACTGCGTTGTGCCCAGGAGGGATGCCATGCTCCACACGGACTGTCACAAAGCTTGCGCACCAAGAGGGACACCCTCTCTGAAGCCTCAAGGAATTCAAACCTTCCAATGAGAACGAGGAGGACCCAACGCTGAACTGGATTTCCCCGTTGTATGTGACATTCCATTGATCCAATCAATAAATCTTGGCACTCAGTTCAAGTTCTTGGTTGTGCTTTGGTCGCTTTAATTTCTCCCGCATGTCCTCAGAGAGGTGAAATCCCTCCCATGACCTGGGACAGCATGGAAGGCGGTCCAGATACCCCTGTCTAGTCCCGTAGCTTGTAGCCACAAACACACCCTAGTGGAATCACGAAAACAGTCTCTCAGTGACAACATTCACTTGCTTTCTGGGTGCATGGTATGGAAGAGTTCCTCGAGGGCATCGCCGTTGCACACAAGGACAGAACTATGCAAACACTTTCATTGCCAGGGTTTATAGTAACAACTGTGCCCAATGTATTATGCACACAAATCATCACTCTCCATCTCTCTCTCTCTCTCTCTCTCTCTCTCTCTCTGGCTCATTACATGTCCACGGCTACACACTACAGGAACACACCTCTCAAAAGATAAGCCAAGTTATAACTAAAGTGATGAACAAATGAACTGAAAAACCGAATGCCTGTGGCATTGTAACGTCATGGCAGATGATCCCTTCCACTGCTTCTTTCAAAAATATTTTCCAACACATGTGCCTCGTACACTCTGTGTTGAGTGATTCTCCACTGGCTCAATCTGTGTGCCCCATGTCCAGCATGGGAGTGTCAGTGGCACGAAGTATTAAAATAATCTAATGTGTAAACAACAATGTATCTGAGTCTCTGGATACAACTGCATCCGGGTCTCTAGCTCTATTGTGTGCATATCTCTGCAGATACATCTAGTCCTCAACTCCCTCCCAGTCACTCCCCTGTCTTAGGCTCCCATTTGTCCAGATCTCTAGAGCTATATACAGCGCTCTCTCGCTCTCTGTCCCTCTCTCTCTCTCACTCACTTTCTCACTCTCTTTCTCTTTCACTTTCTCTCTCTCTCTCTCTCTCTCTCTCTCTCTCTCTCTATCTCTCTCACCCTCTCTCTCTCTCTCCCTCACTTTCTCTCTCTCTTTCTCTTTCACTTTCTCTCTCCCTCTCTCTCCTTCTTTTCACTGGGCAGAAATGGAACATCATTTTCAAGAGCCACACAGGTGGCATAGGCCTTCTGGGAAAAGAATCTGGCCACGGTAGCCTCAGGACAAGTAGGATTGGAGATGTAGAAAGAGACAACTTATGGAAGAGTTGGTGCTTTCAAGAGGGTGGGGGGAACACTGGGTCACAGTGTTCCGGGAAACACTGAGATTCTTGTGGGTGGAAGGACTTGCACAGGCTCTTCCTAGAGCTAGGAACTGTGGCTTTACCATCTTGGTTGTCCAATGCTGGCCGCTCCAGAGAAACCTCAGAGCCCAGGGACAGGCAGCGGTACCTCCACAGGGAGGCCAGCGGTGCACTGTGCATAAACACACCTGCAGGCTCTCAGGATTCCCTGGCTGCCATGCAGATCACAGCTTCTGCTCCCCCAAGCAAGCTTATCCCACCTGGATTGTCCAGGAGGGAGGTGATCCAGGTCTGGCAGGCAGTGCCTTCTGGGAGAAGCCAGCAAATCCCATGTTTCAGTGATTAATTTTCTCAGCCAAAACTTCCAACTACTCGGGAAAACCCCCCCTGATCCAACAAGATGGTCATGCCTCCCTCTGATCTCTGGCACTGCAGGACAAGGGACTAGGACATACACCTCCTCAGGACATCCTCCTGGGCCCCCTGGGACTTGCAGACACCTACTGGTCCCGGTGACATCCGTCCAATGGTACCACCTGACAACCGACCTTAGTGGGTACAGAAAATCAAACACACAGATCACACAAACACCCCTACGCGCGTGCACACACACACACACACACACACACACACACACACACACCAGCCACGTTTTCATGAATTGCTGGTGTAATTACTCTGATTGCCAACTGTTTCTGAATAAGCTCACTATCCTCATGTTAATCCACGTGGTGGCCAAAGAAGCATGGTGGCAAAAGAACACATTTGGCATGGTTCTGTATTTTTTGGTGGGGTTTCTTTTGTTGGTTTGTTTTAAATTTTTCTATTCTCTGCAGCCCAAATGCACCGATAATGTTGGGATGGCTGTACTTGGAATCCAAGCTTTCCTTTCAAACTCAGCTGTGTCATCATCCATCATGTAACGTGCTACATATCCCTCTCCTTCCCCTTCCCCTTCCCCTTCCCCTTCCCCTTCCTCTTCTCCTTCTTCTTCTTGGTACAGTTGTCAGTTGACCACTGAATGTGAAACCGACTCTCTCTTTTGTACGCCAAGGATAAGCACTGAAAATAAGTTCCTTTCCTTGTGAAACATACACGTGTGGCATGCCCCTTTCTCTGGTCTCTCCATGGCATGTGAGCAACGGGATGGGTTTCAGAGTACCTCTGAAAAAGTCCCAAAGAGCTGAGGACCATGGGTAGACACTACATAAGCACTCAAGCTTAGTATGTGAATTATCGGGAACTCAAACCCCAGCCAAGGAAATGCTTTAGGAGTGTGAGGCAATGATGTCCTGGTGGTGATGAGGGAAGTGGGAAACGTACTCGATGCAAACTAGGCTCTAGGTTCTCTCTCCATTTGGGAAAGTACAGTGACACACTTAAGCGTGAATGACTCAGAGGTGGGGAATTCCACGGAGACAGAAAGTATGTGTGGAATGTTGAAAGGTGTGAAAAGGAGAGAGCACTTGACCCCAAGCATTCTGGCAAAGGATGACGAGGGCGGCAGCTTCAAAGGGACCTGGGAGCCTCCGAGCAGGCCTTCCATTCCAACGCCCACTTGCCTCTCGGGATTCCTTCCAGGTTCTCAATTGGCAAGAAAGGGTTCTGCACCATCTGTGGCTATTTACATAAATAGGGGCGTGGCATCCTCATCCATTATAAACCCTGAGCTTCTGAGAACTGAACAGTTGGCCAGCAGTTTCCGTGCCATCCCTGTGGGTCTCCCACCATGGATTTGTCCAGCTCATCCGGCACATACAGCACCTCCAGAGGTACGTTGCCCTCAGCATCTGGGCTCTGCGCTTGGATCATCCAAATACACTCATGCACCTCCCCGACCCAAGGGTTGATCACCACGAAGGTTGAAGTTTCCCAATGACCACCAAATGGCATGCACTGATATGCTGGGACATGTTTCTGGAATCACTTGGGCAAAAGGATGCACCTTGGTTTGGGCATTTCACGTACATATTTCTGGTTTGCTGCTTCATTTGTTTTCCTTCTAGAAATCCACATGGAAGTTGGTAGCCCTGTTGCCTGACAATGGCTTCTCTACTAAAAATCCCAGCCTGTGTTTGCAGTGAATGGAACACGAGTATTTGATAACGTTCCCAACTAAACTGACACTCTTTTCCAGTTGACAGTGTTTGGGATTTTGAATTTGTTTCACATGTTCTATTCTTGCTGTTGTTGCGGATTTGCTCTGTTATGTTGTGTGTTCCATTTGAACTGGTTAACTTCCACGATGTCCATGGAAATAATCCACATCCAGTATGTGTTAAGATTACGAGACAAAGAGAGATTTTCTTTGAGCACACCTGAAAGCTAGAACCTGGGAAACAGAGATTCCAGGAGCACTCGAACTGTCTTTCATTAGACTCCAAGGTAGGCACTGCAGGAGTCTCTGGAAAGCCAAAATCTGCAGTGTGACAAGTCCGTTCCTTGAGTGCTTTCCAAATATGTTCCTTGGAGCTGGCAGGAAGGAAGGGCGCTTTTAAAGGGAGTCCCCGTTGGGGATCCGAAACCCTTGCCTTGTCTTGAATCCTTCCAGAGGGAGACCTGGAGACGACCCTACGTCACCAGCTGCCAGCTGCTAGGGCAGGTAGCCCTTGCAGAAGGGTTGGCATTGACCTAGAGTTGGAGAGATTTCAGGAAACTCAAGATCTCAAGGGTGTGCAGGACGTGCCTGAAACCACACCCTCCCTGGCCATCACACCCGGCTCCCACCTTAGAATGCAGGAAACAAACATCCATCCATTCCCTTGCTACAAGAAATAGGCAACCTCAAATAGGAAAGGGGTGGGGGGTAGCCCTTCAGACTGCTCAACTGAAAGAATAGCACGCACACGGGGAGAGTCACCATGACCTCGGTGACTAAAAGGGAAACTCATCTTCTGAGGAGTACTGGGCTGTTGTGGGTGTGTGGGTGGGTTGGCGCCATCAGACAGGGCAGCACGTTGGTCATGGCTCAAAAATTAGGTCTTCTAAACAATCCTCTAGTGTGTTCTGTGTTGGGGGTTGGCTTGTGTGTTTGTCTGGCTTCATTGGGCTTTCGTCTACTTTCCTTTCCAATAGTGAAAGTGCAGATATGCTGTGCGAATGATAGTTCAGAAGCCAGGTTCCTATGGTTAGCATAGAGTTAGAGGTAAATCTGGTAGAAGCCATCAAGATTTTCCAAGGCCTCCACAGGTGGAAAATCCTTCCACCCGTTTTGGTCACGGTAGCCTGTTTTCCTAGGGCTTTCCCCTTCTCTTTGCATTGCGTCCTGTGGATCATTGGCGAATGGTGAGGTGATCCCCATAGCCTTGACCCTCAGCTTAGCTTGAGCCCCCAGGGTCCCACTCAGCGTGGCTTTCGGGGTGTACCCACGGTTTATCCAAATGCAGAGTCTTCCCCTGGCTTAGAGCTTTTTCTCATGGCACAGGGACCAGCACTGGGCCGGCACCATTCATTTGCACCTCCATGGATTCTCCCCTGACACATTCCCCCTCTTCTCTCCCACAGGCCGACTCTCAAGACCATCGCGAAGGAGGAGGCTTGTTCTGAGTCTGAGTCAGAAGGACACCCTGCAAGCACTCTTTCAACAGAACCCCTATCCCGGGATAACGACCAGAGAATGGCTGGCACGAGAACTGGACATTCCAGAAAGCAGAATTCAGGTACAACCGAGTCTCTCGATCCATTTTCCCTCTCGGGGTCCATGTCCAGATGCAAGTTGCCCCACTCCAGTTGCACTCCTTACTCTAGGGCTTTCCTCTTCGGGGTGCTCCAGACAGCAGGAACTCGAATCTTGGCAAGAAGGTGGCTCCCTTTGGAAAACGTGGCCAGACTGAGCTGTGTGGCGAGAGGTCCATTCAAATGTGTGGTCAAGTATAAAGGGCGAGGGGTCAAGGAAGCAGGAAGGCCTGGTGGTGTCAAGGAGATGTTACCTTGATGGCTGGCCTCCGAGGAACTAGCTGTGCTGAAGACTTCCCTCTCTGGGCACGTTGGAGAGGAGTCACCAAAGTTAGGAACACCGTGCCTGCGACCTTACAGAGCGTCACCAAAGACTGATTGACTTTCCCTACGAACACTTTTTCTCAGGGTGTCCAATTTTCCACACACCACCATCAGAAATGTCTAAAGACATGCACACACACACGCACACAAGCACAGGTCCACACTGCTGTTCGGCCTTGGGGAATGAGGTAGCATGCACAATGTTTCACTGTTGAAGACAAGGACACATATTCTGAAGAAGGGGAGCGGGTACATAAGAGCCTCCTGACCTAAAAGTGATGGAGGCATGTAGTTGAGTAGTAACTGTCAATGAGTAGTTCCCAGGCAGCATGAGAAGAGTGGTTTTCATGGGGGCACTTGCTAATGGATACGATTGCATGTTATGAGACAGTACTGCCTGTGGGGACATAAGAGAGGCAGGGAGACATGAATCGGGCATGGACTACGGGAAACGGGAGGCAAAGAGACCAAATGAGGGAAAGGAGATTGAGCCTGAGAGCCTGGGACAGAGACAGAGTGAGGGGAAGGCAGGCAGGCAGTCACTTGGGCAGCCGGGGGGGTCTCAACAGAGACAGACGTCAACAGGTAGATGTGGAGAATCGTAGACAGAGACCAAAAGACCCACAGAGAAAATGGTAGTTTTGATGAGAACGGCTGGGGCGGGGGAGAGAGACAGAGAGAGTTAGCTATCCATCCCATTCTGACTGTGGGAAAGCAAGCATTGTCTCCTCCTGTGTCACAAGTCATTACTCTGGACACCAGTAAGGTGACTCGAAGAGGAAGGATTATTTTCACGGACACAGATTGTGTATTCTGGAATCTGGTGCACTTCTTCAGAGGTAAAAGCCGGAGTCTACATTCTACATGCTAGTGAGACTTCAGTCCCTTTGAATCGTAAATATTTCCACTGGGGGCAGACGGGCCATACTGGGTCTCCATCAGTCGGCTTGTTGCTCGCCGACTGGCTGGCCGGCCGGCTGGCTGGTGCGTTTGTGCATTTGTTCTATGGTGCATCCCTGCAATAGATCTTGGAAGTACGTGCATAAGCATTGAAAGACAAGGCTTTCTTTCTTTGTACCCAGGTTTGGTTTCAAAACCAACGAAGAAGACGCCTAAAGCAGAGCCGATTGCTGTCGGAGAATGCCTTCAAAGGAGGGCAGTCACAGCCACTGCGGCCCCCACCACCTGAGGCTTTGACTCGAGGTAAGTACCCGGCATTCCATAGGCATTTCCCAAGAGCATCTCCTTGAGACAGAATCATCTATGAACGTGGATGACCATGGGAGGCCAAGAACGCTTCAGAGAGGAAACCATGATATCTTGGGATCTTGCCCCATTCCTGTTCCACCCAGGAGCATCATGCCCCTCTTGGAGGGTGGGGAGATGCATGCCCAGGAAGGCTTGGAATCTTTGGGTCCAGAACCTGCCCGGACGTGCAGAAATGCCTTCTTCCGTCACATGGGGCGTTTTCACATAGCACTGAGTTAGGTGTATCGATGTATCGATCTTGATCTATGACATACCGCTTCCTACATACCACACACTGGATCTGCTGTGAATGTGCTGAAATTGGCCTGAATGTCCTCTCTTCTCTGTGTGTTCTTCTTTAGGAAGCATGGGAAGAGAGGCCAGGCGAAAGAGGACTTTCATCTCTCCTTCTCAAACAAGGGTCCTTATGCAAGCCTTTGAGAGGGATCGATTTCCATCTATTGCTGCCAGGGAAGAATTGGCTCACCAGACAGGAATTCCCGAACCTCGAATCCAGGTAAGTTCTCCACCAGTGGGTGGAACTTGGCTTCTCCCACGAGAAAGGAGTGTTAACCCTTGCGACGGGTTGTTGCTGGATATATGTAGGCTTGGAGACGGGGGATTGGGAGGAAGTTCCCTTCGTCTTACGAATACGCTACGGGGGCTGATCTGAAGGCATCCATTTCCAGAAGAGGACAGGGCAATGGAAGTCCTGGGCAGCCAGGGAGGGGCCTGAGTTTGTAGCTGGTCAATGCCAGCTCTCCTCAAAGACAGGGGTGGGGAAGGGTGCGGAGAGTGGTGTGAGTCCTGTGTTGCCCTGACGTCCTCCCGCATTTTCAAGAGCCAAGGTGAAAGCTCTATAGGAAAAATGGCCCTTAGGTGAGGCCCAACAGTACTTGCCATGGGTCTGACAGATTGGAGGGCATGTCAGGTCAGGGCAGGGCAGGTTGGGGCGGGCTGGGGTGGGCCGGGAATGAGGCGGCGGCAAGTCGATCTGGATTGTCACGCTGCTAATGCTCCTGTCGCCCCATATGGTTCCCTAGATATGGTTCCAGAACCGAAGAGCTCGGCACCCAAAGCAGAGCGCTAGTGGGCCTGTGAATGCCTTAGCCAAAGGCCCTGATGCCACATCAGCTGTGACTGCCCTGTCGGACCAAAGCACCCTGCCCACTGTCCATAGAAGCTCTCATCGTTATCCTCCCTCTCATGCACCTGATAGCATGCAATCCTTTGCTGCGGCCACTGCTGTTTTCTCCCCCTCCTTTCTTGGGCCAGAGGCTTCCTATGGGTGCTGTGTGGGCCAGCCGTTGATGTTCATCATGCTCCAGCCCAGCCTGGCAGCCCTTCAGAGATGCCAGAACCCACAGCCTCTTCTGGCCACAGTTCAGTGGGGCGAACGGTCACATGCTCTCATCGCCAGTGGGCAGCCTGCCCAGGGGGCCATCTGGCCACCTGCACCACCAGAGACACACTTCTGGCAGCAGCAGGCAAGCTCAGGTGAAGAGACATCTCCCCAGCTGGAGCAACAGCCCCAGCGCTCAGCCCTTACAGGCTCCTCAAGCCTCCTGGATGAACTCTTGTCAGACGTGGACATTCTGGACAAGGCAGGCCCTTTTCTGAATGTGGACACAGAGGAAGAGGAACTTGCAGCAACCCTGGAAGCCCCCCTCAGCGAGGAAGAATTCAAGGCCCTGCTTGACATACTGTCAGGCTCCCCAGTGCCACAGGTTTAGGGGCAGGAAGGAAGGCCTTCCCCCGAGCCCCTTTCAAGCCTCCTTTCCTGGGAGGCAGAGCCATGGGGGAGAGAAAGAAGAAGGAACAAGCAATGCTCATGATAGTGTCTGGCAGGGAGAACAAGGCAAGTTGACTGACGACAGCAACTGCATTGTGCCCAGGAGGGATGCCATGCTCCACACGGACTGTCACAAAGCTTGCGCACCAAGAGGGACACCCTCTCTGAAGCCTCAAGGAATTCAAACCTTCCAATGAGAATGAGGAGGACCCAACGCTGAACTGGATTTCCCCGTTGTATGTGACATTCCATTGATCCAATCAATAAATCTTGGCACTCAGTTCAAGTTCTTGGTTGTGCTTTGGTCGCTTTAATTTCTCCCGCATTTCCTCAGAGAGGTGAAATCCCTCCCATGACCTGGGACAGCATGGAAGGCGGTCCAGATACCCCTGTCTAGTCCCGTAGCTTGTAGCCACAAACACACCCTAGTGGAATCACGAAAACAGTCTCTCAGTGACAACATTCACTTGCTTTCTGGGTGCATGGTATGGAAGAGTTCCTCGAGGGCATCGCCTTTGCACACAAGGACAGAACTATGCAAACACTTTCATTGCCAGGGTTTATAGTAACAACTGTGCCCAATGTATTATGCACACAAATCATCACTCTCCATCTCTCTCTCTCTCTCTCTCTCTCTCTCTCTGGCTCATTACATGTCCACGGCTACACACTACAGGAACACACCTCTCAAAAGATAAGCCAAGTTATAACTAAAGTGATGAACAAATGAACTGAAAAACCGAATGCCTGTGGCATTGTAACGTCATGGCAGATGATCCCTTCCACTGCTTCTTTCAAAAATATTTTCCAACACATGTGCCTCGTACACTCTGTGTTGAGTGATTCTCCACTGGCTCAATCTGTGTGCCCCATGTCCAGCATGGGAGTGTCAGTGGCACGAAGTATTAAAATAATCTAATGTGTAAACAACAATGTATCTGAGTCTCTGGATACAACTGCATCCGGGTCTCTAGCTCTATTGTGTGCATATCTCTGCAGATACATCTAGTCCTCAACTCCCTCCCAGTCACTCCCCTGTCTTAGGCTCCCATTTGTCCAGATCTCTAGAGCTATATACAGCGCTCTCTCGCTCTCTGTCCCTCTCTCTCTCTCACTCACTTTCTCACTCTCTTTCTCTTTCACTTTCTCTCTCTCTCTCTCTCTCTCTCTCGCCCTCTCTCTCTGTCTCTCCCTCACTTTCTCTCTCTCTTTCTCTTTCACTTTCTCTCTCCCTCTCTCTCCTTCTTTTCACTGGGCAGAAATGGAACATCATTTTCAAGAGCCACACAGGTGGCATAGGCCTTCTGGGAAAAGAATCTGGCCACGGTAGCCTCAGGACAAGTAGGATTGGAGATGTAGAAAGAGACAGCTTATGGAAGAGTTGGTGCTTTCAAGAGGGTGGGGGGAACACTGGGTCACAGTGTTCCGGGAAACACTGAGATTCTTGTGGGTGGAAGGACTTGCACAGGCTCTTCCTAGAGCTAGGAACTGTGGCTTTACCATCTTGGTTGTCCAATGCTGGCCGCTCCAGAGAAACCTCAGAGCCCAGGGACAGGCAGCGGTACCTCCACAGGGAGGCCAGCGGTGCACTGTGCATAAACACACCTGCAGGCTCTCAGGATTCCCTGGCTGCCATGCAGATCACAGCTTCTGCTCCCCCAAGCAAGCTTATCCCACCTGGATTGTCCAGGAGGGAGGTGATCCAGGTCTGGCAGGCAGTGCCTTCTGGGAGAAGCCAGCAAATCCCATGTTTCAGTGATTAATTTTCTCAGCCAAAACTTCCAACTACTCGGGAAAACCCCCCCTGATCCAACAAGATGGTCATGCCTCCCTCTGATCTCTGGCACTGCAGGACAAGGGACTAGGACATACACCTCCTCAGGACATCCTCCTGGGCCCCCTGGGACTTGCAGACACCTACTGGTCCCGGTGACATCCGTCCAATGGTACCACCTGACAACCGACCTTAGTGGGTACAGAAAATCAAACACACAGATCACACAAACACCCCTACGTGCGTGCACACACACACACACACACACACACACACACACACACACCAGCCACGTTTTCATGAATTGCTGGTGTAATTACTCTGATTGCCAACTGTTTCTGAATAAGCTCACTATCCTCATGTTAATCCACGTGGTGGCCAAAGAAGCATGGTGGCAAAAGAACACATTTGGCATGGTTCTGTATTTTTTGGTGGGGTTTCTTTTGTTGGTTTGTTTTAAATTTTTCTATTCTCTGCAGCCCAAATGCACCGATAATGTTGGGATGGCTGTACTTGGAATCCAAGCTTTCCTTTCAAACTCAGCTGTGTCATCATCCATCATGTAACGTGCTACATATCCCTCTCCTTCCCCTTCCCCTTCCCCTTCCCCTTCCCCTTCCTCTTCTCCTTCTTCTTCTTGGTACAGTTGTCAGTTGACCACTGAATGTGAAACCGACTCTCTCTTTTGTACACCAAGGATAAGCACTGAAAATAAGTTCCTTTCCTTGTGAAACATACACGTGTGGCATGCCCCTTTCTCTGGTCTCTCCATGGCATGTGAGCAACGGGATGGGTTTCAGAGTACCTCTGAAAAAGTCCCAAACAGCTGAGGACCATGGGTAGACACTAGATAAGCACTCAAGCTTAGTATGTGAATTATCGGGAACTCAAACCCCAGCCAAGGAAATGCTTTAGGAGTGTGAGGCAATGATGTCCTGGTGGTGATGAGGGAAGTGGGAAACGTACTCGATGCAAACTAGGCTCTAGGTTCTCTCTCCATTTGGGAAAGTACAGTGACACACTTAAGCGTGAATGACTCAGAGGTGGGGAATTCCACGGAGACAGAAAGTATGTGTGGAATGTTGAAAGGTGTGAAAAGGAGAGAGCTCTTGACCCCAAGCATTCTGGCAAAGGATGACGAGGGCGGCAGCTTCAAAGGGACCTGGGAGCCTCCGAGCAGGCCTTCCATTCCAACGCCCACTTGCCTCTCGGGATTCCTTCCAGGTTCTCAATTGGCAAGGAAGGGTTCTGCACCATCTGTGGCTATTTACATAAATAGGGGCGTGGCATCCTCATCCATTATAAACCCTGAGCTTCTGAGAACTGAACAGTTGGCCAGCAGTTTCCGTGCCATCCCTGTGGGTCTCCCACCATGGATTCGTCCAGCTCATCCGGCACATACAGCACCTCCAGAGGTACGTTGCCCTCAGCATCTGGGCTCTGTGCTTGGATCATCCAAATACACTCATGCACCTCCCCGACCCAAGGGTTGATCACCACGAAGGTTGAAGTTTCCCAATGACCACCAAATGGCATGCACTGATATGCTGGGACATGTTTCTGGAATCACTTGGGCAAAAGGATGCACCTTGGTTTGGGCATTTCACGTACATATTTCTAGTTTTCTGCTTCATTTGTTTTCCTTCTAGAAATCCACATGGAAGTTGGTAGCCCTGTTGCCTGACAATGGCTTCTCTACTAAAAATCCCAGCCTGTGTTTGCAGTGAACGGAACACGAGTATTTGATAACGTTCCCAACTAAACTGACACTCTTTTCCAGTTGACAGTGTTTGGGATTTTGAATTTGTTTCACATGTTCTATTCTTGCTGTTGTTGTGGATTTGCTCTGTTATGTTGTGTGTTCCATTTGAACTGGTTAACTTCCACGGTGTCCATGGAAATAATCCACATCCAGTATGTGTTAAGATTACGAGACAAAGAGAGATTTTCTTTGAGCACAACTGAAAGCTAGAACCTGGGAAACAGAGATTCCAGGAGCATTCGAACTGTCTTTCATTAGACTCCAAGGTAGGCACTGCAGGAGTCTCTGGAAAGCCAAAATCTGCAGTGTGACAAGTCCGTTCCTTGAGTGCTTTCCAAATATGTTCCTTGGAGCTGGCAGGAAGGAAGGGCGCTTTTAAAGGGAGTCCCCGTTGGGGATCCGAAACCCTTGCCTTGTCTTGAATCCTTCCAGAGGGAGACCTGGAGACGACCCTACGTCACCAGCTGCCAGCTGCTAGGGCAGGTAGCCCTTGCAGAAGGGTTGGCATTGACCTAGAGTTGGAGAGATTTCAGGAAACTCAAGATCTCAAAGGTGTGCAGGACGTGCCTGAAACCACACCCTCCCTGGCCATCACACCCGGCTCCCACCTTAGAATGCAGGAAACAAACATCCATCCATTCCCTTGCTACAAGAAATAGGCAACCTCAAATAGGAAAGGGGTGGGGGGTAGCCCTTCAGACTGCCCAACTGAAAGAATAGCACGCACATGGGGAGAGTCACCATGACCTCGGTGACTAAAAGGGAAACTCATCTTCTGAGGAGTACTGGGCTGTTGTGGGTGTGTGGGTGGGTTGGCGCCATCAGACAGGGCAGCACGTTGGTCATGGCTCAAAAATTAGGTCTTCTAAACAATCCTCTAGTGTGTTCTGTGTTGGGGGTTGGCTTGTGTGTTTGTCTGGCTTCATTGGGCTTTCGTCTAACTTTCCTTTCCAATAGTGAAAGTGCAGATATGCTGTGCGAATGATAGTTCAGAAGCCAGGTTCCTATGGTTAGCATAGAGTTAGAGGTAAATCTGGTAGAAGCCATCAAGATTTTCCAAGACCTCCACAGGTGGAAAATCCTTCCACCCGTTTTGGTCACGGTAGCCTGTTTTCCTAGGGCTTTCCCCTTCTCTTTGCATTGCGTCCTGTGGATCATTGGCGAATGGTGAGGTGATCCCCATAGCCTTGACCCTCAGCTTAGCTTGAGCCCCCAGGGTCCCACTCAGCGTGGCTTTCGGGGTGTACCCACGGTTTATCCAAATGCAGAGTCTTCCCCTGGCTTAGAGCTTTTTCTCATGGCACAGGGACCAGCACTGGGCCGGCACCATTCATTTGCACCTCCATGGATTCTCCCCTGACACATTCCCCCTCTTCTCTCCCACAGGCCGACTCTCAAGACCATCGCGAAGGAGGAGGCTTGTTCTGAGTCTGAGTCAGAAGGACACCCTGCAAGCACTCTTTCAACAGAACCCCTATCCCGGGATAACGACCAGAGAATGGCTGGCACGAGAACTGGACATTCCAGAAAGCAGAATTCAGGTACAACCGAGTCTCTCGATCCATTTTCCCTCTCGGGGTCCATGTCCAGATGCAAGTTGCCCCACTCCAGTTGCACTCCTTACTCTAGGGCTTTCCTCTTCGGGGTGCTCCAGACAGCAGGAACTCGAATCTTGGCAAGAAGGTGGCTCCCTTTGGAAAACGTGGCCAGACTGAGCTGTGTGGCGAGAGGTCCATTCAAATGTGTGGTCAAGTATAAAGGGCGAGGGGCCAAGGAAGCAGGAAGGCCTGGTGGTGTCAAGGAGATGTTACCTTGATGGCTGGCCTCCGAGGAACTAGCTGTGCTGAAGACTTCCCTCTCTGGGCACGTTGGAGAGGAGTCACCAAAGTTAGGAACACCGTGCCTGCGACCTTACAGAGCGTCACCAAAGACTGATTGACTTTCCCTACGAACACTTTTTCTCAGGGTGTCCAATTTTCCACACACCACCATCAGAAATGTCTAAAGACATGCACACACACACGCACACAAGCACAGGTCCACACTGCTGTTCGGCCTCGGGGAATGAGGTAGCATGCACAATGTTTCACTGTTGAAGACAAGGACACATATTCTGAAGAAGGGGAGCGGGTACATAAGAGCCTCCTGATCTAAAAGTGATGGAGGCATGTAGTCCCTGAGTAGTAACTGTCAATGAGTAGTTCCCAGGCAGCATGAGAAGAGTGGTTTTCATGGGGGCACTTGCTAATGGATACGATTGCATGTTATGAGACAGTACTGCCTGTGGGGACATAAGAGAGGCAGGGAGACATGAATCGGGCATGGACTACGGGAAACGGGAGGCAAAGAGACCAAATGAGGGAAAGGAGATTGAGCCTGAGAGCCTGGGACAGAGACAGAGCGAGGGGAAGGCAGGCAGGCAGTCACTTGGGCAGCCGGGGAGGTCTCAACAGAGACAGACGTCAACAGGTAGATGTGGAGAATCGTAGACAGAGACCAAAAGACCCACAGAGAAAATGGTAGTTTTGATGAGAACGGCTGGGGCGGGGGAGAGAGACAGAGAGAGTTAGCTATCCATCCCATTCTGACTGTGGGAAAGCAAGCATTGTCTCCTCCTGTGTCACAAGTCATTACTCTGGACACCAGTAAGGTGACTCGAAGAGGAAGGATTATTTTCACGGACACAGATTGTGTATTCTGGAATCTGGTGCACTTCTTCAGAGGTAAAAGCCGGAGTCTACATTCTACATGCTAGTGAGACTTCAGTCCCTTTGAATCGTAAATATTTCCACTGGGGGCAGACGGGCCATACTGGGTCTCCATCAGTCGGCTTGTTGCTCGCCGACTGGCTGGCCGGCCGGCTGGCTGGTGCGTTTGTGCATTTGTTCTATGGTGCATCCCTGCAATAGATCTTGGAAGTACGTGCATAAGCATTGAAAGACAAGACTTTCTTTCTTTGTACCCAGGTTTGGTTTCAAAACCAACGAAGAAGACGCCTAAAGCAGAGCCGATTGCTGTCGGAGAATGCCTTCAAAGGAGGGCAGTCACAGCCACTGCGGCCCCCACCACCTGAGGCTTTGACTCGAGGTAAGTACCTGGCATTCCATAGGCATTTCCCAAGAGCATCTCCTTGAGACAGAATCATCTATGAACGTGGATGACCATGGGAGGCCAAGAACGCTTCAGAGAGGAAACAATGATATCTTGGGATCTTGCCCCATTCCTGTTCCACCCAGGAGCATCATGCCCCTCTTGGAGGGTGGGGAGATGCATGCCCAGGAAGGCTTGGAATCTTTGGGTCCAGAACCTGCCCAGACGTGCAGAAATGCCTTCTTCCGTCACATGGGGCGTTTTCACATAGCACTGAGTTAGGTGTATCGATGTATCGATCTTGATCTATGACATACCGCTTCCTACATACCACACACTGGATCTGCTGTGAATGTGCTGAAATTGGCCTGAATGTCCTCTCTTCTCTGTGTGTTCTTCTTTAGGAAACATGGGAAGAGAGGCCAGGCGAACGAGGACTTTCATCTCTCCTTCTCAAACAAGGGTCTTTGTGCAAGCCTTTGAGAGGGATCGATTTCCATCTATTGCTGCCAGGGAAGAATTGGCTCACCAGACAAGAATTCCCGAACCTCGAATCCAGGTAAGTTCTCCACCAGTGGGTGGAACTTGGCTTCTCCCATGAGAAAGGAGTGTTAACCCTTGCGACGGGTTGTTGCTGGAAATATGTAGGTTTGGAGATGGGGGATTGTGAGGACGTTCCCTTCGTCTTACGATTACGCTACGGGGGCTGATCTGAAGGCATCCATTTCCATAAGGGGACAGGACAATGGAAGTCCTGGGCACACAGGAGGGTCCTGAGTTTGTAGCTGGTCAATGCCAGCTGTCCTCAAAGACAGGGTTGGGCAGGGGTGCAGAGAGTTGTGTGTGTCCTGTGTTGCCCTGACGTCCTCCCGCATTTTCAAGAGCCAAGGTGAAAGCTCTATAGGAAAAATGGCCCTTAGGTGAGGCCCAACAGTACTTGCCATGGGTCTGACAGATTGGAGGGCATGTCAGGTCAGGGCAGGGCAGGTTGGGGCGGGCTGGGGTGGGCCGGGAATGAGGCGGCGGCAAGTCGATCTGGATTGTCACGCTGCTAATGCTCCTGTCGCCCCATATGGTTCCCTAGATATGGTTCCAGAACCAAAGAGCTCGGCACCCAAAGCAGAGCGCTAGTGGGCCTGTGAATGCCTTAGCCAAAGGCCCTGATGCCACATCAGCTGTGACTGCCCTGTCGGACCAAAGCACCTTGCCCACTGTCCATAGAAGCTCTCATCGTTATCCTCCCTCTCATGCACGTGATAGCATGCAATCCTTTGCTGTGGCCACTGCTGTTTTCTCCCCCTCCTTTCTTGGGCCAGAGGCTTCCTATGGGTGCTGTGTGGGCCAGCCGTTGATGTTCATCATGCTCCAGCCCAGCCTGGCAGCCCTTCAGAGATGCCAGAACCCACAGCCTCTTCTGGCCACAGTTCCGTGGGGCGAACGGTCACATGCTCTCATCGCCAGTGGGCAGCCTGCCCAGGGGGCCATCTGGCCACCTGTACCACCAGAGACACACTTCTGGCAGCAGCAGGCAAGCTCAGGTGAAGAGACATCTCCCCAGCTGGAGCAACAGCCCCAGCGCTCAGCCCTTACAGCCTCCTGGATGAACTCTTGTCAGACGTGGACATTCTGGACAAGGCAGGTCCTTTTCTGAATACAGCCACAGAGGAAAAGGATCTTGTGGCAACCCTGGAAGCCCCCCTCAGCGCGGAATAATTCAAGGCCCTGTTCGACATGCTGTCAGTCTCCCCAGTGCCCCAGTTTTAGGGGGAGGAAGGAAGGCCTTCCCCCGAACCACTTTCAAGCTCTCTTTCCTGGGACGCAGAGCTATGGAGGAGAGAAAGAAGGAACAGGCAACGCTCATGATATTGTCTGGCAGGAAGAACAAGGCAAGTTGACTGTCGTCAGCAACTTCGTTGTGCCCAGGAGGGATGCCATGCTCCGCACGGACTGTCACAAAGCTTGTGCACCAAGAGGGACACCCTCTCTGAAGCCTCAAGGAATTCAAACCTTCCAATGACAATGAGGAAGATCCAACGCTGAACTGGATTTCCCCATTGTATGTGACATTCCATTGATCCAATCAATAGATCTTGGCAATCAGTTCCAGTTCTTGGTTGTGATTTGGTCGCTTTGATTTCTCCCGCATTTCCTCTGGGAGTTGAAATCCCTCCCTTGGCCTGGGACAGCATGGAATTTGGTCCAGATACCCCTGTCTATTCCCGTAGCTTGTAGCCACAAACACACCCTAGTGGAATTACGAAAACCGTCTCTCAGTGACAACCTTCTCTTGCTTTCTTGGTTCATGTTGTGGAAGAATTTTGAATTTCATTAGGTCCCATTTGTTTATTTTTGTCTTTATTTCCATTACTCTAGGAGGTGTCTCAAAATAGATATTGTTGTTAGTGTTGTGATGTGAAATCTCATGCTTTCACTGAGCCAGCATCTGTCCCCATGTCCAAGTGCAGCATCTCCACTTTCCTTTGGGAACTAACTCTCACCTGCTTCCTGTCGAAAAATTTCGGGGGTCTGCTCCCATGTTCCACCCATATGGAAGATGGGTTTATAATCCATTTATAGCCAATCCCATTTTCCATCCTGTGCTTGCTGTGACCAGTTCAAGGATGAGAAAGTGACCCAAGCCAGACCAGAGACATTGAAAGTCATGTGTTTTCAAGGAGCCTTAGGGAAAGAGAAACACTTCCAGCAAGAATGGAGATTGAGTGGGTTACATCCTGGAGTTGCTGGAGGCCCTGGTTGCAGTGAGAAGACCGTGCCTATGATTGGGACCACCCAAGGCCCTCAGCAGGACTGATGGTTGGAGAGGGACCAGGTCACACTATGAGAATGTGTTCCCTTGGGCCTGATACCTCCAACCCCACTCTTCAACTTGTCTCTTGTAAGTATTAATTTATTTCTGTAATTTATAACAATATTATTTATTTTACTTGAGTAAGCATGTCTAGTTCCTTGTAATCAAAAAAGTCCTGACACATCAGGACCAATGATTCCTGAGATTCCCTCTGGCCTGCTGTCCTCATTGGGCAGGCGTATCTGGGGGTGATGAAGACACTGGGTTGGGTCGGATCTAAGGGGAGCAGCCAACAACACTGTGCCTGTTTCTTCTATGTCCTGGGGGAGGGAAACTTCAGAACAACGAGAGGAGAACCAGCCTGGAGAAAGGGTCATAGGATGGATAATTGTTCTGCTTGTATTTTCTGTATTTTAGGGTTCATTTTGTTTGTGTGTTATTAAGAGATCACCTTTTTGTTCTAGATTTACAGGGTGGTGCAATCGTTTGTTCTCATTTGACATGTAATTTCACCTCTCATTCTAGATTTCTACAGAATTGTCACAGTTAATGAACAAAGATGGATACTTTACCATGAACTATAATCCATATTTTATTCAGGTTCCCATCGTTCTTCCTTTTTCTGTCCTAGGATCCCATCCAGTGTATCACATGGCATTGAGTTATCATGTCACTTTAGGATCTCTTTGGCTTTGGCATTTTCTCACACTGTCCTCCTCTCAGTGACCTAGACAGTGTTGAGGAGGACTAGTCTGGTATTTTGAAGACTGTCCCACATTGGGATTTACTTGGTGTTTTTCTTGTGTTTAGAATGGGGTCATGGGTTATGAGGAAGCCGATCCCAGAGGTAAAGTGCTTTCTCATGACTTTATATCATGGGAACACACATAAAGGCAAATTATCACTGTTCATGTTAATTTTGTCTTCCTGGCTTAGGTAGTGTTTTTCCCCTACTGTAATGTCACTTTTTCCTTAAGTCTGCACCGTGTGTCTTCTTTAGGATGAAGTCACTATGAGGCCCTTACACTTCAAGCCAGGAGAGTTTAGCCCCACTTCCTTAATGAATGACTGAATATCTACATCAATTATTTGGAGTTGTTCCACACAGTTGGATTTCAACAGTACTCATAAAACACACACACACATACACACAGACACACACTGTATATAATCATTTACTTTTACCAGTGTGGACACTCCACCCAGATCGTTATTTTAAGCTTTTGGTTATAATTCAGCAGAACGGTATTTGGTTGTTCCATTCACTCTTGTTTTGGCTCTTGAGAGCTCCTTCCACGGGCTCCTGCTTTCCTCTGACATAGTTCTGTCTTGTGGGTTTCCTTTCTTCTTGGTGCACCTTTTTTTATGTGCTTGTTGGTCATTTGCATTTCTCATCTGGAGAAGGGTCTGTTCAAGTCCTTTCAGTTATCTTTTTGCTGTTGATGATTTTGTAAAAGTTGTTGATGTATTCTGAAGAGCACGCTCTTGTCAGATACATCACCTGCACATATTTTCTTCCCTTCTTTGGGCTGTATTTTCACTTTCTGGATAGCACTTTTTGATGCACTAAAGTTTTTTAAATTGAGGAAATATAATCTATCCATTATCACATGGGTATTGTAACCTTCTTCCTTTGCTTGTCTGTAACCTCTCACTTTAAAGGTAAGAAACCTGGCTTCCACCATTTTTCCTTCATTGCATTCACTGCTTGCTCCATTCCAGATTACAGATATACTAGTTTCAGTATTGTTAGCTTCTACCACCATAGGAAAGAACTATAGAGCCCACTGTTTATGGATGGCACAACTTGCCTTTGTTCTACAGATTCTGGTCCTTGTTGTTTATCTATTTTATATCTAGTACTGTGTATATGTTACTCCCAAATTCGTAATTTATCCCTCCCCCACCTTTCCCTTTTGGGAACCATAAGTTTATTTTCTTTATCTGTGAGCTGGATTCTGTTTTGTAAAAAAGTCCATTTGTATCATTTTTTGGGGGGGGTTCACATATGAGTGATATCATATATTTGTCTTTCTCTGTCTGATTTACTTCACTTAGTATGATCATCTCTAGGTCCATCCATGCTGTTGCAAAATGGCATTATTTCATCTTTTTCTATGTCTGAGCAGTGTTCCATTGTACATATGTACCACATCTTATTTGTCCATTCATCTGTCGATGGACATTTAGGTTGCTTCCGTGTCCTTCCACTGTAAATAGTGCTGCAATGAATGTTGGGGTGCATGTATCTTTTCTAATTATGGTTTTCTCTAGATATATGTCCAGGATTGGGATTGCTGGGTCATATGATATAGTTCTATTTTTAGTTTTTCTGGGAACCTCTGTACTGTTCTTCATAGTGGCTGTACCAATTAACATTCCCACCAACAGTGTAAGAGGGTTCCCTTTTCTCCACACCCTCTCCACAATTTATTATTTGTAGACTTTTTTGATGATGGCCATGCTGACTAATGTGTGATGATACCTCATTGTAGTTTTGATTTGCATTTCTTTAATAATTAGTGATGTTGAGCATCTTTTCATGTGCCTTTTGGCCATCTGTATGTCTTGTTTGGAGAAATGTCTATTTAAATCTACCAATTTTTGATTGGGTTGTTTGTTTTGTTTTTGTTTTTTTGATATTGAACTACATGAGCTGTTTGTGTATTTTAGAGTTTAATCTCTTGTAGGTTGCATTGTTTGCAAATATTTTCTCCCATTCCACAGGTTGTCTTTTCATTTTGTTAATGGTAACCTTTGCCGTGCAAAAGATTTTCGGTTTAACTAGGTCCCGTTTGTTTATTTTTGTTTTTATTTTCATTACTCTAGGAGGCAGATCCAAAAAGATATTGCTGCGATTTATGTCAAAGTGTGTTCTGCCTATGTTTTCCTCTAGGAGTTTTATATTATCCATTCTTACATTTAGGTCTTTAATTGATTTTAAGATTATTTTTTTGAATGATGTTAAAGAATGTTCTAATTTCATTCTTTTACATGTAGATGTCCAGTTTCTCAGCACCACTTATTTAAGAGACTCTTTTTCTCCATTGTATATTCTTGCCTCCCTTATTATAGATTAACTGACACAGAGTTTATTTCTGGGCTTTCTATCCTATTCCATTGATCTGTATTTCTGTTTTTGTGAAGTACTATGTTGTGTGTGTGTGGTTTTTTGTTTGTTTGTTTGTTTTTGGCTGTGTTGGGTCTTTGTTGCTGCGTGCTGACTTTCTCTAGTTGTGGCAAGTAGGAGCTACTCTTCATTGCAGTGTATGGGCTTCATATTGCAGTGGCTTTGCTTGTTGCGGAGCACGGGCTCTAGGCATGTGTGCTTCAGTAGTTGTGGCACGTGGGCTCAGCAGTTGTGGCTTACAGGCTCTAGAGCACAGGCTCAGTAGTTGTGGTGCACGGGCTTAGTTGCTCCGTGGCATGTGGGATCTTCCTGGACCAGGGCTCAAACCTGTGTCCCCTGCATTGGCAGGCAGATTCTTAACCACTGTGCCACCAGGTAAGTCCCATATTGTCTTGATGACTGAAACCTTGTAGTATAGTCTGAAGTCATGGAGCCTGATTCCTCCAGCTCCGTTTTTCTTGTTGGTGTGGCTACTAGGGGTCTTCTGTGTTTTCATACAAGTTAAAAGTTTTTTCTTCTAGTTCTGTGAAAAATGCCAGTGGTCATTTGATAGGGATTACATTAAATCTGCAGATTGCCATGGGTAATATAGTCAGTTTAAAAATATTGATTCTTCCAATCCAAGAACACAGTATATCTCTCCATCTGTTTGTGTCATCTTTAATTTCTTTAATCAGCATCTTATAGTTTTCAGAGTACAATTATTTTGTCTCGTCAGGTAGGTTTCTTCCTAGGTATTTTATTTCTTTTGACATGATGGTAAATGGGAGTGTCTCCTTAATTTCTCTTTCTGATCATTCATTGTACATAAGTGGGCTTTAAGGATCCAGTCCGCCATCCCTCCAGGTCTGACCATGCCCCCCCGGTGGTCTTGCAGCTTGGCTTCCAGTTGAGAATTTGCCAGATTCCATGAAATATTTGGACTGCAGAAGTTTTCCCTGAGGACTCCACCTTAAAAAGTGCTGCTCCTGGGGTTCCTGAAATTGAGGGTGGAATAGTGAATGGAGTAGTGGGGTGACATAGAGAGGGGTGAGTGCCCTGGGAGATTTTGATGCAGAAATACCTTCCACAACCCCTGCCCCTGCATGTGATCCAATGATGCCATAGGATTTCAGTGCCTTTTGTGAGGACATGGCTTTGCTTCTTTACTCCTATGTTTAAAACTATGCAAAACCAAATCCTCACCTCTTGCTAATTTCCAAGGAGTTTTAATGCATTATTCTTTTCTGACTTGGCTTTTAGTTCCCTAAACAGCAGTTTTGAGCTGTTGAAGCTATTTAAAAGTATGCTACTTAAATAAGACTAAAGTATTCTTTCGAAAAACTAACTTGACTTCAGAGAAAATAAATTTTTGTCCAATTCCTTCAATCTAGAGGGCACTTGCAGATACATGATTAGATACAGCAGACACTCTGGTTCAACTTGGGTCCCTTCACAAAGGGAATGTAGGTCTGCTATTACTCTCTGATTGGGAACTTGGCAGCCTGATTGGGTTGCACAGTGGCCAGACGCTGGGGAATGTTCTCTTCCCCCTGGCTGCCTTTGCTTGCAGCACAGGCAAGACTCTAGACTCAGAAATCTCTTGCTTGAATCTTGGGCTGGCAGCTTTCAAGCTGCAGACCTGCATGTGTGTTGGAATCTGGAAAACAGAGCTGGTGGCCATGAATGTGGAGCCTGTAAATGTGGTGGTATTTTGGTAGGTGGGCTGTGCTCATCATTATGTCATGTCTCTCCAGAGTTCTCCCCAAATTCTTTCTTCCCTTTCCATCTTAGCCTCTTCCTCCTGCCCACAAACCTCTGACCTCAGCAGAAGGGTCTCATGCTTCATCTGGTGAACCATCAGAGATGACAACCTCTATGCCCATTGCTATGTTTGGCACCGCGATCAATGTGAAGCCCCCTAATTTTGTAGTTGCAGGTTTCAGAGGCAGACAGTGACGTAATACTGGATCAGGAATATAAAAGGGGGCAGAGCTGAGTTAAAGCAAGGTCAGTGAGAAACATGGGTCAGCTGATTAACTTAAAGCCCAGGCAGTGGCTCAGATCATCATATTTAGAACTTTTTATTTTTATTTATTTATTTATTTTTTGTGGTACGTGGGCCTCTCACTGTTGTTGCCTCTCCCATTGTGGAGCACAGGCTCCGGACACGCAGGCTCATCGGCCATGGCTCACGGGCCTAGCTGCTCCATGGCATGTGGGATCTTCCCGGACTGGGGCACGAACCCACATCCCCCACATTGTCAGGTGGACTCTCAACCACTGCACCACCAGGGAAGCCCAGAACTTTTTATTTTTTATAACAGAAAACTAGAGCTGTTTCTTTTGGAAACAAAAAGAAGAAAAATACAGTATTTCAGGTTCATTCGTTTTTTTTAATAAGTTATTTTTATTCTGACATTTTTTTAGATTATTGTTGAAACCTCAAGTACCTTGTACAATTGCCTCCTAACTGATCTTTTTTTAAAGATTTATTTATTTACTTTTTTTTTAACATCTTTATTGGAGTATAATTGCTTTACAATGGTATGTTAGTTTCAGCTTCATGACAAAATGAATCAGTTATATATACACATATATTCCCATATCTCTTCCCGCTTGCATCTCCCTCCCTCCCACCCTCCCTATCCCACCCCTCCAGGCGGTCACAAAGCACCGAGCTGATCTCCCTGTGCTATGCGGCTGCTTCCCACTAGCTAACTACCTTACGTTTGGTAGTGTATATATGTCCATGCCTCTTTATCGCTTTGTCACAGTTTACCCTTCCCCCTCCCCATAGCCTCAAGTCCATTCTCTAGTAAGTCTGTGTCTTTATTCCTGTTTCACCCCTAGGTTTTTCATGACATTTTTTTTTTTAAATTCCATATATATGTGTTAGCATACGGTATTTGTCTCTCTCTTTCTGACTTACTTCACTCTGTATGACAGACTCTAGGTCTATCCACCTCATTACAAATAGCTCAATTTCTTCTCTTTTTATGGCTGAGTAATATTCCATTGTATATATGTGCCACATCTTCTTTATCCATTCATCCGATGATGGACACTTAGGTTGTTTCCATCTCTGGGCTATTGTAAATAGAGCTGCAATGAACATTTTGGTACATGACTCTTTTTGAATTATGGTTTTCTCAGGGTATATGCCCAGTAGTGGGATTGCTGGGTCATATGGTAGTTCTATTTGTAGCTTTTTAAGGAACCTCCATACTGTTCTCCACAGTGACTGTATCAATTTACATTCCCACCAACAGTTCAAGAGGGTTCCCTTTTCTCCACACCCTCTCCAGCATTTATTGTTTCTAGATTTTTTGATGATGGCCATTCTGACTGGTGTGAGATGATATCTCATTGTAGTTTTGATTTGCATTTCTCTAATGATTAGTGATGTTGAGCATTCTTTCATGTGTTTGTTGGCACTCTGTATATCTTCTTTGGAGAAATGTCTATTTAGGTCTTCTGCCCATTTTTGGATTGGGTTGTTTGTTCTTTTGTTATTAAGCTGCATGAGCTGCTTATAAATTTTGGAGATTAATCCTTTGTCAGTTGCTTCATTTGCAAATATTTTCTCCCATTCTGAGGGTTGTCTTTTGGTCTTCTTTATGGTTTCATTTGCTGCGCAAAAGCTTTTAAGTTTCATTAGGTCCCATTTGTTTACTTTTGTTTTTATTTCCATTTCTCTAGGAGGTGGGTCAAAAAGGACCTTGCTGTGATTTATGTCATAGAGTGTTCTGCCTATGTTTTCCTCTAAGAGTTTGATAGTTTCTGGCCTTACATTTAGGTCTTTAATCCATTTTGAGCTTATTTTTGTGTATGGTGTTAGGGAGTGATCTAATCTCATACTTTTACATGTAGCTGTCCAGTTTTCCCAGCACCACTTATTGAATAGGCTGTCCTTTCTCCACTGTACATTTCTGCCTCCTTTGTCAAAGATAAGGTGACCATATGTGCGTGGGTTTATCTCTGGGCTTTCTATCCTGTTCCATTGATCTATCTTTCTGTTTTTGTGCCAGTACCATACCGTCTTGATAACTGTAGCTTTGTAGTATAGTCTGAAGTCTGGGAGCCTGATTCCTCCAGTTCCTTCTTTCGTTCTCAAGATTGCTTTGACTATTCGGGGTCTTTTGTGTTTCCATACAAATTGCAAAATTTTTTGTTCTAGTTCTGTGAAAAATGCCAGTGGTAGTTTGATAGGGATTGCATTGAATCTATAGATTGCTTTGGGTAGTAGAGTCATTTTCACAATGTTGATTCTTCCAATCCAAGAACATGGTATATCTCTCCATCTATTTGTATCATCTTTAATTTCTTTCATCAGTGTCTTATAATTTTCTGCACACAGATCTTTTGTCTCCTTAGGTAGGTTTATTCCTAGATATTTTATTCTTTTTGTTGCAATGGTAAATGGGAGTGTTTTCTTGATTTCACTTTCAGATTTTTCATCATTAGTATATAGGAATGCCAGAGATTTCTGTGCATTAATTTTGTATCCTGCCACTTTACCAAATTCGTTGATTAGCTCTAGTAGTTTTCTGGTAGCATCTTTAGGGTTCTCTATGTATAGGATCATGTCATCTGCAAACAGTGACAGCTTTACTTCTTCTTTTCCGATTTGGATTCCTTTTATTTCCTTTTCTTCTCTGATTGCTGTGGCTAAAACTTCCAAAACTATGTTGAATAAGAGTGGTGAGAGTGGGCAACCTTGTCTTGTTCCTGATCTTAGTGGAAATGCTTTCAGTTTTTCACCATTGAGGATGATGTTTGCTGTGGGCTTGTCATATATGGCCTTTATTATGTTGAGGAAAGTTCCCTCTATGCCTACTTTCTGCAGGGTTTTTATCATAAATGGGTGTTGAATTTTGTCAAAAGCTTTCTCTGCATCTATTGAGATGATCATATGGTTTTTCTCCTTCAGTTTGTTAATATGGTTTATCACATTGATAGATTTGCGTATATTGAAGAATCCTTGCATTCCTGGAATAAACCCCACTTGATCATGGTGTATGATCCTTTTAATGTGCTGTTGGATTCTGTTTGCTAGTATTTTGTTGAGGATTTTTGCATCTATGTTCATCAGTGATATTGGCCTGTAGTTTTCTTTCTTTGTGACATCCTTGTCTGGTTTTGGTATCAAGGTGATGGTGGCCTTGTAGAAGGAGTTTGGGAGTGTTCCTCCCTCTGCTATACTTTGGAAGAGTTTGAGAAGGATAGGTGTTAGCTCTTCTCTAAATGTTTGATAGAATTCACCTGTGAAGCCATCTGGTCCTGGGCTTTTCTTTGTTGGAAGATTTTTAATCACAGTTTCAATTTCAGTGCTTGTGATTGGTCTGTTCATATTTTCTATTTCTTCCTGATTCAGTCTTGGCAGGTTGTGCATTTCTAAGAATTTGTCCATTTCTTCCAGATTGTCCATTTTATTGGCATAGAGTTGCTTGTAGTAATCTCTCATGATCTCTTTTATCTCTGCAGTGTCAGTTGTTACCTCTCCTTTTTCATTTCTAATTCTATTGATTTGAGTCTTCTCCCTTTTTTTCTTGATGAGTCTGGCTAGTGGTTTATCTATTTTGTTTATCTTCTCAAAGAACCAGCTTTTAGTTTTATTGATCTTTGCTATTGTTTCCTTCATTTCTTTTTCATTTATTTCTGATCTGATTTTTATGATTTCTTTCCTTCTGCTAGCTTTGGGGTTTTTTTGTTCTTCTTTCTCTAATTGCTTGAGGTGCAAGGTTAGGTTGCTTGTTCGAGATGTTTCCTGCTTCTTAACGTGGGCTTGTATTGCTATAAACTTCCCCCTTAGAACTACTTTTGCTGCATCCCACAGGTTTTGGGTCGTTGTGTCTCCATTGTCATTTGTTTCTAGGTATTTTTTGATTTCCTCTTTGATTTCTTCAGTGATCACTTCATTATTAAGTAGTGTATTGTTTAGCCTCCATGTGTTTGTATTTTTTACAGATCTTTTCCTGTAATTGATATCTAGTCTCATGGCGTTGTGGTCAGAAAAGATACTTGATACAATTTCAATTTTCTTAAATTTACCAAGGCTTGATTTGTGACCCAAGATATGATCTATCCTGGAGAGTGTTCCATGAGCACTTGAGAAAAATGTGTATTCTGTTGTTTTTGGATGGAATGTCCTATAAATATCAATTAACTCCATCTCGTTTAATGTATCATTTAAAGCTTGTGTTTCCTTATTTATTTTCATTTTGGATGATCTGTCCATTGGTGAAAGTGGGGTGTTAAAGTCCCCTACTATGAATGTGTTACTGTCGATTTCCCCTTTTATGGTTGTCAGTATTTGCCTTATGTATTGAGGTGCACCTATGTTGGGTGCATAAATATTTACAATTGTTATATCTTCCTCTTGGATCGATCCCTTGATCATTATGTAGTGTTCTTCTTTGTCTCTTCTAATAGTCTTTGTTTTAAAGTCTACTTTGTCTGATATGAGAATTGCTACTCCAGCTTTCTTTTGGTTTCCATTTGCATGAAATACCTTTTTCCATCCCCTTACTTTCAGTCTGTATGTGTCTCTATGTCTGAAGTGGGTCTCTTGTAGACAGCAAATATATGGGTCTTGTTTTTGTATCCATTCAGCCAATCTGGGTCTTTTGGTGGGAGCATTTAGTCTTTACGTTTAAGGTAATTATCGATATGTGTGTTCCTATTCCCATTTTCTTAATTGTTTTGGGTTCGTTATTGTAGGTCTTTTCCTTCTTTTGTGTTTCTTGCCTAGAGAAGTTCCTTTAGCAGTTGTTGTAGAGCTGGTTTGGTGGTGCTGAACTCTCTCAGCTTTTGCTTGTCTGTAAAGGTTTTAATTTCTCCATCAAATCTGAATGAGATCCTTGCTGGGTAGAGTAATCTTGGTTGCAGGTTTTTCTCCTTCAACACTTTCAATATGTCCTGCCACTCCCTTCTGGCTTGCAGAGTTTCTGCTGAAAGATCAGCTGTTAACCTTATGGGGATTCCCTTGTGTGTTATTTGTTGTTTTTCCCTTGCTGCTTTTAATATGTTTTCTTTGTATTTAATTTTTGACAGTTTGATTAATATGTGTCTTTGCGTATTTCTCCTTGGATTTATCCTGTATGGGACTCTCTGTGCTTCCTGGACTTGATTAACTATTTCCTTTCCCATATTAGGGAAGTTTTCAACTATAATCTCTTCAAATATTTTCTCAGTCCCTTTCTTTTTCTCTTCTTCTTCTGGAACCCCTATAATTCGAATGTTAGTGCATTTAATGTTGTCCCAGAGGTCTCTGAGACTGTCCTCAGTTCTTTTCATACTTTTTTCTTTATTCTGCTCTGCAGTAGTTATTTCCACTATTTTATCTTCCAGGTCACTTATCCGTTCTTCTGCCTCAGTTATTCTGCTATTGATCCCATCTAGAGTACTTTTAATTTCATTTATTGTGTTGTTCATCGTTGCTTGTTTCATCTTTAGTTCTTCTAGGTCCTTGTTAACTGATTCTTGCAATTTGTTCATTCTATTGTCCATTCTATCTCCAAGATTTCGGATCAACCTTACTATCATTATTCTGAATTCTTTTTCAGGTAGACTGCCTATTTCCTCTTCATTTGTTAGGTCTGGTGGGTTTTTATCTTGCTCCTTCATCTGCTGTGTGTTTTTCTGTCTTTTCATTTTGCTTATCTTACTGTGTTTGGGGTCTCCTTTTTTGCAGGCTGAAGGTTCGTAGTTCCTGTTGTTTTTTGTGTCTGTCCCCAGTGGCTAAGTTTGGTTCGGTGGGTTGTGTTGGCTTCCTGGTGGAGGGTACTAGTGCCTGTGTTCTGGTGGATGGGGCTGGATCTTGTCTTTCTGGTGGGCAGGTCCACGTCTGGTGGTGTGTTTTGGGGTGTCTGTAGACTTATTATGATTTTGGGCAGCCTCTCTGCTAATGGGTGGTGTTGTGTTCCTGTCTTGCTAGTTGTTTGGCATAGGCTGTCCAGCACTGTAGCTTGCTGGTCGTTGAGTGAAGCTGGGTGCTGGCGTTGAGATGGAGATCTCTGGGAGATTTTTGCTGTTTGATATTATGTGCAGCTGGGAGGCCTCTTGTGGACCAGTGTCCTGAAGTTGGCTCTCCCACCTCAGAGGCACAGCACTGACTCCTGGCTGCAGCACCAAGAGCCTTTCATCCACAGGGCTCCTTAATTTGGGATAATTCGTTGTCTATTCAGGTATTCCACAGATGCAGGGTATATCAAGTTGATTGTGGAGCTTTAATCCGCTGCTTCTGAGGCTGCTGGGAGAGATTTCCCTTTCTCTTCTTTGTTCTCACAGTTCCCAGGGGCTCAGCTTTGGATTTGGCCCCACCTGTGCGTGTAGGTCGCCAGAGGGCGTCTGTTCTTTGCTCAGACAAGACGAGGTTAAAGGAGCCGCTGATTCGGAGGCTCTGGCTCACCCAGGCCGGGGGGTAGGGAGGGTCACGGAGTGCGGGGCGGGCCTGCAGCGGCAGAGGCCGGCGTGACGCTGCAGCCTGAGGCGCGCCGTGCGCTCTCCCGGGGGAGCCGACCCTGGATCCCGGGACCCTGGCAGTGGCGGGCTGTACAGGCTCCCCGGAAGGGCATGTGGCTAGTGACCTGTGTTCACACACAGGTCTCCTGGCGGCGGCAGCAGCGGCCTTAGCGTCCCATGTCCGTCTCTGGGCTCCGCACTCTTAGCCGCGGCTCGCGCCCGTCCCTGGAGCTCTCTCAAGCAGCGTTCTTAATCCCCTCTACTTGTGCACCAGGAAACAAAGAGGGACGTAAAAGTCTCTTGCCTCT
The DNA here is from genome assembly GCF_964374135.1 of Grampus griseus. Taxonomy (NCBI): domain Eukaryota; kingdom Metazoa; phylum Chordata; class Mammalia; order Artiodactyla; family Delphinidae; genus Grampus; species Grampus griseus. The sequence continues at coordinate 95,203 of NC_138998.1, forward strand.
TCGGCAGGTCCAGACCCCTCCCCGGACTCTCTCCCGGCCAGCCGCGGCGCACCAATGCCCTGCAGGCTGTGTTCACGCCGCCAACCTCAGTCCTCTCCCGGCGCTCCGACAAAAGCCAGAGCCTCAGCTCCCAGCCCCGCCCGCCCCGGCGGGCGAGCAGACAAGCCTCTCGGCTGGTGAGTGCCAGTCGGCCCGATCCTCTGCGCTGGAATCTGTCTGCTTTGCCCTCCGCACCCCTGTTGCTGTGCTCTCCTCCGCGGCTCCCAAGCTCCCCCACTCCGCCTCCCGAAGTCTCCACCTGCGAACGGGCTTCCTAGTGTGTGGACACTTTTCCTCCTTCACAGCTCTCTCCTGCTGGTGCAGGACCCGTCCCTATCCTTTTGTCTCTGTTTCGTTTTTTCTTTTGCCCTAACCAGGTACGTGGGGGGTTCCTTGCCTTTTGGGAGGTCTGAGGTCTTCTGCCAGTGTTCAGTAGGTGCTCCGTAGGAGTTGTTCCACGCGTAGATGTATTTCTGGTGTATCTGTGGAGAGGAAGGTGATCTCCGTGTCTTACTCTTCCGCCATCTTCCCGGAAGTCTAGCTATTTACTATTTATTTATTTATTTTTGGCTGCATCAGGTCTTTGTTGCAGCCCACGGGATCTTTTGTTGTGACACATGGCCTTCCCCCTAGCTGTGGTGTGTGGGTTTTCTCTTCTCTAGTTGTTGCCTGCAGGCTCCAGGGTGCGTGGCTGTGTGGTTTGCAGCACGTGGGCTCTAGTTGAGGCCCGCCAGCTCAGTAGCTGTGGCACACGGGCTTAGTTGCTCTGTGGCATTTGTGATCTTCCCAGACCAGGGCTCGAACTCTCATCCCCTGCACTGGAAGGTGGATTCTTCACCACTGGACCCCCAGGGAAGTCCCCCAGGTTCATTCTTGAAACACACTTCTTTGGATTAAGGTGTATTGATCTCAGAGGACCCTGAAACTCTGTAGGTCACGCCATTGTGATGAGAGGAAGAGGAGGAAGGTTCTCAGGCTGGAATATTTTAGTCAGTGCAGCCGCGAGACTGAGGCAGGAGGCCGGAGGCAGGGTTGAGAGTAGTTGTTAGAGCGGTGGCCGCTAGGGTGCCAGAGTACCGGCAGAGCCCACCTGCAGCTCTCAGTTCAGACCTCCAGAAGCTGCGATGGGATTGGAGGTGGGTGGCTGCAACCCTAAGGAGGTGTCTAGATTGGAGGGGGTTAATCACCATGCGTCCCTGACTTTACGGCCCACATTGGCATGCTGCACACAGGCGACATCCTTCTGCCATAAACATGGGTAAGGGAACTTAAAGCCTGGTCAGGTGTCATAGTGGCCATTCACTCTGACAGACTGTGTGCACTGTGAGTGCTTTTTCTTTCACCAGAGACAGGACTCTGCACCTGGAAATCTCTTGCTTGAATTTTGGGCTGGCAGTTTTCAACCTGCAGGCTTGTGTGAGTGTTGGAATCTGGAAAACAGAGCTGGTGGTTTGAAGGTGGAGCCTGTAAAAGCAGTGGTGTTTTGGTCGGTGGGCTTTGTTCATCCCTATTGCCTTTCTCTTGAGAGTTCTTCCCAAACTCCTTTCTTCCCTTTCCATCTGAGCTTCTTTCTCTCGTTCTCACACCCCTAGCCTCAGCAGAAGTGTATCTCTAATCATCTGTTGAACCATCAGTGATCAGAGCCTCTATGCCCAAAGCTACATTCGGGGCTGGGATAACCGTGAAGCTCCCAAATTTTGAAGTTGCACGTTTCAGGGTCAGAAAGTGGCTTAATGCTGGGTCAGGAATAGTGGGGCGGAGATGATTTAACCACTAATTGGTGAGATGGAGTGGTCAGCTGACTGATTTTAAAGAACATCACTTGACTTGAAGGGCAGTGGGGTCCAGGGGGCCCTAAAATGTGGGTGTTTTATCTCTTGCCCAGAATGTCATGTCATGTTTATAACTTTTAAAAAATGACTTTTTAAACTAGAGCTCTCTCCGTGGACACAAAAGGAGAAAAATACAGTATTTCAGGTTCATTTTAGAAACAAATTCCTCAGGATTAAGGTGATGGTGGTTTTCATTTGAATGAATAGTAATCATTTTGTGATAAGTTGCTTCATATAAGGGGCTCAGGTGTGCTTTGCCTGCTTTCTGTAGTGTAGTGCTATTAAAAACGGATCTGGGGAAGCAGCATCAGCCCAAAGAAGAAACTTGTTAAAGATACCAATACATGGACCCCACTCTAATTGGGCAGAATCAAATTTCTTCCAAGCATCCTGGAAAACTTTGTATACATATTTAAATTTTTAGAGGCACTATTTATATAAGTGCTTATCACTCTAGGCTTACAATAAAGATGACTTGGTGAGTTTTAATAAGTACTATCACCTGGGACCTCCCTCACAGATTTTGTGTTGGCCTGGGTGAGAGTGTATTTTTCTAAAATGAAGTAAATTTGACATACAATATTGTATTTGATTCAGGTGTACAACATATTTTCATGTGAACATAATGTATATAGATGACAAGTAAATTTGTTTTAATTATGTTCTCCAGGCAATGCCAGGTTGAAACCAGGGTTATGCAAAAGGGCTCTCAGGGCTTCCCTGGTGGCGCAGTGGTTGAGAGTCCGCCTGCCAATGCAGGGGACATGAGTGCGTGCCCCGGTCCGGGAAGATCCCACATGCCGCAGAGCGGCTGGGCCCGTGAGCCATGGCCACTGAGCCTGCGCGTCCGGAGCCTGTGCTCTGCAACGGGAGAGGCCACAACAGTGAGAGGCCCGCATACTGGAAAAAAGAAAGAAAAGAAAAAGAGAGGGCTCTCAGATATTTTTGTGGTGTGAGAGTTTAATCCAACTTTTGGCTCAAGGAAAGGTAATAGAGTCTTTGTGGGCAGGTCAGGTCAGTGCAAATCACATGTTCTGTTGCTGTAGCAGAATTTGTGGCTGAATGTGAGGCATATGAAGGAAAAGGGAAGGAGAAGATCACCTTTTGTCTTCATGTATGAGCTCTTTTTTTTCTGAATCTGTCATGTGACAAAGGATGGGGAACACTGTCTTTCTGCATGTCAAAGTTCTGTCTCTGAATGCGGGGGTAGTAGGTGAAGGCACTGTGCTGTTGTCTTTAAAGATGTACAGATGTGATTTCTCTACATAAAATCGCCTAAGACAGCTAGAAACGGATGAGGAAGCAGGAGAAATGCAGGTTCTCAGGGAAATATTGTGACCCAGGTCAGAGGCTGTGTTCCATTTTCTTGTTGAAATCCCAGGTATTTAGAATTTGTAAACACTTACTTCTGTACCTCTCGTGGTCTTGCCTGACAAAGTTGTTTTCAGTACTTTTCTGTTTTTCCTACTGGTAGCCTAGGGTAGAGCTTTTGGATATTCCTCTCTCATATCCCATTGCTTCTCTCCATTTTCTCCATCCAGGCTCCCTTTACAGCATAAAGAATTCCTGCCATCAATTAGTGATGTGCAGATGTTGAAAATGTTCCCTTTTTGTCAGATCAACTTGGGGATGTGTTGATACACAGATTCCCACTGAATATGAGATTGGGTCCTGGGATATTAGTGAAGAAGAAGACTATGTAATATTTATGTCCTGCCTGGATGCAGCATCAGTCTATGTAGACTAGGATTATGAAAACACACCAATAATGCAGATTGCTATATGGTCCAGAGTAACTCAAAATTCTGAAAATAAACAGATCTCTCAATTGCATCAAGGAAAGGGTTACTATTTAAAGGGTTACTATTTAAAATACACAAGAGTACAGGATGTGAATGGTATATGTGGCTTTAAATGTGCTGAACCCTGATCTCCTGGTTAATATTTTTTGGGTTTTTTTTTTTTTTTGCAAAACTATCACAAGAATGATGATGAGTCCTGTGTGCATGGGGCAGGTGGTATCAGTTTGTCCCAGTACAGCTGATGTCAATTTTGTTCACTTGATTCAGGGGCTGTCTGCCAGGTTCCTCAACTGAGAAGCTAGTAATTTTACAATTATCATTAATAGGGCCTTGGGTGTATTTACTGGGAGACCTGCATAAACCATCGCATTTAATCTGAAAACTCGTCTAGTTCATTTCCCTTTATATGTAGATTCCTTTGGAAAATTATCATTCTCACTTTTGTTCACACTTTTGTTAGTAAATGTTCTGTAAATTTCCTTTTTACTCCACCGTCATGTCACAGTTACTCTCTTGTTTATTAATTTTTGTATCTTCAGGAAAAGAAAACAAGAGTCCTATAGTATATGTTCAAGTATTTTAAAGTGCTATAATATAATCAGCAAAAATGAGAAATGAAATCATGTCAAGCAAATGGGTTTGTTGATGCAAAGAAAATATTCAATATATTTCATCTCCTCCTCCTCAGTTTTGAGCTGATCTGCATCTGTCACTCTAGATCAGTGATAATTCTAGATATCCATAAAATGAGGAAAAATATTGTTGCCCACATCTTAAAATCAAATATATATGCCTTATTTTGAATAGACTGAGTATTTGGAAGTAGATTTTAGGATCTGCAATTTAAATATACTTCCTGGGCTTCCCTGGTGGTGCAGTGGTTGAGAATCTGCCTGCCAGTGCAGGGGACACAGGTTTGAGCCTGGTCTGGGAAGATCCCACATGCCGCGAAGCAACTAGGCCCATGAGCCACAACTACTGAGCCTGCGCATCTGGAGCCTCTGCTCTGCAACAAGAGAGGCCGCAACAGTGAGAGACCCGCACACCATGATGAAGAGTGGTCCCCACTTGCCACAACTGGAGAAAGTCCTCACACAGAAATGAAGACCCAACATAGCCATAAATAAATAAATATTTTTTAAAAAATAAAAAAATAAAAATACTTCCTAAGTCTTTTAAAGTGGCTGTCAGGAAATACTATTTGGTGAAGTGATTTTCTATAACATATAGTGTCCTCTCTTCTCTACTGAACACAGTACTGGATTGGAAATTGTAGAATCCCCAGGATGAGTCATGTCCCTTTTTTTTAATAAACAGGTCTTGCTGTCTCTAAGCTGAATCTGGTCACCTTTTATGAGCAAAGGAATGAGCCCTGGGATGTGAAGAAAAGGAGACAACAGTCATACACCCAGGTAGGTGGGAATGAATAAAGCACATAGCGTAGGTGTGATGTCCACATGTGAAGGAGGTATCTAGGCTTTAAAATATTGTTTGGGGGCTTCCCTCATGGTGCAGTGGTTGAGGGTCAGCCTGCCGATGCAGGGGACACGGGTTCGTGCACCAGTCTGGGAAGATCCCACGTGCCGTGGAGTGGCTGGGCCCGTGAGCCATGGCTGCTGAGCCTGCGCGTCCAGAGCCTGTGCTCCGCAATGGGAGAGGCCACAACAGTGAGAGGCCCGCGTACCGCCAAAAAAATAAATATTGTTTGGGAAGCTTTGCTTCAGTGGAAATTATTTTGAGAAGCCTAGGTTATTGCTGTCCCAGAGATGCATCTCCTGCTCCACTCGAATCATGCTCCTAAATTCTCTAAGGATTTTCCCTCTGCTCCAGTGATCTTCCATGGCAATCACAGTGAGAGCAAAATTCTTCCCCATGGCGAGTGAAAGTCTGTATGTTCTGCATCTTCTTCCATTGCTTATGGGGGCCTGGGAAAAACTGTGCACTTACAAAGTTCTTTCATGGAGTTTACGTGAGTTTCTCCTCCCTTATCTTTTATTTCTTATTTTATTTTTTGGACATCTTTATTGGAGTATAATTGCTTTACAATGGTGTGTTAGTTTCTGCTGTATAACAAAGTGAATCAGCTATATGTATACATATATCCCCCTATCCCCACCCTCTTGCATCTCCCTCCCACCCTCCCTATCCCACCCCTCTAGGTGGTCACAAAGCACCGAGCTGATCTCCCTGTGCTATGCGGCTGCTTCCCACTAGATATCTATTTCACCTTTGGTAGTGTATACATGTCCATGCCACTCTCTCACTTTGTCACAGCTGAACCTTCCCCTTCCCCATATCCTGAAGTCCATTCTCTATATCTGCATCTTCATTCCTGTCCTGTCCTGTCCTGCCCCTAGGTCCTTCAGAACCTTTTTTTTTTTTAGATTCCATATATATGTGTTAGCATACAGTATTTGTTTTTCTCTTTCTGACTTACTTCACTCTGTATGACAGACTCTGGGTCTATCTACCTCACTACAAATAACTCAATTTCGTTTCTTTTTATGGCTGAGTAATATTCCATTGTATGTATGTGCCACATCTTCTTTATCCATTCATCTGTCAATGGACACTTAGGTTGCTTCCATGTCCTGGCTATTGTAAATTGTGCTGCAATGAACACTGTGGTACATGACTTTGAATTATGGTTTTCTCAGGGTATATGCCCAGTAGTGGGATTGCTGGGTCATATGGTAGTACTATTTTTAGTTTTTTAAGGAACCTCCTTACTGTTCTCCATAGTGGCTGTATCAATTTACATTCCCACCAACAGTGCAAGTGTGTTCCCTTTTCTCCACACCCTCTCCAGCATTTACTGTTTGTAGATTTTTTTGATGATGGCCATTCCGACTGGTGTGAGGTGATACCTCATTGTAGTTTGGATTTGCATTTCTCTAATAATTAGTGATGTTGAGCATCCTTTCATGTGTTTGTTGGCAATCTGTATATCTTCTTTGGAGAAGTGTCTATTTAGGTCATCTGCCCAGTTTTTCGATTGGGTTGTTTGCTTTTTTGATATTGAGCTTCATGAGCCGCTTGTATATTTTGGAGATTAATCCTTTGTCCGTTGATTTGTTTGCAAATATTTTCTCCCATTCTGAGGGTTGTCTTTTCGTCTTGTTTATGGTTTCCTTTGCTATGCAAAAGCTTTTAAGTTTCATTAGGTCCCATTTGCTTATTTTTGTTTTTATTTCCATTACTCCAGGAGGTGGATCAAAAAGGATCTTGCTGTGATTTATGTCAAAGAGTGTTCTTCCTATGTTTTCCTCTAAGAGTGTTTTAGTGTCCAGTCTTACATTTAGGTCTCTAATCCATTTTGAGTTTATTTTTGAGTATGGTGTTAGGGAGTGTTCTAATTTCATTCTTTTACATCTATCTGTCCAGTTTTCCCAGCACCACTTATTGAAGAGATCTTTTCTCCATTGTATGTCCTTACCTCCTTTGTCATAGATTAGTTGACCATAGGTGCATGGGTTTATCTCTGGGCTTTCTATCTTGTTTCACTGATCTATGTTTCTGTTTTTGTGCCAGTACCATATTGTCTTGATCACTGTAGCTTTATAGTGTAGTCTGAAACCAGGGAGTCTGATTCCTCCAGCTCCGTTTTTTTCCCCTCAAGACCGCTTTGGCTATTCGGGGTCTTTTGTGTCTCAATACAAATTCTAAGATTTTTTTCATTCCATAACAAAGGCCATTGGTAATTTAATATGAATTGCATTGAATCTGTAGATTGCTTTGGGTAGTATAGTCATTTTCACAATACTGATTCTTCCAATCCAAGAACATGGTATATCTCTCCATCTGTTAGTATAATCTTTAATTTCTTTCATCAGTGTCTTATAGTTTTCTGCCTACAGGTCTTTTGTCTCCCTAGGTAGGTTTATTCCTGGGTATTTTATTCTTTTTATTACAATGATAAATGGGAGTGTTTCCTTAATTTCTCTTTCAGATTTTTCATCATTAGTGTATAGGAATGCAAGAGATTTCTGTGCATTAATTTTGTATTCTGCAGCTTTACCAAATTCATTGATTAGCTCTAGTAGTTTTCTGGTGGCATCTTTATTATTCTCTATGTATAGTATCATGTCATCTGCAAACAGTGACAGTTTTACTTCTTCTTTTCCAATTTGTATGCATTTTCTTTCTTTTTCTTCTCTGATTGCTGTGGTTAGGACTTCCAAAACTATGTTGAATAATAGTGGTGAAAGTGGACATCCTTGTCTTGTTCCTGATCTTAGAGGAAATGCTTTCAGTTTTTCACCATTGAGAATGATATTTGCTTTGGGTTTGTCATATATGGCCTTTGTTATGTTGAGGTAGGTTCCCTCTATGCCCACTTTCTGCAGAGTTTTTATCATAACTTGGTGTTGAATTTTGTCAAAAGCTTTGTCTGCATCTATTGAGATGATCATATGGTTCTTATTCTTCAATTTGTTAATATGGTGTATCACATTGATTGATTTGCATATATTGAAGAATCCTTGCATCCCTGGGATAAATCCCACTTGGTCACGGTGTATGATCCTTTTCATGTCTTGTTGGATTCTGTTTGCTAGTATTTTGTTGAGGATTTTTGCATCTATATTCATCAGTGATATTGGTGTGTAATTTTCTTTTTTTGTAGTATATTTGTCTGGTTTTCATATCAGGGTGATGGTGGCTTCTTAGAATGAGTTTGGGAGTATTCCTTCCTCTGCAATATTTTGGAATAGTTTGAGAAGGATGGGTGTTAGCTCTTCTCTAAATGTTTGATATAATACACCTGTGAAGCCATCTGGTCCTGAACTTTTATTTGTTGGAAGATTTTTAATCACAGTTTCAATTTCATTGCTTTTGATTGGTCTGTTCATATTTTCTATTTCTCCCTGGGTCAGTCTTGGAAGGTAATACCTTTCTAAGAATTTGGCTATTTCTTCCAGGTTGTCCATTTTATTGGCATACAGTTGCTTGTAGTAGTCTCTTAGGATGCTTTGTATTTCTGCAGCCTCTGTTGTAACTTCTCTTTTTTCGTTTCTAGTTTTATTGATTTGAGTCCTCTCCCTCTTTTTCTTGATGAGTCTGGCTAATGGTTTATCAATTTTGTTTATCTTCTCAAAGAACCAGCTTTTAGTTTTATTGATGTTTGCTATTGTTTTCTTAGTTTCTATTCCATTTACTTCTGCTCTGATCTTTATGATTTCTTTCCTTCTGCTAACTTTGGGTTTTGTTTGTTCTTCTTTCTCTAGTTCCTTTAGTTGTAAGGTTAGATTGTTTATTTGAGATTTTTCTTGTTTCTTGAGGTAGGCTGGTATTGTTATAAACTTCCCTCTTAGAACTGCTTTTGCCACAGCCCATAGGTTTGGGATTTTCATGTTTTCATTGTCATTTTTCTCTATTTTTGATTTCCTCTTTGATTTCTTCAGTGATCTCTTGGTTATTTAATAATGTATTCTGTAGCCTCCATGTGTTTGTGTTTTTTACGTTTTTCCCCCTCTAATTGGTTTCTAATCTCATAGCATTATGGTCAGAAAAGATGCTTGATATGATTTCAATTTTCTTAAATTTACTGAAGCTTGATTTGTGACCCAAAATGTTATCTATCCTGGAGAATGTTCTGAGTGCACTTGAGAAAAAAGTGTAATCTGTTGTTTTTGGGTGGAATGCCCTATAAATATCAATTAAATCTATCTGGTCTATTGTGTCATTTAAAGCTTCTGTTTCCTTATTTTTATTTTTGATGATCTGTCTGTTGGTGTAAGTGAGGTGTTAAAGTCCCCCACTATTATTGTGTTACTATTGATTTCCTCTTTTATAGCTGTTAGCAGCTGCCTTATGTACTGAGGTGCTCCTATGTTGGGTGCATATATAATTGTTATATATTCTTCTTGGATTCATCCCTTGATCATTATGCAGTGTACTTCCTTGTCTCTTGTAACATTCTTTATTTTAAAGTTTATCTTATCTGATATGAGTATTGCTACTCCAGCTTTTTTTTGATTTCCATTTGCATGGAATATCTTTTTCCATCTCCTCACTTTCAGTCTGAATGTGTCCCTAGGTCTGAAGTGGGTCTCTTGTAGACAGCATGTATATGGGTCTTGTTCTTGTATCCATTCAGCAAGCCTGTGTCTTTTAGTTGGAGCATTTAATCCATTCACCTTTAGGGTAATTATCGATATGTATGTCCCTATGACCATGTTTCCCACTTAGAGAAGTTCGTTTAGCATTTGTTATAGAGCTGGTTTTGTGGTGCTGAATTCTCTTAGCTTTTGCTTGTCTGTAAAACTTTTGATTTCTCCATCGAATATGAATGAGATCCTTGCCAGGTAGAGTAATCTTGGTTGTAGGTTCTTCCCTTTCATCACTTTAAGTATATCATGCCACTCCCTTCTGGCTTGTAGAGTTTCTGCTGAGACATCAGCTGTTAACCTTATGAGAGTTCCCTTGTAAGTTATTTGTTGTTTTTCCCTTGATGCTTTTAATAATTTTTATCTTTAATTTTTGCCAATTTGATTACTATGTGTCTCGGCATGTTTCTCCTTGGGTTTATCCTGTATGGACTCTCTGCACTTCCTGGACTTGGGTGGCTATTTCCTTTCCCATGTTAGGGAAGTTTTCGACTATAATCTCTTCAAATATTTTCTCTGGTCCTTTTGCTCTCTCTTCTCCTTCAGGGACCCCTATAATGCAAATGTTTTTGCATTTAATGCTGTCCCAGAGGTCTCTTTGGCTGTCTTCATTTCTTTTCATTCTTTTTTCTTTATTCTGTTCCACATCAGTGAATTCCACCATCCTGTCTTCCAAGTCACTTATCCCTTCTTCTGCCTCAGTTATTCTGCTATTGATTCCTTCTAGTGTAGTTTTCATTTCAGTTATTTTATTGTTCATCTCTGTTTGTTTGTTCTTTAATTCTTCTAGGTCTTTGTTAAACATTTCTTGCATCTTCTTGATCTTTGCCTCCGTTCTTTTCCCGAGGTCCTGGATCGTCTTCACTATCATTATTCTGAATTCTTTTTCTGGAAGGTTGCCTATCTCCACTTCATTCAGTTGTTTTTCTGGGGTTTTATCTGGTACATAGCTCTCTGCCTTTTCATCTTGTCTATCTTTCTGTGAATTTGGTTTTTGTTCCACACGCTGCAGGATTGTAGTTCTTCATGCTTCTGCTGTCTTCCCTCTGCTAGTGTTGGAGGGTCTCCTGCAGAGGTGGGGAGTGACTGTGGCTCACCAGGGGGACAAGGTCACTGGCAGCAGAAGTTCTCTATTTGGTGTATTTTTGATGTGATCTTTATGATTATTTTCTTCTACTAACTTGAGATCTGTTTTTCCTTGTTTTCCCAGTTACTTTAGGTGTAAGGCTAGGTTGTTTACTTTTCTTATTTCTTGAGGTAGAATTGTAATCGTATAAACTTCCCTTTTATAACCCTTTTGCTGTATCCCGTATATTTTGGATCATCATGATTTCATTTTCCTTTGTCTGCAATTTAAAATACCTTCTTGACTTTTTCAGTGATCCATTGGTTGTTTATTATTTAGCCTCAATATGTTTTCTGTTTTTTGTTGTTTTATAGTTGATTTCTATTCTCATGGCATTTTGGTGAGAAGAGATGTTTGATATGTTTCCAGTTTTCTTACATTTAATGAGTTGTTTCATGGTCCAGTATGTGATCTATAATAGAGAATATCCCATGTGCATTTAGGAATGTATTCTGCATTAGAATGGAGTATTTGATATCAGTCTGTTAAGTCTGTATGGTCTAATGTGTCATTCTTTTGCAGAGTTTTCTTATTGATATTTTTGTCTGAATGATTTGCCCATTGAAGGAAGTGGACAATTAAAATCCCCTGTTAGTGTTGTACTGTTGTACTGTCCATTTATCCCCTTAGGTTTTTAAAAATGTGATTAGGAATTTAGGTGCACAAATGAGTATTTTTAAAACTTCACTCTGAGAGTCCTTCAGGGTCTGGGTACAAAATCAATTTTTCTGGGGTGCCATAACCACACGGGAAGATGTCATATTGCTAAAAATTGAGGTGAGGTTGTGGAGAGAGGCTAGATGTGTGACATTCCACACCAATCTCTAATAGGTACTAAAGTGTTTTAATATTATTCTCACTGATAAAGGTTGTTAGTTTGTTACAAGCAATAATAATATTCAAAAATTAGGATCTTAAGTCTGCAATTCAGTGATGAGTCTGATATTCCAACTGCTGGTGTCACACCGTGGAACCAGAGCAGGCGTGGTTCCCAAGGTGGGAATGTCATGGGACGGAGGGACCTGGGACATATGAACCAGAAAGCACTCTCCTTAGACCTGCAGTGCCTGGTCCTGTCTGCACTGGGAAAATGTACTCCAGGGCCAGGCAGTCCCTCGTACAGTTAAAGCAAACCCTGGGCACCCAAAAGGATGGTGGAGCCTCTGGGATAGAAGAGATTTAAAGTCACCTAGTCTCCACAACATCTCGAGGCAGGGTTCCCACTCCCAGCCTCTTTCCTTAGAGTCACCCCACCTCTGGAAGACAGCACTTCAATAGATGGTTTTTAGACGTTCATATTAGTCCATGAGAAGAAGGATAAGGAAGAAGAAGTAAAAAGACAGAAGCCCTTGGGTGTTTGGTCAGGCACATTCCACGCTGATAACACAGGAAGAGGACTTTCCCTAAGGCTCAGGTTCCCTTAGTAACCAGAGTGGGGTATGAAGAAATCCTGCCGCCTTGTGGCCGATTCCCGGAACAACCGCTAGAAAACCGGTGCTTATTGGCACTGCATAGTCACAAGGCCTTTTGGGCTGCACATGCCACCTGCCCTCAAAAAGTGTCTTGGGACAGGTAATAGAGACCGACTTCAAATCAGGTTCAGGCTTCCAAGAACCCGATTTAAAGAGATAAATTTTACTCACACTATTGAAAAACAGAAGCACATGAAAAGATGCTCAACATGGCTAACTATCAGGGAAATGCAAATCAAAACGACCATGAGGTGTCACCTCGCACCAGTCAGAATGGCCGTTAACACAAAGTCTCCTAACAAGAAGTGCTAGAGAAGGCATGGAGAAAAGGGAACACTGCTACGCTGTGGGTGGAAATGTAAATGCATACAGCCACTATGGAGAACAGTGTGGAGTTTCCTACAAAATCTCAAAATAGAGCTGGCAGACCATTTGGCGGTTCCACTCTTGGTCGCATACCCAGGCTAAAACATAATTTGAAAAGACACATGCAGTGTTCACTGCAGAACTACTTACAATAGGCATGACTTGGAAGCAACCAAAATGTCTATTGTTATATGAATAGATTAAAAAGATGTGGGAAATATATACAACAAAATACTTCTCATTCATAAAATAATGAAATAATGTCATTTGCAGCAAGTGGGATGGACCTACAGATGATCATGCTAAGTGAAATAAATCAGACAGAGAAAGACAAATATCATATGATATCACTTAGAGGTGGAATCTAAAAATGGACTAAAATGGACAAATTTACAAAAGAGAAACAGAGTCACAGACTTAGAAAGCATACTTATGGTTATGAAAAGGGAAAGGAGGAATGGAGGGATAAATTAGGTGGTCGAATTAGCATAGAAACCCTTATGTATAGAAAATAGCTCATCAACAAGGACCTATGCATAGCACAGGGAACTCTACTCAACACACTGTAATGACTCATATAGCAAACACTGAGAAAATATAGAGAAGTTTCTATAGAAATGAATCAATTTGCTGTACCCCGAAAGAAAGAAAGAAAATGAAACAGAACATTATAAATCAACTATACTCCAATATAATGTAGAAATTAAAAGATTAAGATATGGTTATTGAATCCCCCTAATTATTGGTGACCCAAGCTGGTGTCACATCCCTGGAGCCAGACCAGAGCATGCTTGGGCCCAAGGCTGGACTGTCATGGGTTTGAGGGAGTGCTAGAATATGCCAGGAAATGCACCCTCCCCCATTGGACCTGTAGTGCCTGGTCCCCTCTGCATGGGACCACAATATTCAGGTTCATGTTAGACCTCCTACAGCCAGACCCAGCCATGGGCACCCAAAGCTGGTGGACTGTCTGGGATGAAAGGGCTTTGAAAATTTACCTTGTCTCCACATCTCCTTGTTGTGGTGTTCTCTCTTCCATCCTCCTTTATTTGAGTTGCACCACCTCTGGAAATTAGCACCCTCAACAGGCAGTTTGGCAGGGGTTGTGATTTATCTGGGACATGTAGGGTAAGGGAGAAGAAGTAATGAGACACAGCCCTTGGGTGTTTCATCAGGCACATTCCACTCTAAATTGCAAACTAGGTACAGGACTTTCAGTAAGCCTTTGGTTTTCCCAGTAAAGTGTTGTTTTTGAAGACATTCTGCTGTCTTGTGTCAGATTCCTATAACAACAACTTTAATCTTGGTGCTTATGGCCACTTCATATTTGGAAGGCCTGGGGGACTATGAGTGACAACTGCCCTCAAAAAATATCTTAGTGTCAGGCTTCCCTGGTGATGCAGTTGTTGAGAGTCCACCTGCCAATGCAGGGGACATGGGTTCATGCCCCAGTCTGGGAAGATCCCACATGCCACGGAGTGGCTAGGCCCATGAGCCATGGCCACTGAGCCTGCACATCAGGAGCCTGTGCTCCACAACAGGAGAGGCCACAACAGTGAGAGGCCCATGTACTGCACACAAAAAAAAAAGTTATAAAAAAAAATATCTTAGTGTATGTAATGGAAGAGGAATTCAGAACCAGGCTGACTTTTATGAATCCAATATCAAGAGGTGATTTTTACTTACACTGTTTTAAAAGCAATAGAATATGAAAAGGTTGTCAATATTAGTAATTAATAGCAAAAAAGAAATCCAAACTACAGTGAGGTATCACCTCACCCCAGTCAGAATGGCCATTATCAAAAAGTCTACAAAAAGAAGTGCTGGAGAAAGTGTGGAGAAAATTCAACACTGCTGCATCATTTGTGGGAATGTAAACTGGTAACAGCCACTATGGAAACAGTATGGAGCTTCCATAAGAAACTGAAAATAGAGCTACCGTATGATCCAGAAATCCCACTCCTGGGTGTATACTCAGAGAAAAGCTTTATTTGAAAATTCTTTCACCCCCATGTTCATTGCAGCACTGTTTACAATAGCCAGGACATGGAAGCAACCTAAATGTTTCCCAATAGATTAATTGATAAAGAAGATATGGATACATATATACAATGGGATATTACTTAGCCATAAAAATAATGAAATAATGCCATTTTGAGCAAAGTGGATAGACCTAGAGATTGTCATCCTGAGTAAAATAGTCTGAAAATTATGGAGAAACATCATATGATATCACTTATAGTAGGAATCTTAAAAAAAAAGGTACAAATGAACTTATTTACAAAACAGAAATAGAGTTACAGATGTAGAAAATAGTCTTATGGTTACCAGGTGGGAAAGGGGAGAGGGATAAATTGTGAGATTGGGATTGACATATACACTGTTATATATAAAATAGATAACTAATAATGATCAATTGTATAGCACAGGGAACTCTATATCTTTAATGACCTATACGGGAAAAGAATCTAAAAGGAGTGGATATATGTATCTGTGTAATTGATTCACTTTGCTGTACAGCATAAAGTAACCAGCACTGTAAATTAACTATACTGCAACACAATACAATACAATACAATACTATACTATACTATACTGCAACACAATACAATACAATACAATACAATAAAAAGAGAGCTACCAGATGATCAGGCAGTTTCACTCCTGGGCATATATCCAGAGAAAACCATAATTAGAAAACACAGATGCACCCCAACCTTCAGTGAAACACTACCACAATGGCAAACAAATGGAAGGAACCAAAATGTCCACCAGCAGATGAATGGATAAAGAAGATGTGGTACATATATGCAATGGAATATTACTCAGCCATAGAATGAATGAAATAATGCCATTTGCAGCAACACAGATGGACCTAGACACAATCATACTAAGTGAAGTAAGTCAGACAGAGAAAGAAAAATATATGGTATGACTTACAGGTAGAATGTAAAAATTGATACAAATGAATTAATTTCCCAAATGGAAACAGAGTCTCAGTAACAAACTACGGTTATCAAAGGGAAAAAATGGCTGCTAGGGATAAATCAGGAGTTTGGGATGAACATACAAACACTACTATATATAAGATAGGTATAGGATAGACAACCAACAAGATCAACTGTATAGCATATGGAACTCTAATCAGTACTCTGGGATAATCTGTATGAGAAAAGAATATGAAAATGGGACTTCCCTGGTGGTCAAGTTGTAAAGAATCCACCTTACAATGCAGGGAATGTGGGTTCGATCCCTGGTTGGGGAACTAGGATCCCACATACCACAGGGCAGGTAAGCCCACATTCCACAACTACTGAGCTCATGCACCTCAACTAGAGAGTCCATGTGCCACAAACTACAGAGCCCACATGTGCTGCAGCCCATGCCACAACTAGAGAAGAGAAAACCCACATGCCACATCTAGAAGAGAAGCCCACGCCCTGCAACGAAAGATTCCACATGCCTCAACAAAGATCCTGAGTGCTGCAACTAAGACTCGACGCAGCCAAAAATAAATAAATAAATCTTTTTAAAAAAAGGAATATGAAAATGAATGAATATATTTATAAATGTGTATATATAACTGAATTACTTGCTGTACACCTGAAACTAACAGAACATTGTACATCAACTATACTCCAATAAAATTTAAAATTTAAAAAATTGCCTATACCTCAAAGGAAAAAAACCAGAATTCTCCATATATTTTTATGGCTTGATAGCTTACTTATTCGGTGCTTAATATTACTCCATTCTTAGAATATACTCTATGTTTTCATTCATCTACTGAAGGACACCTTGGTTTCATTCACGTTTTAGCAATATTCAATAAGTGTGCTATAAATATCCACATGCAGGTTTTTGTATGGACATATATTTTCAAATTTTTCCTGTATGTGTCCATGAGAACACATGCTGGATCTTATGGTAAGAATATGTTCAATATCGTAGAAAGTGTTAATCTGCCTACTAAAATAGCTGTATTATTTTTCATTTCCACCAATTACAAATGAGAGTTCCTATTGCCCCATATCCTCTACAACATGTGTTCTTGTCATTGTTCCACATTTTGGCCATTCTAAGAGTTATGTATTAGTATAATATTGTATTTTTAATTTTCATTTTAATGACAGCATGGATTATTCTCCCATATACTTTTATGCAAAATGTCTATTTTCTTTGGTGAGGTGTCTGTAAAGTTTGTTGGTCCACTTTTTAATTGGGCTGTTTTGTTTTTTCTACCCAATCTTAATATACTTTATTTCTTTTCTTGCCTTATCATGTTAGCAAGGACTTTAAGTAAAATACTGAAAAGGAGTGATGAAAGGGGTCATTCTTGCTTTTTATCTTAACTCAGTGAGAAAGCTTGAGGATTTGTTTGTTTTACCATTAAGCATGATGTGAGATAAAAGTTTTTTGTAAATTTTTATTTACTTGAGAAAGCTCCATTTTATTTCTATTTTACTGATAGTTTTTTATGAAGTTTAGGTGTTGGATTTTTTCAAAGGTCTTCTGAATCTATTGATAATTTTCTTCTTCAGGGTGTTGATATGATGGATATAATTACTTGATTTTAGAATGTTGAACCAGCCTTGCATACCTGAGGTTAATCCCTCTCAGTCATGATATACAGTTCTCTCAAAACATTGTTGGATTTGATTTGTTAATATTTTGTTGAGGATTTTTGAATCTATGTTCCTGAGTGATATCGGTCGGTAGCTTTGTTTACTATTCATATTTTTGTCTGAGTTTGGATGTTGTGATTTTGGTGTCAGACATTTACTTGGGGAAATTCTCAGTCATTTTTAAAAAAGTCTTTTCTATCTTCTCTTCTATCTTTATTCTCCTCCTGCTATGCCCATTATGTATATGTCATAGCATTTTTAGTTGTTTGATTATTCTGTTCTGTTGATTTCTTTCCAGCCCATTTTCTCTTTTCTTTTGAGATTTGAAGTTTTCTCTTGATATGTCTTCAAGCTCAGAGATATTTATCTTCAGTCAGCTCTTTGGCTGCTAAAAAAAAAATCAGAAACTTGGTAGTTCATAAACAACAGAATATTTTTTTCTCATAGTGGCTGAGGCTGAAAAGTTCAAGAACAAGTTACCAACTGACTCAGTATCTGGTGAGGGGTCAATTTCTGGTTCATAAAGTGGGTCTTGCTGTTCAATGAAATGATGGAATGGGAAATAGACTCCTTTGGGCTACATTTATGATGTCACTAATCCCATGTTTGAGGTCTCTGGCCTCATGACCTAATCACTTCCCTAAATCCACACCTCTTAATACCATCAACATGGGAGCTGGGTTTCAAATTCTGAAAATTAGAGGGACCAAATGTTTACAGCGTAGCAGGGACCACAGTTAATTGATTTTTCCTTTCATGTTAAAGGTTTTGCAAATTTATATTTATTATAAAATCCCCAAAACCCTTAATTGTTAAGAATAACTCTCAGATTTTTCCTATTTTGTCAGATATTCTTTCTGGCAGACAGTGATAACACTTTTTAAACAGGGATATTGAGACCAAGCCTCCTCAACTGCCAACAAACAAAGCATCATTCATATAGTGAAAACTTTGCACATCAAAGGATGAAAGCACTTGGGCTAAATCCTTTTGCACTCACTGCTGACCAAGGACCAGGAAGTTTGCCTCACTAACAAACTTCTTCCTAAGTGCTCCATCTAAACTTTTAAGATGGGGGAGTACATCGTGTAACACACCAATCTACTATAGATTCTGAAGCAGCAAAAAACAAAACAAAAACAAAATCACAAGATGATGAATCTATCCAAAGATTTCTGTCTACATTGTTAAAGTATTTTCCCACCCACTATGAACCCTTTTCAAACCCTATCAATAACTTGAAACTGTTTTATTTTTTCAACAATAATAATGTTAATCTGAAGGAGTAACATGCTCTAGTGATATTACACTATCCCCTGTGCAAGTATGTGAGGATTCAAGGAGCTATGGGAGGCTATCATGAGAGGTTGCCTAGAGTAATGAGGACATTTCATTTAATGTTGGCTCTTCTGAGCTCTCTACTGCCTTCTTCTCTTTGGAGCTACAGGCATCTAGATAGTGACCAGGATAAGGGACTTCTTTTTTATGCCCATGAATGCAGCCATGATTAACCCCACAGACTTTGGTGCTTCCAGACTCCTCTGAACCTACTGACCCTCCACGCATTGCATGACATAGAAGAGGATGCTGACATGTATACCTGTATAAAACATGCTATAAATAGTTCAATTCTTCCCTTCCTCATAATTCCAAAGAACAGACGTGGATTTCTGCTTAATGCTGCTGGAGTTGATGTATAAGTTGATGGAGATACCAGGGCACACTAAGAAAGAGAGTAACTGCACAGAAAATACAAGCAAGTACACTTCTGTGTAGTTTCAAGCAGCCTATTTGCTATATCGACCATGGTGACTATTTGACTCTTACTCTTTTTACTAGTAGTACAACAACAAAAAAAAATAAGTATACTTAGGCTGTTTTATCCTCACCTCTGACATCATCTGCATTAACATGTACAAGAACAGAGGGCCCTTACCCCCATGTTACCCATTACTTGGCCTAGAGAATTTCTACCTTTTTCCAGGGAATATTTTCGTATTTCCCAGTCCAGTTTACGAAGAAGCCTTATCTATTTTGTTTAAAAATGTCATATCTCTCAACAGCACCCTGTCAATCACCAAAACTGGGAAGAAATTTGAAGGGTCTTAGATTTTTCCACATTTGAAATTCCACTATTTTAGCCTGACAGTTTTATAGATTTTAGAAAAAATATTTTAGATGCCTTAGTATGAGACAAAAATTATTTTTATGACACAAACCGACAACAATAGTTTTATGTTTTTATCTATTCCTCTGTCCACACAATCCCACAGGGTGATGTAAAATAGTCCAGCTGGATGCTGCGCATGGAGTAGGTATGGATTAAATCTTAGAAATCTTAAGCTTCAGTCACCTGAAGCTTTTAAATTAGGATGCAAGTAATTCTGTCCAGTATTTGAACAGAGCAAGACACTGACTTTATTTTATTTGTCAGGTAATTAATCTGTCCTTTGCTCCAATGAGAGAAACAATTGGCATCTTCCATCAGTGTGTTGTACAAAAATCCTTGACCACAGTGTGCAAGCAGAGGCTGATACAAGATGTGAAAAAATGTGAGACCTTTGTGGAATCTTCTCTTAACATGTTGCAATCTCCCATTTAAAATGTGGGAATAGGGCTTCCCTGGTGGGGCAGTGGTTAAGAGTCCGCCTGGCAATGCAGGAGACACGGATTCGAGCCCTGGTCCAGGAAGATCCCACATGCCACAGAGCAACTAAGTCCGTGTGCCACAGCTGGTGAGCCTGTGCTGTAGAGCCCACAAGCCACAACTACGGAGCCTGAGAGCCACAACTACTGAAGCCCGCACACCTAGTTCCTGTGCTCCACAATGGGAGAAGCCACCACAGTGAGAAGCCCGCACACTGCAATGAGGAGTAGCCCCCGCTTGCCACAACTAGAGAAAGCGCACGTGCAGCAACAAAGACCCAACACAGCCAAAAATAAATTTTTTAAAAAAAGATCAAGGATGATATTAAAATAAAATAAAATAAAATGTGGGAATAATGAATCCTCTGAGGAAAAAGCCCAAGGAAAGTTTTTGCTTTTGTGATACAATGGGGTTGCTAAAGCTTTCAGAAGGCAAAAAAAGAGTTGGTGAGAATGACCATGAGACTTCAGGGAAAAGTCAGGGCCATGGAATAAGTGATGTTTACCTCTGTGAATCAATAGAGATAGAAGCAAATGAAAAGAAAGCTGAATACAACATTTTCTGAATAAAGGTAATTTTCTAGCCAGAATTGAAAAAACTTCTCACTGTGATATAACAATTTGATTTTGTTTAGATAGCTAAATTAAATTTAAAGCTTAATAATTAAATTTATTGAAGAAAAGGAAACATCTGTGGTTTAAAATTTAAAAATTAGTTTTGCTACAGATAAAAAGACTAACTATAAAGGGGAAAATAACAAATTAGAATTTATTAAAATTAAAAACTGACAATCATCTGAAGATAGAGAAGGAGAGACAGAAAGAGAGAACACATACCAAACATATATAAAGAACTCCTAAATAAGAAGTCCTTCAATAAGAAGTTAATGCAATAGGAAAAATGTGGAAAACATACCAAAATTTATTTCAAAAATGAGAATACAAAATGTTAAGTAAACATATCAAAATATGCTTGACTCTTTTGTAATCAATGAAATGCAATGAAACCAATATCTGTAATTATCACTCATCATCCAGAAAACTGAAGTGAAAATGACAAGAATTATCACATTTTGGCAAAAATGTATATAAATCCATGAATCTCATTCCCTGCTGGTGAGTATGGAAATTCATACAAATGTTTGGAAAATATTTAAAAGTATCTAAAACAGATAAACACATGAAACTTATGACTTGAAAATTTTACTACTACGTATATAACGAACAATAATTTATACACATATCACCAAAGCACAAGTTCTAGAATTTAAATACCAGTGCTATTCTCAGTAGACATATACTGAAAATCACTCATATTGTAATACACATTGGAATAAATTAATAGTTAGATATTTACACTATGGAATCATATACAGCAACAGCAATGCATTATTGCAACAACAGGCAACCATATAGGTATATTTACAAACAACATAAATAATAAAAAAAAGCCAAATACAAAAGAGTTAATGCTGTGTCACTTCATTTATATAAAATATAAAACACAGGAAAACTGATTTTTTTTGTTAGATACCAGAACAATAGTAAACCTTAAGGGTAGTGACTAGAATGGGAACCAGAGGGCCACTGCATGTCTAACAATTCTCTGTGTCTTTATCTTGGAGGCTATGTATAGAGTGTATTTAGATTCTAGATTTTCTGAAATTTGTCATTTCCTTATAAACCTTTCATGTCTTTAGTTATTTTTATACATATCACTAATAAATAATATAGGCAAGGGAAGGTAATTATATTAGCATTTAAATATCCATGGTTTGTGGCAGTGGAAGTGAGAGGTATTAAGTACTTGACACTGTGATTACTTTTTAAAAGTAAGCTGAAATTTTGAGATTAATAAAAAGGATATACTTCATATCTAATCCTCAAAGAGGAAGGTTAGAAAGGAGAATTGATTTTTAAAAATTAATACAGAATAGTTAAGATAGAAAATAATGAGAATAGACTAGGTTTAAAAAAGAGCACACAATAACATGGTAAATCTAAACCTAAATGTGTACAGTAGTAGAGTAAATGTAAATAGACTAATATCAAAGTGCATTTTTAATATTATGTGTAATTAAACTTTTTTCACAAGATACAGGTAAAATAAATAATTAAAGTGGAAAGGAAAATACATTCCTTGTAAATAAAACCAATAAAACAGTTAGCATATAATATACATCTTAGATAAGGTAGTTTTAAAGCTTAAACAATTTGCCATTATTGTAACTAGCATTATTATCCCAATTTCTTGAACAATATTTCAATACTTTTTTATTTGAAAAAATATTTCAAGTTTTTTCTTTGCATTTTTGTGGTCTAATACATAGTAAATACTTAGGTACTAACCAATATAAAAATGTTTTTTTTACAGCCCACCAGAATTGAATCAAGAAGAAATAAATAACTTGAACAGACTGATCACTAGAGCTGAAATAGAATCTGTAACAATAATAAGAAAAAACCTCGCTATAAACAAAAGTCCAGGGACAGATGGCTTCACAGGTGAATTCTACCAAATATACAAAGAAGAACTTATATGATCCTTCTCAAACTCTTCCAAAAGTTTGAAGGGAAGGAACACCCCCAGTGGTATTTTATGAAGCCACCATCACGCTGATACCAAAATCCAGTGAAGACACTACCAAAAAAAGAAAAAAAAATGCAGGCCAATATCTTTGATAAATATAGATGCAGAAATTCTCAACAGAATATTAGAAAACCAAATCCAACAACACATAAAAGAGATTATACACCATGACCAAGTTAGATTCATCCTAGGGTCACAAGGATTGTTCAACATATGCAAATCAATCAACGTGATACACCACAACACATTGAAAAACAAAAGGATTATTCAACATATGCAAATCAATCAATGTGATACACCACATCACAAAAGAAAAATAAAAACCAAATGATCACCTCAATAGATACAGAAAAAGCATTAGATAAGATTCAACATCCATTAATGATAAAAAAAAAACTCTTATAAAATTGTATATAGAGGGAACACATCTCAGCATAATAAAAGCTATTTATGACAAAATAGCCAATACAATACTCATCAGTAAAAAGCTAAAAAGCCTTCCCACTAAAATCTGGAACAAGACAAGGATGCCCACTCTCACCACTTCTATTCAACATAGTATTGGCTGTCCTAGCCGCAGCAATCTGACAAGAAAAAGAAATGAATGATATCCAAATTGGAAGGGAAGAGGAAAAATGTTCATTATATGCAGATGACATGATACTATATATAGAAAACCCTAAAGACTCCACACAGAACTACTAGAACTAATATATGAATTCAGCAAGGTAGCAGATACAAGATTAACAATCAGAAATGGGTTGCATTTCTTTAAACTAACAATGAAATAACAGAAAGTGAATGTAAACAAACGGTCCCTTTCAAATCACATCAAAAGATAAAATACTTAGGAATAAACCTCACGAAAATGGTGAAAGACTTATGCGCTGAGAAAAACATTAATAAAAAAATTGAAGATGATTCAAAGAAATGGAAAGGTGTTCCATGTCTTGGATTGCAAATGATGATACTGACAAGGGCTTAATTTCCAAAATATACAAACAGCTCATACAACTCAACAAAATAAAAAATAACTCAATCGAAAAATGGGCAGAAGACCTAAACAGACATTTCTCCAAAGAAGACATACAAATGGCCAAAAGGTACATAAAAAGATGCTCATTATCACTGATTATTAGAGAAATGTAAATCAAAACTACAATGAGTTACCACTTCATACTAGTCATACTAGTTTCATTAAAAACTCTACAAATGACAAATGCAGGAGGGAGTGTGGAGAAAAGGGAACTCTCTTACACTGTTGGTGGCAATATAAATTACTGCAGCCACTATGGAAAAGAGTACAGAGGTTTTTCAAAAACTAAAACTACAACCCAGCAATCTCACTCCTGGGCATGTATCCAGACAGAACTGTAATTCAAAAATACACACTCACCCCTATGTTCATATATGCAATATTTATAATAGCCAAGACATGGAAACAACCCAGAGCTTAACATACTAAGTGAATTATGTCAGAAAGAGAAAGACAAATACCATATAATATCACTTATATGTGGAATCTAAAACATGACACAAATGAACATATCTATGAAGCAGAAACAGCCTCACAGATATAGAAAACTGACTTGTGTTTGCTAAGGAGAGGTGAGAAAAGGATTGGGAGTTTGGGAATAGCAGATGCAAACTATTATATATAGGATAGATAAACAACAAGGTCCTACTGTATAGTAGAGAGAAATATAGTTAATATTCTGTGATAAATCATAATGGAAAAGAACATGAAAAATACGTATATTTAGTTATATATATATGCTTTATATATATATATATGTATTTCAATCATTTTGCTGTACAGCCAAAATTAATGCAACATTGTAAGTCAACTATAATGCAAAAAAATTTTAAATGCAAAAAAATGCATGTGTACGAAAGGTTCAATATATACCAATTTTGTTACATTACATTGTTTTTCAAAATAAAGAATTTTTGATATTTTGCATCAGCTTCATAATATAAATGCAGAAAACTTTTTTTCCTAAAGTTCGGAAATAGCCATTTTGCTCATTTGATAAAGTATATACCACTAACTTCATAAAAAACAGATACATGACTTCTTCCCTCCAAAGAAATATTTCTCCACCCTTGCAAGATTAATAGACTGTTCCACCATGAATAACTTTCTACAATAGAGATATGAGATTTGCATCCTGAAATCTCTCTTGCAAAAATGCCCAATTAGCATCCAAGCAATACAGAAAAGAAATGCTTTTTTACAGATCTCATACTCCTTGCAATTGTACTCAAGATACCATGTTTTTTTCCCATATATCCACTCTTTCTTTTGTTTAGATTCTTTTCCCATATAGGGCATTACAGAGTATTCAGTAGAGTTCCCTGTGCTATACAGTAGGTCCTTATTAATTATCTATTATATATATAGTAGTGTGTACATGTCAGTCCAAATCTCTCAATTCATCCCTCCTCCCACTTATCCCCTGGTAACCATGTTTGTTTCCTACATCTGTGACTCTACCTTGTTTTGTAAATAAGTTAATTTGTACCCTTTTCTTCAGATTCCACATATAAACAATATCATATGATATTTGTCTTCCTGTGTCTGACTTACTTCACTCAGTATGACAATCTCTAGGTCCATCCATGTTGCTGCACATGACATTGTCTTGTTTTTATATGGCTGAGTAATATTCCATTGTATATATGTACCACATCTTCTTCCATTCCTCTGTTGATTGACATTTAGTTTACTTCCATGTCCTGGCTATTGTAAATAGTGCTGCAATGAACACTGGGGTGCATGTATCTTTTCCAATTATGGTTTTCTCTGGGTATATGCCCAGGAGTGGGATTGCTGAGTCATATGGTAGTTCTATTTTAGTTTTGAAAGGAGCCTCCATAATGTTCTCCATAGTTGCTGTGCCAATATATAGTCCTACAAACAGTGTAGGAGTGTTCCCTTTTCTCCACTCCCTCTCCAGCATTTACTGTTTGTAGATTTTTTGATGATGACCATTCTGACCGATGTGAGGTGATACCATATTGTAGTTTTGATTTCATTTCTCTAATAATTAGTAATGTTGAGCATATTTTCATGTGCTTTTTGGCCATCTGTATGTCTTCTTCAGAGGAATGTCTATTTAGACATTCTGCCAAGTTTTTGATTGGGTAATATTTTTTGATATTGAGCTGCATGATCTGTTTGTATATTCTGGAGATAAATCCTTTGTCAGTTGCTTAATTTGCAAATATTTCCTCCCATTCTGAAGGTTGTCTTTTCATCTTGTTTATGGTTTGCTTTTCTGTGCAAAAGCTTTTACATTTCATAAGGTCCCATCTGCTTACTTTTTTTTTTTTTTTTTTTTTTTTTTGTGGTACGCGGGCCTCTCACTGCTGTGGTTTCTCCCGTTGCAGAGCACAGGCTCCGGATGCGCAGGCCCAGCAGCCATGGCCCACGGGCCCAGCCACTCCACGGCATGTGGGATCCTCCCGGACCGGGGCACGAACCCACAGCCCCCACATTGGCAGCAGACCCCCAACCACTGCGCCACCAGGGAAGACCCCCATCTGCTTACTTTTGTTTTTACTTTCATTACTCTAGGAGGTGGATCAAAAAATATCTTGCTGCGATTTATATCAGAGTGTTCTGCCTATGTTTTCCTCTAAGAATTTTATAGTGTCTGGCCTTACATTTAGGTCTTTAATCCATTTTGAGTTTATTTCTGTGTATGGTGTTAGGAAGTGTTCTAATTTCATTCTTCTACATGTAGCTGTCCAGTTTTCTCAGCACCTCTTATCAAAGCGACTATCTTTTCTCCATTGTATATTCTTGCCTCCATTGTCATAGATTAGGTGACCATATGTATGTGGGTTTATCTTTGGGCTTTCTATCCTGTTCCAATGATATATATTTCTGCTTTTGTGCTAGTAGGATACTCTTTTGATGACTGTAGCTTTGTAGTATATTCTGAAGTCAGGGAGCCTGATTCCTCTAGTTCCATTTTTATTTCTCAAGATTGTTTCAGCTATTCAGGGTCTTTTGTGTTTCCATATAAATTGTAAACATTTTTGTTCTAATTCTGTGAAAAATGTCATTGGTAGTTTGATAGAGATTGCATTGAATCTGTGTAGCTTGCTTTGTGTAGTATAGTCATTTTCACAATATTGATTCTTCCACTCCATGAATATGATATATCTCTCCATCTGTTTGTATCATCTTTGATTTCTTTCATCAGTATCTTATATAGTTTTCTGAGTACATGTCTTTTGCCTCCTTAGGTAAGTTTATTCCTAGGTATTTTATTCTTTTTGTTGTGATGGTAAATGGGATTGTTTCTTTAACTTCTCTTTCTGGTCTTTCATTGTTAGTGTATAGGAATGCAAGAGATTTCTGTGTATTAATTCTGTATCCTGCAACTTTACCAAATTCATTGATGAGCTGTAGTAGTTTTCTGGTAGCATTTTTAGGATTTTCTATGTATAGTGCCATGTTATATGCAAACAGTGACAGTTTTACTTCTTTTCTGACTTGGATTTCTTTTTTTTCTTCGCTGATTGCCATGGCTAGGAGTTTCAAAACTATGTTGAATAATAGTGGCGAGAGTGGACATCCTTGTCTTGTTCCTGATCTTAAAGGAAATGCTTTCAGTTTTTCACCATTGAGAACAATTTTTGCTGTGGGTTTGTCATATATGACCTTTATTATGTTGAGGTAGGTTCCCTATATGCTCACTTTCTGCAGAGTTGTTTTTTTGTTGTTTGTTTGTTTTTTGGGGTTTTTTTGCAGTATGCGGGCCTCTCACTGTTGTGGCCTCTCCCATTGCAGAGCACAGGCTCCGGACGCACAGGCCCAGCGGCCATGGCTCATGGGCCCAGCCACTCCATGGCATGGGAGATCCTCCCAGACTGGGGCACGAACCCACGTCCCCTGCATCAGCAGGCAGACTCTCAACCACTGCGCCACCAGGGAAGCCCCATGAAGAGTTTCTATCATGAATAGGTGTTGAACTTTGTCAAAAGCTATTTCTGCATCTATTGAGATGATCATATGGTTTTTATTCTTCAGTTTGTTAATATGGTGTATCACATTGATTGATTTGCATATATTGAAAAAATCTTACATCCCTGGGATAAATCCCACTTGATCATGGTGTATGATCCTTTTAATGAGGTGTTAGATTCTGTTTTCTAGTATTTTGTTGAGGATTTTTGCGTCTACGTTCATCAGAGGTATTGACCTGTAATTTTCTTTTTGTTGTGGTATCTTTGTCTGATTTTGGTATCAGGGTGATGGTGGCCTCTTAGGATCAGCTTGGGAGTGTTCCTCCCTCTGCAATTTTTTGTAATAGTTTGAGAAGGATAGGTGTTAACTCTTCTCTAAATGTTTGATAGTGCCTGTGAAGCCATATGGTCCTGGACTTTTGTTTGTTAGCAGATTTTTAATCACAGTTTTAATTTCATTACTTGTGATAGGTCTGTTTATATTTTCTATTTCTTCCCAGTTCAGTCTTGGAAGGGTGTACCTTTCTAAGAATTTGTCCATTTCTTCCAGGTTGTCCATTTTATTGGGATATAGCTGCTTGTAGTAGTCTGTTATGATCTTTTGTATTTCTGTGGTGTTGGCTGTAACTTCTTTTTCATTTCTAATTTGATTGATATGAGTTTTCTCTACATTTTCCTTGATGAGTCTGGCTAAAGGTTTATCAATTTTGTTTATCTTCTCAAAGAATGAGCTTTTAGTTTCATTGATCTTTGCTATTGTTTTCTTCATCTCTATTTCATTTACTTCTGATCCTATCTTTATGATTTCTTTCCTTCTACTAACTTTAGGTTTTGTTTGTTCTTTCTCTAGTTGCTTTAGATTTAAGGATATATTTATTTGAGATTTTTCTTGTTTCGTGAGGTAAGATTGTATTGCTATAAACTTCCCTCTTAGAACTGCTTTTGCTGCATCCCATGTGTTTTGGATTTTCGTGTTTTTGTTGTCACTTGTCTCTAGGTATTTTTTAAAATCCGCTTTGATTTCTTCAGTGATCCATTGATTATTTAGTAACATATTGTTTAGCTTCCATGTGTGTGTCTTTTACAGTTTTTTGTCCTGTAATTGATTTCTAATCTCATAACATTGTGGCCAGAAAAGGTGCTTGATATGATTTCAATTTTAAAAAATTTACCAAGGCTTGATTTATGACCCAAGATGTGATCTATCCTGGAGAATATTTCATGTACACTTGAGAAGAAAGTTTATTCTGTTGCTTTTTGATGGAATGTCCTATAAATATCAATTAAGTCTATCTGGTCTAATGTGTCATATAAGGCTTGTGTTCTCTTATTAATTTTCTGTCTGGATGATCTATCCACTAGTGTAAATGGGGTGTTAAAAATCCTCTACTATTGTAAAGCAATATGGAATTTTAAAATATTTCATTCAATATCAATAATAAATATATTCCATATATCTGCAAAGAAATCATTGTAAGACTAAATAGATACACATTATTTTAGCAGTGTGAATTTGGAACAAATACACTTTATCCATTCACACATACCTGGGTATATAGCTATTCTCTTATTTCCCTTCAAATCTAAGGATCCTTCTTTTGCTCCATGAAGGTGATCAGTTCCAGTGGGTGAAATGAGGGGATACTACCCTGCAGATGCCAGACCTTCTGGCCCTAGCAGTGCAGCTGCTCTGCTGCACCTGTGACATTGGGTCAGAGAGGAAGTGGCTATTTCTATGCTCAGTGCTCAGAACAGTGGGTACTAAGAATGGTTTGTAGCTGGACACAGCAAAAAAAGAAAAAAAGTGACCAGTTGTGACTTAGTAACAACAAGACTTCTTCAACAGAAAAAGCAACATACGTTTTGGTGGAGGTTTTTCTATTTCCAGTCTAGTATTATGATCAGGTGATAAGAGAAGGAAGAGTAAAATAGTCTAGAATATGATTTCCCAAAATACTTGTTTTTTGTTTTTTTGTCGTACACAGGTCTCTCACTGTTGTGGCCTCTCCCATTGTGGAGCACAGGCTCCGGATGCACAGGCTCCATGGCCATGGCTCATGGGCCCAGCTGCTCTGTGGCATGTGGGATCTTCCCAGACTGGGGCACGAACCCGTGTCCCCTGCATCGGCAGGCAGACTCTCAACCACTGCACCACCAGGGAATCCCAAATACTGATTTTTAAAAGAACCTTTATTATAGTAGGCAACAGCAAAAAATCAGATCCTGGGATCTATATTCAAGTAATGCTGAGTCAAAATTATGGGTGGAAACATGATTTTAAAATGGAGGCAACACTATTTTATACAAATGATCCTATAGAATTGACACTAATCTAAAGTGAAGGCTGCAGATTACCTCAAGTAAGAGGAACATTAGAATTATGATGAATTATCACCAAGCCCTTCTATCTATACCCACAGACTCCCAAATTTTCCCAAAAAGTTTGGATCTGAAACTCTATTGTAGGAAGCAGAAGATTCCAAGAGACATTCTACAAATGAAGGAACCTTGACTCTGTGGGTGGATAATGAATTCTGAAAGGAAGGTATCCTCACCCAAGGAGACTAGGTTCCTATAAATATCAAACATCACATCCCTGTGCAATTCCCATTCATCAATGCCCAGTCATTCCTACTCCTCTTTAGAGAAATCTATAGCCACATCCTGGATGTCAGTAGTCCCTGAAATAAAAAGTATTTACGGAAAAGGGAACCCTCTTACACTGTTGGTGGGAATGTAAATTATTACAGCCACTATGGAGAACAGTGTGGAGGTTCCTTAAAAAACTAAAAATAGAACTACCATATGATCCAGCAATCCTATTCCTGGGAACATACCCAGAGGAAAACATAATTCAAAAAATACATGCATCCCTATATTCATTGCAGCACTATTTACGATAGCCAGGACATGGAAGCAACCTAAATGTCCATCAACATAGGAATGGATAAAGAAGATGTGGTACATATATACAATGGAATATTACTCAGACATCAAAAGGAACACAATTGTGCCATGTGCAGAGACATGGATGGACCTAGAGACTGTCATACAGAGTGAAGTAAGTCAGAAAGAGAAAAACAAATATTGTATAGTATTGCTTATATGTAGAACCTGGAAAAATCATACAGATGAACTTATTTGCAAAGCAGAAAGAGAGACACAGACATAGAGAACAAACATATGGATACCTGGGGGTAAGGTGGGATGAATTGGGAGATTGGGATTGACATATATACACTACCAAATTTAGAATAGATAACTAATGAGAACCTACTGTATAGCAAAGGGAACTCTACTCAGTGCTCTGTGCTGACCTAAATGGGAAGGAAATCCAAAAAAGTGGGGATATATGTATATGTATAGCTGATTCACTTTGCTATACAGCAGAAACTAACACAACATTGTAAAGCAAATATACTCCAATAAAACTTAATAAAAGAAAGTACATATGCCATGTGGGTCATAGGAAGAATTCATAATTGGACCCAAGATGAAAACAGCAAGTTAAGAGAACTGGTTTTAATTATGAGAGTGTCATGTATTATCCAATAATATAATTGTTTACAAAGTAATATTCTCTACTGTGTTTCTAACTACAAGAAAAGGGGATGACATGTGATCCACAAAACCACTGTAGAGACTGTAGTTATCTGGAAGAAAACTTATAAAGTGATGGTCCCAACACAGGCATATGCATTTTTGACTGTTTTGTTTATATCATATTGGATAAAATTTGTGTATTTCTCATATGGTAAGAACATTGTGAGTTAGAAAGATACCTTTCAGTTTTTAATGGATATACATGTACACTGGGGATATTGTAAAAATGCAGATTCCAATTCAGTAATTCTGGGATCAGGCCTGAATTCCACTTTTTTAACAAGCTCAATTTTAGCTAGTGATGCCACAGGTTCTGATTCATTAGCCACAATTTTGAATAGCAGAGGTAGGAATGAAAAGTAAGAATTCATAGTTAACTTGAAACTGAAAGAGTTCTATGGATTTACATGTTTAATAGAATAGTAAGCATAACAGCAACAATCCTTTTTAAATATTTACTATGTACTATATATCTTTATAACAATTTTTGAAAAGTACTGAATGCACCACATGAATAGTTTTTATAGTTTAAGAAAAATAATATTACAATTCCTCTTTTTTGAGATATTTTGTCAAACCCTCAGTAAATATTAGAGCTTCGGTTTTACTCCAGTTTACCTGAAGTAGAATTTGTTTAAAAACACAGAAATAGACAAAGACAACCCTAATTAATTTCTACAGAAGTTTCTTTAACTAGGAAGAATAAGAGAAACAAGAAAAAGTGGATTAAATATTGTTGACATTTCATACATACAGACATACATTTAAATGGGCACTTTGTACATATTAAAAGTCATACTGAGGAAAATATTCATGTCGGTGAAATCAAAATCATTTTTAATTTAGTCTTATAAATCTATTTGTGGATTATATTCTTTGTTTTTAAAATACACTAGGATGAGAACATACAAAATGATATAAAATAAATTAGTGCTCTTGTTTTTGAATCTTTTATTTCTTTGAAAAACTTTATCATTTGTGCTGAGCTATATTTCAGAAACTTAACACTGTTGAACATAGTTAAGTAATATGATTCTTGTAAACTTTTTGGAAAATGCAAAGAAGTGACAAAGAATATTAAATCTGAGATATGAGTGTTGAGTATACTGAATACTGTCAGATCATAAGTTTGACTAGTGAAAACCTCCACTTACAAAGTGCAGTATCTCTACTCAACGCAGTTGAGAGTTCATATTTCAAAGCCAATGACAAGCAAAGAGAAACTAGAAAGAAATGATGTTTCTACAATGACTGAGATGGTATATACACATACCTCACTAAATATTTCAAGACTCTTGTTAAAGATAAATAGGAAAAAAGAATGAATTTCTTAGTCCTGGAAGGTCACAGAAAGCACCTTGAACCAGCAAATATCAGGTGTAATGGGAGAAATAAATAGCAGGTGACTGAAGCAGAATGAAAGACACACTATATCTACTTGGGTATTTTTGCCACAATAAGGAAAATCATAATCTGAATCTATCATGAAAAATGTTAGGTTTAAGCAAATTTCAACCCAAATATACCTCCCATATTCTGTATTCCTAATAGCCCATTTAAATAGTCTTTCTTACCAATATAGAGAATGGTCTCTCATACTATTTATTTTTAGAACTTTCTGAAGAATTCAAGACCATTAAGGTCATCTGTATATATGAATATTTTCTTATTCCTGTTTCAAATAGCTGATGTAGCATCCAGTTGTAAACTAATCACACATTTCCCCCTACTTTCTGAAGAGCCCAACAGTGAACCCCATAGCACTGGGAATCTTGGATATCCATGCCTTCCTGTCTTCATCTCTCACAAAGGGAGTATTTTCAATACCTGAAAGTTATTAATTCATGGAGATAATTCTCCATGCTCTATTGGGAGCCTGGATGAGGACAATGGGGGAAAGGCTCTGGGACAGAAGAAAGAAGTATTTTTAAAAACTGATTTCATTTGGGACAAGATGGCAGAATAGAAGGACCTTGCACTCACCTCCTCTCACAAGCACACCAAAATCACAACTAACCACTCAACAACCACTGATACAAAAGGAGTGTAATTTACCAATAAAGGATACCTACAACCAAAGACTTAAAGAAGAAACCATGAGATGGTAGGAGGGGCACACTCGTGATATAATCAAACCCCATACCACCCAGTGGGCAAACCACAAAACTGGAGAATAAATTATACCACAGAAGTTCTCCCAAGGGAGTGAGAGCTAATAAATGAATTCTGGAAAGCTGCAGGATACAAAATAGACAAAAACATTTATCTTCCTAGACAGCTAGTAGTGAACCATCAAAGAGGGAAATTAAGAAAACTCATTTACAATAACATCAAAAGAACAAAATGCTTAAGAATAAATTTAACCAAAGATGTGAAAGACCTGCACAATGAAAATGTTAAGATATTGATGAAGAAATTGAAGATGCAAATAAATGGAAAGAGATCCTGTGTTCATGGATGGAAAGAAATGATCATCCTGAAGTGTCCATTCTACCCAAATATACACATTCAAAGCAATTCCTGCTAAAATTCCAATAGCATTTTTCACAGAAACTGAACAAACAATCCTAACATTTATGTGGAATCACAAAGGATGCCAAACAGCCAAGGAGATCCTGAGAAAGGAGAACAGCAGCTGGAGGAAACTCACTGCCTGACTTCAAGCCATATTACAGAACTACATAAGCACACCATGTCAAAATGTCTGCACCACACACAAAATTAAATAAAACCACTATTTTCTACATCAAGCCCTTCGTCTGCTGGATCCTCTGCAGATGGATCCCCTTCCCCAGGCAGTCAGCCATGCACAGGAAGCTTCTCCCCACTTTCCTCACCTTTTCTTTCCATGGAAACTGAGTGCCTCTCAGTGTGGACAGAGCCCTGCACTGTCCTGAAGCCAAATCCCAGGCGGGTCCTGAGGAGGCCAAGACTGTGGGCAGAACAGGCAGGTGCTGCACTGGTAAGAGGGGCGGGCTTGTCGCCCTCTGCTGGCGAAGACTGGGAAATGCAGGCCGCACCTCCCACAGTTCAGTGGAGGCCAAGTTCCCAGGAGGCTGGCCGTCCTGCTGAATCCACTCACCTTTGGGAATTCAAATGGACGGAGGCAAATATCACGTAACTTCTCAAAAAACAGTTAGAAACCATATGCAATGAACAGACTGTAGACACACTTACACCAACAGTCATGCAAAATTGCCCACAGACACATTTAACATAGAACACTATAAAAAAATTATAGAAGAAATCTATATGACCATGGGTTTGGTCACATAGATGATGAGCTTTGACTTTTAACAGACAACACAAAAAGCCAACACACAAAAGGAAAAAAGTTAATAACATATAAAATTAAAAATTTCTACTCCATGAAATACCTTCTTGAGAAAGCCAAAAGACAAGCAAAAAACTGGAAGAAAAATATTTGCAAAACACGTATCTGATAAAGAATTTGTACTCAAATCATACAAAGAACTATACCACAAATAACTACATTAAAAATGGGTAAAGATCTGAACAGACATCTGGTCAAAGAAGATAAACAGATAATAAGTGGACAAAAATATGAGCAACATCTTTTATCATTAGGGACACAAAGTAAAACAACAATACAGCACTACACACCTATGAGAACTGCTAAGTTCTTCCCACAATGACAATACCAATTACTGTAGGATGGGGAACAACAGAAACTCTATTTAATTGCTGATGCAATGCATAAAAGGCCTCTTGAGGTACAGTTTGGGAGGATTTTCCAAAGCTAAACAAGTCTCACACCTTGATATCCATCCATCTGCAGTATTTACACAACTGCTTTAAAAAACTATATCCAAACAAAAATGAGGATGCTGCTCTGCACACAAACTCTACTCATGATATCTCAACCTTAAAGGTATCAGGATGTCTTTAGTAGATGAATGCATAAGCAAATTGGGGGACATCCATGTGAAAGGGAGAATATGACTCCCTGAATTATGGGATTTCAAGAGACTCCAAAGAACTAAGACAATTTTAAAAAAAGAAATTCAAAGTTGGAGGCTCATACTTTCCAATTTCAAATGTTAGTACAAAGCATCAGTAGATAAAACACTGTGATAACAGCATAAAGATATACATAGAGTTGAATGGATTTGAATGGGGATCCCACAAATAAACCCATCCATCTAGGAAGAACTGATTTAGATACCATCATTAAATTGGGATGAAATGGTATTTTCAACAAATGATGCTAGGCAATTTGCTATCCAAAGGCAGAGAAATGAAATTGGACCCTTACCTCATACCACATACAAAAAGGTATCTCAAAATATATACAAAGCTTAAATGTAGAAAGTAAAATTACAGTCAGCACATTGTATCCATGGGTTCCAAAGCCATGGATTCAACCAACTCCAGATCAATAATATTAGAAAAAGTAAATTCCAAAAATTTTCGGGACTTCCCTGGTGGTCCAGTGGGTAAGACTCTGCATTCCCAATGCAGGGGACCCAGGTTCAATACCTGGTCAGGGAACTAGATCCCACATTCATGCCTCAACTAAGAGTCCGCATGCTGCAACGAAGACCCAGCACAGCCTAAATAAATAAATATTGAAAAATATAATTCCAAAGTTTCAAAAGAAAAAAAACTTGAATTTTCCATGTACCAGCAACTATTTGCATAGTATTTACATGGTAATCACAATATAAACGCATATAGCATTTATACTGTATTAGTTATTATAAGTAATCTAGAGATGGTATAAAGCATACAGGAAAATGTGCCTAGGCTATTTGCAAATACCATACCATTTTATGTGAGACTTTAGCATACATGGATTTTGGTATCTATGCTGTGTCCTTGAACCAATCCCCCATGGATACCAAGGGATGACTATAAACTCTCCAATAAAATGTGGGGATAAATCTTCATAACCTTGGATTTAGCAATGATTTCTTAGATCTGACAGCAAGGTGCAAGCAATGAAGAGAAAAAAATGCACTTCCTCAAAATTAAAAACATTTGTGTGCCCAAAGAGGCAATCCAACAAGTGGAAACAGCCCACAGAATGCAAGAAAATATTTTCACACTATGTACCTGATGAGATGTATCCAGTGTATGCCAAGAACTTTTACAATTTTAAATATGGACAATGAACTTCAATTGACCCTCCTCCACACAAGACATACAAGTGGTCAAAAGCAGATGAAAAGATAAGATGGAAATGCAAATTAAATCTACAATGCAATAACTCCTTCACAACACTAAAATGGTTATAATCAAGAAAATTAAAAATATCAATTGTTGGCAACAATGCAGAGCAGTTGGAATCTTTAATCACCTCTGGAAATGAAAAAAGGCACAACCTATGTTTACAATATGAATGTACAATTACCATACGGTTCAACAAACCTACTCCTAGATATATACCTCAAAGAACTGAAAACAGATGTACACGTATATTGCTAGCAGCACTGTTCACCACAGCCAAAAGGAAGAAACAATGCAAACGTCCACCAATATGTAAATTGATAAAGAAAACCAATTGATCCATACACTGCCGTGTTATTCTGCCATAAAAGGAATCAAGAGAAATGGTGCTGCCCATGTCAAAGACAGTATGGCAGTTCTTCAAACACTTCACCATAGAATTAACATATAATCCATCAATTCCACATCAGGATACAGACCGAAAATACTGAAAGCAGGGACTGGAAGAGATATGGGTACACCCATATTAAGAGCAGTATTCATCACAATAGCAAAAGTTGGAAGTGACCTAACTGTCCATCAATGGATAAGTGGATGAACTAAATGTGGTGGTATACACACAAGGAATGGAATTCAACCTGGAAAGCTAAGGAAATTCTGACATGTGTTACAACATTCATGAACCCTGGAGCCATTATGATAAGTGAAATAACCCTGTCACAAACAGAACAAAATGACATGATTCCACTTATATGAGGTACCCAGAGAAGTCAAATTCAAAGGCAGAAAGCAGAATGCCATTGGCAGGAGCTGAGGGGAATTTGTGTTTAATGACAACAGAGTTTCACTGGTGAAAATTGAAAGGTTCTGAACATGGATGGTGAAGATATTTGTACAACAATGTGAGTGTGTTTAATGACATAGAAATGTGTACTTAAAATGGTTTAAATGATCTGTACATTTAATCACACAGACACACACACACACACACACACAATGAAAGAAGTACTGATACTTGTTAAAATACAGAAAAGCCACCCAGATCATACTCATCTTGTGTGCTTTAAATCCATCAAGGTTGTAAAAATGAGAAAGTATCTGTAATGGTTCAAGGAAAAGAAAACTGGATCAGAATGGGAAAAGACATTTCCCTAGAGTTGGAGTAGCTGGTGAAAGTTGAAGGGGGCCTGTGGATTGGACTGTACTGTGGACACCATCTTAAATTTCCTCATTTGGAGGTTATATGCTGGTTCCCTGGAACAGCGTCCTTGTTTTGGGTAAAATGCACTGGAATATTTTGTGTGAAGTGGCAAGTGCAGTGAAGTAAGGATGGCTGGGGAATCTAAGTGTGCAGATACACAGTACTTTCTTCTGCTATTGCAAGTTTTCTGTAGGTTTGGAATTACTAGAAAGTCAGTAACTTTCCAAAACACCATGTCAATACTACACCAGAAAAGCAGAGAAAACATTATATTTCTTTATAGATGCCAAGCCCTATTACCCAACTCCACTTCACACAAAGTCATGAACCTAATCGCCCCTGTAGGAGTCCACATGTAATTTACAGGCACTGTGGGAAGGTTATTGTAGGAGCCACTATGTCTTCCATGTTGTGGATGACTTGGATGTTATAGAAACAGTGGAATTTTCGATTTCCAATTTTCTACATCATTCCATCAAAAAAATTGAACTAATCCATGAATTTAGCAAAGTTACAAAATCAATATACAAAAATCAATTGCACTTCTAAACATGAATAATGAACCATCAGAAAGAGAAAGAAAACAATCCAGTTGACAACTGCATCAAAAAGAACAAAATACCAAGGAATAAATTTAACCAGCAACTTGAAAGACCTGCACACTGAACACTTTAAGACATTGATGAAGAAACTGAAGAAGACACAAATAAATGGAAAGATATCTCATGTTCATGGAATGGAAGAATTCATATTGTTAAAATGTCCCTTCTTCCCAAAGATATGTACACTGTGAATGCAATCCCTGCCTAATTTCCAATGGCATTTTTCACAGAAATTGAGAAGATTCTCCTAATATTCCTGTGGAAATGCAAAGGACTCTAAATAGCCAAAGTGATCCTCAGAAAGGAGAACAGGTTGGAAGCATCTCAGGCTGTGACTTCAAATGATATTGCAAAGCTACAGTCACCAAAACAGTGTAGAGTTGGCAACAAAGCAGGCACACACACAAGAGGAACAGGACAGAGAGCCCGAAAGTCAACCCACATGGATGGGGTCAGTTAATTTATGACAAAGGGGCCAAGGACACACCAAGGGGAAAGGACAGTCCTCACAATAAACAGTGCTGTGAAAACTGGACAGCACATGCCACATGCTGTCTACACCACACACGAAACCGACTAAAAACACAGTTTTCCATATCAAGCCCTTCCTGGGTCATGTGAAGATGGATCCCCACCCCAGCTCCCCAAGTCAATGGCACACAGAAAGCTTCTCCACACTTTTCTTCCCTTTTTCTGCCAGCGTCACCTGCATCCTTAGGAAACCCTGCTCCCATCAGTGTGGACACAGTCCTGTGTTGTCCTGAAGCCAAAACCCTGGTGAGTCCTAAGGTGACTGAGCTCCTGTCAGCAGAGATGCTTCCCAAGCCCAAGCCCTGATGGTGCCTAAGGAGACAAAACTCCTTGCAGCTCCCTGAGGAGCCAAGTCCAAGGGCGGAACATGCATGCCTTGTGGGTCAGAGAAGCAGGCTCAACTTCTGCAGGCAGTGAGGGAAGTGTTTGTCCCACCTCCCTCACAGGTCACTGGTCTCAGCAATCCCTGCTGGCAGAACTGCTGAATCCATTCAACTTTGGTCAGTCACACTGAAATGGAGACTATACCCCATAACTTTTGTAAGAATAATTAAGGAACAATTAATTGGAAATCATTTGGCATGAAATGAATGCAGATGCAAAGTTTACAACTTATGCCAAATTCACTCAGAGTTATTCATAGACAAATTTTAAATGCAAAACAATTAAAAATTATAGGAGAAAAGATAGTAGAAAATCGACAGGACCCTGGGTTTGGTCATGTAGGTCATGAGCTTTGAGCTTTAACACACAACACAAAAAAAGCAATCCAGAAATGAAAAACAAGGAATACTGTGGACTTTATAAATATTTGGACTGTGTGAAAGACCTTATTCAGAAAATCAAAAGACAAGTCACCAACTGGTAGAAAAATGGTTGTGAACACATATCTAGTAAAGGATTTTTCTTGAAATATAAAAAGAACTCTAACACAAACAACCACATTAAAAATAGAGGTACATCTATTAAAACATAGATTGTAGATAACATGGTACTCTATATAGAGAATCCTGAAGATGACACCCAAAAACAAATAGAACTCATTGGGAAATTCAGTTAAGTTGCAGGATACAAAATTAATCTACAGAAATCGGTTGCATTTCTATACACTCACAACAAACTATCAGAATGGGAAATTCAGAAAATAACTCCATGGACAATGACATTACCAAACATAAAAGACCTAGGGATACATCTAACCCAGGAGGTAAAAGACCTGTACTCCAAAAACTGGAAGACACTGATGAAAGAAATTGAAGATGACATGAACAAATGGAAACATATGCTGTGCTCATGGATTAGAAAAATTCATACTGTTAAAATGATTCCTCACCCAAGGCAATCTAGAGCTTCAAAGCCATTCCTACCAAAATACCAATGGGATTATTTGGAGAATTAGAACAAAGCATTCTACAATGTATATGGAAACACAAATAAAAACCTGAAGAGTCAATGCAATCTTAAGAAAGAAGCACAGGCTTCCCTGGTGGCACAGTGGTTGAGAGTCCATCTGCCAATGCAGGGGACGAGGGTTCGTGCCCTGGTCCGGGAAGATCCCACATGCCGCGGAGCAGCTGGGCCCGTGAGCCATGGCCACTGAGCCTGCACGTCCGGAGCCTGTGCTCCACAATGGGAGAGGGCACAACAATGAGAGGCCCACGTACCACAAAAAAAAAAAAAAAAAAAAAAGAAGCACAAACCTGAACAAATCATGCTGCCTGACTTCAAACTGTACTACAAACCTAGAATCATCAAACAACATGGTATTGGCACCAAAAAAATACACATAGATCCATGGAACAGAACTGAGAGCCCAGAAATCAAACCATGCTTCTATGGTCAACTCATCTA
The DNA here is from genome assembly GCF_964374135.1 of Grampus griseus. NCBI lineage: Eukaryota > Metazoa > Chordata > Mammalia > Artiodactyla > Delphinidae > Grampus > Grampus griseus. Next base: position 135,766 of record NC_138998.1, read on the forward strand.
TGACAAAGGAGGTGAAAATAGACAGTGGGGAAAAGACAGCCACTTCAATAAATGGTGTTGGTAAAACTGGACAGCTACATGCACAAGAATCAGACTGTAATCCTTTTTCATATCATCTACAAAAATAACCTCAAAATGAATCAAATACTTCAACATATGACCTGAAGCCAAAAAACTCATAGAAGAAAACATACACAGTATGCTCTTTGACAGCCTTAGCAACATGTTTTTGGATCTGTCTCCTCAAGTGAGGGAAACAAAAGCAAAATATACCAATGGGACTTCCAACTGAAAAGCTTTTCAATGACAAAGGAAACCATCCACAAAACAAAAAGGCAGCCTACTGAATGTGAGAAAGTATTTCCAAACCATATATCTGAAAAGGGGTTCATATCCAAAATGGACCAAGAACCACTCAACTCAACCTCCAAAAGACAAAAACCCAAGTAAAAAATTGGCAGAAGACCAAAAATTTTCCCAAAGAAGACATACAGATGTCCAACAGACACATGAAAGAACGGTCAACATAACTTATCATCAGGGAAATGCACATCTAAACCACAATGAGATGACCACCTCACACCTGAAAGAATGGCTATAATCAAAAAGACAAAAAGTAACAAGTATTGGCGAGGATGTGGAGAAAAGGAAGCCCTCATGTACTTTCGTTGGGAATGTTTCTTGGTACATCCACTATGATTATGGAAAACGGTATGGAGGGTCCTCAAGAAATTAAAAATAGAACTATATGATGCAGGAATTACACTTGGGGGTATCTTTCTGAAGGAAACAAAGCCACAAATTCAAAAAGATATATGCACCCCTAAGGTCATGGCAGCTTTATAGACAAGATGTGGAAGCCGCCAAAGTGTCCATTCACTGGTGAATAAAGAACACACACACACACACACACACACACACACACACACACTCACACACGCTATTCTCCGAAATAAGCAGAGCGTGGAGTTGCCTTTGGTCTTTGAAAAGCTAACCAGCACCACAGTAGTCCCAACAGTAGGTTCCCAGAATGAAGTGATTTGCAGGAGCCAGCATGCCTTCAGCCCTCAGCCCTCAGGCCTCATCCCCCACGTGGTATACCTTTCATAAGAGAGATTTATTTCCTGATTTCAGGGAGGTAGACAAGAGATGGAAAGTGTCTCTCTTGCGTGGGTCTTTCCTTAAGTAACATTAATTAAAGGAATATTTCAGTAAGACATATTTTGAAGTGACATGCCCTGTGCCCTAACAATACATACATACACACATACATACATAAAAGACAGAGAGACAGATAAAGTAGGGACAGAGAAAGGGAGAGACAAGACAGAAACACAGAAAGGCAGAAGGAGAGAGAGACAGAGAGAGGCACTGAGAAACAGAGAAAGAATAAACACAGGAGAAAGGGAATGAGTAGAAGTCACCAAATTCTCATCAATCAGTCTACATGTTAGAATCCAGTCCATTAGTGGGGATTACACAAGGATGTTTGACCAGGAAGCAAGAATGCCTGGAGCCATCGTGAGGGCAGCCCACCACCAGGGCCAAGATGAAACACTTGGACCTGAGTCTAAACATAACAGGAGGACCTGGAATGTTGTATGCCAGAGGGGACAATGTCTTAATTTTATATAATTTCAACAATCCCATGGGGGGAACTTGGAAACAGGCAGAAAGGGGAGTGACTTCCCCTAGATCCCAGAGCAGAACCAGGCCTGTTTCAGTTATATTCTGTGCTATGCCAGCCCTTGATATTATCTTTCCTTTGCTATGTCTGTGCATGAGCTCCATGTGATACCAGCCCAAGGGCTTTACAGGCACTCTAGGTGTTTACAGGTCTATACACCGAATGGCTTACCTAGGAAGTTGATGGCAGAATGACCCCTCACATTGCAGATGGGAGACTAGGGAGACCAAGAGGTATGTGACTTATCCCAGGCCACATCACTGGTGAGGGGGAGGAGCTGGGTCTGAACCCAGCTGTGCCCACAGAGCTGGGGTCCTGGCTGAACCTAGGCCTCCCCCTGGCTGTAAGGTGGGCTGTGTTGTGTCACTGTGCTTGGAATTGACATGGGGTAGAGGGTGATCAGTCTATATCCCAGAGGTGGCCCTGGGGAGCTTTGTGTAAGAAAGAAGCCCAGGTAAGTGGACCTCAGGAAGTTACCTCACTTCCCTGGCAAGAAAGCCCAACAGAACTTGAAACTTGGGTAACCAGGAACCTGCATTCTAGAGAAGCCCCCTACCCAGATCCCTTGGTTAGAGACTCTCAGATGGATGTGTTCTGCTGTGTCCTAATATTTGGAGCCCATTGCCTCAGGATAGGCTGCAGTGAGAGACTGTACCAACTCTGGAGAAGTTGGGTCAGTTTTCACCCAAGATGACTTTGGCTGTTTGCCAAGAGGAATGCAAAGGTAAAACAGGAAGCCTCAGGGCAGGTCAACACAGGCCAGGCCAACATGCTGATTCCCACCTCGGTAGCTTATGTCCCCAACCTGTTCTTTGTAGAAAGATATATGAAAATATCTGAAAGCAAAATGTTCTAAGTCTGGGCATAGTCATCTTAAGATTTAAATCATAGTTGGCAATCTTCTCCTTGATATAAAGAAGCAAATTTAAGATAGTGAAGTTGGATGGACAGGTCAGCCTCTTGAAGTTATCATAGAGTAGGATATGTAATTCTTTGAAGAATTAAAAACCAACTCTTTAAATGTGAACATCCAGGGAAATAACTAACTTGAGCTTGCCTTGCTTTTAATTGTGAATCTTGCCTACAGTCATAAAGTAGGAGACATTTATTTCTCATATTAAGCGCAATTAAAACCTCCTTCACCTACACCCCTCCTCCCCAAAATAAAACACCTCGTAGGTATTTTCTTCCTTTCCTTGCCCAGCCATTGAAAGTAACTTAGAACATTAAAATGACTACCTGAGACTGGGAAGGAAAATGCTAATTGTAGACAAACTGGATAGTTCATCCACTCAGATTCACTTTAAATAACACCAAAAAGGCCACAACATATTTACAAAAGTGCCTTTGTCCAGAATTGAGTCCATATTCTCCATAAGATTACCTATCAGGGCAAATCTAAATCTGAAGTCTTCTCCACAAATGTCAGTAAAAATCTTCAGCTTCCACTAAGTAGTGATTTTTGTTCCATCTGACAGAAACACAATTCAGAGCCTACTATTTTATATAAATGGATGATTTTGTATTACTCACTTTTACTGAACCATGACTAAAATTTTGGAAAAAAAGATGATATGTCTATTTGAATTTGAATGTATAATTATGTTTGTCTTTTATTAGGGGGGTGGGGAGTCCTCAATCAAGAACGTAGGAGAGGGCTTCCCTGGTGGTGCAGTGGTTGAGAGTCTGCCTGCCGATGCAGGGGACACGGGTTCATGCCCCAGTCCAGGGGGATCCCACATGCCGCAGAGCGGCTGGGCCCGTGAGCCATGGCCGCTGATCCTGTGCATCTGGAGCCTGTGCTCTGCAACGGGAGAGGCCACAACAGTGAGAGGCCCGCGTACCACAAAAACAAAAAAAAGTAGGAGAGTAGAAGGAAAATTATTTTTCCTTCTACACACATGCAACAGAATACCATTCAGAAATAGAAATAAACTGTCAACCTGGGCAAAAAGCATGGATGAATCTTACATGTATATTGCTAAGTGAAAAAATTCAGTCTATGGAGGCCGCACACTGTATGACTTGATTTATATGGCATTCTGGAAAAGGTAAAACAGATGGTAAACAGGTTATGGCAGGGGGGGTTGAAATATTCCATATGATACTTTAGTGTTAGATGCCTGTCACTATGCATTAGTCTAAAGCCATGTATTATTACAACATTCAATGCAGTTCCTACCAAAATTTCAAAGACATTGTTGATGAAACTAAACAATCCATCCTGATATTTGTGTGGAATCACAAAGGATCCTAAACAGCCAAGAGGATCTTAAGAAAGAAGAACAGAACATGGAGAAAGCACACTCCATGACTTTAAATCACATTGCAAAGCTACAGAATCCAAACACTGTAGAAATGGCACAAAAAGAGGCACATGGGCCAGAGGAATCGAATTGAGAGCCTGGGAAGAAACCCACAAATACATGGTCAGTTAAATTATGACAAAGCTGCCAAGGACATACAACAGAAAAAAGCACAGTCCCCTCAATAAATTGCCTGGAAAACAGAATATCACAGTCCAAAAAAAGGATGCTGGACATCATCTGCACCACACACAAAACTAACTAAAACCCCCAATTTTCCATATCAAGCTCTTCCTTTGCTGGGTCCTTTGAAGAGGGAGATGGACCCACCAACAGTCAGCCACACACAGGAAGATTCTCCCCATGTTTTCCTTAGCATTTCCTCCACTATGGCACCTCCCAGCCGGTCCTGAGGAAACTGAGTGCCTCTCAATGTGGATGAAGCCCCACTTTGTCTGAAACCAAATCCCTGGAGGGTATTGAGGAGACACAGCTCCTGGCCGCTGTGCACAGACCCAGGACTGTGGGCAGAGGAGGCAGGGCCTGCACTGGTAAAAGAGGGGCTTGTCACCCTCTGCTGGAAAACTGGGAAATTCAGGCTGTACCCACTCAAGTTTGGCGAAAGCCAAGTCCCCTGCTGGCCGTCCTGCTGAATCCAATAAAATTTGGAAATACAGACGGATGGAGGCAAATACCCTATGACTTCTCGAAAAAGTTATAGAACAGTTAGAAACCATATGCACTGAACTGAATGTAGACACAAACTTCACAGCTTACAACAAAGTCCCCTCAAGTTGTTCACAGACACATTTAAAATATAAAACTATAAACATTGTAGAAGAAAACATAAAAGGAAATCTTCATGGCCATGGAATTGGTCATGTAGATCATGAGCTTTGACATTAAACACAACACAAAGAGCCCTCACACAAAAGGGTAAAAAATTAATAACGTGTGTTTTATAAAATTAAAAATTTGTATTCAGTGAAATACCTTATTCTAAAAACCAAAAGACAAGCAACAACATGGGGAAAATATTTGCAAAGCATATCAGATAAAGAATTTGTACACACATTATACAAAGAACTATAAAACAAACAGCTGCATTAAAAATGGGTAAGGATCTGAACAGACACCTGGCCAAAGAAGATATACAGATAATAAATAAGTAGACAGAAATACAATCAACATCAAATACCATTAGGGAATTACAAATTAACACAATAAGACAGCACTACACACCTATGAGAACTGTTAACCTCCTCCTGAAATGACAATACTGATTACTGGAGTATGGGGAACAAAAGCAACTCTCCTTGCTGACAGAACACATACAGGGCCTCTTGAGATACTTTGGCAGGATTGTCCAAAGCCAAACAAGTCTCACACCCTGAGATCCATCCATCACACCTCCAGTATTCACAGAGTTCTTTTGAAAAATTATATCTAAACAAAACCAAGGATGGTACTAGGCACGGAAGCTATTCTCATAATGCCTAAACCTTACAAGAATCAGGATAACTTCAGAAGATGAATGCAAAGCAAATTGGGGTACATCCATGTGAAAGGTTGTAGAAGATGACACCCCAAATCATAGAATTTCTAGAGACCCCTAAGATCTAAAAGAATTTTGACAAAGAAAATCAAAGAGCGAGGCTTACACTTCCCGATTTCAAATATTAGTACACAGCATCAGGAAATAAAATACACTCATGCTGGCATGAAGTTATACATAGAGATGAATAAAATTGAATGGAGATCCCAGAAATAAACCCATCTGTCTAGCATGAAATAATTTTAGGCAACAGTCAACAGCATGAAATTGGGAGAAAATGATGTTTTCAACAAATGGTGCTAGTCAATTGGCATCCACATGCAGAGGAATGAAATCAGACCCTTACCTCATACAAAATACAACGAGGATCTCAAAATACATAAAAGACTTTAAGTAAAAAGTAAAATTTCACTCACTCAGCCCCTTGTATCCATGGGTTGCACAACCATGGATTAAACCAACTCCAAATCAGAAATACTAGAAAATTCAAAAAGTTTCAAAAAAAAAAAAAAGAAAACTTGAATTTGCCACAGTCTAGGAACTATTTACATAGCATACACATTGTGTTTATAATATTTATATAGCATTTATATTGTATTAGTTCTTAAAAGTAATCTACAGATAATTAAATGCATACAGGAAGAAGTGCTAAGTTATTTGCAAATTCTATACCATTTTATATAAAAGACTTGAACATCTTCAGGTTTTGATAATCGCTGGCTGCCCTGGAACAAATCCCTGATGGATTCCAAGGGACGGCAGTGTAAAATCTCCAAGAAAACCTTAGGGTAAACCTTCATAACCTTGTAATTAGCAATGGTGTTTCTTAGATCTGACATCTAAGCACAAGCAACACATGAAAAATAGTTTGAATTTCCTCAAAATAAGCCTGTGTGCTTCAAAAGAGGCAATTCAGAAAGTGAAAGAGGGCTCACAGAATGGAAGACAATAATTCCATGCTATGTTATCTGGTGAGACTTTATCCATTGTATATCAAGAACTTTTACAAACTCATCAACAAAACAAACAACTCATTTTAAATATGGACGAAGGAATTAAATTGACCCTTCTCCACACAATATATGAAAAATGGTCAAGAAGGAGGTAAAAAGATACAATGGAAATGCACATTAAAACCACAATGCAATAAGTCCTTTATACACTCTATGATGGTTTTAATAAAGAAAATTAACAATAGCAAATACTGGAAACAATGAGGAGACATTGGAACCTTTAATCATTACTGGTGGACATGGAAAAACGTGAAAACTATATTTACCCTACAAACATACAACGACCATATGGTTCAAAGAATTCACACCTAGATAAATACCAAACCGAATGGAAAACAAGTGTTCAAATCTATTGATGCCAGCACTCTTCACAATAGTCAAATGTTAGAAACAATGCAAACGTCCACCAATGCTTAAAGAGATAAATAATATGGTGGTTAATTCATAACCCACCATATTATTCTGCCATGAAAAGAATCAAGTAAAATAATGCAGTCTCTGTGGAAAACAGTATGACAGTTCTCAAAAAAAATTCAACATAGAATTAATGTATGATCTACCAATTCCACAACAGGGTATTTACCCAAAAAATTGAATTCAAGAACTGGAAGAGATATGGGTATACCCATAGTTATAGCAGCATTAACTACAATCACAAAAGTCGGAAGTGCCCCAATTGTCTATCAATGGAAGAATGGCTAAAATAAATGTGGTATACACACAAAGGAGTGTCATTCAGCCTTAAACTCTCAGGAAACTCTGACATATGCTACAACATGTATGAACCTTGAAGCCATTATGTGAAGTAAAATAACCCTGTCACACACACACACAATGATATGATTGCACTTATACAACATAACCAGAGAAGTCAATTTCTTTTTTTTAATTAATTAATTAGTTTATTTTTGGCTGTGTTTGGTCTTTATTGATGCCTGCGGGCTTTTTCTGGTTGCAGCAAGTGGGGGCTACTCTTCATTGTGGTGCACAGGCTTCTCACTGCCGTGACTTCTCATCACAGAACATGGGCTCCAGGCACGTGGGCTTCAGCAGTTGTGGCGTATGGGCTCAGTAGTTGTGGCTCACGGGCTCTAGAGCTCAGACTCAGTAGTTGTGGCACATAGGCCCAGCTGCTCCGCAGCATGTGGGGTCTTTCTGGACCAGGGCTCGAACCCGTGTTCCCTGCATTGGCAGGCAGATTCTTAACCACTCAGCCACCAGGGAAGCCCCAATGAAGTCAATTTCTAAGGCAGAATTTAGAATGTGGTTGCCAGGAGCTGAGGGAAATTAGTGGCTAATGGCCACAGAGCTTCACTGGTGAAAATGGAAGGTTTCTGAACACAGATGATGAAGATATTGGTGCACAAATGTGAGTATAGTTAATGCCACAGAACTGTGCACTTACAATGGTTTAAATTATAAAGGTTATGTACATTTCATCAAGATTTTAAAAAATGAATGAAGCACTGCTACCATACATAGAAGGCCAGCAAGATCCTACATATCCTGTGCACTTTCAATCCATCACGGTTGTAAACATGAGGGAAAGTATCAGTCACGGTTCCAGAAAAAATAACTGGATCAGAATGAAAAAAGTCACTTCCCTAGAGTTGGGGCAGCTGGTGAAACCTGAAGTGGTCCTGTGGATAGGATTGTAATGTGGAAACTATAATTTCCTCATTTAGAGGTTATGTGCTTGTTCCCTGGAAGAGTGTTTCTATTTTGTGTAAAACCTACTGGAGTTTTTTTTTGTGAAGTTGCAAATGTGAGTACTTTGTACTGCTGTTGAAATTTTTCTATACATTTGAAATGACCGGAAAATAAATTACTTTTATAACAATAATGTCAATATAAGGACAGAAAAATAGAAACGATATCAAGTTTTGTTACAGAGGCCGAGCCCTATGCTTATCCTGTTGACTCAAAGTGATGATGCAGTTCCCTGTTGTATGAAATCACAGGTTTTTATGGGGCACTCTGGAAAGATATTAGTAGCCACTATGTCTTCACTGATGTGGATCACCTGGATGTGGTAGGAACAATGGGATTTCTAATTCCAGTTTTCCACATCAAGCCACCAAAAAACTGTTACAACTAATAAATGAATCTAGTAAAGTTGCAAAATACAAAATCAAGAGACAAAAACCATACACTAATATGTTCCTATACACTAATAATGAAACGTCAGAAAGAGAAATTAAGAAAACAACCCCATTTACAATAACATCAAAAGAACCAAATACCTAGGAATACATTTCACTCAAGTTGTGGAAGACCCACACACTGAAAATGTTGACATTCATGAAGAAATTGAAGGTGAAAATAAATGGAAAGATATCCTGTGCTCATGGATATAAAAAGTTAGTAGTGGTGGGCTTCCCTGGTGGTGCAGTGGTTGAGAGTCCACCTGCCGATGCAGGGGACATGGGTTCGTGCCCCGGTCCGGGAAGATCCCACATGCCGCGGAGCAGCTGGGCCTGTAAGTCATGGCCACTGAGCCTGCATGTCCGGAGCGTGTGCTCCACAATGGGAGAGACCACAACAGTGAGAGGCCCGTGTACCGCAAAAAAAAAAAAAAAAAAAAAAAAATTAGTAGTGGTAAAATGTCCATTCTACCCAAAATATTATACACATTCAATGCAATTCCTGTGAAAATGGCATTTATCACAAAAACTGAACAATCTTGACTTCTCTGTGGAAACTTAAAGAACCCTGAAGAGCCACGGGGACCCTGAGAAAGGATTGACTTTTCTATGGAATCTTAAAGAACCCTGAGAAAGGAGAGCAGCAGTGGTAGGAAACTCCCTCCCTAACTTAAACAATATTATGAAGCTACAGTAAACAAACAGGGTACAGCATAAAAATGGCACAAAAAGAGGCACACAGGCCAGAGGAATGGAAGAGAGCCCAGGAATAAACCCACATATCTGTGCTCAGTTAATTTATAGCAAAGCTGCCAAGGACATACACCAGGGAAAGAACACTCCCCTCAATAAATTTCCTGGAAAACGGAACCTCACAAGCCATAAAAGGACACTGGACACCATCTGCACCACACACAAAACTAACTAAAACCCACAGCTTTCAAAGCCCTTCATTTGCTCGGTCTTCTGAAGATGGACCCCTGTCAGTCAGCCTTGCACAGAAGACTTCTCCCAAATTCTTTTTAAAGTTTTCCTCCCGCAGTGGAATCTCCCAGCTTGTTGTGAGGAAACCGAGCTCCTCTCAATGTGCATGCATTCCCAAGTTGTCTGGAAGCCAAATCCCTGACAAGTCCTGAGGAGACATAGCTCCTGTCATCTGTGTAGAGAGCCAAGTCTGTGGACAGAACAGTCAGGCACTGCACTGGTAAGAGATGCAGGCTTATTGCTCTCTGCAGGTAATGTGGGAAATGCTGGCCACACCCAATCATAATTCAGTGGAGGCCTATTTTCCTGCTGGCACTCCTGCTGAATTCACTACATTTTAGAAATTCAAATGGGTGGAAGAAAATATCCCATGACTTCTCAAAAAAACAGTTATAGAACAATTAAAAAACATATGCAATGAAATAAATGTAGACACAAACTTTATAGCTTACAACAAAAATCACTCCAAACTGTCCATAAACAAATTTAAAATATGAAACCCTAAAAATTGTAGAAGAAAACATAGAAGAAAATCTATATGGCCATGGGTCTGGTGACATAGATCATGAGCTTTGACTTTTAACACACAACATGAAAATCCCACACACAAAAGGAAAAAAAATTAATAACATGTACTTTATCCAATAAAATATTTCTGCTCCATGAAATATCTTATTCAGAAAAAGGCAAGCAACAGAGGGGAAAAAATCTTTGCAAAATGTAAAGAATTTTTACTCACATTACATACAGAAGTATATAACAGGTACATTAAAATTGACAAAGATCTTAAAAGACACCTGTCCAAAGAAGATATAAAGATAATAAATAAGTGGACAAAAATATGATCAATATCACATATCATTAGGGACTTATAAATTGAAAAAACAAGACAGCACTACACCCCTATTAGAACTGTTAACCTCCTCCAAAAATGACAATATCAATTACTGGAGGATGGGGAACCAGAGCTACTCTCATCGATGATGGAACTCAAATACACCTTCTTGAGATAGAGTTTGGCAGTATTTTCCAAAGTCAAAGAAGTCTTGCATCTTGAGGTCCATCCATCACAACTTCAGTATTCACACAACTGCTTTGAAAAACTCTATCCAAATGAAAACAAGGATACCATTATGCATGGAAGCTCTAGTCATAATGTCAAAAACTTACAGGAATCAGGAGGTCTTCATGAGATGAATGCATAAGCAAATAGGGGTACATCCATGTGAAAGGGAGATGAATAGGACACCCCAGAATATGGAACTTCAAGAGACACCAAGGAGTTAAAATAATTTTCAAAAAGAAATCAAAATTGGAGGCTTACATTTCCAATTTCAAATGTTAGTATATAACAGCAGTAAACAAAACACTGTGATACAAACATGAAGATTTACAAATAAGTGAATGGTAGTGAAAAGAGATCCCAGAAGTAAACCCATGCATCTATGATGAACAGATTTTAAAAAACAGTCAACAGCACTAAATTGGGAGAAAGTGGTGTTTTTAGCAAATGATGCTAGGCAATTAGCTATCCTCATGCAGAGGAATGACATTGGACCATTACTTTATACCACATACAAAAAGTATTTCAAAATACATAAAAGGTTTAAATGTAAAAAGTAAAATTTCACTCAGTCCTTTGTATCCACGTGACCACATCCATGGATTCAACAAACTCCAGATCACAAATACTAACAAAAATTTTCCAAAATTTTCAGAAGGAAAAACTTGAATTTTCCACTTGCCAGCAAATATTTACATAGCATTTACATTGTATATACAACATTTACATATCTTTTGTATTGTATTATTTCTTTTAAGTAACCCAGAGATATCTTAAAGTATACAGGAAGATGTGCCCAGGTTATGTGCAAATACTATGCCATTTTATATAAGGGACTTGATACTCTGCAAATTTTGGTGTCTGCAGGATGCTCTGGAACCAATTCCCCACTAATATCAAGAGACAACTGTGTAAACTCTCCAATAAAACATGAGAATAAACCTTCGTAACCGTGGATTTAGCAATGTTTTCTTTGATCTGACAGCAAAGCACAAGCAACAAGAAAAATAAATTGGATTTCCTCAAAATGAAAAGACTTTGTGCATCAAAAGATGCAATTCAGAAAGTGAAAAACAGCCCACAGAATGGAAGAAAATACTTCCAAAGTATATATCTGATGAGTCTTTATCAAGTATATCTCAAGAACTTTTACAACTTGTTAACCAAGAAAAACAATCCATTTTAAATATGAAAAAATGACTGATGTAGACACTTCTCCACACAAGACATACAAATGGTCAACAAGCAGATTAAAAGATAGGATGAAAATGCAAATTACAACCACTATACCATAACTATTTCACACAGGCTAAAATGGTTATATTCAAGAAAATTAAAAATGACAAATGTTGGCAACTATGCAAAGAAATTGGAAACTTTAAACATTACTTGTGGAAATGGAAAATGATGCAACATATATTTACAGTACTAACATACAATTAACATATTGTTCTACAGCTCCACTTATAAGCTTCTCCCCACTTTACCTCACTACTACTTTTTCCTCATCTTTTCTCTAGGTGTCCCCTGGGTTTTCAGGAAACCAAATTCCTGTCAGTGTGGACACAGTCACACCTTGTCATGAAGCCGAAACCCCATTTGGTCTTGAAGAACCAGACTCCTGTCAGCATGGATACAGACCTGTGTTGTGTTGAAGCCAAAAACCCAGAAAGTCCTAAGGAGACTGAGCTCCTGTCAGCATAGATGCTTACTTGCACCATCTGAATGGAAGCTGTAGTGGTGTCTGAGGAGACAGAACCCATTTCAGCTGCTGAGGAGCCAAGTCCGTGGGTGGAACGTGCATGCCCTGTGAGTCAGAGAGGTGGACTTGGCCTCTTTGTGGGCAGAGTTGGAAGTGTAGGCCCTGCCTATCTAACAGATCCCTGTAGACAGCACTCCCTTCTGGCAAAACTGCTGAATCAATTTCACTTAGGATTTTCAAACTAAAATGGAGACTATATCCCATAACATTTCTAACAATAGTTAAGGAATATTCCATTGGAAACAGTTTGGCCTAAAATGAACACAGACATAAACTTTACAACTTATGCCAAATTCCCTGACAATTATTCATAGGCCAATCTTAAATACAAAACTGTTCAAAAATATAGAAGAAAACATAGACAAAAAAATAAACATGAGCTTTGGTTTCATCACTTAAATCATGAGCTTTGATTCTTGATGGAAACAAGATGTCAGAGTAGGACGTGAGCTCACCTCTTCTTACAAAAACAACAAAGTTACAACTGTAAACACAAAAATGCTGGAACCTACAACAAAAGATACCCTACGTCAAAAGACAAAGAAGAAGCTACAACGAGATAGTAGGAGGGGCACAACTGTGATAAAATCAAATCCCATACCCACTGGGAAGGTGACCAACAAACTGGGAAATAAATATACAACAGAAGTTCTCCCACAAGAGTGAAAGTTCTGAGCCCCACGTCAGGCTCGCCAGCTTGGGGTTCTGGCAATGGGAGGAAGAGCCCCCAGAGAATCTGGCTTTGAAGGCCAGTGGGGTTAAAATGCAGGGATTCCAGTGGACTGGGGGTAAAAGAGACTCCAGTACTGGAGGGTGTACACAAGGAATTGTGTGCACCAGAACCCAGGAAAAAAAAGCAGTGACCTCATAAGAGACTGAGCCAGACCTACCTGCTAGTATTGGAGGATCTCCTACAGAGACAGAGGTGATTAAGTCTCACTGCCAGGACAAAGACACAGCCAGCAATAATTCTGGGGAGTATTCACTGGGGTGAGCCCTCCTGGAGGCTGCCATTTTCCCACCAAGACCTGGCCCCATCAAATAACTTGTAGGCTCCAGTGCCGGGATGTCTCAGGCCAAAACACCAACAGGGTGAGAATACAGCCACACTCATCAGCAGACAGGCTGCTTAAAGTCTTCCTGAGCACACAGCTGCCTGATAAACACACCTCCTGACATGGCCCTGCCCACCAGAAGTACAAGACCCAGCTCTACACAACAGTGGGCAGGAACCAGTCCCACCAACCAGGAAGCCTGCACAAGCCTCTTAGCCTCATCCACCAGGAGCAGACAGAAGAAGCAAGAATAACTAGAACCCTGCAGCCTGTGGAACAGAGATCACAAACACAGAAAGTTAGACAAAATAAGAGGGCAGAGAAATATGTCCCAGATGAAGCAACAAGATAAAACCCCAAAAGAACAACTAAGTGAAGTGGAGACAGGCAATCTAAATGAAAAAGAATTCAGAGTAATAATAGTAAAGATGATCCAAAATCTTGAAAAAATGGAGGCACAGACCAAGAAGATACAAGAAATGTTTAGCAAAGACCTAGATGAAATAAAAAACAAGCAAACAGAAATGAACAATACACTAATTGAAATGAAAAATACACTAGAAGGAATCAATATCAGAAAAACTGAAGCAGAAGAACAGATAAGGGAGCTGGAAGACAGAATGGTGGAAATCATTGCCATGGAACAGAATAAAGAAAAATGAATAAAAAAATAAGGACAGTCTAAGAGATAGCTGGGAAAACATTAAATGTGCCAACATTCACATTATAGGGGTCCCATAAGGAGAAGGGAGAGAGAAGGACCTAAGAAAATATTTGAAGAGATAATAACTGAAAACTTCTCTAATGTGGGAAAAGACACAGTCACCCAAGTCCAGGAAGCGCAGAGAGTCCCAGGCAGGATAAATCCAAGGAGAAACACTCTGAGACACAGAGTAATCAAACTGACAAACATTAAAGACAAAGAAAAAAATATTAAAAGCAACAAGGGAAAAGCAACAAATAATATACACTGAATTCCCATAAGGTGATCAGCTCATTTCTCAACAAAAACCCTGCAGGACAGAAGGGAGTGGCAGGATATATTTTAAATGATGAAAGGGAAGAATCTACAACCAGGAATACTCAATCCAGCAAGGCTCTCATTCAGATTCAATAGAGAAATCAAAAGCTTTACATACAAGCAAAAGCTAAGAGAATTGAGCACCACCTGACCAGCTCTGGAACAAATGCTAAAGGAAATTCTCTAGGTGGAAAAGAAAAGGCCACAACTAGAAACAAGAAAATTATGAACAAAAAAACCCACTGGTAGGGGCAAACATACAATAAAGGTAGGAAATCATCCAAACACAAATATGATATCAAAATGAGCTCTTGTCAGAAGAGGGGAGCACAGATGCAGGATACTGGAAATACATTTGAAATTTAAAAAAAAAAACAGCAACTTAAAACAATCTTCTTTATACATAGACTGCTATATCAAAAACTCATGGTAACTGCAAAAAGAAAATCTATAATAGATACACACCCAAAAAAGAAAAAGGAATCCCAAACACAACACTAAAGTTAGTCATCAAATCACAAGAGAACAAAAGAGGAAGGAAGAAAAAAGACCTCCAAAAACAAACCCCAAACAATTAAGAAAACAGCAACAGGAATATACATATCAATAATTACCTTAAATGTAAATGAATTAAATGCTCCAACCAAAAGGCATACACTGGCTGAATGGATACAAAAGAAGACCCATATATAGGCTGTCTATAAGAGAACCACTTCAGATATAGGTATACGCAGAGACTGATAGTGAGCAGATGGAAAAAGGTATTCCATGTAACTGTAAATCAAAAGAAACCTGGAGACAAAATTGACTTTAAAATAAAGAATGTTACAAGAGACAAAGAAGGACACAACATAATGATCAAGGGATCAATTCTAAAGGAAGTTATAACAATTGTAAATATATATGAACCCAACATAGGTGCACCTCAATATATAAAGCAAAAGCTAACAGCCATGAAAGGAGAAATAGACAGTAGCACAATAATAGTGGGGAATTTTAGCACCCCACTTCCATCAATAAACAGACCATCAAGAAAGAATATCAACAATGAAATACAGGCCTTAAATGACACATTAGACCAGATGGACTTAATTGATATTTATAGAGCATTTCATGCAAAAGCAGCAGAATACATATTCTTTTCCAGTGCACATGGAACATTATCCAGGACTGATCACATGCTGGGCCACAAACTGAACCTCAGTAAATTTAAGAAAATTCATATCATATCAAGCATCTTTTCCAACCACAATGTTATGCGATTAGGAATCAACTACAAGAAAAAAATATAAAAAACACAAACATATGGAAGCTAAACAATATGCTACTAAACAACCAATGTATCACTGAAAAAATCAAAGAGGAAATGAAAAAATACCTAGAGACATGAAAACAAAAGTACAATGATCCAAAACCTATTGGATGCAGCAAATGCTCTAAGAGGGAAGTTTATAGCAGTATAAACTTTACCTCAGGAAAAAAGAAAAATCTCAAATAAACAATCTAACCTTAAACCTAAAGCAACTAGAGAAATAGGAACAAACAAAATCTAAGTTAGTAGGAGAAAAGAAATAATAAATATCAGAGGAGGAATAAATGAAATAGAGACAAAGAAAACAATAGAAAAGGTCAATGAAACTAAAATCTCGTTCTTTAAAAAGATAAACAAAAATTATAAACCTTCAGCCAGACTCATCAAAAAAAAGAGGGAGAGGGCTCAAATCAATAAAATTAGAAACGAAAAAGATGTTACAATGGGCATCAACAAATACAAAGGATCATAAAAGACTACTACAAGAAACTATATGCCAATAAAATGGACAACTTGAAGAAAAAGATAAATTCCTAGAGAGGTACAATCTCCCAGGACTGAACCAAGAAGTAGAAAATATGAACAGACCAATCACAAGTACTGAAATTGAAAGTGTGATTAAATAAATCCCAACAGGGACTTCCCTGGTGTTCCAGTGGTTAAGACTCCACACTTCCACTGCAGGCGGCACAGGTTTGATCCCTTGTTGGGAAACTAAGATCCTGCATGTTGTGTGACATAGCCAAAAAACAGTAATAATAATAATAATAATAATAAGCCCAATAAACGAAAGTCCAGGGCCAGATGGCTTCACTGGGTAATTCTGTCAAAC
Source organism: Grampus griseus (assembly GCF_964374135.1). Classification (NCBI taxonomy): domain Eukaryota; kingdom Metazoa; phylum Chordata; class Mammalia; order Artiodactyla; family Delphinidae; genus Grampus; species Grampus griseus. The sequence goes on from NC_138998.1 coordinate 152,500, forward strand.
ATTTAGAGAAGAATTAACACCTATCCTTCTGAAACTATTCCAAAAAAAAAAAAAAAACAAAAAACAAAAAAAAAAAAAAAACACTGCAGAGGGTGGAACACTACCAAACTCATTCTATGAGGCCACCATCATCCTGATACCAAAACCAGAAAAAGATATCAGAAAAAAAGGAAAATTAGAGGCCAATATCACTGATGAACATAGACATAAAAATCCTCAACAAAATACTAGCAAACTGAATCCAACAATACATTAAAAGGATCATACAGCATGATCAAGTGGAATTTATCCCAGGGAGACAGAGATTTTTCAATATCTGCAAATCAATCAGTGTGATACACCACGTCAACTAATTGAAGAATAAAAACCATACGATCATCTCAATAGATACAGGAAAAGCTTTGACAAAATTCATATCCATTTATGATAAAAACTCTCCAGAAAGTGGAAATAGAGGGAACCAACCTCAACAAAATAAAGGCCATATATGATAAAACTACAGCTAACATCATACTCAATGGTGAAAAGCTGAAAACATTTCCTCTAAGACAAGGGACAAGACAAGGATGTCCAGTCTCACCACTTGTATTCAACATAGTTTGGGAAGTCCTAGACATAGCAATCAGAGAAGAAAAAAACATAAAAGGGATTTTGGAAAAGAAAAAGTAAACCTGTCATTATTTGCAGATGATGTGATACTATACATAGAAAATCCGAAAGATGCTACCAGAAACATTCTTTGACATAAACTGCAGCAATATCTTTTTTGATGAAACTCCTAGAGTAATGAAAATAAAAGCAAAAATAAACAAATGGGACCTAATTTAACTCAAAAGCTTTTGCACAGCAAAAGAAATCATAAACCAAATGAAAATACAACCCTCAGAATGGGAGAAAATGTTTTCAAATGAAGCTACTGACAAGGGTTTAATCTCCAAGATACACAAACAGCTCATGCATCTCTATGTAAAAAAAAAAAAAAACAAAAAAACAAAAAACCCAAACAACCCAATCAAAAAATGAGTAGAATCCCTAAAGAGACACTTCTCCAAAGAAGACGTACAGATAGCAAAAAAGCACAAGAAAATATGCTCAATGTCACTAATTTTCAAAGAAATGCAAATCAAAACTACAGTGAGTTATCACCTCACACTGATCAGAAGGGCCATCACCAAAAAGTCTGCAAACAATAAATGCTGGAGATGGTGTGGAGAAAAAGGAACCCTCCTACACTGTTGGTGGGAATTTAAATTGGTACAAACACTCTAGAGAACTGTATGGAAGTTCCTTTAAAAACTAAAAATAGAACTACCATATGATCCAGCAATCCCAGTCCTGTGCATATATCTGGAGAAAACCACACTTCAAAAAGCTACATTCACCCCAATGTTCATTCTAGCACTATTTGCAATAGCCAAGACATGGAAGCAACCTAAAAGTCCACTGACAAAGGAATGCATAAAGAACACGTAGTACATATATACAATAGAATATTACTCAGCCATAAAAAATATCAAAATAATGCCATTTGCAGCAACATGGATGGACTTAGAGATGATCATACTAAGTGAAGCAAGTCAGACAGAGAAAGACAAATATCATATGATATCACTCATATGTGTAATGTAATTAAAAATAATACAAATGAACTTATTTACAAAAGAGAAACAGATTCACAGATATCAAAAACAAACTTATGGTTACCAAAGGGGAAATGTGGAGGGGAGGGATAAATCAGGAACTTGGGATGAATGTAGACACACTGCTATATGTAAGATAGATAACTGACAAAGATTTACTGTATAGCACAGGGAATTCAACTCAATATTCTGTGATAACCTATATGAGAAAATAATCTAAAAAATAATGAATATATGTATGTGTATAAATGAATCACATTGCTGTACACTTGAAACTAACACAACATTGTAAATCAACTATGCTCCAATAAAAGAAAAAGGAAAAGAATGAAGAATCTGTAGAAAAGAGAAAATCATGATTGGAAAGTAAATCACTTAAAGAAGCCAGTACACAGATTTAAAAAAAAAAGAAAGAAAAGAAAAAATTTATATGAAGTGATGATAACCACAATGAATAGCAAAAAGATGAACATGATGATGTAAAAGAGAACATGAAAATCATAAAACGTGGTGGAAGATACTATGAAAATATAGGGGGGGGGGTTTCCTCCAGAATGTGTTTGATACTACACGACTACCAGTCTAAGGAATGTAGATATAGGAGTTAACATACTTGAAAAACAGGATAACATCAAATCAAAATCATACAATAGATTCACAAAAACCCCAAAGAAGAGAACACAAGGCTAATACAAATGAAAGTCATCAAACCATAAAAGGAAAAAAAGAAAAACAAAAGGGACAAAGAAGAAATACAAAATAAATGGGAAAACACTATCAATAATTACCTTAAATGTCAAAGGATTAGGTGTTCCTATCAAAAGACATAGAGTGGCAGATTGGATAGAGAAACAAGAGCATACAACATGCTGCCTTCAAGAGACCCACTTCAGCACAAAGGATACACATAGATTGAAAGTGAGGAGATGGAAAAAGATATTTCATACAAATGGAAATGAGAAGAAAGTAGAAGTCACAATACTCATATGAGACAATTTAGACTTTAAAACAAAGGCTAAAAAGAAAGATAAAGAAGGTCATTATAGAATGATAAAAGCATGCAAGAAGAGGATATTACATCTGTCAATATATATGCACCCAATATAGGAGCACCCAAATACATAAAAAAGTACTAACAGACATAAAGGGAGAAACTGACAATAATACAATAATAGTAGGAGAATTTAACTCCCCACCCTCATCAATGGACAGATCTTCAAGATGGAAGATCAATAAGGCAACGGAGATCCTAAATAATACAATAGAACAGTTATACTTAATTGGTATTTTCAGGACATTACATCCCGAAAAAACAGAATACACATCCTTTTTGAGTGTACAGGGAACATTCTCTAGAATTGACCACATACTAGGGCACAAAACAAGCCTCAACAAATTTAAGAGGATAGAAACTTCTTCAGACATCTTTTCTGACTGCAATGTCATGAAACTAGAAAACAACCATGAAAAAAGAAACAAGTAAAAAAATGATTACATGGAGACTAAACATGCTATTAAAAAAACAATGGATCAATGATGAAATCAAGAAGAAACTTAAAAATAAGCTTGAGAGAAATGACAGTGAAAACACAACCATAAAAAATCTATGGGATGCAGCAAAAGTAGTTCTTAGAGGGAGGCTCATAGCAACACAGGCTCTCTTCAAGAAACAAGAAATATATCAAATAAAAAGCCAAATCCACCACCTAAAATAGTTAGAAAAAGAAGAACAAACAAAGCCTAAAGTCAGCAGATGGAAGTAAAAAAATAAAGATCAGAGAGGAAATTAAATAGAGATCAAAAAGAAACAACAGAAAAAAATCAATTAAATCAAGAGCTTTCTTTGAAAGGGTAAAAAGTATTGACAAACCTCTGGCCAGGCTCACCAAGAAGACAAGAGGGAAGACCCAAATAAACAAAATAAGAAATGAAAGAGTATAAATCACAACTGATACCCCAGAAATACAAAACATAAGAGAATACTATCAACAATGGTATGCCAAAAAATTTGCAACCTAGAGAAATGGACAAGTTTCTAGAAACACACAACCCACCAAAACTGAATCAAGAAGAAATAGATAACTTCAATAGACCAATCACTAGAAATGAAATAGAATCTGAAAACAAAAAAAACCCTACAAAAAAAGTCTAGGACCAGATGGCTTCACAGGTGAGTTCTACCAAACATACAAAGAAGAACTTATACTGATTGTTGTCAAACTCTCCCAAAAGATTGAACAGGAAGGAACACTCCTAAAGACATTCTTTGAAGCTATCATCAACCTGATACCAAAACCAAAGACAGTATCAAGAAAAGAAATTACAGGCCAATATCTTTAATGAATATAGATGCAAAAATTCTCAACAAAATATTAGCAAACTGAATCCAACAACACATAAAAAAGATTGTACACCATGACCAAGTTGGATTCATCCCAGGGTCACAAGGATGGTTCAACATATGGAAATCAATGTGTTACACCACAACAACAAAAGAAAAGACAAAACCAATGATCATCTCAATAGATGCAGAATAAAGACATCTGATAAAATTCAACATCCATTCATGATTTTAAAAAAAACTCTTACCAAAGTGGGTAGAGAGGGAACATTTCTCAACATAATAAATGGTGTTTATGACAAACTCACAGCCAATATAATACCCAACAGTGACAAGCTGAAAGCCTACCAAGTAATATCTGGAAGAAGAAAAGTATACCCACTCTCACCACTTCTATTCAACATTGTACTGGAAGTTCTAGCCAGAGTAATCAGACAAGAAAAATATAAATAAAAGGTATTCAAACTGGTAGGAAAGAGGTAAAATTTTCAGTATATACAGATGACATGATACTATATGTAGAAAACCCTAAAGACTCCACACAAAAATATATTAGAACTGATAAACGAATTCAGCAAGGTAGCAGCATACAAGATTAACATACAGAAATCGGTTGCATTTCTTTACACTAACAATGAAATATCAGAAAGGGAATGTAAACAAACAATCCCTTTGAAAATCAAACAAACAAACAAATAAATAAATAGGAATTAACATGACCAAGGAGGTGAAACATATATGCTGAGAACTATAACACATTAATAAAGAAAATTAAAGATAATTCAAAGAAATGGAAGATATCTCATGCTCTTGTATTGGAAGAATTAATATTGTTAATATGGCTATACTATCCAAAGCAATCTATAGATTTAATGCAATCCTTATCAGATTACACAACATTTTTCACAGAACTAAAACAAATAATTCTAAAATTTATATGGAACCATAAAAGACCCAGAATTGCCAAAGTAATTCTGAGGAAAAAGAACAAAGCAGGAGGCATAACCTTCCCAGACTCCAGACTATACCACAAAGCTACAGTAATTGAAACAGTGTGGTATCAGCACAACAAAAGACATACAGATCAATGGAGCAGAACAGAGAGCCCAGAAATAAACCCACACACCTATGGTCAATTAATCTTCGACAAAGGAGGCAAGAATATAAAATGGGAAAAAGTCTCTTCAGCAAGTGATGCTGGGAAAGTTAGACAGCTGCATGCAAATCAATGCAGTTAGAACACACCCTCACACCATACACAAAAATAAACTCAAAATGGCTTAAAGACTTAAATATATGACATGATGCCATAAAGCTCCTAGAAGAGGACATAGACAAGACATTCTCTGACATAAATTTTACCCATGTTTTCTTAGGTCAGTCTCCCAAGGCAATAGAAATAAAAGCAAAAATAAACAAATGGGAAATAATCAAATTAATAAGGTTTGGGACATCAAAGGAAACCATAAACAAAATGAAAGGACAACCTACAAACCGAGAGAAAATATTTGCAAATGACGTGATCGATAAGGGCTTAATTTTCAAAATATACAAACAGCTCATACAATTCATTAACAGCAAACAAACAAACAACCCAATAGAAAAATGGGCAGAAGATCTAAATAGACATATCTCCATACATACAGATGGCCAATAGGCACATGAAAAGATGCTCATCATCATTGATTATTACAGAAATGCAAATCAAAACTATCATGAGTACCACCTCATACCAGTCAGAATGGCCATCATCAAAAAGTCTACAAATAACTAATGCTGGAGAGTGTGTGGAGAAAAGGGAACCCTTCTGTATTGTTGGTGGGAATGTAACTAGGTGCAGCCACTATGGAAAATAGTATGGAGGTTCCTCAAAAAACTAAAAAGAGAGTTTCCATGTGATCCAGCAATCCCACTTCTGGGCATATATCCAAAGAAAACTATACTTTAAAAAGATGCATGCCCCCCTATGTTCATAGCAGCACTATTTACAACAACCAAGACATGGAAACCTAAATGTCCATCGACAGATGAATGGATAAAGAAGATGTGACATGTATATAATGAATCACTTTACATATGTTATAAAAAAGAATGAAATAATGCCATTTGCAGCAACATGGATGGATCTAGAGATCATACTAAGTTAAGTCAGAAAGAGAAAGACAAATACCATACGATATCACTTATATGTGGAACCTAAAATACGACACAAATGAACATATCAGTGAAACAGAAACATACACAAAGGTATAGAAAACAGACCTGTGGTTGACAAGGGCATATGGGGGTGGGGGAAGGAATGATTGGGAGTTTGAGTTCAGCAGATGAAAAGTATTATATGCAGAATGGATAAACAACAAGGTCTTACTGTATAGCCCAGGGAACGATAGTCAATATCCTGGGATAAACCATAATGGAAAAGAATATGGAAAAGAATATGTATATGTAAACTGAATCACTTTGCTGTACAGCAGAAATGAACACAACATTGTAAATCAACTATACTTCAATAAAACTATAGACACATGTACACAACTCTAACGCAGACGACCCCATTAAAACTTGGAAAAGTGTTTGCTTCGGCAGCACATGTACCAAAAGTCGGAACAATACAATTACCATGAACCCTGAGTAAAAATGATATGCAAATTCATGAAACGTTCCATAATTTTAAAAAATTGGGAAAGATCTGAACAGACACCTGGTCAGCGAACATGCACAGATAGTATACAAAATTATGCCCAGGACTGAGGGTAGAAAAACAATAGTCCAGCTAGACTCCCTGCATCATGTGTGACAGTGAACTAGTTTTGTCTTTCCTGGAGGCCTCAGAGAGATAGAGAGGGGGAAGGTGATGAAAGAAACTTTCACATATTGAAATATAGGGAAGTCATTCTGGCTTATACATGAGTTAATATGAATTTTATGCTAACTAAAATAGCCTGTTTGTGGCCTATCACACATATGTTGTACATCTGCTTTAATTATTAAAGGAAAGGGCACGTTGACCAGAAGTATAGCATGTTCATGTTAAAAATAAAGATTAAATTCTTCTCTTCCTGGGACACCAATTCTGGTCCTCCTTTTATGATAAGACTCCCTTCCCAGGTGCCAAGGCCAGTCTGGATGTGCTGGATGTGTACGTGCTGGTCTGTTTTTTGAAACCTTGAAGAAATGTATCCCTGACTTGTTTAATGTTCTTTGTTCTGACAAGGTAAAACTGTGCTGGAAACACTGATTTTTCCAGAGCAGTTTCTCAGAGTCATCTGAGAAGAAGGCATCTGGGCTAGTCCTCAGTTTAGCTCAAATAAAACTCTTTTCTATTCTTATTATTGATTGGTTATTGATTATTTTCATAGATATTATTTGACATGGTCGGTAGGATATCAGAAAAACCCATTTGAGGTCACCTGGGGTCTACTTTGGAGTGGCGCTTGGTATCAAACCTGGGCCGGCCCCTTGAGCTCCTCCAGCTTCACAGCACCTTTCAGGTGATTCAGTGAGTTTTTCCTGATATCTGAATCTCCTTGTATTAAGTGATGGCACATGACTTTTATTTGAGCTGTTATCTTAAGACTTGAAGTCTTAAGTGTGTATTGGTAAATTTCCTATCCAGAGACCATAGGGGGATGTTCCTAGGCAGGACACCTAGAGGGAATTTCCAGGCAGGAAGGCTTGGAATGAATTTTAGAGTGAAGCGAACTGGCTAACTTTTTAGAATGTGGCATAAAATTGAACATTTAAATTTAATTTTTGACTCACACTTTATAATAAAATGAAACTAAGAGAAAGCGGAAGGTTGTGCTTCTAAAGCCTCCCAGCTCCTGGACAGGGAGCCACCCACTGGGACTCTGGCTGGCTTCTACAACTGGTGTGGAGCCAATACTTACAAGTACTTATCTAACCCTAAAATGGCTAGGATGAAAAATTTTTGACATTCCAAAACTGATTTTTGCATGCACAATTAAATACAGCTGGCTTGATAAAATACCTTTTCAAAATTTTGATCCTGAGAGAAAAAAGTACTCCTAGGAGAACACTTGAAGTTATAACTCTTATCACACTCCTGAAATGCAAAGACAGCCCACACTGCTTGAGACTACAGCCTTGGCTCAATTAGTAGAATCTAAAAAACAAACAAACAAAAAAAAACTTTTAAATGCAAGCAGGAAAGCTATGAGATCTCTCTCTGCACTATGTCTACCCAGATGTATGTATGCTCGTGTATATGTTATAAATGTGATCAGTTTCTACCTCCAGGTGACATTATTAATATGAATTTGTAAAAGAGCGCTATGTAATTGACTTAAAAGCAAGTGCTTACAAATTAAATATTTCTAAATGTAACAAAAAACTAATCCAAATTTTTAAAGGATCATGTGATCTAGAAGTAATCTTCAATAAATGAAAACAATCTTAAGTTTTTAGCTTGATTAATTCAGAAATGTCTTTAGGGTCATCAACACTAAGTATAGTACTTTTATTGTTCCCAGGTTTACTAAAAGTTAATAAATTCACGTTATCTCTGCTTCAAAATTAGTCAGCAAAATATTAACTTAGTACTATGATATTCTCATAAGTGATGAAACAGAGATCAATGGGATAAAAGTGTTTAGGTGAACTCTTTCAAAATGATTATGCTTTATGGTATGTCTAACTAAAAATAGTTTCTCCAGATATTTGGTAACTTGAAACTTTAGAGGTTTGCTAAATTAAATTAAATGATGCAAATTCATTGAATATCCAGATAATTTCCAATTTAGATAAAAATACTGAAGCATTCATTGCTAAGCATGTCTCAATTTGTCTGCTTTGTCTTCTTTAGAGAAAAACTAAAGATGTTTGGGCTTACTAGACACATACCTTGTACCACATTAAAAAGAAATTATGCTATGAGAGAAACGTATGTTTTTAGAGGTTATGGAGTATGTTCTTAAATTTGCTAATCAGGAAATACTGGTATGACAAAGAGAATCAATTACTTGCCTCTTGATTTTCATTAGAGATTAAGGGTTTCTTTAAGGGTTAAAAATTATAACATATAATTAACATTACTAAAATAACAAGGAAAGCATTTCAGTATGTAAAAAGTAGCATATATGTTGTCAGTGATAGAAGATATAAAGAATGGAAAAAAGGATAGATAAGTTTGTCATAGAGTTGGTTGTTTTTGAATAGAAAATAAAGTCTTTAGGATTATTTAGTATATTACATGGGAAGCATTGTCAATAAAAGGTAACATTAAGCCTTCTTCACGTTATGTCTACATAAGTATATATATTATAAATGTTCCAGAAGTGATATGAAACTCCTAGAAATCTTATATGTCCTGACATAAAATATTATCTGTCATGTCATCAAAACTGAGGCTCACACTAAAGGCAGTGAACCCAAGTATTAGGAAAATGCCCTGACTTTCTTACAAAGGCAACCACAACAGAATCTGTAAAGATTATGGCACATGTAGATAAAGTCCATTCTGCTTCTACAAAATTAACCTCTCATTGTCAGATTTCTGCCATCCTGATGTCCTTGTAACAGCGTGCTCCTAAATGAAAGAAATTAAGGTGTCTGTTTAATTCAATAGCTGTGAATTAAACAATCAGGGCTATGGGAAACCCAAGACAGCTGCTTGGCTCTTCCCTGCTCCCTGGCAAACCCCACTTTTTTATTTTTACTTTTGGCTGCATTGGGTCTTAGTTGCAGCAGGTGGGATCTTCATTGCGGCATGCAGGATCTTTCATTGGGGAGCTCGGGCTCTTCGTTGCGGTGCGCAGGCTCTCTAGCTGTGGGGCGTGGGCTCCAGAGCGCATGGGCTCTGTAGTTTGCAGCAAGCTGGCTCTCTAGTTGAGGCTTGCAGGCTAAGTAGTTGCAGCACATGGGCTTAGTTGCCCTGAGGCATGTGGGACCTTAGTTCCATGACCAGAGATCAAACCCGCATCCCCTGCATCGGCAGGCGGGTTCTTTACCACTGGACTCCCAGGGAAGTCCCCAAACCCTCCTTTTTATTTGATGTGTTAAAGCTTTCCCTTGCTGCAAGGTTGATGCTCTCACAATGACAAAGAAACTGTTTAAAAATATGTTTTCCATTTGGGGCATACCTTCTACAATCTCCAGTGATCAGGGCACCTGCTTCACTGGGCAAATCCTACAAGCCTTAACACAAACCCCTCACAAACTTCTTGAAATTGTCACTGTCACTATCATCCTCAACCATCAGGAGAGCTCAACAAAACTAATGGAAAAACTGGACTCAAACAGAACAAGAATTAATTACATAGGATTGAATGAATTGATAAATATGATTATATTTTTTACAACTCTTTGAAATATTGCTGATTTTTTTTTGTGTGTGTGGTACGCGGCCCTCTCACTGTTGTGGCCTCACCCGTTGTGGAGCACAAGCTCTGGACGCACAGGCTCAGCGGCCATGGCTCACGAGCCCAGTCACTCCGCGGCATGTGGGATCTTCCCGGACCGGGCACGAACCCATGTCCCCTGCATCGGCAGGCGGACTCTCAACTACTGTGCCACCAGGGAAGCCCATATTGCTGACTTTTAATCTTTGTTTTTAAAGATTATCCCCTTAACCTAATTATGACTTGCAGCAATTTGGAAAATTATACCCTTCATAAACAGAATTGAAGCATTTATGTTTTCTCTCCACCCAATCCCTCCAGAATTTGGAAACTCTTAGATTCCTAGCAGCCTTTCCAGATGAATAAGGAAGGTTGTTTCCCAACAGATGAAGAATCTCAAGACATGTTGGAACTCGAGAAGAGAGAAATCCATCTAAATCTGCAGGTATTTCCGTTCATGGCTAATGGCATGGCTTTCCTAGCTTTGAGAGGCCTTTAAAAATTTGTTTGAGGGCTTCCCTGGTGGCACAGTGGTTGAGAGTCCGCCTGCCGATGCAGGGGACACAGGTTCATGCCCCGGTCCGGGAAGATCCCACATGCCGCGGCGGGGCTGGGCCCGTGAGCCATGGCCGCTAAGCCTGCGCATCCGGAGCCTGTGCTCCGCAACGGGAGAGGCCACAACAGTGAGAGGCCCGCGTACCGCAAAAAAAAAAAAAAAAAAAAAAAAAAAAAAAAATTTGTTTGAGATCCCTTAGGAAAAGTTTCACAAAACCAAATTTAAAAGAGCCCATATAATCAATGCCACTTATGTAGATAATCAGGCAAAGTGTACTGAAACCAGACTTGTTTTGCAGACAAATCAGTCTTAATTTGACTCTATTTGGTAAAAATGAGGGTAATTTAGAGAGAAAAATTTTGTTTCAATGATATACCTCTGTGAATATTGATGTTTTTTATATATACATCAGAGATTTTGTATTTACTACCTACACCCAAGATGTTTCTTTGTGGTATGTAGCATCATTGTACAATTTAACTGAATTATTAAAAGTATATCCTAAGCGTGTTTCTGAAGCTGATCACAGTGATCTATCTTTGGATGAGGATCAGATGCCCCATGACCTGCACCCAGGAGATTATGAATGCTGGAAAAGACATCATTTAAAGGACTCCCTCTCCAACTTAGATGGAAGGACCCTTCTCAGGTGCTCCGAAGTAACACATACACAATAAAACTGAAGGGAATTGACTCTTGAAACTATATTTTCCACTTAAGAATGGCCTCTGTGCTAGACTGGTCTATAGGAAAGAGTGCTGACCTCAAACCACCATGACTGCATTTTATTAATGGATTATATTCTTTCTCCTAAGGGTAACATGCAAGAAACTCCCTTTGACAATGCAAATCTAAGTTGGTTTACAGATGGGTCCTACTTAAAAGATGAACAAGGACATTTCTGAGCTAGATATTCAGTAACATCTGCAGTGGATATAATTGAAAGCCTTATTTACCAGAAATTAAGTCAGCACAACAAGGTGAATTAATTGCATTAACTCAAGCTTGTCAAATAGCTAAAGACCAGATAGCAAATGTTTATGCTGGCAGTCCTTATGCCTTTGGAGTGACACATGACTTTGGAATGTTATGGCAACGAGGTTTTGTTTGTTTGTTTTTAAACTGCTTCAGGACAACCTTTGAAAATATAGAAAATCAGCTGCAGAGTTATTAAATGCTATACAATTGCCCAAAGAGTTAGCAATTATTAAAACCCCAGGACATTCCAAATATGAGACTATGGAAGCTAAAGGAATTCAGCTTGCTGCTGCTGCCACTGAGCAAGCAACTTTAAATAATCATTCTGTCCAGTCTCAAGAATGTCCATTGCTCTCTGTTAGCCCTGCTGACTCAGTGAAGGATTTCCTTCTACAGGCTCAAGAAATTGCCACCGAAAGAAGAGAAACAAATGTGACAACAAAAAGGGGGAATTTTTAACCTTATCACACAGATATGGTTTGGACCTGATATTAAACCTATAGTACCTGTTGGAGCCCAGTTGTTCTTGCTCCAGCATATATTGTACATTCCTTAACTAACTGGGCACCTGAGAAAATGATTCTATGGGCAAACAGTACTTTGGAAACTTTCTCCCATGGTGGCTCATAAAGTATATGCTTGTTGTAATATATGTCCTAAATATAATCCTGGAAAGTCACTTCAGGGGTCACAAGGCCAACCTCCCCCTTCCTAAGGGACCTTCTGGGGTATGGCAATTGGACTTTGTACAGATTCGACCATGTCAAGGAAGTCAGTATATCTTGGAAATGATCTGCATGTTTTCACACTGGGTTGAAGTTTTAACAGTAAGTAAACTCTTATTAGAAAATATAATTCCTATTTGGGGAAGTCCTTCTGAATTACACAGTGACTGGGGAACTAATTTAACTGAATAATTAAATCTATTTGTGACATTTGGCCAATAGTGCCGCATTTTCACTGCACTCATCATCCCTAATCTTCCGGATTGGTAGAAAGGACTAATGGCACTATCAAAATGCAATTAGCAAAACTCCCAGAACCATTTAATCTCTCATGGCCAAAAGCTCTTCTGCTATCGCTTCTCAACCTTAGATCTATGCCTTTTGGTAAACATCAGCTGTCTCCTTTTGAAATCATAACAGGATGGCCTATGCGATTAGATGAAGAAGTCTATGAACCAACCTCACTCCAAGGAGATATATTACATTATTGTCAGGGCCTTAGTAAAACACTTAAAGAAAATGAAAAATTAGTAGCTAACTCCTTTCACAGTGAGCTCCTGGGAGATGAAGACCTTAAGGATCATGATTACAACCTAGAAATTTTGGTTTTTTTTGGAAAAGACCTAAAATAGAAGATTCTTTGCAGGCATGTTGGAAAGGACCTTACCAAGTTTTATTCACTAATCCGTGGGCTGCCAAATTAGAAGGCATAGACTCATGGATTCACATCTCTATTTTAAAAAAGACCCCTCCACCTGAATGGACTTCATCCCCTACGTCTGACAGCTGGTTTTGACTAAGATCAATGCCACCAAGCCAGGATGAGAAGAGGATGACAGCAATAGTAAACAGCTAACCCAAGAGTCTGGACCAGGCCTGTAAAATTCACCCTACTAACCTAACTGTACTATTTACCAAATGCCTGTCTCTTTATCAAAATTTAAAGTTACTGTTTTACTTCTGACTATACTTTGCCACAATGTACAGGGTAAAAATTCTTTAGTAAAGTTGTCACAGAGTATAGTGAGTGGAGGCCATCTAACCAATTGTCAGATCTGTCATCAAATTCCTCAGTCAATATAAGACCAATAGAAGCCCCTCATAATTCCTGTAATCAACTTTTCAGATGTCACCAATGTAACCACTTACCTAGACAAACCTCCCTCTGGCATAACCTTTCAGGTTCAAATTATTTAACATATTAATATGTCTATCGTTTCGTACTATCCTCAGTTCTCAGAGACTGAGCACCACTCACCCTAGGACTCCTTTGCTCTGTCTCTTACTTAATTGAAAAATGTCTTTAAAAACGCAAGAAAATTATGCCAGCAACTCCCTTATACCAAATTACATAGAAATATTTTTTTGGAAAGCCTGCAAGAGAAATGACCCATGGTTTAATATCATCTGAACAAAACCCCCAATTAATGAGGCTATCAATGAGAGCATTCTTGGAGGGATCACTTGTGCCCCACCCCCAGTTTTGTCTTTATACGTAGTATTGGAATTGACTCACCTTCCCAAGGGTGGGCACATAAATGTCTTAATAACTGACAGATAGCAGGTTTATGTTTATTAAGATATTATGTTACCCCATTGTCTATACATCAGGAAGGAGATGAACCTCCCTTCTCTCTTCAAGAGACAAGAGATCCATATTAGCAAAATACCAAGTTATCTGGTGGCAAAAATCTTTTGGGAATCTTGGCTCCTAATGCAAGATTTGTATCAACAAAGTTATGCTCAGAAATCTATCAGCCATCATTGGTCAAATAACTGAAAAGATTGCAAACAACAGTGTAGCACAGCAGACATCCCTAAATTTCTTAGCTCAGTTAATACTAGATCCTCTACTGGCTAAACAAGGAGGTATTTGTGCTATTGCTTATACTACTTGTTGCACTTATATTAATACCTCTGGAGAAGTTGAGACACACCTAGAAAGGATTTCTCAAAAGGCCAGATGTAAGCAAAACTGACACTTGAAATGACCTGTTTAGTTGGCTCCCTTCAGGAATAGACATTTTTTTCCGCTCTGCTTTACATATAATTATCATTTTCATAATACATATTATTCTCTTCTTAGCTATCAAGCTTCTCATAACATGTATCATTGTGTGCTTCCAGTCTACTGCTAATAAAAGCACACAATGTTTGTGTGACAATTTGATATGGTTGATAAAATGTATAGACTATGAAAATGCTTCCCTGCCAATATATCTCCATGCTTATCCATTACATTCAATTAATTACCTGCCCCCCAAGGAGAATAACTAAGCAACTCTATTCCTAAGGGAAAAAAAGAGGAAAGAGGCAGGCCTAGCACCGAGGGATGGGATGGACTCAGGGCAGGAACAATGACCATCCCAGCCTCTAGGGACAATTTTTGATAATTAATGCTATCTACTGAAAGATATATGATCAAATGGGGGGAATTGATAAAAGAAATTTTCACGTCCTGAAATACAGGGAAGTCATTCTGGCTTATACGTGAGTTAACTTGAATTTTATGCTAATAAAAATAGCCTGCTTTTGGCCTATCAAACATACAGTGTACATCTGCTTTAATTCTTAAAGAAAAGGGCACACTGACCAGAAACAAATAATGTGTATGTTAAAAATCATGATTAAATGCCCCTCTTCCTGGGACACCAATGACTGTACCCCTTTGAGGATAAGACTCCCTTCCCAGATGCCAAGCCCATACTGTATGTGGTGTACTTCTATGTGCTGGTCTGTTTTTTGAAACCATATAGAAATGTATCCCTGACTTGTTTAGTGTTCTTTGTTCTGACAAAATGAAATCGCTGAAAATGTGCTTCTCTAGAGCAGTTTCTTAGAGTAATCTGGGAAGCAGTCTTCTGGGTTAGTCTTCAGTTTGTCTCAAAGAAAACTTTATTCTATTTTTAGTATTGATTATTTATTGCTTATTTTGATTGAAAAAGGGGAAGAGGAAAAGTTATGCTTAAACTTAACTCTAACCTTGACCACTTTAGCCACTTTCATTTGACATGGTCTAGGAAGCCCTAGCCATAGGAATTAAATGAAAAAAAGAACTAAAAGAAATCTGATGGCAGAGGAAAAAGTAACACTGTCACTGGCGGTAAATGACACAATACTGTACATAGAAAATCCTGAAAATGACACTCAAAATCAAATAGACCTCATCAGAAAATTCAGATAAGTTGAAGTATACAAAATTAATCTCTAGAGATCAGCTGCATTTCTATACACTCACAAAAAATTATCAGAATGAGAAATTAAGAAAATAAATGCTGGGACTTCCCTCGTGGTCCAGTGGCTAAGACTCTGTGCTCCCAATGCAGGGGGCTCGGGTTCAATTCCTGGTCAGGGAATGAGATCCCATATGCCACAACTAAAGACCCCACATGGCACAACTAAAAAAAATCCCACATGCTGAAATGAAAGTCCCACGTGCTGCAACTAAGACCTGATGCAGCCAAATAAATATTAAAAAGAGAAAATAAGCCCAATGAAAATGACATTAACCAAAATAAAATACCTAGGGATACACCTAACCCAGGAGTTAAAAGACCTGTACTCAGAAAATTGGAAGACCTTGATGAAAGAAGTTGAAGACCACATGAATAAATGACAAGATATGCTGTGCTCGTGGATTGGAAGAATTTGTGTTGCTCAAATGGTTCTCCACACCCCAAGGTAATCTAGAGATTTGAGGCTCTTTATATCAAGATAGCAATGAAATTATATGCAGAACTAGAACAAAGCATTCTAAAATGTGTATGGAAACACAGAAGAATCTGAATAGTCAATACAATCTTAAGAAAGAAGCACAAACCTGGATATATCACCATCCCTGATTTCAAACTATACTACAGATCTAGAATCATCAAGACAGTATGATTTTGGCACACACCAAAAATATACACATAGATCCATGAAATAGAACGGAGAGCCCAGAAATAAACCCAGGCTTCTATGGTCTACTTATCTGTGACAAAGGAGGTGAGAATATACAACAGGGAAAAGATAACCTCTTCAATTAATGGTGTTGGGAAAACTGGACAGCTACATGCCCAAGAATCAAACTGGACTACTTTCTCATATCATCTACAAAACTAATGTCAAGATGAAGCAAATACTTCCATGTAAGACCTGAAGCCACGGAACTCCTAGGAGAAAACATAGGCACTATATTCTTTGACAATGCAGAGCATACTGCAGAGTATGCAGTTTGCTCTTAGCAATATTTTTTGGACCTGTCTCCTTAAGCAAGGGAAACCAAGCCAAATAAACCAATGGGACCGCATCCCACTGAAAAGCTTTCCAATGGCAAAGGAAATCATACACAAAACAAAAAGGCAGCCTACTGAGCCTGAGAAAATATTTGCAAACTATGTATCTAAAAAGGGGTTCATCCCCAAAATGGACCAAGAACTCACCCAAGTCAACCTTCAAAAGACAAAAACCCAAGTAAGAAAAATTGGTAGAAGACTGAACATTTTTTTTTTTTTTTTTTTTTGCAGTACGCGGGCCTCTCACTGTTGTGGCCTCTCCCGTTGCAGAGCACAGGCTCCGGATGCGCAGGCTCAGTGGCCATGGCTCACGGGCCCAGCTGCTCCGCGGCATGTGGGATCTTCCCGGACCGGGGCACGAACCCGTGTCCCTGCATCGGCAGGTGGACTCTCAAGCACTGCGCCACCAGGGAAGCCCCTGAACATATTTTTAAAGAATACATACTTATGGCCAACAGACACATGAAAGGATGGTCAACATCACTTATCAATTATCATACAGTCCCCATTCTTCCCTCCCACAGCCCCTGACAGTACCTAATCCCATTTCTCTCTCTCTGTTTCTGTACCTATTCTGGATGTTTCCTGTAAATAAAACCATACAAAAGGTGGCTTTTTGTTTCTGTCCACATATTTTAAGAGATGACTTGTAAATTTCTGTTTTTGTTTTATTATTTGAAAGGAAAACCCAGCTGGATTTTAAAAAGAGATGTACAAAATGAAGTCCTATTGGTAAGTGTGTACATAATCTTGAAGTAGATGCTGATTTTCTAAGTGTGACACCAGAGCTAGAATACAGAATGGAAATGCTTAGCTCTTCAGTGGCAGAGATAAAAACAAAACAACAAAGAAACAATCAAACACAAGTAAACAACAAATAAAAAACCAACAGAGACAACTGGAAAGACAAACCATAAACTGGAAAAGCATTCCTCATAACCCAAGGCCAGAGAAAGATTTAACATGCCTGTGGTCCAAAAACTTTTTGAAAACCAGTGTTTTAACAAGAAACAGAACAAACACAGGCATTTCTAAGGAGAGCTAGTGCATACTGCCAGTCAATGTTAGAGACGCTTGACCTCTCAGCTGAGGACACACGCAAATGTAAACACTATGGAGACAGACTATGGTCACCACTACACTGGCTGGTTGTCATTCTGGTGACAACGTGAGGAAGCAGAGGCCCCAGCAGATCCCTAGGGGGAGAGTGGACCGACACTCCTCTCTGGGAGAAGAGTGTGCAGAATCCCTCAGAGCCCACAGGGGTATCCCTTTCCCAGAAGTGCTGATCCTTAGAACTGACCCCACTAAAATTCTCCAACAATTTTTTAAAGATGTCTTTTCACGAGCATCCATCACAGCACTGGTTGAGATAGTAGGGAATTGGCAACAACAGGAATGTTTATGGAGAGGGGACGGGATCCAACAGTTCTGGTCCACTTGAATGAATGAATGCTGTGCAGCTGAGAAAGTGGGGGCAGGGTGTCACCCCGATGACAGGGGAGACCTCAGCGTTCCCTATGTGGGACACAGGAGGACCACTTGTCTGCATCCAGGATCCCATCTGTTAAGAACCCATGGGTGTGAAATCAACATAGATGCAGATGAATCTGCTTGTGTGTGCGTTTGTGTGAGAGAGAGAGACGGGGGTAGAAAGAGAGACAGAGTGAGAGAGGTACCAAAGCATTCAAGACAGTCACCTCTGGGGGTGGGATTTGCAAACCTCTCCTCTTCTCCTTTAGGTGATATTTCCATTTTCTATAATGTGTATTACTTTAATAATTCTAAAAAATAATTAAATTATATAAGTGTAATCCATTCATCACTTATTTATAGAGTAATTAATGTACATTAGTTCATATTTATTTTTTAACGATTTATTACAAGGACACTAAGCATTTATGACAGTAAAATATTGAATTCTAAAGGAATTAAGAATCAGGGAAACAACAAAACCTTCTGGTGACTCAGTTACAGGTCAGCTAAGTGGCAGGACATGGCAAAGTTGGGTCCATTTTCTCCAGGAGGTTGTGTATGTTGTGAATCAGCACCCCAGGACTCAGGTGAGCTTCCCTAGGTGGCCAAACTTGACGGACCTCCAACTCTCCTCCTGACCTCTGCCCTCAGCTACTTTTATCTGTGTCCTTTCACCATAACCAGCACTGACCCTGAGTATAAAGCTTCAGTGAGTTCTGGGAGCCTCCAAGTAAAAAAGAACCCAGGGTAGTCTCAGGACCCCCAGCCCTGCAGTCAGGGTCAGAAGTAGGGGTGGTCTCAGAGCCCTAGAATCTGCAGGACCCCTCTACCAGGTAAGGTGTAGGAGACCCCAAGTTATACTTAAGCTGAGTCCAGGGCCCTCCTATGTTAGGAGCATCCTAGCCCTGTGGATCAGGAAGCGGCCAGCTCCCTCCCTCGTTGGCCCAGTCTCTGGCCTCTTTGGAATGCCCTGGGGGACGAGGGGTTGGGGGCGGTGCCCAAGGCAGGGGAGGGGAGGTAGAGTTGGAAAATCACCCAAGGACATGCTTTCCCTGAAGCGACCCCTGCCCCAGGTGACCCCAGCTGCAGGCTGAGTTGGACCACTCAAGTTGGAGCCCTCATGGCTTGGACACTGACATCCTGGATTTTTTGGAAGACAAGCACCCAAGTACTCCCAGTAATTCCCTACTGCTGTGGTTAGGGCCACCCTGTCTCTTCTTTTAGGTGGAGTTCTCACTCCTCCCAGAAGGCCTCTTTGGGGGGCTAATGGATTGGGGATCTCCACAGCAGGAACGGGGTCCATGACAGGATGGTGGTGTCCATGGCAGGACTGGAGACTCTGTGGTGGGTGGGAGTCCACACTCCAGGCAGGAGGGCTCCCACCCAACCTGCCTGTCCACACGTCATGGTCATAGGTCCACACACAGTGCATCTGTCTATGTGGTAGAAGGTGCAGTGGTCCAGGGAACAGTGCAGCCTGTTGAGGGTGCCCAGTCCTGTGCAGGTGTCTGACCACCCAGCAGTCAGGTCAGTGTAGAGTGTGTACCTGGAGCCCTGGCCATGCTCCCCAACTCCCAGAGATGACACCTCAGCATGGTCCCTGGAAAGGCTGGAAGGTCTGCCAACAGCACTTCCTCCCCCAAATGCCTGAAGCAAAAGATGCCTCTGTGCAGAAAGACAGAACATCGCTAGGCTGATGTCCTAAAGAAGTCAGTCAGCATATACACACTACTATGTATAAAATAGATAACTAATGAGAACTGACTGTATAGTACAGGGAACTCTACTCATGCTCTGTGGTGACCTACATGGGAAGGAAATCTGAAAAAGAGGATGTATGTATACATATAGCTGATTCACTTTCCTGTGCAGCAGAAACTAACAGCATTGTAAAGCAACTATACTCCAATAAATATTAATTTTAAAAAAAGGAAGTCAGCACAGATGGCTCTAGGTCAGTGTCTGGGAACTGGGCTGCTGTAGTGGGTTGAATGCCCCCTCCTAAAAATTATGTCCATGTCCTGACCCCTAGAACCTGGGAATGGAAACTTGTTTGGAAATAAGGTCTTGGCAGTTATAATTAGTTAAGTACCTAGAGATGAAGGTGGCCCAGTGACAGGTATCCTCACAGGAGACAGAAGAGGACAGACAGAGGAGAAGACACCTGAAGATGGAGACAGATACTGGAAGGGTGCGGCCACAAGCCCAGGGATGCCTGGAGTCTCCAGAAACTTGAAAAGGCAGATAAGACCCTCTCTTGGAGCCTCTGGAGGGAGCTCAGCCCTGAGACACTTGATCTCAGTCTTCTGGTCTCCAGCACAGGGAGGATGGGTTTTTGCTGTTCTGAGCCTCTGTGGTCATCTGTCATGTAAACTCCAGGAAGCTGATACAGCGGGTGAACAACTCCCTGCCCTGATCTAAACCCCCCTCCCATTAGGGGCCGCCCCCTGCAGCTAGACTGTTTGAACAAAGCATGTGGTTCCTGCTGAACCCCGGCTCCCCTTCTGGGCACTGGCATTTTGGAGGGTGAGGGCAGAAAACACCACATGACCTGCCCCCAGCCAGGGGCCAAGTCTCTAGTGAACTTCCCTGGGGGGGAAATGTCATGGTTTTACCCTTTGTCACTGTGGGAAGAGATGTTCTGGAGACCCTGGAGGGAAGGAGGGGGCACGAGGAAGCCGGCCCAGGGATCCCCCCAACCGTGCACCCCTACTGTG
The DNA here is from genome assembly GCF_964374135.1 of Grampus griseus. Classification (NCBI taxonomy): domain Eukaryota; kingdom Metazoa; phylum Chordata; class Mammalia; order Artiodactyla; family Delphinidae; genus Grampus; species Grampus griseus. Next base: position 173,569 of record NC_138998.1, read on the forward strand.
CATTGTGACCCATCTTAGCCTTGAGCACCTGAGCGTGTGCTAAGCCCCATGAGCCTCCCAGCAGGTCCCTGAAGGTGAGGGTGGCCCTGCAGACCCCACCTCTCCCCTCCACGTCTAGTAGGTGGAAGAATCACTTCTTGCATCCTGGGAGCGGTTCTGGGGTTTTGCCGGCTGAGCCCCTGCCTATGCCCCCCACTCCCCAACAAGAGCCACCAGACACGCTGTTTTCCCTGCTGCCTGAATGCCCCCGTGATATTCTCAGGAAAGAATCCAGGAGTGTTCACAGAAGCTTCTGCAGGCAGCTCTGCATCTGCACCATTTTCACATCTGCCCTGCAGACACACTGAAAGCGTTCCCTGACCTCACGTCCCCAGCTGACTGTCTCCACATGGCGACCACAGGCCCCAAGGCAGGTGTCAGATCGACTGCCTCATCTCATCTGGAAGGGGATGGTGGTCTCTGCCCATGGGGCGAGTGGGGGGCACACCTACAGCCACAGCACCAGCTCCAGGGAGAGTGCGACCCCTCGGGGGCCTGGACCATTCGCTCTCATCTCCCCCACCCCAACACCACCTGACGCACAGTCATGACACGGGGACACTGGCCCAGTCAGGAGGACCCAGAGGCAGCACCCGGCACCACATCAGACGTGCCTTTCCATGGGCAGTGGACACACAGGGTGTCAGGACGTTGTGTCTAGAAAATAAACCGAGCCCACTAGAAGCTGATCTCCATGTGTGGACTTGAAACCCACACGCAGGGATAGAGCTCCCTCCGGACACGGGCTCAGAAGCCTCTGCACAGGTGCTGGCCACACCCGTGCTTCCTGCCCGACCACCCAGGCCTCCCTGGTGGGCACGGTTGGACCCGCACTCCCCGGGCTCCCCGATAACCTGAGGGGCCAATGCTGGCAGGGCCTGGGATGAAAGTGGTCACTCCACCAACATCGCTCAGGTCCTGAGTGACCAGGAGAGCAAAGGCCAGCGGAGTCTGAGGCCCAGCATCGGTGAAGCTCAACCCACCCCCTCCACGGGACACCCCCTCCAGCCCCGATCTGCTTACTCAGGCCCATCACGTAAACCTCTCAAAGTCCGAGTTCCGCTCCACTGCCCAACATTCCTGGTGTGGACATCCGTGTACACAAGCTGCCCTGTGTCCTCTTCCCACACGAGACGCCCCTCCATCCCTGCTTCTCCCTGAAAATAGCCTGGCCCTCACATGTGCTGGGAAAGAAAGAGGCTGGGGAGGAAGCCAGCCTGTACTGCCCACCACCCAGGGGTCCAGACACAGGGCTCGGGGGCTGCTGGGCCTTGAGGTCCGGACACTTTCAGATGTGGGATGAACACTGGAGCCTCCCCGTATGTGATTCAGGAAACAGGAGGACCACCAAACCGAGCCCATCCCTGGGCTCTGCTGCAAATCTGCTTGGATTCGCTCTCCTGATCCTATAGGCAGACACACAGGAAATGGGATCTGGGATTCTCTTAAAGACAAAGTTCTGTGAAATTTCCACAAGACCCCTTTCTGAATACCTTGTTCTGAGCAACTTACTAGTCAATCCATGTTGCCATCACCCCTTGAGCAGACTGGGAAGCTGAGGCTGTGAGAAGCCAAGTCCCCAGAAGCAGAGACGCGGGGCTGCAGAGCGTGGTCTGCACCCACTGCCCACCCAGGGTGTCTGCCCGCTCCTGGCAGACTCTACGTCACCCCTTTGTGGGGATTAGCGTTGCAAAACCTCCCCTTCAGTGAGATTCATGTTACAAAGCCTTTAAACAAGATTTCTTACAACCCTATTTTTGGGGTCACCCGGGAGGCTTGTCATCCTGAAGTGGGTTCAGCCCACGTCACCAGGGCAGCTTTCTTGGGTCACACTCACTATACTTGCTCAGCTCAGACCCAGAAAGGCCCCTCGCGCCCAGAGCCCCATGGCTCTGCCTGGGCTCCCACTCCCCTCCTGCCTGGTCCCTCCCTCTTCTGTCCCCAGCAGGGTCACCAGGAGCTCCCACCCACTCCAGGGTAGGCTGTCCACTCTGTCCTGGGGAGGCCTCCATGTTTTCAAATGGAAGAAACGAGAAGGTCCCGTGGGGTCGTCCTCACCCAGTACAGCAGCCAGCACCCACCTACTGACCTTGTTGCTCTAGATGGGCCAGGGCGGTGTTCAGAGGCCTGCAGCATCTTCTGGTTCCCGTTTCATCCCACCGCTGTCCATGGGTGAGTCACTAAGTAGCTCTGTGCCGGCTGCACAGAGAGGACACTTGTTCATATGCCCCTCCCAGCCCACGGGGCTCTCGTGGTCAGGCCCCTCCCAGGATATGGAGCTCACCTGGGCAGGTGCCCAGCAGCCCACAGGGCTCTCGTGGTCGGGGCCCTCCCAGGATATGGAGCTCACCTGGGCAGGTACCCAGCAGCCCACGGGGCTCTTTTGGTCAGGCCCCTCCCTGGATACGGAGCTCCCCTGGGCAGGTACCCCGGCAGGGCTGGGCACACAGGAACCGTGCACATAGCCCTCATTGCAGAGCACCCCCAGCTCACCTGTCTGTCAGGGCTCACACAGAGCACCTCAGAGCAAGACTTGAACTAACAAACAGCAACTCCGACAGGTCTGTGACCCTGGGCTTCACTCTGTGCGGCCTCCCTCCGCCTGGTCTTCCAGAGGCTTCCACTGCAGCCGGGGCACCAGGACTCTGTCTCCATCCACCACCCCTCCTCTCCCTGACTCCTGGGTTCCTCTCATTAGGAGAGGGTCTTCTTGAAGTTGTCTCCCACTCATGGGCCAGATAAAATGATTGGAAAACAAGCCAGAGCTGCAGCCCCATATTCACCCTGACACTCAGAGCTCCACAGCTGTTCCTAGTACCGGGCCAGCACAGCAAAACCCATTTTCTGCAACTGTGAGCCCCTGATGGGTGTGGATTGGCTGACCCGGGCAGCCTGACCTGGCCGGCCAGCCCTTCCCAGCTGTGCCTGGATGGAGGTCTGTAAATATCCCCTCCAGGCAGTAGGAGCACCTACAGGGGCACCTCAGGCTGTGCTCCTGGCCCTGTCAGCAGCTGCGAGGCTGGGCTGGCAGTTGGGAGTGAGGGGCCATAGCTGTATAAGGGGCCTGGTTTGTGTGGGCCTCTGCTGGACCTTTTGCAGGAGTTGCTGGGCTGCCATCTGCTAAGGAAGGGGATGTGTCACCCGCACCAGCTGTTTTAAGTTCTGCACAGACAGGGGTGAGGAAACAAGAGAAAAGCAGTGGGGGCCCGGAGAGGAGGGTTAGCTCAGGCAGGGAAATGGAAAGCTTTCAGAAAAGCGCTTGGACCAGGACCATCCCTTGTGGCCTGCGGGAGCAAACTCGGCAAGCGTGCTCTCACTGCGGCTCCAAGCCCTTTCCTGCAGCCTTTAAGGTCCTTGCACACATTCAGGTGTTTGATTTCTTTTGCGTGCTTGATTCCTCAGGCTAGGACTTGCAGTACTGTATTGAATAGGAATGGTGAGAGTGGGCATCCTTGCCTTCAGTGAGAACTTAGAGGGAAAGCTCACAGCTTCCCCTTGTTAATAACATGAGGTTGCGCTTTTCATAAAGGTGCTTTATTATATTGTGAAGTTTCTCCTGCACCTATTTTGTTGTTCAGTTTTATCATGCCTGGATTTTGAACTTTGTGAAATGTTTTTTTTTTGGCCGTGCCACGTGGCTCGTGGGATCTTAGTTCCCGACCAGGGATTGAACCCGGGCCTTTGGCAATGAAAACGCCAAGTCCTAACCACGGGACCACCAGGGAATTCCCTGAGACAATCATTTTTTAATCTTTCATTTTATTAATGTGGTTTATCACACTGATTGATTTGTGTAAGTTAAACAAATCTTGCATCCCAGGTAAAAATCTCACTTGATCATGGTGTATAATCTTTTTAAAAATTAATTAATTAATTTATGGCTGCGTAGGGTCTTCGTTGCTGCGTACGGGCTTTCTCCAATTGCAGCGAACGGAGGCTACTCTTCGTTGTGGTGCGCAGGGTTCTCATTGCGGTGGTTTCTCTTGTTGCGGAGCACGGGCTCTAGGCACCCAGGCTTCAGTAGTTGTGGCTCGCGGGCTCTAGAGCACAGGCTCAGTAGCTGTGGTGCACGGGCTTAGTTGCCCTGCGGCATGTGGGATCTTCCCGGACCAGGGCTCGAACCCGTGTCCCCTGCATTGGCAGGTGGATTCTTAACCACTGTGCCACCAGGGAAGCCCTATAATCTTTTTGTGATGTGTTGTTGAATTTGGTTTGCTAGCATTTAATGAGGACTTTTGAAGCAAAAGTGAACCCTAATATACACTATGGACTAAGGTTCTGTCAATGTTGTGTCACTTGTATCAAATGTACCAACTTGGTGGGGATATTGATAACAGGGGATTCCATGCATGTGCGGGGACGGGGGTACACAGGAACTCTCTGTATCTTTCTCCCAATTACTTTGTTAACTGTCAACCTTAAAACACACACCATGAGAGTTGTGCTTTAATTTTTTTCTATCGGGGTCTTACTGAGGACTATAGCCCAGGAGACAGCGACTCAGGAGCTCTGAGTAAACTGCTCTGAAGAGGTAGAGGAGGGGCCATATATATACATGAAGTTTTTGTCTGGGAGATACATGTAGTCAAGTATACATCTTGGTGAGAGATTACTGCTAATCACAAAGAGCAGATATCTCAAGTTAATAATTTTAGTGTTTTTCTAAACAGAATCTGGGGTCATTGATGTTCTCTCTTAGATATGCATCTTGGCTATCTAGAGGCTCGTCTCTCCACAGCAGAGAATGCCTCAACTTGTTTATTTTATCCTGAATTCCCCTCAGGGCACACTGTTGCTGGGCCACTGCAGTGGGTTGTGACTTAAGCCTTGTATATCTGAATCATGAGTGACACTGTTCTTTTCTTTGTTCGCAAAACCTAAAAATTCTCTGAAAATAAAGTTTTTATTGTAAAAAAAAAAAATTTAGTGACCAAACTTCTTCTGTTTCTGTCAGTTGGTCCAGTGTTTGTTGAATAGTATGCCTGAGCACGCAATGATGTCAACCTTGTTCTCAGTAAAATGAGATAGCTCTGAATGCTTACAAGATTTTGCACATAGAGGTAAGTTTTTATGACACTGTCATCAATAATGTCTAGAAGAATCCTTGAACTTTGGTTAGGTCAAGCTGGTATGGAATAAAAAGACACATACTGACTGACAAATTATGCTTACATGGGGTTTCCTAAATATTTGAGTTTTAGCAGGGACTCTCTTTAGGCTCAGACTCAGACATCGGTTTTATTACTTTACAACAATTAGAGAGTGGAAAATTATTTACCCAAACCAAGCACATAGGACAATGGTTTGCAGATCAGATGATGGCTTTTAATTTATCATGGAAGGTAAATTATGCCTCAACTCCTTTGTTGAAGGGCAGAGCACTCCTGAGACCAAATAACAAACCAAAATCCTCTCGAGTGAGCCCTAACAGGAAAATTCTGCGTGACAAAAGAGATTTACATCAAATTAGCATATCTTTAGGTGTTATTCTTCTTTCCTGCAGTGGTATTTCAGTATAGACACCTGGAACCAGTCATTAGAATCGATGCACTTCACCCTGAACAGGACTGACAATACACAGTAATTTGTACCCTCTAACTTTGCTGTTTCTACAGCAGTGTTCTCCGTATACTGAGTTACGTCACACCCCTATCATAAAAAAAAGAATATTTAGTGACATTAAGAATATTGTAGAAATCAACTGTGTTGATATATAACAGATAAATAAACATAGTGTTAAATAACTTTGTTAGTTTGACCAGTTAAGAAGATGGTCAAATAGAAATTATTTTTGCCCAGTAAGTACAGGATATACATTATTTTCAAATATCAGAGATTCTTAAAATGGAAAAGCTTTAGGCCTGAAAAGGTCATAAACTTCTTGAAAACAAAAATTCTACATGTCATATTTTCTTGCACTATGAAATGAAAATAGAAAATATTGATTAAAATGCAACCAAGCAGTAATACCTAGCAATATACAAATTTTATCTAAGATCTTTTTTGGGGGGGGCACACCACGTGGCATGCCGGATCTTAATTCCCTGATCAGGGATTGAACCTGTGCCTGCTGCAGTGGAAGCGCAGAATTTTAACCACTGGACCACCAGGGAAGTACCTAAGATCATTTTAAAGCACTATTGGATTAAAAATCAAAATCAAACTGAGGTTATCTTATAGAGTCAATGAAGTGCCGAGGAGAAAGAGTCAAAGGACTTTCATGTAACTAATTCTACCAATATTAACTTAATGTTACAGAAAAACATCAATTCTGGCCATGGACAATTTGTATTCATTAAAGCAGAAGATAATAGTATCAGAAATGCATTCAAAACATAAAAATGCTTTCAAATACTAAGAAAATAATGACACTATAAATAATTTTAATATACGGTAAATTGGGGGTGGTGTTCAAATTAAGAAACTAAGGATGTCTCATGAGACACTGTTGTCTGCTAGAAAATATCTAGGTGAAATATTTACTCTTGTAAACAATATGGGTGTTTATGTTTTTAGAGAAAAATAATATATTTTCTGATAACTATTTTCATGTAGACAAGTAAAAACCTCAGAATTTACAAGTATCCTTAAAGGGGCCAATAGAGCTGAAATTAAAATACCAGAAACAAGTCAAGAGAAAGATTCAGAGGAGCAATAAAAGTGAGAAGCCAGTGATCCCTCACTGACTGATCACAAGGCAAGACTGATCATCTTGTCCCAAGTCAACTGGAATAAACATATATACTGATCTGAGACATCCAAGATGTGAGAGCTCCCAAATATAAGAACTAAATCATTATAAATTATGGAACACAGAAGGAACTATGCTTCCAGGATGAAGAGCCACAAGATAGTAAATAGTTCTACATTTAAAAACCAGACACAAATCTTGAATTAAGATATGCCTTGTTCCAAAAATAGAAAAATAAAGAAATATACATTAGAAATTATAGCCAAGCTGCACAACACCAAAAAGAAAGGAAAAACTTAAAAGCACTGATAGAGATAAACTGCAAAGTTGAGAACAAAATCTCCACAGACGTGTTAGAAGTCAAAACACAGAGAAATACAGGTTAAGACTGTCAGAATTGGATACTTAGATAAAATATCTGTAGTGGATAAGGGGAAAAAAAAGCACTAAGAGATTTGATTACCAACAGAAGCTTCTTAAGACCACATTCAAGAAGAAAGAAAAGCCTTCCTGTATGAAGGTCTGAAACTAAAAATCAAAGTAAGAAACTTGTAAACATATGGGAATATTAGATCATCATGGGCATTGAACTAAAAAAGCACACAGAAAACCCTACAGCATCTGTTTCAAAAGTATTTGGACATATCAAAAGTGTAATCCCATACATCTTACTTAAATCAGATCGCTAATCTTGTGCATCTTAAATAATTTGACTGATAACAGAATAATCTATTTTTCAGACAATTAACATTAAAAATGATGGCATTCTGTCATATATTTTACGTGGATTGATCAGAACTGATTAGCATAAAAGGACTGACAGTGGAATAGACCTAGCTCTCAATTTTCAAGAGATTTTTTTTCTTTATTTTGTCTATGAAGTTGCATCAAAGTAATCACATTGTGATCTTTTTCTAGAGATTGTGCTTAACATAGGGAAATCCTCTCATGCCTTAAAAAGAAAAAAGAAAAAAACCACTTAAGTCCCTAGTAATGAAGACAATTCCCCTCATGTCTTAATCAAGGTATCAGAACCCTTCGTAAAATTTCACTGAATAATTTAGCAATTACTGTCTTGTGTTATGGGCCATTGACACAGGCAAATTATTTTATACACTTGATTCAACCTAGGACTTACGTGACAATAAAAAAAATATTGGAAAATCACCATATCCGCTCAGAATCTTCTGAGTTGGAAGTGTTAAATTATGTTTTCAAGGTCACTTCTAACTATAGTAGTTCATATAAATGTGTAAGGCGATGCAAATAATTTAGTATTATTGACTCTTACTCAGAAATCCATGACTGAGATAGAGCATTGCTCTAAAACTCTCTGATATGTATGAGTTTATAAAAGATAAATTGCATATTTGATTAAATGGTTGTCTCTATTTCTTCAAAAGCTTAAGGTAGTAAAGGGACACTTTTATGTCAACTGCCAACACCAAACAACACAACACGCCAGCAACAGAAATCTTTACTCACAGCATGTTGGGTTCTGCTTTCATGTTGCACCCAGAGGAAAATATAAACTTACAGACACACTAATCTGCACATATGAAGGATCACCATCCAAGCACCAGCAAAGAAACACTGCACATGGACTACTACTATGTAAGTAATTACACCTATAATAGTAGCCCATGCACAATGCTGTTTTACATTTACATATATAATATACATACGTGTGTGTTTATATATATACAAATATATAATATATGTAATTTTTATTAATATCCTGCATGTACTATAAAGCATTACCAAAAAGATCATAAAATAGATACAATAACAGGTAAGGATTTAAATATTGTCTTCTCTTACCCTATGAGATATAAAGCTTACCCTCCCTGATTCAAAAATGAATATTACATAATTCTGAAAAATACATTAGCTGCTGGATTATCAAATGGCATCTTTTTCAGTGAGATTCTAGAGGTCATTGCTGCTGAGGCTGAACAGTTGAGCCACACTTCCTGTAGATTTTGGTTGACACCTAAAGTACAAGGCACTCAGTCAAATGTGAAGTCAGATAAATAATGAATACTTATTTCAGTATAACTATTTCCCAAGTATTTCATACAAATATTGCCAATAATTACAACTTGATAACATGCAAGAATAACGTTTTCCTTCACACAGCAAACACAGAAGTGTGTTCCATTTCTATGTTCAACTTTAAATAGACATATAAAGTTGCCTGTTTCAGAGAGACACTGCTTTTTTTTAAAAGTTTTGCATTTTGTTGAGAATTTTTGTATGTATGTTCATCAGCTATATTGGGCTATCATTTTCTCTCCTTGCAATGTCCTTATCTGGCTTTGGTATCAGTGTAATGCTGGCCTTGTAGAATAATTTTGGATGTGTTCCCTCCTCTTCAAGTTTTTGAAAGACTTTGAGAAGGATTTGTGTTAATTCTTTTTTAAATGTTTGGTAGAAATTGCTAGTGAAGCCATCTGGTCCTGTGGTTTTCTGTGTTTGGAGGATTTTTGATTACTGACTTAATGTCTTTATTTGTTATTTGTTCAGATTTTCTGTTCATAATTCATCCTTGGTAGGTTGTGTGTTTCTAGAAATGTATCCATTTCTTTTAGATTATATAATTTGTTGGCATATAGTTCATAGTAGCTTCTGATGATCCTATACACTTCTGTAAGTATCAGTTGTAAGGTCTCCTGTCTCGTTTCTGATTTTATTTATTTGAAACCTCTCTCTCTCTTCTCTCTTTTAGTTATTCTAGACAATAATTTGTCAATTTTGCTTATGTTCTCAAAGAACCAGCTTTTAGGTTTTTTTTTTTTTTTAGTATTTTAAAATGTTTATTTTTATATTTTTTTACATTGAACACTTCAGGAAATAAAATAATTACAATGATTCAAATGCATGAATGATTCAAATTCAAAATGCAATCCCTGGATTCAATAATTATCCTTTATAATTATGTCCAATAAATATTAGAAATGTATGTAGGCACTAAGTCAGCTAACAAAATAAGTAAATTAATTATATAAAGTATAAATCTCAGGACTGGGGAACATGCATGGTCAGTTAAGTCACTTGGCCACTGTAGGTGGTTTTTTAAAAAACATGATTCACATCTGCTTCAATCACATACACATTCATTGCAAGTGTTTTGTTTTGTTTTGTTTTCCTGGCCACACTGCATGGTATGTGGGATCTTAGTTCCCTGACCAGGGATCGAACCCACGCCCCCTGCATTGCGAGCACAGAGTATTAACCACTGGACCACCAGGGAAGTCCTGCAAGTGTTAAATTAGACAATTGATGCTAACAACTTAAAACTATGATCTTAAAAGAAAATTCAGTTTAATACAAAGAAACTCAAGAAGAAAATTTCAGGACCCTTGATCAGAAGCTTTTGATGCCTCTCACACTACGCTAGTGTACACAAAGGTTCAAGTAAGGCTGATAAAGAAGAGTTGTTTCCTTTTCCCTTTGAAGACATGATCCAAGAAATAGGGGAACTGCACATTCTATAGCAACTAGCCATCCATCCATACACTGCTAATAAAGGACTCCTTACATTAGTAACTAGCCACATTTTAAAAGCCTTGGCCAATGTTACAAAAACAAAACATTTAGAGTAATATTTACGAATACAAGCATAATTGTTTTTTTTTGCCTTCTATAAATAATAATCTTTGAAATGCTAAAAGTGAGTTCCAGCTGTGGTTCTTTTCTGGTGTGGGAAGCTGCAGGTGCACGTGGGATGGTCTACTGATTTACCTTCTCAAAATATTCTTTGGAAGCAGTCGGATGGGGCTTGATTGTAGGAGAATCTGGTGTCCAGTTGGCTGGGCAGACTTCTCCATGGGTTTCTACAAACTGGAAAGCCTTCACCAAGCGGAGGGTCTCTTCCACGCTTCGACCCACTGGGAGATCATTGACGCTCAAATGTTTGATGACTCCGTTGGGGTCAATTATGAAGAGACCTCGTAGTGCAAGGCCGGGACCTTCTAACAGCACACCGTAGTCTCGGGAAATCTGTTTAGTCAAGTCTGACAAGAGTGTGATGTGCATGTGGCCCAAACCGCCATTCTTCCTTGGTGTGTTTATCCAGGCCAGGTGGGTGAAGTGGGAATCCACTGACACTGCAACGACTTCACAGTTCACATCGTGAAATTCATTGGCTTTGTCACTGAAAGCAATAATTTCTGTAGGACACACAAAGGTGAAATCCAAAGGATAGAAGAAGAGCACTAAATATTTCCCCTTAAAGTCATCAAGGCTTATTTCTTTGAACTCTCCATTGACAACAGCTGTACCCTTAAAATAGGGCGCATGCTGGGTGACGGCAGGGGCATGGCATGAGGAACTGGTGCTAAAGGCGAATTTTGCTTGAGCAGAGCCAGACCACAGTGCATTTGTCAAGCACGTTCTTCGAGAAGCAGCAGGCCTAAGGGCTGCAGAGGCAGAAATGCCCCAAGGAATGGCACTCACTTGTCGGACAAGCGAAGTCCGGAGCAACCTTCCCGCCACGGCCGCCATCTTCAGGGTGCACGGCACCCACCCAGCTTTTAGTTTTGTTGATCCTTTCTATTGTTTTCCTGGTGTGTGTTTCATTTATTTCCACTCTAATGTTTATTATTCATTTTGCTAACATTGGGCTTAATTTTTTTTTCAAGTTCTTGAGGTGTAAATTTTGTCTTTTTATTTGAGACCATTTTAATATCTTAACATATGCATCTAACACTAAAACATCATCTCAGAACTGCCTTTGCAGCATGCCATAGGTTTGATATGTTGTACTTCCATTTTCATTTGTTTCAATATATTTTTAAAATTTCCCTTTTGATTTATTTTTTGATATGTTGGTTGTTCAAAAGTGTATTGTTTAGTTTCTACATATTTGTAAATTTTCTAGCTTTCCTCTTGTTGATTACTAGTTCCATACACTTGTGTTCAGAAAATATAGTGGGTATGATTTCAATCTTCTTAAATTTGCTAAGACTTGTTTTGTGTCTTATCATATGATCTATGTATGGAGAATGTTCCATGTACACTTGAGAAGAATGTGTATTCTGCTTCTGTTCGATGGAATGTCCTGTATGTGTCTCTTAATTCAATTTGGTCTAAAGTATGGTTCAATTACAACGTTGCCTTATTGATTTTCTGCCTGGATGATCTGTCCATTGCTTACTTTTATTAATAATCATTAACAACCATCCATATTATTAATGATTACTGATATTATATTAATAATTAATAATAATATTACTATTCATTGCTGATCATTACTATAATAGATGTTGACATCCCCTACATTTTTATAATGTTGTCTATTTTCTCCGTCAGATCTGTTAATATTTGCTTAAAATGCTTACCTGTGCCGATGTTGGGTGTGTATATACAGACTTACGATCGGTGTATCTTTCTGATGTAATTACCCCTTTGCCATAATGACCTCCCTTGATTCTTGCTACTGTTTTTTGCTTAAAGTATATTTTGGCTGATATAAGTATTACTACCCCCACTGTCTTTTCATTTTCACTCCTGTTGAATATATTTTCCCACCCCTTCACTTTGAGCTTTTGTGTGTCTTTAGAGCTGAAGTACATCTCTTGCAGGCAGCATATAGTCGGGTCTTCTTTTTATCCATCCCAGCAAACCCGTGTCTTCTGTTTGAATTTACTCCATTAGCACTGAGAGTGGTTATTGAAATGTAAGGACTGACCACTGCCATCTCAGTGATTGCTTTCTGGTTGTTTGAATTCCCATTGATTCTTTTTTCCCTTTGTTTCTGCTTACTTTTGTAAATCTGTGGTATTCTATTCCCCATTTCTGAATGTTTTCCTGAATCTACTCTAGATTTTTACTACCACAAGGCTTACATAAAAATCTGGTTGATAAAACAATTACTCGCATGGACTATTAATAGTTGACCAACAACAGTAGGGAGAAATCTCTAAATCAGTGGTTTGCAAATATTTTTAATCATGTCATCCCATCAGTAAATTTTTTGATAATACACAGCTAATATATGTATGCTCATTTATAAATTCTATACCTATATAATCGTACAATTATTCTATAGTATATAAAGTCTACAGGAATAAAATATAGAGTGGTGCATTAAAAATCAAAATGGAGACTTTGATATTTTTTCTGCACCCTCCCCAGTGGATCGCCTTAGGCACCGAGTTTTGGAGACCACTGTCCTAAAGGTTGCTGATGCAAAAGACATATGACAAAACTTGAAAGCTGAGTCTCTTAGTTTCAGAAGAATCTGATTCCGCATGAATGCAATTCCAAATGTACACAGGTACCATACCCGTGTCTTCATTAACAATGATTAGATTTACTGTCCAGATTTTTATAAGGAGAGTATGCTACATCAATTTGAAAAAAAAATACCCAAAACCAAAACCCAAAACAGAGACTCTATAGATGACTTTCAATGCAAAGTTACTTGGAAATATTTCAAGCTAGTACTTAGTGAAATATATAAAATGAGACCAATTAATTGTGAATTTTCATCTTGAATACACATTGGCTTAATTATTTGAAATTAATTATAATTTTGTTTACCATAAGCTTTCTACTGTTTTTCTTTATATAAATTAGACTTGTTTCCTTAAGAGTTTTTACTATTTATACACATGTAGGTATTTCAATTTATATTAATAAGAATTATTACAGGGCTTCCCTGGTGGCACAGTGGTTGAGAGTCCGCCTGCCGATGCAGGGGACACGGGTTCGTGCCCCGGTCCGGGAGGATCCCACATGCCGCGGAGCGGCTAGGCCCGTGAGCCATGGCCGCTGAGCCTGCGCGTCCGGAGCCTGTGCTCCACAAGGGGAGAGGCCACAGCAGTGAGAGGCCCGTGTACCGCAAAAAAAAAAAAAAAAAAAAAAAAAAAAAAGAATTATTACAAATTGTGTCTGAATTTCATAGCAAATAGTATATATAATGTTAAACACTACAAAACAGACTTGTTTAATAGTTTAACAGATATGTTTAACCCTTCTTTTTTTAACATATTTATTGCAGTATAATTGCTTTACAATGGTGTGTTAGTTTCTGCTTTATAACAAAGTGAATCAGTTATACATATACATATGTTCCCATATCTCTTCCCTCTTGCGTCTCCCTCCCTCCCACCCTCCCTATCCCACCCCTCTAGGTGGTCACAAACCACCGAGCTGATCTCGCTGTGCTATGCGGCTGCTTCCCACTAGCTATCTACCTTACGTTTGGTAGTGTATATATGTCCATGCCACTCTCTCACTTTGTCACAACTTACCCTTACCCCTCCCCGTGTCCTCAAGTCCATTCTCTAGTAGGTCTGTGTCTTTATTCCCGTCTAGGTTCTTCATGACCTTTTTTTTTTTCCTTAGATTCCATATATATGTGTTAACATACGGTATTTGTTTTTCTCTTTCTGACTTACTTCACTCTGTATGACAGACTCTATGTCCATCCACCTCACTACAAATATCTCAATTTCGTTTCTTTTTATGGCTGAGTAATATTCCATTGTATATATGTGCCACATCTTCTTTATCCATTCATCCGATGATGAACACTTAGGTTGCTTCCATGTCTTGGCTATTGTAAATAGAGCTGCAATGAACATTTTGGTACATGACTCTTTTTGAATTTTGGTTTTCTCAGGGTATTTGCCCAGTAGTGAGATTACTGGATCATATGGTAGTTCTATTTTTAGTTTTTTAAGGAACCTCCATACTGTTCTCCATAGTGGCTGTACCAATTCTCATTCCCATCAACAGTTCAAGAGGGTTCCCTTTTCTCCACACCCTCTCCAGCATTTATTGTTTCTAGATTTTTTGATGATGGCCATTCTGACCGGTGTGAGATGATACCTCAATGTAGTTTTGATTTGCATTTCTCTAATGATTAGTGATGTTGAGCATCCTTTCATGTGTTTGTTGGCAATCTGTGTATCTTCTTTGGAGAAATGTCTATTTAGGTCTTCTGCCCATTTTTGGATTGGGTTGTTTGTTTTTTTGCTATTGAGCTGCTTGTAAATTTTGGAGATTAATCCTTTGTCAGTTGCTTCATTTGCAAATATTTTCTCCCATTCTGAGGGGTGTCTTTTGGCCTTGTTTATGGTTTCCTTTGCTGTACAAAAGCTTTTAAGTTTCATTAGGTCCCATTTGTTTATTTTTGTTAACCCTTCTTAAATGACTCTTCAGGCCCTATTTTCTGAGTAACGGATGACTCCACACTCCATTTTCTTACTAAGGTTAGCCGTATTCATTTCCTTTGAGTACATTTAAATACATTGAGGTTAATCTTTTATTGCAGTAGCCTGATTTGTTTTCTTTATAAACTTATTTAAAGTAATTTTTATATTTATTTTCTTTAACTAGCACCATCCATCAAAATGGTTTACAAAACAAAATAGTGCTAAAAAGCTTATAAAGAAAAACCTACCCCATTGCAACTCCCAGTTCTGTTTCCCTAAAACAACCACTTCTAATTATTTTTAGCTCTTTCTTCTGGTATTTGATTTTCCATTGTGATAGCTGAGGATTCAGTTTTCTTATTTTCTCTCCTTCCCCATCTACCAACCTGTAATACAGTTACAGCACAATTTGGGGTTAAATCAATATTCTATGTTTACATTATTACTACTGTGTAATTATTGTTCAATGTTGATTACCTTTCCTTCTTCATAGGCCATTTTGTTTTTCTTGGGGTTAATAATTGCCTTTTTTGTATTCCTAGTTTTCTATGTATCTATTATTTCTTCTTCTCAGATCTTCCAATATGATTATAAAATCCCTCTCTGTACTATTTCCACATAGTCAACATGACAGTTACTCTCAATGTTGTTTTTCTGGACACTCATTTCCTGTAGCTGTTTGCTGTCATGTAGACTGGGTTTGACTTCAGGTCTGCTGCACAGACATTGTCCTGGAACTTTCATGCCCCTATCCAACCGTAGTCTCTATTTCTTACATCTTGTGTCTTTTTCTTTTTTAACTTCCTTATTTGGCTGAAGTGTATCTTCTAGTACTTTCCTAAGAAAGAGTGCTTTGGAATTATCATTTTTTATTTTATAAAAAAATTCGTATTTAAATTTGTTGTTGAGGTGTCATTGACATACAAAATTATATCAGTTTCAGGTATATGACATAATGATTCAATATTTATATATGTTATGAAGTGGTCATCACAATAAGTCTAGTTAACATCTATCACCTTACATAGTTACAATTTTTTTCCCTTGTGTTGAGAACTTCTAAGATCTATTCTCTTAGCAACTTACAAATATGTAATACGTTATTATTAACAATAGGCACCATGCTGTACGTTACTTCTCCATGACATATATATCACTGCAACTCTTCTGCACTGATGGGCATGTTCTATATCTGTATTGTCTAATATAGTAGCCACTAACTACATGTGACTATTGGGCACTTGAAATGTGGCTAGTGTGACTGAGGATATGAATCTTATTAAATTTTAATTACTTTAAACATCCCTGTATGACTAGTGGCTACTTATTGGATAATGACTAGTGTAGTTCTTAATGACTGAGTTGTATTTTGCCCAAATGAGAGCATAAAGTACTCTTAGGATGTTTGAGCATTTAATTCCCAAATAAATCATTTCTAGATTTTTTCTTTCTGTAGAACACTACTTCATGAACACAGGCTTTTCAACCACCACATTAGCACATTTTTGAGCTATGTAATAATCTATGACATGTGGGTGACAAATGCACATATCAAGGGCTATAAAAAATACATCAACATTCAGTTTTTATCACAATATTTTCAACTGTAGCAGATCGTCCTAATGCTACATAAAATTTTACAAATGAGAAAATTAGTTTTTTCACCCACAGTTGTCTAATTCTCAATCATAACTTAAAATTAACTTCTTAGCTTAGAATCATGTATTAGCTTTCTACTGTCCTTCTTTAGTTATTAATACCCGAGTTACTCTGATGGTATTTATCTATGCAGATTTAAGTAAAGCTGCAATTCATAGAGCCTATAAAAATAAGCTGCGGTGTGTGTGTGTGTGTGTGTGTGTGTGTGTGTGTGCGCGCGCGCGCGCGTGCGCGCGTGTGCACGCAAACACACACACATATGAAAGCATATCACCACAAGGGGGCAGCCTTGTCATATTTTATTTTTCTATTTTCTTGTGCTACGTTTATTGACTCTCAGAAAAGAATCACAGAATTGCCAAGTGATGTTTAAGCTGCATGAGACAAAATATATTGAAAATGTGACCAGAAAAAAAGGTCTATTCAGATCTTCTGCCCATTATTAAATTGGATTGTTAGGGGTTTTTTTTTGTTTTTTGGTTTTATTTTTGCTATTGTGTTGTATGAGTTTTTTGTATATTTTGATGTTAACCCCTTATTGGATATATGATTTGCAAATATTTTCTCCCATTCAGTTGGCTGCTTTTTAATTTTGTTAGTGGTTTTAATTTCTGTGCAGAAGCTTTTTAGGTTGATGAAATCCCACTTGTTTTTTTCTTTTGTTACTTTGCTTTTGGTGTCAGTTCAAAAATTTATTCCCAAGACCTATGTCAAGGAGCCTATATGTTTTCTTCAAGGAGTTTTACAGTTTGGGGTCAAGTCTTTAATCCATTTTGAGTTAATTTTTGTGTATGGTGTAAGATGGGGTCCAGTTTCATTCTTTTCCTTGTGGCTATCCAGTTTTCCCAACATCATTTGAAGTTATAATTTTTAGATGCTTGCATATCACAAAATATTTTGGAAACCCTCATATTTGGTTGGTAGTTTGGCTAGGTGTACTATTCCCAAGTGAACATCATAATCCTTCCAAATTTTGAAGGCTTTACTTCAGTCTTCTGATGATACCTAGCTTTGCCCTTAGAAATCCAATGCTATTCCTATTTCCATTGTTTGATACATGAGTTGTTTATCTCTCTGGAAATGTTAGGATAGTCCTTGTATCCACTGCTTTGGATGGGTCGCTTTCCATTCAATGTGTCTAGAGCACTAAGTGTGCTCTTCAATCTGGAGACTTAAAACTTCAGTCCTGGGAATTTTTCCTGCATTGTTTCTTCACTACTTTTCTTCTCTCTGCTTTCTGTTTCCTCTTCTAAAATTCCTATTAGTCTTAGATGTTGTATTCTAAATTATCTAATTTAAAAATTAATTCTTCTCTTAGTTTTCAGCCCTTAGTACTTTAGAGTTATTTCTGCTGATTCTATTGAATATTTTACTTTGATGATCATATTTTTAATTCCCCCACATTTCATCTGTTCTTTATCCTATTTTCATGGAATGCTGCTTTTATTCTCTCTCAGGATAATATAGACTTTTCAGCAACTTGCATTGTTTCTGTATCTTCTGGGTCCGTCTTTTTTTTTTTTTTTTTTTTTTTTTTCCTGTTTCATTTGCACTCTATTTTCTGTTGGAGATTTTCCTCAAATGTCTGTTGATCTAAGCTGGCCCTTAATGCTTATGAGGAAGACACTGAAAAGGCTGTGATTTCCAGTTAAGGCTGTCATCTGGTGGACTTCAGTAGAGCACGGTGGACATTTTTCTTTGGAGATCTCCCACATCATTACTTAAACTTTTTCCAGATAATAATACACCTCCAGTATCTTTCCTGAGGCAATGTCCATCTGTCTGCTGTCATTGTGGGAGCAGTGTGGATGAAGAGATCTCACAGAGCCACATTCCGTTGACAGATTTTTACTGAATTCCCATGAGTTCAGCCTCTCCCTGCTTGGTGTCTTTCTGGTTCAATTTCTTTGGTTTAAGAGGGGTTATGCTATGGTTAAATTAAAATCTTACAGCATTGATTTGAAACCAAATCGTATTTTGGGGGAGGTTTAAACAAAGCTGGAATTTATAGAAACTGTAAAAGTAGGCTGTGGGGTGTGTGTGTATTTGGGCACAAAAGCATATCACCACAAGGGGGCAGCCTTGTCTTATTTTTCTCTTTCCTTGTGCTAGGTTTATTTACTCCCAGAAAAGAATCACAGAATTGCCAAGTGATGTTTAAGCTACATGAGACAAAATGTATTAAAAATGTGACCAGAAAAAAAAAAAAAAGTTTCAGAAAAATGAAAATTTCCCTTTTTTTTCTTGGTGTAGGTAAATTATACTTTTAAAGATTGAAGCTGGTTTGCTATTATTTATATAGTAAGTGTACCGGCTGGAGTTTTTCAGGCAGCAGAGTAGAAAGTAACAACATAACTGGGGATGTATGGTTTTTTAAATTGTGTCTAATTTATTGTCCAAATAGATTTCCATTTAAAAGACTGTATCTTTTAATGATTTGTGCTGTGAAACATACCCAGGTCTCACCCCTGAATTTATTTGCAGCCTTGGAGGCTAGCTACACAAGGGAACAGACCCTGACTGTGGGACAAAGAACAGTGGCAGACTGGGTAAGGCACAAAGTTGGCCCTAAATGCCGACACCTGCCAAGTAGGCTCCATGCTGCACCATCCCATTACAGAGTGACTCTGATGGAGGGAATCTGCTGAAAGTGAACTTGCCTCTGAACCCACCAGTTTACATTCTTGACCTTTTCAAATACACATTTTAATCTAAAACCTGCATGTCCTCTTTTCCCCCCTGCTCCCAAATAAAAAAGGAAGAAAAAGGAAAAAACAAAACTCATTCAACTACAGCATCTTGTGGTGAAGAAGACACATATGCCAGACATGATCACTATCTTCATGGAGCTTATAGTGGCATTATAGGGTGATAAAGGCTAGAGTATTGTCTAGGCAAAATACTGTTACATTAGTCAGGATGGGCCATGGTTGGCTGTGGTAACAAGTAACTTGAAAATCTCAGCAGCTTAAAACAGTGGCAAACTGCAGCCTGTGGGACACATCCAGCTGTGGCCTGTTTTCGTATGTCCTGTGAGCTAAGAAGGGTTTTATATTTTTAAACGGTGCTAAAAGGAAAAATATGTGACATATGACAGTGACCCCCAAAGCTTAAGTATTTATCATCTGGCCCTTTATAGGAAAAGTCTGTCCATCAGCACTGTAGGGGAGCTGTGCTCAAGACACCAGACTGGCTGAAGCCCTCCATTCCTGCTTCCATATCAGAGACAGGAAAGAAACAGCATGGCACACCATACCTCGACTCCTAAAACTTCTGCCCCAAAGTGTCACATATTACTTCTACTCAGAACTCACTGGTCAAAGCAAGACAAGTTTGCCAGGGTGAGGATGTGTTCCTCCCCTGGAAAGAATGTGAGTGAGCAGTTATATAATCTTCCACGACTATTATGCACAGAGGTAAAAATGTGACTAACTCTGCCCGGGGGGGGAGGGGTCTTTTGGTGAAGAGTTGGCCAGGAGAGGTAAAAGCGTGTCAGGCAGGGGTACAGCAAATGCAAAGGATTGGAGACCTGAAGTAGTACCGTGTGCCTAGTAGCAAGACGCTCAGTAGAGGATTTGGTGGGTGAGAAATGGGACACCGACCTCTGTTCAGAGGTTTATCTTCAGGATTTCAGACTGGAAATTCTGTGATTAGATTTGGGATGGAGGGATCATTGTTATGGCAGGTGAGGGGGCACTGTGGGGAAAGATCAGAGACAGATCCCCAGTTTAGGAGATGTATCAGTTAGGATGTGTTTGGGTTCAAAAAGCCAGAATACCAATGGTTTAATCCATGAGGACACATAGTTATCTCATAACAAGAGGACTGGATGTGGGCCATGCCAGGGCTGGTTCAGCAGCTCAAGGAGGTCAGCCACAATCTTGGTTTTTCTATCCTTTCTCTCCATTTTCCCCAGCAGATTGGCCAGATCTCCAGGTATCATTACCAAATTCAAACACAAGAAGCAGGGTGGCAGCTAGGATGAAAAAATATTCTGCTCTTCTAATGCCTACTCCTTTTATCATGAAAGAGAATCTTTCACAGAGGCCCTTGTTAAACTTTTTACATTCTGTTGGCCAAAGCCAATTTATGTGACCCTCCCTGGCTGTAAAGGAGATCCTGTAGGTGAGCTCCCAGCTTCTACAGTTGCAGATGAGAAAGGGAGTGGGGCTGGGCAACGACTTTTGGAGAGCTAACTCGTGGTACTTGCCACTAAAACCTCTTGACATTTTTCGTAAAAACATGATTTGCGTTTTACCTATGGCAGAAGGAGAAGAAGATGTGGCAGAAAGATCATATTCAGCAGTTAACTGGGACCCAGAATCAAAAAGATTTGCTGGTCAGTTAATGAGGTATGAAAACAGTTGAGAAAGAGTCTGAGTTTGTGGGACTGTGACATCATTGGAAAAGAATTGGGTGAGGAAATTTAAGGTGTGGGATTTTAGACATACTGATTTAGAAATCTGATTATATCCATTCCTGGTTAAAATTCTTCAAGTAGCTCCCCATGACTTTTAAGATAGAGTTTAGATTCTTTAGGGCACTCAAGGCCCTTTCTTCCTGATCTCACCCTTGCCCTTTGCTCTGGATTCATGGGACAGATTGCTGTTTTCCGAATGGACAAGGCTGTGGTTGTATTGCTCTGCAGCTTCCAAAATGCTGCGCTCTGTCTGGAATGACCTGCTGCTACTCACTTCTAATGCCACTCCTCCAGGTGGCATCTTCGATGCCCATATCTGATAGGTTCCAAGTCTGGGCTCCCTTAGTACAGTGAGCTTGCCTTGCCCATAACACCTGAGACATTGGTTTGTTGCCATCCCCTCCTTGAGGTAAGGGAAACCTTGACTTTGTTCCTCTGAGAGTACTTAATAAATATTTATTGAATAAATATATAAAAGAATGAATGAGTGAGTGAATTAATTTTGAGGTCTTGATATGATAGCTAAGATTGCCTGAAAAGAGTGCTTCAATGCAGGAAGAATTGGGGATAAAGGTGGAAATCGGGTCCATAAATGGGGAAAGATACAAGCGGTTCCCACTGTCATGTCAGCAAACAGTGTAACCAAAAGTATTGAAATGAAAGATTTTACTTTCTTGAATACCAGCAAAGTTTGAGAAATCAAATTAGATCTGTCTTGTATTGCCAGAATGCTTGGCATTTTAATTGTTTCTAGAGAATTAGAGGATTTTAATTGTTGTTGGTTGGCTCGACTGCTTCTGAGAAATCTGTGCCCTCACAGGAGAAAGGAATTAGTTTTGCTCTTCTGATAGGGGACTCAAAGTCTTTATATGTATGTTATCTCATACACCTGTAAGATATCCTGGTAAATATGTATATGATGACTCTATTTGTAGCTTTTGTAGGTCTCTTGACCTATCTTGCCTTGAACGTTTTCTGTGGTCTACTTCCTGTTAACCAGGTATAGTGTCTATTTGAGTTTGAGCTGACACAGAACTTTGAGTGCTCTCAAAATACTACAGAATATTGAGTCATTTATACTGCATACCCTCATAGCATCTGTTGTTGGAAGGGTAGCCATAGAATTTCTGGAATTTCTCTCATATAGCTTTCATGTTATGGAAAAAAACCCAAATTTCCTTATATTACCATTGGGTCATGTAAAATGAAGAAATATTGAAGCAAATTCAGTCAAACCCAATTTTGTATAAAATTCTCACACTGTTAGTGGGTCATTCTGCAATTCTGAGAGTTGAATAGTACTTGCTTGGAGGAAGAAATGAGAACGGTAGTAGAGGGAAAGAGCACGGGGGGGATTCCTAACCCTGGGCCAGCTGATTGTTAGCCTCTTCTGATGAGACAGTGGGCTGGGAGAGAGAATATGGAGACACCAAATCTTCACCACCTCAGGAAAAAATTGGAAATAAAAACTCCCCAATGTTTGGTTTATAAAGCCTTTTAGGTATATATGTGGCCATATAAAAACACTGAAGATGAAGGATAATAAAGTAGAGGTTATTTTAGTGTGTGTTTTCATATGGGCATATTGGGATATGATTTATTCCTCTGAGAAATTTCTAATCTAGGGAGTAGAATCTGATGTGTTCTGGACACATTAATTTTTCATTCTGTAAGCTTTCCCAAAGTGTGTTCTCTGAAGCAGCATGGTGAGTAGGTGGGAGTGTCTATTTTTACAGAGACTACTTCAACAGTGTATGGTACTACACATCTGATTGATCAATCTGCCCAACTTCATAAGTGTGCTGAAGCTATTGGAGACTTAGATTCTAGAATCATGCCACAGTGTGTGTGTGTGTGTGTGTGCGTGTGTGTGGTGTGTGTGTGTGTGTGTGTGAGAGAGAGAGAACCCCTGATTTCCTGCTTTTGTAAGAATCTGACCCTTAGCACTCCTACTTAATATTAGAACTTTGTGTAAAGTTCCATTTTCCCAAGTAAGAGTAATCAGAAACAAACTTCACACTGAAAAATAATTTTAGAAGAGCCAGTATTTAGTAAGAACATTGGTGTCCCCAATAATCCCTTCTACTGATAGATGTCCTAGAGTGAAGTGATATTCTTGTATCATAGATATGGAGTTATCCAGAATTCATAAAATACTCTGTGTCAGGTGTTAAATTTCATCCTGAAGCGCCAATCATAATAACCCCACCAATAGAAATCCATCAAATAATGATGCTGTTGAGAAAGAGAAATATATTCGCTCTACCTCATCCAGGGTAGGGTCTGCATTGGGTGGGAAGTTTGGAACAATGGGAAGTGACATGGTAGAAGAACTCCTTGGTATACCAGTATTAAATCCCCGTCCCCTCCCCCATTTAGGAAATATAATTTTATTTTATTTTTTCCCTTTATATTTACATTGAAATATAGTTGATTTACAACATTATGTTAATTTTAGGGATACCACGTAGTGATTAGTCATTTGCATACATTATGAAATGACCATTATGATAAGTCTAGTAACCAACTGTCTCCATACAAAGTTACTACAATATTATTGATCATATTCCTATGCTGTATATTACACACCAGTGACTTACTTATTTTATAATTGAAGTTCTGAACCTCTTAATCCCCTTCACGTATTTTGCCCTCCTCCCCCAGCTACCACCAACTACATATTTGTTCTCTGTTTTATCATTTTGTTTCGTTTGTTGGTTGGTTTTTAGACTACACATATAAATGGGATCATATGGTATTGACCTTTCTCTGCCTAACTTATTTCACTTAGCATAATACCCTCTAGATCCATTCATGTTGTCACAAATGGCAAGATTTCATATTTTTATGACTGAGTGATATTCTATTATATATATATATATATATAACACACACACACACACGCACACATATACACACACACACATATATACACACACACACACAATATCTTCTTTATCTGATCATCCATGGATGGGAACTTAGGTTGCTTCCATACCTTGGCTTTCGTAAAAAATGCTGCAATGAACATTGGTGTACATATATATGTTTTTGAGTTAGTGTTTTTGGGTTTTGAGAGGGTTAATAACCAGAATTAAAACTGCTTGATTGTATGGCAATTCCATTTTTAATTTTTTGAGGGGCCTCCATACTCTTTCTGTAGTAGATGCACCAATTCACAATCCCACCAAAAATGCACAAGGTCTCCCTTTTCTCCATATCCTTGTTAATGCTTGTTATTTGTTGTCTTTTTGATGATAGCCATTCTGGCAGGTAGGAAGTAATATCATTTGTGTTTCAATTTACGTTTCCCTGATGATTAGTGATGTTGAACATATTTCCATGTGTCTGTTGGCCATCCGTATGTCTTCTTTGGAGAAATGTCTGTTTAGATGTTCTGCCCATTTTTTGATTGGGTTGTTTGGGGGATTTTCTATATAGAGTACTATGTCATCTGGAAGGAGTAACAATTTTACTTCTTCCTTTCCAATTTGGATGCCTTTCTTTTCTTTTTCTTGTCTCATTGCTGTAGCTATGTCTTCCAATACTATGTCGAATAAAAGTGGCAAGAGTGGGCATCCAGGTCTTTTTCCTAAAGCTGGAAGAAATAGTTTCAGCTTTTCATCACTGAACATGATGTTGGATGTGGGTTTGTCATATGGCATTTATTATGTTTAGGTATGTTCCCTCTATAGTCACTTTGTTGAGAGTTTTTATCGTAAATGGATGTTAAATTTTGTCAGAAATTTTCTTGCATGTTTTGAGATGATCATGATTTTTATTCTTCAGTTTGTTAATGTATCATATCACATTGATTGATTTATGGTTGTTGAATAATCCTCACATCCCTGGGATAAATCCCACTTGATCATGGTGTATGACCCTTTTAATGTGTTGTTGAATTCAGTTTGCTAACTTTTTTGCTGGTTATTTCACTTATGTTCATCACTTATATTGGCCTGTAATTTTTTTGTGTGACGTCTTTGTCTGGTTTTGGTTATCAGCATGATGCTGGCCTTGTAGAATTCGTTCAGAAGCATTCCTTTCTCATCATTTTTTTGGAATAATTTGAGAAGGATAGGTGTTAACTCTTCATTAAATGTTTTGTAGAATTCATCTATAAAGCCATGTGCTCCTGGACTTTTGTTTGTTATGAGTTTTTATTGTTATGATGATTACAGATTCAATTTCATTAATGGTAATGGGTCCGTTCATATTTTCTATCTCTCCCTGATTCAGTTTTTGGACATTGTATGCTTCTAGGAAGTTATCTATATGTCTTAGTATGTCCATTTTATTGGTGTATAATTGTTCATAGCTATCTCTGATAATCCTTTGTATTTCTTACATAAACTTAGTAAACAGTGCCCCAAACAGTAGCAGTGAGAGAAGTAATGAGATGTCAGTGGTTTGCCTGCAGGGCTGTCCCTCCCCCTTAGGGGCCAATATGACACAGTACGGACTCTAGAACTGGACAGCCTTGGTTTAATCCTGGCTCTACACCTTCCTGTATGAATTTGGACAACTTAATATTTGTAAGCCTCAATGTCCTTATTTGAAACTGAGGCGCTGGTGGTGATAATGTTAGTTCCTACCTCATAGGGTTGTTATGAGGATTAAAAGGGTAGATAGATAAATGACTGATAGATAGATGATAGATAGATAGATAGATAGAGGTAGATAGAGGTAGATAGCAATAGCACTGGAGTATAGCAGGGATTCCATAAAGATTAACTGCTATTATGCTGGGAACAACAGTCTCATTCTTTAGGAAAATAACTCTTCCCCTACTCCATTCCAAGTGACTCCCATGCTTCAGAGAATTTGCCTCTTGGGCCATATTTGCTTTGTCCAGACTTGGCACTTGTCCCCAGGCTGCCCAGTTCTAGCATTTCTGCCCTTGTTGGCAGAAATGCTAGGAGTCTTTCTTTCATTCAAGCAGATCTAATTAAAATTCTTTCCTGAGAATGCATGTAGCAGGACTCAGTAAAAAGGTAAAGCTTGGAGGTTGTAAGGCCCAGGGCTGTTTGGTGGCCATGTCTGCAGCCATGGAGGAAGTCAGTCTGAGAGAATGAGGCCAGCACCTGGAGAGAAGAAGAGAAGGAGTCAGGCCATGTGCTGCCCTGATTACATTCTCCCCAAGACCCAGCTGCAGCTTTCTTCTCCCTGTACTGACAGAAGCCTCTCGATAAATGTCTCTATTAGCCTGACCTTGCTGGATCCTTTCACTTGTCTCTTAGTTTGGGTTGGCCTCCAAAGCACACTCTGAGATAAAGATTCAAGTGCAAGTGGTTTATTCGGGAAGGGATCCTAGAAAACAAGGGTAAGGGGTTGGGACATGAGAGAGGGGAGGGAAGGCAGCCGATAAAGAATCTCTTGTGGCAAGCTACCACCGTGGGCCACTGGAGCTCAAATCTGCTGGAGCCTGTTTAAATGCATAACTCAATGACCCCACCTAAAAGGGGAGATTGGGGTGATTGTACAACAGCTCATACTTCTCACGGGTAAAGGGCTGTTTTGAGTGTACATGAATTCACTGACACCTCAGGCTTGTTGTGCTGTAGGCAGAGAAGGTCCAGGGAGTTAAAGAAAATCCTCAGACAAAACTACAAATGGCTGGCATTCAGGCCCGTGTGCTGTGAAGAAGTAAGGGTAAGGAATGTGGGCAGGACACCTACAGCATCTGCTTGGACTAACAAGGTAAAAAGCTCTGAACTGGTGCATTACAGACACCCTTACAGCACGGCCTCATGGCCTCTGAGTGAGCCAGGCAGAAGCTGTTTGTCTGATCCTCTTCTGTTCTCTAAACAAATCTAAACTTTCCCAACTCCTTCTGGACATATTCTTCTATGTTGATAGTTGGAAGTCATTAAAGAAATCCTGGACAATTGTTTTTAGATTTTCTTCATAGTTAGATGGAGTTGAGAATTTTTTTTTCCCACGGTCTCATCCAGAGAAACTTTCTGTCTCCTATAGTTCTGGGCTGCCACTGCTGGAACTGACTTTGCAAATAGGATGGCAATATGAGGCTGATGATGTACTTATCATTTAAAAATAGATGTGAGAGTAATAATTGTAAATCACAAGCCGATAATAATCTTCTCTCTGTGACAATCTCTGCTTCCTTGTATAAAGACTCTCCATTCATTGTTTACTTGGAAGTTGCTTGACTTTTTTTTTTTTTTTTTTTTGTGGTAGGCGGGCCTCTCACTGTTGTGGCCTCTCCCGTTGAGGAGCACAGGCTCCGGACGCGCAGGCTCAGCGGCCATGGCTCACGGGCCCAGCCGCTCCGCGGCACGTGGGATCTTCCCGGACCGGGGCACGAACCGGTGTCCCCTGCATCGGCAGGCGGACTCTCAACCACTGCGCCACCAGGGAAGCCCCTTGACTTCTTTTTTTAAAAATCAGTGTTTTGTTAAGGTGTCAGAATATACATTTTTATGTGACTTTATATTTAGAGAAAGTTGTATACTGATATATTGTAACTGAGAGATTGTATTATCCTTCTTTGTGAAATCACCATAATTAGTTAGTTATATACTTGATTTTTAACAGCTGGTGTTATTCAGCTTGAACACAAATACAGAATGTGATGTCAATCTATATGCCAGCTATCTTTTTATACATCATTAGAGATAATGATATACAGTTGATATACAATGAGTTGATATACAATGAGAAATTGATATACAATGAGAAATTTCAAGGCTGTTGGATCTGAATTTAATTTGTATTTGTGACTCACAGTAGGCAGTGCCTAATAATCATTTGATGGCTAGTGTAATCACTGGGTAAATGTAATCCATTTGTTTAATTGCCCAGACTCCTCACTGTATCTACAATTAATTGGTTCCCATTATAGGCCTCTTAATAGAGACTATAAAGCAGTAGAATTAGAGAAACCTGAAAAAGACCATTTAATTTGTGCCCTTTCACTACAAATCCTGGAGCTTCCCTACATCAGTTGAGCTTCAGAGAATTTGGAAAGAATTTGGTTAAAAGTAAATTGGTTGCAGTGATAATGTAATCAAAATAAAGAAATTACTATAAATGAATATTTTTATCACTGCTTTCTAAAATTTATTGGCAATTTTCAGGAATCTTTACATTATTTTTGGACACAATCATTTTTTACTTATTTTTAATTTTTCTTTTTGTTCCCATGTGTATTTGATATTTAATTCATTTTCAGCTATTGTGGCTATTTTACAGTGAAATGGGGGGGCAGATTAGATTGATTAAAATAATGGTAAGTGGTAGTACAGTAATGTGTTTGTTGACCTAGAAACATACCTGCAATATATTATTAAGTAGAAAGATAGGTTGCCGGTAGTATATATATTATGATTCCATTAAAAGCAGAATTATCAGAAAATATTTCTGGAGGCTTCATGGGCAAAAAGTTAATTAAAAATTAAAGGATGATAAATAAAGATAAACAAAAGAAACAAACAAAACTCCCCAACGCCCTCATATCACGAAAGTTTCAAAACTTGGTGATTAAAGTTTCTTCTATTGTTTCTTTATTACAGAAGCAGTATATTCCACTGACCTGATAAAAATAGACTTCCATATGTTTCCCCAGCAAAGATAAGTTTATTCAGGATCATCAGAGAATTGCAATTTAGGGCGTACAACCATGTTTAGCCACAGAAGAGTCCCCACACAGCAAGGGAAGGAGAATACTTTTATATCAGGGGTTGGGGGTTGGGAAACAAAAAGTTGAGAGGGCTATAGTAAACAAAGAGTCTAGGGCTTGTCATGGGCTGAGTCCTTGCCAGGAAAGAAGAGGAGTCTTTCTTCTTCCTTTTGGACTCTGCTATTGTTGCAGGGTGTGAGGCCTCCCCTTTCTGGTCTCCTGATTCTATTTAATTGAGGTTTCTGTTTATTCATTTTTGCATTTCCCTCTTTTGATCAATATCTTTCTCTGAAAGTATCACTGATCATTAGTCAGGTGTTCTAGTTTCAGTGACTTTTGGTCTTTCGGTGTTAAGAAGGTCTTTTCCTGCATGTAGTGTTTCACGTCAGAGAAAAAGTACACAGATTGGAAACCTATTAAGGGCACATTCGAGTAATAAGGGTGGGTAGAAGGGAGAACTCTCAAGCACTTTTAATCTAAAGTTAAAGATTACCAAGATCTTGTTACCAAGATCATAGTCACTGGAGCTCTTCTGAAGCATTATGTCATCATCAAAAGTTGGATGACAGGGCTTCCCTGGTGGCGCAGTGGTTGGGAGTCCGCCTGCCGATGCAGGGAACACGGGTTCGTGCCCCGGTCCGGGAAGATCCCATATGCCATGGAGCGGCTGGGCCCGTGGGCCTTGGCCGCTGAGCATGCGCATCCAGAGCCTGTGCTCCGCAACGGGAACGGCCGCAACAGTGAGAGGCCCGCGTACCGCAAAAAAAAAAAAAAAAAAAAAAAGTTGGATGACAAACTTCCAACAGGTCTTGTTCAGATATCTTGGGAAAGCTCTCATCAGATGTCCTCTGCTTCAGTTCTGGGAAATCTTTACTTTCAGGTTACCAGATGCTGTGCAAGTCCAGTCAAGGTTTGGCAATTTCTTTAGGTGTGTACAGTGAACCCAAGAGTCTACTACTTGGAGTTTGGTAGCACAAGAGTTGGTTAGCAATACTTGATAGGGCCCTGTCCAGCTAGGTTGAAGAAAGTTCTTCTGGAGATGGCTTTTGCAATAGATGAAATCTCCAGGTTGCAAGGTGTGATGCTTAAAGTCTTCATCTCCCAAGGGCACACTGTGAAAAGACTACTCTACCAAAACATGGTTATTTTTAACAGGATCAGTTAGATCTTTGCAATATTGAAGTAACTTTCCTTTTATCAGTTGTGGGTCAAAAGAGGTAGAAGCCAAGTGCATGGGGTCCTGTGACTATTTCAAAGGGTGACCGTTATGACTTCCAAGAGGGGTGGATCTGAGATTTAAAAGGACCAGTGGCAATGCTTTTGGCCAAGGTATTTGGAGGACCTCTATGAATGTTTCCAATTGAGTCTTAATTATGCCACTAATGTATTTGACTAGAGGATTGAGGATGGTAAATGCAGTTGTATAACCAGCCAAACAGAACCTGCATGTTGAAGTACCTGGCCGGTAAAATGGGACCTTTTATCACTATGAATTTTGAGAGGAGTTCCCCATGTAGGGATAAACTTTTCTGAAAGGATTTTACCGGCAGAAGAGGCAGTAGCCTGTCTTCAAGGGAAGGCATCAGTTCCATGTGAAAACATACAGACCATGACTAAAATATATTTATATCCATGAGATGGAATAAGTTGTATGAAATCCATTTGTGAAACTTCAAATGATCCATTAGGCAGTTCAAAATATCCAGGAACAGTATGAACGAACTTCCTGGGGTTGTCCTTTGGACACGTGAGACAAGTGAGGCAGGCAGTTTTTGCAGGCTTGTTAATGTTTCCCCACCAATACTGATTCATGAAGGCTGTCATTGTGTCAGTAGACCAATCATTTAATGCATGTTCACCAGTGAGGAGTGAGAATTTTAGTCTCTGGTAGAACTGGGTTTTTATTTGGTCCAAAACAGAGCTTTCTCTTCTTATCAAACCAAAAATCGTTGAATTTCCAATCTTGGTTTTCCTATTCAGAGGCCAACTATTGGGCTTCTCTAGCCAGTTTTTCTAAATCATCATTTGGGAAAATATCCCTTTGAGACATGACAGATGTTTAGCTGCTGTGGATCCCTTTAAGGACAGCATTCCTTGTGGAAATGTCATCAAGATGATTTCCCCTAGCTTCCAGAGAGCCAAGTTTAGAATGCTCTAGAATCTAAATAACTAAAATGGCAGGTAACAGTATTGAATGTAACAATTTCTGAACATAAGGGCCATTACAAATTTTATTTCCACAGGAAGTACGGAAGCCATGTTGCTTCTGCAACATTCTAAAATCATGAGGTACTCTGAAAGCATATCTACTGTCAGTATAAATTTTGGCAGTTTTGTATGTGGCTAAGGTACAGGCCCATGTAAGAGCATATAATTTAGCTTGTTAGGCTGAAATAGCCACAGGTAAAAATGCTGCCTCAACAATATCAAAAGGAGTTGTAATAGTATATCCAGCACAGTATTTTCCATTATCACCTTTTAAATAAGAAACATCAGTGAACCATAAGAAGTCAACATTACCCACGGAATTTCCTGTAGATCATTCCAAGGAGTCAGGAGGTAGTCCACCAGCATTAAGCAGTCATAAGGGACTTCATTGGTGACAAAGGGGAGAAGAGTAGCTGGGTTAAGGTTATTACAATGTAAAAGAGTTATGTAAGGGGAGTTTAACAAAAGGATTTCATAGGAGGTGAGGCCATTGGTGAGAAGTATTGATCATGATGAGAATTCAGGAGAGCTTCTAATACAGGAGGTACAAAAATGGTTAAAGTGGATCTCACAACAATTTTCTCAGTGACCTTAACCAAAAGGACAGAGACTATAATGGCTCTAAGGCATTATCGGTCCAGTTCCTGGCTAAAATACCCTATGGATTGATGGCAGTTCCCGTGTTTGGAGGTGAATACCCCAAGGACATTCCCTTCCTTTTCATATACAAAAGAAAAAGGGGAACCTGATAATTGGGATGCCCAAGGGCAGATGAGTTCATCAAACTCTCTTTAAGGCCTTAAAGGCTATGTAGTTCAGTTTTTCCCATAAAATTAGGATTGCCATTTTTGAGTAAAACATACAGAGATTTGGCCAAAAGAGAGAAACAGGGTTTAGGCAAACTGCAATTTTTCTTTGGTGACTTCATGTTCCTTTAAGGCTTAGCTCAAAGCAAGTGGTTGCTGTCTTCCTGTGAGAAGGCTTGAGGAGAGCAAAAAACATATTATCCACATGTTGCAACAAAGTAGAACCTCTAGGGAACTTTATATGATCCAGACCAGCCTTCAGGACTTTTGAGAAATAAGGACTCCCAGTAAAACCCTGAGGCGTTATTGTCCACTTGAATTGTCTGTCTTCCCAAGTGAAGGCAGAAAATTATTGACTAGTTTTATCAACTGGAATACTAAAGAATGCACTGCATAAATCAATTATAGTAAAGAATTTACTTCAGTGGGAATGGATGTTAGAGCTTTATAAGGGTTAGGAACAAAAGGGTGTCATGGGATAAGAATATTGTTTCTTGCTTGAAGGTCCTGGACAAACCTCCATCCTCAGCCCTTAGGTTTTCTCACCAGTAAAATGGGAGAGTTACAGGAACTGGTACAAGAGAAAATGAGGCCTTGAGCCTTGTAATCTTCTATTATGGGCTTTATGCCTTGAAGGGCTTCTTTAATTATAGGATATTGATTAATCCTTGAAAGAGGTTTTGAGGGGTCTGTTTGAATTTTTATGAGAGGTACACTGTGAATTTTGCCAACATCAGTTGGAGATTTTGCACATAAGGAAAGTGGTAGTTGATTCAAGAAGGACAAATGGTCAGTATTTCCAGAATCAGCACTAGTACCATCAGGGTACAAATATGGGACAAATAAAATAGGTCAAAGTGTCATTTAATTCATCTGGAGAGTTACTTTGATGACTACTGTCAATGTGTACAATTATTTCCCCTTTTTGGGAGAAAGAAATTCTGGAGTGATACTTCTCTAAGAGGTCTTGGCCTAATAAATGGACAGGGCAGAGAAACTAAGGAGAAATGTGTGTGTATCTCTCAAAGAGCCTAAACAAAAGGGAATAGGTTCAGAGACAGGAACTTCTTGAGGTTCATTAGAGCTCCCCACTATTTGAACTGTTTTAGTACTCGGAGGCAGGGGCAGCTTTATAGTAGTGGGGCTGAGCACCAAGAATGTGGCTCTGGTGTCAGTTAGGACTGGAAGAAGTTAATTCCCAATATGGTGAAATGTTTCTCCAAACTGATTAAGAGGGAGGATTGGGAAAAGCCCCTGTAGTTCCTCAGAACTCTATCACTGAGGATTGGGAGGATATTGGAAGGCTGGTTAGAAGGATGAAGGCATCTAAGTGCTTAAATTTGTAACAATCTCTTTTCCAATGTCCTGGCTTTTTGTAGTAATAGCAGAAACTAGGAGGGTTTTAGTTCTGTTTGGGAGCTTTCATTTGCTAAAGCTGAAGATTAAGAATTTTGGTGGTCTTCCTTTGAGGTGACTCATCTAGAGTGTGAGAGAGTTGTTTTGCCAGATTAACTCAATCTGGAGTGGACATTGTTTTCCATTCTATCCTGGTCCTTTTTACTAGAAGAGGAAGGTCCCAGTTCAGCCCATTAATAAATATAGACTTAAAAGCTACTGGTGGAATCAACATCTGAAGGAAGGAAGACCAGAATTTTCTTTAAAAACAACCTGAAGTCAGTAATAATGAACAGATTCATCATATTTGTGTGTGTGTGTGCGAGCCTGAATTTTGTTCTTATCAACAGGCTTTGGAAAAGACCTAGGAATTGCTCAATGAAGTTGCCTAGTGATTGCCTGAGCCTGAACTTATAAGATTAGTGGGCTAGTCTCGCAGCTGTAATTCTAAAGACCTTTAAAGACTTCTCCAACTAGAAGGTTTCATCCAATGCTGGGCTTTGTCTTTATTGACAAGCATATGAACTAACTTATGTAAGTCAGAGAACCCAGTTGTTAAGTTTGAATGACTACTTTAAATTCCTCATCAAATCTGTGAGATCGGATCTTCAGTTACTTTGGGAAAATCTTTGACTATGGCTTGCAGTTCAGCTTTAGTCCAGGGAATATAAGAAATTAAGGGTTTAGCCTTTGGATCATCAGAAGTGTTAATTTTGAAGGGACAGGTACTGACATGTTCAGAAGAAAAGAGAGTGGAGAGAGTTTCAGGGAAAAGAGGAAGTATGGTGAAACACTTAGTATGAGGGATTTGAGGGTACTGAAGAGTGTAGGTGGCATAGAAGGGAAGGAGGAAGATGGTGCTGGAGTTGAAGTCTGGCCACAAGCTGAGGGAGAGAGACAAGAGGGCACAGAGACAGAGCCTGAGAAAAAGAAGCCAAGGAAGAAGAGTCTGAGGCCTGGGAGACATTTTATCTTTAATCATTATATTTGCTTCAGTTAACCTTAAAATATTATTTTGCAGAGAGGCAATTTTGGACTCTGATAACATTGGGAAGCCTCAAAATTCCAATAAAAATAAGCATCCCACTCAGTTCTGCAAATTTTTGAGCTACTGTGATCCAATCCAGTTTTAAGAAAATTAAGTTTGAGGATTTCAAAATTTTCCCATAATGACCATAGATATTCTAAACTGCCTTTGGTCAGATCACTCCATTTAGTTATAAATGCACATAAGGAAGGACCACTGTTTTTAAACATAGAATCAGCCAAAGTCCCTGTAAGGGGGGGCTCCTTCAAAATACTTAGATATCTGGGATCCCATTTCCTACAGGTTTTTCCTGTAGAATAAAGAATAATTTTCAATCAACTCAAACAACTTCCAGCACAAATAGCTCAATTCAAACAGCTTGCAAGCCAATCCCAGCCAGTCCTAAGGAAACAGCTTGGGCCTGGAGGCTACTTTTTAAGCAAGTCTCCAGAGGCAGCCCTTCCAAAGGAATAGGCCAAAGGCTGAAAAACAGCACCATTTCAGAGAAACAATCACTGTTCCTGAAGGAATGAGTCAAAGACTAGCCAGCTTCAGGAGAAGCAGCCTCTGTTCCAATGGGAATGGGCAGAAGACTTCTCAGCCCATTTCAGTGAAACAGTCTGATCTCAAATCAGACCAAAGTGCCAAACAGGTACTTACATACAGAATAGGGCCTTAAGTAAAAAGATGAAATCTTTTTAAAAATCCCAAATAAAGCCTGGAGAGTTTCAAATGCAAAGATACCATGAGCTTGGATCCAGAAGAAAGGTGTACTTTCAAATGCCAGTGTCTGTGAGAAAAGTAGTGAATGACAATGGGCTCAACTGTCATTATCCCACCTGTTTGTTCACCAAACCTGGAGCTGTTGGGAGTCTTCTCTGGTCCCCGTATGGGCCACTGAAATGTTGACCTAAAGCAAATAGACGGCCAGATATTTCTCCAGCAAAGATGGGTTCATTTGGGATCAGCAGAGAATTACAGTTTGGGGTCTACAATGACAGTGAGCCATGTGCAAGTCCCCACAGGGCAAGGGGATGAAAACACTTGTATAGAGAGGAAAAGGAAGTTAGGAGGGCTGTAGTAAACAAAGAGTCCAGGGCTTGTCATTGGCTGTGTTCTGGCCAGGAAAGAAGAGGAGTCTTTCTTCTTCCTGTTGGGCTCTGCTATTGTTGAAGGGTGTGAGAGTGCCCCCTTCTGGTCTCCTGATTCTATTTAATTGAGGTTTCTGTTTATTATCTTTTATAATTCTCATTGCCAAAAATAAGAAAAAAAATTCAGGTAAGAGAACTCCTAATCCTACTAACGCAGAGTGGGGATAAAACTTACAGAAACAACTTGGTGTCCTAATTTCAAATCTTTTCCTATGCAAATAACACACACACACTGATGTTAATGAATGCTTTCCTGTACGTTTAGTTTTAATATCTGTATTAAACTGTAATTAAACTATTTTAAAATATGTGTATTTTATTATCTGGCTAAATCATAATTTATTCAACCAGTCTCCTTTTTTAAGGTATTCAAATGATTTCCAGCTTCTCTCTAATTCATATAACACAGGATATGTATAATTGGCTAAAAATAAATTATAAATAAAAAGGCAAAATTTTTGTGGCAAAGTAATTATGAATATGTGGAAAATTCAAAGACAGCAAATATTAATTGGTGATCAATTTCTCATTTTCTTAAAGAAATTTTTATTTTCACCAGAATTTTTACTTGACCATTGAAATAAAAATAACTAGCTAGAAGTTTCTATACATTTATATGTATCAGTGTCAGAATTTAAACTAGGTCAGTGTTAACTTGAATGATTTTTGTCTAAGTAGTTTTTGACCAAATTCTTAGCCGCTGGAAAAGTAGCCATCCCTACAACACTTCCAGTTAACAGGGTCTCTCCTCCTAATCTATTCATATACAATTAACAAAAGATTTTAATTATCCTCTTTTTGTACTCTTGCCATATGAGTAAAGTTATGTTTCCTTAATTATGAGTATCACCTACCTAGTGATATATATTTTCAAGTTTTGTAGTAATGAATTAATGACAAATAATCTGTGTTTTGAGAGAATCCAATGTTTATCACAACCCCCTCTGCGGCTGCATCAATGGGGAACAGCAGAGCAAGTCTAGTGAAGGACAAGGGTAGTTGAAGGGGCTTTAAGAGATTAGTGAAATAGGAAATCAATCTGTGCTGAAGCCTTGTGTGGAGGGGTGTTTGACTGTGTAAGATTTGGATTAATAGCAAAAGGGAGGTGTTTCAATTTTAACCTTTACACTAGTGACAGGGCTCCCTACTTCACTGAGAAACTAGGAGCTATCGGAAGAGAATTCCCATAAGCTCTGCTGCCATGTCTACTTGCACCCATGTCTCTGAATGGCCAGCACCCCTGCACTCCTAGTGGAACCCAAGCCTCCCCCTGCGTCTCCATTTCCCCCAGGCCAGCCCTCTCAATTCTGCATCGTTAATTTCTCTGCCTCCACTGACTCATTCCTACCAATTGACAAGCATACTGTCATGTTTTCCTTCTTAAAAAACAAGCACAAAATTTGTATTTTTCTTTTTCTCTTCCAGCTAATGACCGAGTTTTCTCTGTTCTTTTGTAGCAAAACTCTGAAAGAGAGAACTTGGCATATAGTAGGTGCTCAGTAAATAATTGTTGCGT
Source organism: Grampus griseus (assembly GCF_964374135.1). Classification (NCBI taxonomy): domain Eukaryota; kingdom Metazoa; phylum Chordata; class Mammalia; order Artiodactyla; family Delphinidae; genus Grampus; species Grampus griseus. Next base: position 210,285 of record NC_138998.1, read on the forward strand.
AAACGAACAAATGAAAGCAGTTAAGGGAGTAAGGCCTTTGTGATAATCCAGGTGTGGGCTCATTTGAGCCTACTGTTAATGAGAACAAAAGAGAGATGGGATGTGGGGGTAGGGGGTATATGGAAAAATCCCCATAACTTCCTCTCAATTTTGTTTTAAACCTAAAAATGCTCTAAAAATAATCTTTAAAAAACGGGGGAGGTAGTATATAAACTTTGAAGGAAAAATTTTAAATCCATGGTGACATTTTATACACAGTTAACCCTTAAACAACATGGGTTTGAACTGAATGGGTTCACTTAAATGTGGGAATTTTTTTTTAACATCTTTATTGGAGTATAATTGCTTTACAGTGGTGCATTAGCTTCTACTGTATAACCAAGTGAATCAGCTATACGTATACATATATCCCCATATCCCCTCCCTCTTGCATCTCCCTCCCACCCTCCAGGTGGTCACAAAGCACCGAGCTGATTCCCTGTGCTATGCGGCTGCTTCCCACTAGCTATCTATTTTACATGTGGGGATTTTTTTTTAATAGAAAATATTACATTACTACACCATCCAAAGTTGGTTGAACCTCCAGATGTGGAACCTCGTATATGAAGGAATCAAGTATATGGAGGACCGATTATAAGTTATGCAAGGATTTTCAACTTTGTAGAGGGTCGTTCTCCTAACTCCTGTATCGTTCCCATATAAATTGTATACGTAACATAAGAGAGGAAATATCCCATAATTTTAGAATTCTATGAGGATAAGATTAATTGGTGGTACAATGGATGGATATACTTGATAAGAGTAATTTGTTTTCTTGCTTGAAGTATTTTCATTTTTTATATATCTCTTTCTTTTAAGAATAAAAACCCTATTATCTAACATTACAGATACTTGTTCACCAGTTAAGCTTTCTAGTTAACTATTCACTTTCAGAGGTGAAGGGTCCATTCTCCAGGAAGAAAAGCCTCTTTTCCCATACCTTACCATAAATGGCCAAGTTCCAAAGCCCTCCAATCAAAACCTGCCCCACCAGTTTTTCTGCATATCAACCCCTAACTCATAAAAGTTTGACCAAACCCCAAATCCAAGAGACAGATTTGAGAGCTTTGCCTCCTGTCTCATTGCTGGTCAACCTGCCAATAAACCTTTTTCTTTTCTCAAAATCCGGTGCCATGATGTTGGCTTCTATGCATTTCAGGCAGCAAACCCTTCCTTGGTAACACCAGGAGTTAGGACCTCAACATATCTTTTGGGGGACACAATTTAACCCACAACAGCATTTATGTAATTAAGGAAGACATAGCTAAGAATTTGCAAAGAAGCGAGGGTGATTAATTTAGTTTTGAGTATGTTGAGTTTGAGTTGCTTTAAAGCAGTAAGATTGTCATGTCCAATAAGCAACCCATATATGTTTAAGGAGCCTCAGCAGAGAGTTTCTGGCTGGTGAGGAAACATAGAGTCATCAGTATCTAGGTGGCTGTGAAACAGACAAGTGCTGAATGGTACCTTGAGGGGCCACAGCATTTAAGGGGCGGACACAGAGAGAGGAAGCCTTGGGGGGGCTTGAAAAAGAGTAGGCAAACAGGAGGTAGAAGAAGAAAAGCCAAGAGAAAATAGTGTCAGACAAGACATGAAAAAGTTTCTGAGAAGGAACACAATGCTTTTTTTAGGTCAACAGCATCCTGCACTGTAGAAAGGTTTATTGAGAATTTTCATCTTCATAGAATGATTACATGACTCAGTGGAAAGGATTGAAGAATATCCCTTGGATATGCAGATAGGCAATGATTATCAAGAATGGTTTTGGGGAAGTGGTAAGGGCTGAGGCAAGACTTCAGCGGGGAGGGGAGGTGACAAGCAATGGCAGGTAGAACTATGGCAACAGTTAGTAGAGAAAACTCTGCTGTGAAGGAACGTTAGAGTGAGGCTGATGGCTAGAAATCAGGAGACTTGAGCATGTTTTTGTTCAGAGCGGAAGGAGCCATTGATGGAGAAAGAGATCAAAGGTGGGAGAGAGGGCATAATCTGTTGGGGTAAGCAAGAACTCAGGGCTCAGCCTCCTACTTTAGACAAAGTGCCTTTGTTTTGATCTCTTCCATACATTTTGCCCATTATTTAATATAAAGAGAGTTCTGGAAAATCTTTGAAAACTATTGAATTAGATGTTTCAGTTCTAAAAAACAGTCAGTCATTACCTATAGCTCTATACAGAGTAATGTACAGTAATAGCCTGAATAAACTCATTCAGATAATCCTGGTTTATTTAAGGTCATGTCTTCAGAAGGAACTAAATTGACAGGAATAACTATTATAGCTGTAATTATTTGCATTTCAGTTCCTGACTAGCACTTAAAATTTGGATATATGTAAATTTCACCTTTAAATATTGCCTTGCATTCAAAACAAGCATTTCTCAGCCCTGTACTATTAAAAACACCAAAATGAGATTTTTAATACTGGTTCATTTTTTAAATCTCTTTGTTTAAGTAAATTTATTGGTCATTATAGCCTTTTGAAAAACTCATGTATTGTCTATCATTATAAAATAAAATCATGATGGTTGGAAGGATTTGAAAAATATATAAATATATCAAAGAATTATAATCAAATATAATTCTACCATCTATCGCTAACCATTATTTCAATATTTTAAATTCTTTTTTATTGTGAAATATTTCATAAGTTAACGAACATCTGTTTATGCACACTGGTTTCAGTACAATAATAGCTTTATTATGTTTACTTAAGAAAAAATTTTAAAATAAATAATGTTATGATTCAACTGAAGGCCGCTCATCATTCTATTTTCCCTTCCTCCCCAGAGGTAACCACTATCCTGAGGTTGGTGTATACCATTCCTCTCTATGTTTTTATACTTTTATAATGTGTGTAACTTTTCATTAAGAGCATGCAGGAGGGGCTTCCCTGGTGGCGCAGTGGTTGAGAGTCCGCCTGCCGATGCAGGGGACGCAGGTTCGTGCCCCGGTCTGGGAGGATCCCACATGCCGCGGAGCGGCTGGGCCTGTGGGCCCTAGCCGCTGGGCCTGCACGTCCGGAGCCTGTGCTCCACAACGGCAGAGGCCACAACAGTGAAAGGCCCACGTACAGAAAAAAAAAAAATATATATATATAGAGAGAGAGAGAGAGAATGGGAGAAAATATTTGCAGATGATGTGACCTACAAGGGATTAATTTCCTAAATATACAAATCTCATGCAGCTCAATATTTAAAAAAAACAAACAGCCCCATCAAAGAAATGGGCAGAAGATCCAAATAGGCATTTCCCCAAACAAGACATACATGGCCAAAAGGCACATGAAGAGATGCTCAACATTGCTAATTATTAGAGAAATGAAAATCAAAACTACAATGAGGTAACACCTCACACTTGTCAGAATAACCATCATCAAAAAGTCTACAAATAATAAATGCTGGAGAGGGTCTGGAGAAAGTGGAACCCTCCTATGCTGTTGGTGAAAATGTAAATTGTACAGCCACTACAGAGAACAGTAATGAGGTTCCTTAAAAAACTAAAACTAGAACTACCATATGATCCTGCACTTAACTATAGTCCTCACTTTTTGCCTGTCTTCTTACTGCCTGTAAAATATGGAATGTTTCACAGATTTACATTCCATCGTTGTGCGGAGGTCACGCTAAATTTTCACTGTGTCATTCTGAATTTTGTGTATACTGGATTCGTTGCTAATGAATGCAGATAAATGTAATTAAACTGCATGTCTCCATGATTTGTTTCTATTCTCTGCTATTTGTTTTCTGGAAACTGCCTAAATAATTCAAGAAGTCTCCAGAGATGTCAAGATAAGAGTAGTAGTTTTACTCATTTAATTTCTCTCTTTCTTAGGTATTTGAGTGCCACAAAAAACAAGGGAGGGTAGTGCAGAGAAAAAGTACAGAGACATTATCCTGATTTTGTGGCCTTGGGCATACAGGCCCATAATTTCCTTCTGACAGCTCCCTGGCTATTGGTATCTAACCTCTTGAGGCTAGGAGGTTAGTGGAAGGTTCAACATGAAAAGGTTAGAACATCAATAGGTTCTAGAATTGAGTTGATTCTAATCTCCACTCTTCCACTCACCTTAACCTTCTCAAGCCCCACTTTTCTTATCTGTGATGAATAGGTAGCAATAGTAACTACTCATGGGCTTGCTTTGAATCCTAAATGAGATAATGGTTCTGATGCTCTTAGCACAGAGCATGTGGTAAGCCCTCAATACATTAAGTATTGTTAGGTATTGTTATTATTAATAATATTATTTTTTTATGGAATTAAGTATATTAAAATTATGATAAATTTGATGAAGGATGGTAAAGGGAGCAATGAAAGATTACAGAAGGACTTGGTCTAGTCTGGGAATTTGGGAAAAGTTTCTATGAAGAAAGGACATGTAATCTGAGACCTGAACATTCACTAGTTCTCAAATAGTAACAGAGTGGAGAAAGGATTTCATAGACCCACATGTGTGAAGCCTTCGAGTAAAAGAGCTTGTAGAACCAATCAAAAGAAACTGGAGATGTAGCATGTCAAGTAAGGAATAGAATATCCAGCAAAATGTCCTGCGAGGCTGACAGGGTCCCAGATGACTAGGTTCTACAGGCCACATTAAAGGTTTTGAATTTTTATCTCCAGTACTGAGGAGAGGATTGAAGGGTTATTAACCAGTTGGGACATAGTGAAAATTTATTCTTTAGCAAAAATCATGCTGGCTGATATCTGGGGAATAGATTGGAGGAAGTGAGAGTGGGAGAGAAAAACAGGTCCAACTGTCCATTGAGAGATGATGGTGGCTTTGACTGGAGTGGTGGTGTTGATGGAGAGAAGTAGAGTTGTTTCCATTGTGGATTGGAAGTTGAGTCAAGTTTTGGAGTACAGTCATAAGAGAATTAAAAAATACTTCCGTTAACTGAGAAAATCTAATGACATTGAAAATGTAGAAATAATTGGTTTTATTATGTGGAACTTCAGCAAATGGAAACAGGATCATGGAGTGGGAATTCTGGGTTGGGGGGGGGGGGCATGGTCATCTCACCATTACAAAGTGTGTGTTTCAGAATTAGAGATACACACAGTGGAGCAAGTTGCTGGATGGGTAGTGAGTTCCCTGTCACCAGAGAGTTTAAGAGGATGAGTGATCACTATTAGAGAACTCTAAAAGATGTTTCTGAGTACACTTTTAATTTAAAATATTAAGATGTCATAATACATAAGAACTAACAATTTTATAAATGACTAACAATTAAGATTGTGGTGTGCAGTCTATAACAGGTGTAGTTTTCATTTAAAGTTATTCAAGATTCATCAGGTTCACATCACAGATATAGTTTTATCTTTAGAACATTTGACATAAATCCAAAATCAGTCATGAGTTGCATGCAATTACATATTTAATTTGCTTTGAATATTTAGACTTTGAAAATTAAGTTCCAAAAGAATTAGAGAACAAACTCAATTTCCTGTTTTCTTTGTTTCCCATTTTCTTCAGGAAATTGATGAAATGGACACCTAAAGGCAAAAGTGTTCATAATAATCATGTATGACTCAGCATATCATGCTCAGAGCCAATCGCTAGTAATGGTATAAAGCCTTTGAAATATAAGACAGCCAATGGTAGACGTCACTATACTCATTCTTAATTTTAAACTAGGTGTTGTATCCAGTCACATATATCTTCTTTCTTCTTCCACCTTACTATCTTCTCATTTTTACTTTCTATATCCTTGTCAGGTAGAGCTCACAGTTTGTTTTTCTAATGTACAGTATTTTTCCTTTTTCCTGTTTATTCATATGGTGTACAAGTACATTTTGTCACTGGAACTTTTTTTTCCTAGCAGGAATTTTTTTTCTTTTTTTTAATTAAATTTATGTTATTTATTTATTTAATTTTTGGCTGTGTTGGGTCTTCATTGATGCGCTCGGGCTTTCTCTAGTTGCGGCGAGCAGGGGCTAAGGAAATTTTTTTAATTGGGAGAATAACTTAGTAACCCTGAAGAGTTTGGGGCAGAAAAATAAATAGATTTTGTTGCTCTGCCCCACACCAGCGTTACTATTTTTACCTTCCTGTACACTGTTAAGAGAGTATTGTCTGTTTACTTTTTAAAAGGAAGAACATTTCCCTCTATGCACAAAATATTCAATTGCCTAATTTTTTTCTATCCATGCCTGGTTGCATAAGCTTCAGAGGCAATCATAATGACTAAAAAAGTTAATGCTTTCAGCTAGTTCTAAGCACAAGTAGGTCTTTACATTTTTCACCCTACATTTAACTCTTTGTTTCTTAAAACATGAAATGAATACAGCTGGACATTGTATTCCTCTAATTGTTTCCATCTGGTCTCTCAGAGAAAAATGGGGACAAAGTAGGTAGAGTGAGTGGAACGTTCCAGAACATGATTTTATGCTTATTTGATTAGAGAATCATTGAAGCATTGGGTTGCTGTTAAGAATTTCTCTGAAATATCTAAGCAGGGAGGCATTTCAAAGCTATGAGGTAAATTGGGACTTCTGGTAGGAAATGTACCTGGGATTCCCAAAATGTGTGGCCAAATATTTTAGGTTATGGAAGGTTAATTCTTAGATGTTAGGCTTTCATTCATTCATTCATTTATTCCTTCACAGAGTACCCATCAGGACTCATATTCCATTTTACATGCTGGTGAGACTATGGTGAAGGAGACACAGGTACTTCATCTCAAAAAGTTTCCACTTCTAATGGTGAAAGAGATTGTTGCAATACAAAAATTATAGTAGTTTTAAGTACTTTAATATAGACAGTGCAAAGAGAACATATAAAAGTGAGACAGTAAGTATATCTGAGGGTGGTCCAAGAAGACTTGCTCGTGGAGACTTGGAAAAGAGTGGTAAGCAAATAAGGGATATGATTTGGGAAATGATAGATACAATCAGCACAAACCAGATTTAAGCAGAGGGAATAAAATGACCGTGAAATGGTGTCATAGGACAGTCGTGGGCTGTTTGGGAGAGAATAGGTAGGAGCATTCGGTGTGTTGCTGACGGGGAGGGAGAAAGGGTGAGGCTGTAGAGGGAGCTAAGGGCCAGTTCAGGAGGGGCTTGTGTGGCATGCTAGGAGTTTTAATTTTGTCTTCTTGGGCCATGAGGAGATATTGAAGAATTCTGAGCAGAGGAGTGATGTTGTCAGTTTTGGAATATTTTATGGTAGCAGTTTACAGTATGGATCAGAAGTAAACAAAAGACATGCCTGTCATCTAGGACACTATTTCAATGGTCCAAGCAAATGATAATGAAATAGGCCAATAGCCATGGAATTAGAGGGGAAGGATATGGATTCAGGAAATATTTAGGAGATAGAAGCTATGGAAATTGGCGTTAGTTGAATGAGGGAGGGTATGGAAGAGAAACAAAATTGTGGATTCTTTTTTAATTTATTAGGCTTCTACAATGTGCCAGCACTTTTCAGGGAAGGCTTCATTTAATCACCAAACCAGCTTGATGTGGTAGTTACTATTGTTACTGAAAGTAGGATCTGGTTACCTGTCACTCTGAAGCCAATAAAGAGGCAAGGGGTGGAAAGGAAAGTTTGCTTTATTTTGGAGGTGAGAAACTGTAGGGGAGGGTGGACTCCTGTCCAGTGGCTGACTCCCCCCACTGACAATCAGTGGGAAAGAGCTTTTATAGATGGAGGGAGGGGGCTACATGCAGAAACAGCACAGTCAGCTCTGACAGTCATCTTAAAATTCGTCATGCAGTGGTCTGATCAGTGTCATCTTAATTGTTTTAAGTACAGTTAGTCTTTAGTTCCAGGGTTGGTTTGTTCCCATTTATTTGAGGCCAGTTCCCAGAATTGTGGCAGCTATGTCATGGCTATAGTCTGGTCATCATGTAGCTAAATTCTTCCACCTGTTGGGGGTTTCAGTATCTATAAGACAGCTCAAAGGATATGGCTCAGAATATTATCTGTAGCCCTTGATGAGAAACTAAAGGTCCTTGACTGAACTATTATTATTTGGTCTCGTTTGACTGTTTTCCTTTGTTTTTGCATTTTCTCACTTCTCTGATTAAACTTATTGTTTGGCTAAAGTTTTTTCACAGACAAAATGCAGGCTGAGAGACCTGCTCTATTTCAATCCTCCCTTTTCTTTGATACTCCTCAAACTTGAGGAGGGACAGGTATAGAACAAGAAAGGGAATAAAGTTTCGAATAGAGAGGTTAATCATAAACTTGGCAGAGGAACTCAGTTTTATTTCCATTTCTTTTTCAATTTTCCCCAACTCTTGAGGAAATGGGGCAGGGGTGATGACTTCTCTGGCTACTTCCTGCTGAAGTGGGGCTCAGTCCTGACTAATCTGGGGACTGGACACAGAGTTGGAAATAATCTCAGGTTCCAAGCTTATCATCAATATTTTGTGTTATGAAAACATTACCTCTTTCTTTGATTACTTTGTCATAGTACCTGGACATTTGATAATTAGTAGGCATATTACAATGAGGATAATAATTAAAATGCATCTTTGTATTATTCTCTGAATGTGTCAATATTTTTTCCCTTAATGGTTAAAGCAGTTGTGCGGTGTATGTTTAATAGGCCACAGACAGGCTGTTTTGGTTGGCCTAAAGTTCACATTAAATCATATATAAGCCAGAATGACTTCCCCATGCTTCAATATTTTCTTCCATCATTTTCCCCTTCTAATTGCAAATCTTTCCATAGAAAGCATTGGTAATCAATATATTTTTCCAACATTGCCAGAGTGCTTCAGTTGCCTGCTCTGGGTCCGTTCATGTCCCTCAGTGCTAGGACTACAGTTTTGTTTATATATTTGCCTAGTCATCCATGTTTGGGGGAAACTAATCAGACGTAACAAGTACAGAGGTATGCTGATGGGGAAATATTTTATAGGCTATACATTTTATCACTTATACCCAATTGTCACGCAAACATTGTACATGTGCTTCAAGCAGTAAACTTTAACCCAGCATTGATACACATCATAATTGGTTATATTCTGTGACAACTTCACTAGACAATTTTTTTCCAACCTAAATATTGGCATCAAAAATATGGTTAAAAGCAAGAGGCAGGAGATATGGGAACATATGTATATGTATAACTGATTCACTTTGTTATAAAGCAGAAACTAACACACCATTGTAAAGCAATTATACTCCAATAAAGATGTAAAAAAGAAAAAAGAAGCCACCAAAGACAATATGTAAATCAAGGAGTGTGAGTATGTTCCAATAAAACTTTATTTACAAAAACACGCGGCTTCTCTGGTGGCACAGTGGTTGAGAGTCCACCTGCCAATGCAGGGGACACAAGTTCGTGCCCCGGTCCAGGAAGATCCCACATGCCGCAGAGTGGCTGGGCTGGAGAGACATGGCCGCTGAACCTGCGCATCTGGAGCCTGTGCTCTGCAAAGGGAGAGGCCACAACAGTCAGAGGCCTGTGTACCGCAAAAAAAAAAACAAAAAAATAAAACACAACTTTATTTACAAAAACAAACAAACAAAAAAAATGGTTAAAAGCAAAATAATAACTTTCTATTGAAATTCTTTAAATTTTTAACTCAGTTTAGCAGTCTGATCTGAAAGTTATCAAAAACCTGTATTTGTTTAATAACTTGTAGAACATTAATATTAATGACATTTACCTATTCAGTATAACCTAAGAATGTTTATCATTATTATTTGACAATGTTTTCCATGTAACTTAATGTACCAAATAATCCTAGTTACTTTAATGTTTCTTTTGAGATGGCTCAGGGGCCTTCAGGAATACTCAAAATTAGCTAGAGAAGAAACTTACAATTTGTTATCAAAAGCACTTTAATATTCCAAAAGCACTTTGTGTTCTTAACAGAGAGAGAAACCCAAATTCCAGTCCTGCACCAGCTTCTTATTAATAACAAAATTCATTTATCTAATTAAATTCAATCTAATCTTAATCCTGACAATGCACAAAATTCTTTTCTCAAAGTTCGTTGTTTACAAACATTTTATCACTCTCTGGATCCATATTAACTAGTCCCTTATTTTCCCCATATATAAGCAAACAGCTCCAGGACAAAATTTTTCTCCTTTTTTTCCTCTACAAAAATATCTCCAGTCTTTATATCTTCTCTTGCCAACAACACATATCTTATTTGCTTTACACACTGAACTGTTTCCCTTATCATTTTAGTATCTTTAATTACATATTATGATTTTTTCACCTTTAAAAGACCTTAACAAAACCAAAAGACAAGTAATTGAACTATTATACCATCATTTTCTGATTGGCAAACTTAAGAACATATTCCATAACCTCTAAGAACATACATTTTTCTCATAGCACAGTTTCTCTTTAATGTGGAATGAGATGTGTGTTTAGTGAACCCAAACATCTTTTAAAGTTATAATTAACCCAACACTAAAGTTTCAGGCAACGTGGGCTGTGTTTGTATTTCAAGGACATGATAAGAGTTAACTTCAAGCTTTCTCTTAGGCCTACGTTTATTCTGTCAGGGTCAGAATTCTGAAAACAGTATTTTATCAAGCTGGCTTTCTCCAACTGCGTGTGCAAAAAGAACCAGTTTTGGAGCTTTAAAAGAATTTCATTTTAACCAATTTTCTCTGGAGTCTGAAGAATACTGTTGCCATACATTGTTTAAAAATTATCTTCCTTTTTCTTTAGTCATAATTTCTTAGCTAAAATTTTTCTAATGAATTGAACCTGAATTTCCCATTTTACAAAAGACAACAATGATACCAATCACACAAATGGAATACACACTCACACACCAGAAGACAGAACTGTCACAAATCTCCCAAGAGGATGACCCATATGGAGTCCCAAACAAACACTTTTCCAACACAAATGGTCCTCAACGTCAGACACACATCAGAGCCAATTGGCAAAATGCTCAAATGACACTCAGTGCTCACAAACGGTCCTCAACGTCAGACACACGTAAGAACCAACTAGCAAAATGCCCAATAGCACTTCGTGCTCAAAAGAGAAGTTAGCCCAGGTGCACAGCAGTGGACTTACTTGGTCCTGGAGCTCATCAGCTCATCCAGAAGCATCTTTCTGTTCCACCAAGGAAAAGCATCAGTTGGCAGTCAATGTCGAGCAGGGGAGAAACAGGGAGGATCCCCAAAACAAATGGTTTCGGCAGGTGCTAGGAATGTCTCCCCAAAATCCCCTCTCTGGGCCAGTAAGCCATAAGCAGCGGTCTCCTCGCAGCCATCCCAGAGCATTGTCATGGCTGCAGCTCTGCTCAGAAACCCCCAGGATCCAGATATCGCTAGAGCACAGCAGTCCCACATTGGGTGCCAAAAAACTGTAACCGAAAGTGGGGGTCCGGCTGCTCGCCGCTCTGAAGCCAATAAAGAGGCAAAGCTGGTGGGAAGGAAAGTTTGTTTTATTTCAGAGACTGGCAACTGGGGGTGGGGGCACTCCTGTCCAAAGGCCGACTGCCCCCACTGACAGTCAGTGGGCAAGAGCTTTTATAGACAGAGGGAAGGGGCTACATGCAGAAACAGCACAGGCAGCTCTGACAGTCATCTTGAAATTGGTCATGCGGTGATCTGGTCAGCATCATCTTGATTGTTTTAGGTACAGTTAATCTTCAGTTCCAGGATTGGTTTGCTCCTATTTCTTTGAGGCCAATTCTTGGAATTGTGGCAGCTTATGTCATGGCCACAGTCTGGCCATCATGTAGTTAACTTTTTCCACCTGGTGGGGTTTCAATATCTACAGAACAGCTCACAGGAGAAGGCTCAATATTATCTATAGCCTTTGAGGAGGAACTAAAGGTCCTTGACTTTGCTTAATGACTAAACTATTATTATTTAGTCTTGTGGGACTGTTTTCCTTTGTTTCTACATTTTCTCACTTCTCTGATTAAACTTATTGTTTGACTAAAGTTTTTTCACAGACAAAAGTTAGGCTGAGAACATGGAGGGGAAGGACCATCTTTCACTGTGATTATCCCATTTTATAGTTGGGCTATCTGAAACTTAGAAGCTAAACCTTGCCCAAGATCAGAGTTGATAAAGAGTAAGCTTGGATTTAACCCCCAGCAATAGGAACCCAGGGCCTGCAGGCTTAATTATGATGGTAAACTGCATCTTCCAGGTGGTTCCTTTTCCCTTCATGGCCAATAGAAGATGAGGAGAAACTGTAGGAGGAGAGATGACTAAATGATAGAACAGAGGCTCTTCTGGTTCCCACTTACCATCATATGTAACTACATAATTTGTAAAACCAACTTACACTGCCTTTTGGGTAAAAAAAAAAAAAGAAAGAAAGAAAGCTCATCTGATAATTCAACTGATATTACCTTGAATCAGTTTACATATCTGCTAAGAATTGAGAATATCTGCACTCATGAAAGACTTGTATGCTGGGGATTTTTGTTCACATGATAGTCATAACCAACACTAGGTCAGTGAGGCATTTTTAACATCTTTAACCCCTTTTGCTAATTAAGTGAAGGTAGTTGAAGAACCTGATTTCATTATAAAATGAAATTCAACACTTAGCTTCTTTTGTGATTTTGAGCAAAAGTAAGAAACTTTAATACAGATATGTCATTGCCACAAAAGACGGCTTCACATGCTATGACCAATGCACAGGGCCCCTGCCCTCAGAATGGCCCTGTGCTTGCAGTTTAAGGCTTTGCGTTTGAGGTCATGAAATTCTTAATAATTTCATCTTTGAATCTGTGTATTGGAAGTGAAGTCTGTTAGGACAGGGGGCACGTGTGTTGGGGGCTTGGACCCTAGCTCATGCGTAGTCCCTCCAGTGCCCACCCTCCTGGGCTTATATTCTCAGCAATCTGCTCCCAGCCCCCTGGGCCTCTGCCTGGCCTCCAGCTCCATCTCCTCATCCCTGTCTGATTACTGCTGCTGCCGTCTACCTGGTATGGTGGTTGGCTGTGTCAGCAGGGGAGACCTGTGTTTCACCTTTACTCTTCTCCACCTGTAAGGTATGAATGCAGGTGAGGAGAAGGTCAGGGTGGAGCTTGTGCCCTGTGTTGTGACATCTTGGGGTGGGGCAAAGAAGAGGTCATCCCTGACCGGGCTGGCAGCACCATGGCCTGTTTGGTGGGTAATTCAGTTGTGGCTTCTTGCCCACATCCTGCAGGCATGGAGGTTGCAATCTCTTGGGGCTCTCTCATCTACCTCCAGTTGGGATGCTGGAATGTGGGAAGGGGAGATTGACTTCCCCACTCCCAGATGGGGCATCACATTTTTATTTTGCATGGGCCACCCCACAGATTATGTAGCTGACACGGTGTCCACTATCTCTTGCCTTACTTTGTATATAATAAACGCATTGTCTGAACTTTGTTAAATATGAATTCAGCAAATGTAGAAGTGCCTGTCATACCATGTGCTAGCCCACTTCTTTAGGACTTAAAAAGAAATAGGGCTTCCCTGGTGGCACAGTGGTTGAGAGTCCGCCTGTCAATGCAGGGGACGCGGGTTCGTGCCCCAGTCCAGGAGGGTCCCGCATGCCGCGGAGCGGCTGGGCCCGTGAGCCGTGGCCACTGGGCCTGCGCGTCCGGAGCCTGTGCTGCACAACGGGAGAGGCCACAGCAGTGAGAGGCCCGCGTACCGCAAAAAAAAAAAAGAAAGAAAGAAATAGCATGTAGATAAAGCATGAAATGATAAAATAATGACTTAAAATCTGATTATAATGTGTACATTTTACTCATAGTTAATAAACTTGGGAAACTTGAGAAAGAACAATTAAAATATTAACAAGTTAGAGTTTTATTTTGACTTCTGTTATGAAGACTAATTGTACATAATAATTCTTAAATCTTGCCTGGAGACATCAGTACAGGTGAAAATTGTATTAACTATGGGTTGTGAAATCAAAGATGTGAAAATTAGATCTTTTTCTCAAAGTCCAAAAAAGTTAAATTTTATTGAGAAGTACACATGACTTCAGTGTTCGAGAATTTGAATTTACAAAATAGACAAAATATAATAGTGAGTGCTCAAAGTATTTAAAGCATGATAACCAATGGTCTTGATAATGTGTTCCACAGGCATCTAGAATAGCCTTCTCCTAGGGTTTAGCTGTGACAAGAACAATGCTCCCTTTAGTAGGATGTCTGGTGTTCCTACCTCCAAAATCACAGAAAATATTGCCATGCAATGTGTCAAACTTGCTACTTAAAAAAAAAATTACTACACACATCTTAAACCTCTAAGTAACTGGGTTGAGTTTGATTTTTGTGATGTCATGTTTTGTAAGACTCTCACTAATCAAGTTGTGTTGATTTTGCCCCCAGACAGCTGGAAAAGGCCAGTAAGTGTGACCCCCAGAATCCTTCCTTCCTTTTGGTGTATCAGGTGTGATCATCAGGGCCTAAATTGTTGGGACCCCTCTTTGTTTCACTGGCCACTGAGATGCAGGAGATGCAGACCCCACCCGCCCATGCTGAGACTGGGAGCAGCTTCCTGTCTAGCCTGTAACTCTCGCCCACCAGCCCAACTGCAAAGAGAGCCGTGCAGCTCCCTCTCCTTCCCAAACTTTCCAAATGCCTTTTCAGAAGTCTTGGATTCAAAACTATGCTTGATGTCCATCTTACCTCAGATTCTCTTGGGTACAAACACCATGGTGGACACACAGCAGATTTTAACCTTGACCCTTCACATCACAGGGCCTGGTCCCGACTTTGACCAGAGGGCTGTAATTAGCTTATCTTCTCTTAGATGCCTCACTGCTGATGCAGAAGCCCACCCAGATATTGTAGAAGTCAGCTCCATGATATCGGATGTCATGATGAAGTATGTAGACAATTTATGCCATCTCAGCTGGCCTTGGAGAAGAAGTTGGAAGGAGAGTGGAGGTCCGCACAGAGTATTTTATGGAAGTTAACCGGAACACACTCACGTGTCAGAGTAAGCTGGCTCTGCGATCTCAGGTAAGTGGGAATCTTTCAGTCTCTTCAGCATGTATTCTGATGGGCTGTCTGAAGTTGTTCATGATTGTCTTAAGGAAAATTCATCTTAAGTTAGAAAAATATTAATTGCTACATGTAATATTTTACCACTGTATAGGTACATATTTGCATCCATTTTGATATCTTAAGTCAGTATAACTGGTGCTCCAAAGGACTAACCCATAATTTATTGTCTATAACAAAACCAGAGGTATCAATAAGATCTTTCAGAAATTATTTTATTTAAATATAAAATATTTAAATATAATTTAATATTAAATAAATAAATATTAAAATATTATTTAAATATAATTATTTTATAAGTTTATAATATGTTTATAAGTTTATAATATGATCGTTGCATAAATAGCAGTGAATTGGGTAATTGCTTTCATTACTATCTGTGGTGGTAATAATGTTATCATGCTTCAAATCAGAATATGTGCTTTTATTTTATTGCCAGTAACCTCTAGATTATTTTGACATTTAATGCTATTTTGAGCATAGCTAAAGCTACAAATTTCCACATGTGCGAGTGATGGTATTGGTGATGCTCTTGTTGCTATGCCTCATCTTCCTTCCTGTGTGCCTTTTTTGTATCATGACCCATAACTCATCCTTCAGTCACACCCTGGGCTTCCCCAAAGCAGGGATCTAGTAGAAGGGTTATAACGCCCATTCTTGATCAGGGTACCTGGTCATTAAATTCCTTTCCAGGTTCCTAAGGACCTGCTCTGCCTCACCTGGGAAAATTATATAAGAATTTGGTCTCAAAGAAGAGCCATTCTGATATCTTGAATAGCAAACTCCTTTTTTTTTTAGAAGGAAAGCACTACTGTTTGGTGGGTTTGTCTTGACATACTTGGAATCCAGAAATTAAAGATTCAATATAGTTTTATTTGGGGAAAAACTCTATTATCTTTATTGCCTTAAATGCTGAGCGCAGCTGTAATTTCACAGAACAATCCATGATGATATCTAAGGCCCAGGTTTATGTCTAGGAGCATATAACTTGGAGTTACAGCTCTTGCAGAGCTCAGTTAAATGTTATACAAGGGGAGTCAGAGTGCACATTGCTTGGTATTGTATTACCAGACTCTGTAAAAACTAGGCAACAATGAGAAACACATCATTCTCTGGATCTCTTGTTGCATTCAGAGTATAGTACTCCCAGTAAACTCAAATGCAAGAGACTTAGCCGTTTCTATATCTTAAGTATTTGGGGTTTTTCTATTAGGTTCTGCACTGCAAAGCTACTTAGCCAATTTCCAGTTAGATATAAGAGAAGGGATTTGTATTAGATTCACGTAGCTGATGTGGGAGTGGGTGGAGTTAATCTAAAATCAAATAGCAGAAGCCCTCTTATCTTTAGCAAAACACCTTGAGAAGAACCTATTTATTTATTTATTCTTCTCAGCTTTTAAATAAACCTCTTTATTGTGAAAAATTTCATACATTTACATAAGTAAAGAGAAATGCTTTATGTACCCACCCACAGCTCCAAAAATTTTGTACTCTGGACCAATTGTTTATCATTGCTATCCCTAGACTATTTTGAAACAGATGCAAAGTTCCATACCATTTTATCCATCCATATTTCCATATGTGTTTGCAGGGACATTTTAACTGGAGAAATCTAGCTCCCAGGCCACGAGGGTGAGATCTACAGTCATGGAGGGATTTTTGAGATTCTAGAGGTTTTGTATTCATCTGTAAATTGGGGGGGGAAATATTACCTATTGCAGAGGGCACTAGAATTAAATAAGTTAATGTGTTTAAATATACTGTGAAATTTTTTAATTGACATAAACTATAAGATAGCATCAATTTATAAAATGAACAATGCCTATGTTAGAAGAATAGTTTGTTGATGCAACTTGTTAATTTAGTGCTAACTGGCCCATTAGTACTAAATCTGTGTATATTATTCATGCAGCTTAAAAATATTTCTTGAGTACTGACTACTGGCCAGCCGCAATGCCTCATGGAGTGTTCATCTTATAGGCACCCTAGAGAACTACTTTGCTTCAAAGCAAAATTTATACTCCTATTTTAAGGAGCCCTAAAATACCTTCTTCCCTTGCACTATTTTAGGCATACTGATAATTGTTTCATTTCAAGATTAATGAAATATTTTCTAAGAGGAAAAATTGCAGCTTTATTAAAGAACTGAGAAGGAAATATGATTATATTTTATCAAAAGACAACATGTAGTTAATTGGCATTATTTTCACCGGGTACCAATTATTATTTTTTATAACTTACATTTACACCATTGCTGGTGAAAAAGTTATAGGTATTAAATTTGATGTTTCTTTTTTTCTTAAGCAGTGTTATTGTATTATGATTGTTTCCTTTCAAATAGAGTGGAATGTTTTCCCAGAGCAGTTCATATCAACAGTGTAAGTACATAATCCAATGATGAATAATAGTCAAAAGAAAGAAATTAATGGATTCAGTAGAACTGTATAAATTCCCAGCACCAATAAGGAGATCCATTAGTGGGTAAGCAAACAACTGATTAAGAAATATTAAGGGCTCCTGTCTCATAGAACATACGCTATTTATTTTCACATGTTAGCTTATTCTTGGTAATGGCAATTTGCATAACAGGCTAGTAAAGAAATAAAATTGATACATATTTCAAGAGGACAGAGAAGTCTTCACCCATAAAGTTCACGCCTGTGTACTCTGGTTTATCCTATATAAAAGTGAAACAAAACTTTTATTTTGAAGGATGTTAAGCTTTCTAATTTTTGTAATTCAAAATGAGAGATAATAGGGAGAGCACAGAGTCAAACTGACAAGAAGTAAGCAGAGAAAAATGAGGTACAATTTTTAGTTTAATGTGTAGTAATAAAAGGCTATTGTGATATAGGGGGCATTGTGGCATTTTGATAATCAAAATCGTAATTGGTGTTTTGACACTGTACACAACATGTTAAACTCAACATAATTATCTTTTGGATATTATCTTATATCCCAGACAGCAAAATTTGTTACAGACATTTCTAAAGGGTGTGGTACTTAGACTTCACCAACAAATATAAGGATGAGTGTTTAAAATAAAAAAATCCAGCCTGGAAAAAATCTGGCTAATCAATGGAAAACTTCAGTTTCATTCAGGTTATTGGGATTTTCTGAATCCAGCTTTAGACTAATATTAATGAGGGTGAATAAAGCGTACTTCTATGTGTACAAATGAAGCAGAGTTGAGTGTTCCAGGGAGACTGGAGAGTACTTCTGAGAAAAGCATGTTCTTCCATGTGAGATTTGCAGGGATTAACCACTTCTGTTTCAATGATGTTAAGAGGCTTATTCAAGGTCACCGAGTTAGTTAGTGACAGACCTAGGACTGAAACTAGGGTCTCCTGATTTACAATGCATATTTTTACTTACAATGCATTATATTTTTTGAAAAGTCTGGGATAGCAGGCTGATGCTAGATGGTAGATGATTGTGAATGCCTAAGTTAAGGTGTTTGGATTCAATCCTGGGTAGTATGGACTAAAACCTTGAATTTCTCCAAAACAGCTACCCACTAACTACATTATCAAACTGAAGGCTAAGTCATCCTTATTTTTCATATCCTCTTCTTGATTTTTTGTTTTTTGCTGTAATTTTCACTATACTTCTCTGTCCTGGTTTCCATCTTACCTTTCTGAATAGTCTCTTATTTTTTCTTTCAACCCTGGCTTCTTAAATTTACATGTTTTGTTTCTCTTCTTGCTCTTCCCTTGAGTGAGATCCATCCAGCCCAGTGGTTTTTCATTTCATATGAACTTGCATAAAAATCAGTTGTACAAAATGGGAACTTTACTTTTATACTCATGTATCATTTTGTTTTGAACTCCTTTTCCTGCTGATGGCAGAAATTGTGAATGGAGTCATTATCAATTATATTAGTCTCTTTTGGCCTAAAAGTCTCTTTCGCATTTCAAGCGTTCACCTCTTCATTTCTTTCTCCCAAGGTGACAGCCGGGGGCAGGAGGAAGCTTCAGCATCCCCACGCCACTGGAAGAGGACCAGGGGCTCTGTACCCACTTCTTCTATTGGCCTCTACCGACCTTAGGTGGGGTGAACCCATTTCTGTGGCTTTGGAGAACCTACCTTGGTGTTCGTGGGTTGAGCTGTCTTCTCTGTGCCCGCCCCCCCACAATGCAGTGATGATGGCCTGGTGAACTTGCTAGCTAGCACTACAGCCATCTTCTACATTCCCAGCAGGGTACAGGGGAGCTTTGAATTCCCATCCATCCATATACAGCTCAGGGGGAGCAAACTGGCAGTCAGGGGTACCACCAGCCGAGGTGCTTTTTTCATACTTTCCAACTATATTTCTATTCCATGTACCAGTCATTCAATTATCCATTCAGCAAATACTTAGTGAATACCTTCTAGGTGTCAGGCACTATTCTATGTGCTAGGCCACAGTGAACAAAACAGACAAGGAGTCTACCCTCACGAGCTTTATGTTAAATGCCCATACCAACCACAGAGTATATAGTGCCATTATGATCACAAAGCTTCTCTGAAGCTTCTAGCTTTTTGTGGCTGGACCTGGTTTGTCCCCCTCAAATCTTCTGTGTGTTTCTATCCCACTGCTGGGGCTCAGCCATGCTGGAGTGGGTATGCAAAGGAAAAACAAGGATGCTTGCACCTGCCTTCACATCTTTTTCTTTCTCTCAAATGTCTTCTTTGAGTTTCAGAAAGACTCCCCAGTTCCCCGTCCACTCTGCCAGAAATTGCCCTTCCATCACGTACTTCTCCCTCCCTGGGTTTTCCTTACCCTGTGGTTTATAAGCTTCAGCCTCCTGGCATGGTCTCAGTAGCATAAGGGCCATGGGAAGAGAAGTACACAACATTTTCTAAGACAACAAAATACATTGGGGTGTGTTTTACAACATAGTTTCCATACTCATATTCTGAAGACCTCCAAAGCTATCTGTCTGATCTCAGCCTCTCCTGTGTGCCAGACCTAAATTTTGAACTGGATGTTTACCTGCATGTGTAACAGGTACCTCACAGTCAGCAACTCCCACAGTGGATGGCTTGAACCTAGTCATGTTCTACACCTCATCACCTAAAGTAGAACCTTGACATCTTCTTCAATTTACTCTCCCTCAAATCCTACATCCACTTCACTAGCAAACTTTTACCAATTCTATCTTTGAAATGTCTGACAAATCCATCTTATTTCAGTTCTCATTCTCATTATCTCATGAGATATTATCTCATTATCTCATTCTCATTATTTTATTATCTCATTACAATATCTACCTTTCTTGCTTCTAGTCTCTTCCCCACTCCTAGCAGTGATTCAGGGTACCACGTCTGTACTGTCCAAAAGGGATCGATAGGAAATGGGTGTGTGTGTTGAGGGGTGCCATTTTGTTTATCACAATGACCTTGAATGCTACTGATACATAAGGGGCAGCAGCTAGGGATGCTAATACTACGCCATGTGCAGGACAGTCCTACACAAAATGTGTGAAGCAAAGCCAGTAGGAGATGCATATTCAGAGATTTATCGTGAGGAATTGGCTTATATGATAGTGGGGGGGGGGGCAGCTAGCTCGGCAAGTCAGAAATCCCTAGGGAAGGCTGAAACTGTGGGGACAAGATGAAACTGCTGTCCAGGGATATAATTTCTTTTTCAACTCACAGAAGCGTCAGCTCTGCTTCGAGGACCTTCCAAAAAATTGAATCCATTCCACTCAGTTTTCTAGCATCTCCCTCTCTCCCTATGTGACCACATATATCATATTTCAAAAAATTACATTTTATCTGGATAAATTAAGTACTTATATAGTGAGTCCTAGAAATTTATTCTAAGCTTTTGTTGAAATAAAAAAGAAAGAATTCTGTGATAATCTGATATTGTCACACTATTGAAACAAGGCACAAATAATCATCATCTTAAATTCCATGTACTTTGGGGGCCCAGGCAGCTAGTAGAGTACTTATCAGCAAAGATTGTTTTCTAAATTAACAAGCCCTTCATAATAATTTTATAATTTTTTAAACTAATTTTTATTGGAGTATAGTTGCCTTACAATGTTGTGTTAGTTTCTACTGTATGGCAAAGTGAATCAGCTATACATATACATATATCGCCTCTTTTTTGGATTTCCTAATTTTATAATTTTTTAACTTTTAGAATTCTTATTGTAGTTTTAGAATACATTTTATATGTGTTCTTAGCAAACTTTATTCACAGGCATTTGATATTTTTTCTTAAATTTTCACAAATCTTTAAAGTTGACCACTTAAGAATTGAGCAAATATGTAAGCACCTAGTGCAAATTTTCCTAGTGCAAATTTTTTAAAATGTTTTATCGGAGTTGCTTTACTTTTATTATACCATATGTCATTTAAAATTGCTGAGCATGCCTGAGTCTGCAGGTCTCTGCTAAGAGATTAAATTAAACCATGTAGAAAATGATATATTTTAAAAGGACAATATTTTTGTAAACATCTTTGCTTTTATTGTCTGGTTAATTGTTGGCTGAATTTCCCCCAAGTCTGTGAAAATGCAACAAGTAATGATGCAGTGAAAGAAATATCAGGAAAAATCATGACTTGTGTTGGAAATGTTCTATACTTCTTATGTTTTCAGAAAATAAAGCAAAGCTTTATAGCCTCCCACAGAGATATATATATACAATTCTCACATCCATGCTACACCCCCCTTTTATTAAGATATAATTTATATACAGTAAACGGTGCAATCCCCTGCCTATGGACAGACTTAATATTTCTGTCATTATAGATTACTTTTGCCTATTGTTTGGCTTCATGTAAATCCAACAGTATGTACTACTCTTCAGCATCTGGCTTCTTTCACATGATATAACATCTCTGAGATTCATTTATGTTGTTGTTGTGAATATCAATAATTTGTTTATCCTGCTAGGTAATATTACATCATATGACTGTATCCCAATTTGTTTATTTTCCTGTTGATGAACACTTACATTGTTTTCAGATTTGGGCTTTTATAATAAATAAGATTGGTATACATTTTCTTCTACAAGTTTCTGGTGGATATATTTTTATTTCTCTTAGGTAAATACCTAGGAATAGAATTTCAGGGTCATAAGGTATTGTATGTTTAAAGAAACTACCAAACAATTCTCCAAAATTACACTGTTTAAAACATTCAGGAGCAATGTATGAGAGTTCCACAACTGTTCCACACTCTTGCCAATGTTTTGTATTGCCAGTCTTTTTTATTTTAGCCTTTGTAGTGGGTGTAAAAGGGTATTTCTTTGTGGTTTTGTTTTTTTGTTTTGTTTTTGGTTTTGGTTTTTTTTGCATTCCCCCTATAATCATGGATGTGGAACACCTTTACATGTGCTTATTGGCCATTTATATGTCTATTTGTATGTGAATGAAGTATCTGTTCAAATCTTTTCCTCATTATTGAATTATTTGTCTGTTTTTGTTGATATGTAGGAGTTCTTTATATGTCCCAGATATGAATCTGTTGTCAAACATACATATTGAAAATATTTTCCCCAGTCTATGACTTGATTATTGATTTTATTAATGGTATTTTTTTGATGAACAGAGATTTTAAATTTTGTTAAAGTCCAATTTATTTAGTTAGTTTTTGTTGTTGTTAGTGCTTTTTACATCATATTAAAGAAATTGTTGCTTATTCCAAGGTTGCAAAAATAGGCTCTTTCTTTAAAAATAAATTTTTATGGCTATAGCTTTTACATTTATGTCTATGATCCATTTTGATTTAATTTTGTACATAGAATAATAAAGAGGGTATCCATGTGGGTATCAAGCTTTTCCAGCATCATTTCTTAAAATGTCTAATCTTTTTACATTGATTTTACTAGGCATCTTTGTTGAAAATAATTTGACAGTATATGTGTGGATCTGTTTCTGAATTCTATTCTGTTCCATTGATCTATATGTCTATTCTTAGACCAATTCTACACTGTCTTGATCATTGTAGCTTTGTAATACGTCTTGAAATTAGATTGTGTAAGTCCTCCCATTCTGTTTTTCTTTGTCAAGTTTGATTTAGCTCTTGGAGACCTGTTGTATTTTCTTATTAATTTTAGAATCCATTTGACAATTTCTTTGAAAAATCATGCTCTAATTTTGATTTCTGCCCTTTGTTTTAACATGGAGAATATCTTTGCAACACTTTGAAAAATCAGTCTCTTACTTCATTTATTCAACACAATTTATTGAGCATCTATTCTCTTCTGGAGACTCTTCCAGTTTAATGCTATAAGAGTGAACAAAACAGCTGACAGCCCCTACCTTCATAGTGGGGGGAGACATATAATAGATACATAAAATATATTTAAGTGCTATGGACAAAAATATAAAAAGGCAAGATAATAGAAAGTAATTGGTAGATATGGAGAGACAGGCTATTTTGCATAGGAATGTCAAAATGGAATGGGAAAGCCTCTGTAATTATGCAACATTTGAGCAGAAACCTGAATGCATTAAAGGGACAAGTCATGCAAATATCTGGAGGCACAGCATTGATGGCAAAAGGAACAGCAAATTCAAGGCTCCTGAGGTGGAGCATGCCTGACAGGCTCAGGGAGTGGGCAAGGAGGCCTCTGTGGCTCCAGTGCAGTGAAGCAGGAGAGACAGCAGGAGGTGAGGAGGCTATCCGCCATGGTATAGACAAGAGATGTGAGTTTAGAGAAAGGAGGCGACATTATGTTTAAAAAAGGTACATCTGGCTGCAGTTTAGCAATAGCTTGCCGAGAGCCGGGAGCCGAAGTAGTGAGATTGGTTAAGAGAAGATTGCAGTGGACCAGGCAAAAGATGATAATAATTTTAAATTTTTTTCTTTCATTTTTTAATTATTTTCCCACAGACAATCAGTTAGATGATTAGATGTCATGTACGAAGTGTGCAGTTTAAGAATTAGACCTCATGTAATTCTGCGTTAAAACGGAAGAGTGTCATTCTAATTTGTGGGGTCCATTTACAGTGTTCATGTCTAATTCCAGACTGTTTAATGCCTTAAGCATTGCTGGTTTTCAGTTGCATTTCTCGTTTTTGAGCAATCCAAATTAGAATGTCTTAAAACTTGACCACTTGATGATTCTCTGTGTATTGTTTCTTCTCTAAGCTGAGAGGAGTTACCTGATTCTGGCCTCTTGAATTGCTTTTAGAAACATTAACATATACATTCAGTTATTTTCCTTTTTTATATGTAGTCTTCAAACAAAATGGTGGTCAGTAACAGTTAACGTACTCCATATCTTCTGTATTTTGAACGTTTTACTTTCAGATTATGACACTATTCTTCTCCTCATCTTTATTAATATAGTTGCTTCTTGAAAACTTGTCTTTGAATTAGTAATACTAATAGAGAGCCCACTGTGGATACGAGGTTAATTATGGGATGGCGGTGAAACATTATCAAGTATGGTAAATTTGATACTCAAATTTTAGATCTAATTGTAATAATTCACTCTCTAATTTATTTAATTTAGTGACAGTTCATTAATATGTTCTTGTGCTTTTAAGAAGTTCTAATTAAGAAAGTATCATGATAATGGTGGTGATAATTATATGCATTTAATTATAGTAAAGCAAAATATTTAGCTTTGTATAATTATTTTCAAGTTCAAAGCAAAATAATCCTTAACATCTAAACTTGAAGAGGACATTTTCCTTCATTATATAATATTTATAGATTTAGCTACTTTCAGGGCTCCAGACACCAGTTTTTCTGATTTAGTTTGAACATATCGCTCTTTTCCTTGATAAGTGAGGCACAGAAGAAGGAGCATGCTTTAGGGTTTCATAAATAAATTAGGCAATGATATAATTCAAATGACTTTGGAGCTAACAGATCTCCATCTACATAGTGAACAACCTGCTGCATGCTTGCTTCATCTGCCCACGAGTCCATAGTGACAAAGCCAGTTTCCCAGAGTGGCCCCTTCAGCCACCTGACCACACTGGCTGATTTTTTTAATACCTTGAAATTGAGGGACTAAGTTTATGTACAATAATATGTAGTCAGTGATCTGTCTCCTACTTTGAATTTTCTTTGTGCTATCATTCATGAAAAGCATGGAATGTGGTTTGCCGCTGAGAAGCGATCACCTCCGTGAGATGAACTTCCATCCAGCACCGGAGAGCCCTAAATGTATGTATTTAAGGTTACGGTTATTAACAAAGTGCATGGAAGAAACTAGGTAAAGCTATAACTGAAATAGAATATGAATATTTCAGAACACAGAAGAAATAGTGCATTGTTTGTGGTTCTAAAAGAGAGCTTCCACAAGATATAACTGGTGTTATGCTTTATATTTGTTTCTTGCCTTTCTTTCTCTCTCTTCCTATAAAACTAACATTCTGGCAATTAAAAAAAAATTACACTAGTCTTAATAAAATAGCCTCTCTTAATCTTTCCCTACTGTCTCAGTTAATTTGGGCAGTGTCAGTCTGTTACTGTTAGAATTACTATTTAACTGAAAATGTATTATGATCTGCTGCACACATTTAAAAAAATGACATTCTAATGAGCAAAACCGAGCTAAACATAATTGTGCCACCAGCACTGGGACAGGACGTGCCTCCTATAATGGTGATGATTCCCATGTCAGTGATAATTTTCTTGTCTGGTTTGCACTGTCTTCTCCTTGCTGCCATATTGATGCACAGAATGTGTCCATCCTTCTTAGGAGATGCAGATGTGAGTTAACTCCCTCTCCTACTCCTAGAAAAATCTTAAGTAATTAGAAAGTAAAAACTGATGACAGTAGCCAGATTCCATTGTTCAAGCTGCACGTTTTCCTCCCAACTCCCTTTAACAGGTTTGTGTATTTGCTGGAGGCAACTTTTGAAAACATCATAAGGGCCTCAAGCCTCAAACGAAGAAAGGCTCTCAAGCTAACAGAATAGAAAGGGTCACAGGAGGAGAAAGCCTTAGACTGAATGCTTTTTTTCAGATTTTATTTTTTTTATTCCAGGTGTCCTAAACTAGAAAGCCAGTTGAATTCCTTAATTATAACAATGTATCACTTTCTAGAATCATCATGATGAGCAGAAATAACCCACAATGACTTATTTTACAATTATATTCTTGAAATTTCCATTGAAACACCAAGGGAAGATTGAAATTTGTTTAAATCAAGGAGTCATTTTCTATTAAAAAAATTTTTTTTAATTTATTTATTTTTGACTGCGTTGGGTCTTCGTTGCAGTGCGCGGGCTTCTCATTGCGATGGCTTCCCTTGTTGTGGAGCATGGGTTCTAGGTGCGCGAACTTCAGTAGTTGTGGCGCACGGGCTTAATTGCTCCGCGGCAGGTGGGATCTCCCTGGACCAGGACTCGAACCCGTGTCCCCTGCATTGGCAGGTGGATTCTTAACCGCTGCGCCACCAGGGAAGCCCCAAGGAGTCATTTTTTAAAGTACAGGACGGGTATTGGTATTAGATAGACCTGGCTGCAGGCCCTGCTTTTGGCACCTACAAGCTATCTCTGTAATCTTGAGTTGGCTGCTTTCTCTCGAGCTAGTTGTGAGTGTTTAAGTACATTTCTAATGATCTCGGTTGAGAATAA
This sequence comes from Grampus griseus, assembly GCF_964374135.1. Classification (NCBI taxonomy): domain Eukaryota; kingdom Metazoa; phylum Chordata; class Mammalia; order Artiodactyla; family Delphinidae; genus Grampus; species Grampus griseus. The sequence continues at coordinate 236,792 of NC_138998.1, forward strand.
TTTGAGGGAGAAGGATCTGTGGGTTGGGACAGAAAAAGGAAGAGATATGAAAGAGGTTGTGTGGTTTTCTAAGGAAAGGTTTGAGCCTCCGAACGTGCTCGTAGGTTTGTATCAGGGCTGGGCATGGGCAGGACTGAGGCTGGTATTGGAAGCCCCTTGTAAGAGCTTAGGCATTGGAAACATTTCTGAGAAGCACACCTTCAGCTCTGGCAAGGGGTATCCGAAGCTCTTCCAATTTCAGGTGCTAAGATAGCAGACCAGGGTGGACCCAAGAAGCAGGAATGAACAATTCTAAGGCACAGAAACAGGAAGACTTTGAACAGCTAATAGAGGACTAGACAAAGAAAATTAAAATGTTCCTTCAACTGCACGTTTCTTCAACCGATAACTAAATCTGACTTACACTTAAATGCCATCTAGTAAGTAGTAAGAGGCAGACAAAAACTAAGTTCATGGTGTCTTTTTATATATTGCTTTTAATGAATGCATACAGATCATGTGATGGTGTGTTTGAGTAACTTTTCTTGAGAATGTGAGAAGTTATTTTAAGAGTCAATGAGGTATAATCCACACAAAATCAACTGCATTTATTGAAAGTGTGAAATTTGAGGTTTTGAGTATGTGTATCCCTGTGAAATCACAATGAAGGCAGTGAACACATCGATCCCAAAGTGTCCTGCTGCCCATTTGTGCCCCTTGCTCGTGCCCCTCACGCCTCATCCCAGACAATCATTGATCTGCTTGCTGCGCTGTAGATTGGTTTTAATTTTAAAACAATATAAATGGGGTTATATAGCACATACTCTATCTCTGACTTCGTTCAGTCAGCATCATTATTTTGAGATCTGTCTATGTTGTTTTGTGTATCGATACTTCATTCCTTTTTACTGTTAAGTAGTTTTCTGTTGTACACCACAGGTTGTTCATCCATTCATCTGTTAATGAACATTTGAGTTCCATATTTGGCTATTGAAAATATCAAGAAAGCTGTGATGAACATCTGTGTCTGTATGGACACAGACTTTTTTTTCCTTTGGGGTAAATACCTAGAAGTGAAATGGCTGGGTCATATGATAGGTGTGTAATTAACTTTTGAAGAAACGGCCAAACTGTTTCCTAGAGCGGTTGTACCTTTCACATTCCCGGTTTGAGAGATTTGAACTCTATGTGTGTATTGAGAGAGGCTGAGGTGAATTATAGTATTTGTGGAAACCATCTTTGATTTGTGCATCTCCAAAGTCATAAGGAGTAAGAGGGAAAATTCAATTCACCTTTTGTGGTCAGACTCTCACAAAATATTCTACTTTGAAATAATCATATGATATAAATATTCTTATTGTTAATGTTTGTTTGATGTTTTGTGCATATTGACAGACTTAGCCAAAATCTGAAATGTGTCAAGAAAAAAGCAATTAAAATTCAATAATTAGTACTTTCTTTGAAATTTCCAACTTTAATCATTTTCAGTGATCTAAGTGATCTAGAATCCTCTGCCTGCATTACTACTTGCTGGGAGAGAATTACAAATGGGCTTGGCCTTTACCAGTTTCTGTCTAGGTTTTATAGTCTTACTCAGTTGATATATATGTCAGTGTTTCTAATTCAGTGTCATAGCATTTTACTTCAATTTACAAATAAATTATGCTGTAGAGTGGAATTTGTTAGTACACACAGGAGTTTCACTTTCTTTATCACATACACTCAAGTCCTAGTAAGCTTTGGTCACTGTATTATGACCTTCTTAAGAACATCCATTGATTCATCATTAATATTTATCACTGTTTGCTGGCACATACCAGACTATGTCTGGTCCATCTCTGCATTCTGTAGGGCACAGTGTATTGCACATAGGGGCCAGTCCACAAATATTTGTCAATTAATAGATGAATGACTTATCTTAGCATAAATTCTGTATTTCTCACTGTAATGGGACTAAAATCTCAGCTACTGTCTTGAACCTACAGCCTTTGCCATAGTCACAGCTTAAGGCCTCCACCCCTTTTTTCTGAGATTCCGTTGCTGAGGCAACAGGATTTTTCCATGCCTGCTTGCATCCTGTTGCCAAGGCAACAGGGTACATACAGTTGGCAGGCTGGTTTGAGACATTGGATGTTTGCGGTATCCTGCGGTATCCAGAGATGCCTGTGGTTCACAACTTCTTTGATAAATCAGTGTGTGCATAATTGTATTCAACATATGCACTTGACTCTGATCTTTGTGTATAAAGATGACTGTGGATGTTTGTGATCATCCAGTACCATACATGTTACTGGAAAGACCTTGTGTGATCTCAGGAACTAGGGATCTTGTGTCCCTTTAGCAGAAATCTTGGCTTATTTTGACTGGCTACTGTTCTCTATCCCCACTCCTTTTTCATAATCCATATCTACTTTCATTTAGATTGTATAAATGCTCTTGGTCATGGCTAGCCAGAATCAACCTGGCCTATCAGGCAATCTCACAATCAAGCGGTCTTGCAAAAACAATTTACTGTCAGTAGGATCACTGTATTCCTTTTCTGTGACCGTTCTCAAATTTCCTGGCTAAATGCTTATTAGTTTCTAGCTGTTATTGGAGCACGAGTGGAGAACCACAGGAGCACTATGCCACCTTCTTGCAGTGCTACCAACTCTGTTAACATTATAGGTAGACAAAAAGTCCTTATGGGGCAGGAGAAGGCCATCCTACATAATGTCCCTTTTTCACACGGGACATGTTTATGAGTGTCACCTCCTGAAGGAGACTTTCAAGCTGTAAAATGCTGGTGAGCTCAGATGGTGTGGTTGCATCACCTTAATGTGGTAAGCCCTGCCTCTCATTTCGTAAGATTGAATATTTCTTTTTATCAATTTTTTTGGTGATGGCCAATTAGATGTACAGCTTTTAGTCTTGGAGACAGGAATAAATAAAAGTGAAAGATTTCTGTTGGAGTTGAGGCAAGGTCTCTGGAAATCATAGAATCAGTGAGTGCAGAGGCCATCTGGCCCAACACCTTCATTTTAGCCGGAGGAATTCACCAGTATTTCCGAGGCTGTGGTGTGCTGTGTTCCATCAGGGATTCAGTTGGAAAGTTGGGTCTCCGTGTTGCTCCTTGTGTTGGAACAGAAGGACTCTCAGTCTTTCTGGTCATATCCTGTGAGCACTTGTGGTAGCTGAAGGAAATTATTATGATATTATCAAGGAATTGCTGATACACTTCAGGTTTATAACGGGTGTTGCAGTCTTGACCTAGACAGACCATGCCATAAGCCAACTATGTTGACTGGGAAAGGCAGGATCTCTCACCACTGGAGGAACTTAAGTGGGGGTCTCAACAAGTCTGTGTGTCCCTCCTCATGTAACCTTTCCCAACTTCAACATCAGCAGCTCTCCAGACACCCAGGTCCCCATCCTCAGGCTTGTGGGCTCCTAAATGCCCTGAATCATTGACAAGCACCTACTGACTCTTGGTGTAATTCAGGTAGACGGAGAAAATTCAGACCAGCATTCAGAAGCTGCCTCCTCGGCAGCCTGGCCGTGTCTGAGTGGATCCCCTTTTGGGTTCCTAAAGACTGAAGATGGGTGTGAGAAATGAGCACTTCAGTATGGGGACCGTGGAGTCCCTTTTAAAACTATGGAGACTGCCTTCTTGCTGAGAAATATTCGATTCAGACACCACATCTAGCTTCTCTGGATTCTTATCTGAGAATTTGAGGCAGGAAAGAAAAACCTGCCATGATCTAAGCTGTGACATGTCTGTCTGGATAGTTTTGACTGTATTCTGGGATTGCACACAAAGTTAAAAGTAACTTTGATGGCTTCCTAAAATAACAAGAAAAGAGGGAAAGAAGTGAGAAAGTCTCAAAGTGAATCTCTCTACATGCTTGTGTGTGGGGATCGTGGCTCTTTGTGGTCAACATCATTTCTCTTCACTTGTCTTCCTTTCCTGCAACTAAGCTTGTCTCTGATGTGTATATCAGTTGGATTCTTCTTTTGTTTTTATTCTTGCTCATTCCTTCAGTTTCAACTGGGGTGTGTTCATTAAGCGGTGGGATTGCTTTACACAAATATACACACAAAGCCACAGGCACACACTTAAATATATGTATCTTCTTACCCTAGCCAGTATTAAAGAAACATAAAATAATTTTATAGAATCTCACTGGCCAAGTCCAGCCCCACAGAGGGTTGACACCACCAATTTTTTTGAAAACCATATATTGAATGAAGACCAGCTGCCGGAATGATTAAAAATAAACAAGACCACCTATTCCAGAATTTCTCAAGCATTGTGGTCTCAGGACCCCTTTTCAAAATTATTGAGGACCCTCAAGACCTTTTGTTTATGTGAGATATAGCAATGTCTATCATATTAGAAATTAAAACTGAAAAACTTAAAACGGTTTATTATCAGTGAGGAGGTATGAGACGCCATCTCTACGCATGAGGTGCTTAAAGAATAGTGCCGGGCTTCCCTGGTGGCACAGTGGTTGAGAATCCGCCTGCCAATGCAGGGGACGTGGGTTCGTGCCCCGGTCCGGGAGGATCCCACATGCCGCGGAGCGGCTGGTCCCGTGAGCCATGGCCGCTGAGCCTGCGCGTCCGGAGCCTGTGCTCTGGCGACGGGAGAGGCCACAACAGTGAGAGGCCCGCGTACCACAAAAAAAAAAAAAAAAAAAAAAGAATAGTGCCTGTAGTCACTCTACTAGTATTTTAAAAATTAATGATATAACCTATAATAGAAAATCTGAAAAGAAAATATGTATAACTGAATCACTTTGCTTTACACCTGAAACTAACACAATATTTTAAATCAACTATGCTTCAATAAAAAAATATTAAAATATCTAAGGGAAAATAGAAAAAAATAATGATAATACATCTAATATATATGAAGCAATAATGATACCTAACATTCATTTGAAACTTCCAATATGCCAGGATATGGCCTAAGAACTTTACATGTTATTGTTAAATTTAATCTTCAAGACAATTATACGAGGTAGTGGATTCGTTTCCAGGGCTTCTCTTAGTAATGTAACACAAACTGAGTGGCTTTAAACAATAGAGAGTTATTCTCTAAAAATTCTGGAGGCTGGAAGTCCAAATCAATGTGTTGGTAAGGCCAGGCTTTCTCTGAAGGCTCTGTTTCATACCTTTCTCTTAGCTTCCACAGTTGCTGACGATCCTTGACATTCTTTAGTTTTTACAAGCATCATTCCAATCTCTGTCTCCGTCATTAAATGGCATTCTCTCTGTGTGTCCCTCTTCTTCTTAGAAGGACACCAGCCGTACCGAATTTCGAATCCATGACTTTGTTTCCAAATAAGGTCATATTCTCAGGTTCTGTCTTTGGCTGTGACTCTTCTTCCATCTTTAAAGGCCCCTTTTAATTACATTGGACCCACTTGAATAATTGAAAATAATCTCCCCAGCTGAAAATCATTAACTTAATCACACCTGCAAAGTCCCTTTTGCCAAGTAAGATTCACAGATTTCAGGAATCAGGACTTGGGCTTCCTTGGAGCCATTGTTCTGCTCAGCACAAGCACCAGCAAGGACAGATCTATAGGGAGGGAACAATCTGCAAGGGTAAGACCTCACCGAGCAGAGAAAGTGTGGGCTAGGTCTTAAAGGTGGGGAGATTTCATGAGGTGGAGAGGACCCCAGCCAGGCTGTGCAGCATGAGTGAAGGCATGGCAGTTACAATGAGCCTGACATGAGCACCGGGGCAGGAAGGGGATGGGTCTCACTGAAGAAAAGAGGTGAGAGTTGGAAAATGAGGGGAACCAAATCTGAGAAAATGTTGGGATGGAGCCTCAACTATTCAACTAGGAAATTTAGAGCATAATGCTTGCTTTTCCACAATTAACATTTCAGTATAATGTATGCATGGTCTTTGCTGGAAAATAGGAATGGATTAAGTACCCTTCTAAGATTCTATAACAGAGCTTCTTTTCTTTCTTTTTTTTATAATTTTATTGGAGTATAGTTGATTTACAACGTTGTGTTAGTATCAGGTGTACAGCAAAGTCATTCAATTATACATATACATATAGTCACTCTTTTTCAGAATCTTTTCTCATACAGAGGTTCTCCCACAAGAGTTAGAGTCCTGAGCCCCATGTCAGGCTCCCAAGCCTGGGGAGCTCACATCAGGAGGAGAAGCCCTCAAATCATTTGGCTTTGAAGGCCAGCAGGGTTTGAGTAAGAGCTCCACAGGACTGGGGGAAACAGAGGCTCTACTCTTGGAGAGGACACACAAGGCTTCACGTGTGCTGGGACCCAGGCAAAGTGACTCCATATCAGCCTGGGCCAGACCTACCTGTGGGTCTAGGAGGGTCTTCTGGGGAGGAGGGGGTTGGGTGTAGCTCACTGAGGGGGCAAGGACACTGGTGGGGGAGGCCCCAGAGAATACTGATCGGTGTGAGCTCTCCCAGAGGTCACCATTTTGGCATCAGGACACAGGCCCACTGAACTGGCTCCAGGCTCTAGGGCTGCTTTTCTGATTAGCATCTTTTTCACTTTGTCTTTCCTGATGCCTTTGCCTGTTTTCTTCTTCTTCTTCTTCTTCTTTTTTTTACTTTTATTTACATTTATTTTTTGCGGCATTTATTCCCGGGCCATAAGTTTTTATTTCTTCAGTTTCTTCTGGGATATCTTCTCCTTCTGGGCAACCTCCTCTTCTGGTTTAGGAACAATCTGTTCTTTTTCAGTAAGGATCATCTCAACGTGGCAGGGAGAACCCATGTATGGGTTGATCCAGCCATGAGCTCTGTAAGTCCTGTGACACATCTTGGGGGCTCTGTTCACTTGCATGTGCTCAATGCCAGAGAATCTACGTCTAAGCCCTTAAGTTCAGCATTACTGTTTGCATTTTTGAGCATGTGCAGTAAAAATTCAGCACTCTTTTCGGGCCACCGACCCTGCATCCAGTCCCACTGTTTGGCCTGGGCACACCTACCAACTCCACCATTGTAATGACGGAACGGCACACATTGCTTCTAAAGTGACACCCTTCAAATACTTGGTGGTTTTTCAGATATGCATACCCTTCATGGCCTGGACAGTTTCACGAGCGTTCTTAAAGTGAACACAAAGGTTTGAACCTCTTGACTTGCTTTGGGGTTTTCTGGGTCGAGCAAATAGCGGACCATTTTTAGAGGTCATCTCAGGCCGCTTACCGGAAAAAAAAAAAAAAGCTCTTCTCTTCTTTAATTGAGTTTTAGCTTTGTAGCAGACACTGTCAGCACCCCTCCCCCCAGTTCTTGTTTCTCACCCCCTTACCTTCCAACTGCCAGCATTTACTTTGCCTGACATCTCTCCCTGACCCAAACTCCCTTTGCACACCTGCCAGATGATCGGACATTTGTGGAATTCACCACTCCCCCACTCCTCAGCCGCTCTCCCCCAACGATGGAGGGAGTAAGTATACATATTGTGGTTCCCTGGTACCCCTCAGCTGAGAAAACTCTGAAGCATGTGTCCTACACTGGCTCTCAGAACTCCTCAGCTGTGTAAGCTCCGGTTGCCCTCAGGGGTAACTTGATTGACACTGCACCCTTGACTGGCTCCTTTTCCTACCCAGCTCACTTTCCCAGTCCCCTGCACGTATTTGCTGGCATTGCCTTCCAGAAAAACTACTTTCACACGAATCCATGTCTTGGGGGCCATGAATCATGTGGCTGGGGGAACCCAAACTAAAATAGGCTTTCATCAACCCCCGATTCAACCTATCTGAAAGTTAAAAGAAACGTGTTTACTAGAAAAAAGTAACAGAAGAGATAGGTGCGAAGAGGAAGGGGTAGAAATTCTGATAAAACACGGTTCTCATTAGCAATGTGCCAGAAAATAGACCACATGCCCATTGTCAGGGTCGGAGTATGACAAAGGAAATATGGTCTGTAGAATCTCTGGGAAGAGATCCAGTCCAGAACACTGGCATCTGTAGTGGACACGTTTGCAGTTCCTAACCAACCCGGTAACCTCCCAGTGTGAATATTAGCAAGAGGGTCCTTTGGGTTCCGATTTCTCATGATTCATATGGTCCGTCACTTTTTTGGAAGAATATGGTCCCAGAAAGGCCAATTTTCTGTGAATCCAATCACCTGAGGAACTGCTGAAGGAAGACCCAACATGAGTGCCCCCACCTAAGCTACGAGAAAACATTTATTTTTTCCTCCGAGGAATTCTGGGTGGCATTGTCCTGGAAGATGCACACCTGTCAGTTTCCTCAACCCCATGGAAGAGTCCCATGGACGGAGGCTTATCCTGTCATCTCTCTCCTTTCATTGGTTGAAGAGCAAGTAATGTATTTTTGTTTCAACAGAAACTCAGAATTGTCTTTTGAATTTGTGAGGTCAATTTCAAATAACTATTCAAGCTCTGGAAAAGAAGGTCAAGTTCATCATCATGCTTTGATTATAGTTCTTCTGTCTGTTATCCTTTGCTTTTTAGAAGACAGGTTATGTTGAATGTGTAAAACAATTGGAGGCAAGTTGGAAACTTTGCAAACACTTATGACTTACACTGAACTTCAAGAGGTGGAGGGAGAGAAAGGTTTGGAAAGGTAAAGACAGATTGGGTGGGTACTGGGAAGTAGGAATGAATACTATTGATAGGTGGGCTGAAGCCCTTGAAGAGGGCTTTGTGCCACAGTGATGGATGTGAACATTATCGTGGGGATTCCAATGAATATTTCTGAGCATGGGAGTGATGCAGTCGACGTGATGAATGGAGTCCCTACAAAGGTTTTCTTTTACTGCCACAATTTCCTTGTCATTCAGAGACGTCATGCAGGATAGATTAGGTGACACATGTGAGATTCCGTTTGACCTTTTTTTTTAGGTCAAAGCAGTCGACTGTTGGCAATTTCATGGGGTTTCGCCTAATATATTCCAAGCAAAGTAACTAGAACTAGCTTGAAACTTCTGGTTTGGGAGTGGAATCTCTAATGTGTTCTTCATCCTGTCCATTGGCAGCCACTGTTTCCTGCCACTGGAAGATGGGCAACACCCAGGGGAGGACCACCAAGGACTCTTCCTCCCTCGACCCCTGTCAGGTGGAGTCACTTGCAGGCCAGCATTAGAGAAGCCCTGCTGATCTCCCTCTCCTTCCAAAGCCAGCTTCTCAGGGGGAGGAAGTGTTCGCATGTGGTGCTCACACCTTCAACTTCCCAGGACTGAGAAGAGCCACTGGCTTCTTCAAAGGACCGTTGTTAACCTGCAGAGTCTCCCAGAGAGGCGACCATAGATCACATGACCAGATGGCCTGTAGTGAGCCCCTGTGAGAAGGGGAACGGATGGATCTGTCAAACTTTTTATTGGAGTGGAGATGAGGATAGTGGGAAGGAGGAAAAGAGGGAGAAAGACTGAGAGAGGGAGAGAGAGGGGAGAAATTGAGAAAGAACTAGAATGAGAAGTTTGGAAACAGAAGACTAGTTTGCTAACTGTGGACCTCCATACTAATCTCCCATGAGAAAATTAAAGCAGTTGAACTGTCCAAATCCCAAACAAGAAATATCATGCGTAAAAAGATCGATTGATTTATGTTCTGTGGCTTTATGTATATAAAAAAGTTCTAAAAATGTGTAAAGCCTATTAATTGTGTTGAAAAGAATAAAATTCTATTTAATCAATGGTTGAACAATGATTTACAAAGATCATTATATTGATACTTCTGGATTACAGTTTTGGCTGTCTTTCTAGCCAGCTGTATAGCTATGTGCCCATTTCTTTTTAATTTAATTTTTTAAATTCCTGGCCTCAATTACTTTCTTTCTGCCTGGTCATATAGGTTAGTTGCTGAAGGCAGGTGGGGTTTGGGAAGAAGCTGGGTGGCAGTACTTTGGCCTCACACTCCATCTCACTTGGACCATGGCAGTGCTGGAACCCTTTGTCTCATTTTTATTGTCTATCTCTCAGTTTGGTGAATATGGGAGCCCCTTTGACAAGGCCGTTCTCTGTTCTGTCCATAGTTCACCTAGCAGAGACATCCAGATGCTCCATGTTTCCAGGAACCTCTATCAAATTGCTTACTTAAGGGACTTCCCTGGCGGTCCAGTGGTGAAGAATCCCCGATTCCACTGCAGGGGGCACGGTTTGATCACTGGTCAGGGAACTAAGATCCCGCAAGAAAAAAAAAGAAAAATTGCTTACTGAAGATTCTATGAGCCATCATTTCTCCCTCCTTCAGTTACATGTTATCACCGATGGTAGAAACCAGAAAACAAGCATGCCTGCTAATAAACGGCCATTTCCTTCTCCCAGAGCATCTTTGTGGATATGGCCTGATTCAGTATTTGAATGCAATGGCCTGAAAATAAGACCAAGCAAAAATAAATGAGATTGATGGAAATACATTGCACAAAATCCAAGGCATCTGCTAGATTTCTCTTTCCCGTTTTTCCACTTGGGGAGAAAGATGAGTTTCTCCTGCTTTCTCTGAGTGCAGCAGAGGGAAGTTTGTGGTTTTGGTTGAGAAAACACTCTTATTATCCACCCCTATTTTTAGAATTTTTAGACATCTAACTTATGGACTTGAATTTATAATTTAGGCCTGTAACCTTTAGAAGAAAATGATCCCTTTTGGAATTTCTCATGCATGATTTCAGCCCAGAGGAAAAAATTATGGGGGAAGTGTTTAGCAAAATCTGCCTTATCATCAGAGTCACAGCTATTCCAAGAGAAAAGAGTGATGTTTTATCTGTAATATCCTGGTGGGCTCCCTAGAATCCCACGCCCTGAAGTCATAAAGGATTCATAGTATATGCATAACAGAAATTCTGAGTTCCAAATACTTAACATCCATTGAGCAGTATACAATACTTGATGTCTCTTCTCTGTTTAGGGGGCATATTTGGACTCTGTGGTGGGGTTCAGAGGCACTCACGTGAGAAGATCCAGATCACCCTGTGGAACAAGCTAGAGTAGCTGTAGTAGATGATAGTGGTCCCCTTTATAGAGGGGGTACACCTATCCCCCAGCGGCTCAGAGCTTGCCCCCTAAGGGCTGAAAGCTGCGTCCTTCTCCAGAGACTTGTTCTCCACTGTGGGACTTCTATTTCCAGGAGATGTCTGAGAGGTTATACCCTCTTCCCCAGGGGTAGCCACAGGCGATGACTAAACGAGGTACAAACACCTGATCCCATCGCCTCAAGGTGAGCCGGCTCCGTGGTGCTGGTCATCCTTTAGCTCTCCTTACTCGACCTCACCTGAGATCACACTTGCTCAGCTCCTTCTCTGGTCCTCTTCTGCTTTTCTCACTTCCCTCGGGTTGGTTTTCTCATGGCAGCACTAAATCACTTGCACAAGAATCCTCAGGTTAGGTTCTGCTTCTAGGGAATCTGATCTAAGACAGTAGTATTTATTTAGTTGATTAATTTTGGCTTTGTCCTTATTACAAAAATAATGCATGTTCATGTTGAAAATAAGAAATTTTATAGGGTGAAAAGGACAAGATAGAATAAAAGAACAAAATAAATAACTCTAGACTCAAAGGGTGACCAGTGTTGACTTTGGCAAATATCCTTTCATTCAGCAATATTCATGAAGTAACTATGACGTTGATGGCCCTCAATGGGTAATATCTCCCAAATCCATGCCCTTGTTTACTTCTCTCCTATATTATCTCTTGCATTGATCGTGTGATTGGCTTTTGTCAAGGGAATCTCAGCAAACATGATGGAAGCAGAGGCGTGGCAAGAGCTTGCATACTGGGGCTTGTCTGGACTATATTTTCTTTTCCTCTGTATTCTTGATGCGCTGGCATTTGGGGCCTTGATCCTGGAGACACTGACCTTCCCAGGCTCTCTGATTCCTAGAGATTGTAAATGACTTCCCTGTGAGAACAACTTTGATGTATAAACCAACCAATCCAGAGCCCACACCTCCAACCAGCTCCTTTATCTGACTCACACACCAAGCCAATGCGCCCCCGACCCTTGGTTCTCGGGATCTTGAGTATACACGTCTTTCTTCATGACAATCATTTCTGTGTCTGAGTGTCCTGCCATACCTGATTACGACAAATCCTGGGTACCTTTTCAGGACAGGGCTTATTTTCTTAGAACACTTTTTCTTTAAAGCCCGTCACCGTGCTCAAAGAGATTCAGGTAACACTAGGGAGTGAGGAGCGAGACTGGAGTGTGAGATTCCAGCTGCGAGGTTCTGGCACCAGCCGAGCACCCAGCTGAATGCAGCTGCGTGACTCAACTCAGCTACGGGGCGGAGCAGAATGTCAGAGCCTGGCCAACCCACAGAAACGTGTCGTAAACCGCTGGGTTTGGAGCAATTTTGTAGGCAGCAGCAGATTGCTGAAATGGTGCAGTGCAGGCAGGACCTTGTGGCCCTGGGTCTTTCATCTGACCTGTAAGCATACCTCCCTCCCCACCCTGCCTCATGACCCCAGGCAAGGAAATCTGCTACTGTTATTGATGGAATTCTATGGCATTCATTAGGCTGTGTTTACTAGTGCGTCTGGTGACCGATGAAAAAGGTGGTGCCTTGGTAGTTTACTTTCATTGACTCTCCTCATTTTATGCAATGAGATCAATAACTTACTCAGGCCTGGCTTTCCTTCCTCTTCTCTGTATGTGTGCCTAAGTAGAGTCCCTGCTTTGGGCTGTGGTGGGGAGACAGAAGCACCATATTTGTCCCCCCTTCACCTTTAACTAAGAAATCTCACGGACCTCTCAGGCACTGACCCAGCTAATAAGCTGGTACTCTGTTCACTATTTGGATTTGTTCCCTGCATTTCTCTTCTTTGAGAAAACTGAAAGAAACAGGGAAATTTGGCAGGGCAAAAGCCAGGCGTTCTTGTGTTCCCTGGCCCAATTAGTACTTAATACCATCAAAACCCTATCTACCTTTTCACCTTTAACACTTTGCTTTTACCAAAAATATAGTCATAATTTTTGTAAACTCCTTTTTAACCAAAGTATGCTACAAGTATGTCTTTGAAACAATAATAAAAAAAAACCTTCAATGTAATTTTCGATAGCAAAATGGCATTCTCTTCTATGGATATACAATATTTTGCTTAACTGATACTGTTTAAAAATTTTAGGTTCTGCTTTTTCACTATTATAAAAAATACTGTGCTGAATGTTCTTGAAGTCGAATGCTTGTGCACATCCGTTATTTTCTTAGAATACATTCATAGAGTGGAATTTTGGAACTAAGGGGTATGTGAATTTTTAAAGCATTTGATAAATTTTGCCAAACCTTCCTCCCCCACACAGAAAACTTATACCACTTTGCACTGTCATCAGCAGCGTATGAACACGACTATTGTCTTTGATCCTCACCAATTTTATAAGAAGGATGCTCTCCCAATGTCTTCATTTCCATTTCTTTGATTATAAATGAGGCTTAATAATTTTCATATGTATATTGGTTATTTTGCTTCTTACTCTGCAACTTGATTATTCATAAAATATTTATAAAAAAGTTAAAAGTCCTACAAATCATCATGGATCCAGAAAACATCTAATTAGCTGCCAGTTTTGTGAATTATGGGAGAAGTTAATGGACAATTTTCATCTCTCCCAGTTGAAAGGAGAAAATAAGTGTTCCAGTGCATTTGTTGAACACATTTGGCTACCTGCTGGGAATCCAATGCAAACAAGCCACACACAGGTTCAACTCTCACATCCTCTGTCATCTCAAAAAGGGAAGACAATGATGTTATTCTTTTCAATTCAGTTTTTTTTTTTTTTTTTTTTTAGTCAATTCAGTTTTGATGTAAGACATGATCAGGATTTAACAGATGGTTTTCTAATTACTTGGAGAAGTATCAGACCTGGAAAAATGCTGAATAAAAGTGTGGATGTGGTCCCGAAATTTCCACGAGAACATTCAGAACACTTGGGATGTGCTTTTCATAACTTGCTGCACCTGGAGTCCCTTGACTCAATCCTTGGGTCCCAGTGTGGAGAGATGTCTCCAAGGGGATGTGCAGGGTGTGCGGTAGGTCCTAAAACTCATTTTTCCTTCCAAGATCGCCCCACAACAGGAGTGACAAGAGGCTATCTCAGGCACAGTTTCCCAGTGATCTTCTTCTTTCTTTCCTCCTTTTATTCTCTCACTCCTTAGCTTTCTTTCTTTTTTTTCCCTAGCTTATTTTTTTAATTTAATTTTTATTTTATATTGGAGTATAGCTGATTTGCAATGTTTCAGGTGTACAGCAAAGTGATTCGGTTATGCATATACATCTATCCATTCTTTTTCAGACTCTTTTCTCATATAGGTTATTACGGAGTATTGAATAGAGTTCCCTGTGCTCTACAGTAGGTCCTATTTGGTTATCAGTTTTATATATAGTAGTATGTGTATGTTAATCCCAAACTCATAATTTATCCCTCCCCTGACCTTTCCCCTTCCGTAACCATAAGTTTGTTTTCTAAGCCTTCAAGACAGCTCTGTTTTCAGCCTTTCATCTGCAGAGTGAACCAGAGAAGATCCCCAAAGGCCTCCAGTAATGTTCTGTTTTCTGTGAGCAAGAGTTAGCTGTACATCGGAACATGGTTCTCATGTTTCAGTTGTTTCTAATTTTGATCATAAAGCTTGCAGTGATCATGGAGACTGAACAAAGGCAACTTTCATTCAGATTGCCCCTCAGATCAACACCTTGGTGCTGAAAGTAGTTATGCTTGAGATAAAGCATTTTAAAAATAAGTCTTTCATTCTTCTCTCTTATTCTTTTTCGTGTCCAAGAAAAAACAAATGCAACACGGGGATCAATCTGGGATGAATTACTTTTCTGAAGGTATCACAAAAGGACCTTTTGTGGGAGGGTGTGCTTGGTGTTTGTGACATGTATTTTAGATTTTCTGGACAGCTCCAAGGCCTCTGAAGTTGATGATTCCTTATGGCTCTCATACCCAAGAATTTATCTAAGCATCTTTGTTTTAGCTCATGCCAAATTTCTGGTAATGAATTTGTTAAGTTCTTATTTCATTTTTCAATATAATTTAGTATTTCCTTTACTTATCCTCTAAATCTTCTTTTGTTTCTCTCTTATTTTCTGTTTCATGGAAGGGAAGTTGCCTCTTATTTTACTGACTTGTCTCTCTTTTGAAAAGCAGTCCACTCTTTGACAAATAAATTTGAGTTCTGGGGATTGTTGGGCAACTTTCTTGACAGTTCTTTTCAGCCAAAGAGAAAGTCTTTCTGGGGCCCAGCTTTATAGTTTTTTCACACTGAGTGTGAAACCCTGAAAAGCAAACTTTGGAACTTAATTTTTTTACAGCTCTGTTGAGCAAAGGGGTTGTATTTCGGCCGTGGTCCTCCTGGGTGATGCAGCACAAATACAATATATATTTTAAGACTTTGAAGGCTGTCAAGGAGCCTCCTATCCTATGACTTCAAAAGAATGGCATCTAGTCTCTGGAAGTAGTTCAGAACAGTGCCTGAGAAAGACTCGCTTTAATAGTGAAAAAGGAAGAATGCATTAGGGACAAGTTAGAGAGTGGGCAAAAAAGTCATGTTTTTGTTCTTTAACCCAGATAAGCTACTACAAATGCATTGTTAATCACTGTGATGTCCATCCTCTTGGCATTGGCCCTCTTGCTGCTGAAGCAAGAAGCAATGAAGATAGGGAACAGGGAGAGGAAGACACTGCCTCCCCCTAAAGATGGGGTACCACTACCACATTCTCCTCTCAACCCCACATTTTCATATGTGCCTAGTAAACCTTTCAGGCTTTCTAATCACCTAGGAAGTTTCGTAATAGGTGCTGAAAATAAACAAATGTTCCCTAATGCAATCGAGTCAAAAGCAACCACCACCACCATTACCATTTTTGAGTCATTACTATGTGTTAAGTCCTGTGTTTAATTAAACCCATTATATTCATTGACTCATATAATAAACCCACTCTGAAATACGAGAAGAGCAAACAGTTAACTTTTTTTGTTTTATTGAGAAATAATTGACAGACATCACTGTATAAGTTTAAGAAATACTGCATGATGGTTTGATTTACATATATTGTGAAATGATTATCAAAATAGGTTCAGTTAACATCTATCTTCTCATATAGATACAATTTTTTTTGTGTGTGTGGTACCCGGGCCTCTCATTGCTGTGGCCTCTCCCGCTGCAGAGCACAGGCTCTGGACGCGCAGGCCCAGTGGCCACGGCTCACGGGCCCAGCCACTCCGTGGCATGTGGGATCTTCCCGGACCGGGGCACGAACCCGTGTCCCCTGCATCGACAGGCAGACTTTCAACCACTGTGTCACCAGGGAAGCCCTCATGTAGATACAATTAAAAAAAAAAAAAAGTGTGGGGGGGAGACCTTCAAGATGGTGGAGGAGTAAGATGTGGAGATCACCTTCCTCCCCACAAATATATCAGAAATACATCTACATGTGGAACAACTCCTACAGAACACCTACTGAATGCTGGGAGAAGACCTCAGACTTCCCAAAACGCAAGAAACTCTCCACGTACCTGGGTAGGGCCAAAGAAAAAAGAAAAAACAGAGCCAAAAGAATAGGGACAGGACCTGCCCCTCTGGGAGGGAACTGTGAAGGAGGAAAAGTTTCCACACACTAGGAAGCCCCTTCACTGGCAGAGACGGGGTGGGGTGGGGGGGTGATGGGGTGGAAGCTTCGGAGCCACGGAGGATGGCGCAGCAACAGGGGTGCGGAGGGCAAAGCGGAGAGATTCCCGCACAGAGGATCGATGCTGACCGGCACTCACCAGCCTGAGAGGCTTGTCTGCTCACCCGCCGGGGCGGGCAGGGGCTGGGAGCTGAGGCTCGGGCTTCTGTTGGATTGCAGGGAGAGGACTGGGGTTGGCTGTGTGAACACAGCCTGAAGGGGTCTAGTGCGCTACAGCTAGCCGGGAGGGAGTCCGGGAAAAGGTCTGGACCTGCCGAAGAGGCAAGAGACCATAGTTTTGGGGTGCTTGAGGAGAGGGGATTCAGAACACCGCCTAAACAAGCTCCAGAGATGGGCATGAGACGCTAAGGCTGCTGCTGCAGACACCAAGAAGACTGTGTGCAAGCACAGGTGTCACACTTCCCCTCCTGGGAGCCTGTGCCGCCCGCCACTGCCAGGGTCCCATGATTCAGGGACAACTTCCCCAGGAAAATACACGGCGCGCCTCAGGCTGGTGCAATGTCATGTTGGCCTCTGCCCCTGCAGTCTCGCCCCGCATTCCGTGCCCCTCCCTCCCCCCTGGCCTGAGAGAGCCTGAGCCCCCTAATCACCTGCTCCTTTAACCCTGTCCTGTCTGAGAGAAGAACAGACGCCCTCAGGTGATCTGCATACAGAGGCAGGTCCAAATCCAAAGGTGAACCCCGGGAGCTGTGCGAACAAAGAAGAGAAAGGGAAATCTCTCCCAGCAGCCTCAGAAGCAGCAGATTAACTCTCCACAATCAACTTGATGTACCCTGCATCTGTGGAATACCTGAATAGACAACAAATCATCCCAAAATCGAGGCAGTGGATTTTGGGAGCAACTGTAGACTTGGGGTTTGCTGTATGCGACTGACTTGTTTCTGGTTTTATGTTTATCTTAGTTTAGTATTTAGAGTTTATTATCATTGGTAGATTTGTTTATTGATTTGGTTGCTCTCTTCCTTTTTTTAAAAATATAGATATATATATTTTTTTCCTTTATCTCTTTTTGTGAGTGTGTATGTGTATGCTTCTTTGTGTGATTTTGTCTGTATAGCTTTGCTTTTACCATGTATCCTAGGGTTCTGTCTGTCTGTCTATTTATTTATTTTTTTTTAGTATAGTTTTTAGCACTTGTTATCATTGGTGGATTTGTTTTTTGGTTTGGTTGCTCTCCTTTCTTTTTTTTATTACTTTTTAGTGTTTTTTATTTTTAATACTTAAATTTTTTTTATTTTAATAAAAAATTTATTTTTTATTTCAATCCATCTATAGATGGATTTTGGTAGGATTGACATTTTAACAATATCATCTGCAAGTATTTTCTCCCATTCAGTAGGTTGTCTTTTCATTTTGTCAATGGTTTTCTTCACTGTGCAAAGCTTTTAGAGTTTAAGTCCCATTTATTTATTTTTGCTTTTATTTCCTTAACTTTAGGAGACAGGTCCAAAATAATATTGCTACAATTTATAGATTACATACATACATGTATGTATGACAGTATTAACATTTTAACAAAGACCCCATCTCCAATTCTATCACACTGGGGATTGGATGTCAGCTTAAGAATTATGGGGTTGAGGGTCAGACATTCAGTCATATCAGAGACCCTCTCACAGCACGGCAGTTTGCTTTTTCAGAGCCCACCGGAGAATCTCACTGTCCCATCTGCTATATGTAATGTGACCTAATCATGAGAGAGATTATCTCATCACCTGTGCCATATTCTCTTGGCCAGAAGCAAGACACAGTTTCCACCTGACACAAAGGGGGTTGATAAAAGGGCATAAACCATTGAGAGTCACCTTAGAATTCTTCCTTCCACAGGAGAGAAAGTTCAGAGATGACAGAAAGTTCAGAGGTGATGTAAAAACCTGAAAGTGACAAAATGTCAATATAGTATAAACTCAGGAATAATGCGGCCTCATAGTTCTCAGCCCTGGCTGAAATAGAATCACCTGAGGAACTTTCAACACATAGTTCCAGCCCTGGAGAGTCTGATTTAATTAGTCTAGAGTAATGCCTGAGCATGGCATTTAAAAAAATATTCCCAAGTGATTCATATATGTTCAGTGTTGAGAAATACTGATCTAGTGCAACTGCTTTATTTCATAGAGGAGGGACCTGAATCCCAGGAAGATCATGTCTTCTTGAAGCATATGTATTCAGTTAGTGACAGAGGTAGGGTTAGACCCAGGTCTCCTAGCAATGGTCAGGCTTTCCTAGCACTGAATAAATAAATGTTACCTTGTGGAGGTATGTCTAACTTGTCATGTGGGGCTTTTAAGGCAAAAAGTCCTGTAGGTAGATTTGACCAAAGCCAGATCAAATTCTCTCTGTTCTATAGCCAACTTCTTTGTACCAATATGGATTTCCCAGCTTCAAGAGTGAAAACATAAATAAAACTTACTTAGTTTAGGAAAGTTGGTGTAAAACAATTCCTGTTTGGAGAAATGTATTTTCGATTGTGGAAAATTATTTGATCCTTATGTGTGATGTTATTACTTTTCTGACATGGATGAAATGAGTACCTAGGCTGTGTCATTTTGAAAGGTGGGTGAGCTCTTTTGGCAAGATATCTGAAAGGGCAAACTATACCACCTCATGGACCGATGGGTCCTGAGATAGTGTTTAGTGGTAAGCCCTTTTCCTGGGTTTGGTCATCCCTTTCTTAAATGAGTTCTTTACTCTAACTTACCATTTACTCAATGAATGGTACTGTAAACCCTTATCATTCAGCTCTAATATTCTCTGAGCTTTGGGATTAAAGTCCCAGTCAGTAGAGGAAGGAATAGACGCTTACAGAACCAGGAACCTGCCATATTCCTCTTTTCCTCACCTGGTTTTGTAACCAAGCAGGACCCTAGGAGGCCTTCCCAGGATAGACCCCCACCCATGTCCTTCTCCTGACTTTTGTCTGTAGAAAAACTTTAGTCAAAGAATAAATTTAATCAGAGAAGTGAAAAATTGCAGAAAGGAAAACAGTCAAGCAAGTCCAAATAATGATACTTTAGCTATTAAACAGAGTCAAGGACTTTTAGTTCTTCCTCCAGGACTATAGAGAATATTCTGAGCCGTGTCCTTTGAGCCGTTTTGCAGTACTGAAAACCCCACCAGGTGGAGGAAGTTAACTGCTGCCCACAGGCATGTAGACCCCAGAGCGGTTGGAACCAGAAGGCTGACGATGCCGACTCCCCATTACCTCACCACCAACCAATCAGAAGAATATCCATGAGCTGACCACGCCCTGCTCCTTGAACATTATAAGACCCCTCACGACCCCTCCAGGGCAGGGCGCACAGTCTTGAGGGCATGAGCCCACTGTGGCCCCCTTTCCCTGGCAAAGCAATTAAGCCATTTCTTTCTACTTCACCCAAAACTCTGTTTCTGAGATTTAATCCAGCACCAGTGTACAGAGGCTGAATTTCGGCAACAGTTTCAGCAACTTACAACTCCATTTTGAAGGAACAGTAGGGTCACCAAAGCCCTGGACACAGACCCTCCTGGCTCCCAGACTTGTCAGGAATTATCTGTCACTTTACTTGGCCAGGAAAGTCTTACTGTGTTGTATCAGTCAAGGTTAATGTGAACCACTGGGAATCTGTCATTAGCTTCAGATTCTTTCCACCCAGTGAGGGAGAAGGGTATAGCCTGGCCTCTGTTTCCTCACTGGACTAGCCTAGTACTAAAGGTCAGGACCTCGACCGAATGTTCCCACAAGGCTTTCCAGATGGTGACAGTGAGGACTGGATGCCTATCCAAAATTTCCCATTGAAAACACCAAGGATGTGATCATGCATTTAAGATGAATACAAGATACTGTGTTTAATATAGAATAAGGAAGGGTATTCCTTATTCTCACAAGGAATTTTTATTGAAAACTCCTCTAGCAAAGCTGAAACATGTCTGCAGTTTCTGTAGAGACCTAAATATACAATTAAATAGCATGTAATCATGATAATCACCATGGAAAGACAGCGTGAGTCTCTGGGAGCCAAAGGGCAATAGAAATTACTGCTCCTGCAATTTATATAAAAAAAGTTTTTTTTAAGTGACAATTTGCTTTCCTCTTCATTGAGAGAAATTGTTACAAGTTACTGAGAAATGCAACCCTTATTCTAACGCCAGTCAGCAGCTGCCTGAGTCTGAGAAGAAACTAGTTCACAAAACCAGCTCTCTGGCCTGATAAAAGGCACTAGATGTTGAAGGCTGTCTTTAAGAAGATGGGGCTACTGTACAAATGCCACCATCTTTCTTCCTGTCTATTTTGTAACCAGCATTGCCCTAGACGTCTCACTGTTTCATGGATTATGCCAATGCAGAATACTTGGGGTAGGATCATTTACCATTTTCTTGCCTTTGGGTTGCTTCATACAAATTCTCCAAGGTAGAAGAAAACGATTCAGATTTGAGGACCTGTAAGAAGGAAAATTTGGAACCTTCTGACATTTACTGATAGGTCAATAATATACCAACCATAAAAACTACACAATACATCTAGTATAATGTTTATCAAACAATAAGTACTTGATAAATTGTGGTGGTTGTTGATTTTCTGTATCTTTCAGATTTTGTGTTGTTTTACCTATTTTTTCTCATTTCACCCTCATACCCAACTTACCAGATGAGTATCATTATCCTAACTTTATAAGGAATGAGGGTAAGGATAGGGAAGTACAATTAACATGTCCAAAGTCACCTAGTTAGTGAGCACAAGTGGCCAGATTTGCATTCCTGTCTATATGATTCTGTAGACATTCTTGGCCATTCTACATTACTTTTTCTTTTTCTTATTTTTTTTTTTTTTGGCCTCTCTGAAGCTATTTCAGTTACTAGCCTCTTCCATCATTCTGTCTAATATCAATAATACAAGGTGGTTCTTTTATTAGCTTTTTCATTCGAACCTAGTCTAACTTCTATCTATCACCCCCCTCATGTCTCTGTGAAGCCATTAGTCACTGTTTTGGACAGATCTTTGGGGTTCTGTGACTTTGAACCCGAAGATCAAGTTTCTGTCTCTTGGCCAAGAGGTGCCTCAAATGGGAGTATAAGGCTTTTCCTCTCATGGCCTTTGATCCTGTGAAGAATCCCTGTCTCATGCAACACCGGGGTCCTGTGATTTTCTGACTTCCATTCACAGTGCTGTGGCAGTTTTAAGTAGAGGACTGAGTGAAAGAAAGTTAGGTGAAATAGCTGTTTTAGATTTCTTCCAACCTCTACCTTGGAGCCACAGAAGGATCCTTTACCAATATCATGGGTGGTTAACATCCTGGAAGGACTGTACATCCATGACTGCCCCATATCTACGTTATTTGTGGAGGGTGTGGACTCCTTCCTAGGTAACCTCAATCCCCTTTCCTCTCTGGGCCCTATTGTTGCTAAGGCAACTTTAACCCTATTCTTTTTCATCCTTCTCCTGTTCCTCACATGGCTGGCATTGGCTTTTCCTTTTTCCTATCTTACTCCTGTTTCTAACTTTTTAATGGTGTTTCTAGATCCATTCATCTTTTACTCATTACTTAAACAAATATTAATTGAAAAGATCTTACTTGCCACATACAAAGTCAGTTGTGGAGGGAATAAAGATAAATGCCATGGTTCTAGACCTCAAGAGTTCACTGTCTAATGACAGAGGGTAGTGGGAAAAATGCTATAGAAACACAGAGAAAAGGAAACCTTGGGGCAGAGAGAGATGAGTCAGGGAAGGCTCTAAGAAGAGGCAATGTCAGAGCTGATGCTCTGAGCAATGAGAACCAAGTATTTCTGAGTTTTATTGATCCAAAGGGATTCTCACTTATTCTTCCCCTTCTTTTTTCACAGGATTTGGAAAGAAAATCCAATCCATGTCCAATGGGAGGTACTTAGTGGCTACCCTGGAAGTGACCACATTATGCTCAGCTAGTCATCAATACACTTATAGGACAAGGGGGATAGTTAACACACTGTGTAAAACCCAAAGTGTAGCAAGCCCAAGTTTGCATCCATAGTGCAGTGTCACCAGCAATTGAGAACTTAGATGCATACAAAAAACACTCTTCTCCCTATATATTAGGTAGTATAAGAAAAGTAGCCTTGGATTGGGAACCAAGAGAGTTGAGTCCTATACCTGCTTTTATCTCTAACTAGCTCAGTCTTTAGACAAAACATATAATTTATCTGGCCTGCTATTTCTTGGCTAAACAGGTGAAGAAACCCCTAAGATTCCCAATAGTTGTTACAGTATATTATTTTATAATTTAATTCAATGATATGAAATGAGAAGCAGAAGAATCATTGTGTGGAAATGTTTGAGAAGTGGGGTAAATAAGAGTTTCTTTCCAGAACATTGAGCTGCAGTATTTACTTTGAACTCCAAATTACCATCAAATATAAAAAGATATAAATATAGAGTCTTAGGGTCCCAAGAAGAAATATAGACAGTGACAAGAGCATATAACTGTATTATAAATGGATGAAACAATCTCACTGAAAAGCATTGGGGGAAAAGGTGCAGACCTAAACATCTGTGGAAATGAGTTGAGTTTGTAAAGCTAAAGGCAAAAGGAATTGCACATATGACCTGTAGCCTAGTTGACAAAATTGTTTCCCATGAGAGTACAGGTTAACAATTCTGATACTGCAATGTATACTAGAATGGAAGAATTAATTAAATGGATAGTAGATCACGGGAGCCAAGTTTTCTCACTGTTGGAGTGGTAGGTTCCAGGTAAGCAAGGAGAGGATGCTAGAATGAGACACAAAGCAATGGCTTAGAGTTGGGGACACCAGTAAGAACTCATGTTTAGTGTCATATAGATACAGATGTTTACATATAGAAATAGTCATAGTTTTGTGTATATATATGAGTTAGTATAAACATGTATTGTTTTGCTCTGTTAGCTGAGAGGGCCTAAAATAAATGACACTCCAACAGCAATGAACACACCTAGAACCCAGATCTTGGTTTCTAATACCATTCTCCAATTTTTAAAAAAAGCAGAGCTGCTTGGGAAAATGACCGATTCTATAAATGGAAGAGGAAATATACAAGATGAGCCTTGATCATCTTGTAGTACCAGAAAGTAAGAAAGTACTCAGAAAAGAAAAGAAAGAAAGAAAACAAAGAAAACAAAGAGTTTTATGGTACCCAGCCTTACATTTAAGTCTTTAATCCATTTTCAGTTTATTTTTGTGTATGGTGTTAGGGAGTGTTCTAATTTCATTTTTTACATGTAGCTGGGGTGGGGGGAGGGATAAATTGGGAGATTGGGATTGACATATACACACTACTATATATAAAATAGATAATCAACAAGGACCTACTGTATAGCACAGGGAACTCTGCTCAATACTCTGTAATGACCTGTATCAGAAAGTAATTTAAAAAGAATGGATATATGTGTATGTATAACTGACTCACTTTGCTGTACAGTAGAAAGTAACACAACATTTTAAATCGACTATACTCCAATAATTTTTTTTAAAGTAAAAAATGAAAAGGACTTCCCTCCCCCCACCCCTCCCCCCATACACACAGTGATGGGGATATGCCACAGGGAAATAGGAGCCAACTCAAAGAGTTCCCAATGGCCAAAACAATTTGAGCACTCAATCAGTCAATTAATCAATATTAGATTTTAACTCAAAGTATAAAGTAAATATACATGAGTCCATATTGATATAAATAAGTGATTGAATAGATGAGAAAATGGGGGAGAATTGACAAATCTCCCACATGGAAGAATTCCAAATATTTTATGCAGATCTATATCCTCAAAGAGCTGGGGCATAAACCCTCACCCCTTAGATATAGGTTTCCCATAGTGACTTTGTTTCACAATGAGCAGCATGGAAAGAGTGACTAAGAGTAACTTTACAGTGAAAAAACCTGAAGAATGCTACCTCAGCCAGGTGGTCAAGGCCAACATCAATGGTTATAAATCAGTTGGAGTATGTTTGCTTGATAGAATGGGATGAAAATGGCACTTCATTTCTCTGGCCTTTCTTCCTAATAACATAACCCCAGTGTAATCATGATAAAAACATCAGACAAATTCTGATAGTTTGGCGTCCTACAAAATACCTGACCTCTGCTCCTCAAAACTCTCAAGATCATCTAAACAAAGTCTGAGAAGTAGTCACAGACAAGAGGAGACTAAAGGGACATAACATCAGTGCAGTGTGGGATCCTGCAACAAAAAAAGAGCATTAGGTTTAAACAAAAACAAGGAAATTTAAATAAACTGTGAGCTTTAGTTTATAATAATGTATCACTATTTGTTCATTATTTGCAACAAAGTGTCATACTAATGTAAGAGGCTAATAATAGGGGAAACAAATGTGAGGTAAATGAGACCACTGTGCTATCTTAATTTTTCTGTAAATCTGAACCAGTTCTTTCAGACCAACTTCTATTTTTTTTTTTTAGCTGTAAGATGAATAAAGTCTGAGGATCTACATGTAATGTGATTAATAGAGTTGCTATGCTATGTTGTATAATTAACATTTTTAAGAGTACATGTAAATGTTTTCATGAAATTATATATACGTATTATATATAATATGTATGCTTATATATATTATGCATATGTAAATACAGAATTATGATGTATGCTTCAAATACGTTACAGTTTTATTGGCCAATTATGTCTCAATAAAGCTGAAAAAATAACACAATGAGAACTAAAGAGAAAAAAACAGTTCCAAGAAATAAAGTTTATTAAAAACTATACAAAAGAAAAAAAATATCTCATTTCTCCACTCATGGTACCATAGAGCTCTTGTGCTCGATCCCTTCCTGACACCTGACATATTTCAGGGTATAGTAAATGGACGTCCAAGACTTTGGTTTGAAGTGTACCAGGGTAGAGCAGGTTATTTTCCACCAGTTGCATAAGTGAAGTGCGCTGATGGTAGGAGGCAGAGAGAGAACACCCAGATATGAAAGCAGCCAGATTTCAGTGTTGGACCAAGATGTTTGTGGGCTTCCAGGAGCACCTGGGGCAGAGGGAACAAAGGAGCAGTCACCTTTGCAGGCAGATGGCTTTTTTGTTATTAAAATAACCACAGTCATTCTTCATTCCCATTGAAAAAGGGGTGGAGAAGAGGATGGATTGCTCCTAAATCTTTTCAAATCTTTATTAATTGAATTTCTGATGAGCACACACATTATTCATAATGAGGTTCCAAGGAGCAGCTGCAAATTCAGCTCAGTTAACATTCTGTTCCCAGGATATTTCTGAGCGCGTGTGTGTAGGGGGGGTTATTGGACAGTCATGGAAATGAACACTGGCCTGTGCACCTCATCCCGGATGCAATTTGTATCAAGTAATGAGATGAATGATCATTCAGTACAGGGATTAAAATAAATCTCAGCATTTATGTTTCCTTGGTTTGCTTTTCATGTGTATCTCCATTTCTGGAATAAATTACTGTATTTTCTTCTGATGGTACTTAGAATCATAAGAAGTGGGATCCTGTGAGAAAACTGAGGCCCAAGGAAGTGCTGTGGCTTGATCAATGTAAAATAGCCACACGTGGGTTATCATCTTGCTGTCCAAACTGTAGTGCAGATCATCTGCAGAGCAGGAGCAGAAACACCACCTGCCTGATAGACGTGCAGAATTTTAGACCCCATCCCAGTACTACTGCATCAGAAATCTGCATTTTAACAAGCTACCCTGGGGATTCATATGCCCAGAACGAGTAAGACGGATGTGTGCTAGTTTAGACTGTACAATTGTTTCTATTAGATCACTGTTTTGTATAGGATCTTTTGGGCTGCAAGTAAGAACATCAAACAAAAATAACATAAATAAACCAGGTCCACCTCCTAGAGTGATGAAAATAAAAACAAAAATAAGCAAATGGGATCTAATTAAACTTAAAAGCTTTTGCACAGCAAAGGAAACCATGAACAAAACAAAAAAAAACCCCTCAGACTGGCAGAAAATATTTGCAAATGAAGCAACTGACAAGGGATTAATCTCCAAAATATACAAAACAGCTCATGCAGGTCAATATCAAAAAAATAAATAAATAAATAACCCAATCAAAAAATGGGCAGAAGATCTAAATAGACATTTCACAAAGGAGACATACAGATGGCCAAAAAGCACATGAAAAGATGCTCAACATCACTAATTATTAGAGAACTGCATATCAAAACTACAATGAGGTATCACCTCACACTGGTCAGAGTGGCCATCATCAAAAAACCTACAAACTATAAATGCTGGAGAAGGTATGGAGAGAAGGGGACCCTCCTATGCTATTGGTGGGAATGTAAATTGGTACAGCCACTATGGAGAACAGTATGGAGGTTCCTTAAAAACCTAAAAATAGGGCTTCCCTGGTGGTGCAGTTGTTGGGAGTCCTCCTGCTGATGCAAGGGATGTGGGTTCGTGCCCCGGTCCAAGAGGATCCCACATGCCACAGAGCGGCTGGGCCCGTGAACCATGGCCGCTGGGCCTGCGCATCCAGAGCCTGTGCTCCGCAGTGGGAGAGGCCACAGCAGTGAGAGGCCCGTGTACCACAGAAAAAAAACAAAAACTAAAACAAACAAAACAAACAAACAAACAAAACCTAAAAATAGAACTACTATATGACCCAGCAATCCCACTACTGGGCATATACCTGGAGAAAACCATAATTCACAAAGAGTCATGCACCCCAATATTCACTGCAGCACTATTTACAATAGTCAGGAAATGGAAGCAACCTAAGTGTCCATCAACAGAGGAATGGGTAAAGAAGATGTGGTACATATATGCAATGAAATATTACTCAGTCATAAAAAAGAACAAAATAATTCCAGTTGCAGCAACATGGATGGACCTAGAGATTGTCATACTGAGTGAAGTTAAGTCAGACACAGAAAGACAAATATCATATGATATCGTTTATAAGTGAAATCTAAAAAAGGTGGGGGGGTACAAATGAACTTATTTACAAAACATAAGTAAAGTTCCAGATGTAGAAAACTTATTGTCAGCAGGGGATGTGGGGGGGCAGGGGTCAATTGGGAGGTTGGGACTGACATATATACAGTACTATATATAAAAGAGATAACTAATAAGGACTTACTGTATAGCACAGGGAACTCTACTCAATACTCTGTTAGAACCTATATGGAAAAGAAACTTAAAAAAAAAGAGCAGATATATGTATATGTATAACTGACTCACTTTTCTGTACACCTGAAATTAATGCAACATTGTAAATCAACTATACTCCAATAAAAATTTTTTAAAAAATAAATAAAGGGACTCTGTATCCTGGAAAAACAAAACAAAACAAAACAAAACTGGGTCCTTATTGTTTCCCATAAAATGAAGTCAGAAAAAGGTGGTCCCACAACTGATTTCATCAATGGCTAAAATTCTTTATCAGCCTTCCATTCCATCATTTTCAATGTGTTTAATTTGTTTCCTCATTGGTACAAAATGGCTGCTACAGCTCTAATTGGATGGGAATAGAGATGGAAGAGGGAGCCAGAAGACTTCTCCTTACACATTCATCTTAGAGTCTGGTGGAAAATCTTTCCCAGATGCCATGGCATACACTTTTCCTTGGGTGGCGTCCTTGGCCAATTTTTGGTCACATGATCATGCTCTAGCTGGAAAAGAGGCTTAGAAAACCTCACCAGGTTTTATAGTGGGAGCTAGTTTCTGCCAATAAAGAAGACAAGTAGGAAATACCTGTTCGGCAGGTGACCAACCATGTCTGCCCCAACCATCCTGCCTTAAAGTTATCCTGGGTGTAGATGATCATAGAGTATTAGAGATCTTCTATTTCATTATTCCATTTTTTTAATGGGAAAAATGGGCTTGTGGAGGTTAAAAGGCTTCTTCATGATTAGATATTTTTTAGGATGGAGGATTAGATAGAAGCCACCACTCTTGACTCCTGGTCTGCTACTGTGGCAGACACTGTACTTTTGTAACCAAATGTCATTTGCAACTTCCATCCTATGTCTTTGCCTAGCTTTCCTAGAAAATTAAAATATCACTTTGATTTATTGTGGCCTTGTGACAAATCTTAATATGATGTAGGCAGAAGTCACTGAGAAGTATTTCTTTTTTTGTCATACAAAAACAAAGCCTCATAAGGAGAAGACTTTTGATTCCTCTCCCTTTTTCTGACCTGGAATATGGATGTGATGCCTGAAGCAGCAGCAGCCATCTTGAAACCACATGGATAAAAGCCACACAGTAAATTTAGTGGAGTGGAAAAAATAGAAGAAAACTGAATCCTTGATGAAATCATAAAAATATTAGAGTGACTGTTCTGGCAATCATTGGACTTCTTTTTACATAAGAAAAACCCTCAATTTTTTGTTATTATTAATTAAATTTGTGCTTACATGCTACAGAATATAATCTAAACTGACACAAATACATCTCAAACATTTTCTCTCAAGGAAAACTAATTTTTCTAGAATGCAATGTGAAGGACACTATTGCATTAGAACAATCTTATGCAGTAGGCACCTTCAGAGACACTATAATAATAATCTTTTTCCACTTGCAAAACGGTTACACACAGGAGAAGAAATGGAAGCATGAAGCAGGATATTTCTCCAGGAGGGTTTTGCTGTTGCTCCAACAGTTACAGAATTTTTGTTTCTCTTTCTGAGGCCTTTTCTGTGTCTGACATTCTTATCTTATTGACTAATCACTTACTCCATACTGAAGCATTGGAATTCCTCCATCTTCAAAAAGACCGGTAGATGATGGTGTCCAGGCCTCAGGAGTCTTGTCCACATATGTTTCTCCCTTGCATTATAGAAGATGTATCCTGTTTCTTGGAACAAGTGAGACTTCCTTATCCTTTAGTCTTTCCAGGCTCTATCTCAAGGAGAAGAATTCTTTATCAAAGACTATGGCCATCACAAAAATATCGTATCTTCTGATATTCTCCTTGTTTTCTCTCACACTGTTCTCTGCAGTCCTATAGAGGATGAGTCCACGTGTCATTAACTTCTAAATCTGAGTAAGGGAACAAAATTGCTTTCTTCTTCCTTTTTTTTTTAACATCTTTACTGGAGTATAATTGCTTTACAATGTTGTCTTAGTTTGTGCTGTATAACAAAGTGAAGCAGCCATACGTATACATATATCCCCATATCCCCTCCCTCTTGCATCTCCCTCTCACCCTCCCTATCCCACCCCTCTAGGTGGTCACAAAGCACCGAGCTGATCTCCCTGTGATATGCAGTTCCTTCTCACTAGCTATCTATTTTACATGTGGTAGTGTATATATGTGCATGCCACTATCTCGCTTCACCCCAGCTTACACTTCTCCCACCCCGTGTCCTCAAGTCCATTCTCTACATCTGCGTCTTTATTCCTGTCCTGCCCCCACGTTCTTCAGAACCATTTTTCTTTCTTTTAGATTCCATATATATGTGTTAGCATATGGTATCTGTTTTTCACTTTCTGACTTACTTCACTCTGTATGACAGACTCTAGGTCCATCCACGTCACGACAAATAACTCAATTTCATTTCTTTTTATGGCTGAGTAGTATTCCATTGTATATATGTGCCACATCTTCTTTATCCATTCATCTGTCAATGGACACTTAGGTTGCTTCCATCTCCTGGCTATTGTAAATAGAGCTGCAATGAATATTGTGGTACATGACTCTTTTTGAATGATGTTTTTTTCAGGGTATATGCCCAGTAGTGCGATTGCTGGGTCGTATGGTAGTTCTATTTTTAGTTTTTTAAGGAATCTCCGTACTGTTCTCCATAGTGGTTGTATCAACTTACATTCCCACCAACAGTGCAAGAGGGTTCCCTTTTCTCCACACCCTCTCCAGCACTTACTTTTTGTAGATTTTTTGATGATGGCCATTCTGACTGGTGTGAGGTGATACCTCATTGTAGTTTTGATTTGCATTTCTCTAATGATTAGTGATGTTGGGCATCCTTTCATGTGTTTGTTGGCAACCTGTATAACTTCTTTGGAGAAATGTCTAGTTAGGTCTTCTGCCCATTTTGGATTGGGTTGTTTGTTTTTTTGATATTGAGCTGTGTGAGCTGCTTGTATATTTTGGAGATTAATCTTTTGTCAGTTGATTCATTTGCAAATATTTTCTCCCATTCTGAGGGTTGTCTTTTCATCTTTTTTATGGTTTCCTTTGCTGTGCAAAAGCTTTTAAGTTTCATTTGGTCCCATTTGTTTATTTTTGATTGTATCTATTTTTATTTATTTATTTATTTTGCGGCACTCGGGCCTCTCACTGCTGTGGCCTCTCCCGTTGCGGAGCACAGGCTCCGGACGCGCAGGCTCAGCGGCCATGGCTCATGGGCCCAGCCACTCCGCGACATGTGAGATCTTCCCAGACCGTGGCACAAACCCGTGTCCCCTGCATCAGCAGGCGGACTCTCAACTACTGCACAACCAGGGAAGCCCCTATTTTTTAATTTTATTTCCATTTCTCTAGGAGGTGGGTCAAAAAGAATCTTGCTGTGATTTATGTCATAGAATGTTCTACCTAAGCTTTCCTCTAAGAGTTTGATAGTGTCTGGCCTTACATTTAGGTCTTTAATCCATTTTGAGTTTATTGTTGTGTATGGTGTTAGGGAGTGTTCTAATTTCATTCTTTTACATGTAGCTGTCCAGTTTTCCCACCACCAGTTATTGAAGAGCCTGTCTTTTCTCCATTGTATGTTCTTGCCTCCTTTATCAAAGATAAGGTGACCATAGGTGCGTGGGTTTATCTCTGGGCTTTCTATCCTGTTCCACTGATCTATATTTCTGTTTCTGTGTCAGTACTATACTGTCTTGTTTATGTAGCTTTGTAGTAGAGTCTGAAGTCTAGGAGCCTGATTCCTCCAGCTCCGTTTTTCTTTCTCAAGATTGCTTTGGCTATTTGGGGTCTTTTGTGTTTCCATACAAATTGTGAAATTTTTTATTCTAGTTCTGTGAAAAATGCCATTGGTAGTTTGATAGGGGTTGCATTGAATCTGTAGATTGCTTTGGGTAGTATAGTCATTTTCACAATGTTGATTCTTCCAATCCAAGAACATGGTATATCTCTCCATCTGTTTGTATCATCTTTAATTTCTTTCATTAGTGTCTTATAGTTTTCTGCATACAAGTCTTTTGTCTGCTTAGGTATGTTTATTCCTAGGTATTTAATTCTTTTTGTTGCTATGGTAAATAGGAGTGTTTCCTTAATTTCTCTTTCAGATTTTTCATCATTATTGTATAGGAATGCAAGAGATTTCAGTGCATTAATTTTGTATCCTGCTACTTTACCAAATTGATTGGTTTTCTAGAGCATCTTTAGGATTCTCTATGTATAGTATCATGTCATCTGCAAATAGTGACAGTTTTACTTCTCTTTGGATTCCTTTTATTTCTTTTTCATCTCTGATTGCTTTGGCTAAAACTTCCAGAACTATGTTGAATAATTGTGGTGAGAGTGGGCAACCTTGTCCTGTTCCTGATTGTTGAGGAAATGGTTTCAGTTTTTCACTGCTGAGAATGATGTTGCCTGTGGGTTTGTCATATATGGCCTTTACTATGTTGAGGTAAGTTCTCTCTATGCCTACTTTCTGGAGAGTTTTTACCATAATTGGGTGCTGAATTTTGTTGAAAGCTTTTTCTTCATCTATTGAGGTGATCATATGGTTTTTATCCTTCAATTTGTTAATATGGTGTATCACATTGATTGATTTGCATATATTGAAGAATCCTTGCATCCCTGGTATAAACCCCACTTGATCATGGTGTATGATCCTTTTAATGTGCTGTTGGATTCTGTTTGCTAGTATTTTGTTGAGGATTTTTGCATCTATGTTCATCAGTGATATTGGCCTGTAGTTTTCTTTTCTTTTGATATCTTTGTCTGGTTTTGGTGTCATGGTGATGGTGGCCTCCTAGAATTAGTTTGAGAGTGTTCCTCCCTCTGCTATATTTTGGAAGAGTTTGAGAAGCATAGGTGTTAGCTCTTCGCTAAATGTTTGATAGAATTCACCTGTGAACGCATCTGGTCCTGGGCTTTTGTTTGTTGGAAGATTTCAAATCACAGTTTCAATTTCAGTGCTTGTGATTGGTCTGTTTATATTTCCTATTTCTTCCTAATTCAGTCACCAAAGTTTCTGTGTTTGTTATTGTACGTCTCTTTCCTTCTCTTGTGTTTCCTGCCTAGAGAAGTTCCTTTAGCATTTGTTGTAAAGCTGGTTTGGTGGTGCTGAATTCTCTTAGCTTTTGCTTGTCTGTAAAGGTTTTAAATTCTTCGTCAAATCTGAATGAGATTCTTGCTGGGTAGAGTAATCTTGCTTGTAGGTTTTTCCCTTTCATCACTTTAAATACGTCCTGCCACTCCCTTCTGGCTTGCAGAGTTTCTGCTGAAAGAACGGCTGTTAACCTTATGGGGATTCTCTTGTATGTTATTTGTTGCTTTTCCCTTGCTGCTTTTAATATTTTTTCTTTGTATTTAATCTTTGATAGTTTGATTAATATGTGTCTTGGCATGTTTCTCCTTGGATTTTTCCTGTATGGGACTCTCTGCACTTCCTGGACTTGATTGACTATTTCCTTTCCCATATTAGGGAAGTTTTCAACTATAATCTCTTCAAATATTTTCTCGTCCCTTTCTTTTTCTCTTCTTCTTCTGGGACCCCTATAATTCAAATGTTGGTGCATTTAATGTTGTCCCAGAGGTCTCTGAGACTGTCCTCAATTCTGTTCATTCTTTTTTCTTTAATCTGCTCTCCAGTAATCATTTCCACTATTTTATCTTCCAGGTCACTTATCCTTTCTTCTGCCTCTGTTATTGTGCTATTGTTTCCTTCTAGAGAATTTTTAATTTCATTTATGGTGTTGTTCATTATTGTTTGTTTGCTCTTTAGTTCTTCTAGGTCCTTGTTAAACGTTTCTTGTATTTTCTCCATTCTATTTCCAAGATTTTGGATCATCTTTACTATCATTACTCTGAATTCTTTTTCAGGTAGACTGCCTATTTCCTCTTCATTTGTTTGGTCTGGTGGGTTTTTAACTTGTTCCTTCATGTGCTGCATATTTCTCTGTCTTCTCATTTTGCTTAACTTACTATGTTTAGTGTCTCCTTTTCACAGACTGCAGGTTCGTAGTTTGTGTTGCTTTTGGTGTCTGCCCCCAGTGGGTAAGATTGGTTCAGTGGGTTGTGTAAGCTTCCTGGTGGAGGGGATTGGTGCCTGTGTTCTTGTGGATGAGGTTGGATATTGTCCCTCTGGTGGGAGGACCGCATCCGGTGGTATGTTTTGAGGTGTCTGTAAACTTAGTGTGATTTTAGGCAGCCTCTCTGCTAATGTGTTGGGTTGTGTTCCTGTCTTGCTAGTTGTTTGGCATGGGGTGTCCAGCACTGTAGCTTACTGGTTGTTGAGTGGAACTGCATCTTAGCATTGAGACGGAGATCTCTGGGAGAGCTCTTGCTGATTGATAGTACGTGGGACCAGGAAGTCTCTGGTGGACCAATGTCCTGAACCCCGCTCTCCCACCTCAGAGGCTCAGGCCTGACACCCAACTGGAGCACTAAGACCCTGTCAGCCACACGGCTCAGAAGAAAAGTGAGAAAAAGAAGAAAGAAAGAAAAATAAAATAATTAAAATAAAATTTTTTATAAAAATATTTTTTAAAGTAAAACATATAATTGAAAAAAAAAAGATTCGCAAAACCAGTAAATAAATCCACCAGTGATAACAAGTGCTAAAAACTAAACTAAGATAAATATATAAATCATAAACTAGTCAGTCACATACAGCAAACCCCAAGTCTACAGTTGCTCCCAAGTTCCACTGCCTCAGTTTTGGGATGATTCGTTGTCTATTCAGGTATTCCACAGATGCAGCGTACATCAAGTTGATCTGTGGAGATTTAATCTGCTGCTCCTGAGGCTGCTGGGAGAGATTTCCCTTTCTCTTCTTTGTTCGCACAGCTCCTGGGGTTCAGCTTTGGATTTGGCCCAGCCTCTGCGTGTAGGTCACCGGAGGGCGTCTGTTCTTCGCTCAGACAGGACGGGGTTAAAGGAGCCGCTGATTAGGTGGCTCTGGCTCACTCAGGCGTGGGGGAGGGAGGGGCACGCAGTGCGGGGCGGGCCTGCGGCGCTGCCGGCGTGACGTTGCACCAGCCTGAGGCGCGCCGTGCGTTCTCCTGAGGAAGTTGTCCCTGGATCCCGGGACCCTGGCAGTGGCGGGCTGCACAGGCTCCCCGGAACGGGGTGTGGATAGTGACCTGTGCTCACACACAGGCTTCTTGGTGGCAGCAGCAGCAGCCTTAGCGTCTCATGCCCGTCTCTGGGATCCGCACTTTTAGCCACGGCTCGCGCCCGTCTCTGGAGCTCGTTTAGGCGGTGCTCTGAATACCCTCTCCTTGTGCACCCCAAAACAATTGTCTCTTGCCTCTTCGGCAGCTCCAGACTTTTCCCCGGACTCCCTCCCGGCTAGCTGTGGTGCACTAACCCTTGCAGGGTGTGTTCAGGCCGCCAACCCCAGTCCTCTCCCTGGGATCCGACCGAAGCCCGAGCCTCAGCTCCCAGCCCCGCCCGACCCAGCGGGTGAGCAGACAAGCCTCTCGGGCTGGTGAGTGCCGGTTGGCACCGATCCTCTGTGCGGGAATCTCTCCACTTTGCCCTCCGCACCCCTGTTGCTGCGCTATCCTCCGCGGCTCCGAAGCTTCCCACCTCCGCCACCCGCAGTCTCCACCCACGAAGGGGCTTCCTATTGTGTGGAAACCTCTCCTCCTTCGCGGCTCACTCCCACTGGTGCAGGTCCCGTCCCTATTCTTTTGTCTCTGTTTATTCTTTTTTCTTTTGCCCTACGTGGAGGTCCGTGGTACCAGGTACGTGGGGAGTTTCTTGTCTTTTGGGAGGTCTGAGGTATTTTGCCAGGGTTCAGTAGGTGTTCTGTAAGAGCTGATCCACATGTAGGTGTATTTTTGCTGTATTTGTGGGGAGGAAGGTGATCTCCACGTCTTACTCCTCTGCCATCTTGAAGGTCCCCCCCACAAATTGCTTTCTAAAGAAAGTAGAAGTTAAGGTTCCTGGGGAATGGAGTGCCTTTGTTTTCACTAGCAGAGGAAATAGGATTGGGGAGAGAACTGAACTTTCTGCATAGCAGAGGAAGAAAAACTTTGAGCTCAAAGAGAATGTGTGAAGAATGCTGTAAGAGGACAGGAATGGGAAAGAAGAGAGTAGCCAACAAAATGATGAGATACTCCATGACATTATTCCTTTCTAGCAAATTGTATTTTCCCAAATAAGCACAAAAATATTTTTTCTCCCACATGCTCTTTTAGAACCTTGCCAACCCCCCATCAAGAGGCGGGAGTCTGTCTTTCCCCTTAAAACTGGTGGAACAACGTGACTTCCTTAACAAACAGAATGTAGTAATAAGTAATAAGGGGTAACTCCCACGGCCAGATGAGAAAAGGTAATATAGGTGCTGTCTAGCTCTCTTTGGGGACACTTGCATTTCAGCCTTGAACTGCCGTGTAAGAAGTCTGGCTACTCTTAAGCACAAATGCTTAAGGAAAGACCATGTAGAAAGACCATTAAGAAAATTTCCCCCATGGACATGAGGATATATGTCCAGGCCAGCCAGTTCGACCCAGGAGGTGGAGGAGAGACACATGGGGCAGAGCTACTCCCAGAGAAGCCCAGCCTAAATCAGTTGACCCCTAGCCAATGCAAAGACTCAAGAGAAATAATAAATAATAGTTCTTTTAAACCAGTGAATTTTGGTGTGGTTTGTAACATAGTAGTATCTAACTAATACATTCTTCATTTCATAACTCCATCCTGTTTGGATGATAAAGGTATAATCACAATAGACATGAGGGATGCCCTTGCAAGATTTTTGTCCTTGACTTTTCCATTAGCATCTTCTGATTACTTGGCATGGTGTTCTCGGATATAGCTTAAAACTAAGCATAACATTTGGTTACTTGCTTTACTAAATCATTTATACTTGATCTCCACTGACTCTCAAGTCTATGAAAGGGAGAGAAAAATTTATGGAGGTGATAATTGTATCTAATGAATTTTTCAAAGGAAATTTCCCAGGAGGGCAATTAGAAACAGAAGAGACATTTTTATTTGAAAATCACCAGTATTTGCATATCTGGGAACATCTCCCTGACTATATAGTAAGAGGAATCAACAGAGAACTGTCTCTTATCAAGTAGTCTTATTTGTAATTACTTGTTATTTCCCCAATACATTATTCACTGTTTTAATGTTTACCGTTTGGGGAAAGCCAGCAGGAAGCAAGCAGATAGGTGAATTCTCTTTCTGCATAGCTTCTTCCTTCTTCCTAAGAATTGTCTGTCTTATCTCTTGTATAAAAATAAAATATTCATGGGAGCCAGAGAGGAACGTTTGGAAGGCAATTCTTCATTAGAGATAAACTCCAGATGTAACTTGATAGTGTTCTTTACTTGTGGAAAATAGCGAGCACAATTTCCTCATGCTGTTCTGAGCTGATGTGAGCTGAGTGGTTTTGACAGGCAGATTTTTTTTCCAGCCTTTGTTTCTAGTCACTGAGTACAGATTCAGCTTCAGGGAACTGTTCAAGTTCCAGGTGAATTGGATAACTTGCTTTCTTGTGTTCTGATTGTCAGTGTACCTTTGAGTGTCAGGGTGAGGGTTGTATTACTTTATCCATTACCAGTATTTATGACACACACATATGCATTGCTGAGCACTGCTTGAATGTACATTAATTTAGGTAGTAGGTGGATTGCCAGAGGCATAAGTAGGAAAATTTTCCATAAAATCGAAGGATCAGAAAGAGCTCTGAAAATATTTTAGGTGCATTATTTCCTAAAGTGTGGTAGTTACCGTTGGGGCCACAACGAATGCTTTTCGGTGACATATGAGATGAGTTGGCAACTGGGCAAGTCACTAAATGATACTAAATCACCTACTGAATGGTGTTTACTTTTCAATACTATAGTATTGTTCTGATTATGTTAAGCAGAAAGTTTCAGGTTGATGCTAGAAAGTGTTTACCACTTTTCTAATGTTTTAAATCTATTTTCACAAAAAGAGAGGAAATACGATATAGCTAGGGTGTAATGTCATTGTTTATTTTCTTTGTATTTATTTCTATGATTTCCTTCTATCTGTGGTAGGTAATAATGGTGGTCCCTT
The DNA here is from genome assembly GCF_964374135.1 of Grampus griseus. NCBI lineage: Eukaryota > Metazoa > Chordata > Mammalia > Artiodactyla > Delphinidae > Grampus > Grampus griseus. The sequence continues at coordinate 274,519 of NC_138998.1, forward strand.
ACAAGTAACACTTGGAAATAGCAAAAGTCATGAAGGTGGCACACAAGTGCATGAGAACTGGGAAGCACTAATCTAATCCCGTACATTTGAAGGGTCCACTGCCCAGTCAGGAAGCCCATTTCTCATGACAAGGATGTATTACCTCCTACAGAGGAAACTTAAGGTGATACTAGTCATTTACCTAATCATTTACACTAATGGTAAAGAACAGAAGGTTGTCTATTTTTCAAATGGTGCATAATCCACATGTGTCCTTATACTAGGGAGTCAGTGTCATTTACAGGCAATAGTTTGGACTTTTATACTAAGACCGGCCTGGGTTGGAATGCCAGCTCTTCCAATGTACCACATGGGCAAGTTGTGGTCTGTGCTTTAATTTTCTCATCTAGAATGTGTTGAGAATGATGCCAAGCTCACTGTCATGAGGATTAAATAAGGTAGTGTAAACAAGCCCTCATTATAGGGCCTGGTTGAATTCCTGAGCTGGTCCATAGTAGCTTGTGGCCCTCTGGCCCTGGCATGTACCTTCATGTGATTGGGGGTGTGTTGATAGACTTAGATTCTTTCAGCTGTATATACAATGCCACATTTTTCACAGGAGACACTGTTAAGTCGATCAGTTTAATAGTGATATAGAGGAGATACAGAGGATGACCCTCCCCTGACTTAGACTTTACAGGTCTGCCTTGATTGAAACAGGACTGATTCATGGTGGAGGTGGAGCCCTTGTTCTTCAAAGTGTTCCTAAGAATGTTATTAACCTTCTATGTGCCAAGGGCTATACATACGTCATATCATCTTTATAACAGCCTTACAAGCTAGAAGAGAATACTTTGGTTCAGTGAGATTAGGTCCCTTGGCCCAGTTCCTACAAGTAGTAAATGGCATATCCAGAGCTTGATACATTTTAGGCAGAAAATGGACAATCTATGTGCAAAACGCAGAGACTATACGTTATTAAAGACTAATATATAAAGCACTCAGTATTGTAGGGAACACTATAGTGTAGTGCTTAAGAGATCAGACAACACACTGCCTACCACTTCCCAGCTAGGCGACTGTGGGTGTTAAGTAGCGTCAGTTACCCCTCTGAAATGGGAATGATAATGGTACTGCCATGATGAATTATCATGAGGGTTAAATGAGAAAATCCCTAGAAGCATGATATGCCTGACTTGTAAAGAGGTATATTACATATGAGCTATAGTAATGTTGTAATGATGCTGGTGCAAGCAGTTAGGTGCCCGATAGATGCAAGTTGAATAAATGAATGCTCCTGGGCGACTTGTTCTTTCAGGAATCTGAGACTCTTGACTTGTTTCATCCCCACCAGGTGGATCCTAGCTGTAGCTTTGCACTTGCTTATATACTGGTGCAGGTTTTTTAAAAATTTTATTTTACTGAAGTATAGTTAATTTACAATATTGTGTTCATTTCTGCTGTACAGCAAAGTGACTCAGGTATACATATATGCATTCTTTTTCGTATTCCTTTCCATGATGGTTTATCACGGGATGTTGAATATAGTTCCCTGTGCGATACAGCAGGACCTTGCTGTTTATCCATCATAAATATAATAGTTTGCATCTGCTAATCTCAAACTCCCAATTCTTCCCTCCTCCACCTCTCCCTCTTCTGGTACAGGTTTTAATAAATAGATGTGTGTTGTGTGAGTAGGGGGTGGGAGAGAGAAGGACACAATTCAACTACTTACACATGTAACAAACCACAAGCTTCCAGCTCATTTAATAAATAGCGCAGTTGTATGGCTCATGTATAGAAAACACTTTACCTGGATTCTCAAGTGTCCAGTGAAGAATCCAACTAATCTTTAAAATCAGCTGCAGATGCATAACAGTCACAGTCATGATATTTATGTGACTTGTGTGAATAAATACACTTTTGTACTCAGTTTTATTCCCACCTGACTGCTTATTGGCTTAGAAAACACTTGTCAAATGGCTGGCATAATTTCCTGAATGGTCTCCTGCTGCTGCAGGCCTCTTCCGGTCAGCTGTGTCTAGATGCCCCCATCTGTATTTTGGTACAACCTTCTCCTAGCTCAGGTACTGTCCTCCCTGCTACCTGAATCTTTTTTTTTTTTTTACCTGAAATTTTGTTCAATCACTGCCTTTTGATATGAGGACTTCAGTTAGTTCAATATTCTGAAATATCCTCCACCTGTGGTTCTCACGCGTTCGCTGTGTCGGCATGACCTGGAAGGCTTGTTAAACGCAGACTGCCGGGCCCCCTCCATGAATTTCATTCAGTGAGCCTGGGATGGGGACTAAGAATTTGTGTTTCTAATCAGTTCCCAGGTGATGCTGACAATGGTTTGGTTTAAAGGTCACAGTTTGAGAGCCATTGCCCTACGCTGAAATTTTAGACATCCTCATTTACGAGGATGCTCAAAAATGTTGGGCTTCTGACTCATCCTCAATACTATAAAGACTAACTCTTCATCCAGAAAGTATAGTCAGGCCTAGGTGGGCCTAGATAATATTTTCACCTTTATACTCCTATTTTCTGGAAAACCTATTTTTCCACAGTCTACCCCTGACTCTGAATTATGATTATCCTAGTGGTGCTGACGGTGATGAAACAGGTTTATGGAATATGCAGAACTTCTTTTTATTATTATTATTATTGAATCAAAGTATAGTTGATTTACAATGTTGTGTTCATTTCTGCTGTACAGCAAAGTGACTCAGTTATACATATATACATATATTCTTTTTAATATTCTTTTCTATTATGGTTTATCATAGGATATTGAATATAGTTCTCCGTGCTATACAGTAGGACCTTGCTTGGAATATGCAGAACTTTTTATTTTTTTACATCTTTATTGGAGTATAATTGCTTTACAATGTTGTGTTAGTTTCTGCTGTATAACAAAGTGAATCAGCTACACGTATACATATATCCCCATATCCCCTCCCTCTTGCGTCTCCCTCCCACCCTCCCTATCCCACCCCTCTAGGTGGTCACAACACATCGAGCTGATCTCCCTGTGCTATGCAGCTGCTTCCCACTAGCTAGCTATTTTACATTTGGTAGTGTATATATATCAATGCTACTCTCTCACCTTGTCCCAGCTTCCCCCCACTCCCGTGTCCTCAAGTCCATTCTCTACGTCTGTGTCTTTATTCCTGTCCTGCCGCTAGGTTCATCAGAACCATTTTTTTTTAGATTCCATATCTATGTGTTAGCATATCGTATTTGTTTTTCTCTTTCGGACTTACTTCACTCTGTGTGACAGACTCTAGGTCCATCCACCTCACTACAAATAACTCAATTTTGTTTCTTTTTATGGCTGAGTAATATTCAACTGTATATATGTACCACATCTTCTTTATCCATTCATCTGTCAATGGACACTTAGGTTGCTTCCATGTCCTGGCTATTGTAAATAGAGCTGCAATGAACATTTTGGTACATGGCTCTTTTTGGATTATGGTTTTCTCAGGATGTATGCCCAGTAGTGGGATTTCTGGGTCATAGGGTAGTTCTATTTTTCATTTTTTAAGGAACCTCCATACATGCAGAACTTCTGAAACTCAAGTTCACAAATCAAAGCACACATTTATTTTTATCTTCCACCATCTCTTTTAAATTTATTCAGGGGAGATCATTTTCTTTTCCAAGGGAAAACTCTGACAGGTCTAAGAATTTTCTGTTCACTTTAACTAGTAGACAAATAAAAATAGGTTGTTTGAGTGATTACAGTGCTCAAAGATACTATTCAAAACCATGAACTGACTGTAATGGAGACTCTCCTCCCCCCACCCCAGTGTTGGCGGCTTCAGGTGAGTGAGGAAGTGAGCTGTGATAGCTCCACCTATACTTCTCTGCCCCGTACTTCACCTTTTTCCTCTCCAGCCACTCTTTGGGAATCCAGTAGGGGTGGGTGAGATAAGAAGGAAGGCGGTGAGTGGAGATTAAGCGGACAGGATGGGTCTTATTAAACTGGTACCTTCATCAACTTCTGTCCAGTTTGGCTACAAATCAGAGGTTCCCATGACCCCTACTCAGGTTCAATTAATTTATTACAGTGGCTCACAGAACTCAGGGAAATACTTATGCTTACAGTTTATTAAAAGATAAGATAAAGGATACAGAGGAACACCAGAAGAAAAGATAGCTCAGACAAGGTCCTGAGGGCAGAAGCTTCTCTCCCCATGGAGTTGGGGAGCATTGCCCTCCTGGTGAGGATGTGTTCACCAGCCTGGGTGTTCTCTGAACGCTGTACTGCTGTGAGTTTATGGCCGTTTCCTCACATAGGCATGACCAGTTATTAGCTTCATTTCCTTCTCTCTCCCCTCTCTGGAGTATTGGGGGAGTGAAGATTCTAATCTTATCATCATGGCTTAATCTTTCTGATGACCAGCGCCCCCCAACCAGGAGCCACCCAGGAGCCACACAGAGTCACCCAGAGTCACCTCAACAAAACAAAAGATGCCCCTAGTGCTCTTGTCACTTAGGAAATTACAAGGGATTTAGAAGCTCTGCGTCAAGGACGGGCCAAAGACCAAATATTAGAACAAGAGAGGCTCTTAGTGTTCTTGTCGCATAGGAAATTATAAGGGTTTTAGGAGCCCTGTGTCAGGAACTGGGGGAAGGGACCAATATATTTCTTATTATTTCATATAGCTCAAATGTAACAGAAATTGATTTCTTACGCATGTAACAATTTGATAAGTGTTCTTGATCAGCAGGTAGTGGGCCTCCACGTGGTGATTCAGGTACCCAGGCCCCTTCCTGCCCCAGAACCCTGTGATATTCATCCAGTTGGAGGAAGAGGAAAGAAAGCAAGGAGGCTGTGGACCATAGAGGAATCCATCACTTTAGCTCACTTTCCAATGGTCAGAACCTGTCACCTGGCCCTATGTAGGTGCAAGGGGATCTACAAAATCAGCTTCCTCTGGACGTTTGCCTGCAAGTTGAAACTATGCTAATGAAGACGAGGACAGTTTGGTGGTCAGTGAGCCCCTCTTTCATGTCATGAATTGTCTTTGCTACTAAGGTGCTTCAATGAATTATAGATGGTGCAGAGCCACCAAAGAATTCTAAGCAGCAGAATGACCTGATGGTATTTGCATTTTAAAGGTCATGAGGACACCTTTGTGTTGGTGGATTGGAGGGAGTCATGAGAATGAAGCCAAGGGAGCCAGTATGGGGGCTTTTGCCGTAATTCAGGCAAGAGATGAGGATACCCTAGATAAATGAGAATTAAGAGAAATAGACAAGTTTTCGAGGGATTTAAGAAGCTGGCCTTGGGAAGTAGTTGAATATGAAGAGAATGGAAAACAATGGCTAGCTGACATTCTGGCCTGAGTAAGTGGGTGTATGTTGTGTTACCAACCAAGTTTGAGGAAAAAGGAGTAGGATCTCATTCAATCTTTTCTCAAGCTTTTCTTTCAAAATTCCTAGCACAATAAGGTAAATACGTGTATACTGGAAGGCTCCAGTAGGTAGTTCATCCTGCAACTGGAAAACTTCTTCGAGGTATGTTTTATTTTGAAAATCTATGCAAATTTCATTTTCTATTCCATTATATATCTGGTCTTGTGGCAAAATGAAATAATGTTTTAAACAAAAATGTTGATTAAATAAATAATTTGCAAATCTAGTCTCCCACCTCGAAACCCTTTAGAACCCTGTAGGCTGAAGCCCGCCCTTGACCAAAACCAATAACCCCTGTCTCCCTCCTCTCATCCACTAAATGTAATCACTACTTCTCTGCGGTTTATCTTTACAAACTTGCACTCATTTATATACACTAAGAACATTTACCATGTTTTTGTGTTTTAAAATAAATAGGATTACACTGTGCATAATTTTGCAGCTTGTCTTCTTCACTCAAAAGTGATGGTTTCTACATCTATCCATGTTGCTACAGATAGGCGAGTTTATCCCTTTAAATTCCTTCCTAGGAGTCACATTGATACTCCAGGAAGACGGACATTTATCTTGTGGGTCTGAGTGCTCTTGGTTGGCTGCACAACCCCAGTATCACATTAGCTCACTCAGAAACCCACGTATGTGGAGGTCAGATCTTATGTCCACAGACTAGTAGAAATCTGCTTGTCCGTATGACGCTAATCACGCATATTTATCAGCACTGTGTGCCAGACGCTGTCCTGCACGTAGTACGTGTATTCGCAACAACGCTATTAGGTATTGCAGCTGCCGTAATTCTACTGTGATGGCAGCTGAGAAAATGAAGCTTGCAACTTCTAGATAAGTGGTCCAGCATCACTTAGGCTTTGAATGGCAAAGACAGGATGCTTAGCCAGGGTCTGATTCTAGAGCCTGGTTCTTAATCACTTTACCAAACCACCTGGGGAAATGTGTGCCATGCACTGAAGAATCTTGGATTTCTCCCCATTCCTCAAGCCAGTGAGATATTCCCTGAAACATATGCTTTGAATGCTGACCTTTGGCCAGAGAGCTGCAGCCAAATGGTCTATCTAGTCACTCATTTCTGAGGTTACGGTTGGCTCATATACGGATCAGATGCCTATTAATTTATCAGGCAAACTGAAGCAGGATAGATGGTTATTGCGTCTGCCCGATGAATGTGTGACGTGCACGATGAGATGCCAAAATCCTCAGTGAAGCCGCTCAATCTGCATGATGGATCCAAAGAACTGGGGGCATGGGGGGCAGTGAGAAGTCCATTTTCATGGAAGAACAATGTTTTCTAAGAAGCCATTCAGTGTCTGCTGCTTTCCCGTCTGGTATGGCCCTGAGAGGACAGTGCCAGGCTGGAGGCTGGTTCTCAACTGCGGCTGCTCTGGAAACAAGGGTGGAATGACACCAATTAAGAGGTGTGAATGCCATTTGTCCTGCCTTTTGCTCCCTCCCCGAAGTGATTGTTAGCTTGACACCCACGGGGAGACGGTGAGACGGTGGGGAGAAAATCTTTTACTTAGTTTTTTTAACTGACATACACAAAGCCTGCATTTCAGAATGTTGGGAGTAATGGTTTGTGATTCTGTTTTTCTTTACCTTGTTCTCTTCAAATACAAAGTGACTTCAAATTCTCTTGCTGAGCACCTTGCTCACATGTGGTGCTATATCCGGGATGTCCAAACAAATGTAGCAGCGTGAATAAAAAAGCACGCTCTGAATATCTGGCAGCAGAGATTCTCTTAGGGAAAGAGCAATCTCAATTTAGACAAGAGCCCTTATAGGACACTTCAGATGTGGAAGATGAAACCCAGGGAGAATGATTAGGAAGACAATGGTATGATGAAGAATAAAGCTCTTATGTAAATATTTTGCATAAGAAACAAACAAGAATTTGGGGGCTTCCCTGGTGGCGCAGTGGTTGAGAGTCCGCCTGCCGATGCAGGGGACACGGGTTCGTGCCCCGGTCTGGGAAGATCCCACGTGCCGTGAAGCAGCTGGGCCCGTGAGCCACGGCCGCTGAGCCTGCGCGTCCGGAGCCTGTGCTCCGCAACGGGAGAGGCCACAACAGTGAGAGGCCCGCGTACCGCAAAAAAAAAAAAAAAAAAAAAAGAATTTGCGAAAGAGCATACATGAGGGAGAGAGGGAATCTGGCAATACAATGGGAGGGCAGCCGGGAGGAAGATGGCAGTCGGGGGGGCCTTGAAAGGCACCCGAGGACTGAGAGCTCTAACATCCCATTTTAATTCTCTCCCTCTCTCTGAATGTAAATATTCATCACCCTCGCCCCCCTCAGGATGTCAACACACAAACCATCATATTATAGGTGTGGAGTACAATTAAGGAAAGGGAATTGAGTCCCTGTCTGGGTAAAGCTGAAACAAAAAGGAGTGAGCAGTCCAGCCACAGAGAGGGAGTGCAAAGGAGAGGAAGGATAAAGGAGAGATGGTAATTTGTCTCAGAGAAGACTCGACTTCTCACAAGATACGCAATGCTGGTCTTGAGCCAATTTTCTTTAAACCTTGAAGGGTAGTCTCAGCAGACACCTGAAGGACCTAAAGAAACAGCATAGTCAGCTCAAATCTTCAGGGAGCTCTCACGGATCAACACAGAAGACCCCTGTAAATAGCCGACTAGTTTGTAGGTCAATGCAGATACCCCACCATTTCACATCCCCTCCTTATTTTCAAGGAAATGCCTAACTTGACGATGTCTGGCTCTGTTTCTTAGGTTAAAGTGCAAGATGCTGTGAAGGATGGAACACAGGCTCTGGATCAGAAACATATGGGTTGGAAGACTGCCTCAACTCTTCTGAACACATTTTTGACTTTCTGTTTATAAACCTGAAAAGAATGGGAATGGGAATAGGTTTCACCATAACTGGCAACCTTCTTTGCCTCCCAAAGTCATAGGTTTATTCTTTTTCTGGACTAGTTGGTGTCCATGACATGCTCTTCTGCGTGACCATGCTCTGTGAACTTTGATACCCTACAACAGTGTGTCCTTGGTTATATGAAGATTTTGGAGGAAAAGAACATAGGAAGCTGAAGATAACTCTGCTAGGAGTGCTTTAAAAAGAGCATCAAGAATATGCCCTTCAGGGCTTCCCTGGTGGCGCAGTGGTTGAGAGTCCGCCTGCCGATGCAGGGGACGCGGGTTCGTGCCCCGGTCCGGGAAGATCCCACATGCCGTGGAGTGGCTGGGCCCGTGAGCCACGGCCGCTGAGCCTGTGCGTCCGGAGCCTGTGCTCCGCAACGGGAGAGGCCACAACAGTGAGAGGCCCGCGTACCACAAAAAAAAAAAAAAAGAATATGCCCTTCAAGTGGCAAAGATCTGTGACATGAACTACAATGACCAAAGTTACTGCCCTGCACTGCTGTCCATCTACCAGAGCCAGGACAGCCTGCACTGCTGTCCATCTACCAGAGCCAGAGTCTACCAGCCTCTGACTCTGCACTGCTTTTTTTTTTTTTCTTTTTGCAATGAGAAGGTCTCTGTATGAATATCATTTTATTCATAATTAGTAAAGGAGAGAGCAGTTGGAAATCCCAAACGGAAAATTAATGACAAAGGATAAAAAAAAGAACGTGTTTTTGCAAAGACCGGGAGTGAGGCAACCTGGAGGAGAAATTAGAGAGAACGGTTCAACCAGGAAAAGCAGGAAAGGAACAGACATCGCAAATACAAAAGTGATGTCTCTCCCTGTTTGAGCATGGTACCCAAGCTTTTAACTTAAATAGTAAAACTGCGGGTCCTCATTTAAAATTTACAAATGGTAGGTGTCACCTCACAGAGATGATTGTTAGGTGAGGCTTATTTAATCTGTGGGCAGAGTCTAAGATGAAAGACCACAAGATACAAGGAGCAAAAGAGAATTCACCCTGGGTTTCATGTGAGGCAGAGTCAAAGGTTTCCAGAGAGTCTGTCCACCAATAAGTCACTTAGACTTTGGGATTTCTTACCTTGACCTTTGTAGATTATTTCCTTGTTCATTAAAAAATGTTTTAGGATGAGTTCTACCAGTTATAACAGTTACGTGCATAGGACGTATGTTCAGCAAAGAAGCCTTGAGGACCATGGACCCAGGCAACTTGGATCCTAGGTTTGGCTTGGTTTTTACTATATTCTATGACTCAAGCAAATCCTAAAATCCTGTCAGAACGCTTGTTTTTCACATGTAAAATACAACAGTACTGAAGTGACATTTGTCACACAGCTCAGGGGTCCTTGAGACTTTTATTTTAGCCCCTTCCACTTATAGGGCTCCATTTCCTTCTTCTGAGTCCCCTGCATATTATAGGGAGTATCCACAGGGAGTAATTAAAAGCAGACTGTGGTTCATGAGCAAATGTCCCTGCCAATGGCCAGTCCTTAGGGCAGTGATGCATAGCGACAAAGTTATATTCTCACTGGCCACCCCTGGGGAGGCACACTCGGTAAAGGCACCCAACCTGGGTGGTGCAATATTCGCCTCCATATGAAGATTTGGTAGTTGGCGGTGATAGATCAGCTCCCATTTAGCTCCGAGACACCTGATTCATGCAGCGAACTTGGTGAGTTTCACTCACCCAGCTCTTACTATGTGGCTGGCCTCTCCTGCTATGGAAACTTAGGATCACCTCCCTTTTCCCGATAAAGCTTGAGAAATAAAGCAGGCCTAGAACCATGATAACAGAAGGACTGGTTGCTCTGTTCTCAGCGGGTAGGGCAGGCTTAATTTTCAACTCTTCCTTGGAGGTGTGGCGAAACCTGAGCTTTCCATTCTGCAAAGAAAAGGAAGAAAGCAGAACAGTTAAGTTTCCATATTTAAAGTATCGGAACTAGCGACAATCTACGCCTAGATTGGGTGATCTCTCATTTTTAGCTCTAACATCCTATGAATCGAAAGCCAAGAGCAATAGAATGTGCCTTTTCCTTCTGGTACCACTAATTCCATGGAGAAAGTCTTAGCCTCTATAGGCTCTGGATCTATTAAAACTTTTAGACTCCAAGGCACGGAAGGGAATGAATGGCAGCTTGTAACCTCTATGACCGTGGCTTAATGGATTTATGATACCAAATTGCTCTTGCACGATTATTTAGAAAGATGGGCATGAACTTGGAAAGCCCAGTCTCTAAATGTATTGCTTAGGAATCTGATGGTTGTCTAGATTAATTAGCATGCTAATTCCTTACCAGTAGAAGTCCCAGGAATTGTTCAAAGGGGTTTCTATGGGCAAGTGAGTTAGGGGGGAAAACGGCAGAGGAACCACAATCAATTTCTTCACATTTTGAGTCATAAGCAAACATCTAAGACCTTCCTCCTATGTAGACTGACATTTTCCTTGGTAGCTCAGGCTGTTTAATTAAGTTTTATGCTGCTGCTGGAACCATGACAAGTGTTGCCATTCTGAGTTTGTTCAGTAAACTAAAATATTCCAGGAGCCATTCCAAGCTGCTAAGGGGCTAGATTCTAGGAGCAGGTATCTGACTCTGTGCATTGTGTATGACTCGAGAAGAAGAGCGTTTAGTGTTTCATTCATTTATTCATATTGCTATTTAGTCATGAATCCATCTGGCCAGCCATACATCCATTATGGGGACATTAATTATACATCAGGCACCATAGAGGCAACAAAAGATTCACATAGACTTCTATCTGGAAATAAAGGTCAGGAAATAGGAAAGGGACACGTTTTTTATTTTAGTGTTGGGTGGTTCTTAACCAACAATGGTGTATGCATGTGCAGCCAATTTTTGTGTGTGTGTGTGGTACACGGGCCTCTCACCGCTGTGGCCTCTCCCATTGCGGAGCACAGGCTCCGGACGCGCAGGCCCAGCGGCCATGGCTCACGGGCCCAGCCACTCCGCGGCACGTGGGATCCTCCCGGACCGGGGCACGAACTCGTGTCCCCTGCATCGGCAGGCGGACTCTCAACCACTGCGCCACCAGGGAAGCCCCACCAAAGAGTCTTAATGCTGTTCCTGGGAAGAGGGGGGAACTCCCAGGGAACAAGGAAGGCTCCCCACTTTCTCTTTAAATTCTAGGCTCACAAAAAATAGCACTTAGGACTCAACATGGGGCACACATCTCCCCAGGCTCCCCTTGCTACTATACTCCCACTGCACATTCTGAATGGAATTAGATGCTGCCCCAGCGTAACACAGCCTTGATTAATAATCTAAGCACATACTCTCTCCAAGGGATGCACTCAGATGAAACCACCTAAATGTGCCTACTGAAAATCAAAGCAATTAACCTAGAAAGTTTCACACCCAGGATTTCATCCTCTGATCTATTTTCATCCACAGAAGGGATTTATAAAGTTTATACTTTTACTCAGGATATTGGAGCTTATTTCTCTTCTCCAAAGGTCAGATAGTCCTTTGCCTGCCCTGTGGGAGAGGTCTCGAGAGCTGTATTCCTGAACATAGATTCCATTCTTCCTGAATGGAGATTTTGTGAGGCATCTTAGAAAAACTTCAAAAATAAGCAAACTCAAACTTCACGGTCAGAGAAAGCCCATGTGCCTCATCTGAAAAATGGGACCTATAGAAGCTTCTGGGCTACTGTAAAGAGTAGCTGTGCAGATGATGCTTGCAGGGTTGGCACACAGGCAGAGCTCTATAGCTGTTATTGCCTTTGAGAAGAATGTTGGTTCCCTCTGGGTTCTGGAAAAGGCCATTAATAGCAAAGCGCTCCTGTCACATCACCTGTTATAGATGTCTAAACTCAGCCTGGGAAACAAGAATGCTTATTAGGAATTCCCCTGAAGAGAGAAGAAGGCATGCCAAGGGGGAAGGTGAGGGAAGAGGAAGGGGACTTTAAGTAGCCCCTCCCGGCCCACAGAGGTGTGTTCAGGCTTCTGTGATTTCCACGATGTTGAAGCTGCAGGTGCCAAGATTCAGAGGAGGGGCCACGTTGAGCAGAAAGTCTCCCTTCTTGGGGGTTTCTCTCCTTTTGGAAGGAAGCCTGGTGTTCGTTCACTTCTTCCTGCTCCGAGGCTCTCTTCTGTGCCAGGTTTTCAGGCTCTGTCTTCCCCTGGAGGGCAGCCTGTACCTTTGGACCAGTGATGTAGGAAGAGAACAAGGCTGAAATGAGAAGTCTAAGCTCATTCCTTCCAACACAGCCCAACCTAACATGGGGTGAAGAGTGTTTTCTCTGGATTATAACTAACTGGATTCAAGTCCCAGGTCTTCCATTTACTTAAGTCTTAGTTTCCTTGCCTCATACCTAGCTTGCAGAGTTGTTAAAGGATAATAATGCATAGAAAGCAGTTAACCCAATGCTTGGCCCATGGTAAGGACCCCATACAAAATGGCTATTATGCTGTGGTCTGCCTCTTCCTTTCGTCTTTCCCCTGTGCACAAAGCCTTGGGAATGAAACAACTCCATGGATGTCATTAGGAAAAATGTGTGCAGAGTCACCTGAAGAGGTGCTCATTAAAATGGAGTCTGTAGTTTCCCTCAAGTTGTCCTTTAGCTAGAGCTTTCCTTTTCCAATTCAGACAGGGCTCAGGGAAGTCTGCAACCACCGAAAGCCAAGGAATGAGGGAATTCCTGTTTTAGGACATAGGGCAGTGGCTGTCTGTGCTCTGCTCATGCATCTTGGGTTTTTCCACTGCAGTGCTCTTCAGCCAAATCCCAGGGGGTCCACATCCGCATCTCTTCGCAAAGAAGTGAAGTGATGGAAAGTATAGAAAACTGTAAATGAAACTCATGGGGCATGCAGTTGGAATACCAACAGTGATGGAGAGAGAGAGAGGTCAGAGCAACAGCTGAAGAGATAATGGTCAAAATGTTCCCAAGGCCAAAAAAAAAAAAAAATTAAGCCTCAGATTCAAGAGGAACAATGAACCCCAAGCAAAAATAAATGAAAAGTAAACCACAACTAAAGACATCATAGTAAAACTGCTGGGAATCAAAGACAAAGAGGAAATATTTAAAAATAGCTGGAGGAAAAGGACAGACTGTCTCCAAAATAACAAAAATAAGACTGACTTCTGATTTCTGCTGACTTCTCTACAGAGATAAAGATAAAGCAATGAAATTATGTTTTCAAATTGATAAAAGAATATAGCTACTAGCCCTGAATTGTTTGGCAAGTAACAATTTTCTTCAAATTCGTGCAAAATAAAGGAGTTTTCAAAAACAGAAATTATCCCAGATGGAAGCTCAAAATTGCAGGAAAGAACAGTTACCGATAAGGTTAGCTATGTGGGTGAATAAAAATAAATATTGGCTATATATACCAGTAATATTATATCTCATGTAGTTTAAACAGTTCATAGAATGAAAACTCAGGGCAATAATGGTGCCTAAAGTAGGAAGAAGCAAGTGCAGTTGAAGAGTTCTGGAGCTTTTGTGTTTTTCTAGGAAATTGAAAATTATATGATTTCATCTAAGTCAAAAATACATGGTGTTATTATCTGTAACTACCACTAAAATTGTCAAAGAATGTATAACTAAAATTTAATGGAGGAATGGAATAATAGGGTAATTTTTGACATTGTAATTCGTACATTTGGAGTCAATTTTAGCTTAAGGAATGAGGTAGGAATGTGACTTTCTATGCTATATTATCAAATGAGTAGTGATCCACCCGGTGGGTCACAAGGTTTTGGAGCCAGACCGACTTAGATTGACATTGGATCTGGTCACTTCCTATTTGTGTCATGGGACAATTTACCAACCTCCCTGAGTCTCCATTTCCTCTTTCTACCTTAGGAAAAACAACATTACCTTGCAGAGCTGTAGTAAAGATTAGAAATACGGTACATAAAGCAGAGGGCATGGTACCTGGTACATCCCAGTCTCCCAATCAACAAAGCTCTAGCTACTGTTGACTACTGACCACCCCCAAACCCTATTGATCAGCAAAGATAAATTGATCGGATTGATTGCATCAAGGGAGAACAGTGCCTTGAGAGAGTCCTGGGAGTTTAGGGTTTTAGGGTCTGAGGGGGGCGACTTTAAGGTAGGCCTTGCGGGCAGGAACTGTTTAGGGCTGAACAGGGTTTATGACGTAGTCGCTGTAGATTGGTGGTAACAGAGAGATGGAGGTATTGAAGTAAGGCTCGATGAGCAAGCCATCCGTTTGGATGAGTTAACTGTTGGGTTGGCTAACAGCCTTTACTTCCAGGTGCAACACTTTCCTGGAACAAGCAGTTAAGTTATTGTTTGGTACCGGTGTTTTTTATTACAGTGTTAGGGAAGCACGTCCACTCTATCCCAGTATTGTGTATGTGATGGTTTCAGTTATCATTCCTGTTATTATTGGCTCAGCCTTACTTTTTACTCTGTGAAGTGTGCATGGCTGTAGAAGACGTCCTTGCAGAGTGTCAGGGGACTTTATGCGAACAGTACTTTGTGATCATGCTGTCTGTTCTAATACAGTTTGCTTCTGATGGCTTTTCCCCTCAGAAAACTTACTAACATTACTTATCTGTATTCTTGGAACTTTCTAATGAAAGAAAATGACAACAGGATCCTCTGGAAACCCCCAAATATCTCTTAGTTCAGTCACTCCTATGTTCTGCTACTGAAATATGGAATCCATACCGGTTTCTGAACTCCCCTGCCTACAGAAAGTAGTAATCTCTCAATTAGATCAAATTGCACTTGGCACTTCAACAGACGTGAGTCAGCCTTTGTTCTTCTCCAGATGCCATCACTGAGATGTGTTGAGAGATATCATTTTATCATGTTTGATGTCATTCTTGGGAAAAAGTGTTCTGCTCTACTAAAACTCAGGAACTATTATTTTATTTTAGGAGTCTCTTATCTTCTTCTGGGATTTAAAAACCCCTTAGAGACCTGATTCTGCTGCAAACATATTAATCATGAAGACTGCAAGGAAGGTTAGATCCTCATGGGCTTGTGAAAAGCGTCATTGATACACATTGAAGTACTTCCATGTCTAAAGTCTGGGAAAGGTGCAAAGGTTTATGTTTGTTCATTTTCTGCATAGAATTTATTTAGAAGAAACGTGCAAATAAGAGGGTTTGGGTAACCATCTACCCAGGTAATTCCTGGGGGAGAATATGTTATCAGAGATATGTCCAGAATAAGGTTATGTCAGAAACAATATCATCATCTACCGGTAGTGATCTCTCCAAGTTGGATGGGAGATTAATGGGAGTGGCTGATGGATTGATCTACATGGACAGAGTGAAGCATTGTGAGGGTAGATAAATTGGGTTTGCTAATAGGAAAATGGGTGCAGAAAGTAAACAGAAAATCTTACTTCTATCCCCATTGCCCGTCCCCTGGAAAATAGGTGACGGTTGTAGGATTTGTTTCTGTTTCACTAACAGACTGTAGGTAACTTCCAAGAACAGTACCCTCCTGACAAATACGAATCATTAAACTGCTTAGATTTCAATAATTGTGATTAGGCATTATTCTGTCAACTACAAAACTTGAAATTAAAAAAAAAATTAATGAACTGATTGAATTTGGTGCCGTGTCTGGGTTTCATTTGACCCATCAAATACCGAGGGGATTTTTCAAGCTCTTGCATTAGTACCTACTTGATTGTTAGTAAACAGCATCGGGGTGGGATTAGAAAGACTGGAATTTAAATGTTAGCTGCAATATTCACTACCTGTTCTACTCTAGGTAAGATATTTAATGTTTCAGAATTTGAAATACTGTAACATAAACATGTTTAGACAATTAACTGAAAGATTATAAGTAAATGAATAGCATGTGACCCAGGATGAGGATTCTTCCTGTTTTCCTTTTTAAATAAAATGGGATTGTGGAAATGTACAATTCCTTGGTCAGCAAGACACCTTCTCCTTGATGGGAATTTCAGCTAACACACCTGTTACTCAGTCAAGGCAGTTGCTCATTTCAGAGAGGCTGATGGTACGGCATCTAATAGGATAAAATGTAAAGGATAAAAGTCCCAGTTCTATTACGTACCACAGAATTTGAGCCAGATACTTACTGAATCTCAGTTTGCTCGTCTGTTAAGAATAAGTGACAATAGTGGTGTAGTATTAAACGACATCATATATTGGAAAAGGGCCAACGCTGCTGTAAGCGGTCAATAAATATTTGTTGATTCTGCACCGCAATTACTTTCTTTTCTAGAAAAATTGGGATATTTTGAAATTTAGACCTTTTTCCCTATATAACAGTTTTGTGCATAAAATTGAGGGAACTTTTTTTTTCTTGGTTAGAACAAAGCTTTCCAAATCAATATCAAGGGACTATTGCTTCAAGATGGAATACTGAACACTGTGTCTCTCTCCCTTTGCTCCTAAGAATACATTAAAATAACAAAAAGATTTTTTTAATGGAGCAATCCCATGATATGGAAGATGTTGATGACCCTCCCAGTTCACTTTAAGTGGAGGTGCATCCTTCCCCCAGGTGCTGTGGGTGTGCTAAAGGCTCATAAGTGTTCCAGGGAATTCCTGTTCCAGAGCACCCAGGGGGTCAGGCTGGTACTAGGCTCTAGCTGAGACCACCCTCTACTTAGCTCGTGTCCTCCCCTAATCCCCCTCTCCGGAAAACCCTCTCCCAATAAGTCACTTGTGTAAGAACTCCCATCTCAGATGTTCCTTCTAGGGACCCCAAACCACAGCAGCTGGTAATAGTGAACAGTGTGTGAGGGGCATGTTGACTAGATCATTAGTGGGCGAGCGGAAGTCATCCCTGTAGAAAGAGACTCCGAGGCTCAAAATGGGCAGGAGAGGAGAGAGAAGTATGTGTGTGTGTTGGGGGAGTGTGGTTACTAGAAAGTCTTAATTTAGAAAAGCTACCCCAATACATATCCCCCATCACAGAGTTCAGCAGTGTAGCATTTTGCCCCAGCTAAAACCCCTAGCACTCATCTCTAAACAAACTACCAACCCCATGGGCAATTAGGGTTGCCAGTGATGTGGGAGCATCCCCTTAAAGATCTCCCATCCGCGTTAGCCTCACAGCCAGCCCCCTGCCCCAGAAGAAACCCGCATCTCCTCCCTAGGTTCATCAACAGAATCCTTGATTTTCAAATAGGATCATACAGAGCTCACCAGGCATAGGGAGGCCAAAGGAAACAAAGGCAAAAACTGATATCAGAGGAAAGAGAATGGAACAGAAGAGACCTAAAGCAAAACAATACAACAAAATTTTTTATTGGGGTCCACAGATGGGAGAAACTATTGGATTTATTAAATAAGAACTAGATACCTTCTACTATTTTTTTTCACTTAAAAATAATGAGAACAGAAACATTCTGGGAAGTTCTAAGTGATTGCAGAAATAAAACGTTTAGGAGGAGAGGTGGAAGATAAAATTGAGGTTCATTGCCATAATGTAGAGAAAATATGAAAGAAAAGATAAATGCTCTAGAGCTGTACTTTCAAATATGGTAGCCATTAGCTCCATGTGGCTACTGAGTGCTCAAAACGTGGCTAGTCCAAAGTGCTATAATTATTAAACACACACCAGATTTTGAAGACTTAATACAAAATAAGGTAAGATAGATCAGTAATATTTTTATGTTGATTAAATTTTGAAATAAAAGTTTTATATAGAAATATAAGAAAAATATAATATGAAAGTACTAATATTTAACATTAATTAATAATAAAATACTATTGATATTAAATGAAATATTTTGGAGAAAATCTTTTCTGGCACTCAGTATGGAAAGTGTGACAATGGCTGTAGGATCAAAGAGTACCTGTGTGGCCCCTTCTGGCCCTCCCACCAGCTCTGGGCATCTTGAGAACCCAGCCTGAAACCCATGAGCTTGGGTCAAATGCAAAGTCTTTTTCCCAGTACTAAACACTGAGTTCCTATTTCCGATTTGATGGCTCAGACGGGCTCCATTTCCCTGTTCTTGAGGCACGGATTTTAGAGCCCTCCTTTGGTCTCAAGTCCCTTTCAGACAACAATGGGGTACCAGCTGTGTCCGCCCCTGCTGTTTGTTTTCTCCATTAGTGATTCCAGCCATCATTTTCCAGAAGTCGCTCTTAGATTCCCAGCTCATTTGTGTGAGTGCAGTTTGTCGCTTTGCTTGTTAAATAGAAAACCGAGTGGTTTTTCAAAGCACTGTTTCCCTCATTAGAGGTTGCTGGTAAGTCTACTTTTTTTTTTTTTTTTTTTTTTTTTGCATTTGTTTCCTCCTACATCCTTTTCTCCAAGCATCATACATTTTTCAGTGGCTGGACACCTAAGGAGACAGAGTCAGAACATGTCTCCAAGTGATCCAACTTCCCAGGTTGGGACAAGGCTGGCTTGGCTTTTCAATTAAAAGAAAGTTGAAAAGAGAAAGAAGAAAGCAAGCAAGTAATTAAGCAGCAACAAGGTCTTGGCAGAAGTTGTTAAATGAATAATTTATTGAAGCAGTTTGGAGCAGGTGGACCTGGCTTCTTCTGGCTCCTGCTTCCTGTAAAACCCCCGGATGGCTGTTTCCTACCCTCCTTGTCCTGTTCTGACAAAAGGGCCAGGCAGATCCATGTGATGTGTGGAACGTGGGGAATTGTGTGTGATAAACGTTTTGTAGGGCGCTGTCAGCCAGAGGAAGGCTGTGTCAATAAGAGGGTTGCTGGGAGGGGGGGTTTGATTGGGGATGCTTGCAATAAGGGTACACAAAAGAATCTTTAAGAAGCAGCCTGGTGTGACATTGAGGTTTCAAAGTCCCATGCATTGCAGGGCCAGGCAGGTTGAAAGGACTGAGGAGGGAATCTGGAATTTCAGAGTTTCATTTTTAATTCTCCTCTTTTTTAGCAACTAATCCAAAACCTATGATTACACCCTTCTGGCCATCTGCTGGCTAGATTTAACATCTGAGCCGCCAGTTTAATTTGCAACTTCTGGGTTCAATAATGTGAAGAGAGGGAGAATTATAAAGAGACAGAGGGATGGGAGTCAGAGACCCATATGGCTGAGCCCGAGCCTCCAGGCTGTCAGGCACCAGTGAACTCGTGTCTCAGCTTCCCCATCAGGAGCACCTTGTGTGTGGTCATTCTTGCTCTAGGTCAAGTATTGATGCCATAGAAAAGGTTCCTTCTGTTCTGTACACCTGGGCTCACCCATGCGGACTTGAGGACCTTTGGGGTGGAAGTGAGTGGGATGCTGTTGTGTGTCTCCACTTGCGGGATTTCTCACTGATGATACTGATTTGTGTCCATTGCTCTGTGGTATGTGTGTGTCCGTGTACACGCACAGGTACAGCAGGATCCCCCAGAGGAAACAAATATATGTTTGAAGAATGCAGGGGAGTAATGAAAGGGACTGGAGGATGTCTCCTGAGTAGCTAAGTGTGACCTCAACCTTCTAAAAGGAAACGCTGGAGAGGGGTTCTGAGTATATAGTAGGTGCTCAATAAATGTTGATTGTTCTTGAAGAGCTGCTACTAAGTTAAGCACCAGCCATGTGGATGTGTTAAAGGCTTCCATGCGAGTCTGGGAGTGTGGGAACATATCTAGAAAAAGGGAGAAAAATTAAAAAGGGGGCATGTTTGCAGAAAAAGGTGTTTCTGCACTGAGCGGGGGTGGAGCTAACTGGAAACTCAAGTGGCCACGTCCTGGGGAAAAAGGAATGTTGGAAGGGTGTCCGTGAAGGGGACATTCATGTCTGTTTGCCTCCAGGTACCAGGACTCTGAGGAAGGTGGTCAACTCTTTCCAGATTCTACCTTCTAGGGGAAGGGACACAACTAGTGGCTTTTTAGGCTTGTCTCTAGTGTGAAAAAAGATCAGAAGGAAGTCAATATTGCTAAGAGAGCTCTCCAAAATGGAGCCAGGAAGACATTGAGGAAGCATGACTTAGGCACATCTCAGCCTGGATGGAATCTGAACTTTGACCGCTTACTGTCATTACATAGTCATCCAGAACCTCTGCCCAATGTTCCAGAAACTCAAGATATTTATCAGACGCTTCCTCTAAAATAACTCGTGACAGCACAGCTACATATTGGACATTTACCCTAAGTGACTCATGACAACCCATCCCTTAAAGATAGACATTTCCCTTCTTGCACCAGAGTCAATCATAACTCTTGCCAGATGACTTTAACGACGTTTTGGCTTTTGCTTTTCTAAATAAGCCCCTGACCCTTCCTCTTTCCCAGGATAGTCTTTGGGTTTTACCCAAATCCCGAATTGCAATTCCTAAGGCCACAAATAAATGCTTTCCTTATTTACAAACTTCTGTGTTTCATGGTCGACCCTAGTTAGACATGAGTTAATTTCAAGACTGGAATTCTGCCTGCACATGTCCAGTGAATATTATAGCTCTGACAGGGCTGCAGAAGCAGAGACTGACCCGTGTAAAATAAGCCATATGCCCACAGTAAGAATAAAGCATTCTCTACAATGTAACAAGGAGTTTACCACTATGCTTTCATCTAATTTAATCTTTGAAATACATTTAAGGAAGGAATTGTTTTCCTCACTTTGAAGATGAAAAAAGTTGAATATCAGAGAAATTAACATACTAGTTGAAAGTCACACAACGTGTAAATGGCAGAGCCAACTTTACGTTGCATTTTGGTTCCAAAAGTAACGAATAATGAATGTTCTTCTTTTTATTATGCTCTCCTCACTAAAGGCAGTAAGGGTGAAGCTAGGAAAGGATGAAGATTCTCGGTCATTGAAAAGGGAGCACAGAGAGAGAAAAAGATCAACTTGTAAGTCCAGGAGCCCACACAGGGTTGTGTGCTGCCTGCCCAGCAGGGCTAGGTGAGGAGTGATAGGTAAGAAGAGAGATAGTTCAAGGAAAAGACGACTTCAACTTACTCATGTCAGTCATTAGGATAAAGTTGGTAGCTGAGAGGACAAGAAAAGCAGTACAAGAAATAATGATGTGATGATGATGACGTGATGATGAAAGACAGTGTGAAAGTTCCTTGAAAAGCTAAACATAGGCTTCATCATAGGATCGAGCAATCACACTCCTAGGTATTTGCCCAATTGTTTTGAAAATTTTGTATGTCCACACAAAACCTGCACAGAATGATTTATAGCTGCTATATTCATAATTGTCAAAAATTGGAAGCAAAAAAGAAGCCCTTTGATAAATGAATAGAGGAACAAACGGTGGCACATCTGTTCAGTGAACTCAGAGATAAAAAGAAGTGAAGTATCAAGCCACACAGAAACATGGAGGACCCTTAAATGCACATGGCTAAGTGAAAGAAGCCAGTCTGAAGATGCTGTAGGATTCCAAGCATGTGACATTCAGGAAAAGGCAAAACTAGGGAGAGAGTAAAAAGATCAGTGGTTGCCAGGGGTTCAAGGGGGAGGGAGGAGATGAATGGGGGTGGCGGAAAGGGAATTTTCAGGGCAGTGAAAGCCTTCCATATGGTATTGGACTGTTAGATATATTACATTATGCAATTGTCAAAACACACAGGATGTACAACATAGAGTGAACTTTAATGTAAACTATGGACTTGAATTAATAATAATGTATTAATACTTGTTCATTAACTGTAACAAATGTATACAACTGTATACATTTGTATATATGTATACAATGTATACAAATGTATACAAACTGTAACAAATGTATACTATAACTGTATACATTATAAATGTATAACAAATATATACTAATGCAAGACACTATAGGGGAAACAGTGTGTGTTTGGAGGGTATAGGGGAATTCTCTGTACTATCTCCTCAATTTTTCTGTAAATCTAAAACTGTTCTAAAGAAAAAGAAAGAAAGGAAGGAAGGAAGGAAGGAAGAAAAAGAAAGAAGGAAAGAAAGAAAAAGAGAAAGCTGTAAGAGGACTAGGATAAACAGCCAACAAGGCCTCTAGGTCTCCCTTTGCTTTCTAACTTCTGTGGGGGGAGGAATTTTCCCTTTACTCTTACATTCTTGGCTGAGACATTCCTTGTAATAAAAGACAATAACAAGAGAAAAAGAAACAGAAGTTTAATAACATGTATTCCTCCTGTATACATGGGAGATACCCAGGAAAGATGAGTAACTCCTTGAAATGGCCACCACCTTAAATACCATCTCCAGCTAAAGGCACAAGATGATGTTGGACGGGGGGAGGGAGCCAGTTCTAGGAGGTGACGTGGTGACCTGGAAAAGCACAGGAAACAAGGGTAAGGGTGTTAGGCAGATCTAAGTGTTACCTTCTCCATTGATAAAAATGTCTAGGGATTTAGAGTCATCCTTCTATTTCTGGTACCGAGAGGAAGATACCCTTAGTGGAGATTTCCCTTATAGATGTAAATATCTCTTACAAAAGGGGATCTTCTACCTAGGTTTCAGAGCTTCTCCTGGGTCTGCTTCTTCTTAAAAATAACCAGCTTAAAATAATCAATATGCCACAGAAGCATATGTTGGGGTTGCATACTCTGCGCCCCTCCACATTGCCTCCCTTTTCCTTCTTTTTTGCTATCTGGCTCCCCTGCTCCATGAACTTTGAGTAGCTGGTAAGCTGCAAGGCTCCCAGAAACAGTTCTCGGCAAATACTCTTCTTGTGTTTTATGGGAGCTTGAGCAAGGAGCACAAAAGCAGGAATGACCCTCCCAACCCCAAGTTTTGATGAAATTAAACTGCTGCCTGTGACCCCACTGCAAGGACAGCTACTCAGCTGGCCCTTTCTATCCTATAACCTCTGACCGGGCTCCAGTCAGGAGCATGTTGACTGAATGAAGCCTTTAACCTCAGCTGAGTCACTTAAATAATTTTCTCTTAAAAATGATCAAGGGCTTCCCTGATGGTGCAGTGGGTAAGAATCCGCCTGCCAATGCAGGGGACACGGTTTCGATCCCAGATCTTGGCACATCCCACATGCCGCGGAGCAACTAAGCCTGTGTGCCACAATTACTGAGCCTGCGAGCCACAACTACTGAATCCCGTGTACCTAGAGCCCATGCTCTGCAACAAGAGAAGCCACGACATTGAGAAGCCCGCGCACCATAATGAAGGGTAGCCACCGCTCGCCACAACTAGAGAAAGCCCCTGCTAAATAATGAAGACCCAACGCAGCCAAAAATAAAATAAAATTTTAAAAATAAACTTAAGTTCTAAAAAAAAAAAAAAGATCAGTACCTCCTGTTTTCCTCTGTACTTTTCAGGTTGTAGGGCACCTGTCTCTTCTACCCTCCTCCTTCCCCAGAAGACACATCTCATCCTCTCTTCCCAGCTTCTAATTCTTCCCCTTCTCACTTCTTCCAAATGGTTCCTCAGTTAGCTTCCCTTCCCAAATAGCTCCCTCCTTATCCACCTCCTGATTTCCATCCCCAAACCTTCACGCAGTCCTGCCACTTCCTCCACCCCAGGTAGATTTCTACCACATTTTTCATAACTGAAAAATATATATACTGACCGTTATCCTCTGCTTATCGTTTCTCACTATTCAGTCTTGCCCTGAACTGCTCCAACTCAGTTTCAACCCTTGTTACACTGAGGAAATGTCTCCCTGAAAGCTCGCCATTGACATATACACACAATTATATTTAAAATAGATAACTAACAAGGACCTGCTGTATAGCCCAGGGAATGCTACTCAGTATTCTGTGATAACTTAAATGGGAAAAGAATTGGAAAAAGAATAGGTACATGCATATGTATAACTGAATCACTACGTTGTAGCCCTGAAACTAACACAACATTGTTAATCAACTCTACTCCAATATAAAGTGAAAATTAAAAAAAACAAACTCTAAAAGGGTGACTATCCAAAAGGAAATATGTGTGAAATAAATGCCAAGTCATTTCTAAATTAAAAAATAAAACTCGCCAATGATCTTCTGGCCACCCCAGCCAGAGCCTTCAGGATCCCCACGAACTGTGGTCGATGTTCCGGAAACGTTTCCTGTGCGGATCCTGCGGCTCTGAGTTACTGCCGTCATGCTCGGCAGACTCCCTGCTGGACTCCTTGACCTCCTCTCACCTCTCCAGTTGGCATCTGTCCTTCTTAGCATTATTCCTTCCCCACCATTCTTCCTCTTAGAAATGGTGTGTCCTAAACACTGTAACCTCAATGGTTGACTCTTCATCTTTCCATCCTCATCCCTTGTCTTAATGCCATATTTCAAATAGGTGTGACCTGGACCGTGTCTAAAAAGGAGCCCATTTTGTCCTCACTTCAGACCTGAAATTTTCAGATTTCTGATAAGACTTTGGACACTTTTTATTTTTCTCATATCCCGATCTTTGTGGAAATTCTAATTCTAGCTCAACAAAGCAACAATAGCAAATGTCTCCCAGGGATCAAGTACTGTGTGTGGTGCTGAAAGGGAATTATAGTTTAGATCTGCTGAAAGCTTGTATCAATCAACTGTTGCCATAGTCTTTCTGCCAGCCCTCAGATGAAACCCTGTTAACCTATGTCCATGCTATGACAATAGTTCTCTAAATGGTCTTCTGGTTTCTAGGACTGACATTTCTAATCCATTTTGCATGCTACCAAAAGACACACCTCTTTGAATACTCTGTTATCTACATATCTCAGTTGCTAAAAAGCTGAAGAATACATCCAGATTCCTTTCTGAACTTTCTATTTCTTCTAGCCTGAAACCCTTACCCACATTCCCCGTTTTCTTTATGGTTGTTCCATTGCTACCAACGTTATGTATTTGCTGCTTTTTGAGCACATTGTAAATTCAAGTTATTTTCTTTCCTAAACTATATTGATGTTTTGTTATTCTATTCCACCTCTTAAAGCCTAGCCATCCTCCAAGACCCCTTCAATATGCCAGGTCCTTCATTTAGCATTCATTTTTTACCTTGGAGTAGAGCTACAATTCCTATCTTCTGAAATTTAAGATTGTTTTTTCATATATTTTTAAAAATAGCAATGAAGGGCCCACACTTCTCCCTCCCCAATCTGTTGCAGACTGATACATTTATAAATTACCATAAAAGTGAGGTACTAGTAAAACAAAATAAAAAGCTACTTGTTGTATAGCACAGGGAGCTCAGCCCCGTGCTCTGTGATGATCTAGATGGGTGGGATTTGGGGGTGGGTGGGAGGGAGGCTCAAGAGGGAGGGGATATAGATATACATACAGCTGATTCACTCCGTTGTACAACAGAAACTAACACAACATTATAAAGCAATGATACTCCAATAAAAAAATCTATATAAAACATTACGCCCCAAGTTTTACTATTAGATTCAACAGGCAAGACCACTGATCACATGGGATTTTTGGCAATGACAAATGCTATCCAAGTGTCTACACAGGTGCTCTCAAAATCTGTATCTTGCTCATTATAGACAGGCGACGAGCACTCCCCAGACTGGTCTGGGTCTGCAGACCACACTGTGAGTCACACTGCTAAGGAACAGAGCATTCTGCCATTCATCTATCATTGACCTACTGGTATCCAATTATATGTATGTTTGTCTTATGTTGCCCACCGGTTAAAGCATCAAAGATGGCCCACACTGGGTCTCAACCATCGTTTTATATCCCACCCACCCCAGTACGGTGTCTTGCAACAAATATTTGTGGAGTGACTAATTAACTGAATAAATGAAAGATCGATATATACACATACATAATGTTTCCCGTTATTGGACAGAGATGAAACAAATGACCTCACAATCAGTCCCCAGGAAGCATTTTTCATCTACACACTAACTGCATTATAAATTTATCTTTTCTCCTGGCTCTTCTGTATTTCTTTTCTTCCCTGTTGTCAAAACTAGGTTCTTGAGTTTCCTTTATTACCATCAGTCCCAGCCACTGCTAATAATCATAATTAAAAAAAAATTTTTTTGGCCATGCCAAGTGGCCTGTGGGGTCTTAGTTCCCCAGCCCGGAATTGAACCTTAGTTCCCCGGCAGTGAAAGCTGAGTCCCAACCACTGGACTGCCAGGGAATTCCCAATAATCATGTTTTTATTGAAAATGCCAACTCTAATAAATGAAGTCTGATTTCTGTTAAAACTGGCATGCTGGTATCAAACAAGAAATGGCCTTTGCTTGGCCTTGGACATCTTATATTCAACTTTTATTATTTCTTCCTTTTAATTATTAATATAGTTCTATTTTAAATTTATACACTGACATTCTCTAAACAAATAATGATTTTTTTTTGATAAAGCATATCTTGTAGGGTAAGAAAGTGATTGAAAACTGGGCAAACTGATTACATCCCTTCTTTCAATGTTGCTGCTGTTAAATTAAAGAGTAAACAAATTAAGAAACTCTTAGTGGGAAAGATGGTATTAAATCTAGTTTTAAAATGTAAGGCAGGGAGGAAAAATTGTTGATCAACTTTCATCACAAGAGGACTTTAGGATGAAAAAAAATTTAAGCCACACTGATATACCCTTCCCAAGGTGTATCAGATGTTCAAGGCTAACAGAGATTTGGGGGACTCTAGTTGACACCTGGAATAGAGAAGAAAGGAAACCAGAAGTCCTAAAAAACATAATGATAGAGACCTTTGACTCCACAGACAGGTAAGTAACTGTTGATGGAGAAAATAATCTTCTCTCTACAAGGGCTTATACTGGAGCGTGTCTGAAAACACTGCAACGACAAACAAACATGTTCATCCTTGAGTGATATTTCTACCTTAGAGATTTTCTGCTGAAGAAACAATTTGGCACTGGTAGGAATACTGAAAGTAGAATAACCTCGGGAGTAAAAAGCTGGGACTTTTCACTTTTTTTCCTTTTAAATAGACTTTATTTTTAAGAACAGTTTTAGGTTCACGGCAAAACTGAGTAGAAAATACAGAACTTCCCATATGCTTACACATGCACAGCCTCCTCCAATATCAGCATCCTTTACCAAAGGGTACATTTGTTACAAGTGATGAACCTACATTGACACGCCATGATCACCCGAAGTCCAGAGTTTACCTCGGGTTCACTCTTGGCGTTGGACATTCTGCATGTCTGGATAAATGTATAATGGCATGTTTCCATCATTGTAGTAGTAAGTGGACTATTTTCACTGCCCTCAAAATCCCTGGGCTCCACCCATTTGTTTCTCACTCCTCCCTAACCCCTGGCAACCACTGAAATTTTTATTGTCCCTATGCTTTTGCCTTTTCCAGAATGTCACATAGTTGGAATTTTTTTTCTTTCAAGTAGGTGCCGTTTCAGATTGGATTCTTCCACTTAGTAATCAGCGTTTAAGGTTCCTCCGTGTCTTTTCATGGCGTGATACTTCATTTCTTTTAGCATAGAATAATATTCCTTTGACTGGATGTACCATAGTTTATTTATCCATTCAGCTACTGCAGGACATCATGGTTGCTTCCAAATTTTGGCAATTATGAATAAAGCTGCTATAAACATTGATGTGTAGGTTTTTGAGTGGACATAAGTTTTCAACTCCTTTGGTAATGAGCAACGAGAGTGATTGCTGGGTTGTATGGTAAGAGTATGCTTAATTTTGTAAGAAACTGCCAAACTGTCTTCCAAAGAGGCTGCACCATCTTGCATTCCCACCGGCAACGAATGAGAGTTCCTGTTGCTGCACATCCTGGCCTGGATTTGGTGTTGTCAGTCTTCTGTATTTCAGCCATTGTAATAGGTGTGTAGTGGTATCTCATTGTTTTAATTTGCAGTTCCCTGATGGCATATGTGGAGCATCTTTTCCTATGGGAATTTTCTTTTTTTTTTTTTTTTTTTCCAGTACATGGGCCTCTCACTGTTGCGGCCTCTCCCGTTGCGGAGCACAGGATCCAGACGCGCAGGCTCAGCGGCCATGGCTCACGGGCCCAGCTGCTCCGCGGCATGTGGGATCTTCCCGGACCGGGGCACGAACCCGCGTGCCCTGCATCGGCAGGCGGACTCTCAACCACTGCGCAACCAGGGAAGCCCTGGGAATTTTCTTGATTAAAGGAAGAGGAGTTTTCAGTATGAGAGGCTTGAAAGAAGCTCAAATCTGAGATTATGACTCAAATTAGCCCCCTGGAGACTCCTCCTCGTGAGCCCTCACCTTATGAGACCTTAGAGAAAGTCCAAATTGGTTTCAACTTTATACTTATAACCTTGTGTATTATTAACTATTTCCAAAACTGTTTGACCCTGTCACTAAAGAGATTTTCATCTGCCCACATCGGCTTATGGAGCCTAAAAGTACAGAACGTTAAGAAGGAGAATTTTTTTTCTTTTAAGTAGGTACCATTTCACATTGGCTTCTTCCACTTAGTAATCGGCATTTAAGGTTCCTTCATGTCTTTTCATGGCTTGATAGTTCATTTCTTTTAGCACAGAATAATATTCCATTCCATAGTTCCTTCTAAGCTTGCCCTGTCCTTTCAAAGTGTCACCAAGTGCACTGCAGCTTTGAGTTCCCTGTGTCAGCTGGCCACCCTGAAAGAAGGGCCAGAGGGAAGGCAGGGAAGGCCAAAGACCCACAACCTTAGAGAGTGTCCCAGAAAAGGAATCTGCAAGACAGATCATAAGCAAACTTCTTTTTAATTTTAATTTTACTGAATTATAGTTGATTTACAATGTTATGTTAATTTCAGGTGTACAGCAAAGTGATTCTGTTATACATATACATATATTCATTCCTTTTCAGATTCTTTTCTCATATAGGTTATCACAGAATATTGAGTAGAGTTCCCTGTGCTATACAGTAGGTCCTTGTTTGTTGTCTATCTCATATATAGCACTGTGTGTGTGTTCATCCCAAGCTCCTGATTTATCCCTCCCCAAACTTCTAATTACCTGATTAGTTAGTAAGATTTGTCCCTGAAAAAGGAGATTATGACAACCTTCTGGGTCACATACACATGTGACAGAAGTTTTTAAAACAATGTTAGAAATCTCTTATGGATCAAACCAAGCATAGCTCTGGTCAGGGCAAAAAGAGAGCATCAGTATTTTTTTTTTTTTTTTTTTTTTTTTTGCTGTACGTGGGCCTCTCACTGTTGTGGCCTCTCCCATTGCGGAACACAGGCTCCGGACGCGCAGACTCAGCGGCCATGGCTTATGGGCCCAGCCGCTCCGCGGCATGTGGGATCTTCCCGGACCGGGGCACGAACCCGTGTCCCCTGCATCGGCAGGCAGACTCTCAACCACTGTGCCACCAGGGAAGCCCAAGCATCAGTATTTTTGATAATCCAAAAATAGTGTGAACTTCAGTAATGATTTAAAGGTGGATTGGAGTCAAGGCAATGAGGATGACCAGGACTGTGACAGTCAGAGACTGACAAATTGAAGATAGCAAGGTGGTCAAGTGACAAAAAGTCTTGAATGAAAGACCAGGAAATGAACACAGGGAATATAAACCAGTAAACATTTACAGAATATAATGAAACATTGTAGATGTTTCTTTTTTTAAGGCAGAACTATTTTAAACTACAAATCCTTGATATAAGGAGAGTGCAACTGCAAGAAGAAATCAAGAGTTTAAGGAAACTTGTTAAAATGAAAATAATGAGGATATTTCCAATAGTATGTAGTGGAAAATGACAAGTGACAGATTGCTTACTTTTGTCTGACAAATATGGATTCAAAATGAGCTTCCATTCCCACAGGTGATGGGAATTTGTCCTCTTTATTTTTGTTTCTTCATCTGAACAATGAAAATAACAAGACCTATTTCCCCCACAAGGAAGGGGATTCTTCATGTAATCAGTTGCCTGACATGCAGTAATTATTGGTACTAGGAGTAGACTCAGTATTGGTACTGAATTAAATTTGGTACTAAATAATTAAGTTGGTATTAAATTATTAAATTTGGTACTAAAGTCGGCGTCAGTGTTCATACTGTAGCATTCACTGTTCTCAGTCTCATGTCTAAGCATGTTTAGGAGAGTGGAGATGCATATGTACCTGTATTGCCTAGGACAGATTACGGGCCCAGCGTAAACACGGATATGCTGATTCATACATATGGGTGGTGAACAATTTGGTTTTGATGATCCTACGTGGTTGAGGTCAAAGTGGTACCAAATTCTGATAGACATATATCCCCAACACAGAGATCTAAAAATACAGTGAAGGGGTTATTGCTATGTATATGCTATCAGGTACTGCTATGCTTTCAGGAATATCAGTGTAGTTAGCCAAAAAAAAAAAAGAAAAAAACTGGATAGTTTTACTATTTAGAAGAAAGTAAAGCACCTGGTTGAGACATGAACTTATGTTTAATTCATTGACTATATCTTTCTTGATTTACCTGGCAAGTAAAAATAATATGAATAAATCTAATTTTAGTTGGTCTATCATTCAATAAATATTTTCTAGAAAAATATTTGCCAATTGCTAAACGTTATGCGTAATAATATCATTGACAAAATTCAACAGTTTAAATGATCAACAGAGTTTTCAAAATAGGCTCTTCTTTTCATGTTTTGCACAAATGGATTTAAAAATCCACCAAATAACAAATATAAAAATATATCAGGCACAAATCTAAAACTGAAAGTGGGCTCATATGTCATATTATAATGTGTGTGTATGTGTGTGTGTGTGTGTGTGTGTGTGTGTGTGTGTGTGTGTGTGTGTGTTGAGCTATATGTATTACTCTGGAAGTTAAATGGGTGCTATTTCAGTCATGAAACTCTTGACATATAGGCATTAAATCTTACACAATTTATTCCATAAGCCTTATTATTTTAGAGACAGACAATACTGTGTTATGTGCTCCAGAACATCAATGTTGTCAGGTGCTTGAATCAAGACCTTAAAGTGAGATGTCAAATGATGACCAGATAACACAAGCAGGCATTGCAGTCCCAATCCTTGGTGATCTTTGTAATTTAGGACTGAGGAGATGGTACACTGCAAGTTAGGAGAGAAGTCAAGAACAGTTTAAATAAAGATGGCATACTATGGCTTCTCTCATGTTCTTGTAAAAACAACAACAACAACAAAAAAAAACCCTACTTGTTAAAGGAGCTCTCCTGGAGCGATCAGACCACAGGCTCCTCCCTGAAATTCTCTGAGCTTGTCACTGTTTGCAGATGACATGATACTATACATAGAGAATCCCAAGATGCTACCAGAAAACTACTAGAGCTAATCAATGAATTTGGTAAAGTAGCAGGATATAAAATTAATGCACCAAAATCTCTTGCATTCCTACACACTAATGATGAAAAATCTGAAAGAGAAATTAAGGAAACACCCCCATTTACCATTGCAACAAAAAGAATAAAATACCTAGGAATAAACCTACCTAAGGAGACAAGAGACCTGTATGCAGAAAACTGTAAGACACTAATGAAAGAAATTAAAGATGATGCAAACAGATGGAGAGATATACCATGTTCTTGGATTGGAAGAATCAACATTGTGAAAATGACTATACTACCCAAAGCAATCTACAGATTCAATGCAACCCCTATCAAACTATCAATGGCATTTTTCACAGAACTAGAATAAAAAATTTCACAATTTGTATGGAAACACAAAAGACTCTGAATAGCCAAAGCAATCTTGAGAAAGAGAAACAACGGAGGTGGAGGAATCAGGATCCTGGACTTCAGACTATACTACAAAGCTACAGTAATCAAGACAGTATGGTACTGGCACAAAAACAGAAATGTAGATCAATGGAACAGGATAGAAAGCCCAGAGATAAACCCACGCATCTATGGTCACCTTATTTTTGATAAAAGAGGCAAGAATATACAGTGGAGAAAAGACAGCCTCTTCAATAAGTGGTGCTGGGAAAACTGGACAGCTACATGGAAAAGAATGACATTAGAACACTCCCTAACACCATACACAACAATAAACTCAAAATGGATTAAAGACCTAAATGTAAGGCCAGACACTATCAAACTCTTAGAGGAAAGCATAAGCAGAACACTCTATGATATAAATCACAGCAAGATCCTTTTTGACCCACCTCCTAGAGAAAAGGAAATAAAAACAAAAATAGACAAATGGGACCTAATGAAACTTAAAAGCTTTTGCTCAGTAAAGGAAACCACAAACAAGATGAAAAGACAACCATCAGAACGGGAGAAAATATTTGCAAACCAAGCAGTTGACAAAGGATTAACCTCCAAAATTTACAAGCAGCTCACGCAGCTCAGTGTCAAAAAAACAAACAACCCTATCCAAAAATGGGCAGAAGACCTAAATAGACATTTCTCCAAAGAAGATATACAGATTGCCAACAAACACATGAAAGGATGCTCAACATCACTAATCATTAGAGAAATGCAAATCAAAAGTACAAGGAGGGGCTTCCCTGGTGGCGCAGCGGTTGAGAGTCCGCCTGCCCATGCAGGGGACACGGGTTCGTGTCCCGGTCCGGGAAGATCCCATATGCTGCGGAGCGGCTGGGTCCGTGAGCCATGGCTGCTGGGCCTGCGCGTCTGGAGCCTGTGCTCCGCAACAGGAGAGGCCACAATGGTGAGAGGCCCGTATACCGCAAAAAACAACAACAACAACAACAACGACAAAAGTACAATGAGGTATCACCTCACACTAGTCAGAATGGACATCATCAAAAAATCTACAAACAATAACTGCCGGAGAGTGTGTGGAGAAAAGGGAACCCTCTTGCATGGTTGGTGGGAATGTAAATTGATACAGCCACTATGGACAACAGTATGGAGGTTCCTTAAAAATCTAAAAATAGAACTATCATACGACCCAGGAATCCCACTACTCAGCATATACCCTGAGAAAACCATAATTCAAAAAGAGTCATGTACCACAATGTTCACTGCAGCTCTATTTACAATAGCCAGGAGATGGAAGCAACCTAAGTGTCCATCATCGGATGAATGGATAGAGAAGATGTGGCACATGTATACAATGGAATATTACTCGGCCCTGAAAAGAAATGAAATTGAGTTATTTGTAGTGAGGTGGATGGACGTAGAGACTGTCCTACAGAGTGAGGTAAGTCAGAAAGAGAAAAATAAATACCATACGCTAACACATATATATGGAATCTAAAAAAAAAAAAAAAAAAAACATGGTTCTGAAGAACCTAGGGGCAGGACAGGAATAAAGACGTAGACATAGAGAATGGACTTGGGGACACAGGGAGGGGGAAGGGTAAGCTGGGACGAAGTGAGAGAGTGGCATGGACATATATACACTACCAAATGTAAAACACATAGCTAGTGGGAAGCAGCCGCATAGCACAGGGAGATCAGCTCCGTGCTTTGTGACCACTTAGAGGGGTGGGATAGGGAGGGTGGGAGGGAGACGCAAGAGGGAGGAGATATGGGGATATATGTATATGTATAACTGATTCACTTGGTTATAAAGCAGAAACTGACACACCATTGTAAAGTAATTATACTCCAATAAAGACGTTAAAATTTTTTTTCTCTGTGCTTCCCAAGATCTCTGAAGAACTTATATCACTTAACTCTTAGCATCCATCTGCACCATAGGCTCATTATGTACCTGGAATGCATAAAATATATATATTTTTTGACCTTGCAAAATTTGAGTTACAAGCAATCTTCTGAAATGGAACAATTGCATAATTTGGGAAATATCTATGTAGTTCTCAAACAGTGAACAGTAGCCATGAAATACATAATTTATACAGTGTTAAAATATAGGGGAAGGGAAAATTTCAGTACAGTGACAAGTTGCCTGGGGCATTCTGCATAGGAAATACTGTGTAAAATGGAAAATATCCATTCAGCTGTTGGGCAAAAGTTGAACATTAGCAATGATACACATGCTTTTTACTGAGCTAAAATTTTTATGAGAAGAGAAAATTACTGTACTTTGACCAAATAGGGTTCTTCTCTCTTTGGGAAATTAATTCAATTCTGACAATATTCTCATCCCATTTCTGGAAGCTATTTTTGATGCTGGCCTCTAATAAGGACATACCACAATAAATTATTTAGCAGCTTCAGAATTAGGCCATCATTCACCCCTTTTATCAGCTCTCATACCACTCATCTTCATTCTCAATATCTCATTTCTAATGATGACAATGGAAACTGGTGATTACTTTCTTTGAAAAGTTGCTAACGTAAAAGAAAGCATGTGAGTTCGTTGCAATCTTATGGTAGCCTTGGGCCTCTGAAATAGTGTCTCAGTAAAGGATAAAGTAGAAATTTTAAATTTTGTCACATTTTCATTTCCCCTGTGTTTGAGAATCATCT
Organism: Grampus griseus; assembly: GCF_964374135.1. Classification (NCBI taxonomy): domain Eukaryota; kingdom Metazoa; phylum Chordata; class Mammalia; order Artiodactyla; family Delphinidae; genus Grampus; species Grampus griseus. Next base: position 308,902 of record NC_138998.1, read on the forward strand.
GAGAGGCATATTTTTTTTAGAATGAGAGTTGTAACAAGAAACCCACCATAAATGAGAATTATTATTATTTTGCTGCCTGTACAATTCAGTAGCTTGTGTCTTGCCCTCAAAAAAAGTGCTGTAGCTCATGGAGTAGATGTGAAATTCTTTGAGATTAATTATCTTTATCTTTTCTGACGTACTTCCTAGACATTTAAGTACAGGAGAACATTAAATGTGGGAAAGGGGGGAGAAGATTCTACTATGTACTAAAATTACTAAGAGGATATTCTCAGTCCTTGTCCTAGTGTTTGACGAAACCACATACCTGATGTGACATTCCATACTACATGGAGCAAGATGTTCATTTCTCTATTTTCAGGGGAGAAATGGAGTCACTTAATATATATCTATGCCTCATTTTCCTTAGTGGTAAATCAGCAATGATATCCTTCTCTACTATAGGAAGAAATTCATACTGATTTAAAGAGATAATTGAGGAACACACAATGATTTTTGAGGCACATAACACTTGATTAATGACAACATGAGAACAGCCGGATTAAGAAATATTTTCAACACCATCATACATTTCTTATTTGCTCCAATGAAGTTGTAGCTTAGTAGAGCAAAAATCAAGGAGGATAATGCCAAATTGAAAATCAACAAAAATTCCCAAACACAAACACTTAGAAGTCAGTAATGTGTGGGCAAATTAACAACAATGAACCACTTGAGGGCAAATGAAATAGAATAAAAGAAAAGGCTTTCTAAAATTCAGAAATGGCAGCAAACCAAATCTAGGATTCGAATCATGGTTATATGATCAAAACAACTTTCTGCGTGAATTTTTTGTAACTCGATGATATGTTGATATTTAGAATTGTTTAACGTGTTATACACTTTTTATTTAACACCTTTAATTTAAACCAAAATTTTTACTGAACACTTTTATTATTTTAAGATACTTCAGGATGGACCAAATGTCATGTGTGCACTTTAGTTACATCATCGGTACTGTCAGGTCCCTAAAGAGGAATTCTACTCAAGGCAGGGTGAGCAGAAAGTTATCAGAAAGTTCACACTCAGGACTTCACTGTCTTTATTGCTGAGCAATGCAAGAGGCATTGCTAACTAACATATGGGTTTCCACTGGTGATATGCCTGACTTATTAACTGGCGTAATGAATGTAAATGAGTTTTCATAGGTGAAACTGGTGGTATTCACGATACGTGGATTGGGTTGGCTAAGACATTTATTTAACAGAGCCTGTATATTGTGTGAATAGGGCACAAAAATCGAGAGAGATATAGTCTTCATCTGTCTGTATGCTTTTTTCTTCATCCCTCACTCCCTCCCTCCCCTTTTCTCTCTTCTCTGTCTTCTCTTCTCGTTTTCACTGAATTTCCGGTCAGTTTAAGAATGTCTTAAAATGTGACGAGTCTATTAAAAACACAAAAGAGGCTTTGGGGAGTAAATTTTTGTAAGTCTTTATTTTTCTCCAGCTTTCTTTGAGGTAAAATTTACAAACAAAAATTCTATATATTTAAGGTATACAATGTGATGTATGTATGTGTGCATATGTGTGTGTGTGTGTGTGTGTGTGTGTATTTTTGTGTGTGTGTGAATGATTACCACAGTCAAGCTGAATAACATATCTGACACCTCATCAGTAGTTGCAATACTTTTTTTTGGTGGTGAGAACACTTAAGATCTACTTTCTTAGCAAATTTTAAATATACAATACAATATTATGAATTATAATATTATGCTGTATACTAGATCTTCAGAACTTACATATCCTGCATAACTGAAGCTTTATACCTTTTGACCAACATCTCCCCATTCCCACCTCCCCCAGCTCCTCCCCAGATTGAATCATGAAGAAATGGAGAATCTGAACAGACTAACAAGGAGTAGGGAGATTGAAGGAGTCATCAAAAATCTCCCAGTAAATAAAAGACCAGGACCAGATGGTTTCACTGGTGAATTTTACCAAATATTTAAAGAATTAATGCTAATTCATCTCAAACTCTTCCAAAAACTGAAGAGGAGGGAACATTTCCAAACTCATTTTACAAGTCCAGCACTACCCTGATATGACAGCCAGACAAGAACACTGCAAGAAAAGAAAATTACAGGCCAATACTCCTGAGGAACATAGATCAAAATCTTTAATTCGAATCATGTATATGCTTCCACCCATTTACCCTGGTACTTGTCACCAGACTAGAGAATGAATCTACTTCTAGATTCTACATTAATAGTCACCATGTGTGGCACCACCTGGAATATGAGGGCTTTGAAGAGAAATAGACCTGAGTTCAAATCTTATCTCTATTTCTTACGAATTCTGTGATCTTTGGAGATGTAACCCAGCAGGATGCTGTAACATCTGAGGGAGGTATGTTTACCTAGTTGAAAGTAGAACAGTTAGTCAACTCAGTCTTTGTGGGTTATACTGAGAAGTTATAAACATCTAAGTTTGTGAAAACTCGTAGCCTTTACCTACTTTACCAGCTGGGAATATGAATCATCATTATCTCACCGAAGTTCCAAATGTTGGCATTTTGGTTGGCCTTATTGTAAATGTGGTTGGTGGGATGGTGTGAGGGCCAGTTAATTTGAGCACCTGTGAGACTGTTTATTTGTTCAGGTCGTCTTCACTCCCTCTAAGGCCAATTGTGGGGCAGAGAGAAACAATTATTTCTTACTTCTCCAGAGTAACGGAGCATGACCCTAGGAGGCCTTCCCAGAATAGACCCTCCCCACCCATGTCCTCCGCCTGCCTTTTGTCTGTAGAAAAACTTGAGTGAAAGAATAAATTTAGGGCTTCCCTGCTGGCGCAGTGGTTGAGAGTCCGCCTGCCAATGCAGGGGACACAGGTTCGTGCCCCGGTCCGGAAAAATCCCACTATGCCGCGGACCGGGTGGGCCCGTGAGCCATGGCCGCTGAGTCTGTGCGTCCGGAGCCTGTGCTCCACAGCGGGAGAGGCCACAACAGTGCGAGGCCCGCGTACCGAAAAAAAATTTTAAAAAAATTTTTTTAAAAAGAATAAATTTAGTCAGAGAAGTGAGAAAATGCAGAAAGAAAGGAAAACAGTCAAGCAAGACAAAATAACAATACTTTAGCCAGTAAACAGAGTCAAGGACCTTTAGTTCTTCCTCCAGGACTATAGAGAATATTCTGAGCCACATCCTTTGAGCTGTTTTGCAGATACTGAAAACCCCACAAGGTGGAGGAAGTTAACTGTCTGCTGCCCACAGGCATGTAGACCTCAGACCGGTTGGAACCAGAAGGCTGACGATGCCGACTCCCCATTACGTCACCACCAACCAATCAGAAGAATGTCCACGAGCTGACCTCGCCCTTCTCCTTGAACATCGTAAGACTCCTCTCGACCCCCTCCAGGGCGGGGCGCACAGTCTTGAGGGCATGAGCCCACCGTGGCCCCCTTTGCCTGGCAAAGCAATTAAGCTCTTTCTGCTTCCCCCAAAACTCTGTCTCTGGGATTTAATCTGGCACCGGTGTACCGAGGCTGAATTTTGGCAACACCGTGATCACTTTCACATCCTTGCTGTCACCGCAGGTCAGCCACACTGGCGCCACCTGGGTCCTTCCTGGACGGATAGACCTTCAGACCTCCAGGCCTACTGAACCAGGATGAGCATTGAAATAAAATCTTCAGGTGATTCACGTGCTCATTAGTGTTTGACAAGCACTGTTTTAAGGTACTCAGCAGAAAATCTGCCTGAGTATACTTGTTCTCATCTCTGAGACATTTGCTAAGTTAGTATACCCTGTAAGCCTGAGTTTTGTCATCTGTAAAATGATATTAACAGCATTTCTTTATAGAGTTCCTGACAGACTTAAAAACATGAGTAAAGTGCTTAGCTTGGAAGATAGTAGTGTTATCTTGTGTTATAAGTCCAGCACTACAGTGCTCAAAGCTGCCATTGACTGAAGAATTGCTCTGTGCAATATATTGCATTGCATGAAATGCATGCATGAAATGCATTATTATTTTTTTCTGCAAAGCAAATATGAAAGAATCCCATTTTACTGATAAGGACTATGAGGTCAGAAGGATTCAGTGACTTACCCAAAGCCATAAAACTGGTAAATATGGGAGCTGGGACTCAAACCCAAGTTTATATGGCTCAAATCTCTACCTTCTTCTCTATTTCAGACTGAAAATTCTTCCTTCTCTTCATTGTGGAGAGAGTTTCTTTTAGATCCCGTATTTTGTTTTCATCCCAACTACACAGACCTACACGGAGAAGATCATGGATTCCCCCAGTGTTAAGGGGGTGGCCTTGGAGTCCCAGCCCTTATTCACTGTTACCAATTTGCTCTCATTTAAACCCCATCCCTCTCTCACTCTTTCTATCTGGCTTTCTGGTTAGAGCTTGATTCTTCTCTCTGGATCTAGGCTCGCGCTAGGAGGTTACATCTTTTGGTACCTCATGCTTGGATTTCCCTAATGGGTCATTTCTTTAGATTTCTGCACTTTCAGCTACCTCTACCAGGAAACCTCCTAATTCCAACTACTTTCCCATTGTTTTAGAGCTTCCCTTAAAGGTAACAACTATGGAAATACTCCTCGAGTATTTGATTCTTATGCTTCCTGGAAACTTAAGTGATTATAAAAAGAGAGAGGGAGAGACTTCAGAGAGCCCTGTACTGTTAGGATGAATTCTGCAGCCAGGTTCAGAGAGTAAGGCTGGGTGCACATCAACTGGGACCTATGTTTGCAGCACATAGCACAGAGAGCTGCTTCCTGTGGAGTTTACTCTTGATCTGTATGTGAGAACCAGGTCTGGCCAGTGAGGGGAGCAGGAGATGAGGGCCAAAAAATGTATGCAAATCTCGTAGGTTGTCTGTGTCCATCAGGTAGGCCCCACGTAGTCCAAGCATTGACACAGATTACAGAATGTAAGCTCTGTGAAGTCAGGGGCTTTGTCTTTATGCTTGTGCTTACAACCCCAGTGCTTAGGACTGTACCTGACACATACTAGGCACTCAGCAAATATTTGTTCAATCAGTTCCTTTCTTAATGTACTAACAGCTGGAGAAGTATTACGGCAACCTCCCTGGGATGGGAGATGTCGTCTCTCAAGTTTGGTTTCAGATGCAAACTCATGACATCAATCCTTTGGGAGGATCAAAGAAATATCCATTGCTCATACAGGCAAGACAAGGTCCGGTGGGCAGCTCTCCTGGAAGGGAAGTTCTGGAACAGAGAGAGGAGCAAATACACAGGTATTTATAAAGGGAAGCCTTTAGAAGGAGGAAGCCCAGATCTCAAGTGAAATTTAAAAGAGGCAGCCAGAGGGCATATTGCATGCATACAGAAGGAAGGATGATTTCTGGACTGGTATGCAGAATTGTCCAATTCTCCCTATTTGAGGAATCTCCAACACTCCCAAGTTAACACTTTTAAACTTTTCCATCCCTTCTCTCATAGCTCATGTGTTAATATTAAACACTATGGTTCTCAACCTTTTTCATCCCATGCAAAAAGTAAAATAAAAAGGAGCATCTTTCAATATTAGTTAACACAAAAGTAAAGTAAATAATGACTTAAAGTAAATTGAAGTAGGTTTGGAAAAGAGGCTCACGTTTCCCCCACGTCCCATTTTGTGTGAAGCCTAGAACACATTCCTATTGATAAAGGTGACTAAACGTGGTAGTAATCCTCACCCCAACAGGAGCTTTACAGGAGGATTTGGTAATCCTGTGGTAGCTTGCAAGAGACTACCAAGTAATTCTGACCCCCTGTCCTTTACCAGATGGGTAAAGAGGCCTGTGGCCATACTTCCTATCCTTGACTTTGAGTTTCATGCTCTGGAGGCTGAGTGTTTAAAAATACATGTGGGTACAGAATGGGAGAAAATACTTGCAAAGGAAGCAACTGACAAGGGATTAATCTCCAAAATATACAAACAGCTCATGCAGCTCAACACCAAAAAAACAAACAACCCAATCAAAAAATGGTCAGAAGACCTGAATAGACATTTCTCCAAAGAAGACATACAGGTGGCCAAAAAGTACATGGAAAGATACTCATTATCGCTAATTACTAGAGAAATGCAAATCAAAACTACAATGAGATATCATCTCACACTGGTCAGAATGGCCATCATCAAAAAATCTACAAACAATAAGTGCTGGAGAGGATGGGGGGAAAAGGGAACCCTCTTGCACTGTTGGTGGGAATGTAAATAGATACAGCCACTATGGAGAACAGTATGGAGGTTCCTTAGAAAACTAAAAATAGAACTACCATACAACCCAGCAATCCCACTACTGGGCATATACCCTGAGAAAACCATAATTCAAAAATAGTCATGTACCAAAATGTTCATTGCAGCTCTATTTACAATAGCCAGGACATGGAAGCAACCTAAATGTCCATCGTCAGATGAATGGATAAAGTAGAGGTGGTACATATATATAATGGAATATAACTCAGCCATAAAAAAGAATGAAATAATGCCATTTGCAGCGACATGGATGGACCTAGAGATTGTCATACTGAGTGAAGTAAGTCACAAAGACCAATATCATATGATATCATTTATATGTAGACTCTAAAAAATGGTACAAATTAACCTATTTACAAAACAGAAATAGAGTCACATATGTACAAAACAAACTTATGGTTACCAAGGGAGAAAAGGCTGAGGGTAAATTGAGAGATTGGGATTCACATATACACACTACTATATATAAAGTAGATAACTAATAAGGACCTACTGTAGAGCATAGGGAACTCTATTCAATACTCTGCAATGGCCTATATGGGAAAAGAATCTAAAAAAGAATGGATATATGTATATGTATAACTGATTCACTTTGCTGTACACCTGAAACTAACACAATATTGTAAATCAACTATACTACAATAAAAAATTAAAAAAATATACATGAGGGTAACTTTCTCAAGTTTCCCACCAGACATTGAGAACTATTGAGTTATTTATCTCTGTGTTATATATTGATACTTTGTGACAACAATTGCTGAGATAACCATTATTATTCAACAGCTGCAGATGCTTCAACCCATGTTAAATCCTGGGAGGAGGTTCAGAGACCACTGGGCTCCAGTCTAGGACTGTCTGAGACTGGGGCTGAGTCCCTGCCCTGTCACCTCTAAAAGTATTTCCTGCATATCAAACAAACTTCCAATACTCCAACCAAGCTCCTCAGGAAAAGCTTCACGTTATAAGTCCCTTAGTTTAATTCTGGGAAGAAATTTGGTTTGGAGAGAGTGTCCATTCATTCAACAAACTCCAGACATTTAATGATAGAAAGTAAATTTTCTGACTTGATCTGAGTTGTTCCCAACCCTGTACATTGTAAAAATGTGTAACTCAAATCTCTCCTTCTTTTCTTAATACATTTTGTTGAGTATAAAGTTAGAAAATTCTGCTACTTGAAGTAACCTCCGTATAGGCGATCCACATATAATAACGGAATTACAGATTTCTGGTTAGGTGGCATGTTTTGTCATCTGACTGCCCAAATATCAGTCATATTACACATTCCAGAGCATGGACTCTAAGGTAATTGCCCTAGCAGTAAAGTTATAATAAACTGTTTATTGTTCGTTACATAACACAAAATAATTTTCTTATCCAAAACATGTATTTCTTAAAAAGTGCCTGAAGATATAAGCACAATCAGTGAATAGGTAAACAAAATGTGGCCCTTTTGTATAATAGATGACTTCTTGTTAATAAAAAACACTACAAACCACTGACACGGGCAAAAACACGATGAATTTCAACAACATTGTGTTGAGTGAAAGAAGCCAGACACACAAGATTCTGTCTATGTGAAATTGCTAACTAGGCAAAAGTGGTGTAGTGGTAGGTATGTATGTATGTATTTACTTTTAATCTTGTATTTTTAAAATTTTTATCATAGTATAGTTGCTTTACAATGTTGTGTTAGTCTCAGGTGTACAGCAAAGTGAATCAGTTATACATATACATATATCCACTCTTTTTTAGATTCTTCCCATATAGGTCATTATGGAGTATTGAGTAGAGTTCCCTGTGCTATACAGTAGGTCCTTATTAGTTATCTGTTTTATATATAGTAGTGTGTATATGTCAATCCCAATCTCCCAATTTATCCCTCTCCCCCTTTTCCCCCTTGGTAGCCATAAGTTTGTTTTGGACATACGTGACTCTATTTCTGTTTTGTAAATAGGTTCATTTGTACCTTTTTTTTTTTTTTTAGATTCCACATACAGGCAATATCATACGATGTTTGTCTTTCTCTGTCTGACTTACTTCACTCAGTATGACAACCTCTAGGTCCATCCATGTTGCTGCAAATGGCATTATTTCATTCTTTTTTTATTGCTGAGTAATATACCATTGTATATATGTACCACATCTTCTTTATCCTCTCCTCTGTCGATGGACATTTAGGTTGCTTCCATGTCCTGGCTATTGTAAATAGTGCTGTAATGAACATTGGGGTGCATGTATCTTTTTGAATTATGGTTTTTAAATGTCCACAGATTCTTTGATAATCTTCCTTTTAAGAAACAGTGCACAGTTACCCTTAGCTTACATGTGGACTAGACTTAGTAACTAATTTTTAACAAATAGAATAAAACAGAAGTAAGTGTGCTGGTGATCAGAGACAGAGAGAGAGGGAGAGAGAGAGGAAAGAATCAGAAATCACAGGATGGGGGAGATCCTGAATTTTGTTAATTCAGATAATCCCCTGCCCTTCTTGACCTTTCCCAGACCTTCCTCTGACCACCTCCCATCTCTCAACTCTCACAAACAGTGGCCTGTGTAAGACTCTCTGGTCCAGATTCTGGGAAGAGTGGTGAAAGATTCATGATACTATACAACCCTCTTTTTTTCGCACAGCTAGACTCTATCAGCCCTGGACAATGCACTTGGGCTGGGAAGCACCAGGAAAGGTAGTGTATGGGATGCGACAGTCATTACTTTTATCCCCATCATGTCATAATTTCTAAATGGCCAAGAATTAGAAAACCTCATGATCCATCAGACTCAGTACTTTCTGTCAATATGCTAAATATGCAATCAGGAGAGATGAAAAACAGTTAAGATTGGCTTTGGAAAAGTACCAGAACCTAATTCACAAAAATGAAACACCTTGAGACAGATGGTAACTAGACATATCCTGGTGATCATTTTGTAATGTATAGAAATATTGAGTCACTATATTGTGCACCTGGAACTAACACAGCATTGTAGGTCACTTATAGTTTGATTAAAAAATGTAGGAACTGGAAGGCAATGCATCAAAATGCTAATGGTGGTTATCTGTGGGGCAAGGATTATGGGTGATTGTTATTCTTTACGCTTTTATGTACGTTCAGTTGTACGCAATGAATATGTATTGCTTGTAAAATTAGAAAACACCCCAATAATGTCATTTAAAGTGGAAAACATTTAAAACTAAATAAATTTTAAAATATTTAACACATTGAGGCTGACTTCCAGCTTCAATGCCAAATGAAATTTTTTTTTTTTTAATTTTTTGGCTGTGTTGGGTCTTCGTTTCTGTGCGAGGGCTTTCTCTAGTTGCGGCGAGCGGGGGCCACTCTTCACCGTGGTGTGTGGGCCTCTCACTATCGCGGCCTCTCTTGTTGCGGAGCACAGGCTCCAGATGCACAGGCTCAGTAGTTGTGGCTCACGGGCCCAGTTGCTCCGCGGCATGTGGGATCCTCCCGGACCGGGGCACGAACCCGTGTCCCCTGCACTGGCAGGCAGACTCTCAACCACTGCACCACCAAGGAAGACCCTGAATTTTTAAAAATCTCCCCAGGTGATTCAAATATTCCATTCCAAATGAACCATGGCTCTGTTCTACGTAACATTTACGGTTTCTGCTTTATGGCAGACACTCAGTACAAACCTTGTTAGTGACGGGGGCAGCTCTTGTTACTGGTGACTCTAACCCCCGGGGCTAGGACAGTACCTGGAACTTAGTAGGAGCTCAATAACTGCCTATTGAATGAGTGTTACATAGACTCTTCATGCTTCATAAAGTAGATAAAATAGTACATTGTGGTATTTAGTATTTTACATTTTTCACAGAACAGTCAAAACCTTTGTCCCAAATGAACTCAGACTGTCCCAGATATGCCAATCTTCTTTTGAGACTTTGCAAAATAATTGCCTCTGCCTCTCATTCATTCTCCTTCCCTTCCAAACACCTCCTGGCTAACTTCTACTCATCCTCCAAGTCTCAGCCTCTGCTTGCTCCTCGGGGAATCAGGCCTTGACTGAGAAGCGGCTCAGAAGATGGCCTCGACCTTCTCTCACTGCACCGGTGTATCTTCCTGGTGCCTTTTTGAAGCTCCTGCGTAGAAATGGCTCTTCTATTTATTGGTTGTTGATCCTCAGTGACCCATGGCCTCCTTAAGGACAAGTACTGCCTCTTCCTTACCTGGCATACCTCCGACCTCAGAGCCAGTGCTTGGCACACGATAGTCGCCCACTAAACATTGTTCAAGAGTGAATCATGTCTTCCTGCAGGATCGTCTCACGTTAGACAGTCTCTGGTCACCAGACCAGGCCTCCTTTGATCAAGTAGTGAAACCATCCGGTCTGCCTTGTGGAGCCTGGCATTGCTGAGAAGTGCTCCTTTTACTTGCTGGTCATTCCTGGTACCAATGTCTAAGCCCCAGAAAGTGGGTTAGCTGCAGCTTTTTGGTTCTATTTGGTTCTGCTTTCATACAGATGAGCTGTTTGGAAGCTTCAGTCTCTTAAACCGACCATCTGTTGGGGAGGATTTTATTTTCAAGGAGAGCAGCTGGGTCCCCATTTCTTCCCTGAGGTTCATAGAGCTGATAACCTTTCTCTGTTCTCAGCAGGAAGCACATCCTTGAGCTGCTGGGGAGGAGGTAGCTGAACTTTTCACTCCCCCTACCTGGAGGCACTTTTTTATTCCCATCTCATTACTCTTATTCCTCAAAGTCATGGCTCGCAAGTCCATAGATGGCATGCAGCCAAGAAGCTGTCCCGACCAAGATGAGGCTGTAGTAGGTGATGAGATGGATGAAGGGGAAGCACCGAGACCACAGGGCCAATCCCAGTCTAGGCCAAACATGTGCACCTCTCTGAGGTTTCAATTTCTCACTTGAAAATAAAGGAGAAAACATCTATCTTGCAGTTTTTGTGAGAATTATATAAGGTTTATTAAAGTGCCTAGCACAGTACTCAATCAGTGGTCACCATTACTCTTACCTTTGAGTTGAATCCCTGTCCGAGATTCTGCAGGAATATCACATACATTTGATTTGGTTCTCATAACAACCCTGTTGCAGGTTGCATTTCCTGGGAGCAGATTCTGAGATGGTCTAGTGGGCAGGATATTTATTATGAAATATTCTTGGGGTCAACACCGAGGGAAGAAAGAGGGAAAAGAAAGCAGGATGTGGCAAAGGGAGAAGTTGAAATACGATGCAGGCCCTATGACAGTTTTGGTCGATTCCATGGATATGCTCTGGAGCTGGAAGGGGATGTTGAAGAATTGTCCTGAGTTGGGCCAAAGGCCCAGGTCTTTCTACGCCTGCATCTGTCCATCACTGAGTGAGGGTGCTTTGTGTCTGATGGGCAAGTGATCTCAGGCACGGGCACTGTCTGCAGTGAGGCAGTTGCTGAAGAAAATGACAGCTGAAGGCTTTGCACCAACAGCCCTCCCAGCTGCTGGGTGACAAGTCCTTTGCTGCAGGGAGATCTAGTTGTTGCCACATACCCCTGGCTTGGATCTTCTTTCCTAAATAAATGAGAAGGGCACATCCTTATTTCAAATGAGATAGAAAGAAGTGTGCACGTGTGTGTGTGTGTGTGTGTGTGTGTGTGTGTGTGTGTGTACAGTGTTTGTAGAAAGAGGAGTGGGAAGAGATGGAAACCTAACACCATTTTCTGGTTGTTGTTTTTTTAAGTCTTTATTGAACCTGTTACAATATTGATTCTGTTTTGGTTTTTTGGCCGCGAGGCATGTGGGATCTTAGCTCCCTGTCAAAACCTCAGCCCCTTTGTTGGAAGGTAAAGCCTGAACCATTAGGCCACAGGAAAGTCCCCTTAACACCGTTTTCTTAATTGGAAGCCTTTTGAGAATAAAGGAAACTTGTTCTACAAAGTGCAACTTGCTTTAGGAAAAAAACATGCATGCACCTAAGTCATCTTCCTCAGCTTCCCAAGGAGCTGAAGGAGTCAACCTGCGAATTCTACTTCTCTCTGTTAAAAAAAAAAAAAAAAGCTTCATAAATATAGGAAGAGCTGAGGAGGGAGCAGGGAGGTGTCAAAGTAAGAACTGCACAGGAAAAAAATTAAATAGGAAAGGAAGATTTCATGCAAGAATACTGCAGTGGGGGAAAGAGGGATGTTGCAGGTGTCAAACATGAGTTCACAGACGTTTCACTGCAGGGTGTAAAAGCTGGGATGGGGACATCATAGCTGCCTGTGTTTGCTAATTGGCTTTACCCAAAGGAAAAGTAAACTTTCTCCAATCTTCATGACAGTAAGTGGTTTTACAATGTGGAGCGAGGCACCCACAGAAGTTAAGTTCCTACTACCCCCACCCCCCAAATACTGTGGGAAGGTGGGAAGCTCTCGCCTTAGATTTTTACATTGTAAAGAGATGATTCCCAGGTCCTTGACAAAGACATTTCCTGGGTCCTAAAACTGGTGACAGGCTTCTAAGGAGATTTATATATATACACATATTTCAAAGGAGACAGAGAAAAAAAATAGCAAATATTAGTTTTCTAAAGTAAATGCTCTAAGAAAAGGAGGTCAGGGGCCTCTAATCAGGAAGAAACTTGCCCAGAGTTTAGTCACGCTAAAGGAAACATTAAAGCTGCCTTGGTCAGAGGTTTTCAGAAGCGCTCAAGAATCAGAGCATGAATGTCCGGTTTTGACAAGTCAGGTCATTTAAATCTGCTCACAGCAAGAAGCATTCTGGAAGATGGGTCCTTGCTGAACTGCCTTGAGATGGATAATCAGCTGCGAGCCACCCAGAAATGGTCTTGTGAGTCAAGGTCCAACCAGGAACACAGAACGCAGCAAGTATTCTAAATAGAATGGACTATGATACCTTATTTTAAAAAACCTTAGAAAGTAATAAAAGTAAAATACACTCATTGGAGAATTTTCAGAACATACAGACATGATGATCACTGTACTCTGATGTATATTTTTAGTAATCTCATATGCATGAATAATCTGAATTTTCCCAGGTATCAGCAGTCTAGAGGTAATTCTAGGTCTTATTATCATGGTAATGATTGAAGTTTCACTGACTTCACCTCTTTGAGTACTGGGGGGCCTGTAGCACTCCCCGTTTCCCACCCCTGCCTAAACTCACCCAGAGATTTCTGGAATCCCCATTGGAAGGGGGACATTGCAGGTGTCAAGTGTGAGTTCAGAAACAATTCTTACAGGTATTTTCACTTCAGGCCTATAGCTGCTTCTCATGCTGGAGAGGGGGTGGCCTGAGCTTGTGAGATGGTGTTGCCTTTCATGGATGCATCTCATGCAGCTCAGTGCTGGTAGGTAAGATGTGAAGTACGTTATGATGACATAGTTCTCTTACTAAGGCATTTGTCTGATTCAGACCTGTTTGTCCTTAGATCCAGTCCTGTGTTTCCCAGAGACCAGAGCCTGGGAAGAAGAAGGCAGGGTGATTCCCTACCTTTTCTACATCAGGTTTTACCTTCTCCATGGCTCCAGCTCAGGCTGGAAACGCCCACCATAGCGCCACTTTGCCTTGAGTGACCTCATCCTTGGGTTCTGGTGTTACCGCCAGCCCACACTATCCTAGGAGTGCATGTGGCTCCCTAATTTTCCTGATCTCCAGTTTTCCCATCACCTCCTATTTTCACCCAGCTGTCCTCTCTCCTATGCCACCAAATACGTGAATTAAATCTCTCTATTTAAAATATTTAGTCATTTCTCTTTTCCTGGTTGGACCCTGACTGGTACAGACCGTCTCTGGATAGCCAAAATGTAATCTAAGATAAACCTTATCCTTCAGGCTAGCTCTTATTTTCTCTGGGGAATCTCACAGGGGACAAAATTCTCTACAGCTTCAGAATTCCTCAGAATCTCAACCACTAAGAGTAAAGGAAGTAGCTCTGTGTTAGCTGAATATTCCTCTCCCGGCTTCGTAGCAGAGACGGGAAGAAGGAAAAGCGTGACGTCATCTGTACGCCCCGTAGGGTTTCTTCTCTTCATTGAATGCAAAAGGGGAGATAGAAATTTGGTGGGTTACCAAGATCTTTAAGTTCTATCTGCAATAGGTAAGATTTAGACATAAATAACATGTGAAATATGAGTGCGATTGTCTTTTAGGAAAGTAAACAACACCATACCGCTTAAAGGAATATATGAAAAAACAATTCTCATTACGTATGATAGAAAAGCATTCACTGTTTGATATGTCACAAGTACCCAAGGCCACTGGAATATGCTGAAATGAGTAAATAGTTGTAAATAACTTAAATTTTGCGTACTGTTTTTAGTTTCTTCTTTCTGATCAATTCTTCAAGGCAATCCTGTTCTTACCTTTTCCTCATAACATAAGGAATACATTAGATTCAGTTCAATAAACAAATAAATTAGAGTTTAAGTACTGGAAACTGCAAGTAATTATTAATGCAAAAGGGTTCTCATGATTTGTGGTGAACTAAGGAAAATGGTATTCAAGGAACTTTATATAAAGTGTTTAGCATTGTAGGTTCTTGGTAAACAATAATTTCCATCCTACTTAGACTAGAAATGTATCTTCTCGTTTTTGTCTTGTTTAAACCAACATTAAAATTGTTTTTGTGTGCTCTGTCTCTTCTTTGCATATCCCCACTACCTTCGCCTTTCTCAAGGCTGTCATCCTCGTAAAGGGCTTGGGTGGGCATAACCAATGGTTACCTCTGATGCTCGTTTTCCCAAGCTTTCCTAGAGCACTCTGATCTGCTTTTCAGGGCCGGTCATTTTGTGTGCACCACTTTGCAATATGATTTTCTCCCTTTGGTGATCAGAAAATCCCTCTATTGTCCTGAAATTGGGAGTTTGTAATGGACATATATACACTGTTATGTTTAGAGTAGATAACCAATAAGGACCTACTTATAGCAAAGGGAACTCTGCTCAGTACTCTGTGATAACCTAAATGGGAAAAGAATTTGAAAAAGAATAGATACATGTATATGTATAATTGAATCACTTGAAACTAACACAACACTGTTAACAAATATACTCCAATATAAAAGAAAAATTAAAAACTAAAATAAAATAAACATGAAAGAAAAAACAGGTTATGGAAATTAATTATAGTGCAATACCTAAGACTTAGACATAAATGCCCCTTGAAATATGAGTGTGACTGTCTTTTAGGAAAGACTTTTAGGATTAATGGGTATTTTCTACTTGAATACCTAAGTCCTGTAATGCCTGACCACTCGCTGTAAGAATCAGGAGCCTTAAAAGTGAATGTCAGACTTCCCTGGTGGTGCAATGGTTAAGAATCCGCCGGCCGGTGCAGGAGACAAGGGTTCGAGCCCTGGTCCGCAAAGATTCCACATGCCGCGCAGCAACAAAGTCCGTGATCCACAACTACTGAACCTGCGCTCTACAGCCCGTGAGCCACAACAACTGAGGTTGCGTACCACAACTGCTGAAGCCCAAGTGCCTCGAGCTCATGCTGCACAAGAGAAGCCACTGCAAAGAGAAGCTCGCACACTGCAGTGAAGAGTAAATCCCACTCGCAGCAACTAGAGAAGGCCCGCGCGCAGCAGTGAAGACCCAACACAGTCAAAAATAAATAAATTTTTTTTTAAAAAGTGAATGTCTGATGACTATCTCTCTGGGGCATCCTGAAGTTGCTGGGCACAAGAAGATACTTTCAGGTAGAATTGCTCTTTTTTGTTCATGAATATCTTAAGAGCACATGCCACGCTTTTCCATTTACTTTGCGTCAGGTCCCTTAGAAACGGGTCTTGTACGGTTTGTACAAGTTCAATGAATGAGAATTGCCTTTGTGAGCTTGTTGATGTTGGCACTCGAGTTTGCTACCTGTGGAGACAAGAGATAAAATCTCTGATATGAGAACCATACTTTGCAAGCTCTCCTGGACAGGTCATCAGACTAGCAGGACCTGGAGTTGAATCCTAGCTTCAGATCTTACTGACCCTGTAGTCTTGGGCAGATCATTCACCAGTTTGAGTCTCAGTGCCTTTATTTATAATATGAGAATAATTAATATAGTCAATATTTCACTAGATGTTTTAAGGATCAAATCTGGTAATTATATATGAAACAGTCATGTAAACTGTGGAGTACAAAACAAGTATAATTGGACATTATTAATTGGCAGAGACAAATTTCTGAGATAAAAGATTAAAGAAATATTAGCCAGTACATACCAAAATATTTTCAAATTCTTCAGACTCACTGCCTTGTATTTCAGGGTAGTCTATACCATCTTGTTTTTACCCTGAATTGAATTCACTGTCATTGAGCATCTCAGTGTATGTCTACTGCACCCTGCTTTGTGGTCAATGACTACAGTTTACATATAAACATCAGGGAGTTCAAGAAAAGGAGAAGGTAGGTCACAAACTTCCATGTCATCTCATGGAAAATTCAAGCTTATTTATTCACTTTTTCTTTCAAAGTTATTGATAAGCTTTGAGCTACCTCAACGTTCAGATACCAGAGAAACAGTCTACATTTTTAAGGTAAAACATATACAAACTAAGAATCATAAGACTATTATATAGGTGGGGGAACTCTTTATGACTTATCAGACAAATCCAGACAAGTCTTTGTAGATGTATATTCTATTTATTGTTAATAATAATTATGTATTTATCGTCTGTGTGTATCATGTATTGCTTGTATATATAATACCACAATAAGTAAGCATTTACACTACCAATTGGTTGTTTTTTCTATACCTTGGTCACCTCACTGGACAAATTGTTGAAGAAACAGTACATGGACAGAGTAAATCCTGATAGAATTTTTCACATAATACGGATATCACTGGCCAAGTTCATGAAGATATTAAAGTATAACCTCATACAAGTCACACTTTTTAATTTTCATTTTATCTGAAAATGAGAGTAATAACTAACTTGCATATGAATACATTTAGTTCATCAGCTATTGAGACATCATTGAGATGGGATCACGATTATAGTTATAAGGGTTAAATGAGATTCTATTTCAAATATGCTAGCACTGTGGCACCTTGTAATAGCTGTATATGATAGTTCTATTTTCTGCCATGAAATACACCCAGCTGATCTTCCTTTCCCTCAAAATAGTCACTAACAGTCATTGGGTGTTAATTGACTGTTAACATTTTGTTTTGGTAATAAATGGGCCAGGTCTCTAGTAACATATACAAACTGTGTTATGGGTAAATACACAGCTAGCATCCTGACTTTGAAGGCTAGACCAGAAGACACCAAGGTCACTTCAACCACAGCTAGGGTTACATGCAAAACATACTCTAGGAAAACTCTCACTCTTTATTGCTTCAGCCCCAAATCTTCATCAGATCTGATGGGAGCTTGACCATGGCAAAACTCAAAAGCTACTATTTGGTACTAGAAGTTCTGTGCTCCCCTTTTTTTGAGTATTCTTGTTTGGTGTTGTTTTATTTTCGGCCTATGGGCAGCAGGAGGTGGGTAGGCACATGTGCCACTGGCAGCCTCCCTGCAACAAGCTTCACAAGAGGGGGAAAGAGTACAGAAATCAAATTGTTCCAAGAAAAGAGGATTGTGGCTGCATCTTGTTCTATTTAGAATGTCTTTACTTCTCCCATACATACAAAACCAACATCACCAACAAATGCATCTTTCAGCAAAGAGTGAAATGCTCTTTTTCCAGTGGTAAAGGAATAATGTGCCAATTTCTGCTTAAAGAAACAAAGAGAGTGTGCCCTCCTACAGTGAGTGTTCTTGCTGTGGGCTGCTCTACTCACTGTTGCTCCACAGCTCTGTGGATCCCTTGGTAATTTGCATAGCCCTAGCAACCTCGACATCTTTCAAACCATTGTCTTTTGCAGAGTTGGCAAAAGTTCCAAGTTCCTATTGGAACAGGACAGCATTTAAATGGAAAGCACCACAAAAGTATAAGCATCCCTTTAACATTTCAAGTTTCAAGAATTACATTTTGACTCTGATCTGCTGACATTCAAATGAAGTAATTTTTTTTTTTTTTTTTTTTTTAGAATAGTGGTTCTCTACTCTGCTTGCATTTTAAAATTACCTGGGGCGCTTTTTTAAAAAGTGCAAATGCCTGAGTTCTTCCCCCCAGAGACTCTCATTAGTTGATCTGGGGGTGTGACCTGATTCTATTTTTATTTCTCTGGCGTGATCAGCCATCATCAATACAACATCATAGAGTTGGTGGGGTGGAAGGGTACACCTAAGACAGAACTGCAAACACTTGGCTTTTACTGCACACACGCCGCCTTCTATCACATGGACCTATGTCTATCTCTTAGCATCTCTGAGTCTTCCTTTTTTCACCTTAAAAACAAGAATACCAATATCTACTTGTTCTTCAAGCATGAGTTTGTTTGTGGGAATCAAACAAAATAATAGCTTTTAAAATATTTTGAAAGTACATTTTAAAATGTAATACATGTCCTATTTGAAAATAAGTGTGGAAATTCAGATATTAAAAAAATATGCCGGGCTTCCCTGGTGGCGCAGTGGTTGAGAGTCCGCCTGCCGATGCAGGGGATGAGGGTTCGTGCCCCGGTCTGGGAAGATTCCCACATGCCGCGGAGCGGCTGGGCCCGTGAGCCATGGCCGCTGAGCCTGTGCGTCCGGAGCCTGTGCTCCACAACGGGAGAGGCCACAGCAGCGAGAGGCCCGCGTACCGCAAAAAAAAAAAAAAAAAAAAATGTGCCAAGGTGGCCACTTGTTCCTTTTAACTACCTGCCATCTATTCCACCTCGGGACTATAAGCAGGAAGCCAGCCCTCACTTCCACACGTGACCCACACCAGGCCAGTCAGAGGGTCCTTTCCTAGAAAACCGGAGTGTTTCCGTGGCTGGGTTTCTATCCGGTCCTAGTTGTGGAATCCCATCTCTCTTCCCTGAGGTCCTTGTCGAGGTCTTGCTCCTCAGTCTGTAGAGATGCCCCAGTGCCTCTGCCTTTCCTAGCTTCACTCTCTGCCTTCTTTTCATCATTATGTAATTGCAACTACCGTCCTTTACGCTAAACTGAAATGATTCAGCCTTGACCTTTAACGAATAGCTCACTTCCTTGACATTTCTTCAAAGACCAGTGTTTCCTGCAGAGTCAAGCAGACTGAGAAGGACAGAGAGGGATGGCTGCTCTGCCCCACGTCAGGCCCGCCGGCGGATCTGACTTGTCTTCATTTCTTTATTTTTCACGGGCTTCTTCAAGCAATTTGGCCCTGCGACCTCTTCTTAAAAGTGCCCACCTAGAGAGATAATGATATCTTGGAAGCAGAGATCAGGAGAAATCAGGAGCTTTCTTGGCATTCAGTCGAGCAAGAGAGGCTGCAGAGGTGATAGAGTGATCAGTGGGCTCCAGTTTCTAGCCTTAGATCCATTGCTCTGTGACCTTGGACAAGTAATTTAACCTCTCTGGGTTCCAACTCCAACATGTGTAAATGGAATTCATAAGATTATTGTATTAAAAAGTTATGAGTGTTATAAGTTAAGGACTCTATAGATAACAGAAAATTTTAAATGTTGAGTAATGATGCTGAGGATAAGAAAGAAGAAACTGGACTGTGTACTTAATTCAAAAATGTTTTGTTTTCTTTTCTTTCGTTTCTATTGATTCCAGGAGCTACGTCAGCTGGCCTGGAAGCAAATGCTTTTTTAAAATCAATGTTCAGTGGCCACACACACGCTCTAGGAGGTAGTCAGGACACAGAGCTGTGTATTGCTAAGGACTTTCTTATTTTATGGTTCTTCAAAGAAAAGGGATTTATTTTGTGACAATTTACAGGCCGTGGTCATCTTGCTTGAGAAAACTGTTCCTTCCTCATAGTCTGTTGCACATGTGTGCATACATGTACACACACACACACACACACACACACACCCCTGGGTTAATTTAACATAAATCTGTCACCAGTACAAAAGGCAGAAAACTTCAGCACGTTGTATGCAAAAGTCGCCGGTTGTTATAGCGCATCTTTGTAAGCTTGTTCTCAAACAAAAGCTTTGCTTCAACAGCTGTGGAGCTACATTTGGAGAATAGCAAAAGGACGTGTCCAGAAACTAACACACCATTGTAAAGCAATTATACCCCAATAAAGATGTTAAAAAAAAAAAAAAAAAAAAAAAAAAAGTACGTGTCCTCAGTTTTCAACTTCCACAAGTTACAACATAGTTTTTGTTGATCCTGATTCCAACCTAGAAAGAATACAAGCACTGCCAAAATCTATCTGAATTTGATAACAAGAATGTGAGGTGGGGTTATCTGTGACTAACTCTCTCCACCTCCCCTGATGGTTGCCTGGGTCGAACATATATTGATCCCAGTTGCTGTTTGACAAGACAGTGTTACAGAACAGACATTGTTAGGCGTGTAGAGAAAGTGCCCAGAGGCTTCTTTTGTCTGGAATTTAGTTGGAAGATAAGGTAGGGTTGTCAGGAATTTGGGGCATGTGTATTTTTCTCAGGACAATGTTAGTATCTGAATGGCCTTGGGGAAGGAAAGAGGCTTAGGAATTGATTATGAGGGGTTGCATGGCCTTAATTTACCCATTATGCCCAAAGCTGAGAGTACAGGAAGGCACAAAACTGGAGGACTTAGAGTCTCAGATTTGTCTGCAGGGTATGTCTGTGACTTTATCTAGACATAATAGTTAATGTTCCTGACAGATGAGTTCGGCTTCTATTGGCTTTGAGGCCTTGGCCAAGTTCCTTTACCAGTTTGAAGCTTTAGTACGTAAAATGCAAGTACACTTTATGTAAGAAGAGAGTTCATAAATGTTATATTACTTCAAAGTGCACATAATTCAAGAATAATCCTGGAAAGTGAGTCAGGTATTAATTAAGCCTGGAGCCAGCCTCCCTGAATTTAAATCCTACTGCTATTTACTTTTTCCTTATCTGCAAAATAAGGACTATAGTGGTCTTACCACATAAAATTCTTTTCGTGTAAAAAATAAAGGGGAGGGGCTTCCCTGGTGGCGCAGTGGCTGAGAGTCCGCCTGCCGATGCAGGGGACACGGGTTTGTGCCCCGGTCCAGGAAGATCCCACATGCCGCAGAGCGGCTAGTCCCGTGAGCCATGGACGCTGAGCCTGCGCGTCCAGAGACTGTGCTCCGCAACGGGAGAGGCCAAAACAGTGAGAGGCCCGCATACCACAAAAAAATAAATTAATTAAAAATAAAATAAAATAAAGGGGAAGATAACTATGAAGTGCTTAGTTACTTTTTAATAAGTATTAGCCTTGATTCTAACAATTATTTTTTTCCAGCAACTGTGACACATCCACATGTGACCAAAGCATAAATATTATTTAAAATTCTCTAGGCTTGTCATTTAAATGTGGCAATTCTTCATGCTTTTTACAATTAGGAGACATCTGCTATGTTTGAAATTTTGTAAATAAAATTAGAATGTGTTGATAACTTTATATTAATTTTTTTCAGATTTGCAAAATTAAATTTTGCATGATTCCAATTTGCACAAAATGTTACTAGCCCTGGATCTTACTGGGTTTTCATGAGCATTAAATATGCTGATGGACACCAGTCTGACATAGCCCAGCCAGGGCCTGGGGTTATTAATAATAACCATGTCCAGATAAAGAAGATGTGGTACATATGTACAATGGAATATTACTCAGCCATCGAAAAGAATGAAATAATGCCATTTGCAGCAACATGGATGGACCTAGAGATTATCATACTAAGTGAAGTAAGTCAGAAGATGGAAGGCAAATACCGTACGATATCACTTATATGTGGAATCTAAAATACAATACAAATCAACATACCTACAAAACGAAAATAGACTTACAGACATAGAGAAGAGACTTGTGGTTGCCAAGGGCAGAGGAAGGGGTGGGAAGAATTGGGAGTTTGGGATTAGTGGATGCAAACTATGACATATAGAATGGATAAACAACAAGGTCCTACTGTAGAGCTCAGGCAACTACATTCAACATCCTACTGTAGAGCTCAGGCATTACATTCAACTATAATGGAAAAGAATATGGAAAAGAATATATATATATGTATAACTGAGTCACTTTGCTGCACAGAAGAAATTAACACAATGTTGTAAATCCACTATACTTCAGTCTAGTTTAAAAAATAATAATAATAACAATTTCCAAGTAGTAAGAACTGAAACTGGGTACTTGGGATAGAGAAAATTACTGTTTCCCAATTATATCTTGCAATAATTCACCTAATAGCTATCTTTTTCTATTCTAGCACAAAACTGGTTTGTTTAGGAACATTAGGGAGGAATTTGATCATTGTTGCCTACCCCTCTCCATGTCAGTAGGTGTTTCAGAAAACTAGGGCAAACTTATCAACTACATCAGACTCTTCAGATTCCTCACTGAGGGATGGCTACTATCTGGGATGCTTTCTCATCTTTACAACTTGGACAAAAACCATGTGAAATTTTGAGTCTTAGAGAAAAATGTCTCAGTGTATGAGAAGTTGCTTAAAAAGTCCTCAGATGCTTGCTTTCAACACCACTCTGCCCATGACGATTGGTATCAATTTTTAGAGTAGACTCCAAAATCAAGTTATTCACTGTGTACAAAAGCCTGTCAAGGGTTTATGGCAGAGTCCAAAGGGAGACCTGCCTGTCTCCTCAAATTCCATCTCTCTCTCTCTCTCTCTACCTCTATCTCTCGATCATGTATTTTTTCTTTCTTTATCCATTTATTCACCAAACTTACATTAAGACTTTACTATATATTAAGCACTGGGCTAAGTTCCAGAGAAAAAGAGAAATAGTGACTAGGTCACAGGATCTCTGCACACACACTGTCAAGTTTGGGAGGGACTGGTAGTCAATTAGAACAGAAGGTAATAGTAAATACAGTGATAAGGGATGTTATGAAAACCAGGGGAGGACCATCTAACTCAGCCCTGGGGATGAAGGAAAATTAATTGGAAGAAGTTATGTTAGAGCTACTGGGAAAACAATGACCCCTCAAAGATTCCAGAAAAATAAATGATTTTTAATGAACTGTCATAGTCCAATTGGTCTATAAGTGTTGCCATCGGTAAAAGCGAAAGATCAAAATGTATCAAGTCTACAGAGAACCAAACATTAGCCCATGTTCGAGTTCAGATACTGTTTTTAAAGTAAGTAGTGAACAATTTGTGGCAAAAACTGCAACCACCAAATGGCAAAATCAAACATACAAGGATAATGAAAAATGGATTAATTCAAAGCCCAACAGTACCTAGAAAATGTTATGGAAATTAAGTCTGGTTCTGTCCATAATTTTGATTCTAGAAGCATAATATGGTTTACACAACTTTGGAAGGATTTTCACAACCACCCTAGAATCATTTTCTCATTTATTTACTCAACAAATATCTTCTGCTTCTCTACTGTGTGCTAAGTGCTTTTGCTGGGGATACAGCAGTAGTCAAGAAGGGTACACTCAACGGCCAACCAAGGTTACCCAGGACACAAAACCACTCACTCTATTGTGTTAACATAGCGATACAAGAATGTGGGTATACGTTACTTACTTTGGGTGTGGAAATAAGGCACTGGAGGATAGCTCACGGGCACGTGTAGATGACCCTTGAGTGCAGAGTAGATAGAAAACTGGCTGACCTTGGTTAGGTCGGTGTAATTAATAAATCGTGGTGAATTGGCGAGGATATGGACAGGTTGTTCGAGGAGTATTGGGTGACTTGTCTTTGGATCAGAACATCTGAACAGGCTGCTGCTTAAGTATGGTCTCTGAGCGGGGAGAAGAAGGAGTCATTCAGCAGGGAAATACTCCAAGAAACTTCATCTTGACACTAAACATCTTGCTTCTGCAACCATACCCTGAACAATGGGTTTCATCATCTAGATAACTTCCATTTCTGAAGGGTGGTATAGGCTTTCCAATGATTTCTGACTTATTGTTAATTAGCACATCCTGTTTAAAGACAACCTGAGGCATGGGATCCAATGGTAGAGTGTAAATATCGATATAGTTTTCATTTGAGAATTGCTCTCCTGCATGACTTTAAGACCTCTCTGAAAATGTTGACTTCCTCTCAATCTGGAGACCAGACAATAAGTTTGATTATAGGACACATGAGAGATTTCTTTTCCCCACCTTCTCTTGTTGCAGGGATCTAAAAATGCATTTCCAGACCGAAGGATATAATAGAAGACAACCTTGCAAATAAATTTCTGGTGCCATGTTTCATTAATACCTTTCAGTGACAGCAGAAAGGAGTGGTGTCCGAGTGTAATTTCACTTACAAAGTCAAGCAGAAAATGAATTTCTCATCTTGGGAGTCCATATCAGTGTGCATGACTGTTCAGAGGCCAGCTTCTGAAATCACAGGAGCCAGTTCAGGGGAGCATTAAATTACTACAAAAAGGAAAACAATTTGTATCAATAAATATTACTGGAGGAGGCTATGACATGGCATCCAACCTTTAAAAAATTTTTTTAATAGAAGACAATTTTAAAGCTATTATGATGCTACATTAATCCTAATTTCCTGGGTCACCATTAGTATTCAATTAATTATCATTCAAGTTTTTTTAAATGTGTAAGAATATTCCTATTAGTGATTGGGAAGGTGATTATTAATGACTGAAAATTAATACATACTCCACATCCCACAGGCAAGGCAGAAGTCTATCTGAGGTTCTCTTACAGCACGAAGAAGTCTTTCTGGAATACCCCAAGAAGAAGATTTTGGTCTTTGGAGCCTTACTCTCTGGATTAAAATCTCGACTCTGCCATTTACAGGCTGTGTGACCCAGGACAGTTTGCCAAATACTTTGAGTCTCAACTTTCTTATTTAGAAAATGGAAAAAAAAATCTATCTTGTAATTTTTCAGTTAAGATAAATGAGATGGTATATATAAAATACTGTAAGGGCACTTCTGTGCTTTGGTCCCCAGAGAAGGAGGCAACTGGCTTATGGAGAATCTCTGTTCCCTCAAGGACAGGTCATGATAAAGTAGAATAAATGATCAAAGACAAAAGAATGTGAAAATAAGCTAGATTTAGACTATAACACATTCATGTTCTCATTAAGATTCATTACTGTGACTTTCACAAAACTAACTTTGACCACATAATTTGTACCACGAGTTTTTTTGTTTGTTTGTTTGTTTTTTCCGGATGCACAGGCTCAGCGGCCATGGCTCACAGGCCCAGCCGCTCCGCGGCATGTGGGATCTTCCCGGACCGGGGCACAAACCCATGTCCCCTGCATCGGCAGGCGTACTCTCAACCACTGCGCCACCAGGGAAACCCTACCACGAGTTTTAATAAGCATCTTCAAAGTTCTGGATTCTTAAACTGTAGTGGGTTTCAGCTGTCTTTTTCTGTGACTTTCTTTCCCCAATGTTTGGATAAAATAAAGTTCACATGATTCCAGTTATATTTTCCCTTGTCTTATTTGATTAGGTTGTTTTACCCTCCATTGCATGTTGCAAAACATAGACCAAATTATCGTGGCATCACTGTAATCTTTCTCCACCTATGCAGTCATGGTGATTTAAAAACCTGAAAATCAATTGAGAAATTATGTTTCCCTGTGTAAAGCCTTTGAATGGATTCCTTTACACTGGGAATAAAATCCGAGCTTCTCGCCGTGGACAGGACGGGGCTCCTACCTCCCTCTGACCTCATCCCCTCCCACATCTCCCTCAGTCAGCACCTTCCAGCCACTCTGGCTTTTCTCCTCCTGGATTATTTGCCAGTGTTGTTCTGGCCTCAGGCCCTTCACCTCCATGATCTAGACTGAGCTGCCCTGGAGCCTCACATGGCTGGCTCCTTGCGTTCATTCAGCTTCTAGTGCAAGGATTTATGCCTTAGAAGGAACTTTTTAAAACGAACATAGCCACGCTCTTCTTTTTTCTTAATTTTTAAATTTTACATTATAGTTGATTTACCATATTGTGTTAGTTTCAGGTGTACAGCAAAGTGATTCAGTTATACATATTCATATATCTATTCTTTTTCAGATTCTTTTCCCTTATAGGTTATTACATAATATTGAGTAGAGTTCCCTGTGCTATACAGTAGGTCTCTATTGATTATCTATTTTATATAAAGTAGTGTGTATATGTTAATCCCAACCTCCTAATTTATCCCTCCCCCACTACCTTTCCCCTTTGGTAACCATAAGTTTGTTTTTGAAGTCTGTGAGTCTGTTTCTATTTCTTAAATAAGTTCATTTGTATCATTTTTTAAGATTCCACATATAAGCGATATCATATGATATTTGTCTTTCCCTGTCTGACTTACTTCACCCAGTATGATAGTCTCTAGGTTCATCCATGTGGTTGCAAATGGCATTATTTCGTTCTTTTTCATGGCTGAGTAATATTCCATTGTATGTATGTACCACATCTTCTTTACCCATTCCTCCATCGATGGACATTTAGGTTGTTTCCATGTCTTGGCTATTGTACATAGTGCTGCTATGAACATTGGGGTGCATGTGTCTTTTCGAATTATGGTTTCCTCCGGATATATGCCCAGGAGTGGGATTGCTGGGTTAAATAGTCGGCTTCTTCTTTTCATTCTATTTTCCTCTTAGGATGGATCATTCTATGCACTTCTTCATTCTATCTATTTTCTTTAGACTGTCTGTCTCCATCCTCTCCTTCCCCACTAAAACACAAGTTCCATAAAGGCAAGAGATCCACGTCCACTGCCAGAAAGAGCACATGTCACTTATTCAATGAATGAGTAAAATGAATGAATTGTTTCTCTCTGTGGTAAGCATTTCTGCTGGTGTTTTTGTCTTCAAAAGGACTATTTCGAAAACATTTGAATCAAAAATAGTTTAATGGAGGAACAAAAAGTTGAATAGCTACCCCCAAGTTGCACCCTTCCCCCCATAATGATAAATGGACCCTGGAATGAGAATCAAAGGGTCTGGATTCTAGTCAATGATCCAGTCACTTCACCTCTCTAGGGCTGTTTCTTCATGTATCAGTAAGGAAGTGAGTGATCTAAGGTATCACTTACTTCTAACATATGATTTTTAATAGAAATATTAGAATTAGGTTATCTGATATTATGGTAGATATTTATAAAATTTTGCATGACAACATGGATGAACCTTGAGAGAATTATGCTAAGTGAAATAATCAGACAGAGAAAGACAAATACTGTTTGATCTCACTTATATATGGAATCCAAAAAAACAAAAAGAAAAAAGCAAACATGGGCTTCCCTGGTGGCGCAGTGGTTGAGAGTCTACCTGCCGGTGCAGGGGACGCGGGTTTGTGCCCCGGTCCGGGAAGATCCCACGTGCCACGGAGCGGCTGGGACCGTGAGCCGTGGCCTCTGAGCCTGTGTGTCCGGAGCCTGTGCTCCGCAATGGGAGAGGCCACAACAGTGAGAGGCCCGCGTACCGCGAAAAAAAAAGCAAACAGAAAAACCCCAAACTCACAGGTAGAGAGAACAGGTTAGTGATTGCCATAGGTAGAAGGTAAGCGGGTGAGCAAAATGTGTGAAGGGGCACAAAAGGTACAAAATTCCAGTTATAAGTCATGGGAATATAATGTACAGCATGGTGACTACAATCAATAATACTATATTGCACATCGGAAAGTTGCTAAAAGAGTTAATCTTAAAACTTCTCATCACACGAAATAATTTGTATGATGATAGATATTAACTAGACTTACCGTGGTGATCATTTCACAATATATACAATAGGGAATCATTATGTTATACACTTGAAACTATATATAATGTTATATGTTAATTATGTTTCAAAAAGTAAATTATTGACTTTTCAGTTAAGTGAACCAATAAATACTTTTCTTTGCTTAAGTTACTCTGATTGGGTTTCTATTACTTGAAATTGAGTCCTAATATACTATCTACCAATATCAACATTTGACAGATCCAAATATTAAACTAGAGGTCAAGGCCACACTGAAATTATTTTCAATTCAGAAGATAAGACGCAACAGGAAGTGACAATGGTTAAGTTACTACCTAAGAATAAAAATTAATTACATGGTAGAAAAATATAGAAAAAAAATCCTAAATGTTTATCAGCAAAGAATCGGTTACATAACACATGGTTCAGCCATACAAGAAAATCTACATGTCTGTTAAAATGAATAAAATACATTCATTGTGTATGGGCATGGAAGAGTGGCCATGATGTATTAAGTGAAACAAACCATTGCTAGAAATATGTGTAGTATGAACTCATTTAAAAAGGTATGTGTTTATGTTCATAATGCACAGAAAAGTCTATTAATGGCTTTCTTTGAACTGTGTAGATTACATCAGACTTTCAACTTTACACATTTGTGTATGTGAATATCTTACATTACTCACATTACTTTAAAACTTTATTTTAGAATAAAGAATTTTTTAAATTAAAAAAGTAAATTATATGCGAATGTTGTATATTCTGGTCTTTAATTAGAATATCTCAGACTTTCTAAGTAAAAAAAAAGTTCGCACAAGTTTGCAGTTAATGGACAGGTTAGTTATTGTTGAAATCTCTGAAGGCTGCTGTAGGTTTATGTCATAGGAGTTTCTTATAAATTTTGTAGTGCAAAAGTGGGAAACGGGGAGCCATAAATGCCCCTACCATCTTCTGCCTGGAGGAGATGACCAGACTTCACAGATAACATCTGTGACTTGTATTTCATCTACACAGATAACACTGTAACTTACAGCCATTACTTATATAATGTGTAGACAAAAGTACGAGTGGATAAAAAGCAATCTTTCCACTTTTCCACTGACTGCTCTTCTATAGGTAACAAACCAAAATTTTGATCAATTTTGATATTGATACTTCTTGCAAACCCATTTTGTTTCTATCAGGTGAAACAATTTCTTTATTCTTTTGACATGTCAAATCTGAACCCAATTTAAAACTTGGAACTTCTTCCTTTCCTGATTAAAATGAAGTCGCATTATTTTATTGAGATTCTTGGTTCATGGTACATTCTGATTTTAGTGGTAAGGAAGCACTTCTAAGTGTTTCTCCTGATCTGGGTCTTGGTTGCCATTGGGTGCAAGCTGTACTGGGCATACGTATATATGGTCGCCCTATTTCAAGGTAATATTTTTTTCCCTTTTACACTCCAGGTTCATGCTTCATTAAGTACATCTTAATTTTTATAAACTTAGATCAATTTTTATAAATCTCTGTTTTGGTTCCTCTTCTTGGCCCTTAGTGTTGGTGTTTTTGTTTGTTTGTTTGTTGTTTTGTTTCTTTTAAGGAAAATAAATTTTATTTTAAATGTTTTTATTTTATATTGGAGTATAGTTGATTAAATATGTTGTATTGGTTTCAGGTGTACAGCAAAGTGATTCCGTTATACATATACATGTGTCTATTCTTTCCCATTTAGGTTATTACAGAGTATTGAGCAGAGCTCCCTGTGCTATACAGTAGGTCCTTGTTGGTTATCTGTTTTAAACATATCAGTGTGTACATGTCAATCCCAAACTCCCAGTCTATCCCTCCCCCACACTCTTCCCCATGGTGTTTCCTAAACCTTTGATTTTCAAAATGGTAGAGTTGATCTACTCTCAGAGACTGACTGACTCTGTATGACTGTTTGACAGTCACTGTGTGAGCAGCGATTCAAACTTTTAATGTTTTTATTTTTCCCTTAAGACAAAAAAAAAAAAAACAAAACATTCTGGCACCAAATATTCTAGATTCATGCAGATTAAATGAAACTTTATGCTACTGGTTCTAAAAGAGCACAGTTTCCACAGAAATGTGAAGGGCTTTTATGTCAACATGATTTTGCAGCAGAGAAATCAGACCTTGTTATAAAAATGAAACTTGTATATAGCGAAGGCACATAGCACTCACAGCACATCTTCAGGTCATGCACTTTGCAAAACTGGAAGGACTGTGGGACTCTTGATGGCCTTGATAACCTTAGCCAACATTTCTCTGCCAAAACAAACAAGCAAACAAACAAGAAAAAAACCCCAAAAACAAAGAACAATTTCTAGCTTCTGTGGAACTTGGTGGTTTTAATCTGTTTCTCTCTGTTCCATACTGAAATCTCACTAAAATTACATAAAAGGAATAAGCAACAAAAGAATAAGGCTAGGAGGACAGAGAGAACTGGAGAAGAGAACAGCAGTAGGGGAAGTATGGCCTCAGTTGGAAGAGTGATAACTAACACAGCAGAGAAAGCTGAAACCTAAGAACACATAAGAAAGATCCTAAGGAGAAATCCATGTCCCTTGCTCCTCCCTGGAAAGTTCCAGAAATTGGAGAACCAGCTGAATATGGGTGAAAGCATGAGGCTGAAAAGAGGGATATTAGATAAATTAATGTATAAGGTATTTACCATTCTCACCTTCTACAAGTATCTCTCCCCACCCCAGAGAAAAGGTAGAGGTTTATTGCGAGAAAAAAAAATTAAAAAAGGAAACAGTCTTGAGGCTCTGAGACACACAGCATTGGCAAAGTTAAAGGTAACAAACCAAAATCAAAACAGGGAGACTGTGTCAAATTATGAGACTCTCAGCAACCCTTCTGTGCCGTCCTCAGAAAGCCAGCATCAAGGCTTATAATTCCCCAAGGAGGAGATGAGAGAATTCTTCTCTAGAAAAATAATGGGTCCCCCAGTAAAGACTTGAGATAATGACCTTTGGAGTACCATAATGAAAGGTCTATCCGTGTATGGTAGGCTAAAATTGACACCAAGCCGGATGCTATGGTCCTTCCCCCTGATATCCTCAGCCTGTCTTTTGTCTTTGGAACAATTTTGGCCAAAGAATAAGTTTATTCAAAGAAGTGAGAAAATGCAGAAACAAAGGAAAACAGTCAAAAGTGACCAAATAATAATAGTTTAGTCATTAAGCAAAGTCAAAGTCCTTTAGTTCCTCCTCAAAGGCTATAGGTAATATTCTGCGCTGTATCCTGTGAGCTGTCTAATAGATACTAAAAGCCCACCAGGTGGGAGAAGTTAACTACATGATGACCAGACTGTAGCCATGACATAAACCACAATTCTGAGAGCTGGCCTCAAAGAAGTGAGAACAAACTGACCCTGGAACTAAAGATTCACTGTACTTAAAACAATCAAGATGACGCTGGTCAGACCACTGCATGATTAATTGCAAGATGCCTGTCAGAGCTGCCTGTGCTGTTTCTGCACGTAGCCCGCTCCCTCTGTCTATAAAAGCTCTTGCCCCGATTGTCAGTGGGGGAGTCGGCCTTTGGACAGGAGTCCACCTTCCCCCCTGGCTGCTGGCTTCCAAAATAAAGCAAACTTTCCTTTCCACCAAACTTGCCTCTTTATTGGCTTTTGAGTGGCGAGCAGCTGGACCCCCATTTTCAGTAACAAAATTATATAAAACCTGCTCTACTAGAGACAATATAGTTTCGCAATATAATCTCACTGGTTAAGGCTTTTTGGCTCCGCCACTAAAAGTGTCAGTTTTATAATTGATGTCAAGAGGTGCTGATTCACTCCATTTGGGAAAATTAAATCTCTGAACAATCGCAGACTATGGTCCATAATGTCTTTGTTTTGGTCCGCTAGAAGCAAACCCTGAGACAGAGATTAAAGAACAAAAGGCCTATTTGGGAGGTGATTTCTGAAGTCACTAGAAGGGGAGTGAGGAAATGAGACAGAGGAGGAAGGCAGCCAATAAAGGCTTTAGTATCCACTTTAGCCCCCACTGAGGGAAAACGGAGTTTAATCCTTCTGGGGACGTGGGAACCAGTGTGGACCACACTGCAGAGTGATGCTTCCTACGGTGTGAGCGATCTGGGGTATTCATACAACTCCACCCCTGCAATATGGAAGCTGCCCCAAGAGAGTGTTAACTCCCTGGTGCTTCCAACTTGCCATGTAGGCAGCAAAGTGAGCTCCAAGAGCCAGGGAAAGGCTTCAAGTAAAGCAGGAATGCAGCTGGAAGTCTAGCAGGTGTGCACCGAGTGGGAAGTGCTAGGGAATTTGGATGGGGCACCAAGAGCTGCTACTACACATAACGAATTGCTAATTTCCTTCAATTTGCTACATGGGTGATGATATACTCGGATATGTCATAATGACATAGAGCTGGCTTCTTTGTCTCGTTTGGTTTTTTAAACAAATACATAATTTTTGCACTGGAATCGTCATGAATCTACTCAAGTTTCATGAAAAAGACCGCTTTCAATGATGTTCCATGAGATTTTCCACAAGAATATTTGAGAGTATATTGTAAAGAACCTGATGTTAAACTTTCTCTTCTCTTAACTGGATCCCATCATCATTTCCAGAAGAACAATATTTAAGATCAAAGATGGTACGGATCCCAACACTGAATTCATTTTAAAATGAAAACCTTAGAAATTATTCTTATAAATAGAGGCACGGGCTTCCCTGGTGGCGCAGTGGTTGAGAGTCTGCCTGCCGATGCGGGGGACGCGGATTCGTGCCCCGGTCCGGGAATGATCCCACATGTCGCGGAGCGGCTGGAACCGTGAGCCATGGCCGCTGAGCCTGCGCGTCCGGAGCCTGTGCTCCGCAACGGGAGAGGCCACAACAGTGAGAGGCCCGCGTACCGCAAAAAAAAAAAAAAAATAGAGGCACGTTCTAAGTGCTAAATAAAATGAGAGGAGAAAGGAATATACCTCACATATTGGGCCCAAAAGTATGCAGAAGAAGAATTAGTTCGAAATCTTTGCGGCTTTTGAGCCTGAGAGGCAAACAATCTACCTGGAAAAAACACTGATTTATTATGGTCCATGCATTCATAAGATATATCCAATTTTCAGCTGAGAGCAATACTGTTTTTAGCACATATGAATACATTTATTTCTTGTCATTGATTACATCCTAGGTTTACAAGTGGCTTTTATTTTTGTTGGCTACCAGCAAAAAACAACATTTCCTGGAGAAAGTATAAAAGGTCAGGAGCCAAGTTCTCTTTTCATATTTTCAGGCTTGTAGTGTGTGTCCTGAATACATGAGATACAACACTAGAAAAAGAGGTTATTTTCTTCTTGAAATTGAGATCAATTTTAGGAGTAAGGAGCAGCCTGTATGTGTCTTCAGATTAATTTTTCTCCCCAAACATTTTTCCCATAGAATTCTTTCTCTGAATCTTTTCAAGACAGTATCTGATTAAGACATTATTTTTCATTATGGCCATGTGGTTTTTTCCATATTTCTCAAAATGAAATTTATCATTTGGTTTAGTTGGTGTTTGGCATGTTTTGCTACTATATCTTGAGTCAGGATGTTAAAACATTGTTTCATGAAATTCCTGGAAGTGTTACAAATGTTTGGAATTATTTGCATTTTCATAACTGAAGGGCTGTTACATAAGCTTTTCCATTTGCTAAATTAGTTGTTGTCTGTTTTGCATTGGGAGAATTACTTCAAAAAAATGAATAACTTCTTTCAGCACATTCCAGATACTTTTCAAGCTGCAGAACTGTACTTTTTTTTTTCATTTTTTAAATCTAATTTCATATTCCATGGAAGGGTATCTCTAAAATAAATTTAAAAATACAACAAAGCAAAAGCAACTCCTCTCCAATAAACTCATGTTTTCTTTCTTAAATATTTATTACTTGTTTTGAACTGACTGTTTCAGTCCCAACCCCCCCCATTCATATGTTGAAGCCTTAACCCTCAAACGACTGTACTTGGAGACAGGACTTTTATGGAAGTAATTTAGATTAAATGAGGTCATGAGGGCAGGACCCTGATCCAATAGGATTAGTGCCCTTTAGGAATAAATAGCAAAGAACACACACTGTCCACCTGTGAGAACACAGTGAGAAGGTGGCCACCACCAAGCCAGGATGAGTGCTCTCACCAGAAATCAAAATAGCTGGCACCTTGATCTTGGACTGGTATTAAATGCATAGGCACTGGGACTTCCCTGGTGGCACAGTGGTTAAGAATCCACCTGCCAATGCAGGGGACACAGGTTTGAGACCTGGTCCAGGAAGATCCCACATGCTGTGGAGCAACTAAGCCTGTGTGCCACAACTACTGAGCCTACGCTCTAGAGCTCACGAGCCACAACTACTGAGCCTGTGTGCCTAGAGCCTGTGCTCCACAACAAGAGAAGCCACCGCAATGAGAAGCCCCTGCACCACAATGAAGAATAACCCCTGCTCACTGCAACTAGAGAAAGCCCGCATGCAGCAACAAAGGCCCAACTCAGCCAAAAATAAATAAATATTTTAAAAATAAATAAAATGAGTCAATAATTTAAAAAAATACATAGGCATATATTTTTTTTATGAATTGACCTTTTATCATAAAATGTCCCTCTTTATCTCTATTAATAATCTTTGTCCTGAAGTCTCCTTTGTCTAATACAAAATATGGCCATATCTATTTATGGTTAGAGTTTACACAGTGTATCTTTTCCTATCATTTTACTTTTAATCTTTCTGGGGTCTTCTTATTAAAGTGTGCTTCCTGCAAACAACACTTACTTGAGTCTTGTTTTTTATTTAGTATGTCATAGATTTAACTGGAGTGTCGGTCCATTTATATTTAATATAATTAATTACCTGGTTGGAGTTAAGCCTACCATCTGAGTTGCTTTTTGCCCCATCTATTTGTTCCTATGTTCCTCTTTCACTGCTATATTTTGGATGAGAAAATAAGTTTGTTAGTATTCTTTGTTTCATTTTCTATTGATATTTTAATTATACTTCTTGATGTTAACTATTCAGCAATTGCTCTAGAGATTACAGTGTGCATTTTTAATGTATTATTGTCTACTTTTGAGTAAAAATTATATTACTTACAAAGGAATTTAAGAATTTTACGTTACAATCCCACTTACCTCCCCTCTCTGTGATCTTGTTGTCTCATATTTACTTCTATATATGCTATATACCGAGCAACATGTCATTATTATTTTTCTTTAAACAGCCAATGATGCTTTAGAGAAATGCGTGATGTGTGAATATGTATGCATACACAACTATGATGAAAAGTCCCCTTTACAGTGCTCTTGATCACTTCTTGAAAATGCAAGCCTACCCACTTGCTTTTATTTCTCTTCAGTCTGAAGAAATTATTTTAATATTTCTTGTAGTGTCAGTTTGTTGTTGACAAGTTCCCTCACTTTTTCTTTCTCTCCCTTTCTTTATTTTTCTTTCTTTTTTCTTTCTTTCTTTCTTTCATTATTTAATTATTGAAATATAGTTGACTTACAGTGCTGTTTTAATTTCTGCTGTACAGCAAAGTGATTCAGTTTTATATATATGTATGTATGTATATATTCTTTTTTTAAAATATTATTTTCCATTATGGCTTATCATAAGATAGTGAATATAGTTCTCTGTGCTCTACAGTAGGACCTTGTTGTTCATTTTGAAATGTCTTTATTTCATCTTCCTTCTGTAGTGCTATTTATTTTATTTTTTTTTTACTGAACATAGAATTTGGGTGTTAACATTTTTTTCTGTCGGCATTTCAGATGATATCTTCTCTGGAGCACTCTGTTTTTTCTTTCTTTTTTTTTTTTTTAGCAGTACGTGGGCCTCTCACTGTTGTGGCCTCTCCCATTGCGGAGCACAGGCTCCAGACGTGCAGGCTCAGTGGCCACAGCTCACGGGCCCAGCCGCTCTGCGGCATGTGGGATCTTCCCGGACCGGGGCACGAACCCGTGTCCCCTGCATCAGCAGGCAGACTCTCAACCACTGCACCACCAGGGAAGCCCCTGGAGCACTCTGTTTCTTATTGGAAGTAAGACATCTCTCTTATTCTTGTGCTCCTGTATGTAATTGCCATTTTTCTCTGGTTATTTTTATAATATTCTTTTCATCTTTGGTGTTCTGCAGTTTGACTATGATATAATTT
The DNA here is from genome assembly GCF_964374135.1 of Grampus griseus. Lineage (NCBI taxonomy): Eukaryota > Metazoa > Chordata > Mammalia > Artiodactyla > Delphinidae > Grampus > Grampus griseus. Next base: position 344,897 of record NC_138998.1, read on the forward strand.
AGTGTGTTTTCTTTTACTATATCTTGATTGAGGTTTATTTGAAATTATTTCTTGGCTCTCTGAGTTAATTTCTTTGATAACATTTGATAAATCCTCAGTTGTTTTCTCTTAAAATATTTCTTTTGCTTCATTTTCTCTCTTCTCTCTTGCTTCTCCAATTATTCCTATGTAAATTATCTGATATTTTCCCACAGATATTGATCTGTTATGTTTTATTTTCTGTTTTTTTCTCTTGTGTTTCAGTTTGAATAAACTATTGACCTATATTCAGGTATCTGATTCTTTTTTGTGCTATGTTCAATCTGCTGTTCATGTCATTAAATGGATTCTTCATTTTTGATATGGTATTTTCATTACTAACATTTCCATTTGGTTAATGTTTCCACATATTTGCTCAAATTCCCCATTGGTTGTTCCCATCCCATGGTGTTTACTTTTTAGAGTATATATTTTAATACGTTCTTCACATTCATTAAAAAAAAAGTTCTGATAATTCCAACATCTGGCCCACCTCTGAAGCTATTTCTACTGTGAGTATCTTTGCTTTTAGGTCAAATTTTCTTGATTCTGTATGTGTCCCATAATCTCTGATTTTATGTTGAATCTGTGTGTGTAGAAAAATAAATAATTATGTTCCTCCAAAAAGGGCCTGCACCTTCTTCTGTAGGTCTGCTGGTTTGGGGAACTTGGATAATCTATTCTGTCATTGAGGTAAGGGCTGAGATTTCTGTACCTTTTGTTAGATTCAGCTCACCATTGGCTTAGTATGTCTTGTTAATAGGATATAGAATTTCTCTTTAGCAGGGCTTAAGATCTGAACATCTTTGAGATTTTAGAAAACTCTTTATGCTTTATAGCCCTGCTGCCATAACGACACTCTGGATTACAGTTTATTTCTTTGTCACCTGCTCTCTGGGTTGCTAAAGCATTTTCTTTGTTCTTCAGTCTCACCACTGCCATTCTGTTCTTAGAAAGATGTACCCTGTTGCCCCATCACCAACCTAGGAGGGTATGTAGTCACAATGCATTTGGTGAAGGTCTTAAGTTCCCTGGGGAGGGGGGGATTTATCTAGCTCTTCTGCCTGTACCCAGCCTTCAGCCCACTACCCCATGCACTTAGCAAAGACTACCCCATACACTTAGCAAAGGCTCAAAGGGAATATTTGGTAGGTGAGTGCAGACAATCTGGTGTTGGGCCTGCTCGGGATTCCAATGTATCATATCATCCAACATACGATTTTAAAAGTTCATTAATTTTTTTTTCATTTCTCTTTATCCTTGTTTAGGGTAGATTCTGCCTTCTTTCACTGCTTTGCAAGTCATGAAAGTGATCCACTTCTAAGAAGAATTATCATGTTCTGGAAATTCCTGATTTAGGTTTCTTTGCCTTATTAGATCTCAGACTTATTTTTTAAAACTATGATTTTATAGCTTATCTAGCTTGTTTTTGTTAGGAGAGAGCAACTGTAACGTGTGGTTTTCCTAATTCTTTTTGGAAATGGAAGTCCCCAACACGTTTAAAATGCAGTTTGAAGGCATTTAAAAAAATTTTTTTTTACTTTATGTTGGTATCATTTTAGACATTCACAGTGGGATTCGCTAACAATGATTTGCTAGCTGCACAGTATACTTTGTTTCATGCTTAGCTAACATTTATCAACTGGCTAATGTATTCCAATGATTGACAAATTGGGTGAAAATTATTCTACTTTCAATAATGATTAATTTACTGGGACATAGACATTGGGTTAGGACAGCCTGGCACTTACTGAAAATTATTGCCACTGCATGTCATAAGCTATTTATTGGTCCTTGACCTGCTATGATTTTTCACTGAAGCTCTTCCATAGCCTTGGATGAAATGTCATCATCCTATTCTTTAACCATGTTTTAAATAATTTCATTTATGTACGTTTATTTCTATTTGGAACCAAGCAGACTCCTGTGGGCACCCCCCCTCCCCCACCCAAGTACAAAGACCCCTCCATGCCCTTGTTTGTAGAAAAGCTGAAGTTTCTCAGGCCTCCCTGAGTCACAGAAGGATGGACTCAAGCAGTTACTGATCAGGACGATAGAGTCACAGATTCAGTGTCTGATGCACATTCCTGAATCATTTTATAGATACTATAGCTGCCACCAGAGGGAAAGGCTGACTGCATGATGACAACACAACAGCCATGACATAAGTTGCTCCATCTTGAGCAGTAATGAATCTATGGCTAGCACAATTCCAAGAACTGGCCTCAAGAGAAGGAGATTAACCCTATTTCTCATAATAATCTATATATTTTTGGGCATCAAAATAATTGTAGCTTGTTCTGCCTGTATATGTAAGCAGGGGGCAACTAAAACCGTCAGCAAAGAGATGCTTCAAACCCATATTGATGTCTCATTCTAAGACCTCAATGCCTTTTCTCAGCATGAAGCAGTTCTAGGAGATGAACTTTAATCCCTAACCCCATAGAAATGGAATGATATCTGATGGGGGTGGTGGTCGTAAGCAGATCTTTGCAGGAAACCCCTTTTCTTGTCACTTTAGCAAAGCTGTATTGTAACTAACTTTAAACCAGGTGCCCCATGCTCTGCTCATCTCTGTCGCAAGCACACCTTTTAAATCTTTGGATCACACAATACCTTGCCTAACCTGCTGGTTCTTTTCTTAGATCAAAGAAGTAGGAAAGAAGAATAAGTAATTAACTGATGACCAGATCTCTTCTCTAGCTTCCCCTTCAGTAATCTTGAAAACACACTGTGTGAACATGATAGCATCTAAAGAAAGATCACAGGGAGACAAAAAGCCTGCAGGCAGTGGGGGATGGTGATGACTCTGACCCCCTGTCTCAAGCATTAGCTGAGATTAATTCCCTTTTCCCTTTAAAAACTTTCATGGCAGAGCAGAATCTTCAGAGTTGGTTTTAGGGGGACATGAACCTGCCTTCTTCCCAGATTGCCATCTTTGGGATTAAAAGCAACTTTCTTTTCTATCAACATTTGCCTCTTGAGTAGTGATTTTTTTTGGTTTTATTTTTATTTCACTAAATTTTTTTAAAATTTATATTGGATTATAGTTGATTTACAATGTTGTGCTTGTTTCAGGTGTACGGCAAAGTGATCCAGATTATACACACATATATATATATCTCCATTCTTTTTCAAATTCTTTTCCCATTTAGGTTATTACAGAATATTGAGCAGAGTTCCCTGTGCTATACAGTAGGTCCTTGTTGATTATCTATTTTAAATATAGTAGTGTGTACATGTCAATCCCAATCTCCCAATTTATCCCTCCCACCCCACCTTCCCCCTTTAGTAACCATAAGCCAGACCTGAGTTCTGTAACATATTTGTCATGTTTACACTATGCTTTTTTCCATTTGACATCTATTTCCTTTTATATTTCATTTAAGAAAAGAATAATCTGCATTTATTGGCATTTATTAAAGATAAAGTACACTTAATTTCATTTTGGAGCTGATCCATGTATTCCTGTCCAACCACCCTCCTCCTCAGTAATATGAGTCTTGCAAATTTCATTACGTACATTTCATAACTGTGGATATGCTGCCTGATTTCATATTTATTTTATTCATTCATTCATTTATTTATCTTTTAATACATGATAATTGAGCCCCACCATGTACTCTGCCTGTGTTCAATGCCTGATAAAAAACAGTTAGTAAGAAACAGTCACTGACCTAGATTATTTTACATTGTCCCACATTCCTTTATGTTCACTCTTTCTTAAATCCATCACTTTGTGTGATTTTTCATAGATATTAATATCAGTATCATAACTCACATTTCCGTATTCATTCTGTCTATTCATGATCTGTATTTAGATTCTAGTGTGATAGACAGAGGCATTATTACTACAGTGGTTGCTTCAAATGGACCAAAGATTGAGACGTGATTGCCTTGTTTTTAACGTAATTAGGAAAAATTTAGGGAATAGCATTAACTGCTGTACACCAACACTTGGATACCCTCAGGGAAATGTTATCTATATATTTCTTGTACTAAATGTAATATCAAGTCCCTTCCAACACTGATTCTAAATATGTGACTCCAGGAGAAGTTCTTGAAAGGGGTGGGCAGGAAACTTCCACCAAGACTCATGACTTCCCACAGAGCAGCTGGTACCACCAAGGTCAGTGACAGCCCTGCCCCAGGGTCCTTCCTTGTCCACACTTACAGGCTTCTCCCTTTTTATTCCATCTCTAGGTAGCTGGAAGGGCAAGGTGGAGAAGATTTTTCTTGCAGAAATAAACAGACTACACATTAATGTCTTGGATGTCAAATGAATCCTTCTGTAGATAACTTGAAATATTTAAGGGGAGAATACACATCAAATTGTTTGTTTCAACTTCAAGATCACAAAGGTTAGCCCATAATTCTTTTGGAGAAAAGCAGAGAATCATTTACTTTTATTAATTTTATTTTTTTAATTTTATTGGAGTATAGTTGATTTATAATGCTGTGTAAATTCCTGCTGTACAGCAAAATGAATCAATTATATATATATACATGTATCCACTATTTTTTAGATTCTTTTCCCATATAGGTCATTACAGAGAATTGAGTAGAGTTCCCTGTGCTATACAGTAGGCCCTTATTAGTTATTTTACATATAGTTTATGTCAATCCCAATCTCCCAATTTATCCCTCCCCCCCTTCCTCCCTGGTAACTATAAGTTTGTTTTCTACATCTGTGACTATATCTCTGTTTTGTAAGTAAGTTCACTTGTATCATTTTTTTAGATTCTACATATAAGTGATATCATATGATATTTGTCTTTCTCTTCCTGACTTACTTCACTTAGTGTGATAGACACTTACGTTGATGAGTATTATTGACTTTTAACATCCAAAGTGGAGGCTGAAACAAAGGAGGGCACACATGCACCCTGAAAGTCACATGACAAAAAGGCTGTGTTCCTGAAAGCCCAAAAGCCCAAGAGTTTAGAGAATTATTTATTTTAATTATATAATTAATATAAATAATTATATTTATTTTAATTATTTATTTTAATTATATCCATGACCTTGTCTCTGGAGTAAGCCAAGAACGAACTACAAATACACATTTTACCATGTTATATGCCTGATTTAATGGTAATTACATTCAACAGTGCTTGAAATTAGCTAGAAAAATGAATGGACCCATGAATATCCAAACTGACTAAATCAGAGAGCAGAAGGCATCCTGAGAATATTTCTGGGAGAGAGAGAGAGAGAGAGAGAAAGCTGAATTTTCTTTCTAAACCCAAGGAATCTACAGGATTCTCTGTGAAAGAATCCTTGATCTTTAATTATAATCCTTTCTACTTTATCATACCCTCTCCCAGATTCTTTTCTCTTTCTTGGAGCTTGACGTGATGATGGGGGTATATTGTCTGGATCTTGGGTTACCCCACCAGCCTATTGGAAGCCTGTGTCATGCTTATAGCAGGAATCTAACAACTTTGGGGGGTTGTAAACTGATAGTTCATTTGTATATTCCACCATCTTGGACATTTTCAAAAATCCACTGATCACTGTAAGAGTGGCTGGAATGCTCTCTTATCCTCAGTGTTCAAGCCAGTGTTTCAATTTAACACATATACATTGAGTGCCTACATTGTGTCAACGAATGGGCTATGAGCTGGGCATACAGATGTAGTCTATGTATCTGCTATGAGCTATGCATGGGAAACCTGATTAATGTGAATTGCAATTTCAGTTCAGAATTCTTCCAATAATTTCTAATACTTCTCATCGTTTTCTGACTTTGCATTCATGCATCAGTGTGCACTTATTGTTAAAAACCCATGACAACCAGTAGAGAGGTGTAAGTCTTTTGGCCATTACCCATGAGAAATTGAATCATACTCAGAATTTTCTAACTTTAAAAACTTTAATAAAAAATTGAAGGATGGGGGCTTCCCTGGTGGCACAGTGGTTGAGAGTCCGCCTGCCGATGCAGGGGACACGGGTTCGTGCCCCGGTCTGGGAGGATCCCACATACCGCGGAGCAGCTGGGCCCATGAGCCATGGCCGCTGAGCCTGCGCGTCCGGAGCCTGTGCTCCACAACGGGAGAGGCCACATCAGTGAGAGGCCCATGTACCGCAAAAAAAAAAAATTAAAAATTGAAGGATGACATTTCTCCAAAGAAGATATACAGATTGCCAACAAACACATGAAAGAATGCTCAACATCACTAATCATTAGAGAAATGCAAATCAAAACTACAATGAGATATCATCTCACACCAGTCAGAATGGCCATCATCAAAAAAATCTAGAAACAGTAAATGCTGGAGAGGGTGTGGAGAAAAGGGAACACTCTTGCACTGCTGGTGGGAATGTGAATTGGTTCAGCCACTATAGAGAACAGTATGGAGGTTCCTTAAAAAACTACAAATAGAACTACCATATGACCCAGCAATCCCACTACTGGACATATACCCTGAGAAAACCATAATTCAAAAAGAGTCATGTACCACAATGTTCATTGCAGCTCTATTTACAATAGCCCGGAGATGGAAACAACCTAAGTGCCCATCATCGGATGAATGGATAAAGAAGATGTGGCAAATATATACAATGGAATATTACTCAGCCATAAAAAGAAGTGAAATTGAGCTATTTGTAATGAGGTGGATAGACCTAGAGTCTGTCATACAGAGTGAAGTAAGTCAGAAAGAAAGAAAAAGACAAATACCGTATGCTAACACATATATATGGAATTTAAGAAGAAATAAAATGTCATGAAGAACCTAGGGGTAAGACAGGAATAAAGACACAGATCTACTGGAGAATGGACTTGAGGATATGGGGAGGGGGAAGGGTGAGCTGTGACAGGGCGAGAGAGAGTCATGGACATGTACACACTAACAAACGTAAGGTAGATAGCTAGTGGGAAGCAGCCGCATGGCACAGGGATATCGGCTCGGGGCTTTGTGACCACCTGGAGGGGTGGGATAGGGAGGGTGGGAGGGAGGGAGACGCAAGAGGGAAGAGATATGGGAACATATGTATATGTATAACCGATTCACTTTGTTATAAAGCAGAAACTAACACACCATTGTAAAGCAATTATACCCCAATAAAGATGTTAAAAAAAATGTATACAATTCATTTGGAATTGTGTGTGTGTGTGTTAAAAGATATTGTCAAGATTTCATTTTCTTGTGGGTATTCAACTGTTCTAGCACCATTTATTGAAAAGACCATCCTTTCCCACTTTCTCTGCAGTTGTGCCCTTTTCATAAATCAAGTGACTGTGTAAGGATGAATCTTTTACTGAGCTTATATTCTGTGACATGTGTTTTGCTGTCCATACCATCTTCCTATTCCTTTAAAATAAATGTGGTACTTGACTCTAATTTTTCTTCCACATTGACCTTCTTCAGTATTGTTTTGGCTATTCTTGGCCCTTTTCATTTGTATACACATACCTCTGTGGGATTTTAATAATATTGATTTTATAGACCAATTTGTGGAGAACCTTAATTTTTTACAAAATAGAATCTTCCAGGGACATGATCTCTCTCTCCATTTAGGTGTTTTTTTAAGAAGTTCACACAATTATGTTTTATAACTTTTAGTTTACAACATGTTCTATTTATTCTTAGTTACTTGATTTCTTATGCTATTGTGTATTTTAATATTTTCAGTTTGTTTGTTGCTGGTATATAGAAATCTAAATTGGCTTTATATTCTGCAACTTAGCTAAATCATTTTTAAGTCTATTTTATCTGTAGTTAGTTAACTTCTATATGCCTCCATTTTCTGATGTGTGAAATAGGGATATTATTTATAGTACTAACTACACAGATACAGTGTGATAATTAGGTGAGATAATACACATCAAACACTTAGAACAGTTTTTAGCACATAGTTATTACTAAATAAGTGTTAGATATTATTATATATACTAATACGGAATAATCTCCAAGACATGGTTAACACAGTATTATTAATCAAGACACTGTAATTCCATTCATGTTTGAATAGCTATGATTATGTGTATAAGTGCATATTTCCTTGAATGCATAGAAAAAGATCTGGCAGGACACTAGATAATATGTTAATAATTGCTACCTCTGGAGATGAGAGTGAGGTGGGGAAATGTAAGAGACTTTATTATGTATACTTCTATATATATTTTTGTTTTTCTTTGTAATGAGACTGCATTAGAATTTTATTTAGATCCCCCCGAGTTCTAATTTAAAAATAAGAAAGTTTTTAATGAAAGTTAAATTAATTAAAATGAAATTAACTTTTTAAATTGTAAAGCAATTCTGCAGTTAGCAGCGGCACAGGGAACAGAGAGGAATATATGGACTTAGGATATACTGCACATGTGGAATGAATAGATCTCAGTGATGTATCGGTCATCAGTGTATAGATCATGTATAGATGTACAGATCATCAGTGATGATGAATATCTCTCACGTGTGAGGGGGGAGGGAGAGAGGAGTTCCCTGTGATGTCTCAGTTTCTGGTTTTGGTGACTGTGGATCATAGACCTATTCACTACAGAAGAGGGTAGGCTGGTTAAAAAAACAAAAGACAATATCTGTTTTGAGCACCCTAAATCTGAGACGTCTATGCAGCCCTCGGGTGGATCTTGCCCATAAGCAACTGGGGACCCATAAATGGAGTTCAGTCAAGTGATTTGGGCTGGAGATTATATTTTGGGGTGGTCTGTATCTAGCTGACATTTAAGCAGCACAGGATGGCCAAGCGAAAATGAGTAGGGATGGATGAGAAGGCTGTGGTCATGAGACTTCTTTCACGTCTTTCTGTAAGTAGGAGTTTGGAGTACAGGACACAGAAGCAAAATGCTCTTACAGAGGCATCGTGATCTTTTTTCTTCTCTTCCTTGCAAGATCATCATTTTATACATCTAGCAGAATATTAAACTTTTTTTTTTTTTTTCTTTTTTTTTGCGGTACGCGGGCCTCTCACCGCTGCGGCCTCTCCCGCCGCGGAGCGCACACTCCAAACGCGCAGGCCCAGCGGCCGCGGCTCATGGGCCCAGCCGCTCCGCGGCATGCGGGATCTTCCCGGCCCGGGGCACGAACCCGCGTCCCCTGCATCGGCAGGTGGACTCCCAACCACTGCGCCACCAGGGAAGCCCATATTAAACTTTTTTAAAAAATTGTGGTCTGCTTTCTTACAAAGTTTAAGAAAACTTTTTTTCTTAAGAAAAAAATAATAAAATAAACTTTGAATGCTTTTCTGTTTCTACACAGACTAATAGGAAACTTAGTGGCTGAGAAACATGTTCTTCTCCCTCTTTTTCTCTATAATTGCCTCAAGAGGACTCCTGATTCACCAGCCAGCCATTCAGAGATGGGTGTGGGTTCTGAGGCTGCGGGCATCTGAAGAGAGTCTTCCTCTTGACTGACCAGATATAAAATAAAATGTTGTTAATTTGTCATTTTACCTAGTTGACACAAATTTGTTGATTTATTTATTTTTTCTTCTCATTGAATTGATTGTAGCAACAGTTCATTATTCAGGAAATTTTCATTAAATTATCCGCAAGTTCAGGAGACTGGACTAGGCCTAGTATTTGGGTTTAAACAGTAGACGGTCATTGTCATTTTTATAGCTCTCAGAAGGGCCTTAAATATTTTTGTATGTGTCTTACAACACTTTACAATAGACTAGTGAACAGCACTTTGAAATACAGTGTGGAATTTGCAGAATTCACTTATTTGATACATGTATTTTTATAAATGTATTAAAACAGCAAAATTTAATAATCTATCAGCTTAAATCATTAGTATCTCAGGCCCAAAGAAACAATAGGGCTTTTCTCCTAGTTACCAGGAGGAGAAGTCTCTGTTGGGTTTAATTTTCTCAGCAAAAACTCATCAACACTGACATTTCCTGAAAGTTTCTTTTGTGTTGAGACACGGTCTAGGTGTGAGGATTTATGACAATTAGTCAAGCAAAAAACAACTGAAGCTATTGTTCAGTATGTGTGACCAGAAAACCATTGGCTAAGGAGAAATGTGGCTAAATGATTATTTAAAATAAGAAATGTAATAGTGTCTCATAAGATCTTTGCAGGGACTATATCTTAACCCAAATGCAAGAATCCACTGCATGGATTTCCTGACACTGTTCCAGACAATCAGAATGTCAGAATAAACAACTGACTTCTCAGACAGACAGACACACTACACACACACACACACACACACACAATATTTTGGCAGAAATGTGTGGTCTAACTCAGTCTCAGCTGATTTTTAAAATTGTTTCTGTCTAGAGCAATCTCATTTCAGTGGATGGACACTGACATGACCCATTACTATCAGAATGCCTACTCTATTCTCTGATTCTTGCCTTCCTATTTTCACATTTTCCTTTCTACATACATTTCAGCTTCTTTCCACTGGCTTTATAAATGAAACCATGCCACTTAAGTAAGAATATCCATTGAAAATTCTTAGTGCCGCTCACCTTCTGTGATGGCCCATACTCTGTCCGTGGAGTGTGTTTCTCCCAGGGTCACTCTCGCCTTTTGAGACAGTCCGCATTCTGTCTATGGAATGTGAATCTCTCTAAATAAATCCACTTCTTGCCTATCAAAAAAAAAAAAAAAAGAAAGAAAAGAAAATCCCTAATGCTGTAGAAATTTATGGAAATTTGATCCAAGTGTAGTTGAAGTCCCTAAAATTATAACTAACCCACATCTCCCATGCCTAGAAGTCATCATTTTCTCTACTTTGTTTCCAAGAACTTTCTGAAGGCTTCTGTTACAGCCCTCACTTCTCTGTCAGGAGCTGGACCTTATAAACAAGTGACTCCTTTACATTAGTAAGTTGGTACATTTCAACAAACTCTTGCTGGACATGACTTAGTGCCAAGTACCAAAGGTAGAGAGATGACAAAATTGCATCTCTCAAGGACTATGGTTCAAGCTTGTTTGGCACCTGGAAGGAATTCAGTAAATGTAAATTATTTTCTCCTCAGATGCACTGTCTTAACTGCGTTGGACAAGAAGACTGTTAAATTGTGTTTTCAAATGATTATATTCTATCCAGATCAAAATATTTTTTAAGAAAATTTTTAGAAATTTTTAAAAATTTTTAAAAATTTTAAAATTTTAAAAATTTTAATTTAAAAATTAAAAAAATTTTTAAAAATTCAGAAAAAAATTTTTAAAAATTTCAGAAAATTTTCTGAAATATTTTTCAGAAAATGGAAATGTTAAAACACCTTGAAATATTCTGAGCCTTCTCTTTATTTAAAACAAAAATCTGTTAGAAGAAAACTTAAAACAGTGCCATATTTAGCAGCACATTAGATTACTAAATGCTAGCTCAAACACCAAAGAGGGATTAGCTAGAAAAGGGGGGAGATAAAGCAGGGTGTTTCTGGCATCACAGTGATGCCAAACTAAACGAAACATTGATTTTATTTGGGGGAATATAGTCTCTACTATATGTACCTGGGTATCGTATTTTTCTGTAGCATATTTTCCTGTAGCATAACTTCCACCCCTGGATAAATAAGAGGGCTAAACTGGGTCATGTGGGCCCCCAACAGGCCATAACTCAGCATATGGTTCAAACCGATATTCTTTATTTTTGTTTAACATTTATTAGTGAGGAGCTAAGTGTCCATTAATACAATTGTATATATTCAAAATAAGGCATTTATTATATGTACTAATATAATACAAGGCTGTGATTCATTTGAAATTACCTTTTATGTCACTATATTTTGGTACTTGTAACTGATTACAGATGGTCATTTTCACTCACTATGGACAGACATACCTTATAGGCATAAAGCAACAAAATCCCTTCTGAAATACTCTCATGAAGGTTAAATGCTTGCCACTTTTCTGCAGTTCCTGTTCTCACTCCAGTTGTCTTTTTTGTAATGCATATGAAATGGCTTGACATTTAGCTATTAGGATACATCACTCTTCATCATGCTGGAATGACATCTCCCATCATGCTTTGTTTTCTGCTTGACTGTACCAACTTTTCCAGCAGAGCTAACTTCAGTTCAGGGCTGGTGATTTCTGCTTTGTTTTTATTTTGTTTCATTTTCCTGTTGCTCTTACTTTGTGTTATTTTTTTATTTTCTTCCCTCCTTATCTTTCTTTATTCACCTAAGAAGGTGGGCATCTCTGAGAGAGAAGACTATATTTACACTTTGCCCATTATAGACAACATTGTGTGTGGAGATCTGAGCTGCCTGAAGTCATTTTCCTGATTAATTTCAGTGCTGGTTCAGACCCCATAACACGGACGTTTCAGGTGGCTGACATCCAACTCCCCAATTCATTGCTGGGATAGTCACCAAAAGAAGAATGAAAAAAACTAGGTTTAATGAGCTGTTGAGGTAAGATTTCGGGTTCCCTAGGAAGACATTAATAGAAAAGATTATCCAGAAGTCATTTAATATTAATATTTAATTTATTACAATTAATTAAATATTCTAGTTTTTTTTGTTTTAAGTTCTGCTTACAAATCTTTTTATTTTACTTATAAATTTAGCAAAATCTAACACAGTTTTAAAGGGACTTCAACTAATATTCTGTCCTATTTAAAACTTCAAATTTTTAACTCTTTTGAATATTTTAAACTCATTTTATAAATTTAATACATTAAATTTCTTTTTTAAGAACTTCAAATACTTGACATGTGAAAAATCTTCTCGAGCACCTAAATCACTCCTTTTTCAAATCTAGAAATTAAACTTATAAAAATAGAAATTTTAAATTTGTATTAAACAGTCTCACATTGCATGGTGAAAACTTCAATCTCAAATCACTCATTTAAATCAATTGCTGTTGCACATTGGAATCATAAAGCTGATACGTTACTCTCAAAGACAAAATTGTTTTAAATATTACAAACTCTTAAGATGTCAAGCACATATTTAATACACAATATTAATACCATAATTCTCTTAAGCATCCCTACATTTATTTCCAAATTTTCTCAATGCTAAAAGATTCTTATTTGCTAACAAGAGTTATATTATCTAAACAATTTTGAAGTCACTGTCTCAACTAGTAAAGGTTACATAAGAACTAGAGAGGGCTTCCCTGGTGGTGCAGTGGTTGAGAGTCCACCCGCTGATGCAGGGCACACGGGTTCGTGCCCCGGTCCGGGAAGATCCCACATGCCGCGGAGCGGCTGGGCTCGTGAGCCATGGCCGCTGAGCCTGCGCGTCCGGAGCCTGTGCTCCACAACGGGAGAGGCCACAACAGTCACAGGCCCGCGTACCACAAAAAACAAAAAACAACTAGAGATACTGTCTAGGACCTTGATTAAAATTTATTTCCATGCTTTTTATGATCACTGTGGTGGAGACTTTAAGAGTTTAACAAGGCAAATGGCCTACTACCTTGAGTGGGAGTCCTATCAGTATCTTATTCTCTTGTCTATTCAAGAAAATTTGTAATGCATGCTATCTTAACCTTGATTGGATTCAACTGCTTGCTTTTATTCTGAATTATTTTCATCATCTTCCTAGTTATTAGGGCTACACAGCTCATAGTGAACCCACATATCTGCAGAGTCAGATATGCCATTATAATGGTACGACCAAAAAGGATTGGGATGCACAGTCTGTAAAAAGACAGAGAAAAGAACTTAGGAAAGTAAGGGATCAAAATCGAATTAATAGTGTGCTCCGGAGATGTTTTTACTGTGTTGAGCTCAGAACCATTGCCATGTACTGAGAATCCATCCTCTTTCATTCATACAAACATTCGATGAGCTTACTAATATCTACCATTGTCCACGCTCTAGAGCTAAGAACGGAAGAAATCAGCAAAAGAAACTGATCCTTTAAACATCTATTACGCCCTAGACGTTTGATCTGCACCCAACAGCTCAGAGAAGTCAGAAACAGCAGTTGTATTTTACAGATGAGGAAAATGAGGCTCTGAGGGGATAAGAAAAGTTTCCATTTTCCATATTGACACAGCTAGTAAATGGCCAAAACCAATTACAAACCTAGTAATGGCTGAATCCTACAGACCTTGCCTCCAGAGAGGAGCTGATCATTTAGGAAAGGGAGTGGAGGTGCAAAAGGAAGTGAATAGAAATAACAGATCCAGGAAAATGGAATGCTAAATGCTTATAGAACTTGATACTTCACGCTGGAATTCAGATTGAGAAGTGTGTGTGTGTGGGTGTGTGTGCAAGTGTGTGCATGTGTGCTGAAATGAGGATGTTGGTGATGGGAGTGGACACAGTGACAAAATCTTCTTAAAGCCGGCCTCTGTCTCTAAAATGAATTTCAGAATGTTTACAACCAAAGAGCAATACAAAGTGAGTATGAAAGAGGTAGACATATAGCACTCAGATAAACTGATTTTTTTTTAAGTTACTACATGTGACCCTCAATGTCTTAAGGAAAGCATTAAACTATTTCATACTACTGCCTCAAAGGAGAGGGTTGTTTTCCTGACAAATCATATTAGATGTATGACTGTGCATTAACCTCTTAGCCTTTTCTCATACTGTGTCTGGAAGAGTCTCACCCTGACTACTATCATAGGAAATTCTCTAACCATGGGGTAGCAGCTGCCTGGATTGCAGGAAGAAGTACCTTGCCCCTTGCTGCACTTCTTTGTACACTCTTAAAAGATGACAAACACCATCAGCTCAAACCCAATCTCAAGTGGGCTCCTCCCCTACATTTCAAATTTATTCTCTCAACTCCTTGCTTTTCTACATCACCTTTTTATGCCCCCATCGACATTATCATGTGCTTCCTTCTGACTACATCATTGTTGCACTTTCCCAGTAAGGAGAAGGTGAAAGTCTAATGAATTAATAATGCTAAGTATTAGCTGAGAGCTTCTGTTGAAAGAATGTGTTTGGGGTTTTAATTTGCATGACCGGTGTGGTCACTGATTTGTTGAAACAGGGTCAACCAGGCTCACCCGCATTCCTCTCACAATCGCTCTGCTCTGCCTCGTTTTCTAACATGTCAACCTTGAAACTACCTCATTTACGAAAGTTCTGCTATTTACAAGCTGGCTTTCAGCTAAAAATCTATTTTATTTAGAAAAGCTATATAGCATCATGATTAAACTGGAAACCAGAGTCCTCTGAAACTAGAGTCCCTGAGTCCAGAATCCATGGTCCTCATTTCCTAGTTCTGTGACCTCATGCAAATCTTTTCACCTCTTTGTGCCTTAGTTTCACACTGTCAGATGGGAACACCTCACAATATCTACCTCCTAAGTTTCCCTGAGGATTACACGAGCAATTCTATCCAAAGCATTGGGAAGCATTCCAAGTGCATAACTAGTGCTAGATAAATGTTTGTGATCAGTCCTACTTTATTAGAGCAAGAGCTGACATGGGTTGAGCACAGAATGTAAACTTCAGGCTGAAAGACTGTTGCAGTGGATTTTCCATTGGCCCAGCTCTCTAGACCCCGAGGCCATGATTAAATGAGGTTCAGCTGTGGATTCAATTGCACTCCATTAGAATGAAAAATGTGCAGGAATTATTTGCATTTGGCTTGAATCCCCACATCCTTCTAACCGTGCCCCTTTTCTATGCTCTGAGCTCTCCACTCAAAAAGTAAAAACCAACGACCACGGGAGCAACCAAAGTCAGCTGTGTCCAAGGAAAGAATAGGAGTTAAGTGGCCAAAGGACAGGAGCTGAATGACCAGAAATGATCACGATTTGGTCTTCTGAATACCATGTTCTGAGGCCCAGAGAGATGGTACTGGGTAGCATTTTCTTGATGGTTTGCTGGGAAGTTGAGCCTATGATGCTAGCTACTCTAGACACAGGTTTCTTTGGAATTGAGTTTTTATAGCATTAACCAGGTTCTAAATTGTGAATTATCCAGAATCAGCTGGTTACGGGTAAGTATACAGTAAACACCCTTGTTCTCTGAGGGCTGGGTCTAATATTTCTGCTCCTTTCTGAGGTTTGATCACGTGGGAGGTTTGGGGATGGGAATGCAGGGGTGCCATCTGCCAGCCCCTCTCTCTTTCATTCTTCTTTGGTGGGGTTTTCCATCGTGTTTCATGTTGCATCTGCTTGGTGGGTGAACAGTGATCCCAGCCAATACCTCACCACTCTGTCACAAATGCCACCCTCATTAGCAAGTTTAGCAGACAAGCACTACTGTTCTAGGGCCAGGAGTCCATGCTTTATCATCCTGATTTACACAGATGGCATGTGGGCACAGATTCAACAGTTTTGAGTTAGAATAGAACAGACACATCATCTCTACTAGACTATTCAGAAGAACTTTCTTTAAGGATGAACATGGTTTACAATCTGTGCTAGCAATACTGTAGCCACTAACCACATGTGGCACTTTAAAGTTCACTAGTGTTACTGAGAAAGTGAATCTTAATTTAATTCACATACTTGGGGACTATTGTATTGGACGACTCAGAAGTCTTTACTTATTTTACAGAGGAGAAAGCTAAGGCCCAGAGAGAGGTAAGGTGAGTTGCCTAAGGTCACACAGTTGGTACAAAGCAGAGCTGGGATTAGAAATTGGGTTCATGCACTTCCAGTTTAATGCTTTCCCCATTTTCTCATCCTGAAGCCATGAACACTGTTTTGCTGGCCTCTGCGTACTTTCTTTTGAGAACATTAGTATTCATTGAAAGATTCATTTTAAAACACTGGAAATTGGCACTCAAGCAGAGTGTAACTAAGGGCTCCAGTCCAAGATTTTCTGCTGCTGAGTGGAGAAATGCAAAACAAACAAATAAATAATTTTAAAAAAGATTCCTTCCTGTGATTAGACACACATCCACCATAAGGTGGAAAACTTCTCAGTTACCAAGCTCTCTGGGACGCTAAAACCATCGTTCAGAGCTCTTGCTTGTGAAACATGAGCCTCTGCATCGTCCTGACAAGTTGATCAGAACTGCAAGTCACCAGAGTAATCTCAGTTTACACCGTTTCCCCCTCGCTCATTGTTCATTTGATGACATAGTACAGAGTCCCTACCCCAAAATCAAACGTATCTCCACACTTTCTCTTTTCCTTGCATAATCTTTTCTTCCTGGGAAAATCTTAGAGGCAAACATTTCTTTTCCTCTGCATAAGTAAGTTCTTGGTAATGCATTTTTAATACTAAACTTATATGATTATTCTACATAGATTTTCCATCTCTTTCTGGGAATCAGGGATGCACAGGGAATAGTAAATATGCTCCGAGGAGTTTCTCTCTCAACAAACAGTTCCTTAGCATCGTAATAGACTCATTAAGTCATCATCTTGTGCCAAATGGGATGTTCTGCAAAGGTCAATATACAGGGAACCCTTGTCCAATGGGCATAAAATTTTAGTTATGAAGATGAATAAGTTCTGGAGATGTGCTGTGCAAATAGTACCTGTAGTTAATACTATATCATGCACTTAAAAATGTAAGGGGGTAGATCTCATGTTAAATTTTCTTATCTCCCCTACACACAAAACAAAGGGACACAAGGAAACCTTGGAGGGGATGGTTATGTCTATTACCTTGATTGTGGTCATGATTTCACAGCTGGGTGTATGTATATGTCCAAACTGTGTACATTAAATCCAATACACATTATCATCAAATTGTATGCATTAAATATGTTCAGCTTTTCATACATCAATTTACCATAAAAAATTATTTTCAAAAAAGAATCTGAAAAGAATGAGACAAAGCAGTGACCCACAGTTGGAAGGAAACAGAGTCTCTCTTCAGTTAAAAAGATGCAGCAAGTTTCTGTCCCCCTTAGTTGTGAAGGGTAAAAGGCTCCTCTCAAAGATAAATATTTATATATGTGAATCTATGTTTCTTGAAAAGTCAGGCCAGGAGTTTTCTTCCTACTTACAATCATCTCAAGTGCAGACATAAATAAAGAAGCTGTCGATGGAAGGGTGAGTGGATGATCCCATAGCTCCAACATATGGGATCAGTGGGCCAGTGATGACTCATTTCTCCGTGGACCAAGAGACTTGATGAAACAGATTCAGTGCTGAACTTAATGCGATGCTGTGCACACAGACAGTGAACCAGAAGGCTGAGGAGGTTCTGGATAATGTCCACATGGATAAGCAATGAAAATAATAGTGGAGCAACTAGCTGTGGGTTACAAAACATTATGGTCAATGCGAGGTACACGTTAGGTCCAGAGATTTCTGAAGCCGAGTAGGTACTGCAGATTTGGAATCAATCAGGCTTGGGTTTGAACACCTCCTGGGTAATCCTGGGCACGTTGCTGACTTTTCAAAGCCTCTATTTTCCATCTTTCAAATGCAGACAACAGGATTCAATTTGAAAGGTTCTTATAAAATATAGATACAAATATAGATGTACAGATATAACAGGATAGAACTTGACATGTCATCATCAAAACATGGGCCACAGTTGCAAGGTAGCAATATCTCTGAATATAATTTTTCCTAAAATTAGTAACTAGCCTATTTTGAAACTGTATAATGTTCACTGGCATTTATTCAAAATCAGGGCCTCGTCTATTTGTTTCCGAAGAACTTTCCAGCCTGTGGTTGAATAAGAGGAAAGTAACCGTGACATTCAAATTCAGATTCCCCTAGCTTTTGCCTTTTTGTTCAGGCCCTGAGACGTAAAGGTTTCTAGAGCCCTCTGGGGAAAGCCATGCTCTCCGGAAGAAGCCTGCACACCCAGGCATCTTCTGGAATCTGCCATCTACACCAAACTCAGGAGGGCTCAGAATGACATGACTGATGTGACATGGCAGGGCTCAAGCTTTCTCTAATACATGGATAAAAATAGTATTTCACTTCCCATCAAAGTCGCTTGAATGAAAAATAACCAAACAGTCAAATCATTTTGGAATTTAGTTTTACAAATGATGCACTTCTTTCCTCGTCTGTTGGGCTTCCCCGAGGGGTGACACTGTCTCCTGTTAGAATGACTCCCTGTCTAACATCATATGACATCACTTAGATGCAGAACCTAAAAAGACGATACAAATGAACTTATCTGTATTTGTCTGTAGAAACAGACTCACAGACTTCAAAAACAAACTTATGGTTACCAAAGGGGAAAAGTTGGGGGAGGGTTAAATTAGGAGTTTGGGATCGACATATATAATACACACTACTCTATATAAAAGAGACAACCAACAGGGACCCGATGTATAGCACAGGGAACTCTACTCAATATTCTGTAATGACCTATATGGGAAAAGAATCTGAAAAAGAATGAATATATGTATATGTGTAACTGAATCACTTTGTTGTACACCAGCAACTAATAAAACATTGTTGATCAACTATACTCCAATATAAAATAAAAATTAAATTGAAAACAAAAACAAAATAATGACAAAAAAAGAATCACCCCCTGTCTGTTCTATAGCAGTAGGGGAAGATGTGTTTGTTCTTTTGTGTTACGCGCTGTTAGGGCCTCACATTGTGCTGCTCGGGTCACAGGGCTTCTCAGAAAACAGTCATCCCTACACAGGGCTCTGATGTAACTCCATGGTCCCTGGTGCTGCAGGGCCACTACACATACATGTGATTTAATGCACAGTCCTAGAGGTTCCATTCACACATCACCCTGCCCAACTCTGCACCACGCTCTGGCACAAGGGTGGGTGGACAGCAAGCTCACCACTCCTTTCCAGGATCTGTTCCCTGTACCTGTACACAAACCTTCAGAACAGTCTCTTCTGAGTAGAAATCAGCCCATGTAAATAGATGCTCAAGGACATCTGACACCCTCACTGCATCAGTGAACACAGAAATATCTCACTACCTTCCACTGCCAGCAAGGGCTGTGAAACAAATGCTCTCCCCTGCCACCCAAAGAGAGACATCAGTGGAATGTACCTTGTACACATGCCTTGTTTTGCCAACATAATGTGTTCAGAATTTGGAAACTGAATTTCTTAAAGCAGGGCTTAATTTTTACATTTTCACCTGTACTCACAACTCACTATTTTCTTATTCCATACGCATTTATGTTACCTGTCTGGCCTTTGAAAGCCTTAGTGTCTCCCACACACACACATACCATCCTTTTCTCCCTGGCATTTGGGAGTAAGGGACTTGGGCTTTGGTTTGCACTGTAACATTCTATAAAATGTTCACGTAACATGTGATCAAGGTTCTCTTTCTAAAAGTTTAAACTTTTAGCAACTTGTCCTTTGGAAATTTTCTTTTCATGTTCAGCACTGAGTTTATACTCAAAAAAGTCGCCCTGCAAAGAGATTGAGAATTTACCAGAATTTTCCAATCCCCTATAGCATCAGAGTGTAGAATAATCATAATGAATTTTTTAAATAAAGCTACTCTTTACTCTGTACTTATTAAGAAAGAAAAATAATAGCTAAAATATATTAAATACATAATGTATGTCAGATCATTTATTATCATATTTAATCTATGAAGTAATCCTATAAATACAATCTTGTCCCCATTTTATATGAAAGTAGTCTAATGAACAGAGTTTATGAATTCACCTAAGTCCACACATTAAATGAAAGATCACACAGCCTCATTAGACAGCCTAATTCTAGAATCCATAATTTTAATACTAATAGGCATCAGACCCTATTTTTATATCAGGCCATTTATCTTCAGGATAATCCTATAAGGTTCATAGTACTGCACTCATTTTATATGTTAGGAAACTAAAGCTTAGGAAAATTAAACAATGTATCCAAATTATATATCTATATATATATCTCACACATAGAGTGTTAACCAGTATTGAAGCCTAAGTCTGCTTGATTCCAAAGTTTGTGCTCTTAATCACAACGATATATCCCTTCTTTAATCTCTAGTCCTCTGAAGTTTCGATTTCAAGTCTGCCGTTAACTTGAAAGACATTAACAAGACATGAGAGACTGGGCTTCCTGTCTCATCTAGAATCTGCTCTGACATATAGAACCAAAAGAGAAAAGTATATTTCTTTGCTCTGCCTTCACAAAACCATTCCACTGAACATGGGGCTATGGAGGGGTGCCTCTAAAGGACAGTGAAAGAATAAGTGCATGAAGGATATTTTCTCTTATTCACGCCCCACTGAGCTGTACAGTAGGGAAAGCAATCTATTCAGAGTATAACAGACCTGGGTGTGAATCTCATCGTCAACACTTACCAGCCGTGTCACGCTGGGAAAATTTTCCAACCTCTCTAAACTTCAGGTTCTGTATCGACAATAATGCTTTGTAACCAAACTCAGTTACAACAATGGGTATGTATTCCCGTGTTTGTAGTCGATAGATCCACTGCAGATCGGCCGATTTGGAGTGGCTCTGCTTCAAGGGGTGAGCTGGGCTTGTCTCCTCGCTGTGGATTAAACTCAGTCCTCTACATGGGCTAATTCTGTGGCCTGGGTGGAAGGCACAGGAGATACGTGGGGGAAGCTCTTCACACAACAGAAGAAGCCCGGAAGGTGTGCCCAACATGGCAAGCTAGATCCCTGCCTTTGTTTACCTCATAGACACTAAGCAATTCTATTGGTCAAAGCAAGTCACATGACCAAACCCAACATCAAGAAAGACGAGAAATATACAAGGAAGCCTTAAATATTTGACTGATAATTGAAACGATCGTGATTTCCTTTTACATGAACTGGGAATAGGAATTAATTTCAAGAGATGACATAATAGAGTGGTTTATAAGGTACGAAGAACCGTCCAAGAGTAAAGTATTGTAATTATCTTTTTCAAAGAGAAGCACTGATAATCAGCAGAATGTGTTTCTATTTTGAGAGAAGTTGATATTTTGCAAAACAATTTGCCAGCTCTTGCCCAGGGGATGACAGCTGCCGAGCCCTTTAAAGTAACCACTGAAAATGTCATTTACGGACAATAGGCTCTTTCTGCCAAGCTTGGCATTTTGATAGTTATTTTAATGTCTTGCGCAATTAAGTGCTGGCATTAAATACGCGTACATTTCAGTGAAATGGCTAGGTGATGTGAGATTTTAAATTAACACTAGTTTAGGAGGCAGGGAGTCAAATCTGACAAAAGCATACGAGTACATGGAAACAGCTGAAAGATGAAGACTTACCATCAAATGAACTAAATCAAGTCTTAGTAGGGAAGATAGAGTGAGTGGGGATAATTCACTCCTTTTTCCACGAATCAAGTGCCAAGGGCTCTTTTCTGTGTTCCAGACCAAATTCTTCAAACTGTCATCCTGCTGGATTATGATATATGTCAACTGAAAAAAAATGGCTCATCAGGTGAGGATTCTGTTGACAGCCCGCTCAATGTGCTGTTGTTTTTGATTAGGCCCTGTTGATAATCTAAAATTCTCCGGATTTGGAGTCTAAATCCAGCGCTGAACATGAAAATTCTCTGAATTGTAACAGGGAAGAGCCAATTCTGACTACACGTTGCATCTGTTTCTTTTACTTTAACCTTTTCTTACTGTTGCTTTTGTTGGCTAAAAGGATATTGTCTATACATAATGGCCTGCCTGCGGGAACCCCGCCCCTCTCCCTGAATGTTAAACCAAAGTGCCTTTGTTCAGGGAAACATCCTGACCCTGTCCACCTGGGGATGGCTGCAAGGAAGAAGAAATCAACACATCCCTTCCCTGAGGCTGGCCATTCCAGGGGATATTTTGCAAAACTTACGGTCTTTTTATTTACTTCCTCATCTCCTCCCCCTCTTTGTGCTATAAAGAGGGGCATCCAAACCCTGACAAGATGGTACTCTAGGACACAAGTCTACCGTCTTCTCAGTCTGCAGGCTCCGAATAAAGTCACTATTTCTTGCCTCAACACCACGTCTCCAATTTATTGGCCTGTCATGCGGCGAGCAGAGTGAGCTTGGACTCGGTAACAGAATCACCTGTCTTACTAGTCTATTATGATCCAGGAAATGTTTCCCTTGTTGCTTCTTCCCATATCTAGAGTTGCACTATCACAATTATTCTATTTAGAGTTATTTATATGATCGACTGCCTCAAGATGTTTAGCCCTCATTAATTTTGTTGGAGGCCTGGTTACACATTGGGTAACACAAGAGACAGCAATCTTATGAAACAGACAGCATGTAAATAATACAGCTAGTCATATTTATAAAGTCTTAAACAGGGATTTAAGCCATGAGCTTCAGGAACCAAACCAACTCCCTAAACAATCACCAAGACTAGGAAGTGAAACATTTAAGGCAGAAATCTGATTTTTTCATGTGTCTTTAAATGTGTAATCTTAGAAGTTTCTTCTGATAGGAAAATGTAGCATTCATAGTGCAGGTGCCTCCTTGAGATGCTGTAAGGTTATGGAGGGCCATGTGACTTTGTAACCCAGCCTTCTTCATCATAGAGACCTCAGAGTTCAGTAGACTAATAGCCTGGTTAACTATCATTTAAGGCCTTTTTTTTTTTTTTTTTTTTGCAAGAATAAGGTGGTAGACTGTTGTTAGAATAACAATTGGCTGGCTCTCCTGTCTTGTCTACAATAAGGTGTCTCTGCCTTTCTTCTAAGACTCAAACAATGATTTATATGTAGTACCTCAAGATCCTAGACCTGAAAAACTACAAGTCCTCCAGCAGAAGGTCCCCAGAAGGGCAAAATATGGTTAACACTGTGTTAATTTTATAAATCATAATTCTAAAATAATTGTGTTTGCAAAATAGGAAGCTTTCCCAACGTTAATTAAAATATTTTTATTGGGCTTCCCTGGTGGCGCAGTGGTTGAGAGTCCGCCTGCCGATGCGGGGGACATGGGTTTGTGCCCCGGTCCGGGAAGATCCCACATGCCGCGGAGCAGCTGGGCCCGTGAGCCATGGCCACTGAGCCTGCGCGTCCGGAGCCTGTGCTCCGCAACGGGAGAGGCCACAACAGTGAGAGGCCCGCATACCGCAAAAAAAAAAAAAATATATATATATATATATATATATATTTTTTTTTTAATTAACTTTTGGCAGGAAACTGCTATTCTTAACTTGAGGACAACAGATTTAGAAGAAAGGTTTGGAAATATTAAACAAAAATGGACTTTACCAAAAACAACAACAACAGCGACTACAGACTTTATGACTATATAAAACTTGCATACCTATAGCACTAAATTGACTACAATCACAGAAAAAAAGAACTCTATTTTTCTCTCAACTTCATAATAGAGATATTACATATTTGAAAACTGATTTTTAAAAATAACAGCTCTTTTCACCTTTTCCAAATATGTTGTCAAATCTGAATTCCATGGTTCTTTTTCATTCTCATTAGGGTGCTGTGATGTAGTACTCTTGGTTGAGGTTGTTAGTCACTGACAACAGAATTGACTATAGCTATTAACTATAGCTATTAATCAGACGGAGATGTGATTTGGTTCAAGCAGTTCACAGGGGTTCGGTCTTAGATGTTACCAGGTGAAGAACAATGAAGCCAGATGCAATGAAGCTCTTCACTAGGAACATCAGTACTGACATCCCCTACCAGATGCCAGGGCAGAGCCACCCTAGCATATATGCCATATGCCTAGACCTCAGAACACACCCTATGGTCCAGAATAACTATAGCCCTGCTTGCCAAAACTTGGATCTTCTCAATGTGGGGCACTGCTTCGATTTTCTCCCTTCCCCACTAAGACATGTGGGATTGTGTCTGTGTGGTGCAATTTAGTTTACTTGTGGATTTCTACCTTCATAACAGTTTTGTTTTGTTTTGGGCCATACTGTGAGGCATGCGGGATCTTAGTTTCCCCGACCAGGGATCGAGCCCCTGCCCCCTGTAGTGGAAGCGTGGAGTCCTAACCACTGGACCACCAGGGAATTCCCTGACAGTTTTAAAATATAATTTTTAGTGTGACAGTTTCTATAGCTCAGGAAGGCGAGCTAGAATCTGTTGAGTCAAGCAATCTATAGTATGTACTGTAAGCATTAGACTTTCTTCTTTGGAGATTTTTTTTTTCTCCCTACATGTGACGTAGGGGCATGTATGGGGCATTGTGTACTTTTGCCAAGATGGAAGGTCAGTAATAGAAATGACATGGACCCTGGGCACCCTGGACCTCTGCAAGACTCACAGTGATTCTGTAGCATCTCTGTGAAACTTAGAGACTTACTGCTGCCCCAGGCTGGGTGATTTTATTTTCAGTTCAGTGCAGCATTATGTTTATCTCAGGCCTGAGTTTCAGAAATCAGAAGAAGACGAGTTTTGATCCCGAATATTATGGAATCTCTGTGTCATAGCGTGGTTGAGTATAGCAGCCCATGGCAGCACATACTTGGAAGCTGGTGTTATCTTTTTCCCTCTGATCTCTTGTCGCCAGTGAGGACAGGAATCAAGCATGAACTTTGTCAGGAGGAAGGGAGGCCATGCGTTCTATTAATACATATTCATTGAGCACACGTACATTTACAAAGCATTTCTTCGTACATTCTTAAACGTCTTGGAAGTCAAGCAATTGCAAGGCAAAGAAGGCACGATTATCTTCATTTTAAAGACAGAGAAAGTTCAGCTTAAATTGAGTTATCCAAGTTCATAAAGCTAGCAAATAGCAAAACTAGAACTCGAATCCGTATCTCCTGATTACAAGCCTACTGTTCTTTGGACCACTCACATTTGCATTTTTTGGAAGAGAAGGGTTAGCACCTGAAATACTCATATGTAGTGTTCTATGGGCTGGGCACCATCTCAGACACTTTCATTTGTTATCCCACATTTCTTCCAAACAATCCCCTGGGGTAGGTGTTATTACAGGTAAGGGCACAGGCTCAGAACTGCATCCCACAGGCAATAAATTCTAGAGTCTGTGGAAAGGGGGCTGGCTGTGCTGTGTCTATCAGACTCAGCACCCAGTCCCTTGAAGAGGTCTCATAGATAACTCCTTTCTTTGCTGAAATTTCCTGCCCCACTGATTTCTGGAAACTGGCGTCTGTATCTCAAGGTACGCAAGGAACAGAGTTATCATGAGGCTTTTCCCCTGCGTGCTACATCATTCTACTCACAACTCAGGCCCGATGTTCTCCTCAGCGTCCCTGCTACTGATCAAGTGTGTCACTAAGTTGCTTGATTGTAAGAGTGGAGGGATAAGCTAGGACTTATTGTTCGGAAAGAGTATAATTAAAATACGGTTGATGCCTGTGTATCCCCCAATATCTCAGTTTGGGGAGTTGCTCACTAAGTTTAAAATTTACCATTTGAGGGCTTCCCTGGTGGCGCAGTGGTTGGGAGTCCGCCTGCCGATGCAGGGGACGCGGGTTCGTGCCCCGGTCCGGGAAGATCCCACATGCCGCAGAGCGGCTGGGCCCGTGAGCCATGGCCGCTGAGCCTGCGCGTCCGGAGCCTGTGCTCCACAACAGGAGAGGCCACAACAATGAGAGGCCCGCGTACCTCAAAAAAGAAAAAAAGAAATGAAGTTTTGTTATATGCTACAAATGGATGAAATTTGAAAACATGATGCTCTGTGAAAGAAGCCGGACACACAAAAAACACCTATTGTATGATGTCATTTATATGAAATATCCAAAGCAGGCAAACCCAGAGAGACAGAATGTAGTTGAGTAGTTGCCAGAGGTTAGGGGGAACAGCAATGGAGAATGATGGCAAATGGATATGGGGCTTATTAGAATGCTCTAGAATTAGAGAGTGGTGATAAATATACAACACTGTGAGAATATTAAAAACCGTCACATTCTACCCAATAAAATGATAAACTTTATGGTCTGTGATTATATCTCAATAAAGCTGTTATTTAAAAAAAATAAACGCTGCATACAAAAACACTCAGTCACTTTATCATACAGAATTCATCAAGCATGTGGCTATAAGCTTCTTGTAGCATTTAAGAGCTTTTCAGCATCACGTTGGATGTATAGCGTTCTTTCTAGAGAAACCTACATTTAAGTCTTCGGAGAGTGAAGTAAAAATAAACTCTTGAAAAAATACGCTTTGGAAAAACAAATCTGTGTATTTCTTTTAATGTGTTTTGATTGAATTGAAATGGCTACCTGCAGAATTTTTCAAGGTTTAAGTCTTTCTTCATTCAAAATATCTTAAATGGAGTAGCTACTCTGTGCAGGATACCGAGCAAAGGTCAGCGTGAGAGCTGTTATCAAAGGAGAGCCCTTTCAGAGGAGGACCAGGCAAAGATAATGTTAGGACCTCACAAGGAAGGTGGCATATGCCCCGAGACTCCTGAAGTTTTAGTCCTGGGTCTCGTGCTCGGACGCCATTCCTGCTCTGGCCACAGCAAAAGTTGCTAACTAAGCTCTTTCCCACTTATGGCAAGGACTGCCTTAGAAATCTTTACGGAACCCTGCTCCACATGGACCCTATCATTCACTAATCACAAAAGTTGAAACTTATTTGGAGGCCAGATTCATCAGACCTCCTCATTATTAGGCTCCGTGAAGACACTTATTCATAATTTCAGTACTGATTTAGGACAAGAATCTGAGTCTCCTGATCTCTGTGCTTTTCCCTGTGAAATGTTACATATTAATAAGTAAAAGGTAAATGGTAGCCATATAGGACTTTAGAAGAGGAAAGAAATATGGGCCTGGAGATTGAGAACCCTTCACGGGTGGTACAGGGCTTGGAAAAATGAGAGGCAGCGAGAAAGCCATGCCAGGACCCAGCAAATGCATGAAAAAAAGGGCTGAGAATAAGGACAGAATTGGGGGGATACATAGGGTATATAGGCACCTACAAGATAAACCTTCAAGGGTATCAGTAGACTCCCCTATCCTTCAGAAATGTGCTCACTAGCTACTGGACTTGAAAATCAGCCATTTTAACCTTTGCACATCACCACTTGAAAAACAAATGACCTTGGGAAAAGCAACACATGGAATTCCTTCATTTTACAAGTATTTATTGAGCAATTAGAAAATGCCACATTCTGGGCTAGCTTGGGCACTCAATGAAGGGGGGAAAATGGCTTAGTTCCTGGGAGGCGCTTTGGGGAGGCCGACAGATGTCACGGGTTTTGTGAGGTTCAGGATGAGCACACTCCTCTCCCACCTTCTTCAGAATGGATCGTGTGCTGGGTGTGCATGGAGGAAAGGACATGAGCCTAAGTTGGAGTCAGAGGGCGGAGGGCATGGAAAGCCAAGCTGATACATTTGAACTTTATTTCATAAACCACAGAATGAAGATAGGACTTGTGAATGGAGTCTCCAGGACTTCTGCTAAGGAAGGAGCCCCCAGAATGATCTTGCCACAGTCTCTATTTCATTGAGGGACTACTTGACAGACAAGGCGATGGTTTGTCTGAGGCCACCCTGCTAGTGAGTAGGACCCCGGGCCTCTGATTCCTGGGCTTGCTGTACTACATGGTCCACATTAATTCCCAAATGCCTGATGGGTTGGAGCTAGAATTACAATGAGGTGCAATGTGACCTAGACAAAGCTGGCTCGTCACCATCATTGTCTGTTTATTTTATTTGCTTTGTACGTTCTGTCACAGCAAACAAGGGCTACAGCCAGCATATGAACTAACACGTGAGTGAGTCACGAAGGGACTCTCATCACCCCAAGGTGCCACTTCCCTTTGCCTCAGAGAACTGTTCAGTGAGCAGGGCGCTGGGCCTGAGCTTGAAGGGACCCAGCTGGATACAGAAAGGTGATGCCGTTGTCATGAACATCAAGATGCTACTCCCTGCTAGATGAGGGCATTCTCCTTAGCACAGAGATTCTGTGTTTTTGGTGAAGGTGAAGGTTTTGTTTCTTTTGGCCGTGCAGCTTGGGGGACCTTAGTTCCCCGATCAGAGATTGAACCTGCAGCCCCTGCAGTAAAAGCGTAGAGGCCTAACCACTGGACTGCCAGGGAATTCCCAGGACAGTTCTTGGAGCTGGTTTGAAGGGAGACTTTTGCGCCTGTAGAATGTTATGTTCTTCCATTTCTCCCAGAGCTCTGGCCCCATGGGTCGCCCCATCTAGGGGTGTATCTCCTTCAAGGAGAATGAATTAAAAATAGAACTTAGTGAAATACCAACCTGAGACCTTCAGGCAAAATTGGAAATAGCAATGAGACACGAGTATCTAGTTAACACAATTTAACACAATTAAAACGTTCCTCCCTGGAAGACAAGAGTCACTTACTTTTTTAAGCAGTAGATGAATCCTGATGCCTAAATTCACTGAAGCTAAGTAAGTGTCACCTTCAGCGAATCGAATGTAGGAAGACCCTGAATGGAGTCAATAGGTAAGGGTCACATGGTCATCTTCCAGAACATCGATCAGTGGCTCAAAGATGCAAGAATGATGATGTGAATGGGGCAATAATGGAGTAGACGGGAGGAAGGCAGTTGGTGGCTTGCTATTGACTCTGCAGCCATACGGAAACTGTCACCCAGGCCCTTAATTCATCAGAGATTTTGAAAAATGTGGCTGTCCTGAGATCTCTGAAGATTTCCAGTCAAATCCTCCTGGCACCCTCCACTTCGACCCTGCATTTCAGATGTTCAATTTAGACACCTCTTACTTCTAGTTTTGCTGCTGAACTCTTCACTCTGCCAATCCTGGTAAACTTCTTAAGAAAGCCAGCTTGTGTTTGTTAGAGTTTTGTAGGATCACAGGAGAACGAGGGCCCATCTCCTGCTCCCCAACCCATGACCTGCTCCTCTGAGTGCTTGGCCCATGCAACATCCATCCATTCCACCTGCCATCATTGTCTCCAATGAGCTGCCCTTCCCAGGAGACAAGGGAACCCACAACTCTGGTAACAGGATGCTGCCTGGCTATAAGAGATAGGATGGTACGCTAGATAGAAAGCCAAAGGAATTTCCTTTTCAATAAAGGAGGCAAAATTTACCTTCATTTTCTTCAATGTACAGCATTTACGCTATTTTGCCCTACCTATTTTCAGGAAAGATCTCTCCTGGGTGATGGTTAGCGACCTCACTCAGTTATTTCTATGCAGTGATTTACCCCAAAAGTAAATTGTTAAACAGATAAAACATTACTTTTCTGTATTGTCTAAATATTTTCAAGCTTCCTTGAAAGCTTGAAAAGCTGTCATTTTTGAAATGGCCGATGGTGTAAGTGAATAAAAGAATAAATGAATGACATAAAGCCAGAGAGTTAGTACTTCATCCACCCACCCTTACCTACTACGTGGATTTGTAATTAAATACCCAAGGGATTATTTAAGAAAGGTTTTAAAAGTGAGGTCAGTTTTGTTTTGTTTCAGGAATTTTGTCTGTTTATGTATGTATACATTTATGTATTTATACTGAAGTAGAGTTGATTTAGAATATCAGGTTAGTTTCAGGTGTAGAACATATTGATGGTTCAGTATTTTTACAAATTATACTCCGTTTAAACCCCTCGCTCCCCAGGGAGGATCGCCAAACCTGGGGTATCCCCCTGCTCTTCTGTGTGGGTTCTGACCTGGTCGCTTTCTTCCCTCCCTCCCTGATTCCATGCGAGTCTTTCTTTACAGCCTTGGCTGTATAGGAGTCTTTCTTCCGGTCTCCAATTTGTTTTCAATGAGAATTGTTCCACATGTAGATGTATTTTTGATGTGTTCATGAGGGGAAGTGAGCTTAGCGTTGTTCTACTCTGCCGTCTTGATTTTTATTTCTCCTGTCTTTTTTCCTCCCCACTTCCAAAAGCACCATGACATGTATGATTAATATGCTCAATATAGAGAAGTCAGTCTCAACAAGAATCGTAACTGATGTTTTTGTTTTCCGTTTGTCTGTGGCTGTTGTATATTTTTCTGTCAATATTATTTGAGAGCTTAAACCCTTTCAGTACTGACATTTGATCCACACTTCTGGATACAAAAAAAAAAAAAGTTTTCCTTAGTATTTTTTAACCTTGAGGTGCTTTATAAATTCAAATTTTAAATAACTTTTTACTTTAAAAAGCCATCAGAATGTGACAGCTCTAACTTCATATATTGGAGACCATGACCCACCTATGTAATCTATGTCAGTGACGGATTTTACAAGGTCCTGGGACTCCTGCTTTACAAGGCTTTGGGTGTCTTCAAAGAGTTGCTCGTGAGATGGACCTAAGACCACCATAGCTAATGTCACTGCCATGGGGAGCCACTAGAGTTTGGATTTATGTGAATGGTTCCCCTTTATTCCTTCACAATAAAAAGAGTCCCAGTAAGCCTTCACTCAACAAATATTTATTACTTTTTAAAAAAAAAACGAAATTTATTCAGAGCCTAGTTTGAGCCAGGTTCTAAGTTCAGCACTGGAGAAATAAGAATAAAAGTAGGGTTATAGGATTAATAGGAATTCACGTGGATTGGCTATATATTGACCCTGAATTGAACTACAGCCCTGATGCCATCTGCCAAATTCCAACGTGGTGGGTCTTTCTGGAGCTGACCACTTATTTTTCCTGGTGTATGAACTCCAGTTGAATTATAAAAATCTCCACCCTTTGGACACCTGCTCATTCTTCCAGAAGAATGCTGTAGAATCCCAGAAACCTCTCAGTTGAAAACAATTTTTCCTTGAGAGGGCATTATTTCTACAAGATTATGACAATTGCTGTAGTTCTTTTCTTTAGAAAAGAAGTGGATCAGTCTTTGTCCTCTTTAAACTTTTAAAGTGATAAAAATCATCTGCAAGCAGAGCTGTAGATGTCAAGTGAAAGTTTCACAGATAAAAATAGAAAACTTTTCTCCCCCTTCATCTCCAGATCCAAAGAGGCTGAGAAGTCTAGAAGCATCTTATAACCCACATGCACCTTCCATTGCAAAGGAGGTATGATTGCATAAAAAGAATCTGTCTCTTTGAAAATTCATGAAAAATCTATTTCTCTAGAAATGTCCTATGGCATATATGTTAGGGTGGTCTGCCCTGGGAAGCAAAAGGGGTAAAGGGAAGAAAGGCTGATGAAACAGAGAGCAAAGAATAAGAACTGAAAACATGAAAAGATAATGACAAACACAAAGAAGGGAAGCAATAGGGTAAATCGGTAATTACAGGGATAAGACAATTTTTTTAAATTGTCTTATCCCTGTGTCACCTACTATTCCTTGATCTTACTTTTTAGTGCGGCAATATTTTAAGTGAGATAAAAAACACTTTAAATCATGTAGTGTGTTAGGCAGCTTCACAGAAGGCTTGCTTTTTGAGAATAAGGTAGCAAAACATTGTGGCAGAGAAAAGCTTTTATGAAAGGTTCCCTTTGTGTTGATTGAGGTCTGCAAATCTGCCCCAACAGAAGGGTTTGCAAGTGAATTATCCGCAGTCAACTCGCTGAGTCAAGAAATGGTTTGTCATTTCATCCTGATTTTTAAAAATTAAACCTAATGTTTAAACCCCAATCCTAGAATGATCAAATAAAGTTTGTCCATTGGTGACTTAAGGAGCAGAATTCAATGGCTGGGACTCAGCCATTGGGTTGAGTGACTCAGCCACTGTAGTTCTCTACAGTGAGAACTGAGCTACAGTGAGAATAAAAAAAAACAAAAAGTCTGGTGGATTGGGTGAGGGATTCGTTATTAATTCTAATGAAAATAATACTGTTTCCAGAATAGTTTTACAGTAATTTCAAGGAAACTAACTTTTTACAAATGGGTGATAGCATCACTAGAGACCCACATGTAATAGTTATGAGAACTAACATGTAATAGTTATGAGAACTAACTAAGATATCGTTAGGAAATTCAAGCTGAGCTTCACTTGGACAGAATGAGTGAAGCGTGAAAATGACACAAAGGATGTTAAAGTTTAAAATCCTTTCAAAGATGCTATTTTTAGAAATATGAGACAACTTGATTCTCCTTTCCCACCCAGGCCAGCACTGAGTACTGGCCACTCTGGAGCACACTGGGAGGGTGTGTGCTCTAGTTATCAGCCCTAGTTATCTGGTGGAGATTCACCAAGCCTGTGAGTAACTAAAGGAGAGAACTCCTGCCATGCGCTGGAAGGACCATAAGAAAACCAGTTCACCTTGGTCACCTTTTAATGGACACGAAGCCCAGCTGCTGGTCCCAGGGTCTGGGCTAAGGCAACGTGTCTTGTTCTTCAGTACCAGCGGGCATCTTAGTCACATGGCTGGTCACATGTAAAGATGTCCAGTCCGATCCAAAGTAATTTGCCCAAATCCATCCTCTACACATCTCCTCTTCCAGTCTACTGACCGGGGGGTGAGGGGGAGAGGTACTGATCATGTTTCCAAGGCTTTATTTTTGCCTCTTGTAGTTTATTTTTCAGTGCCCACTTCTTTCTTCAATCTTCCCTTTTATTCCTAGGTTGTGATTGTGAGATCCTTTCCCATCAGTTTCTCTGAATGTCCCCTGGGACGTTTTACCTCCAAGGCTCTGGGTGACTCCTGTCAATTGTACCCCAGTCTCTAGATGAGCACATTCAGCCCCTGCCTCCACTTAGATGTGTGGTTTTACAAAGAAAAGAGGGTCTGAGAAATCCGGAGTCACCTTAAAATTATTCTTTTCATCATAGACAAGACAATGACCATGTAGCCTGTAACGCACACATGAGTGTTCAGATTTGGAAGTTCTCCTGAGTCTGTCAGCCTCTGCTCCTACCCACAGCCATGATCTTCCTAGCTCTCCCCTGACAAAGTGTCACCTACTGCCCACGTGAAGACCCCTGAGAGGATGAGGGACTTGCTCTGCATAGCAACACTCAGTGTGTGTGCGGGGATCTCTGAGCTGTGAGTCCCCTCCGGTCCCGCTCTTTTCTGAGTGAGATCTGCCTCCCAGTAAGTATCACCCCTGGGGCTGAGCTGACTTTCCAGAGAGCTTGAGGAAATAAGTTCCAACCCACTTCTGAATAATCACTCTTCCCATATTTGAAAATCATAGCAAAATTTCCCCTGTTTTTCAAACATCATTGTATGTGTAGATTTGTGGTTCTAATGACAGCCTCCTAAAGATACGGGTTTTGTCAAGGTTCCTCTTAAGGCATTTGTTCCAGAAACAAACATGCTCCTTGTGAAGAGAAGAAGTGAGCACATATGGCTTTGCCTCAAGACTCTGTACTTCATTTCTCATGGCTAGATTATGAATAGATGAAGGACAGAGATCCTGTTTGATTTTCTGTATGCACAGGGTTTAACACTGGACTTGACCTAGATTTTTTCTGAATAATTGAATGAATAAATAACAGCAACCTTACTCTATTGACTTAATTTGCACTTGCATTTCAGCTAAAATGTGCACGTATTTTATATTCATTAGTCCTATTATTTCAGATCTCCTCAACCAAAACTTGGGTTATTGATTTCTTGGACCTAAGGTGTGGCATATTCCATTTATTACATTACAGTTTAACATTTTAGATTTGATCTAATGGACTGTGTCTTTTGCTTCCGAATTCTTGAACACTTTTCAATGGCTGGACAATTGTGTGCTAACTACTTCATGGTGTCCCTTTTCCCACCATTCCACTGAAGGAAGGAGGACCTGACACAGGTTATATTGCAGTGTGTTCCTGGAGAGATTTGATAGCTGGAGAACCCTGCGTTGTCTTTCATTTTATTAGCCACATCCCCACTCTTGGGAATCCTGCCTTTTCCTTACGTTTTCCATGTGAACCTACAAACAACACCTTCTTAAAGGTGAGTTCCAAACTCACTTCTTGGAGTTGCATGGTCACGTAAAGGTAGAAAGTTGCTCTATTAGCCACAGCATAACTAGCAAAAGTGAGACCTAATGCAGAAAAGTCATGAGGACCCACAGACCACAAAATTGTGAGACATTTTCTCTCCTGTGAGCAGGGGATTTAGACTTGGTTATGAAAGAATGTGGTATTGAGAGAGGCCATGATTTTTTTTCCATTTTTATTGAGATATAATTGACATATAACTTTATAATTGTTTAAAGTATAAAACATAATATTGTATATGGTAATGTATATGTTGTGAAATGATGACTTTGGGGTTTTTTCTTCTCCCTCTCTCCCTCTCATCACTGGCAAGAGCACAGGGGCTTCTCTGAAACTCCCAAGGCAGCTGCTGACTTGTACATGTGCCCCTCGTGTCTTACTGACAAGAAAATAGACCAAAGCCAAGTGTTGTCCATGGACCAGAAGCGTCAGCATCACCTGGGACCTTGGGAGAAATGCAGAAGCATGAGCTCCAGCCCAGACCTGCTGAACCCGAGTCTTGATGCTATCAACATCCACCAGTGATTTCCCTGCCTATAAAACTGAGAAGAAATTAAGCCATAGAAACGGGACCTGGAATAACCCAAGAAACTTAAAAAATACTGATACCTGTGTTCTGCCCCTATACAATTCTGACTTAATTTGTTTGGTCTGTGACCTGGCCAGTGGACTTTTTAAAAAAAGAAGTCTCCCCCACGTGCAGCAAAGTTTGAGAACCATTGTCACCCACAGCATAGTTTCTGTAGACCTACATGTTACCACAGGGGGTTCCCAAAACTCCTAAGCTGCTGAGGGATTGAATCTGTGCTTCCTGGTAGATTCCTGACATGAAAATGTACAAGTGCTGTGATTCACGATCTTGGCTGCATGTTGGAATCACCTGGGGACCTTCAAAAATACTGATGCCTGGGTCCCACCCGTGAAGAAGCTGAGCTACTCGGTCCAGGTGTGAACACCAGGACTTTAATGTCCTCCCAGGTGACTGCAGCCAAGACAGGGCCTCCCTGGACCAGATTCTAAAGGCCATAGAGCTCACATCACTTGCCCTAGTCACTCCTCACTGCCTTCCTCTTACCGATCTCCATCCCCTGCTAAATTTTCACAGGGACTGACGACATGACAGACTCGAATGAAGAAACTGCTACAGAGACTTTGTCTCCATCTGGAGTAAGTTGGGCGCTCAGTTCATGAGGCCTGACGGAAGGCGTTGGCTGCCAGGCGTGGTTCCCACCAGCTATTTGACTTGTTGGGCATCCTATACATCATGCCCAGATTTCTTTCTTCTATTGACTGTCTTATATCTATACAGTCAGTTCTGTAACTGCAGAACATAACTGGAATATTAACCGAAGAAGAAGCCCTGTCTCACTCCTGTTTTTCTGCTCTCACTTAGGCTCTCTAGCTACGATCTGTGTGAGGAGAAGCTGGCAGCTTGTAGGGACTCAGCCTTTGTGTGTTTCACACCAGGTAGTTGGTTTCAGATAGAAGCTCCTTCCTTTCCCATGTTGTGTCTAGGGAGCTACATCTAGTCACCAGGGATCAGGAAGGAAGGGAATAGCTTCTCCACTCAGTAGATCTCAAAGAGGCCTTTAAAAAGTCGTTAACTGAAGGGGTTTGTGGGACCACCCCAAAGGAGTAGAGAGCCGAGGTAAGAGGATGGAGGGTATGGCAACCCATCCTACACCCACTTCTGGGAAATGCACATGAAATAGCTAATACCCCGTAAGCCTCAGAAAGGAGGTGTCAGCCATGGACCTCCTTGTCACTTGTTTGCTTTTTTCTTCCCACTTCCTAAACTTCTTCCCCTAAACTTTTCCTACACTTTTTCATTCACGTCCCCGTTGTCCATTTTTTCTTTTGGGAACCACCAGATTTACCAAGAACATGAGGAAATCTTAGTCTCCATCTCTCTCTCCTTTTTTAAAAATTTTATTTTATTGAGGTATAGTTGATTAACAATATTGTGTTAGTTTCAGGTGTACAGCAAAGTGATTCAGTTATACACATAGACATATTCATTCTTTTTCAGATTCCTCTCCCATTTATGTTATTACCGAATATTGAGTACAGTTCCCTGTGCTATACAGTAGGTCCTTGTTGGTTATCTATTTTATATATAGTAGCATGTGTATGTTAATCCTAGCTCCTAATTTATCCCTTCTCCCCACATCTCTCTCTCCTAGTGTCCTGTAAGTTTTATAATCTTTATAATTTGGACATTGGTTGTCAGTCCTTTTTCTCCTCTGCCTAGTTGCTGTTGCTCTGGTCTTGGTGTCCAAGACACACAGCAAAGAGGTTGATCTCAGCTCCCATGCATTCAGGGTGGGGAAGTACAGAAGAGGGGAGGGAAAGAATGAGAAGGTTGTTCTTCTCCAAGAAATGGATGGTTCTCTCCAGGAGTATCTAAATTCAAACACACCACATGACAGCAAAGTTTAATTTCCTTCCTGGATTCTCAAGTCCGGACAACATGAAACAAAACCAAACCAAACCCAAAAGGCCAACCAAACAAAAAACCCACAACTGTTCCTCATATTAACTTTGACTTTCTTTCTTATGAACTAATAGCTTGACCTTATAATTCCTAAGAAACCATTTACCACTTTCCCTGAGTTCTATTGAAAAGCATCCCAAATTGCCATGACGATGAGACTTTCTAAACCCAAATCTCAAATCCCTAAGCCCTGGAAGAGGCTCAGTCAACACCACAGAATGTTAGTCATCTAGAGTTTCTAACTAAAGGAAGGAATTACATGCTTCAGATTATCTGGAAATTGTGAGATACTGAGACACAAACACATCAGACATAAACAGATAACATTGTCAGTTTGGCTTAAAAATGAAACCTCTATTCCAAAGTAATAACTGAGGAACTCTGTATGTATATCGGTGCATGTTAAACATTGATACTCAGAAGCTATTTATATCAGCCATAAAACATTTTAAAAATATCAGTAAATGGCCTATATCTTTCCTATCTACAATAGAGTTGGGATAAAATCTCAAAATGTAACTATTTTATTTTGAAATTTAGCCGTTCTTTTTAGGTTGGTAATATGATCTTGTCCATTAATCCAGGCTTTTGAGACTATATTTCAACTTCTAATCCTAATATTTTGACATAGAACCACACTCCCAGAGTAGGAGAGAAAGAATTTGGCTTCAATTCTTTTCCTAAAAGCATGACTCCTGGTTTCCTATTTCTATAATGGGATTTGGGGGGGAAAGTTTGAAAGGTACCATTATTTTCTTCTAGTGATCATATTTTATGTCACAGATATTTGTCAAGCCTTCATTACACCATGGCTCCCTTTTTATTCTGTACATAATGTAAAAAAAAAAAAAAACATCAAGGGAGAATTGACACTTTCCATGAGTTTATCCTGAGGCTGGAATTCATGTACATCATATCAATGATATTTTAG
The DNA here is from genome assembly GCF_964374135.1 of Grampus griseus. Taxonomy (NCBI): domain Eukaryota; kingdom Metazoa; phylum Chordata; class Mammalia; order Artiodactyla; family Delphinidae; genus Grampus; species Grampus griseus. The sequence continues at coordinate 382,814 of NC_138998.1, forward strand.
TAGTACACTGGGTACAGTAAATTCCATGGCTGAGAACAATGAAAATTGATAATGTTTCTGTTCAAAAGAAAGTTAAATGGGAAAAAATTGCTGTCTCTTTCTTTCTGCAAGAATCCTTTGATTTAATTTACATTCTTTGAGTATGACAATTTGTTTTAAAGGCACACGAGCATTTCCTGCATGACAACATAGACCCATTCAGCCACATTTTTGCTTCCTTCTTCTGGAAACAGGGTGCAAGAAATGTGGAGGCCAGCCTCCAATGAGATAGCACAGGAGTCAGTTCACCCTCCTCACTCCTGGCTGACTCCTTGCTTTCCTCTCCTTCCCTTTTCAGACTCAGTCTAATCCCCACCTTCTTCAAGGAGCCATCACCAGCTCTTCCTTCCCAGTTACTGTCTCTTCAGATTGACTGTAGTCTCCTGAAGTTTAGGGACCTTGTTTCATAATTCTCACACGCTTACAGCGTGTTAGGTACACGGCAAATTCAGTTGACTTTTGCATTGAATCAATAACTCATTCAACACATGTTTGTGGAGAGTCCTCTGAATGTGAGAATTCCTCTAAGTACAGGGAAGGCAACAGGAGACAGCACAGTCCCTACACCTTATTTAGTAGAATGGTTGAAACTTCAGGAAGAAGTATCCCTTAGGGAGCTGTAGCAACCAGCAACAGGAGATGTACCATCTCCACTTCTGTCCTCTAAGAACTCTTTACACTCAAGCTTCGCTGGGGGTATAAGTTCAGGCTCACAGAGCAGGAAGGTGTCAGGATGCTGAGACACAGCCTGGCATGTGGGTGTGGTCCTGTCAGATCACAGTGGGGCAAGACGCCCTAGAAATGTTGAGATAATTATCATGGATGGAATCTGACTTTTCATTCCTGTGTCCTTTACATTATGGGTCACGTCGAGGAGGAATCAATCATGCAGGCACCTTGATTTCTCCCCAACTGTGGTGCTCACTCCTCTCCTTTGGCCCCAGTATTCAAATGTCAGCTCTGGGTAATGACAGATAGAGGATGAGCACCTCTATGTCTTAGAGAAGGGCAACTTTATTAAAGGGGTTTCTAAGAGGCTGAGAGCAATTCTAGGGTTTCTTTTTCTCAAAAACTATGACATTATTTACCATTTATTACTTGCAGTGTGCTAGGTATTTGTTTTCATTGTCTCCTCTTTATCACATTGTGGAGAGAAATTCCTACCTTGTAGGGATGGCCAAACAGAAGACATCCAACAATGGGCAGATCAGGTTGACATATATTTATTAGTCACATGTACTCACAGCCCAGGGAGGAGAACACTGCATGTGTGCAGAGTTAAATAGGGGTTGCACTAAGAACAGAGTAAACAGACAAGGGCTGTGGAGGCAGGCTTTGTAGTACCAGTGAGACATGCTGGGACCTGGGACCTGGGCCTCTTGGCTGCAGTGCTTGCACCTGGGCAAACTTCTCCAGCAACAAAATACAAAGAAACTACGAGGGACTAAAAATAACTGCGTGCATGCACAGCTGGGGCAAATTATGCACAAGATACAAAAAGACCAACTGCCACTTCTGAAGAGCCTGGAGCAAAAAGCAGGGCACTGCGCATGCCCCCTGCACACGACACCACCAAAGGGGCGGGCAGACCACCTAAGGCACCCCTCCCACCTGACACCTGGACCCGCCCCTACCCTCACCCCATATAAGGAATCAGCTCACTCCCCTTGGGGAGTGAGCAAGGGAACCTGTTACTTGTTCTCACTCCCTCCTGCTGAAGCAGGGGCCCCAATAAAGCCTGCCTGAATTTCTCAGCTGGCCTCATCAATTTCTATCGATTAAGGAGGCCAAGAACGCTGGCTGTTATCACCAAGAAGGTGGGGAACCCCTGCTTCCCACAGGAAGAAGTGATTGGCTTGTAGGAATAATTCTATGGGCTGGCAGGAAACTGAAGCCTGCTATTCAGGGGTAAGCAAGGACCGTGACAGGCTCCTGAGATAAGGAGAGTTGTTTGGCCTGGGGAACTCATCCATGGGAGCAGAGTGGTGGGGAGGGGAATTAGTAGTTAAGCCATTCATGCCCCTCCCAATTTCACCAGCTGTCAAAGCAGCACATAATATTGAAATTTACTTATTCTTAGGTCTTATATCTCAGTATTATAGCTTGACACACAATATCTCATTTAACCTACATAATAACTCCTGTAGTTACTCTTATTTCTTCTTACTTTACAGTAAAGAACTGAAGTTCATAGAATTTAAGTCACCTCAGGTGACTTCTCAGGAAATGGAAAATCCAAGATTCAAAGCTGGATATTACACTACGGCTGTGATATATACAGTGATACAGCTTTGAGGGATTCTTTGCTAATAAGGAATACCAGGCCATACTTCCAACCAAGAACACATTTTGACACCATGATGTGAACGAGAAAGTGAAGGGGAGATCCTTGATGCTTCTGCCATTGTACATAATGTCTTCTCAGGGAGCTGCAGCCCCAATGATGGGAAGCCTTTGGATACAGTGAATACCTTGGTCCTTAAGCAAAGTGCTAATTATCTTATAAAACCTCCACTCCATTCCCCATGGGTTCAGTGTCCTCTGAGTTTTATGAAGTTTGCAGGCCAATCTCAGGGAGACACTTTAAAATGTAGACACGTGACTTGGAATGATTCTAATCAACTTTATCTATGGTGAATTTTGGAAATGAGCTGAATATTTACTGATATTCATACCTACAGTTATTTGCTTTTTATATGAGAATCAGATTGAACACAGTAGAGTGACATTTTGATATTGATGAAAGGTTTGCCCAAAGAATTTTACAAAGTAAGGGCATGGCTTTTTTCTATGCACAACACACGCATAGTTTATTTCCCCTTGAAATGAAGTGTGTCCCCCAGTCTTAGAATACAGTAGAACTGACCTATTTCTCCCCACTGATCCTGGGGACCATTCACTTATAGCAGTAGGAAGATTCCTTTAGGGCACCTTTTTTGCTCATCCCTATTGGTGTACTTTTAGGATTGTTTCTTAGGGTTTGTAGTAGTCAGCTATAGTGACATAATACCTCATAGCAAACAACCAAAAAATTTGTGCCTTAAAGGAGAGTTATGGACTGAATTGTGTCCCCTTAAAATCCATATGTAGAAACCCTAACCCCCAATGTGATGGTATCAAGAGGTGGGGCCTTCGGGACATAGGATCAGATGACATCACGAGGGCCAAGCCCTCACGAATGGGATTAGTGCTGTTATAAGAATCCTGAAAGGTCCTGCTTCTCTCTGCTCTCTGCTATGTGAGGATACAACGAGAGGATGGCCATCTGTGAACCATGAAGTGGGTTCCCACCAAACACTGACTCTGTCAGCACCTTGATCTTGGACTTCCTGGAGTCCAGAACTGTGAGGAATAACAAACTGTGTTTGTTTTTTAAGGCAACCTGTCCACGGTGTTCTGTTACAGCAGGCTGAACAGATTAAGACAAGGAGGAAACATTTATTTCTCGTGCTTTTAGTTCTGACAGTCAGCAGGGGTGACTCTGCTTTAAGCTACTGGAAGATCTGCTTCAGGAAGTTTAGGGAGTCTGCTTCACGGGTCTTTCATCTTCTTTGGGCCAGTGGCTACCTGACACATGTTTTTCTCATGATGAGTAGCCGGAGCACAGGAGGGTGAGTGCAAGTATTTGATGTCTTTTAAGGCCTAGACTAAATCAGCACACTGTTCATTCTTTCCAGAAAGAGGTAGTGCTGGTCACATGGCCGCAGATAAGATGTGACGGTAGCATGGTCCGATGTACCACAGGAGTATTTGTTTTCTTCCTATTGGTTTTTTAAATTGGGCCTTCTGAATAATATATTATGTATATGAAAGGCCACTTCAAAGTGTCATTTAGTTTAGGCAGAGCTAAAACTCCAGGAAAAGGAAGAATAAAATCATACAGGGACTGCTTCATCCCCCCAAATGCTTATTTTTTTTACTTTCGATTTTTTTTAGATGGATCACTAAGTTGTGTTTTGACGATATCTCTCCTGTTTAGGAAAAATGAGAAACTAAATTTACTACATACTTTCCCAAGGAAAAGAGTGTGTTATGGCTAACAGCATCCAATCTGTCATGGAGAAGAGCAATTGGAACATTAATAAATTGGGATTCAGCACGTACCCACAATGTAATACACTGTAATTTATTATCTTAAGACCTTTTACCTTAACTCCAGCTGTCAACTCTCAGAATGGTTGGCACTTTCTCAGTACTGACACGTACTGTAATATAGGTGAAAATCAAATATTCCTGTAGTTATTAAATTGTATAGTCTGTTCCTTATGATGGACAAGAGTTATTAAATCCTGGCAGCTTGGTTAAGATATACAAATTGTTAACTTGGATAAAGTCCAATGTCGCTTAATTCACAAAATGTCCAGCTAGGCCTCCCCATGACAGGCGGTAGCTAATTTCAAGAGTGACGACACAGGCTTGGAATGACGTATACTGATACAAGAAGAGGCAGCCTAGCCCTCTGTGTATGAGAAGACTGAGGTTATGGTTCCTATTCTGCCTAACTCAATCGTGGGACCTGGTGAGTCACTAAAGGCTGTTGGGTATAAATCCTTACGTAGAGAATGAGGATAATAATTATATATAAGGTTCTCAGGCTTAAAAGAATTAACCCACGTGTTAATTATCATGAGGATGACAAACATGGAGACACGTGTTCGCCTGGCATGGAGCAGTAATGTGAGGCTGCCGCTGGAGTCCGATCATGGTACTGAAATCCCTGCTGTATCTTGGAGAAGTCGTGGCCTCAGTGTGTTAATTGCTCTCTCCATGCTGCTGTTGTGAACTATTATGTGAACCATAATAGTTTCTACTTCAGGGACTTCCCTGGTGGCGCAGTGGTTAAGAATCCGCCTGCCAATGCAGGGGACATGAGTTTGAGCCCTGGTCCCGGAAGATCCCACATGCCTTGGAACAACTAAGCCCATGTGTCACAACTACTGAGCCCATGTGACACAACTACTGAGCCCGCATCTAGAGCCCCTGCTCTGCAACAAGAGAAGCCACCGCAATGAGAAACCCACGCACCGCAACGGTGCCCCTGCTCACTGCAACTAGAGAAAGCCTGCACGCAGCAACGAAGACCCAATGCAGCCATAAATTAATTAATTAATTTTAAAAAATAGTATTTACTTCAGAAGGTTGCTCTGAAGAGTAACCAAGGAAGGCCAGGAAGTGCTCAGCATGATACCTAGCACATAGTAGTTGTTTAATAAATGTTATTAGCTGACAGTGATAAATTTCCATTACTTTATGGTAGATGTTAAATTTCTGCAACACAGAAGGGTCCCAGGGACAATTTTCTTATATTGAGTCTCAAAAACGTTGCAGTTAATCTTATTTTTTGGCAACTAGGTTTACCTTTTTAATAGAGCATTTTCTTATTGGCCTTTTAGACTCCATGAGATGCCATTTGAGTGGCGTGGGTGAGGTGAAGGTATAGGCATCTCATACTCTACTCTCCTGAATGAAATACAGAGGTTGCCCAGGTCTCCCAAGAAGCAGGTCCCCACGTGTGTGGTAGGAGCTAAAAAGACAGAGATTCCAGCTGGTTGCAGCTCTCAGGTCAAGTGTTTGTTAGACAAGGAATTTAATAAACTGCGTTAGCCAGAGCTCAGTCATCTCCCTGCAAGGTGACAAGCAGTTACAGCTCTTGATTTAAAGCCTTCATTAAAAGAGGTCTTCAAACGAAATGAACTTCATCCTTTTATGACAAACAGGAAAAATGTAAGACCATTAAATCTGTGATGCAGTTGAAATCAAACCTATTTTTGGCTACATCAGGTTGAACGTGAGAGTGAAATCATGTGGCCCGGCTAGGATAATTAGGCTGGTTTTCTGAGGCCTCTTCATTGATTCCATTATTTTCATGTATAATCATTCGACTTTAGGATTGGAGCACGACCCCAGCAGTAACAACTATGACGACGATAGTGACCATGACGACGGTGACCACGATCATCTCCCTAACGTCTCTCCAAGTCACTGAAACTCCATCTCCACTGCCACATCTCTGCCCAATTCATCAGCGTGTTCTACCTGGATCTGGTGCAATAAATACCTGGGCTCTTCATCCGCAATCATCCTACCGCTCCTGACAATTCATTCTGACCACTTCTGCCAGGTATCTTCCAGAAATGCAAAAATTGACTACCCTCTCATCTGGGCTTGAACGACGATCCCACAACATGCAGTGCGAGTTTCCAGGAACTTCAAGATGGGAAAGGCAGAAGCCTAGTGGGTTTGGGGGATAGAGGCAAGAGATCTGTCGCCTCTGCTGGCTGCATTGATGCTGTGATAGCCTTTAGGTGGCCCCCTCTGACTGACCAAGATCATACGGAAGGGAGTCTCTAAGCCCAGGCAAGATGAGCTTTGACAGATCTATGAAGGCCTGGGAGTCGTCAACCCATTCCTCCGGCAGATGCAAGAGAGAAATAAAAGTATTTCCTGCATATCAAACAAACTTCCAGTACTCCAACCAAGCTCCTCAGGAAAAGCTTCACGTTATAACTCCCTTAGTTTAAGTTAAGTTCCGGGAAGAAATTTGGTTTGGAGAGAGTGTCCATTCATTCAACAAACTCCAGATATTTAATGATAGAAAATAAATTGTCTGACTTGATCTGAGTTACTCCCAACCCTGTACATTGTAAAACTGTGTAACTCAAATCTCTCCTTTTTTCCTCAATGCATTTTGTTGAGTATACAGATGCTTATATATGTATAACTGAACCACTTTGCTGTACACCTGAAACTAACACAACATTGTTAATCAACTACACTCCAATATAAAATAAAAATTAAAATAAATAAATAAATAAAGGTTGAAGTTAAAAGAGTGATGCCAAAGGAGAGAGCTGAGCAAAGAAGCTGTTACATGGAATATTTAGAAGGGAAGATGCCATGTGCCTCAGATAATAGTTCGTTTCAAAAACCTTACAGCTCTAAAATAAGTTGCTCTCCATGTAACGTAAACATGTGCAAGGGTTTGGAAATTAAAGAGCATGTTGGGATCAAAACCAGAGTGTGCACATTGGGCCTTTTTCTATATAGCCAGCCGTGAGCTTCAGGAAGCTCTTTCCACACCCTGGCATCATTCCTATAGGCTGATGGGAAGAGTATTTCCTTTCAGTTTTGGCCCTGAAGGGGTCCTGTAGCCTGTTATTTGTGTAAAAAAAGAAGAATTAATTTTCCCCTCCAATGGTTTATATATTCCAATTCATGGCAATTTAAAACATTAGGTTTTTTTAAGCACTTGCACTATGGCACTGTGAACTGGAAATATACAGGCAGGGAAAGGGTTTAACCTAGGATGTGCTTTTAACTCTACGTATGTGGAGAATTACAAACTAAAATGTGGGAATTGAACTTGGCCACATCTGGACAAGACCAGGACTATACGTCAACACATTTCAGAGGTTTTCTTCCCTTGACAGGTACTTTCACTCGACTAATGTAATTGGGCAGTAGGAAAATAAGCTCTTATTCCTAAGAATATACAGATTATTTTGGAAGAAGCAATCTGAAATGGATTTGGGGATTTATGAAAGATTTTCTAAAATGAATGTGTTTCACACACTCAGATAACACAATTAATTTATTGACTATTTTAAAGGTTATCTTAGCAAAGCCTTGATTTTTCTACTCTTTAGGGAGAAAAGAAAGCGTATTCTGTTAGTCATCTTTCCATGGTAATACTCACAGAGATATATTATAAGGTTGTCCTCCAGGGGGTGTTAAATCTTCAGCAAAGCTCCAGTGTTGCTGAAAGGCGTTCAAATCCAGTTAGCACAGGCAGACAACGTGGCTTCCTCCTCGCGGGGATGCAGGAGTTCTAGGGCCCACATCCTGAATTTCACATCTCAGCCTTCTACACGAGACCTCATACTTTTTAGTAAGGCTAACGCAGGCATGAAAAGCCGGTGGCCGTGAGGTGCGTGCCACGAGCCCAGCTGTATGCTCTGAATGTCAGATGGCAAATCTTGGGCTGGCTGATCCTCAGGGTTCACACTGCTAAACATTTCAAGACACTATTGTTATGGATAGAAACCATGGTGCTTTCCAAGGGCAGAAGTGTGATTCCTGAAGGCCCAAAGGTAACCTCATATGAGCTGGAGAAGGCTATGTCCGTCAAAATGGCAAAGGATCCTTCCTTCCTACTTATTCCCCTCAAAGGGCTATTTTTGCTGTTATTCCTTAATGAAACCATCACTTGGGAGTCTGCAAACCTCTAGGTCTGGCAAACCAGCAACTTGAAGTGGTAAAAGTCTACGACTGCAAAGCATACAGTATAGCAGCTAAGAGGTCCGTTGGTTCTGCAGTTGACGGACAGGGTTTCAATATCTGCAATACTTCTTACAAGCTTATAATACTTCTCTATAATAATCCTCATCCTGAATTAACTACTTAAACTCCTGCGTCTCTGACTCGTCATTCACAGAAGACTATCTCATAGGGTAAATGGTAGGATTAACCAAGACAACCCAAAGAAAGTGCTTGCTGTATAGTAAGTGTTCCATAAACAGTATTGTTACTTTTATTCGTTAGTCTGGGGTCGAGTCCCCATGCTGTGGCTCCAGCCCTTTTCTCGCTTCCTGTTACATAGAACCCTTCGTCCCCCACACCTCCCTACTTTTATCCCTGTGTTCTGCTTCCTTTACCTTCCTCACCTACAGCATCTGATGAGATCCCACCCAAGTCTCAAGGATGACCTTAACTGCAGCTTAAACCCAAAGAAACACAATTCCCTCCTCCAAGCACCAAATGAGCTTTCTCCTATCTCTGAACAATATCAGGGACAGGCTATCTTGATACACAGGTGTTTGCATTTGTCAAATATATGGAACTGTACACTTAACACGGGTGCATTTTTTAATATGCAAATTATACCTCTAGCAGCCAACCCAGTCAGAACATAATGAGAAGACCTCAGTCTTTGGAGTCAGGGAGACTTGGTTCAAGTTTGAGTTCTGTTACTTTCTACTTGGCAGGTCACTGGACTTCTTTCGCCCACGGCTTCCTCCTCGCAGATGGGGTGGTTGTCACTTTCTCCTCTGGGAGTCAGGGTTTGGAGTCATAGTATACAAATGCCTTGCACCATGCTCGCACACAGTTGATGCTACGTGATTATTAAGACCTTCCTTTTTGGCATGGCTATTTCTATGTTGGTCACACACCTCTGTCCACCAGAAGGTAATCTTGAGGACAGAATATGTGCTCCTTTTTTTTTTCCCATGTGTCTAGCATAGAGTAGAAGTAGTGTGTTTTGCTAAACACGCCGACTTTTAGGTAGCAAACACCTAGAGACATCCCAATTTACGCCTCTGCAGGTTGCCATGCTATGTACTGTCACTTAAGTTTGCTAAGGCTTAGTATTTTGAAGTCTGACAGGTATTTTACTCGGCTGATAACTCAGGTATGGCGCCCCAGTGTACAATAGAACTTAATAACATCTCTCATTGTGATCATTCTTTAGGTTCACAAGAGTTGTCTGTTTCTCTTTAAAGCAATGGAATGACTGTATCGTTTTCGGGACCAATAAGTCACTCTGTTTTTCATGGTTCAAAGTTAGGCTTTTATTTGGTTTCAAATTAAAAAAATAAATTTCATTATTAAATACTGAGATGGATAGAACTAAGGTTCAGGGAAGTAGCTGACTCAGGAATATACCACCAGGAGTACAACGGAGGGGTGGATTACCGAAACGCAAATGATTTATGCTGTCATGTTTGTTAAAAGTTCAACAGTGGCAGGATTCAAAAGAAACTGAGATACAAAGTTTCAAATGTTTACAATGGATGAGAGAAGTAAACCACTTATTCTACTGCAATCCCAAACGGATTTCTTTTTCCATGCCAGTCAGTGCGGACACTACACCACTGTACTAATATCGTCGGGTTCGTCGGCTTTCTTTTGCCTGCTCGGCAGGGATTTCAAGTATTCGAGGTGTCTTCGCGCATCTTCCTGATTTTGCCTCACGTAATACACCACATACGAGATCACCATGGTGAACCAGCCAAACATGGTGACCAGCATGGCATAATCAGTCGTTTTTTTAGGGAGGTTACAAAGGTCAGCATCATTGGCAGCGTTGAGGAACGGTCTCCCGGCGTGTTCGTCCAGCACGGAGGTCTTGCAGATCACATTGTGGGCTGTCTCGTGATTGGACACCATGCCCCTCAGAACTTGCTGGAGCGTACAGTCGCAGTGCCAGGGGTTGTTGGCAATCCTGGCCCTGGCCTTCAGGTTATTGAAAGCGTTTTTGTGCACGCTCTGAATCCGGTTGTCAGACAAGTCCAGAGTCTGCAGAGTTTCGGCGACTCCTTTGAAGGCATGCTCATCGATAAACTCAATGCCATTTTTGGACAGGTTGAGAACTCTTAGTTGATGGAGGTCCTTAAAAATCTCATTGGGGATGGATGTGATCTGATTGGAGTCCAGATACAGTAAGACTGTTTCAGGAGGAAGATCTCTAGGTATTTCCTTGAGATTTGCGTTGCTGCAGGTGACATTTAAACCCCCAGAGGAAGAACAAAGACAGCCCTTGGGACACATACTGGCGGAATGAAAACACAGTATCATAAGAACAAAACTTTGTAGGAGGAGACACATGGAGAGGGAACGAGTTAACCACAGGTCCACCAGATTCATGCTGGGATGTCAGCATAATCACAAGCCCATTCTTCATTTATTCCAACAAGCAGGTGTGGTAACGCTTCCAGCCCTGTCCACACTGTTGATTTCCTTCTTGCGTGGTTCAAAGGGCTGCAGCTAATACACGTATCCCTTCATTATTCCGGTCCATGTTTGGGTACCTAAAGGAAAGGAAAGCAGATGCAATTAGCTCTTTTGCAAAGGGAGGTACATTGCAATTAAAAATGCTCTCAGGCATCTGGCATTTTATGTGGGCAGGAGAGTTGGTTATGCAGGTAATTTCCATCAACACCACTGGGAGTTATCTGCGTAATGGGAGTCTCCTGCTCAAATCCCAGGTCCCGGGGGAGAGGACTGTCAATAAATGACATTTCCAAAGGATGTTGACTTGTTGTTCGTTGTGCAGAATTAGAGCAGACAGTCCAGATTTCTCTCATTTCTACTGGCCTTCACCACATCCTGAACCCTTTGTGAATTTTACAGCAATAAGATTTAATTACCCCTTTGCTTCTTCTTGCACTCAAGAGGCATCAAGGCAACCGAGCCCTTCTCTTGGGCAGCAGTGAGAAATTATACCGATATTTTAAAATTAATGACCATAGATAACAATATATTTCATGGCTTTTGAATGGATGCCCAATTTGGAATCTTTTCTGTAAAGAAATCTCTCACTTGAACTACGGAACGTATGAGTGCATTCCAACCTTCACAACAAAATGTTGCTAAGGACCTACAGCATGGAATCTCCAAAAGGGTTGCCTCCTTTGTGACCTCTTAAGTTACATTATACCCGGAAGGATGTCCTTAACTGAACTTCCAAAGGATTCTCTCTTTGTTTTCTAAACAATGTATCCCCTCTCTAATAGATCTTTAAATATGACACACACATCCAAGCCTTTTTTTTTTTAGTATAGAAAGAGAATTAAGAAATACGAGCCTCTTGTATGTAAGTCAAATCATTATGCTGTGCACCATAAACTTATACAGTGCTGTATGCAAATTATATGTCAATGAAACTGGAAAAAAATGATGTAATTAGCGGCCAAAGAAATGCAACTATAAAATGAGATATGAATGTTTTTCTTCTATCATATAATTTTTGAAAATACCATCCATATGCTTATAAGAATAGTATAATATAGCATCCTCATTAACACATCTTTTGAGAATATGTTTTGGAAAGAAATTTGGCAAAATCTATTGAGAACATTAAATTTTATATACATATACATCTCTCTCTATATATATATATATCTTTTGACATTGTAATTTTCTTTCAAGTAATCTGTTCTAGGGAAATGTTCTAAAATTAAACAAAAATTTAAATCCCCTCCAAAAAAGAAATACTAGGCTCTAAGACTTCCTCAATAGCTTATTTTTCTTTCTAGTCGTATATATACACATGTATCAGTGTTGGAAAAAGGCCAAAAGTAACTGCAAAACTTTAGTGATATGAGCAAAGTTATGAACTTACCCCAAAATGGAGATGAGAACATAAGTGAACATTCAAAACTACTCTCTCATGTAAAGAGGACAGGCATCCTCACAGGTTAGGCAAGTGGATCTTGGACAGATTATGTGACTTGTCCAAGGTCAAATAGCTTGCAGGTGGTAGAGAAAGGAATCAAGCCAAAGACTTTGCTCTGACTCATTAATCTCACAATTCTTTCCACAATTCTTTCTTTACCCCTCTTTCCCAATTCCATCTGCTCCATGAGGGCAAACAGAATCCAGGGATTGCTGTAACTTCCGATGCTGTTACGTTGCTGCTCTAACCCACATTGAGGACCCCATCGGATCCCAGGAAGGGGGTCCTCTGCCTTGTGGAGGGGATCCATGCCTGACTTCCAAGGACTGTCTCTCAGGATCTGAGAAACAAGGAGAGCATTCATTCCTCTTACAGCAGTGAGCAACAAATGACTCTCTGCAAACTTGTCTTTTCTAAAGATCCCAGATGGATAAATACAGAGGGAAATGACTCCAAATGTTACCAAACTCACAGAAAGGAAGATTAATGTGAGCTGAAAACATAATGAACTGGGTTGTTCATCATGGAAAAAAGTAAGATTAGCAACAGCAGAATGCAATGAATGTACTTTTGGAATCCTGAATCCCTCCAATGCCAGAGATGCTAGAGATGAACCCCTAGGCGTACTAAGCCCTGCGTCAACAGCTCATTTCATCTGCAGTGAAACTTTACCTCCCTTCCATGTTTTCCTTCCTTCAAAACTTCATCGCATATCACCTGGGGACTGTAGTAATTGTCTAGATCGGAGGAAAAAAGCATGAACAGGTGTGAAGGGGGGGACACTCAGAGAAGAAAGAGTGTGGCAGTAGGACAAGGCAAATGTGGCTGTGAGGGGGACATGAGAAGGACACAGGGGATGGGAGAAATGAGTGTGATTAGAGAAAACAAAGGGAGTCCCTGTCATCAAGCGACTTCCATCACCTGAGTAGGTGCGACCTGAGTATGTGCTGAAAGAAGGAACGCCTTCTCTGGAGGACTCTCCACATCTCTCCAGAGACTGATTCCAAGTCTACCTGGAGGGAAGTGTTCTCTAATTTAGACTCTAAGTTCTGGGAGGGCAGGGACTTGTTTCTACCTTGTGTAGAGACAATAGTGAACAATTAAGAAGGAAAAAGTACACTGGGTTTGTATTTCAACTCTAATCCTGATGAGCATTATGCTATCTAAACCTCACTCCCCTTCTCTTCATATAGAGATTATAAAAGCATCTAATAACAATGTTGACTTGAGCATTATATGAGATAATCCATGTAAAGCATTTAGCACAATGCCTGATAGATAGTAAGCGCACAAGACTCGTTAGCTAGAGTTTTTATTATTATTCCAGATACATTCCGAACTCCTAGCATTGTGCCTGGCCTGTATGAAGGGCTAAATAAATATCTATTGTATGAATGAACCAATGAAGTATTGAGCAATCTAGCTGTGGTTTTTCTTCCCTATGGTAATTATTTTTATTACCTCGAACATAAGCACTGGCTCATCAAATGTCTGTTGGTTTTACATGTCAAAACGGTGGCCTCTGGAAAAATCACAAATGCACGCTCTTATTTGGAGAATAGAACTTTTTCCCAGTACACGTCTCTAGACTTAATCTATTGTTTCTCCAGAATGATCAGTCCAATGGTCATGGTCACAGACAAGAAGTGGTGCAAAGTTTCTTGAGATGAAATGGTCCACCTGAACACCGAATGGTCCACCTTAACACCGGATGGAATGCCTATTGGGTGTACAAATACTGAATATTCCTTGCATTCAAAGAGGTTGGACTCAAACTATTTCATTTTCTCTCTATGATTCATAAAAAGAGAATAAAATTTTCTGGGTCTGGCCGGATCACTGGGTTGCCATGACAGCCTCTAGAGCCTCCACTGTCATCCAGTATAAAGTGACAAAAGTTGCAGGATGTACAGAGCTGAGCCCTTAGATGTCCAAATACATCAAATCAAGGTTATCTTCAGCAGGAAGGACAGAAGAGCTGCCTCTCTGCTCTATTGTGCTGAATTACTATTTTCCAAAGGGATTATCAGCTTGGCATTGCCTTAAAGCACTGGAAAGGTAAACAGTGATTCCTAGGAAAGGAAGCCATGGGGAGATGTGCCTCAGAGGAAAACACCGGGCATTCCGCAGAAATCAGTGATCATCCAGCAGAGGACAGAGCTAAAGAGAAGCCTGGAAACCTAAAGCTCCCTCCTGCTCTGTTCGTCATCAGGTCTACCCGCAAACCCAAAGTAGCAAGCAAGCCATACTGCTGGTGGAAAAACTGCCTCCTTGCTAACTTCAGAACGAGCGGGTGGAACACAGTGAAGGCTTGGGGTCACACTGGTGATGCAACAGTGGTGGCAGCAATTCCCGCTTGCCCTCCTGAAAAGGAAGAAGACCCACCAAGAGGAGAGCCCAAATTAAACAGCATCTTTTCTACCTCCTGACTCGCCCTTCAAATCTCTCAACTCATTATACTACCCTATCCTCATACCCTCATTCCTTTCAAATATGTCTGGGGCAACCAAGAAGCTACAGGATTTCTGGATGTGTTGTTCAGGTCTGAGCTGAGCCCCCAAAGAGGGCCATTTTACCCCTATATCCATGTCTTGCTCCCATTTCCCTGTCACACGAGTTTCAGAGCTACAGCAATTAATGCTGGGATTGGGTGTCAACCATCAAATGTTGTTTCCAGAAGAAAAAAAAAATTCACTTGGCAGCCTGCCTGAGAAGACCGTTCTTTCAGTGGCTGATTAAAAACTCTGTCTTGTTTCCTGTTTCTTTCTTCTCATCATTAGGGGATACCCAGGGACACTCAGGGCTTCATGAACTCTTCGGAGATAGCTATATGCCTTGATTCAGAGAGAGATACCAGACACACCAATTTCTTCCATGCAACTCTGCTACCAAACAGAAGGATTTGATTAAAAGGCCAAAAATGGAAAAACAGGAAGGTATTTCAATTTAGGACATAAAATTCAAACCAATAAAAAACCATAAAAGTAAGTACTTAAAATTAAAACTTCAGTATGGCAAATATACAAAGTGAAATGACCAATGATAAAATAAAAGGCTGATTTCTCTAATATACAAGAAGGTTTGGGCTTCCCTGGTGGCGCAGTGGTTGAGAGTCCGCCTGCCGATGCAGGGGACACGGGTTCGTGCCCCGGTCCAGAAAGATCCCACATGCCGTGGAGCGACTGGGCGCATGAGCCATGGCCGCTGAGCCTGTGCTCCACAACGGGAGAGGCCACAACAGTGAGAGGCCCGTGTAACGCAAAAAAAAAAAAAGAAGGTCTTCCCAGAGGAATAAGAAATGGATCCAATATAAAAATGGACAGAAAAACAATATATACAAATGGACAATAAATTATATGAAAAGATTCTTGATCTCACTGACAGTAAAATGAATTCAAGTTAAAGTACCTCTCATTTTGGTTAAAATTAGGAAGACTATCTAGTGTCAATGAAAGAGTGAAGAACAAAGCACTCTCAGACACTTGATGAGGGAATAAATGGGGCACTCTTTCCGTAGGAGCAATTTAGGAATATCTATTTCAAATTTAAGAACAAGTTAGATTGACTTGTACTGATGTAAAGATCTCCAAAGATGACCTCCAAAAACAGCTTGAAAAAGGGTTAATAGAAAAGAGATTATAGTATAATTGCATTTGTGTAAAATTTGTATAAAGAGGAGGTAAATATGAAACCACAGGTATATAATTTATACATTTATATATGCATAGATCACTTTTGAAAGGATGTATAAGAAACTATTAATAGTGGTTAACTCTGAATAGTAGAACTCAGGGGCTGGTAGGGGGAGAAGAGGAATTGTCTTTTTTGTTTTATACCCTTCTGTACGGTTTTAACTTCTTATGGTATAAAGGTGTTTTGTTTGCTTTTGATTTTGTTTTACAATAAAGATTTAACTGATTTAATACAAAAGGACCAGGGGTTAGCTGAAAAAAGCAATCCAAATGTAATGCCTCCGAAAGCAAGTTTTGAGCCCATGTGTTAAACAATGGTGGCCCAGAGGGACAGGCAAATGAGAAGATGATAAATTTTGAAAAGCTGAACATTTTCAACAAGAAAGACTGAATATACAAAGGGACAGTGGTGAGATCCTAAAAAGAGAACCCTAACCCACAACCTGCAGCAACCAGCCTGGAAAGTTAAACTATGACCTGTAGTTTGTACCAAAATCGCCAGGATTTGATCAATAATTCCAGCTTCCCTGATCTCTGTCCCTGCTTCCAACGTAGGACCAAACCAGGGAAAACCAAATCTGCTCCCATAACCAATCACATAGGACGCTCTGCTTCTATTTTGCCCACCTCTAGCTTGCCCACGCCAAGAGCCTCCCATCAGGGCATATTTGAAGGTTTTCTTTTTTTCCACTATAAACCTTTTACACACCCCTGCCTTCATTTGAATCTCTGCCAAATGCAGAAGATGGTGGTTGACACCCTTGCTACAGAAAGCGCTGAATAAATAGCCTTTGCTTGTTTTCAGTTGGTCAGTTTTCATTAGTTTCCAAAAGACTAACATTTGAGTACATGATATTTTCAATGCCACATTTCCAAAATTAGCTTTCCAACCTATTAGAGAGATTATATACCAATTTCTTTATTCTCTATCAACTAAGCATGGGTTGCATATGCCATCAATCTGCTTAACTCCTAACCAGAAATTAGGGGAAGTGAGTTGGGACCTGAATCATTCAGGTGAATGAACTGCAGAGGTAGTTTTCGCCACTGCTCTTGGAGGCCGCGTTTGTATGTACAACGCCTTATTCCACATCTTTAGCACAGAGCCCTGCCTTGAACTTTAGTTCTACATTTCCATCCACAGACACCTACTGTAACAGGGAAGAACAAAATCTGGTCCCATGGTGGATCTGTTTCTTTTACTTTGACCTTTGCTTTCCACTGCTTTTGTTCTGTCTATAGCTATAGGCATACATAATGGCCTGCCTCAGGGAGCCCTGCCCCTCTGCCTGAATGTTACACCGAAGTGCCTTTGTTCAGCTCACAGGGAAACCCCCGGACCCCACCCACCTGTGGATGGCTGCAGAAAAGAAGAAATTAACACATCCCCTCCCTGAGGCTGGCCAAAACCAGGAGATATTTTGCAAGATTCGTGGCCTTTTTACTTTACTTCCTCACCTCCTCCCACACTCTGTTCTATAAAAGAAAGTGGCATCCAGACCCCGATAAGATGGTACTCTGGGACGCTACTCCGCCATCTTCTCAGATGCCCGGCTTTCCGAATACAGTCGTTATTCCTTGCCTCAACACTTCGTCTCCTGATTTATTGGCCTGTTGCGCGGCGAGCAGAGGGAGCTTGGACTCCGTAACATCTATCAGCAAAAGATTCCACTGGGCTTCAAACTGGGCATCCCTAAAAGCAAAATCATTTTCACCCTTCCACCCCACCCAACGACCTCTCTTCTACCACAAACCATATCCCATATATAGAAAAGCACTAAAATCCTTAACTTGAGATGTCTGGTTTTTGTTTGTTTGTTTGTGACGACAGTAATCTTTTGATTGACTACCTGGGGTTTTTTTGTTTGTTTTTTGTTCTTTTTCAGCAAAAACTCCTATGTGTCTGGGCTCCTCCCTTACCTCTTCTGAGCAGTCCCTCAGAGCTACCCGAGAGGCTGTCTCTCCTGGGCTATAGTCCTCAGTAAGGTCCCCGAATAAAACTTAACTGGAAACTTTTAGGTTGTGGGGGTTTTTTTCCAGTTGACACTAGCAAATAAACAGCACCTTTTGTTTGAACCCAGCATCTATCCCTCTCTGGGTACTAACAAAGATTAAAGATAAGATTATATCTTGGCTAACATCTGTATTTATTATTCAACATGCTGCAAGTTTATAGGAAGGCTGAGTGGGAACCCATCTGTCTCAGTTTCCTTCTGCTTCTCTGTTATTATTTCTCCGTAAGTGCCTAAGGCATTTACAACCATGAGAGCTTTGCAAACTCTTAACACATAATCTACATAAATGTAGGGTCCCAAAGATGCTCCAGGGTCCAGAGGCAACTTGAAAGCTGCTTTTAGATAGCACTAACTTATGCTGTATTCAGTTGTACTTCTGAGCGGGGTGAATGATTGTCACCATTTTTAAAAAACTTATCCTACTTAACCCTAGCCAATGACTTGGTGGCAAAAGTATAGGATTCAGGTCCAAACCCAAGGTCCAGAAACTGGATTCAAAGTCCAGGTTCCTTGAATTCTAGGAATTTACGGACTCACTTACACACCCATGCCTTAGTTGCCTTAGGACTATGACCAATAATATCCACCTCTCTGGTCTTATAATTATAAGGATAAAATAAAATAAATATATGTGAAATGTGCTTCAGAAACTGTCAATGACTGTTCAAAGATTATGCTCTGAGTTTCAGGATTTAGTTGGTTTTCTCAAATATCAATCATCATTTTTTCCAGAGCCTTACATTTATTTTTCTTAAGCATAATCAACTATGAAATAGTTCTCACATCACTTATACAGTTGTCAATGAAGAAATGTTGCTGCCGTATCAGTAAACAAAGGATGCTGCAGACATCACATTACAGCCGCCAGGTGAGCCCTGAGGGAACTCAGGATAGAAACTGGACGCCTCCCATCAGGCCACCAGCTGCTGCAGCCACCCTCTACCCCCCACCCCCACACACACACTGTGCACCCTGACAAGGATGTGGACACACAGGATACTGGTCCCAGAAAGCTGAGGTGCATATCAAAGGAATGATTTGAACAAGCCCAGAGTCTTGCATCTTCCCATACACAGAAAAGCACTAAATTCCTAACTTGAGATGTCTGGTCTTCTTTAATGAACAGTAATCTTTTGGTGTTCCAACTACCTGGTGTTTGTTGCAAAAACTCCTATATATCCTGGCTGCCCCCTGATCGCTTCACAGCAGTCACTCAGAACGATCTGAAAGGCTGTTTCCCAGGCTTAAGACCTTGGTGTTGTCCGCAAATAAAACATAAAGCTCAACTTTTAGGTTGTGCTTTTTTTTTTTTCAGTAGATACAGTATGCCAAAATATATTTAACCTGAATCTAATCAAGAGGAAACGACCTGACCAATCCAGAACTTGAGACATTTTACAGGGTGACTGATCAGGATTCTTCAAAGAGTCACTGAAGGGAAAAAACAAAACAAACAACAAACAAAACCAAAATCAAATAAGAACAGGCTGAAGAACTGTTCTAGATTAAAGAAAAAAGAGACGTGACAACTAAAAATGTTACCCAGTTAGTTGCCTGAACCCACACTGGGGTCCTAGCCTGGGCTGAGACCCTTTGTCTCGGCCAGGGAGGTTCTTTTTCTGATCAGATTCGCACAGCCAATAACAAAACCAATGCTGAGGCTGGAACAACACAAACTTTATTCAATGGCCAAGAATGGAGAAGCAGGAACTTCGTTCGCAAGTCAACTTCTCCTGTATATTTATTTGGAGACAGCAAATATATAGGAGATTCACAGTAAAGGGAGGGGTTTGGAAAGAGTGGGAAGAATATTTGTGAGTTTTCTGAGAACAGGAGTATGGTTAGGACCTGAGGCAACACTCCTTTTCAGTCCTTATATGGGCTTTTCTGGCTGTTGTCATGGCAACTGTCAACTGTCCTGTTGCCGGTGGGAGTGTCATTTAGCTAATATAACGAGCGTATAATGAGGATCAAAACCCACTGGAAGTCAAATTCTCTGCCATCTTGGGTCCAGTAGGTTCCATCCAGTTCTTGTTTTTTCCTCTTTGCAGCTTCCTCCTTAAACTTAAGTAAGAGTAATTGGTTTCCATTCGAGGGAGGGGCAGGGATATGATTCTGGGGCAACAGCCTTGGTAACAAAGGTGTTGTGAGAGATTGACCCCTGGATTTTAAAAAAAATGCTAGAAAAGGGCATTTTGGGAACGATTAGGGGAAATTTTGCATAAAAACAATGTTAGCTATTATTGTATCAAATTTAAATTTATTTGGTTTTATCATGATATAAGTAGAAAGAAGAGAGTCCTTGTTCTTTGAAGGTACAAGATTTGGGGGTCAAGAGTCACGACGACTGCAACTTTCACATTGTCCAGCAAAAACAAAACTATATTTATATGTAGAAAGAAAAAGACAAAAGTGGCAAAAGATTAACAATTGGTAAATGGAAAGTGATAGGATGAACGTGTTCATTGTACCAATTTTTCAACTTATCTGAAAGTTTTGAATTTTTTCAAATGAAAATTTGGAGGGGAGATTCTATGTTTTAAAAATAAACAACAGGGGCTTCCCTGGTGGCACAGTGGTTGAGAGTCCGCCTGCCGATGCGGGGGACACGGGTTCGAGCCCCAGTCCGGGAAGATCCCACATGCCGCAGAGCGGCTGGGCCCGTGAGCCATGGCCGCTGAGCCTGCGCATCCGGAGCCTGTGCTCCGCAACGGGAGAGGCCACAACAGTGAGAGGCCCGCGTGCTGCAAAAATAAATAAATAAACAACAACAAAAAAGAACTTCAAGAGGAGAAGAAACCCCTTCCTGGTAAATCAGGAGAATCTTAGGAATGCTAATCAGAGTTTGACTTATGTCTTCAGAGATACACAAAATGCAAACCCAAGGTGAAAGGAGCAGCGATTCTTTAAAACTGCATTTCATGAATATCAAGACTAGAAAAAGGAGAGCACACTGACATAAGACTCATGTGTCAGGAGGACCTAGTTTTAATTGGGCAGCATGAAGATCATGGCTTGGCTCCTTACTAATTATGTAACCTCTCTATCCCACAGTTTTCTCAAATGAACATGGGGGTAATAATAGTTCGTACCACAAAGGGATTTCATGAGGATTAATTTAGATAACATGTATTACTCAGCCATAAAAAGGAACAAAATAGTGCCATTTGCAGAGACGTGGATGGACCTAGAGTCTGTCATACAGAGTGAAGTAAGTCAGAAAGAGAAAAACAAATACCATATGGTATCGCTTCTATGTGAAACCTAGAAAAATGGTAAAGATTAGCTTATCTGCAAAGCAGAAATACAGACACAGTTGTAGAGAACAAACTTACAGATACCAAGGGGGGAAGGGTGGGTGGGATGAATTGGGAGATTGGGATTGACATATATACACTATTGATACCATGTATAAAAGAGATAACTAATGAGAACCTACTGCATAGCACAGGGAACTCTATTCAGTGCTCTGTGGTGACCTAAATGGGAAGGAAATCCAAAAAGGAGGGGATATATGTATATGTATAACTGATTCACTTTGCTGTACAGCAGGAACTAGGACAACATTGTAAAGCAGCTATACTCCAGTAAAAATTAAAAACAAAAAAAACTTAAAGCTTCGGTTGCATGAAAAACTCTCAGCAAGAGTTACTGCTACCACCACTTCTGCTACTACTACTGTTATTGTTATCATTATCATCCTTTTATATCTTGTCGTCTCTCTGCTAGGGCAATGTGGAGGCTACAAGTGTTACCATCCCCTTAATGCAATGAAGGGAATAATTCTGATGGTGGCTAACATTTCTACTACATGCAAGGCACTGAACCAAATGCTTTACTTTAAAAATAAAGAGAAGGGTTCCCTGGTGGCACAGTGGTTGAGAGTCCGCCTGCCGATGCAGGGGACGCGGGGTCATGCCCCGGTCCGGGAAGATCCCACATGCCACGGAGCGGCTGGGCCCGTGATCCATGGCCGCTGAGCCTGCGCGTCCGGAGCCTGTGCTCCGAACGGGAGAGGCCACAACAGTGAGAGGCCTGCGTACCGCAAAAGAAAATAAAAATAAAAAGGAATTTTGCCCCAGGGTGGATCATACCTGGAGTCTCCCCATATGTACTTTGAATAATTTAGATGATGAGATTTGGGACTTTAAAGTTGATGCTATTTAGATGAGATTTTGGATTCTGAATTGATGCTGTAATGGGTTGAGACTTTGGGGAATGTTGGAGTAGAATAAATATATTTTGCATGGGGATGAATATAAATCTTTAGGGGCCATAAGGTAGGTTGTAGTTGGCTAAAAGATGCCCCCCAAATATCTAGGTCCTAATTCCTAGAACCCATGAATGTTACTTTTAGGAAAAAGAGACTTTGCAGATGGGACTGAATTAGGGATCTTGAGATGGAGAGATTATCCTGAATAATCTTTGTGACCCTCTAAGTAGGAGGCAGAGGGACAGTTGACACAGAAGAGGAGAAGGCATGATGTCTACTGAGTTAGAGCTTGGAGTGATGTGGCTACAAGTCAAGGAATGCTGGCCACCACCAGAAGCTGGACGCATCAGGGAATGGATTCTTCCCTAGAGCCTTTGGAGGAGATATGGCCCTGCCAACAGACTGATTTAGGTCCAGAAAGACTGACTCAAAATTATGGCGTCCAGAATTATAAGAGACATGTGCTTTTTTTAAACCACAAAGTTGTTGGTAATTTGTTCAGCAACCATAGGAAACCAATACAGTAGAGTAAGTGAGAAACAGAACTCGAAGTCCATTCTATCTGACTCCCCATTACACCGGGTTAAGGACTTTTGCTGCAACTAAGTACCTGGCTTAGCTCTGAGTTTCCAGGTAGCCAGAGGAAGATAAATAATGTCATTACAAAATGGTAATTATCTAATACAGTGAAGGATGACTGGTTATTGGCAGAGATAAACTTTTTCAAATTTCAGGATTTTTAGAAGGTCCTGTGAAAGGGTTACCATACAGCATAAGGGATAATATCTTTTAAATTTCACCTTATGCTTGAAGCTAAAGGGGCCCCAGTGAATGGGGTTATATGTTAAATCTAACAGCTAATTATAATTTTGTTAGATATTTTGGGGTTTTGTCCCCATTTTTGTTCTCATAAACAATGTGGAATTGAAAAGAATGTTTTGCATCAACACATTTATCTCTTTTGGATAAATTCCTAGAGGTGAAATTAATAGGGTTAACGGACTCTCAGCTTGTCATCTGAATTCAGTTCATGGTCTGCATCATTGAAAGGGCCATTGTGTAACATAATGAGCAATGTCTTTAAAATGACAAAAAAAGTTGGTTACATCTGTCCAATGTGTGTTGCATCTGTGTCTACAGCATCAAAAACAAACCATGCAGAGCCGTCCAGTGGGGAAGGTAGCAGCTCCAGGAGGCTAAGTTGGCTTCTCCTCATTTAGCCATCATTGATCTTGGTCATAAAGGCACCTAAGGGGACCAGTGGCTCAGTCATTTTGCTCCCTGGTAAGAGCCCAGCCCACCAGATAAACAGGATACTATTTCTTGGTCAAAAAATGTGTATTAAAAAAAACCCTGCTTATTTACAGTTCCTATAATATTTTCTTGGCAATAGTACACTATTTTTCTATGATATAGTACCCTGCATTTTTTGGTTTTGTTTTCCATTAGAAACATAACTGTGCAAAGATATATGTATAATATTGTTTCTTCATTGAGGCACTGTTTGTTATAGCAAAAATATATATATACATAAATAAATGAATAAATTAAAAACCTACAAGGAACCTAAAAATCCATCACACAAAAGCTAATTAAATAAATATGGTACATCAATACAAAACAAAGAAACAATCTACAAATCCTGATAAAAATGATGCCAAATAAGGTACAAACTTCCAGTTATAAAATAAATAAATCCTCGGGTGTATAGCATGGTGATTATAGTTAATAACACTGCATTATACATTTAAAAGTTGCTAAGAGAACAGATCTTAAAAGTTCTCTTCCCAAGAAAAAATATTGTGTCACTATTTGCAGATGACATGATACTATATATGGAAAACCCTAAAGTCTCCACCAAAGGACTGTTGCAGGATACAAGATTAACATAGAGAAATCTGTTGTATTTCTATACACTAAAAATGAACTAGCAGAAAGAGAAAGCAAGAAAACAAACCAGTTTAAAATCGCATCAAAAAGAATAAAACACCCAGGAATAAACTTAACCAAAGAGGTTATAGACCTATACTCTGAAAACTATACTCTGATGAAGGAAATTGAAGATGATACCAAGAAATGGAAAGATATCCTGTGTTAATGGATTGGAAGAATTAATATTGTTAAAATATCCATGTTAACCAACTCAATCTACATATTTAATGCAATCCCTACCAAAATACCCATGACACTTCTCACTGAACTAGAACAAATAGTCTTAAAATTCCTATAGAGCGACAAAAGACCCTGAATAGCCAAAGCAATCTTGAGAAAAAAGAACAAAGCTGGAGGTATCATGCTCCCTGACTTCAGACTATACTATAAAGCTACAGCAATCAAAACACTATAGTACTGGCGCAAAAACGGACACATAGCTCAGCAGAATAGAGTAGAAAGCCCAGAAATAAACCCATGTGCCTATGGTCAACTAATCTACATCAAAGGAGGCAAGAAGATACAATGAAGAAAAGATAGTCTCTTCAATAAGTGGTGCTGGGAAACTGGACATGTAAAAAATGAGTTTAGGGGCTTCCCTGGTGGCGCAGTGGTTGAGAGTCCGCCTGCCGATGCAGGGGACACGGGTTTGTGCCCCGGTCCGGGAAGATCCCACATGCTGCGGAGCGGCTGGGCCCGTGAGCCATGGCTGCTGAGCCTGTGCGTCCAGAGCCTGTGCTCCGCAACGGGAGAGGCCACGACAGTGAGAGGCCTGCGTACAGCAAAAAAAAAAAAAAAAAAAAAAAAAATGAGATTACAACATTTTCTCACAGGATAAACAAACAAACAAAAAAACCCCAAATGGATTAAAGACCTAAATGTAAGCCCAGAAACCATAAAAATCCTAGAAAAGAACATAGAAAGAACACTCTTTGACATAAACTGTAGCCATATATATATATATAAATATATAAATATATATATATATCTCGGATCTGTCTCCTAAGGCAAAAGTAATAAAAACAAAAGTAAACAAATGGGACCTAATCAAACTTAAAGCATTTGCACAGTGAAGGAAACCATTAACAAAATGAGAAGACAAACTACTGAATTGTAGAAGATATTTGCTAATGATATGACCATTAAGGGGTAAATATTCAACACATAAAAACAGCTCATACAACTCAATATCAAAAAAACAAACAACTCAATTAAAACAGGGAAGACTTGAATAGACATTTTGCCAAAGAAGATACATAGATGGCCAACAGGCACATGAAAAGATGCTCAACACCGGGGAAATGCAAATCAAAACCACAGTGAGATATCACCACACACCTGTCAGAATAGCTGTTGTCAAAAAATAAATAATAGATGTTGGCAAGGATTTAGAGAAGAGGAACCTTAGTACATTGCTGGTGGGAATGTAAATTGGTGCAGTCACTATGGAAAACAGTATGGAGGTTCCTCATATAACTAAAAATAGAACTACCATATGGTAGTGGAATCTTCCAGCAATTCTACTCCTGGGTATATATCCAAAGAAAAGGAAAACACTAATTTGAAAGGCTACATGCACCCCAGTGTTCACAGCAGCATTATTTACAATAGACAAGAAATGGAAACAACCTACGTGTCCATCAACACTTGCATAAAGGATGGATAAATAAAATGTGGTATATGTGTAGACAGTGGAATATTATTCAGCCATAAAAAAGAATGAAATCTTGCCTTTTCCAACAACATAGATGGACCTGGAGGGTATTATGCATAGTGAAGTAAGTCAGAGAAAGACAAATACTGTGTGTTTTCACTTGTATGTGAAATCTAAAAAATTGAAACAAACAAATGAGTATAATAAAACAAACAGTGTCACAGATACAGAAAACAAACTGTTAACAGTGGGGAGAGGGGTGGGGGAAGAGGCAAAATAGGGAAAGGGGATTAAGAGGTAACAAACTACTAGGTATTAAAACAAATAAGATATAACGATGTAATGGACAGCACAGGGAATATAGCCAATATTTTATAATAACTTTGCATGGAATATAACCTATTAAAATATAGAATCACTACATTATATATCTGAAACTAATATAATACAGTAAATCAACTAGTTGTAACTATACATGATGATGGACGGTAACTAGACTTGTAACAATTTTTTGCAATATATACAACTATCAAATCAATGTTGTATACCTGAAATAATGTTACACATTACTTAAATATATATATATTTAATTTATTTAATTAATTTATTTTTGGCTGCGTTGGGTCTTCGTTGCTGTGTGCAGGCTTTCTCTAGTTGCAGCGAGCCGGGGCTACTCTTCTTTGTGGTGCGTGGACTTCTCACTGCGGTGGCTTCTCTTGTTGAGGAGCTTGGGCTCTAGGCATGCGGGCTTCAGCAGTTGTAGCACTTGGGCTCAGTAGTTGTGGCTCACAGGCTCTAGAGCGCAGGCTCAGTAGTCGTGGTGCAGGGGCTTTTAGTTGCTCCATGGCATGTGGGATCTTCCCGGACCAGGGATCGAACCCGTGTCCCCTCCATTGGCAGGTGGATTCTTAACCACTGTGCCACCAGGGAAGCCCCCATCAATTATATTTTAATAAAAGGTTTCAAAGATATATTAAGTGGAAAATGTACATATATGATCTCATCTGTGTAAAACAAAACAGAAGGATGCACACACACACACACGTATAATTAAAACGTTATGGAAGAACATATACAAAATGGATAATAGTCTTATCTTTAGAGTATGGTTCTGGTGCTGATGGTATGGAGAATTTTTACTTTTTACCTTATTCTCTTCTCTACTATTGCAATTTTTGCCATGAGCATGAGGATAATAATAATTAGGTAATGAAAAAAAGGGATTGGCCTGTAGGTACTGACTGATAAGCTATTTTCTCTTAGGAGCTACAGGGACTACAAAACTATGTAAGACATGGTGTCTCTTCTGACGAGCTGAGTCATCCTAAAAAGTCACTTAAACTTTCTGAATCTCAGCAAAGGCTACAAGACATACCCTAGGCCTGAAGTTAGATAAAACTAGGGTCAACTTTCAGTTTTGGTACCAGATGGGGGATCTTGAGCAAACAGAGTAACTGCTTGGAGTCCCAGTTTCCTCAACTATCAATAAGAATAATACCTATTTCACGGGTTTCTGATGTGGTTCTAATAGTGCCTCTCTCACAGCAGATGCTTGACAAAATACTATTGACTCCAAACATACCTTCAAAGGGATCAGAATCAAGGTCAGATTTCCCAAGGGTTCTATGGAATACTAGGCATCTGTGAGTGGCACCAAATAAATGAATATTCTGCAGTTATGGAAGTCTGAGAAATGGACTCATTGAGAATTACAATGGTCATCCGCCTACGTAAGATTTTGAGAAATTACAGCAAAGTAACCTGTTAACTCAGAATTTCCCAAACATACCTGGTCACCCTGCCAAAGGTCTCCCATGTCCCGTAGTTTTTATAGTATAACCACCCACAGAATATGATAATTGGTAAATTCAGATCTAATTAAAGAACATTTAATACTACCTCTACTGCTGCTATTACTCTTACTTTCCCCAAATATTCTGAAGGAATATAGGTGACAACTTTTGCAAATGAGAATTCTATTTGCACTTGATCCTTCTCAAGCCAAATAATATTACCATACAGAAACACCCACCACCACCAAATATTTATTGCAGGAAGAGATGAAAAAATTAATAATCCATAGCTATCACAAAGGATCATTTTGTTTAGTGAAAGAAATGCCCCTTGATCAAAATATTCATGCCCATAAATAGACTGCAACAAATGGGCTATTATTGTGTTTGAATTTTCTCCTCTCTTATTTCCTCATCCTCAGGCACCACTTTCATTTTTGAAAAAATCATTAATAACGTGAACTTTAAAGGCCTTGAAAACCTTGTAGAGTGGTAATTCAAAGAAAGGGCTTTGGAGTTAGACTTACCTAAGCTTGTCAAACTTTGACATTCAACAACTTATTAGATACTAATTAATGCTAGTAACTTACTACTTATTAGTTTTACGATTTTTAGGGTATGTTACTTAGCTCTGAACCTCAGCTTCTCCATGTATAAAATGGGCATACTACTACTCATTTTTCATGGAAAATGTTCTTTAATTAATCTGAATTTAGCAAATATCATATTCTGTGGGTGGTTATGCTATAAAAACTACGGGGCAAGGGAGACCTTTGGCAGGGGGACCAGGTATGTTTGGGAAACTCTGAGTTAACGGATTACTTTGCTGTGGGTTGTTTTCAAAAATGGCTCCCACGATCCCCTGCCTTGTGTTGTTCCTGCTTTTTCACCAGGTAACCTGCAAGCTCCTCACACCAAGAGGTGGGGTCTGTTTCCCCACCCCTCGGATCTAGGCTGGCCTTGGGCTTTGCTTTGACCATAGATGAGGGAGAAGTTACGTTATGCCAGTTCTAAGCCTAGGCCTTTTCAGGAGTCAGTACACGCTCTGGCCTTTGCTCGTGGGCTCTCCCCAGCCACCGTAGGGACAGTCCCTGGCTAGCCTACTGGCTAATGAGTGATCCTGTGAAGGAGAGGCCCGCTGTCCCAGCCTAGAGCCAGACACACTCCCAGCATGTGAGAAAGCCCAGCCAGATCCTCAGAGCCACCGCCCTGACCTGCGGCTGACCACAGACTCATGGGCGAACCCAGCTAAGACCAGAGGGCCAGCCAGGTGCTCATGAACTTGTAAGCGATAAATGCCACCGAGTCCGGGGACACCATTATGTCGCAAAAGCTAGCTGATATGCATGACCATTTTAACCGTTTAAAAAGCTAACATATTTATGTTAATCATCACAAGGCCTGATGGATGTTTAACAGATTTGTGCCAACAACTGTTAGAAGAATAAACTTCTTAAAGTCTCATAGAAACCTCATTCAAGAATGTTGTGATGGCTCAATGCTGAAGGACATTAGCAGTTACATTATCAGTAGAAACCAAGTTATTTAATTCTATCTGCTGACCGTGATCATCAATAATGTTCCAAATTGTTATGGGATCCTCCCAGTAGCCCAGGAAAACCGATACACAGATGAAAGATATCCATCCAATGCCAGGGTCAAATCTGAACAATACGTCTAAATACTGTTTGCTCCCATATCCCTTGTGCCTATGGCTCAGTGGCCAGCATGAAGTCAGTGCTCTGTGTGTAGCCCGACGGCGACGAGCAGGGGCTCAGGAGTCAGACTGTCTGAGACGGAACCCCAGTTCTGCCCAGGACTTCTCCTGACTCAGTCTCCTCATTTGTAAATGAGGATAAAAGCAATAGTTACTTCTATTTGTAGTGGATCGAGATTATTTAGGCAAAGCAGTTAAAATAGTACCTGGCCCAAAGTCAGTGCACAATAGATGTTAGTTATTTCTCTTTGTTGAGTGATTTCTGCTTGAAACCTCTCTTGGAGAAGGAGCCTGTGTGGTAGTTCTGGGCATTTCTGTTATAGCCATCCTAGCACTTGCCTGTTCTGCCAGGCTTCAGAAACTAGCATGCAGACACAGAGACAGATATCAAAGAGACAGCTACAGGGAAATCAAAGTTCCTAGAGATTCAGTGAAGAATTTAAATGTCATATTTTAACAGTCGTGATGAAACAGAACTGAAATAAATAATGTTTTATTAATTCAGGAGCTACTGCCAGCATAGAGTTACTCTGAGATTCTCACCTATTGTTTGTCTGTGAAAGGTTCCCATCCAATGAAACCTGCTCTCCATTACAGACACCTGAAGGTAGAACCCCGAGGGACTGTTTTCTTCGATTTCAGGTTGGCCATTCACCCAACCTGGTGACTTCACATAAATTGTCACTGAATAATCCAGGCTGATAACCTGGGGCTGACACCTGAACCCTGATTTCAGTTTAAGGTGAACAGAGAACTCGTTTGCATTCAGATTATCCTTCCTTCTAGAACCTCATAATTTTTCCTTTCCAGAATGACTGTCTGTCAAACCAGGTAGAATTGCTACCCCTTCAATCTGTTAGCAAAAACCAAGTGGTGTATAAATCATCCTCAATCTTCATGTGATTTGCCTTTGATTTCAGACTGAGAGTCTTCATACTGTTAAGTACCCTACTTTCAAATTTCATCTTCTCAGTGATCACATGGGGAATCATGCAATATGTAACTTTTCCTCATTAATTTTATCCTGTGATACGTGTTTTTCAAAAAACTTAAGTCCTCTACTGTGTAGCACAGGGAGCCCTACTCGGTACTCTGTAATAACCTACGTGGGAAAAGAATCTGAAAAAGAATAGATATACGAATATGTATAATTAAATTACTTTGCTGTACACCTGAAACTAACACAACATTTTGAATCAACTATACTCCAATATAAAATTTTAAAATTTTTTAAATAAATAAATATGCTAATCTGCTTTAAAAAAACTCAAGTCCTCCTTAAAGAAGAAGATAGAATGGAAAAAACAACCGATATCAGTAAAGTCATACAAAGAACTTGCTTGGATATTACTGACGACAATTGAATTCTAACAGAAAGATCATCAGACAGGCCACCTCCTGCTTATGAAATTACGCCAACGGGTTAATGAAGCAGTGCTTTTTAGATCAGTGGGTTGGATCTAGTCTAGAATTGTTCTTACCTCTTCCTGTTCTCCACCTGAGTCCTTTATCTTCTCAGTTAAACATAGGTTTCTTCCCCAAAACTTCCTTTTACGTAAGGAAACTCAACAAAACAAAACACGGAAATCAGAACTGAGATCTCCATACTACGTAGTTCACCGAAGTTCCATAGGGAAATGCAGGGCCCCGTGTTGGCTTGGTTTTCCTCTGGGAATCACCCAGAAAAATTAACAGCCATCCAGGGACTTAGTTTTCGTCAACAACAAAGCAAATGAAAACTTTCCAAACTCATTTAATTGTCTGCAGGCTGCAGTAAGACTTCCCCATCTCCTCGCTCAGACCTAGGATGCCAATGTAAATGAAACGGAATTTGTGTTCTCCATCTTAGCATTCACTCTATCTTGGGGAGCCAACCAGCCAGGTAACATAAGTAAAAAAGGTAAGAATCAGTCCAGGCGAAGACAAGAAAGTCAAGCAGAGAAGAGAAAGCCACTCCTATAAAAGATAACAAATTCCCATTTTGTCTCCTCTAAATGCTTGCACAATTTAAAAAACGTAAACCGTCACAATATTAAGCTGCAGTCACAAACTTCATTGCCTATAGGACGGTTTCAGGAATTGTGACCAAACTGCTAGTGCATTAAACCAAGTTTTATACATATTCAGCTGAAATAATGATTGGTCAGGTGACAGTGTGTTCTTTTTACCCCACCTGCGGCTTTTTGCTTTGCATAGGGTCTCGGGATGTGAGAATGGGAGGGACGTGAGTCTGGGCTGGTCTCCCAACTCCCTGACGTAGAAAGAGTTGATCTAAGCATGAGGGGGACACCGCTCCCCACCTCCACATACCAAGCACTTCTTTCCTTTTTACCCTTTCCACCTCAGCAATTCCTAAAGTAACAGGTGGGAGGGTGGACAGGGTAGAGCAAATGCCCAGGTGTGGGTGGGTGTAAGCATCCCCAGGGCTGTCTTGGGGCCAATGACACAGCAGGGGCTCAGGATCTCTTTGCTCAGTGAAGGGCTGAATGGCTGAAAACAAAGCGGAAGTTTCTCAAGAACCGAAGAGCCTGATGGGGTGCAGACTTCCCCCGCTTTCATCTAGATGGCAACCCATGTGGAAACGCAGGAAGAGAGAGAGCACAGTTAAGTGTGAGCTGCTTCTCTTGCAGTCGGGCTCAAAATGAAAACAGGTAGCTTTTCACACTGAGGAAAGGGAGAAGACAGCGACCAATGCAAGAAAACCAGCCTCTAACACATATATATGGAATCTAAAAAAAAAAAAAATGTTCTGAAGAACCTAGGGGCAGGACAGGAATAAAGACGCAGACAACCAGGCACGGCCACAGTCGCAGGAGGTCGGGCCCTGGGAGGGCTCACTGTGTTTGACACGTCGAGGTGGGGCCCAGTCTCCCAGACACACTGTCATCAAGCCTGTGACATTGGCCTGGCCTACGAGTTTCAGAAACACATAGTCAAAACACAAAGGTAAAATATTTATGGGGAAGCAGTGGCAGACAGAGGCTGAATCTGTACCAACTGTGTTTTTCACTTTAAATTTGCAGCATTTCCCTCTTTGCCTGTGCCGTGTCTCGCCTAATCAGCGACCCTGAGGGAGATGAAGGGTCTATGAGTCTACGAGGCCTCCTGTGCTCAGCGGCAGGGAATTCCCCAGAATCAAGGAAACCTTGGCAGGACTGAGACACCGAGTGCCCTCCAGCTGCAGAAACAGATGGCACTCATCCCGTGATGGGGAGACCAAGGCCTTGACCACAGTAAGAGCAGACTCTTCTAGTATCCACGTAATAGATTCTTATCTCTTTGGGGATCCAGGTAGATGTGTTCCAGCAGATCAGCAATTATACAGGGCAGAGGCTGTGCTTGCCTTTCTGTAGGCAGAGGTAGGAGAGAGTGATTGAAAAGTCTACTCTAAGCAGTGATGATTGGGGTGGTTTGGAAAAGGTCATTATTCTCTGCTGATGCTGGCAGATACTCCCTGATGAGACTTGACTTTTCCCCCAGCACAATAAAGCAGCAAGCACCCTTCCTTCTGTGATCCTTTATTTTAACTGTATGTCTGTGGAAACCACCTAAATGTCCATCAACCGATGAATGGATAAAGAAGATGTGGTGCATATATACAATGCAATATTACTCAGCCATAAAAAAGAATGAAATAATGCCATTTGCAGCAACATGGATGGACCTAGAGATTATCATACTAAGTGAAGTAAGTCAGACCAAGACAAATATATGATATCACTTACATGGGGAATCTAAAATATGACACAAATGAACTTATCTACAAAACAGAAATAGAATCATGGACATAGAGAACAGGCTGGTGGTTGCCAAGGGGAAGGGGGCTGGGGGAGGGGATGGAGTGGGAGGTTGGGATTAGCAGATGCAAACTATTATATACAGGATGGATAAACAACAAGGTTCTACTGTATAGCACAGAGAACTATATTCAATATCCTGTGATAAATCATAACGGAAAACAATATATATATAAAAAGAATGTATATATGTGTGTATATATATATGTATAACTGAATCCCTTTGCTATACAGCAATAATTAACACAACATTGCAAATCAACAATACTTCAATAAAAAATAAAATAAAGAAAACGTATATCTGTTATCCTCTGCAGAGGAGAATTACTCTTATCTGCTGACTTGAGAAGGGCAGACGCCTGGGTATCTGTTTGTGGACGTATTTTTTTTTTTTGCGGTACGCGGGCCTCTCACTGTTGTGGCCTCTCCCGTTGCGGAGCACAGGCTCCGGACGCGCAGGCTCAGCGGCGGCCATGGCTCACGGGCCCAGCCACTCCGCGGCATGTGGGATCTTCCCGGACCGGGGCACGAACCCGTGTCCCCTGCATCGGCAGGCGGACTCTCAACCACTGCGCCACCAGGGAAGCCCCTGTGGACATATTTTTAAAGACCTCTTTCCTCTTAATCTATCACAAAACTTCCATGTTATGTCTTCCCAGGTGACCTCGGGTACCTGAGCCTCTTTCTGCAATGACCAGGATGGAGGCTTCAATGAGGTGTCTCTATAGTGTTAACACCCTGACAGGCATCCTTCCCGAGACGGCTTTGGGAATGTCTCCTTGTTTGGAGGCTCTGCTCCGTGGCCACAAGGTGATACGCCTGCGGGAGGGTATAGGAGCCAAGGGCTAATGTTTGATTAGTCAGACTCTGAATTCTCTCAATCCCGGTTCTCTCTTTCATCTACCTCCTGGGTCCCAGGTCATTTTTCACCCTTTATTATCACCAGCACCAGAGGGAAGGCAGAGGAAATGAAAGAAGATGAAATTCAAGTGAATCAATTCTGCCACTTGTTAGCAGCTCAGCTCGCAAGCATACAAGGGGGAGGAGGCTGCAGCCCTTCTGTGGGTTCCCATTCTCCGTGCTATTCCCGTCCCCCTTGCTGCCAGGCAATATTGAGTGGGAAGGATGGAGATGATCTGTGGGATGACAGAAGAAAGGCAGCGGGAACGCCCACTCCAAAAGCAACGTCTTCAAAGAAAAGGGAGAGGGTGTCACACAGAGTGGCCCGAATTTTATTAAACAAGCTCATGTTTGGACTCATCCCCTCAGAGCTAGAGGAAAAGGGATGCTGAGACCATATTGAGAGCAATTATAATACAGAAGATGCACGGATTGTCATAGCAACAAAAAGAAAGTATTCTGAAAAGATTATGGCAAGGACCGCAAAAGCAGAAACAAGTAAGGACTGTATGAAAGACCTTTAACCCTGCTATCACCCACACAGGTTGGATGGCAGGAGAGGGCGGGGAATGTCCTCTTCTCTCTGAGCTTATGTAAGAGGAAAGGATTGGACTCTGGTTCCCAATGTGCTGTCCTGCTCTGCAGTGGACCCTGTGATGTGCCACCCACACGGCCCTGCAGTGGAGGGCTTGTCCCAGCTACTGGGATGCCAATGGACAGGTTCCCCTTTGGGGACTGTATCCATGGCAGAGTGACTTTGCCTCCCAGGAAGAGCCTACATCCAATGACTGGCCAATGTAGGAGAGAAAGTCCTGGCCACGGTGGCCCGATCTGGGACAGCTCTGAGCAGCTATGGGGCTGGCTGAGGCTGCGGCAGGGCCTGCATCACAGTTAAACTTCTTCCTCTCTCCAGCCCATCCCATCTCACCCACAAATGTTGAGCCCAAAGGTACTTCTTAATAAACCTCTTGGATGTAGAGTCCCATTTCCAGAGTCTTCTCCCCTGAAAGCTCAACAAGGGACCATCCTGCCTGGGATGTACAGCTGATCATTTTTTTCTGAGCTAAAAGATTTACTTTTGCTTATGATATTGGTGTATACAGGAGAAGCTATAAAGCACAGAAAACAAGAAATATAAGTCGGGGAGATGGGGGATGCAGGAGAGAAAAAGGCTATGCATGAGTGAAATGGAAACAGGATAACGAGATCGGTCTTCCAATTGAAAATTAAAAGAAGCAGGTGAAGTGACCCTAAGGAACAGGGAGCAGTAAGAAGTCACAGCTGTATCATTCAGCAAATGTTATGGCACCCAGATCAGGTCCAGGCTTTGCGGGGAACAGCGAAGGGGTCAAGCGTGGCGTTCACCTGGTGACGGCAAGGGGTAGAGTCTGTGTGGCTCCTACACCACAGCTGAGTCCATTGATGGGAAAGTGACCATTTGGGGCCAAACCTAAGAACATGGTACTTTCTATTTCGGGGAAGTTTTGGCAATACAACCGTAAGAGAATGTCTGCCACAAGATAAAGGTGTCATAACAGAGAGAATGGACTAAATTATCAGTAAATCTGGACATACTTCCCCACCAAATGGCATTAGACACAGTCTTTAGACTCTGCATCTGAGGCGGGTAAGGCAGGAAACAGGTCAATGAATGGAAACGCATGAAACCATGGTCTTCTCGAATTGTACTACAGGAAGTTTTAATCAATTGAATGGCAATTAAGATATGGCCCAAAACCAGAATAGTATGTAGCTATTTTTAAAAACAAGATGAATACACACACATATATGCACAAACATACACACAGAACTATATATATATGTATATAGAGTCTACCACATCTTAATATGAAAAGAAAAAAGCCAGTTGTATTCCATTTAATAAGTAAATACATATATGGCATCAGGTACTCCATCTGATAATTTCACAATCGCTAACATTTAACATGCAAAATCACCTCTAGAGGAATTTACAATTGCTGTCCCCATTTTCCAGGTGAAGAAATTGACGCTCAGAGACGTTAATTTGCCCAAGATCACAGAGTTAGAAACTGGTTAAGGTACTATTTGGACTGGCGTAGAATTCTTGCTAGCTACTTCTTTGTCTCTCTCTCTCTCTCTCTCAATCTGTGTGTGTGTGTGTGTGTGTGTGTGTGTGTGTGTGTGTGCTCTGGCTCTCTCTCATCTCCAGATTGACACTGGCCCTTGCAAAGAGGAAGTATAGTGACTCCACCTGACAGCTCTATGATATTCTAGGGTTTACCATGTACCTTGATGGAGGTGTGCTGTCATCACAGTGCTTCAGAAAATCGTCAGCACTCCTTGAGGAAGGGGGAGGGCTACACGTCCCCACCCTCTTTGCAGTTAGTTGTGGCCATGTGATCACTTTGGTGAATGAATTCTGAGCAGAACTTTGGTGAGAATTAAGGACCCTTTTAATCCCCTCCTCTATCTTCCTGGGTCAATAAGTAACTGGGAAAAGCAGATCCTGTCACTGATACAGACTGGACACATAGCATGAATGAAAAATAAACTTTTGGGATTCCCTGGTGGCGCAGTGGTTGAGAGTCTGCCTGCCGATGCAGGGCACACAGGTTCGTGCCCCGGTCCGGGGGGATCCCGCGTGCCGCGGAGCGGCTGGGCCCGTGAGCCGTGGCCGCTGAGCCTGCGCGTCCGGAGCCTGTGCTCCGCAATGGGAGAGGCCGCAACAGTGAGAGACCCGTGTACGGCAATAAATAAATAAATAAATAAATAAATAAATAAATAAAATAAACTTTTGTCCTTCTTATTTATTTTTTTGCTGCTCCACGTGGCTTGTGGGATCTTAGTTCCCTGACCAGGGACCGAACCTGTGCCCCAGGCAGTGAAAGCTGAGAGTCCTAACCACTGGACTGCCAGGGAAGTCCCCAACTTTTGTCCTTTTAAGCCACTGAGATCTGGGGATCATTTATTAGTGCAGCATTACCAAGCCCATCCTCACCATTGTAAATTGCTTATCCTCCTTCTACAGATAAAGAAACTAAGGTTCAGAGAAGCTTAACGATTTGTCCACGGACACAGGCTAGTAAGTTGAGAAGCCCTTTGACAAGCAGACTCAGAAGAGGAATCATTTTAGGAAGCACACGCACACGCACGCGCGCGCGCACACACACACACACACACACACACACACACTCCAGCAAAGTCAAGAAGGCAAAAGAGTACATTTGAGCCACTGTAAATATTCCAGTGTGGGGAATGGAGAGCTGCTGACAGGGAAAATCAGAGTTCTGAATTCCACATGAATATCGAGTTCATTCTGAACTAAATATGTTTATAGTAAGTCAGTAAGAAAGCTAGAGCAAAGGACTGGAAATTGTCAGAAAAGAGATAGAAAACTGTCAACACGGATGCAGCACACATCCTGCTCAGGGCCAGGACACCATCAAGATTTTCCTACCAACTCACACAATTCCTGACACTGCCTGGTCTTTTTTTTTTTTTTTTTTTTTTTTTTTTTTTTTAATTTATTTTGGCTGTGCTGGGTCTTCGTTTCTGTGCGAGGGCTTTCTCTAGTTGCAGGGAGCAGGGGCCACTCTTCATCGCGATGTACGGGCCTCTCACTGTTGCGGCCTCTCCTGTTGCGGAGCACAGGCTCCGGACGCGCAGGCTCAGCGGCCATGGCTCACGGGCCTAGTTGCTCCGCGGCATGTGGGATCCTTCCAGACCAGGGTTCAAACCTGTGTCCGCTGCATCGGCAGATGGATTCTCAACCACTGCGCCACCAGGGAAGCCCACTGCCTGGTCTTTTAAACGGCACGTAGAATGATTCTCTGACTTGATGCCGCGGGAACCAGCTCCACTGACCAGTTCCAAGCAATCTGCTTTCACCTTTGGTTCCTTGGCCGCTATCAGAAAATGTAAAGCCTTCACAGAGAGGGCTGGAACTTTCCCAACCTTCTTTTTTAAAAGGTTGGCGGGAGCTCCCAAGGGAATTGTTCATCCAGCCATGACCCCTCTGAATAACTTAGGCAAACTGTCTACATTGGCTGATTCACCAGCAGAAATGGGACAAGGCCACGGCAGGCGCTTCGGCTAGAAGGATCCTGAGAAAATACTGAGAGGAACAAGTCATGTGGGCAGAGGATCAGCCTCTGTCAGACTTCACCATGCCTGACACTCAGAAAAGAGCCCAAAGAGCCGGCACCAAGATTTGTTGGGCAAAGTGTCATAAGGTAAGAACAGAGGTTTATTCCCCACAAATTCTGTTGCAGGTATTTTAGGAAAAGTGAGCATCCCAACCCTGTAAAATAAGCAGCAGGATACAAAATGGAAGCCTGAGTGGCTTCTCTCTTGGCCCAGAAGAACTGGTGACCACTGGGCTGGACGGGGTGATAGAAGCAACCGGCTTGGAGTAGGCAGGATTTTATGAATGTAGTCTGGGAGGCATTCGCTGCTTCAACAGGCAGAAACCTCTGGCACCCATGAGTCCACACAGCCACAGCCCGTGCACGTTGGACCAGACCTTTGAAAATGGCTGCGCTTTCATTCCTGATCTGCGTTCTACAAACCCTGGGGGGAGCCCTGCCGGGAACCTCCCTGCTCCTTGGGGATCCAACCCCCGGAACACTCTTGTCACTCCCCTTCTTCATGTTTCTAGATCTTGCTAGAGCTTCTGCTGGGTCCCCAGGAACTGAGATGCTGCAAGTGCCCAAATCTGGCTTTGCCAGCGGTTAGAGTCCAGCTGCTGCCTGTGCTGCCACTTACCCAACAGACGAGATGGCTGTGATGCTAATGCCACCCTGTGTCAAGCCAGTGTCTGCCATGCCCCTATTATACGTGTGGCCTGAGCTGCTGTCCCCTTCCTGGATGGGCCAAGAGAAGCCTCAGAGCCTCCTGAGTTTCCCTTTCCCAGAACTTGATCTTTCCAAACCTCCCCCCATTTCCCAAAGGTGCAGCTGACTCCTCAGCATGCCTAGGAACTAAGCATGACGAGAATATAAAAGATCTCCTGAACTGAGTTGCCCAGGTCGAACTGGTATAAACAAAAAATGCAGCCAGAATTGTTTTAGTGTGCCGCTCTTCGTACATGCTGCAGAACGCCTGTGTAGAGAAACACGGGTGTCAATTAGGAAATCTCAGATTTTGCATTGTTTGCGGTAAACACAATGGAAAAGGGAAATAGGAAATAACTGATGTAGAAGGAGTAAAAACAGCAAGCTTTTGATGCTGACATTCTGTGGGTGGACACCACGTGCAACTGCAATGGAAGAGGAGACCCACCCCACTGGAGTAACGATGCCCCCGGTATGAGTGTCCTGAGTGGGGGCAGTGCACGGATCCAGGAGTGCTTTAGAGTGAACGACGCCACCACCAAAGGGGGTGTCTGCTTTTTCTCCAGGCTGGGGACTGTCTTTCCAGAGGTGCTCGGCCAGGAAGCGTATTTTCCCAATCTCAAGGACAGGACTTCCTGGGGGAAAATAAATAGCTCTTCCTCAGCACCAGGAAAAAAAAGCAAAAGGAAATTTAGTCATGCAGAAAACCAGGTGACGGGAGAGCAACCAAAGAAGTTCTCTTCTGCAGGTGACATGTGTGTATACACTGCGAGGGGAGCAAAGGAGAAGAGAATGCATTTAGAGTCTGCAAGGGAAAGGTGGTGATACCTGGATACAGGTAATGTCCAGAGGGATCTAAATTCTAGGTAGCATGTGAGAAAAACAAAATGAACATAAAATAAATGGCTTGAACAAAGAGGAGGGCGTGGTTACAAAACTTTTGCCAAGTCCCGAGTGAGAAGGGATTCGGTATTAACTGTATAACTTGGCCATGGCGTAAAATGGGTGTGGTTAACTGCTAACTCTCGTAAACACACTGCACAGACTGGTTTATGAAATGAATCATTTTGTTTACATTTTTCAAGAGCCTTTGCCCATTTCAGAAATACTTTTGTTTATACCAGGTTGGTCAGCCATCTGGTTTCTACTCTAGTATCAGACAGTGACTGACATTAATGATAATATAGTGATGACAGTGATGATTATAATTGTGGTGGCTGACAGTTATTTAGCCCTTACTTTGGACCAGATGCTCTATACACATGGCATCATCCTATCCCACCCTCAGAGCTACCCAGAGAGGTGGGAACCACCGTCTTCCCTTTCATAGATGAAGGAATGAAAGCTCAGAAAAGCTTGCTTGAGTCAGCGGCACAGCCTCGATTTTGACCCGTATCTGCCAGTTCATAATCTTGGGTTCATCAACATTATGGAATATCATCTCTTGCTGAGTGGAACTGATGCGGTTTACATCTATTCTTGCCTATTCGATTGTGAGGAAGAGAGATTTCACGTGCTACCATGTTCTCATAAGTACATTGAATTCAGCCTTCGTTTTCAAATTGCTTTCCCTGTTATAACTACATATTCAATATTACATGTTTTTAACCATAAAATCAACACCTATAATTATGTTTGTTCACACAATTTACTGTGATCTCAGATTACCTGTCGAAAAGAACTTCTTCCAGAAACACAAAAGAACAATAAAAAGAACAAGTAAATGCCAACGAGAACAGAAACTATATATTAATATCTCACCTTCCAATCTTTCCCTACTTTCTCACTCCCTTAAAAGCTATTTTTTTTAAAGCCTGATCTAGACCACAGTATTTCAATTGTCTTGTGTAGCACGTAAGTGACAAAAACACATTTCTGAGAGAACAAAAGAACAGATTTTCTCTTATCTGTCCAATGATACCTCTGGGTTTTAGCTTCCAAAAGAAAACGCGATGATTAATAATGCAGTGGGAAAGGTAAAGTCATCTTTCTAGATTAGGATACTTGTCTGAAATTGTTGGAAATCTGTGTTTTGAGATATGCAAAAATAGGTTCTCTCTCTGGGCTGGAACATACTTTGATTCTTTTGATCACAGTGAAATAAAAGTTCTTGGAGACCAAGAGGGAGAAGCCGGCTATAGTTTCCTCTACCAAATGCAAAGCCCAAAGGATGTTTGCATATTACCCATAGGCTTTAGGCAGGCATTCGCTTTGAAGGTGTAAAAGGTCAATTGTTTGAACAGCTCTGAGCTGTGGAGTAGAAACTGCGCTTTTGTGAGTTGGGGTGAGAGAGGCTTAAGGAAACTACAGAATTCCCTTATGTGTGTGTGACATTTCTGGGATAACCTTCCAGCAAACGGATAAAATGTAAAATCCTATGTCCCAGACCCACTGGGAAATTTACAATCTCTGCCCATGGCATTAGACCTCGTCCAGGAGAAATTCCCATCAGAACTTCTTTTTATTTATTTGAGAAATAAAGACATAGTCAATCCCTAAATTAAGAAGACATACATTTCAAAATGCAACTTAGCAGGATTCCTAAACATAGAAACTTCAAAAAGAGCATTTATGCATGTCATTTTTTTCTCCATGAATATTTTTACCGGGAAAGTTCTTGAAACTTTGGGACAATAGCCACAATTTATTGATACCTTTGGACTTATATAAGAAGAAAAAAAATTGAAATGGCAAGAACCAGGAGATTCAGATTCCTATGGAAACAACCTAAGGCTCCCCCATCAATTTCAGTTAATACTAAAGCTCTGGGCATCCCCTTCTCAATTTAAAAAAATGGACTATTTAAGCATATTTGACATTTCTTCTATAAAATAATAAAGCAGAATAAAAGAAGTGTTCTGGGGTGCTATTTCAGATGGAAGAGTTGGTAGAAACCTCTCCAGGGAGGTAACTTTTGAGCAGAGGAATGATTTATGAAGCTGGTGGGGGGAACAGTGTTCCAGGCAGAAGGAACAGCATGTGCTAAGACCCTGAGACACCCTCAGCTTCTTTGAGAAGAGTGAGAAGCCCAGTGTGGCCGAAGCCAGGTGGGCAGGGGCAGGGTGGTAGTGAGAGGTTTAGGGAGGTCAGGAGGGGCCAGACCACGGATGTCCTCACAGAACATGGAGGGGGCTGGGGTTTATCTTAAGCATGATAAAAAGCCATTGGAGGATTTTACACAGAGAAGCAAGATGGTCTGATTTATTCATTAGAAAAGTCACGCTGGCTGTTGTGATCTCACCAAGGCCACCACCTGCCATCATCTCTCCTACAAACATCTACAATACCACAGAATGTCCATCCTTGAGGACTTTGTGCCTTCCTGTTCAGATGTTTGATGACTGAATGAATATGCCAATGAATGGTTCTAGTGGTCCAGATTTTGGCTACCCAAGGCCAAGAATCCAATGTTATCCCATATTCATTAAAATCTTTTCTCATCAAATCTATTTGGACATGTTATAGGCCAGCAGACATGTTGTCAACAGAAAGTCCACCCAAATATTTATGGAAGAGGAATTCTAGTTTTCACTTTGTTTCTAATGGGGAGATAAGAAAAATATACATTTTTCTCATGACCAATCAGTGGTGGAGCGAGAATGAGAATCCGTGCTCCCTGACCCCTAGACTAGTGTCATTCCTAGTCTACGCCAACACCTTACCCAGCTCCTACTTTATACCGTGATTCTGAGTGGCAAACATTTCCGTTCTACATGTGAATCCAGGGCAGTGCCTACAATGAAGCCTAGACCGCCACCTTCCAAAACCACGCTTCTAGCCCACTGTTCACAGCAGTGTACAATTTGGAAAAGAAGCAGACCAAGGACTGACATAGGGTTGCTACATTTTGCCTAGCCAGTCACCACCATTATTTTGTAAAAGTGACATGTTCACCATGAAAATGAGAAGGGGAACACTTAAGAGTAAGAGCTTAGCCTTTCCTAAGAAACAACCATGAAAGCATTTTATATCACTCTATCTTTTAAAATATAAATTATATTTTTGAATTTAAATGCAGAAAAATTAAAATAACTTTCCTGTATGCTTTGTATATAATTATTAATTGTCAATCTCAGTACCTATAGATATGTACATACAATATATATACATATACATTCAACAAGGTAAGGAAAACTATTCCATTTAACTTTATTTTTACCCTTATCATTATCAAACCTCCAGTTTTATTTCTGTTTGGCAAAAATGGAAACAACCCTCACTGGGGCTTTTTCACAACAGCTTGGAATATTCTAGGCAAACAAAGAAGTTGAGAATTAATTGTTGCCACGCCACCAGCTGCTTTTCTGACCATCTCTCTCTCTGGAGCGCCAGGAAGGCAGTGGGTAGTTGGCAGATTGTGTATCTGGTTGACGATGGCAAGTGCTGAAAGAAGGGGGATGTGGTACCCAGAGCCACTGCAAAGACCCAGGGCTGAGGGCCCCAGCCAGACTCACAGCCCCGCCAGTCTGTCAGCTGAGAGCATGTTTTTATTCTTTGAGAAAACTTGTTTTAAAATATACCATTCATTTGGAAATTTTAAAGAGCATCCTTCGTTCTTTTTTTATGAGAAAACAGAAATAGAAGCCAAGTGCTGTAATTTGCATAATCCCATATTTTACTTTTCTTCTTTTGATCTATAGCTACATTAGTCAAGAGCTTACATTTTATTTTGGTCCATTTAATTCCAGCTTAATATTTTTCATTCATCAGTACGTGCGTTTGCTTTTTTCCTGTGACAGCATGACAACATATATTGACCAAATGTGCATAATTAACCTGTTGAATTGGAGATATTTAACGTCCCACAGACTTCAGAAAAATCTCCATCAATTAACTTTGGGATATGGTAAACGTCATAGCCACATTTCTGATGGCGCTCCGCCATTAATTCAAAAACTAACTCAACGTAACCTCTCCTGTAAAATGCAGAGTATGCTTGCTCTAAAAATTCGAGTGGTTTACATGACTTCTCTCAAATCATGGAGTTGACTTAGTTCAGAAACCCCTCATCAGCAGATCTATTTGTTTCTTTGTTATTTGGTATTACTTGTTATGTACCATCTACAGAAGGTCAGGGGATGAGACTGGGTCTCCTGCAGCCTGTTTAGCTTTCTGATGTGGTACACAACGCAGGAACAAGGAATTCAGAAGAGTAAAGTGGAGAAGGGTGAGTGTCACTCACCAAGTCACGTGGCTGTGTTTAGAAAACGCCTTTGGCACTAGCAGAGTTCATCCACCTTTATATCTGAAATCAGGTGGGAAAGCACTCCACAGGGAAGGCATCGTACTACAGGACACAGAACACATACATCCAAGCTAGAAAATGATGAGAGGAGGATTCTTGTCCTTTCTGCTTGGGAAATCCCAGGATGTTTCCAATTATTTCAAGTCATGGGACATCAACACAAGAGCCTATATAAACTACTCTGAATCCATTTTAAATTGTATTTGAGCACATGGTCTCCTATAAATAGTGAGGAGGGATGATGGTCTAGGTCTAGGTCTTGGTCTAGGCGGACACCCAGGTGTCAGACCTGGTGACTCTTCACTAAGAAGGTTGAGAAGGATGCTATCCAAGGACTGAAACAGGGATGGGGACATTCTCAGGGAGATGGTGGCCAAGACCTCACAGGGCCTATGACACCACAGAAGGAAGAACAGCCAGAGAGATGCAAACCAGGAAGAAAGACTGAGGGCACTGCTCCCACCCACCCCACACTGGGGGACCAGGACCACCGGGTTCTTCTCTCTGCTGTGTTACAGCCTGGAATCAGGTATGGAACAGGCAAGCACTCACTAGTAGGTCTGAGTATCCACCCCACCCCATGGAGCTACCCCATTTCCTAAGACTGCCCCTCAAAACCACCCCAGGCATCTGAGAAAAACCTTAACAGAAGGAGACTTTCATTGTACTCTGGCTCAAACCTGGTGCCAATCTGGTGCCAAGTTTTTCTCCCCATCTACAAATTCCACAAGCCCCCTTCCATGTAGATGGGCTTTCATCTCACACAGGTACATCTAAAGACACAGCACTGCAGTTACTGCTTGAAATGAAAACCTTAGCCTAAGAGAAATAAAAGACAGTGTAAGCTCAGTTTTAGACA
The DNA here is from genome assembly GCF_964374135.1 of Grampus griseus. Classification (NCBI taxonomy): domain Eukaryota; kingdom Metazoa; phylum Chordata; class Mammalia; order Artiodactyla; family Delphinidae; genus Grampus; species Grampus griseus. The sequence goes on from NC_138998.1 coordinate 427,659, forward strand.
ATTCACATTCTTTTTTTGGTTTCTTTTTTAAAGTATGACTTCTAGGAAAAAAATGAAAGCAACCTATGAACACTTTGATTTTTTTTTTTTTGATTTGACATATGTGCAGAAATGATGGCTCACCACCACAGCACACCTTTGTTTGGACAATTCAAGAGTGATCGCTAAGGTTTGTTTCACATGGCAACAATCGACAGAAGCTGAGGCTAGAATTGGAATCTCAAGTGCTGTGAGGCTGGGTGAGTGGACCTTTTGGACAGTAACTAGCCCACCTCCCACCCAGCATCCTTACCTCACCTCACCTCAAGTGCAGCTTGCTATTCTCCCAATACCACACCGAATGCTTTATGTGGATTGTTGCTTTCCACTCTCCTAACCTAATGAGGTAGTTACTATGATTATCTCTATTTTATGCTCAGGGAAACTGAGATACAAAGAGGTCAAATAACTTGCCCAAGGTCATATAGTGAGCTACTATGGCTGGGAATCCATACCCGGACTCATGATCTCCTTCTACAATGAAGAAACTAATTTAAAAAAACCTAAAAATAGAGCTACCATATGATCCAGAAATCTGACTCTTGGGCATATATCTGGAGAAAACCATGGTTTGAAAGAATACATGCATCCCAATGTTCATTGCAGCACTATTCACAATAGCCAAGACACGGAAACAACCTAAATGTCCATCAACAGATGAATGGATAAAGAAGATGTGGTATATATATACAATGGAATATTACTCAGCCATAAAAAAGAACAAAATAATGCCACTTCAGCAACATGGATGGACCTAGAGATTATCATACTAAGTGAAGTGAGTCAGACAGAGAAAGACAAATACCATATGATATCACTTATATGTGGAATCTAAGAAAAAACAAAAAAATGATACAAATGAACTTATTTACAAAACAGAAACAGACTCACAGACATAGAAAACAAACGTATGGTTACCAGGGGGAAAGATGGAGGGGGAGAGATAAATTGGGAGTTTGGGATTAACATACACACACTACTATATATAAAATAGATAAACAACAAGGACATACTGTATAGCACAAGGAACACTGCTCAGTATTCTGTAATAACCTAAATGGGAAAAGAATTTGAAAAAGAATAGGTATATGTATATGTATAACTGAATCACTTCACTGTACACCTGCAGCTAGCACAGCATTGTAAATCAACTATAGTCCAATATAAAACAAAAATTTTAAAAAACACTCAATAAAATAAAATAAATGGCTTTTGCCTTCAGCTTTCTCATAAAACCTTTGATGCAGTAACAATTCCTGATATTTTTATAGCACATGTGATATTTCATGACCCAAACAACCTGGGAATAACATTAGCTCCATTTTATAGTTTAAAAAGCTCAAAGCTCAGGAACTTCCCTGGCGGTCCAGTGGCTAAGACTTCATGTTTCCTATGCAGGGGGCATCCCAGGTTTGATCCCTGGTCAAGGAACTAAGATCCCACATATACCATGGGGCTAAAAAAAAAAAAGCTCAGAAAGAAGAAACAAGACTTCAAGCCTTCAGAATAATAACAGAATGAAAATTCCCTGTATCAACCACTGTGCCCTTCTAGCAAGTAGGAAGGAGGCGATGGGCCTCAAAATCAAATCCCTTGAGTTATTTTGAGTAACACACTGTGTCTCCACATTCTAGGAGACTGCTTCCCATCTCTAAATGCTGAAAGTAAAACGGATGAAATGACTTCTCCTTGGAGCTGAGCATACTCCAGGAAATGTCCTTCATTCTCTAAACCACCCTCACTTCTCCTGTGATGAAAGCAATGAACAGCACATGCAGAATAAAAATGAATGGGACAAAGGAGAGAAATGATGCGGATGAGGCTCTAAACTGATAGCAAACTCAGGCACAGAGAGAGTCAGGGATATTAACTCAAGTAATTTACAAAAAGAAAGCTAAGCAGGGTGTAGAGGGGGTAAAGAGCATTTTATTAAGCTTAAAAAAATGTGCTTAGGGATGTTCAAGATGGTAGAGGAGTAAGACGTGGAGATCACCTTCCTCCCCACAAATACATCAGAAATACATCTACCTGTGGAACAACTCCTACAGAACACCTACTGAGTGATGGCAGAAGACCTCAGGCTTCCCAAAAGGCAAGAAACTCCCCACGTACCTGGCCATGTGGCTAACAGGGTCTTGGTGCTCTGGCCAGGCGTCAGGCCTCAGCCTCTGAGGTGGGAGAGCTGAGTTCAGGACATTGGACCACCCGAGGCTTCCCGGCCATACATAATATCAATCAGCGAGAGCTCTCGCAGAGATCTCCATCTCAACGCTAAGATCCAGCTCCACGCAACGACCAGCAAGCTACAGTGCTGGATACCCTATGCCAAACAACTAGCAAGACAGGAACACAACCCCACCAATTAGCAGAGAGGCTGCCTAAAATCACACTAAGTTCACAGACACCCCAAAACACACCACCGGACATGGTCCTGCCCACCAGAAAGACAACATCCAGCCTCATCCACCAGAACACAGGCACCAGTCTCCTCCACCTGGAAGCCTACACAACCCACTGAACAAAGCTTACCCACTGGGGGCAGACACCAAAAACAATGGGAACTACGAACCTGCAGCCTGCAAAAAGGACACCCCAAACACAGTAAGTTAAGCAAAATGACAAGACAGAGAAATATGCAGCAGATGAAGGAGCAAGGTAAAAACCCACCAGACCAAACAAATGAAGAGGAAATAGGCAGTCTACCTGAAAAAGAATTCAGAATAATGATAGTAAACATGGTTCAAAATCTTGGAAATAGAATGGAGAAAACACAGAAACGTTTAACAAGGACCTAGGAGAACTAAAAAGCAAACAAACAATGATGAACAACAGAATAAGTGAAATTTAAAATTCTCTAAAAGGAATCAATAGCAGAATAACAGAGGCAGGAGAACAGAAAAGTGACCTGGAAGATAAAATAGTGGAAACAACTACCACAGAGCAGAATAAAGAAAAAAGAATGAAACGAATTAAGGACAGTCTCAGAGAACTCTGGGACAACATTAAACACACCAACAGTTGAATTATAGGGGTCTCATAAGAAGAAGAGAAAAGCAAAGAGACTGAGAAAATATTTGAAGAGATTATAGTTGAAAACTTCCCTAATATGGGAAAAGAAATAATCAAGTCTAGGAAGCGCAGAGAGTCTAATACAGGATAAATCCAAGGAGAAACATGCCAAGACACATATTAAACTATTCAAAAATTAAATATGAAGAAAAAATATTAAAAGCAGCAAGGGGAAAGTAACAAATAACATACAAGGGAATCCCCATAGGGTTAACAGCTGATCTTTCAGCAGAAACTCTGCAAGCCAGAAGGGAGTGGCAGGATATATTTAAAATGATGAAAGGGAAGAAACTACAACCAAGATTATTCTACCCAGCAAGGATCTCACTCAGATTCGATGAAGATATTAAAACCTTTTCAGACAGGCAAAAGCTAAGAGAACTCAACACCAAGAAACCAGCTTTACAACAAATGCTAAAGGAACTTTTCTAGGTAGGAAACACAAAAGAAGGAAAAGACCTACAATAACAAACCCAAGACAATTAAGAAAATGGTAATAGGAACATATATATCAATAATTACCTTAAATGTAAATGGATTAAGTGCTGCAACCAAAAGACACAGACTGGCTGAATGGATGCAAAAATAAGACCTGTATATATAGCCTGTCTGCAAGAGTCCCACTTCAGACCTAGGGACACATAGAGACTGAAAATGAGGGGACAGAAAAAGATATTCCATGCAAATGGAAATCAAAAGAAAGCTGGAGTAGCAATTCTCATATGAGACAAAATAGACTTGAAAATAAAGACTATTACAAGAGACAAAGAAGGACACTACATAATGATCAAGGGATCAATCCAAGAAGAAGATATAACAATTGTGAATATTTATGCACCCAACATAGGAGCACCTCAATACAAAAGGCAAATGCTAACAGCCATAAAAGGAGAAATTAACAGTAACACAATAAGAGTAGGGGGCTTTAACACCCCACTTCCACCAATGGACACATCAACCAAAATGAAAATAAATAAGGAAACACAAGCTTTAAATGATACATTAAACAATATGGACTTAAGTGATATTTATACGACATTCCATCCAAAAACAACAGAATACGCTTTCTTCTCAAGCGTTCATGGAACATTCTCCAGGATAGATCATATCTTGGGTCACAAATCAAGCATTGTTAAATTTAAGAAAATTGAAATCGTATCAAGTATCTTTACTGACCACAATGCTATGAGACTAGATATCAATTACAGGAAAAAAACTGTAAAAAATATGAGCACATGAGGGCTAAACAATACACTACTAAATAACCAAGAGCTCACTGAAGAAATCAAACAGGAAATCAAAAAATACATAGAAACAAATGACAATGAAAACAGGACGACCCAAAACCTATGGGATGCAGTTTAAGAGGGAAGTTTAAAGCAATACGATCCTACCTCAAGAAACAAGAAACATCTCAAATAAACAACTTAACGTTATACCTAAAACAATCAGAGAAAGAACAAAAAAACTCCAAAGTTAACAGAAGGAAAGAAATCATAAAGATCAGTTCAGAAATAAATGAAAAAGAAATGAAGGAAATGATAGCAAATATCAATAAAACTAAAAGCTTGTTCTTTGAAAAGATAAACAAAATTGATAAACCATTAGCCAGACTCATCAAGAAAAAAAGGGAGAAGACTCAAATCAACAGAATTAGAAATGAAAAAGAAAGTAACAACTGACACTGCAGAAATACAAAGGATCATAAGAGATTACTACAAGCTACTCTATGCCAATAAAATGGACAACCTGGAAGAAAATGACAAATTCTTAGAAAAGCACAACCTTCTGAGACTGAACCAGGAAGAAGCAGAAAATATAAAAAGACCAATCACAAGCACTGAAATTGAAACTGTGTTTTAAAATCTTCCAACAAACAAAAGCCCAGGACCAGATGTCTTCATAGGTGAATTCTACCAACATTTAGAGAAGAGCTAATACCTTTCCTTCACAAACTCTACCAAAATATAGCAGAGGGAGGAACACTCCCCAACTCATTCTATGAGGCCACCAACAACCTGATACCAAAACCAGCCAAAGATGTCACAAAGAAAGAAAACTACAGGCTAATATCACTGATGAATATGGATGCAAAAATCCTCAACAAAATACTAGCAAACAGAAGCCAACAGCACATTAAAAGGATCATACACTATGATCAAGTGGGGTTTATCCCAGGAATGCAAGGATTCTTCAATATATGCAAAATAATCAATGTGATACACAATATTAACAAATTGAAGGAGAAAACTCATATGATAATCTCAATAGATGCAGAAAAAGCTTTCAACAAAATTCAACACCCAGTTATGATAAAAACTCTCCAGTAAGTAGGCACAGAGGGAACTTACCTCAACATAATAAAGGCCATACATGACAAACCCACAGCCAACATCATTCTCAATGGTGAAAAACTGAAAACATTTCCTCTAAGATCAGGAACAAGACAAGGTTGTCCACTCTCACCACTATTATTCAACATAGTTTTGGAAGTTTTAGCAACAGAAATCAGAGAATAAAAAGAAATAAAAGGATTCCAAATTGGAAAAGGAGAAGTAAAACTTTCACTGTTTACAGATGACATGATACTATACATAGAGAATCCTAAAGATGCTACTAGAAAACTACCAGAGCTAATCCATGAATTTGGTAAAGTAGCAGGATACAAAATTAATTCACAGAAATCTCTTGCATTCCTATACACTAATGATGAAAAATCTGAAAGAGAAATTAAGGAAACACTCCCATTTATCACTGCAACAAAAAGAATAAAAATACGTAGGAATAAGCATACCTAAGGAGACAAAAGAGCTGTATGCAGAAAAGTATAAGACACTGATGAAGGAAATTAAAGATGACAGAAAGAGATGGAGAGATATACCATGTTCTTGGATTGGAAGAATCAACATTGTGAAAATGACTATATTACCCAAAGCAATCTACAGATTCAATGCAATCCCTATCAAACTACCAATGGCATTTTTCACAAAAGTAGAACAAAAAATTTCACAATTTGTATGGAAACACAAAAGACCCCAAATAGCCAAAGCAATCTTGAGAAAGAAAAACGGAGCTGGAGGAATCAGACTCCCTGAACTCAGACTATACTACAAAGCTACAATAATCAAGACAGTATGGTACTGGCACAAAAACAGAAATATAGATCAACGGAACAGGATAGAAATCCCAGAGATAAACCCACACACATATGGTCACCTTACCTTTGATAAAGGAGGCAAGAATATACAATGGAGAAAAGACAGCCTCTTCAATAAGTGGTGCTGGGAAAACTGGACAGCTACATGTAAAAGAATGAAATTAGAACACTCCCTAACACCATACACAAAAATAAACTCAAAATGGATTAAAGACCTAAATGGAAGGCCAGACTCTATAAAACTCTTAGAGGAAAAAATAGGCAGAACACTCTATGACGTAAATCACAGCAAGATCATTTTTGACCCATCCCCTAGAGGAATTGGAAATAAAAACAAAAATAAACAAATGGGACCCTAATGAAACTTAAAAGCTTTTGCACACAAAGGAAACCATAAACAAGATGAAAAGACAACCCTCAGAATGGGAGAAAATATTTGCAAACAAAGCAACTGACAAAGGATGAATCTCCAAAATATACAAGCAGCTCATGCACCTCAATATCAAAAAAACAAACAACCCAATCCAAAAATGGGCAGAAGATCTAAATAGACATTTCTCCTAGCAAGATATACAGATTGCCAACCAACACATGAAAGGATGCTCAACATCACTAATCATTAGGGAAATATAAATCAAAACTACAATGAAACTAAAACTAGAACTACCATACGACCCAGCAATCCCACTACTGGGCATATACCCTGAGAAAACCATAATTCAAAAAGAGTCATGTACCACAATGTTCATTGCAGCACCATTTACAATAGCCAGGACATGGAAGCAACCTAGGTGTCCATCGACAGATGAATGGATAAAGAAGATGTGGCACATATATACAATGGAATATCACTCAGCCATAAAAAGAAATGAAATTGAGTTATTTGTAGCGACGTGGATGGACTTAGAGTCTGTCATACAGAGTGAAGTAAGTCAGAAAGAGAAAAACAAATACCATATGCTAACACATATATATGGAATCTTAAAAAAAAAAAAAGGTTCTGAATAACCCAGAGGCAGGACAGGAATAAAGACTCAGACGTAGAGAATGGACTTGAGGACATGGGGAGAGGGAAGGGCAAGCTGGAACAAAGTGGGAGAGTGGCATGGACATATATACACTACCAAATGTAAAACACATAGCTAGTGGGAAGCAGCCGCATAGCACAGGGAGATCAGCTCGGTGCTTTGTGACCACCTAGAGGGGTGAGATGTGGAGGGTGGGAGGGAGACGCAAGAGGGAAGAGATATGGGGATCTATGTATATGTATAGCTGATTCACTTTGTTGTACAGCAGAAACTAACACACCGTTGTAAAGCAATTATACTCCAATAAAGATGTTTTTTTAAAAAATGTGCTTAAAGTTGGAATTTACTGGAGTGGAAGAGGAGAGCTTTATCTTTCACCTGGGGGCCAGTTTCCACCCCTAAGTAACAGAACTGAACCAAACCAAACTAAAACAAACTAAACTAAAATAATTGGCTGGGAAGGGGTATCTTTTAACACATCCTGCTTATGGAAAATTCAGGAAATCATCTTTCACCAGCAACCGTATGATTTCAAGTAAGAGTCGACTTTGGAGAAAGAAAAGTAATGAAGTGTGAGATAGTTTTTTCTTTAGAATGGCAAATAGGAAACCCCTTTCATTTTCCAAGTTATTGGTTTGCTCTCTTCAAATAGGACAGATTGTACTGAGAGTAAATCTTGAGACTACATTTCAAGTAAGTAGCAAAGCTTGGGGTTCAGCCATAGTATCCTTGGGGTCACCGTGGGGCAAAAAGGTAAGAATCACCATCTCTGTATTTTACAAGTAATGGTATATTTATACGATATTTTTGCTTTGATAATCAAATCTTTCATTTTCTGGATTTAGCTAAGCCGGTTAAAGTTAATCCAACTGTGGAAAAAGGATCACCCAACAATGCGAGCAATTTGCTCCCTCTTATGAAAGGATCTAAATGGTAAATTCAAAGGCAAAAGAGGTGTCCTGGGCACATGTGACCAGCGTGGGCTGAAGTATGACATGGTGGAAACAGCAATGACTCTGCACTCCTTCCCTCATCGCATTTTTGTTTTCACCTTTATAAGCACAAGAACCCCTTTGGAACATCAGCACATCTGTGGCCCATAAAACCGTTGAAGTTATTTAATATTCATTGACTGAAAGAAATAACTAATGGCAACAAGCTACTCTAAATTCACTGGGGCTTGTGAATGCATTTGCATGTATTAATCTCAATGAAGAGCATATTTGTATGTTTACCCAATGGTTGAACGTGTGTGCAACATACTAAGTTGTTCAATCTACAGACAATGTTTGATAAGCGTGTGGATTTGAAGACCCTTATAAAGTAATCCATGGCTCCCCAGGATTTTCAGCTGCCAGACGAGAACTACTGAATCCTTCTCTTCTACTAAAGACTCCATGGTCTAAAAATAGACTTTGGAAGGTATTCCAGCATGTTATCCTGCAAAAATTTGCAGCCTATATGCATTAATAAAGAACCGGAATATCACACGCTTAAATGAACAACATTCACTGCTGACTAGAATAGTTTAGGGAGGTTTATTTGCTTTGCTGTGCTTTCCAAATTCTCAGGAATAATTATTCATCCCTTTTGTAGTAAAAACAAACAACAAAAAAGCAAAACAAAGAAACAACAAAAGGGCTCCATGCCACTTGATCAGAAAGGCCCCAGCAGTAGTCTGTAAACTTAACAAAAGAGAGATAAGAGTCACAGATGTAGGAAACAAACTTATGGTTACTGGGGGTGGGGGAGAGATAAACTTGGAGGTTGTGATTATCATATACATACTACTATATATAAAATATCAATAGATAACTAATAAGGACCTACTCTATAGCACAGGGAACTCTGCTCAATATTATGTAACAACCTAAATGGGAAAAGAATTTGAAAAAGAATAAATACATGTATACGTATAACTGAATCACTTTGCTGTACACCTGAAACTAACACAACATTTTTTAATCAACTATACTCCAATAAAAATTTAAAAAAAACAAAAACTCAGTTTCTTGGAAAGTGTCCCTAATATCTGCTCCCAGTCGTCCGGGGGACCCATTTCTACAAAGTGACATAGGAAATTATAGAAACTGTAATGTTCATGCTACCATCACGACATATTCCACAAAAAATAAGTTTCTGGCAAGAACAACTACCTTGTCGTTGCACAAGTAATCCTGTCACGCTTCTGCTTAAGTCCTTCACCCCATTAACTTTTAAGGTAACACCATGGTCCCTCAAACTGCCTGATCCTGTCCTACTAACCGCTCTAGCCTCATACTTAACCACTCTGTTGAGTAACCAACCCTGGATCTGTCAGAACCACCTTACTTGCTACTTCTTGGAAGAGGATGTGCTCTGGAGCAAGGCTCCCCAGTTCTCCTACCAGAGCTCCTTTTTGCAGGGAGAAAGAAAGCCATCTCGCATTCTGAGGACACACTACAAAGACAGCAAATACATTTTCTTTAGGATTTAACTGCAACCCAGATATGTTCCCATCATCTAGTTATTGGAAAACTACAGGTCCAAAACACTGTTTATGCAAAAATTGAGAGGTCCAAAGCAATGTTGAGTCCAAAGACCCAACATGGATGGCGCACTGAGAACTCTTAGTAAACCAGTCACCTGCGTCTATATGTGCATGAGGGGTTGAATAGCGTTGCCAAGTGTGGTAGCGACAACTATTTATCTCTCAGTTTCCAGTCTCATCTTCATCTTTGGTGAGAGATATTCCCTTTTGCCAGGCACAAGACCCCCACCATGAAAATCATACACCCCAGCCTCCTTTGTGCTGGGGAGTGCCCATGTGACTAGGTTTTGGGTAAGGGGCTATAAAAGAGGCAGCAACATGCTGTACCTCCAGGAAGTCTTCTTAGAGAGAAGACACACCGTCTTCTTGCTCCAAAACCTATTACATGGAATGTGGAGGTGATGACCAGAGTTTTATCCGCCCCTCCGGATCCTGAGGATGTGGCCACACCCTGGGGATGACAGAACAGTGAGCCAGAAGGAGCTGAAGTCCCTAAATAGGTAATTTCTGTAGCTTCTATTCCAGGTCTGGATTGCCTACTATGCATTGTTCCTAGGTGAGAAAAGAATAAGCATTTTCCTTCTTCAAGTCTCTGTATTTGCAGGCCAATTTGTTTTCAGCCCTTTTTACTTGCAGCCAAACCTAATCGTATAGAATATATGGAGCTTTGCTTGACACCAGGCATTTTAGCAGAACATAGAATTAGAACTCTTAATAAACTGAATAATGCACTACGTTAAGTTAGTGAATACAAGTGTTAGTGATCCTTAAGAAGTCACTTAGAAGGTTAGTATCCTCAGCAAATCTCCCAGGGGCTGAAAGGCCATGGGATTGGGTATACCTGCCTAAACCGAGGCTTTTTTCTTTTTGTTGGAAGGCAGCCTTTACTAGCAGTGAACAAAATCACAGAGGGAGAATTCCCAGAATTCAAGGAGCCCAGGCATTGCTACAAAACAGTTCATTCTTAGTTTTAAATGTTGTTGCTGGCAAAAGTTATTAGTGATACCTCTTTTCTTTTCCATTTTTACAATTTTTTTAATTGAAGTATAATTAACATATAACATTATATTAGCTTCAGGGATAAAACATAATGATTCAATATTTGTATATTGCTGCGCTATTTTTTATTTTATTTAACTATCTGTCTATCTAGTTATTTATTTAGTGGCCACACCATGCAGGATCTTAGTTCCCCAACCAGGAATCAAACCTGCACCCCCTGCAGGGGAAGCACAGAGTCTTAACCACTGGCTCACCAGGGAAGTCCCAGCTGCATGCACTGTTTCTAAAGGTCAGATGTAGACTATTATATCCATAGCAAAGTTCTGTAAGGTTATATGAGAAAAAGTTAGCGGATGTTAATTCTGGTTAACTCCTCTGTTTGGGACTGGGGACTTTCAATTTCCTTTCTACAGTAGTGAAACCTCTTTTCAGCTGAAATTCCTATCTTTGATGAAAACATTGCAGTCGATATATTTCTATTAGTATAGCAATTTCCACTCTATGAAATAGCTCATCAGTGATCCTCAAAACTGTCAAGGTCATGAAACACAAGGGAGGCCTGAGATATCATCACAGAAGAGAGGGTGGCAGGAAAGTGGAAGATAATCTGGATCCTGGATTGGACTCTGGAAAAGAAAAGCACAGTAGTGGAAAACAGGCGCATCCAAAAAATGTCTGGCGTGTGGTTGAGAGCAATGCACCAATATTTGTAACTGGGACGAACAAACCAACTAACGTAAGATGTGAACAACAGGGGAAACGGGTGATGGCACACAGAACTCTCTGTTCTATCTTTATAACTTTGTGTATGTCTACAATCATTCTAATTTTTAAATTTTTATTTAAAAAAATTAGCAATATGTACTGCTAAATAGTCAGGAGGATTGGTTGAGATAATAGGTATAAATGCTTGTAGAAGGAATACGGTAAGTGTTCATATACTTCCTCTCAAGTAAACCCTTAAAATCCCACCAACCCACTTGTTATTAGATAAATTCTTTTTTTGTTGTTTGTTTTTTTTTTAAATTGGGTCTCTTTTAGTAGAAGAGCATATGATCCCAAGACAGAGTCTCACGCTCCCTCAAAGCAAACTCTTTGCCCTAAAATAGTTTTGAGATGATATTTTCATAAACTAAATATTTATCGTTATCATGTATCATTCAAAAATACGGTTTACTATGACCTATGGGGTTGAGTCCATATCTATCCAGCAGTACGTGAAATTATGCATACACGCATACCTACTTGAACATTTTTCTTAGCTCAATTCCTCTCTCATGGTAAGACTCAGAATTGGTTAACTTCCTCTCAGACTCAGCAGACAATCACCCAATAACTACCCTGATAGAATGCCAGTTGGTACTCACTCCCCCTTCCCTCCTACCTGATAGAAGGAACTTCATTTGTTTTCGTCCATGGATAAAATATTGGATCAGTGGTAAAGTAATCTAATTGGGGCAAGATAAACCACTTATTTCATCATTTAACTGAACTTATCAGATACATTCTTTGACATGTACTTCTGTCTTGGCTGAACAACTTACCCTCTTGTCATAAACTTTCACGAATTTGAAGATGGGTTGTATGTTTTCCAGCCCTTTCCTTCTCCACCATGACTAAGGTATTTGTTGTCAGCTTTTCCTCATACACTTCCTTGAAGGCTTCTCTCTGTAGTCTTTCAAATTTCCACACATAGACTAGATTTAGGATCCACATCATGTGTCTTTTTTTTAAATCGTTTATTTATTTATAAATAAATAAAAAAAATAAAGTTATTTATTTATAAATAAATTTATAAATATTTACTGCGTTGGGTCTCCGTTGCTGCGTTGGGTCTCCGTTGCTGTGCGCAGGCTTTCTCTAGTTGCAGCAAGCAGGGGCTACTCTTCTCTGCGGTGCACAGGCTTCTCATTGTGGTGGCTTCTCTTGTTCCAGAGCACAGGCTCTAGGCACGCAGGCTTAGTAGTTGTGGCTCACAGGCTCTAGAGCACAGGATCAGCAGTTGTGGAGCATGGGCTTAATTGCTCCATGGCATATGGGATCTTCCCAGACCAGGGCTCAATCCCATGGTCCCCTGAATTGGCAGGCAGATTCTTAACCACTGCACCACCAAGGAAGTCCCATAAGAAGTGTCCTAAGGACAAAGTTGCTTTCTCCATGGGGATCCCCCCTCCCTTCCCTCCCTTCTGGTCCATGAAGATGTGACCACACTCTAGGCATGACAGAATAAGTTTTACACTGAGTAGGTTCTCAGTATGTTTCTGTGAACTTGATTTAAATTACTGAACACCAAGTATAATGAAAGGACCGTTTCATGATTTTTGAATGATTTATTACCTTTGCAAGCATTCCAGCATAATGTCAGATTTAATTACGACACGAAACACTTAGCTCTTTCATATTTATTTCAAAGCACCAAGTTAGACAGGTTTTCCAGTACATGAGCTCCTCTTGTGAACATTAGGTGACTCTGGGAGCTCCATGAACTCTTTCAATCAACCAGGAGGAAAAGGCGATGGAAACTCTCTTAGTAAAATAAAAACATACTTTAAGGTTTGACCATAATTCCCACAATTGCCAAAAAATTCCTCCCTATTTCCAAAGAATGTCTGGCAAATCAACAACTTTCTTTTACTCTAGGTTCTTTCTTGCAATTTTGGTATCTGGTCATTTCTTTCTTTCACTGTACATATTTTTATGATTTATTGTCTCAACTCTCTTTTCTGTACTTATCAGGACTGAACTCTTTTTCTAATAACAACATTTTGAAATTTTGGTCAATTATAATAAAAGAACACACAAAGGTTCAACTGGGAAGAAAAACATGTCAATAAGACGAAGCAATGGTGCCTCCAGGAAATATTTTTGGCAGAACTGAATGAGGAAGGATAAAAGATGACCAAAGATGGTAAAAAGAAATAGTTTAGTAAGTGTGATTTTCAATCACGGCAAAGTGAAGTTTGGTTTGAATTTGGATACTCAGCTGAGTCAGTCCTGCAAATTGGGAGCTGAGTTAGTTGGATTATAAATGGGGCCAGCAGCTCTCTGCTCTCGAGAGCTCGAATCCTCTTGGACATTAGTCAGAGCCCCCACCCCCTGAAGCAGGTGCTGCTGACGCTCTACCCTTGTCTCTGTGGACCCCTTGATGACCGCTTCTGCTGTGTTTCACTCCCAAGAGCCTGCACGCATACATTTATTGTAGGATGACCCTTGGGTTGCTGTAAACTTAAATTAGTGCTCCTCAAATTGTGATCCACAGACAAGCAGCAACGACATCATGGGGGAACTCATTAGAAATGCAAACGTGGATCCCACCCAAACCCGCTGAATCAGAAACTCTAGGAGTGGGGTGGCTAAATGTAAGGCCAAACACTGTAAAACTCTTGGAGGAAAACATAGGCAGAACACTCTCTGACATAAATTGCAGCAATATCTTTTTGGACACACCTCCTAGATTAATGAAAATAAAAACAAAAATAGGGCATCCCTGGTGGCACAGTGGTCGAGAGTCCGCCTGCCGATGCAGGGGACACGGATTCGTGTCCCGGTCCGGGAGGATTCCACATGCCACAGAGCGGCTGGGCCCATGAGCCATGGCCGCTGAGCCTGCACGTCCAGAGCTTGTGCTCCGCAATAGGAGAGGCAACGACAGTGAGAGGCCCGCGTACCGCAAAAAAAAAAAAAAAAAAAATGGGACCTAATGAAATTTAAAACCTTTTACACAGCAAAGGAAACCATAAACAAGACAAAAAGACAACCTTCAGAATAGGAGAAAATATTTGCAAATGAAGCAACTGACAAGGGATTAATCTCCAAAATATATAAACAGCTCATGCAGCTCAATATCGAACAAACAACCAACCAAATCAAAAAATAGACAGAAGACCTAAATACACACTTCTCCAAAGAAGACATACAGATGGCCAAAAAACACATGGAAAAATACTCATCATCGCTAATTACTAGAGAAATGCAAATCAAAACTACAATGACGTATCACCTCACACTGGTCAGAATGGCCATCATCAAAAAATCTACAAACAATAAATGCTGGAGAAGGTTTGGAGAAAAGGGAACCCTCCTACACTGTTGGTGGGAATGTATATTGATACAATCATTATGGAGAACAGTATGGAGGTTCTTCAAAAAACTAAAAATAGAACTACCATATGATCCAGCAATCCCACTACTGGGCATATACCCTGAGAAAACCATAATTCAAAAAGACACATGCACCCCAATGTTCACTGCAGCACTATTTACAACAGCCAGGACATGGAAGCAACCTAAGTGTCCATCGACAGATGAATGGATAAAGAAGATGTGGCACATATATACAGTGGAATATTACTCAGCCATAAAAAGGTGAAATAGTGCCACAAACTGTATTTTAATAAGCCCCCTAGGTTCTTCTGATACATGCTAAATGTTGAGCCCCACTGATCTATCTACATGGGCAGCTGAGCGCCTGGGAGTTTATATTTTGGGGAGAGGCAGCCCTGAGCCAATGCTGGAACAGTGGGTGTATCAACACCCCTCTGCCTCACTGCTGGTAGGGCCCTGACTGTTTCCAGAACCCCCTGCAGAATTGAGCCACAGTTACCCTCTGTGGGACTCTCTCAATAGCACAACCTCACCTGGCCTCCTTCCTTTCAACTCCTTGTCTCACTTTCCCACTCCCCCACCAGCTTTTCCTGGACCACTTTCTAATCAATCAATTTCACAGGAATCTTCAGCTCAGAGTCAGCTTCTAGGGAACCAAACCAAACATACCTCTTTCCATGAAAACTTCAACTTCATGGGTTACAGCCTGGTGTCCTGGCAATTTTTTCTACACTAGCTACTAACTAGAGTCTGAGGATAACAAGGTTAGAACTCTCTCTGACCTCACAGCACTTAGGGCTAGTGGAGTCATGGTGCAGAGCATACACGTGAATGGATCTTGTCAATAGAACAACATTGAAATTCTCAACAGTGCTGGGAAAACATTTCCCCCAAAATTCCTGGAAGAGGTAGTAGGCCAAGCTAACTGCTGAAGTGTGGTTGAGGATCAGTGAGTTAGGATACGGAAAGTGAACAAAGTATTCTTGCCACAGTCATGGACCAAAACATGGAAGTGAGGAACAGAGAAAACCATGCATCACTTGGCATTCCTCTGGTGTTAAATTCAAATTGAAGAGAGGCAGGTGATGAAGTTGAAAAACATAGAGACACAGAAAGACTGCTATGCCCTGCTAACTAGTGGGGCCTTTATTCTGTGCATGGTGGGTTTTCAGCATAAGGATTCTCCTGGCTGAATTAAGAGGGCAACCTGTCAGCAAGGAGACCAAGTCAAAGACTACAGTGATACTCTAGGAAAGATATGACAAGCACCTGAACTTGAGGAGAATGTGGAACCCAGGAAAGATTTAGGAGGTGAAACTGGCAGGACTTCAACTGAATAGATGTAGTAGTAAATGACAGGGAGGAGTGAGACAAGGACAAACCCAGGTTTCTGGCTTGAGTGTTGCAATTAACTTAGAGTCATAACCTTTTCTATTTTGCCAAACCTCCTCAGTGCTGAAAGACATAAGGCAGCTCTCATTAGTGCTGGTACAGAATTGCTTAATCAACAAAAACACCAGGCACAATTAATACACAAGACTTTTCAGTTAAACACAATTTAGGGATGATCACTTTAAATGGAAAGTTTATGAAATTTTTCAGATTTAATTAATGAAATTTTTCAGTATTTAATTAATGAAATTCTAAGTCTTGATAAAAGTAGACGTAAAGACATGCTTAAGTTTACTAGAAGAAGAAACGGTACAATGAAGAGTAATGGGTGGGGAGCAAAAACATAAACGGAGTGATCTGTCAACAAGCAAACTGCAAAATGAGTCCCACAGATTCCTATTTGGATGGAAGCAAAACACAACCCTAACCTTAACCCTAACCCTAACCTAAACCCTATCCCTAACTGTGGTTCATAAAGACTAACCATTAAATGTGCCCCTTTGTCAGAGACAGAACCCCATCAAGTCAAATGCTGCTGCCAATAGGGGGAAGCCTGGGGAAATGGCTTGGAAGAGGTTGTTTACTGATGTCACTGTGCCTGGATGGGTCACAGCATAACCCAGTTTACCCTGTCCTCTTGCACCTGATGCCCTGGGAGGAAAAGGGACAGAATGGCAGAGCCAGAGCAAGAGTCCAGTTCCCCTTCTGCCCAACTGTTCTGTCTCTTGATTCCTAGAAAGGCCACTGGAGTAACAAAGATGCACACACTCACATCTTCCTTTCTGCTCTATTTGACTTCAACTACTTGGTATTCAAAATGAGGGAAATATCAACAGGAAAGGCCAGTTTCAGGCTTTCCTAAAAATAATGGAGATGCCAATTGGCCTCATCACCCACCATCAATCTGAGAAAAGGCTTCCAGTAAAGGATTGAGTAAAAGCACGAGGCAGTGGTAGGAATCAATGATATCACTACCACCAGAGTAGGTAGATTCTCTCCAAGAAACTTATAGTTACAGACTCAAATTCCAATTTGAATAAAGCAAAGGGTGCTATTAACACACACACACACACACACACACACACACACACACACACACATACACACATCTGTCTATCTTAAGATAGAGACGGAAACCAATCAGTGTGGACAATGTCAAAGCTACAGTAAGTCCCCTACATACAAATGAGTTCCATTCTGAGAGCATGTTCATAAGTCCAATTTGTTCGTAAGTCCAACAAAGTTAGCCTAGGTACCCAACTAACACAATCAGCTATATAGTACTGTACTGTAATCGCTTTATAATAGTTTTCACACAAATAATACAGAAACAAACAAACAAACACAAAAAATAAAGAAGACATATTTAATCCTACAGTACAGTACCTTGAAAGGTACAGTAGTGCAGCACAACAGCTGGCATACAAGGGCTGGCACTGAGTGAACAGACAAGAAGAATTACTGACTGGAGAAGCAAGAAGAACTACAGTTCTGCAGCCTGTGAAATAGAAACCACATTCACAGAAAGACAGACAAAATGAAAAGGCAGAGGACTATATATCAGATGAAGGAACAAGATAAAACCCCAGAAAAACAACTAAATGAAGAAGAGATAGGCAACCTTCCAGAAAAAGAATTCAGAATAATGATAGTGAAGATTATCCAGGACCTCAGAAAAAGAATGGAGGCAAAGATTGAGGAGATGCAAGAAATGTTTAACAAAGACCTAGAAGAATTAAAGAACAAACAAACAGAGTTGAACAATACAATAACTGAAATGAAAACTACACTAGAAGGAATCAATAGCAGAATAACTGAGGCAGAAGAACGGATAAGTGACCTGGACGACAGAATGGTGGAATTCACTGCCACAGAACAGAATAAAGAAAAAAGAATGAAAAGAAATGAAGACAGCCTAAGAGACCTCTGGGACAACCTTAAATGCAACAACATTCACATTATAGGGGTCCCAGAAGGAGAAGAGAAAGAAAGGACCCGAGACAATATTTGAAGAGATTATAGTCAAAAACTTCCCTAACATGGGAAAGGAAATAGCCACCCAAGTCCAGGAAGCACAGAGAGTCCCAGGTAGGATAAACCCAGGGAGAAACACACCATGACACATAGTAATCAAATTGGCAAAAATTAAAGACAAAGAAAAATTATTGAAAGCAGCAAGGGAAAAACGACAAATAACATACAAGGGAACTCCCATAAGGTTAACAGCTAATTTCTCAGCAGAAACTCTACAAGCCAAAAGGGAGTGGCATGATATATTTAAAGTGATGAGGGGGAAGAACTTACAACCAAGATTACTCTACCCAGCAAGGATCTCATCAGATTCGATGGAGAAATCAAAAGCTTTACAGACAAGCAAAAGCTAAGAGAATTCAGCGCCACCAAACCAGCTCTAAAACAAGTGCTAAAGGAACTTCTCTAAATGGGAAACACAAGAGAAGAAAAGGACCTACAAAAACAAACTTATAACAATTAAGAAAATGGTAATAGGAACATACATATCGATAATTACCTTAAACGTGAATGGATTAAATGCTCCAACCAAAGGACACAGGCTCGCTGAATGGATACAAAAACAAGACCCATATATATGCTGTCTACAAGAGACCCAAGTCAGACCTAGGGACACACACTGACTGAAAGTGAGGGGATGGAAAAAGATATTCCATGCAAATGGAAATCCAAAGTAATCGGAAGTAGCAACTCTCGTATCAGATAAAATAGACTTTAAAATAAAGAATGTAACAAGAGACAAGGAAGGACACTACATAACAATCAAGGGATCAATCCAGGAAGAAAATATGACAATTATAAATATATATATGCACCCAACACAGGAGCACCTCAATACATAAGGCAACTGCTAACAGCTCTAAAAGAGGAAATCGACAGTAACACAATAATAGTGGGGGACTTTAACACCTCACTTACACCAATGGACAGATCATCCAGACAGAAAATTAATAAGGAAACACAAGCTTTAAATGGCACAATAGACCAGATAGACTTAATTGATATTTATAGGACATTCCATTCGAAAACAGCAGTTACACTTTCTTCTCAAGTGCACATGGAACATTCTCCAGGATAGATCACATCTTGGGTCACAAATCAAGCCTCGGTAAATTTAAGGAAACTGAAATCATATCAAGCACCTTTTCCGACCACAATGCTATGAGATTAGAAATCAATCACAGAGGAAAAAAACGTAAAAAACACAAACCCACAGAGGCTAAACAATATGTTACTAAATAACCAACAGATCACTGAACAAATCAAAGAGGAAATCAGAAAATTCCCAGAGACAAATTACAATGAAAACACAACGATCCAAAACCTATGAGATGCAGCAAAAGCAGTTCTAAAAGGGAAGTTTATAGCAATACAAGCCAACCTCAAGAAACCAGAAAAATCTCAAATAAACAATCTAACCTTACACCTAAAGGAACTAGAGAAAGAAGAACAAACAAAACCCAAAGTTAGTAGAAGGAAAGAAAGCATAAAGATCAGAGCAGAAATAAATGAAATAGAAACAAAGAAAACAATAGCAAAGATCAATAAAACTAAAAGCTGGTTCTTTGAGAAGATAAACAAAATTGATAAACCATTAGCCAGACTGATCAAGAAAAAGAGAGAGAGGGCTCAAATCAATAAAATTAGAAATGAAAAAGGAGAGGTTACAACAGACACCGCAGAAATACAAAGCATCCTAAGAGACTACTTCAAGCAACTCTATGCCAATAAAGTGGACAACCTGGAAGAAATGCAAAAATTCTTAGAAAGGTATAACCTTCCAAGACTGAACCAGGAAGAAATAGAAAATATGAGCAGACCAATCACAAGGAATGAAATTGAAACTGTGATTAAAAATCTTCCAACAAACAAAAGCCCAAGACTAGATGGCTTCACAGGTGAATTCTATCAAACTTTTAGAGAAGAGCTAACACCCATCCTTCTCAAACTCTTCCAAAAAATTGCAGAGGGAGGAACACTCCCAAACTCATTCTATGAGGCCACCATCCCTCTGATATCAAAAACAGATAGAGATACTACAAAAAAAGAAAATTACAGACCAATATCACTGATGAATACAGATGCAAAGCTCCTCAACAAAATACTACCAAACAGAATCTAACAACATGAAACTAACACAACATTGTTAATCAACTATACTCCAACATAAAATTAAAATTTTTTAATTTTAAAATAAAATAAAATAAAAAAATAATTTACTTCTATGGATTTCTGACAGAAAGGAAATTCATCTCTAATTATAATTTTCATAATTTAATAATTAGGAGGCACTTCCATCACCTGCATCCAGGAGCCAGAGACATAGAAATCCTGGCCCCAGCAACACAAGCAAATCCCCGTCATCCTTCCTTCTCACAGTTCCATATTTTCATAAGTCCCCTGAATTCTTGGGCTGAGGGGGATGTAATAATACAATGATGAGGGAAACCCTATATTAATTCCTAATAAGATTCAGAGGGAGAAAAATGTGTGCATCTGGAACATTAAAACTATAAGAAAAGTGAGGGTTTTTGAAGAATGGTAACTGTGCTGGGATGAGACAAGGTAACAAAATAACCATGATCCACGTCCAAGTGCAAAGTTCTAGGGTGAAACTGATTTCATCAGAAAACACCTTTCCAAATGAAGTAAATGCAAGAGGCGTTGGAAAATCATTTCAATCCAGATGGGCTAACACTTCGGAGAAGTACCTCCAGGGAATAATATCACAAAATACGAGTGAATGAAGTCAGCTGAGAGGACATCAACTGGTTTTTAGCCTTTACAGAATAGTCTATTTTCAGAAAACCTAAGAAAACAAATCCAAAAATATTTTTTGTTGCTGTTGCTTTTCTTTTAAGGGTCCCGGCAAAACTAGTTCTTCCAAGGAAGCAGCAGAAATATAAACATAGAGACTAAAGAAACATAAGTTGGCTATTTACACAATACTATTCAAAATATAGCAATAGTAATCCAATGCATCCATCTAATCTTTGAATCTGTCTGTTCAGTTGTATATAATTTATAACATTTCACATGCATTGTCTTATTTCAACTTCTCAACAGTCCTGAGAGGTTCCCAGGGCATCATGAGGACAGAGAGACTAGAGAGCTTATTCAAGGGCAAGTACAAATGGCAGAGTCTGAACTTGAACTCACATGTCCTCACGGTGTGTGAGTCCAGGAAAAGCATGATAAGAGCCAGCCTACCCAGATTCAAAACCTGAACACTGGTGATTTGGAGAATGTACTTCACCTTTCTGTGACTCAATTTCTTTATCTATAGAGTCAATAACAGTACCTACTTCATAAGGTTGTTGTCAGAATGAAATGAGTTGATATTTGCAAAGTGCTCGGCACGCAGGAAGCACCATACATGTGGCTGTTATTAATAAAGTACAGGTATCTGGTTCCACCTCCTCTTTTAAACATACAAATATATTTGTAAAGTCATGTTCCCAACATTTATTTTTGGATATCCCAAAACTCCCAATGTCTGTGCAAAATCATTAGCAAGTTAGCATCTGAACCCAACCCAGATCCTTAATTTCCTGTGATCCTGATACATCCCTGCTTTTATAGTTAAGGATCCCTTCTGCCGGGTAATTAGTGGTAGTGACGCCCATACCATCACTCAGATGGAATGGGATGTTACCTTCCTGTTCACTGTCAGTGTAAATGCAATCTCAGAATTGGAGCTGCCTAACTTATGCAGATTCACAATGACCCAGAGGAGGAACTCTGTAAAATACTGTAGATTGAAAAGACAAAAAAGATCCCACTTTCCTCCTGATTGCAATTTCTTATCTGTTTCTACAAGTGCAGCCTGGATATTACTCCTTATTACAGAAACTACATCATCTGAAAATATGTATGAAGAGTGAGGCCTTGGTATGTATGGGCCCTTCCTCAACAACTCTTCCGCCTCCTCAAAGTGTGGTAGCTGGACCGAAGCAACCCTGGGGAGCTTGTTGGAAATGCCAACCCCCTGGTCCCACTTCAGGTCGAATGCGTCAGGATCTTCACGGTAAGAAAATCCCAGGTGATTCCTGTGCACATGAAAGTTTAAGAAGCACAGAGTTCCCTCTCTGCAAGTGCTTTATTTGCCATTTCTCTCTTCTTGGAGGGGCCATTTACAGAACGACATGCTGCTAGTTGTTCTGTGGGGGGATAAAGTCAAGATTAGCCTAAGTTGGATCGTCAGTGCTACACTTCGGCAACCATTCTAGAACTAAAGGCAGCCAGTCCCTTCCTGATTTTCTCTACCGTCTCTTGTTACTTGTTAAAGCTTGAAAAAAGCAGATGCAGGCTCACCTGCAACAACCCAGAAAAATGGAAGAGTGAATCATCCCACGCCACAATTAGCAGAGCAAGCTCTGCCTGTCGGTTCGTAGCTGACTGAGCCCAGAAGTGAATGAGAAGGCAGGCCAGATCATCTCTCTGCACGACTCGGCTCAGAAGGCAACCTGGAAGGAAATCAGCGCCTTGGCTGGAATTCAGAAGTTTCAAGAGACTCCAACAAGAGAAGTAAAAGAGGGAAAGGAAGATAACTGAATGAATCACTCTAATTCCGGAACCACTCAATGCAGAAAGAAAGTATGAGTCTGTGTAAGTGACTGTTATCATATTCAGAGAAGTGACTTAGCAAATAAGAAAGTTGGAATGTGATCAGTCAGGATAAACCCTCCCTTCAAAGACAGAATGGCAGCGGGGAGAGCTTCACATCACTGCCAGTGTCACTAACTATTACTGTGCTGGCCCCTTGGTCACTTTGTCTTTGGCCAGATAGTCTATTTGAAACTTCAGGGGCTTCCCTGGTGGCACAGTGGTTAAGAATCCACCTGCCAATGCAGGGGACACGGGTTCGAGCCCTGGTCCAGGAAGATCCCACATGCCGCGGAGCAACTAATCCCGTGCGCCACAACTACTGAGCCTGCGCTCTACAGCCCACGAGCCACAACTTCTGAGCCCACATGCCACAACTACTGAAGCCCACGCACCTAGAGCCCATGCTCCACAACAAGAGAAGCCACCACAGTGAGAAGACTGTGCACCGCAACGAAGAGTAGCCTCCGCTCGCTGCAACTATAGTCCGCACACAGCAATGAAGACCCAACGCAGCCAAAAATAAATAAATAAATGAATAAATAAATAAATAAATAAATAAGAAACTTGAATGTATCAGTCCCAAACTCCCAATTTATCCCGCTACCCACCACCTTTCCCCTTTGGTAACCATAAGTTTGTTTTCTAAGTCTGTGAGTCTGTTTCTGTTTTATAAATAAGTTCATTTGTATCATTTTTTAATTTTTTAAATTTAGATTCCCACTACTATATTCAAAATAGATAACCAGCAAGGATCTACTGTACAGCACAGGGAACTCTACTCAATATTCTGTAATCACCTAAATGGGAAAAGAATTTGAAAAAGAATAGATACATGTACATGTAAAACTGAATCTCTTTGCTGTACACCTGAAACTAACACAACATTGTTAATCAACTGTACTCCAATATACAAAAAAAAAACAAAAAAGACACACTATTTACATTTGACTTGTTTATAAAAAGAAAGAAACTTGGGTGTAATTCAGTGAGTATCAATTGGGCAGGGACTATACACACCTGGCATGATGGGAATTTCAAACATGGAGGTGATTCAAGCAGTTCCCTCAGAAGTTTATGGTCACTCATGGTGTGTGCTGAGACATCTATTTCGATTTTTTGAAAAAAATATTATTTTGTGCATAAATGTCCTACATCATTCAGTCAGGTGGAGAGGATAAAGCAGGGAGTTTGGGTTCAGAAAGCCCTCTCCAAGTAAAATTGTCCCCAGTGATATCAAAAACAAAAATTTGACATGTAATGAGTTTCAAACACTTTTGCACAGGCTGCTGATTTGTATATGCTCTGGATCCCTATAAAGAAGGTAAGGTAAGTGCTTTTCCTTCTAACTTTACAGAAAAGGCTTCCCAGCTCAGAGACCTCAAATGAGTGAGTCATGCTTGCACGGCCACGGAGTAGTGGAAAAAGGAATATCAACTTGGATTCCATGTCCCAGTCTAGAACTTTGTCTGCTCTCCCATGCTAAGTCTTAAGTTGCTTATAAAGCATGCCCATATATTTTATTTAATGCTAATTTCGATCTTAAATTATCCTATGGAGTAGAAAGCAGCAGGGGACGGTGATTCTGATTTTCAGATGAAAAACTTATCGAGTGGCTCTACAATGGGCCATCAGGACTGAAACCTCAATCTTTGGATTCCTGACTGGGGAGCTTTCTTCTTCTTCCCTGGTATGAACACTCTCTAAAATCTATTTCCTCTTCTTCTTGCATACCTGGCTTGATTACATTTCACAGTCTTCTTTGCAATTAGCGGTAGCCATGCAACTGAATTCTAGCCAATGAAATGGGAGTGCAAGGCATGTATGCCTCTTCCAAGGCTTGGTCCGTCAAAGTCTCCCAGGTACACACCTCTAAGCCTGCTCTGCTCCTGGCTGAGTGCAATGGAGACAACAGTGACAAACTTGGAAGCTACGTATTGATGATAACAGTGCCACAGTCCCTCTCGGTCCCTGCATGCGTGGAGCAAAGTCCCCTTCCCACCTCACCACCAGCCTCAAATTGCCCTCAAACTGGACAACCACGTGATTAAGAAATAAACTTTCACTGTGTTGAGTCATGACACGTTTTGGTGGATCAGTTATGGATTTTCTTGGCTGGGATACACAAGCTGTAGTGAATGCCAGCTCAGTGGGGCAGCAGCTCCGTGCCTTCTGCTCTACTTAAGAGACTATCAAATCCATCCCTGCTGTGACGCTTCAGGGCATTCGGGGATCCAAGCAAAGCAGGCAGAGCCATTTGGAGGAGGTGCAGAGAAGCAGAAGAGACCAGGCTGTGTGAACACACCTCGGTTTGAAGTCCTGCTCTATCATTTATTAGCTACGCAAATCCTGGCTGCTCCCATAGCCTCTCTGAGTCTTGGTTTCCTCATCTGTAACATAGCGATACTAAACAGCAATAATGTTATGGTGAATTTTAAGCTATGTCATGACTTAAGTGACATGCTCGGCACAGACCCTGGTACATAAAGGATATTTGGTCACCAGGAGGCATTATTCATCTTCAACTTGTGCACTGCTGAGCTCTTCTGTCACCACAACACCAGTAGAATTGTAGCTGAGGGTAATGTGGGTGGCTAATGGTGGAGAAGTAGAGACTGCAGCTCTTCATTTGTTATTCTAAAGAGGACACAGCTACCAAAGACAGGACAATTAAAAAGGTAAAGGTAAGTGCTGTTGATGCCACTGGGACAGATGAGTTAGTGAAATGAGCAGAAGCGTTTTTGTCTCCAGTACTACCGGCTTCCACTAATAATTCTAGGTCACCGTGCAAAGTAAGATCTACGATCAGCAAAATGGCTTAGTCACGTCATCGTAGGGGGCTGTGGATTGGGTTTTACTAATAGTCTACGTAATCAAAGCAGCATGTGACCCAAATACAGACATGATTACACCTCTCAGAGTCCTTAAGAGAACGCCAGAGGGTTAGAGAGAATTACATCTCCGTATCTCTTGGCCACTGACTTTAAAGATAGGGTCATAATATTTGTTCTATGACTGCAGGCTTATTTCTTTCATTACTTTCTTTGGCTAGTCATTTCAAAACTTTACTTTGGAAAATTCCCATTTACCCTAGTGCTTCGTGACCATCTCTCACGCACATATGGACACAACAATTTTCCCATTGTTTCAAACCTAATCCAACCATCACCAAAATAAAATGTGCCCATAAAAAACAAGAGCCATGCAGTACACGGTTTTCAAATTCCATGACATTTCAAATTCTTATGTTACTCAATATTGCATTTTAAAAATGACACTCTCTAAATCCAAGTATGTCGAGTTAAATTACATGTTGCCAGCTCAGTTCATTCACAGTGAGAACAAGTACATTCTTCCTGGGATTATCAAACCATTGCGAGCTGCCTTTTCTGCAGGCAGAATAAAAGGGGATGATTAGATCTGA
Source organism: Grampus griseus (assembly GCF_964374135.1). Lineage (NCBI taxonomy): Eukaryota > Metazoa > Chordata > Mammalia > Artiodactyla > Delphinidae > Grampus > Grampus griseus. The sequence goes on from NC_138998.1 coordinate 454,040, forward strand.
AAGCACTTTCAGAGATTTGCTGTTGTGATTTTTACCATGTTTCTCAGCCAACCCCTTGTAGGTATCTCAGCATTCAAGCTGACACACGGCAGGCTCTGCATTCTCCGGGGCAACACTGACGAAATGCCCATCACCCCGGGCAGAGTCAACAAGGGTCATTGGCCAAAGCCCGGCTGTGTCTGTCCCTGAGCTGTCTCACTCCCAGCCCCGCCCCTCCATCCTCACTGCCACCACCCCACTCAGGGCTACTCCATCTTTAACACCGCTTGCAAATCTCCTCTTGCAAAGAGTTAAAGGTGTTAAAGACAGAATCATTGGCAGGTGATGGTATCCAACATGAAACAACTTTATTTTTATGGTACTGGTCCCTAAGGTTAAACTTCTACGTATGAATAGTGATACCAGTTTTCCACTAAGATGGTATCAGCCTCGCATCCAACCCCCTTTCCAGCATATTCTGAGGCTCCCCGACATTCTCCCCTGCTCTTCCTTTACGCTTCCATGCTCTGGCCAACAGGAACTTCACACCGGCCCACTACCTGCTTTCTTATTCTTGTTTTTGCCCAGGTTGTACCTTCCACCTAGCATCCCCTCCTTACTCCCTGCCAAAGAAGTCTTTGCTATTTCTCTTTGAAATACTCCTTGAGCTACCTGCATTTCTCATGAGCATTATTATACCTTACTTTTTTTATAGCCATGTATCAGAACCACCTGGGAGATATTTTAAACTACTGACGCCTTAGCGCCAGCCTTAGAAATCCTGGTTTCTAGAGTAGAGCTCAGGCCTTGGAGGACTGTAGAACCTCTGCAGGAGACTCCAGTCTGCAGCAAAGTCTGAGAACCATTGCCATAGACACTTGTGATCTTCTCCAGGCCCCCTGCAACCGGATGGTCAGTCTCATATTTGCTCACCTTGTAATGGATGGAATGGCCGAGAAAGGCTTGAGCATTCATTCCAGTGTCCTGAACCCATCTGGGCCTGGGCTTGCTAAGTCCTCCCTGGTCTGGCTCCAGGACACCCAAATCTCTGATGGCTTTTCAATCATGACTCTATTACATTATTGCACACATTATTAAAAACAGCCCACCAGGAACAGGAAGGCAGCACAATTCAGCCAAGCATTGGACTGCTTCCACATCTAGGAAAAGTATCATGCAGGCTATTTTAGGTTGTTAATTTAGGTTGGAAAAACCAATAGCCATCTGGGGCCACCAAGTATGGACCCTAAAATGTTTTCTCTCCGATTTCCACATGATATAATTCACCTCTATAAACTAAATGCTATCGATTAGAGAAAGCATTGTTTTCAATACGGCGTCTCTCAGTGTGGCTGTGCCTGACTCCCTCAGGGCATACAGGTGGGGACAGTCCGTTCTCCGGAAGCGACAGTTCAGAATGAGTTTAAATGGGGGTCATTATAAGTCATGGTAAAGTCTAACACCGGGCCGCGAGTTGTAACCAGAGAAATGATTTAAGAGCCTAAAATACCCAACATGATCGAGAGCTCTCACAATCTCTGCCAGACTTCGGGTTATCTTACTGCTGTTTAAAAGACACTGTCAGCTTTTTTTCTGTGTGTTCTTCTGACAGTTTACAGGTTTCGCTTTATACTCCATCTCTCTCAGCCTCCCAGGTTCTGAAATCAGTGAGAAATGGCATGTCTGTTTCTCCTAAAACATTATTAATGACAGACCAAGGTCTGCAACATCTGAACTCACATGTATATCCAAGTACACATCTTGGAGAATATTTTAAATCATCCTTTGCCATTTTCATTACTCTGCCTGTAGAAAAATGCCAGACATTCTGGATTTCACGGAGAAGCTGTCCAGATAGAGACTGTGGCTAGTACAAGTCAGCCGAGCTAAATGTCAGGGAGATGCAAGTCATTTTCCTTTCATTAATTCCCACTAATATCTTCTCCTCCCCTCATTCTTCTCTGTCCCCACCTACATTCCATGTTTTGTATTCAGTCTTTTAGGCCCTTTTGTTCTCTCTTCCTTAGAATCTTCTCTGACACCTCCTTCGTTCTTTAATCTCACAAGCTCAGCCTCTGGTTTGGGGGAGACCTCTCCTCAAGTGTGAATCTACCAGGGATGCTCTCACCCCTTCAGTTCATCCTTGGCCCCGGTGATGCCTTGCTTGTACTGGTAGCCGTGGAAACAATCCCATCTGGAAACAGATCTTAGCACATTAAAGATAGAAGCATATGCCATAATAAAAGCGAGAGTGCATATGTACAACGACTGGAAAGGAAAAGGTCCAGAAGAAATGGAAAATCTTTTGTAGTGCTGTGTGCAGATGCTTTGCTTACTTTCCCTAGTGTTGCTATCACTTTGTTAGTAGAATTTTCAACTTTGGAATTAAAAAAAGCATGCACTTTTGAAAAAAGTGACTTATCTCTCAAACATTTATAGAGTGTTAAAAAAAAAAAAGCAGGGCTCTAGGGTGAGGAATTCAAAGAGTGAGACAGAAAATAACGAGAACTTCTGCAGAGGCAGACTTCACTTAGTACGTGGATGCTCGAAAACGGCCCGTCTTCCTTGCGCACAATGACTCTCTGGAATCAAGGCTTCGTTACACATCCTTCCCCAGAGGACCGTCTTCTGTATTCTTGCAGGATTGGAGCTGACACCGCTCTCCCACCTCTCTGAAGCCTTGCACTACGCTCCCCGGCTCTGCTGTGCTCTTCCTTTTGCTTCTCTCTTCCGCCCCACTTCCCAGCTGTGCGGTGATGCGCTGACACCTAACACTTCGCGGTAGCATATGCTGGCGGGAGCCGGTGCCAGAGCAGCAGAGGCTGTGAGAGATGGAGAGGATCCTGCAAAGGGCCGGGCTCTGCCTCGCGGGCCCCAGCTGCTCTTCCTTCCTGGTCCCTGGTCCTGGGGACGTGGGGACGGGGCAGGCCCAGATGACCACACTGGTGGCGTCATTTTCTCATCTATACAATGGCTTTTTGAGAATTCATTGAGATAAGACATTTTAAAGGGCCTAATTATAGTACATTGTCAATATATGGTCATTTTTATTATACCACTACGTTCCGAGTTAGGTTTACAGGTTAAACGGATGTGGAGGGAAGCTGAGGCAATTTTCCACCTACCTCAAGAAAACCACGTTCTTTAAGATCGGCAAAAGGTACTTCTGGAACCCGTCTGAAGGTCTGTCCATTCTCCCCACTTCAGATGGGCTCCGGAGAGAAGAAAATAAACGAAAGGCCTCTGTGGGATTTATTCTGACACTTCTCTCATTCGTTCATTTATTCATTCACTCAGCAAATATGGATTGAGCATCGATCACACGCCAGACCATCTGACAGGCGCCTGGGATACTGCATCGATAAAACAAATTTCCTGACCCTATGGAACCTGAGACTAGCAGAGGCGACAATACTAACAAGTGAACACACACACACACACACTCATGTATAATATATCAGGAGGTGATAAGTGCTATGGAGAAAAACTCACGGGGATAAGAATGCTAGAGATCGGGCAGGAGAGGGTAGAGGAGTGAGCACATCTTGCAGATGCTGGATAGAAAAAGCCTCTCTGACATTTGTGTAGAGCCTTCTCTGGAGACCTCTTTGGAAACCGTTCTCAGTAAAAGGAGCACAACTGATACACAGAAATTCTTATAGTACTCTCAGGGTAATTCGTTTTTAACATACCCCTCCTCTATCTGAAAAAGTGATTTTCAGTGATAGTCATGAAATGCGCCCTCACCAAACGAAATCACATACGTGAAGTATCCAAATGATAAACACAAATAAAAACCTCAGAGAATGACAGAATTGTGGCCTCAGAGAATGACAGAATGCATGTAACTCAAGGTTTATTCATTTTTATAATCATTGTGTTCTTGTGGCTTATTCCAAAGCTACTATTTAAATGCAAGAATATCAAAGGTTCTGGAGACCTGAGCTGTGCCTGAGCAGGAGAAAGGTCCCAGAACGGGTGTGTCCTGGGACACACGGGATGATTGGGAGAGCGGTCTGCGTAGCCGGGACTTCTCCCCTGGAATTAACTTCCGCGTAGACTACAGCTTTTATTAAATAATAATAACAATGTGCTAATTTGGAGCTTACGTATATTATTAAAATTTAACAGTAACCACAACAACACATATTTTGGGGAAGAAAGAGTATTTTATCACTGACATTATTTAGATACGCTAGTGTTTGGTGATGATAAGAAACAAAACAACTGAGTCCATTTCACATTAGTTTTAAATTCTCTATGTGCCTGCTATTATTACCTGCCCCCAGGATGTGCCACTCCCACTGCCCCCCTAGAGATGCCACCGATGGGCTGAGATGCGTGACCCCTCTCTCATTTCCAGATCTAGCAGGATCCCTTCTTCCAAATATGTTTCACACTTTCCTTCATGGACCTTTCAGAACCTGGAATACAGCAGCCCGCATCCTGCAAGTAAAGTGATCTGACATGGTTGTTGAAGCTCAACAGAAAAGCTCATGGGACTCCTTCAAAATGGAAGCCACCCAGCCTTCCTGTTTATTAGAAAGAGCACTACCTCCCTTTTGAGAGCAAATAACAGATATTACTGAATACTTACAATGTGTAAGTTGGTGAGATAGGCAGTGAATGGGGGTACACAAAGTTATGAGACGTGGTCTGGGACCCTAAGACATATATAGTCTTGGACACAGCTTATGAAAGGCGAAAAACATAGAGCAAATAAATTCAAGAGATGGAAGTTTATTTAAAAGGAGGGATTACTTTAATCAGGGGTGGGGAAGGAAAACTTCTGCATTAGTGTTTGACTCAGGTCTCAAAAGGATGCAATGGCTTTGGATAAGTAAAGAGGAAGAGGAGAGAGAAGATGCAGAGTGTGTTACAGTCAAATGACAGTTTGGATGACGGTCCAACGTGAGATGCACCATGAAATATATCAGGAGGGTAAAATAGGGCCACGGGGGCCTCGAATGCCGGGTTTAGGAATCTGACGTTATAGACGACTGAGAGTCATTAAATGCTTTAAGCAAAGAGGTAACCCACTCAAAATGGTATTTTAAAAAAAAAAAACGAATCTGGTGAAAATATAAAGTAAGAACTGAGCTGAGGAAGGGGGTAAAGAAGGAGCAAATTTGCATACATAAAGGCAAAAAGTGATAAAGGCCCAAACTGAGGAAATCCTCCTTCAAATAGAATGGAAATGTATGACATTAGACAAGGGATCAAACACCACAGATTCAAACTCAGAGTCTGAATTTATTTTTAATTTGGAGACCATGAAGATACGGGTATGGGGAAAATAGTCCCACAACTGGCATCTAGGAAAGTTCCTTTCGATTCGTTGATGCAGTATTCTGAATCAAAGATGAAATGTTCTGACCTAAAGGCTCCCGAGGAAGCAATACAGAGAAGTCTGAGGAACAAAGAATTTTCTTTGAGCGTTAGAGCTCAAGTGTTAGTTTCTCCACAAAAGCCAGTAAAAAGCTTTCCATCCTCCAAAACAAGCAAACAAGCAAAAGGGTCCCTTACATAGTGTTCAGGAACATTCTGTCTGGTGGTTGGCCTCACCCAAGACAACCTGGCCTAGAGTCAGATGATGTGAAACCCTTAGTCCCTTAGGAATTTAGGATCTACCTTCTGTTTCTAATTCTTTCCTTGAAAACATACGTAACTTCAATTGAAAAAAGAGGTGTGTTTTAATCCTCTGAAGGAGCCGTATTTCAGAGCTGTTTTAATTTGTGATGCCTTCTGTGCTAATTAATTCAAGTCTCCTCTTTAAAACTCCATATAAGAATCCTTAAGTTCTCCAGAAGAGAAAAGTGCCCCATTCTTATTTATGAGTTGACTTAAGGGAGGAATGTAAATTTAAGAGTTTATAAAGTTTATAAACTATATTTATCTTTATTACAGATAATTTGCTGATTTTAAGGCATAGTCCATGTTAGAAATTCGGTGTTGCCGTGGCCATGACCTTCAACGCCTCTGGATTCTCTTAGCTTCTCATTAACACTAGCAGTCTACCTGTCTAATGGTATAATGTTTGTAAGACAAAATCTATAAACTGCAATAGTCTTAGCCTCTACTTAGTAGTAGATGAAAGCGTGGTTCTTGTCAAGCAAAGTTAAAGGTTCAAGTATTTATTTCTAGATACTGATAAAAAATTTAGTCACTTCTCCTATGCTCAGTTATTTATTACAGATAAGTTAGGCTCGAGATGTTGTTAAAATGAAGTTCCATTCTAAGAACAGATATTGTCCATTCTTCAAGTTTACTCATTGTATAGGGAAAATCGATGAAAGTGTTCAAAGGGTACAAACTTCCAGTTATAAGATGAAAACATTCTGGGGATGTAACGTGCAGCTGGTGACTATAGTTAACAATACTGTATTGTATACTTAAAAGTTGCTAAGACAGTAGATCTTAAAAGTTCTCAAACAAATTTTTATAAATATATGAAGTGATGACTGTGTTAAAGAAACTTGCTGTGGTAATCATTTCACAATGTGTACATATATTGAATCATTATAATGTACACCTTAAACTTACACAATGTTATATGTCAGTTATATCTCAGTAAAGCTAGGGAAATTTTTGCTTAGAAAAGAAATTTCGTGTTGCATTGTTCATTCTAATTAAAAATTAAAAAGAATATAATTAAAATATTTTTGCATCAAGCCTCAACATCCTTGTGCTATATACTTTTTTTTTTTCAGTAGATATGGACATTTATGTGAGGAGTTTGACAAAGAAACTGCATGTCCCAGGAGGCGGACAGGATCTGGTCCTCTGGGGAGGGGAGAGGAACAGAGTGGATGTGCAATTTCCTTTTCTGACCCAGTTAACCAAAATCCTTACACTTCAATAAAGGGGAGACTATCCATCTTGAGAGCCACAGATAAAGTCATTTTTTTCCCAAATTCAAGGTCTGTTTTCATTTTCTTAAACTAGAGATTCCAATTTCCACCGAAACTTGAATCCCTTTTCATTTCCTGGAAAACCTGAGAGGGAGTGGAGAGAGGAAAAGGCACAGGACCCTTGCATACTGTGTCTACAACGAGGTGGCCAAGAGGGCTCTGGCCATCCAAAATCAGCGCTGTTCGCTGCCTGACCCAGTCTCTCTCAGGATGATTGTCACACTTCCAGAAAAACACATCTTTCTAAACATGAATCATGGATTGATATTTCGGAAACCCCCTTCTTTTCGTTCCACAATTTAAATGAAGCTCTTTCAAAGCCAAAATACTGCATCTTTTTTTTTTAAACATCTTTATTGGAGTATAATTGCTTTACAATGGTGCGTTAGCTTCTGCTGTATAACAAAGTGAATCAGCTATACGTATACATATATCCCCATATCCCCTCCCTCTTGCGTCTCCCTCCCACCCTCCCTATCCCACCCCTCTAGGTGGTCACAAAGCACCGAGCTGATCTCCCCATGTTATGAGGCTGCTTCCCACTAGCTATCTATTTTACATTTGGTAGTGTATATATGTCCATGCCACTCTCTCACTTTGTCTCGAGGTGGATGGACCTAGAGTCTGTCATACAGAGTGAAGTAAGTCAGAAAGAGAAAAACAAATACCGTATGCTAACACATATATATGGAATCTAAATACTACATCTTGATTGAAGCCTGAAAAGGTTATAAATGGTAAAGGTTGAAAATTTCCCACAAAGGTAGGTAGATGTGGGAAAAAAAGTCCTTACATTGCACCCAGGCAGGATGTGCTTAGAGGCTCATGATCAGTGCTGCCCTCCTGGATCACAGAACTGCTGTCTTGAAGGAACGTGAGGAACAAGGGCTGTGCTCACCTCTGAGCTGAAATCTGTGCATTTGTCTCCTCCTCCCCAAACCAGGCACAGGATGCCGTGATCTTGAAGCCAAACTTGGCACAGGGCAGCTGTGTGGAGTTTGAATGCTGGGCATCACTGCAATGCTGCAGGCTCTGCGTGCTCTCCGGCACCGAAGCTGCACCTGGGAACGGTTTGCTGATGACCAATTTCCAAGCCGAAGAATTTTTCCTCTTGCTTCAAATTCCTCCGAGTTTCATTTGAAACTCCTGCTAATGAGATGTATCAGGAGTTAAGGCATGTGTCAGAAATGCCAGGTCTTTACAGAACATGCTGCAAGAATATGAAGAGTATGCCTTAGTTTGGGGCAATGGGAAAGGGGTGCTTCCATGGCAGGGAAGACTGAACGATGTGTTATTTGCATAGAGTTTTATAACTTCTAAAGTCCTCTCAGAAACCTCGCACCATCTGACCTTCAGACCGGCTCCACGAGGGCCCTCCACCTCGCAAGGAGTCCCCCGTAACTCCCATGCAACTAATATTTAGTGAGCAACTAGTATATGCCGGGGGCTGGTGCACCCACGGTAGTCAAGGCCACTGCTCCCACAGAGCTCAGGGTGGAAAGATCATCAAAACCAGCAAAGGAAGCATCAAGATAACTCAGGAGAGGGAGAGAAGCCACAAGGAAAACCCATCAGGGTAATGTGTTGGTGTGATCGAGGATGGGAGCTGCTCTGAGCGGTGACGTCTGAGTTGAGAGCTAAGCATGAGAAGCAGCCACGGGTGAGCTGAAGGGGGGACCCAGGGAGCAGCATCAAGTGCAAACTCAGCAGGTTTGGAGCAGGAACATGCTCAGCGTCTCCGACAAACAGAACGAAGGCCAGCAGACTGGCCGGGGCTGAGCGGCTGGATGGTGAAAGGTGGGTGGGAGCGTGAGCCACCAGGCATAAAGAAACAAGACGGGGGCTTCCCTGGTGGCGCAGCGGTTGAGAGTCCGCCTGCCGATGCAGGGGACGCGGGTTCGTGCCCCGGTCCGGGAAGATCCCACGTGCCGCGGAGCGGCTGGGCCCGTGAGCCATGGCCGCTGAGCCTGTGCGTCTGGAGCCTGTGCTCCGCAACGGGAGAGGCCACGGCAGTGAGAAGCCCGCGTACCGCAAAAAAACAAAAAAAAAAAACAAAAACAAAAGAAACAAGACGGGGGGGGGGAAGGAGGAAAGCAGGTTCATGTCTACAGAGTGTTTACTCTGGGCCAGGCCTCGATCCAAGTTCACAATTGTAAGTGGAGGGGCTGGACCTCGGACGAGGCTCTCGGACTCTAGATCCTTTATGTGTTGCGCTATGGCTCCCACCCTGCCATCCGGAAGGCCAGCTCTGGTTCACCTAGGTGGAAACGGGAAATAAAGGAACACAGATATCTTGAATCCTACGTAGGATCTTTTCTACCTGCCAGACTATCTCCTGAGTGCTTTTATATGAGGGACATAATTTTGGCCTGAATTTTAAAAATTGGAATTTCTCTAATGCTTAGGAATACTGTCTTCACTTCCTGTCCTTGGCGGCCTCTGGGCTAGAGAATCAGCTGACTGATTCTATGCTCTGGGATAAATTCAAGCACTGCAGATAGAATATAATTATCAGATGAAACTGAAAAGGTGGCTGAAAAGGAAAAAATAAAACATATTTAATGCTTCCAGGAAATGAATCTCAATGGATCTTGCTTGGTGCTACAAGGAGAATGTCATAGAGTTCTTTCCTCCACCCTCCTTTACGCAAGTTTGAATAATCTCTCTGTCACCGCTTTTACATGAACTTGAATTGCTTTAGAAACCTGTCATAGTGAATTAGCAAAAGCAGATAGTAATTCAGAGGGGTGCCAGTGCGTCGTTCCTGAAAACTGCTAGTTGGAAGACTTCCTGCAGCATTATTCGGAGACAATAACTCACTTTCATCACCATGTGTCAGTGTGAGCAAACGATGGGCTTTCTGTGGTTTTTAGATTTAACTTTCTTAAAAGTCCATCATAAAGATGAAAAGTGCACGGAGAACATCCGCCTTCATCAAACAAGAGAACGAGGAAACGAGCACACCCTGCAGTCACTTGGCGTGGATAAACCAGACGCACAGACCCCATGGCAGCCCGGCAGGCACTCAGGTTTCAGAAGATCCTTGACTTTGACATCAAGGGCAAACTTGAAGGCTGGCGGAATGAGGAGTCAGTAACAGAGACATGTAAAGTAAAACATTCTTCCTCGTGAGCTTGATGATGGGTCACCTCCTCGGAGAAGCCTTCACGTCATGACTATCCTGTCGCACCTGCCTCATCACTCTCTGTCCTGTCACCCTCATGATTTTCTTTTTCTTTACAAGACTTAGCAATTTTTGAAATCACCCAGTCCATCTCATTCCTTGCTTAGCTACTTCTATCCCTCCCACCCAGAGCACAATTTCCATGAGAAGCAGGATCTCAAAGGTCTTCCGTGAGCCCCGAGGAACAATGCCTGGTGCGTGGAAGTCCTTGATGAGTATCTAGTGAAGGACTTCTGAATTCACAAAATTCTTATTATACCAGAGGCTATCCTGTACGTAACAGTGTTGTTTGATCAGCGGTCATAGTAAAGCCTGTGCAAACCAGAATCCAGGCAGTCACCGTGAACCACCTTGGCTCTGCTGGTCAGAGACCGACTATGTCTAACGGTTACTTGGAGGAGGGAATCTTAGCTGTGGAGCAGCTGTATGTCTATGCACTATGAAAGCACGTGCCTTAGTGAAACCGTGCACAAGCCCCTGTTTCCCTGTCTTTTGAAGTAAAAGGCTGAATCGAGAGTTAATGATGGGAAACGTGAAGATGGAGAAACAAAGAATAGCTGTTGGGCTGGGGAACTGGTAACACTTTAGACTATAAATCCGCCACATAGCAGAGTCACCGAACTCCCAGTTCCCTGAAAGCTATAGATAAAGGCCTGACACGCCTTCCTAAGTTGTTTGTACAGGAAGCAGAACCCACCAGATGAAAACTGCTGACTGCAAGGACAGAGACCCCAGACTGGTTGAAACCAGAAGGTCAATGATTCTTGAAACTTCACCTTGATGCCAACCAGTCTGAGAACCGGGCACAAGCTAATCACGCACCTACAGCCCCCTCCCTTCCAATGCCTTTAAAATCCCTTCTGTGAAAGCCACTGGGGAGCTCGGGTCTTTTGAACAAGAGCTGCCTGTTCTCCTTGCTTGGTGCCTGCAATAAACGCTGTACTTTCTTCACCACAACCTGGTGTCAGCAGGTTGGATTTACTGTGTGCGGGTGAGTGGACCCAAGTTTGGTTTGCTAACAGTAGTAAGCTCGAGAAACTGTTATCCACATTCTCAACACTTACGTCTTGATCTACTTGATGAAAGTCTTAGATCATCGCTGAGATTTCTCTACTTCACAAAGTCTAATCGTTTCTGCAACTTTTTATTTTGAAAAAAATTTAAGTCTGAATCTATGAAGAGGGTACAAGAATTGCACAATGGGCACTTTGGATGAACCAACTGTTAATTTTCTGTCACACCTGCTTTCCCAAATTTCCCTAAGTGTCCCAACATGTCCTTTATAACTTCTTATTTTTTGATCCAGGGTCCAATCAAGGATCACGCATTATATTTAGTTGTCAAACTTCTAGTTTCCTTTAGTCTAGAATGGTCCCCAAGCCATGGCTTTCTTTTTGTTTGTTTTGGAGAGGGGTGGTGTTTCTGACATTGCCATTTTTGTACAGTACAGGGTCAGTCGTTTTACAGAATTTCCCTTCATTTTAATTTGCCTGATTCTTTCCCTTAGTTAAATCCAGGTTAAAATCTAATATTTTAAGTACTTAACATGACCAATATAAAGTAGCTATAAAAAGCTCAGGTCCCCAGAAGGAATTTTTAGGCTGAAATACCAAACCCATGAAAAATAAGAACACTTCTGACACAGGTATCAGGATCAGGGATCACGTGATAAGACCGTCTCCTTTTCTGAATTTGTTAAAAGCCTCGTTAATATGATTAAGTTAATGTTACTCACATGTTAGTCACTCACATCCTACCTTCAAGAATTTTGCTACAGGGTTTCCCTGGTGGCACAGTGGTTAAGAATCCGCCTGTCAATGCAGGGGACACAGGTTCGGGCCCTGGTCCGGGAAGATCCCACATGCTGTGGAGCAACTAAGCCCATGCGTCACAACTACTGAGCCTGCACTCTAGAGCCCGTGAGCCAGAACTACTGAGCCCGCGTGCCACAACTACTGAAGCCTGGGCGCCTAGAGCCCGTGCTCTGCAACAAGAGAAGCCACCGCAATGAGAAGCCCACACACTGCAACGAAGAGCAGCCCCTGCTCGCCGCAACTAGAGAAAGCCCGCATGCAGCAATGAAGACTTCAACGCAGCCAAAAATAAATAAACTAATTTAAAAAAAAAGAATTTTGTTACATCCAAGTTTTTCCTGCATTAGCATTTATGCACTCTTTTTAAAATTCAATTTACTTATTTAAACTCTTTCTTAGCCTATGAAATAATACCAATATAAATGGTTTTGCTATGCTTGCTGTATTTTTCTATACTATCAAAGTATACATAAATACCATCTGTGCACATCTAAAACCACCTCCCATTGCACACTTGGGGAATCACTGAGCAGAGTAGGGTCAAACTGCTCTGTGTGCACACGCGTATGGACAGAATTAGCACAAAAGGCTTTCTCAAGGACTAAGGAAACAAGAGGGGGCCAGGTTGCCAGGCCAAGCCGGGGACCACATTCAAACCAATGACAAGACCTGCAGCTCCTGAGAGACACAGCTGCCGTCCCTTGACACCAAATGGATTGCTTCTCTGTTCATTTCCCAACCCCTCAGCAGGTGAGATTGAAAACGGGGCCAGGAAAACATTACTTGAGCAGATGCTGACGCTGATGGAATCGTTGTGTCGTCCAGAAGATCACTCTTTGTGGCCTGTAAAGCACCTGGATTGGATCACACGATGCCTACGTTTCACACCCTCTACGTTTCCCAGACAAGGAGCTCGAGACCCTGAGATGCCTAGTGGGTTGTCCAGGGTCACACTGGGAGTCGGTGGTAAACCAGGACCTTCATCCACAGCTTCAGATGCCCAGGCCAGTTCATTCCATCCCCCAGAATTCCCCCACGCAGCCCCCTGAGCCTTTATAGCTATTTATATATAAAACCATACACGCCATATACATATATAAAACCGTATTTATACACATATATATAGAACACACATATACACATACACATGCGCGCACACACTTACATTGTGTCAAACCACATTCTGGCTTCCTGAGTGCCTTGTGAATGCACTTTCACCACAAATGCGTCCAGTCCCAAAAGAAGGGCGTTCCCCAAACCTCAACCCTTGTCATCTTTGCTACTCACCAAACAGCCTTCTCTCCCTGTATCCCTGCATACATGAACCACGCAGCCTGGAAGGCTTTCAGGAACTCTGCCCATCCTAAAAGATAACATTCCTACCAATGTGTTATCATACCATAGAAGGCAGCTTTAGACCTGCAGACAATTACTCTAGGGCTGGACCTGACACCTCCCTTCCCCTTAAGCTGTGATCCTGAGGAACAGACGCCTGGCCAGCTCAGGGCTGGATACCAGCAGCTGGTGGATCTCCACTGACCCAGGACATCCTCAGGGCCTCTCCCCTCTTTCACCCCCACATCCACTTGGTTGGTTCTGTGGCATCTGTCTCCTTAGCATCTCTCGCTCACCCTCCCTTCTCATCCCCGCTGATACACCTTGATGCAGGCCCTCCCTCACCTCCCCCAACACTGTTATGAGGTCTCCTCCCCGTATCCTGGTCACACTGCCTGCTCACCAAGACACCCTCCTCACCAACGGCTCTCAAAACATGGTCCAGGGACTCCTGGGGGGTTCCTGAGGCCCTTCCCAGGGATCGGTGAGGATATAAGACTCTTTCCATAATTCTGTAGATCTGACTTGACTCCAGTTATGATATAGACTATTTCCATAATACCACAGACACGACACTGAAGACATGACTTGCCTTTTCTACTCTTCACCTATCACAAGTGGACTGGGGTTTTCCCAAGGCTTTCTGCCATGGGCTATCACAACAGAATGAACACAGAAGCAGGTGTGGGAATCAGGTATTAATGTGACGTGCAGAAACGTAACATGATGCCACTCTCCTCACTGAATTCTTGTTTTGGAAAATAAATTATTTTTCACAAAAAATTGCTTTTATGTTAACACAAAATGTGCTTACTATTGTTATTTTTAATAAATTAGTAAACTTTTTAAGTTCTCAGTATTAACTTCTAATTTAGCATATTTGGTAAATATGGATAATATAACCCATGTAAACAAAAACTCTTTGGGATCCTCCATCACGGTTGAGACTCTGAAATGTGTCTAATGCCAGAAATTTGACAACCACTGTCTGAGTTATTCTCGTAAAGAAAATTCATTTATCAGGTCACACCTCCAATGTATAAGCCATTGCTCTCCACAGGTAAAGTCCTTATGGATTTAGCAGGGCCCTCGAGGCTGGGCATCCCACCCATCACCTCACTCCCTCCTGCACGCAGCCAACCCCAGCACAGGTGTCCCAAGGAGCTGCAGTGGTTTTGTATTGGGTTGATTTTGCTTCATTTGGCCTTGTTCTCCAGAGTTCCCTTGCCTGTGGGTTTCAAGGGAAGGTCAACCACAGCAGAAATCTGTGTGAACCATGGCAGCGGAAGTGAAGCCACAGCATCAGACTGGACACCTCTGCGGCATGTGCAGTGGGGGCATATTATGGACAACAAGATACAAAAAGACCAAAAAAAAAAAAAAAACCCAAAAGCCAACCGACACTTCTGAAGAGCCAGGAGCAAATGCAGGACACTGCGCATGCCCCCTGCACGCGACACCACCAAAGGGGCGGGCAGACCACCTAAGCCACACCTCCGGCCCCACCCCTGGCCACACCCCTACCCTCACCCCCATGTAAGGAACAAGCTCACCGCCCCCACCCCCATCCCGGGTAAGAGAGCAAGGGAACTTGTTGCTTGTTTTTACTCCCTCTGGCAGCCACCGCAGCCCCAATAAAGCCTTGCCTGGATTTCTTGTCTGGCCTCTGATCAATTTCTACTGATTAAGGAGGCCCAGAACCCTGGTTGGTAGCAGGTCTCTGAAGCCCTTTTGAAGCGATTCTCATCAACTCCCGACCCAGGTGCCTATATGACTCTTGTCTTCTTCGTGTCCTCAAGGTGCCCAGCACATACATGTGGCGCCCCACCTGTAGTGCTTTATGACCTCAGTTTTCCATAAATCTGCCTCTCCCTCCTATGTCTACAAGCTCTCTGCAGTCAGAGACAGGATCTCACGATCTTTATTTCTCTTTCCCCAGTCCCTGGAACAAATGCATATTCGTTAAATAACCCTAACACAGGGGAGGTAGAATAAATATGGCAAGTGGGTTTCTAAAGGTCAGACATGGGGGAAGGGTGAATGAGAAAGGATGGAATTGAAGAATTCCAAATTTCTAAGTGGGAAGGTCTGCATAAGGTTTGTTTGTTCGTTTACATCTTTATTGGAGTATAATTGCTTTACACTGTTGTGTTAGTTGCTGCTGTATAACAAAGTGAATCAGCTGTGTGTATACATATATCCCCATATGCCCTCCCTCTTGTGTCTCCCTCCCACCCTCCCTATCCCACCCCTCTAGGTGGTCACAATGCATAAGGTCTAAAGCCTTTAAACTTTAGTAGGCATAAGAATTACTTGGGGAGCTTGTTAAAAATGTCAATTCCTAGTGTCACACCTTCAGATATTCTGATTTAGCTGGTTTGGGGCAGGGCCTACAACTCTTCAGTTTAAGGAGACACAGGGCCCTCTGATGAAGAGGGTCCTCAGAACACACCTTATGAACCACTAGCAAAAAGAATCCGGGGAGGAGGGATGCTTAGGTCAGCAGTTCTTAAACTAAGCTGTTCTGAGTCACTTGGTGGGGGAAGGTAGGGAGAGCAAGGAAGACTTGATAAAAATGCAGTTTCCTGGGTTCCACTCCAATTTCTCAGAATCAGATTCAGAGGTACTGGACATCCAGTGGGGCTCAGAGTCAGAAAACTGTACTCTCGGTCTTGAGAACCTGGGGCAGAGGCATGAGCTTCCGGTCTCCAGCTAATCACCTACGCTGATCCCTGAAACTTCCTTCTGGGAGGCAGAAGCCATAGGATGCCCCTGGATGGAGGAGATCAATAGTCCTAAGAAAAGGCCCTTTGCGGCGGGGGGGGGCGGGGATCATATGAAAGATTCTAAAGAAAAGATCAGGAGCTTCTGGAAAAATACTGGATTAACAAAAAGACTAATAGGACTGATTCACAGAAAGGACAGACAACTGCAAAGAAAAACCTCTCTCCGTAATTTTGCCAATGAGTTTTGACTGTCTGCTTGGTGCCTGTGGATTTCTCTCCAGTGGTGTCCCATACAGTTGTTTTTTTTTTTTTTAATTTTTATTGGAATAGAGTTAATTTACAATGTTGTATTAGTTTCCAGTGTACAGCAAAGTGACTCAGTTATACATGTACATAGATCCACTTTTTTTAGATTCTTTTCCCATATAGGCCATTACAGAGTCCTGAGTAGAGTTTCCTGTGCTATACAGTGGGTCCCACTTGACTGTATACAGTCTTGACCTGCACCATCCAGTACGATAACCAGCAGTCACGTGTGGCCACTCAGCCCTGGAAATGGGGCCTGCAAGACTGAGAAGCTAAAGGTTGAATTTTAATTGTGATTTATTTAAAGTTTAAAAACGAATACTCATTCAGTTATTGGAAAACGTTTAAGTATATCTGCTACAACTTGGATACGTAAATCTGATCTTTCAACAGTACCTTTATGAAATCTAAATATAGGTCAAGTGTTTCTGATGAAAATTCAGTGTCCAAAGTGCAATGTGCTGTGGGTATAAAATACACACGAGATTTCAAAGACTCGGTGTGGAAAACATTTAATGAGTTTTAATTTGGATTTAAGTTTAAATGATACTTTTGGAGATACTGGGTTAAGTAAAATATATTATTCAAACTAATTTCACCTTTTTCTTTTTACATGGGTAGTGTACTACTGGAAATTGCATAGGTAGCTAGCATTATGCTTCTGCTGGACCGTGCAGTTCTAGTCAAGACTCTGTAAACTGTGACACTGAATAGTGTCACTAAGTATTTTGAAACCGTCTTGGAACGTTACTCTATAGAGCGAAGTGCGTGTGTAAAGTTGTCACCCCAGAGGACCAAAGGCTGACTCCAAAAATGCTAGCATTTTAGAAACACAGTCTTTTCTGGATCCCATCCCTACCCCACCTCCACCCGTGATGCAGCAGCCTTCAGGGCAGCTGGCGAGTCCCCTCTGAAAAGAAGCCTTGGGATTTTCCAGTCCCAGTCTGGTGTCTACACACCTTGACCACCCTCTGCATTCAACAGCCTTACTTCAAACAACTTTGGCTTATTTCAAACCACCCCAAAACGGTTTAAGAATTAACACTGATGAAAATATTCAAAATATTATACTCCCCGCTCTCAAAGAAGACCCAACACTATTTTAGATCAAATCAATGGCGTGTCTCTCTAAAGGGACCAGTTATGAGGCCAGCCGCACTCCTTAGCCATGTTTGTTAAATAAACTACCAAACAGAAAATGACACTCTTTTATAATCCCTTCTAATGGGTTTCATCCATCTGAAAACTGCTTTGTCTGTTACAGGTGTTTACTCACACCTTGAGACAGAGGTTTTTAACTCAGGGTCCATGCCCTACCCCTCCCTATATTGTGGCCATAGCTAGAATACAAGGGATCCACAACCGTGGAAGGTCTTTTCTGATTTTTTTTCTCCACTGATCTCCAACTGGAATTTAGCTTTCCTTCCAATTTCAAGGCAAGCAACAAAGTACATTAGTATTATCGGTACCTGTGGCATGAGCAGTAAAAAAAATCACAGCTTTTTTCCACATGACCACACAGTTGTTCCAGAAATCCTGAAATATCGTTTATGTGCATCATAACTTTATGGTAGTTAATTCTTCCTGACTATAGCCCCTCATACTATACAGAGGCAACTCTTAGTCAATTTCTAATCTGGTCATCGTTCAGCTACAAAACAGGGAAGGTGCATTCTCCACCTAGCGACCAGACAACTAGGATGCTGTATAGTCTTAC
Source organism: Grampus griseus (assembly GCF_964374135.1). Classification (NCBI taxonomy): domain Eukaryota; kingdom Metazoa; phylum Chordata; class Mammalia; order Artiodactyla; family Delphinidae; genus Grampus; species Grampus griseus. The sequence continues at coordinate 472,012 of NC_138998.1, forward strand.
GTATCTACACTTGCTTGTCCTTCATGAATACGTGGGAAGAAATCAGCCATTTAAATTATTTGTTAGAGTTTCGCACAACTGGACCGTTCAAATGAGAATTTTTAATTCTTCGTAAGTTAACACTGTCTTTCGAAATATGAGAGGCATGTGGGCTGCAAGTCTATAACAGGCAAGTTCAGACACATCTGATGGTTAAGCTAACTATTAAAGTGTGTTATTTAAAGTAATTTTTAAAATATTGTTGATAGATTGGGCAGTGATATAGGTCATGCATACATCTGTAAGCTCTGTGAAAATCAGTGTGTTTGTGTATTTTTTTGGTTCTTTGTAATCCTACATACTTCTTACATTTAAAAATGTTTTTTACATTTTATTTAAACAAATTAAAAATATTAATTTTAATATTTTACATTTTATGTAAACACATATTAATTTGTTGAAATAAAATTTTTTCAAAATAAGAAGAGATACATAGGTTTCACTAGACTGCCAAAAGGATACTTAGCAGGAAAAATGGTTAAAACCCCCTGACCTAAGCATTACATTATTAATCCAGGACTCTGAATATCCATGTGTTTTTTAACTAGAGGCACCTGTATCTAGTAGAATCCACAACGTTACCTAGCGCCCGTCAGGTAACACTCACACTGCCTACTCCACCCACAAGTGAGTCTCTCTGTATTTCTGTCTCTATTCTTGTCGGCACACAGAAAAGGTGGAGAAGGGAACATTGCTTCTTAAAGAAGTAATGGTGCACAGCTTCACCTGAGAAAGCCCTGGAAGCTGATGATGACAGAGTTTTTGGAGCTTGGGAGGCAAACAGTAACTACCTAGTAACTCAATAAAATGCCATTAATTTTCCTGAGAAACCAGTTGGCTCTTCCACCTTCAATATGAAAAGTGAATTAAGATTCTACCTATTTCCAAAGCTATTTCCCTCCATCCATCGAGTACAACACAAATGTGTATTTGGAAACAGTACTACCCTTGCCAATTAAAAAGAAAGTTATGCGGGTAGTAGTAAAACCAGGCTAGGCAGAAGAAAGTGACACGTATGGGAGGTCCACATTTCTCAGCACTGTTGTCCCAACATTTAGCAAACACCCCTGGCATAAAAACAACGCTGTCACTTTTAGAAATTTTCTTCTGTTTGTTTTTTTTTAAACACCAAAACCAAGATTCAGCCACAATTTAACACTGTCAATACTTATTCTTCATTATACAACTGGCACGCCAACTGTTACCTAAGCACGTCAACTCTTCAAATCCCACACCCACACATTCTTAACTCCTCTGCACCCAGATATGAATAAAGATGAATAGCATCTTGAGGAAACAGTATCTCCATTCTCAAATTGCAAAAGCCATGGAGCAAGTCCTCCTCGTGTCTGAAGGATCTCTCAGAGGAACAAGAAAGACCCCGAAAGCCACGATTTTGTCAGAAAAAAATCACTTCCTTCTATGCAACCTGCCCATTGGGTATTTAAAATGAAAAAGGACCTCACGAGTCCTTTCCAATGTTGAGGTTCTATGATTCATTTATAAAGAAATGACTTTTCTTTGTTATTTTACTAAAATTAAGTTAATTATGGTTTTTTGGTGGGCCAGCAGCTCAACTCAGCAGCTCTTTACGGAGAACTGCTCCAGGAGACCCTATGTGGGGTGAACTAGTAAAAAGTTCAGGGTGTTAACAGCTTCTTCTCTAAAAGAATTTATGTTTCCTTCGTCTCCAAACCACAGTTGCAGGAAATTTCCAACACTCAAATTAACCGTTTTCTAAATGTTTGTTTATAAATTGGACGTTTCCCACTCCATTCATTAGTGTTCACTCATTCTTTCATTCAACAGGAAGTTACTGAGTGCCTACTAAGTGCCAGGCTGGTGGTAAGCATCAGATACCACGGTATAAAAAAGGCACATCTTTGCCCAGATATGTTTCACAAGGTGGCTAGGTGCCAGGCTAAATTATAGTAACCTCCTATATTAGTCATCTCAGGCTGCCTGTTAATTTTGTTATAAATTCCATAGGCCGGGTGCAGCAGGAATTTATTTCTCTCAGTTCTAGTAACTGGAGTCCAAGATCAAGGTGCCAGCATGGTCAGGGTCTGATGAGGGCCCTCTCCTTGGGTTACAGAAGGCCATGCTCTTGCTGTATCCTGAGGTGGCCTTTCCTGGGTGTGTGTAACTGGAAAACAGGAAGGAAGCTCTCCGGTGGTGTCTGGCCCTACCCTCCTGACCTCACCCAAACCTAGTCACCTCCCAAAGGCCCCATCTCTAAACACCATCACATTAGGGGTTAGGCCTCCAACACCTCCGTCACAGCAAATGTGCTATTTGACCCATAATGTTAACTCAATAAACTTAAGTGTTTCAAATCCACCTCAGAAGAGTAGGACCTGGGTTTCTCTGGGGTTTGGTTCCTGAAGTGGTTGGTATGGGACAGGACCCCAGACACCAACGGGGGGTGAGAGCTACAGCAGCACCAGACCCCTCAGTCCTGAGGGCCCAGGGGGACTTAGGGCTTGGAAGCCCTCTGATGTGCTTTTGTAAGTCAGGTGTCCTTACTCCAAGGCCTGCTTGCAACTCCAAAGCTTCTCGTGATCAAGTTCGATCAGACAATACAAGGAAACAAATACGGATAACCCAAAATCAGAATACCACCAGGATTCAATGTATTATATCACAAAGCTGCAATTACAGAGTGCTTTTCATCAGGCCTGATGAAGCAGGCCGGTGGCCTAGCCACCTCTCTACTTCACGGAAGCCGGCATCCACCAAGCTCCCTCAACTAGAAATAATTCCACTCTTCTAAGGTTTGATCATTTTTCTTAAAACCTGCTCGATCAAAGCCAGCCTGGAATGGAAAGTACTCAAAAGAGGGGAAATTTCGGGCTTCCCTGGTGGCGCAGTGGTTAAGAATCTGCCTGCCAATGCAGGGGACACGGGCTCGAGCCCTGGTCCGGGAAGATCCCACATGCCACGGAGCAGCTAAGCCCGTGTGCCACAACTACAGCTAAGCTCATGCGCCACAACTACTAAGCCTGCGCGTCTGGAGCCTGTGCTCTGCAACAAGAGAGGCCCGCGACAGTGAGAGGACCACGCACCGTGATAAAGAGTGGCCCCCGCTTGCCACAACTAGAGAAAGCCCTCGCACAGAAACGAAGACCCAACACAGTCATAAATAAATAAATAAAATTTTAAAAAAAGACAGGAAATTTCACAAACGTAAGTGCAGATCTTGACAGGACCCCGACTAACACCTAGCGCGGCTGACTGCTTCTCAGAGAATCTCCCCCGCCTCGAAGGAACAATCAACACACACCGCATAGAAGCTGAGTGCACCTTTTCCCCAGGATCTTAGATCCAAGCAGAAGCAATCAATCGCTCTCAGCTGGATCTGTGACAGCCAGCCTTCCAGAATGGAATGTCAAGTTCCTTGTGATGTTTTTAACAGAATGAAGGGGAAAAAAAATACTCCTACATTTCTCTTCCCCCATCTATTGTTAAAATTAAAAAGGCAGGTAAGGCTATCCGGGTATCTTTGGGTGACTGAGATCAGGCTTGGGCTCTACTGAGTGGACATCTCTGCCACAGTCCGTGGGTTCTGGGAAAAATTCTAACACGTGTCAGGTTCTTTGCAATGGCTTTTATGTCCATAAGCCAAAAGGTTCTTTGTGGCGAGGCCATTTAGCAGAAAACCAGGGCTCTGAGACCTTGAGGCACTCTCACCTGTGGGCCACCCAGCGCCCAGCAGAACCACATTCGAAGTCAGGTATTCAACTGCAGACCTTATCGTGGCACAGCCTGAGGACCTAGAATCCCATTCTCCCAGAGGAGACTGGATATAGCCTCTGGGTAGGCTTTGTTTTGTTAATTTTGTTTATTTTTTGATTGAATGCGTTCTACCATTAGCCATTACCATCACGAGCCTTCGCATAGAAATCTGGACGTCTGACATTTTGGGGCAAATCCGAAGCTCAGACCCGCACTGCTGCAGGCAGCAGAAAGGCAGAAACGAGGGGAGACCGCAGCTGACTCCCCGGTGGGGGTTACCATAACCCAGATACGGTCAGAGCCCCTCTCCCTCCATGCCCTCACGCTCAGCTACACAGAGACTTAACAGACCATGCTGTCCCCTCTTGTGTGCAGGTGCTCATGTGACTCTGCTCCTCCTGAGATGCCTCTGTCTGTCTTGCCAGTTTGGTGGGGTTTTGCCATCAGTCTTTCAGGATTCAGTTTCAATGCCGCTGACTCCATGAAGTCCATTCTGATATGCCTGGAAGAAGGCTTTGCTCAAGGCTCTTAAACCTTGTCTTGTGCTTGTTTTGTTGAACCTCTCTTCCTATGTGCAATATTCAGTGCCGGGTACGTAGCAAGCGATCCGTAATGCTGTGATCGATACTAGAAACAAAGACTTTTAAATGGTACTTATCACGTACTATTCACAGTACCTTATACGTATTAACTCATTTAAGCCTCACAACGACCAATGATTATACCCATTTTACGTAGAGAAAACTGAGGCACATTAAAAGTTAGGAAATTCTGCCAGATTCACTCAACTCGACTGTGAAGTGGCAGAAGAGGGATGAGAACAGAGTCTGGCAGCCTCTATATGAGAAGGTGGATGGACACTTAGAAGGAGGGGAGGGAGGGGAAGAAGAAGGGAAAGCAAGAGAGAAGGAAAGAAAGACAGATGAGCTGTCAGCAGTCCGGAAGAGCAGATGGAGAGAGGGGAAAGAGAAGCTTTTGTGGCAGGAAGTGCAAGTCTTTGGGAGAGGCAGGGGCAGTGGTGTGTGCTAGTCAAGTTTTAACAAGGGACTGTCTGGGAAAACAGCACTGCTTTATAATGCCTGTCAGGTTCTGTGGTGTAGATGCCCCTGCCGTAGCTGATTTCAGGCCGCCGTGTGGCATCACCAAGGGCAGAGTTTCAGAGAAGAAGTGAGAAGCCTTGTCACTGCTAACTAGTACTAACACACCAGCTCGAACACACCAGGGCGTAGGTGTGCCCAGGAAAATGACAGATGGAGAGACAGGCAGGACCGGGTGACGAAGGACCTATTAAACCATCGTAAGGATGTAATCCTCCTGGAGACGACCAGGAGGAACTGAAAAGTGTTTAGCAGGGACTGACATGATTACATGGTTATAAAGAGTTAGACACAGATGAACACACAGTCAAAATTTTAGGAACTCATCTTCCCTCCAGCTCTCCTGAGCGATTATTATTGTTGCAAAGTTATCAGTTGGTCCACTGCTTTCCTAGTCTATCCCTTTGCCTCCCAGCTACTCTTCCCACCCCCATCCCCTCACTCTAGTCACAGACCCTAAGGATGGCAGAGTGTCTCCATCTGTCATTGTTGGATCTGTGGTACGTAGGGTCTGGAAGCTCTGAGCAAGAAAGTGAGCCTGGACCCGCTTAAAGACGAAGGCCAGCGAATGGAGTATAAATTAAAAAATGCCCTCGCAGACCACCGCACTGGAAGGGGCTTTAGAAACCATCTAGCTTGCAAGCGTCCTCTGTCTGAGGAAAGGGAGCAGAGAGCAGTCATCCTAACCAGCCCATCACCACCAAGCTGGTTAGGGCCAAAGCTGGTTGCCCGGCTCCTGACCAAATGCTCTACATGCACATAAAGACAAGGTTCCTGAGATGCCGCATCCCCCCTGCAGAGTCAAAGGCTTTCTTAGAAGAGACTTCTTTTCTACTAAGCAGGTTCCACTTCACCAGTCGGCACAGACAGACGCACGGCGATCCCCAGGCTCAGGGACCTGCTGTCATCTTCCCCCAGCACAGGACAACATGAACCACGTGCTTAGGGACCACTCCGTGACCTCGGTCCGTCTCCGTCACTCGAGGCCTTATGATCCAGTTTAAGAATTCTCCAGATCCTGGCCTCTTCCCATGGGTCTCCATCCACCTGCCCACACTGACGCCACTTCCTGATGAGTAAGAAGTGGGTAGGGACAGGAAGTGAACCTTGAAAAGCCATTGTGGCAGCTCTGCTTTGAAAAAAAAAACTGTTGGGAGAAGTTGACACTGTGGGCTGAAATGCACCGTACTCTAATAATTCAACCTCACTTCAGGAGAAATTGGCCGAGGCTTCAGGACATGCGGCCAAGACAGCCAGTGGGAAATGAAATGCAGGCCAGTGTTCACCCAGCCAGGAGCCAGAAGCCGCAGCTGCTCCAAGGAAGCCCATTTTCCAGTTCTCACAAAGGCATCCCATCGCCCGGCCATGGCCCTGACACGTGGCTTCTTTCACCTAGAGCTGTTCTCCACTTCCCCATGCCCATCAGAATCTACGAGGGTGACCCCTAGGAATAGGGCGGATAATGCCAATTCCTTGGGCCAGAGAAGTGAAAACTCATCTAGGAAGACAGACCCCAAGGAGGTCTCCACAGCTGAGGGCCCCTGTGCTACAATTTGCCCAGGTCCGTCCCAATTCACACCCACTTCTTAGAGGAACAACCATACCCCCTTTTACTCTCAAAAGTATCCCGGTCATGAATGATGTGGTCACCCCAGTCGCAGACCTCCAAGGCATCTATCAAGAGGATTCAAGCAATCCAGGAACCCGAATGGGACGAAAGTCATGAATTTGTTTACTAATGTTGAACTACAATTTAGCGTTTCACTCTGTTATAAATGCAGGCCACAAGCCTTGAGCACAGTACCGGGACCGGCGATGTTGCCACCCAAACATACAGGTGGGATGTTTTCCTATCACGGTGCAGGTCTGCAGTCACCCACAGCAGCATTATACTCATCCCACGGGTCCACCATCAGATCTTGTTGTGCGTACACTAGTAGGTCACAATGGTTTACACGGCTCGTGTTATAATCTTATGTACTGCCATTTATATATCTAAACACATCATTCTAGGCTCCCTAAATGTGTCAGACTGACAAAGGGCACCATGGCATAAATAAGATTAAGAGCCCTGGGCCTGGTGACGGAGAAGCCACATTTACCAAGGACAGGGAGTGTGGGAAAGACAGCCTGCCCTCTGGCTGAGGTCTCAGCTTGCCTTTGGGTTGGTCTAGACCTTGAGGAATTATTTAGGTGCATTATTAATAACTTGTACACCTCTTCTTCAGGCCTTTATCACACCCATTAGCTTTCTTCATCTTCTCTTATTTTTACGCCTTTTTTCCTTATCCTTTGGATTTGGCTTTTAGCAAGTATCTCTCAGTCTTCCTGTATTAACCGCTGGGCCCCCTTCCTTTGGGTGGCCCATTTCCCCTGATGTTTGCCCCTCCTACCCGCTTTCTCTCCTACCCACCCCCCCCCCCACTGCTTCTCTGTGGCCTCTCTCCTGGGCCTCCTGACCTGGCTGGCTCTCAGCCATCCCTCTCTCATGAGTTTTGTAGCAGATGCTTTGAGCACCAAGAGTCTACATTATACCTTTCGTTGGGGAGGGGTATTAATTTTGTTGGTAGGAAGTGTTTTTGAGAAGCAACTAAAACACAGACCGACCACCCAAATAAATGACTACAAAACACTCCACGGCAGGAGATGACGCGACTTTGCCAACCCAAGCTTAAATATAATCTGTAGAAAGGATGGGAAACATTCCTGCTTGGTAATTGCTCATGACCAGATGTCTAGGGAAGGTCAGCAAGCTGGACCAGGATCCTCCTCAGAGCATAAATTCCCAGTGTAGCCAAGGAAGGGATACTGCTTAGTCACTGCTACCAGGGTGAGCCCGCTGTATGCAGGCCTATGCAAGGACTGCTTTTCTAGACCAGAACTGAGGTTAAAAAACTAGAGGGGAAGCCAGGACCTTCGCGCTTTAGTTCTGGACAAATATACAAGTGCCCTGTGCCTTCTTCCGGCTACTACCAGGGGAAATGTTTGTCCAGCTGTCTCTGCCAGCAAGGTACTGATTATTTACATGCAGAATGAAAATTCTATCAGTGACCTAAAAAGAAAAAAAAGAGGAAGAAGAAGAAAGAAAGAAGGAAACCAATCTAAATTTGTATTATTCCATGCTTGAGAATGACTCACAATATTTTATTTTTTATATTTGTTTTCCATTTCACTTCTAATAAAAGGCACACGGCTTCCCTGGTGGCGCAGTGGTTAAGAATCTGCCTGCTAATGCAGGGGACACGGGTTCCATCCCTGGTCCGGGAAGATCCCACATGATGCAGAGCAACTAAGCCCGTGCTCCACAACTACCGAGCCTGCGCTCTAGAACCCGCGAGCCACAACTACTGAGCCCACATGCCACGACTACTGAAGCCCGCGTGCCTAGAGCCTGTGCTCTGCAACAAGAGAAGCCACCGCAATGAGAAGCCCGTGCATCGCAACGAAGAGTAGCCCCCGCTCACCGCAACTAGAGAAAGCCCGCGCGCAGAAACAAAGACCCAGCACAGCCAAAAATAAATAAATAAAATAAATTTTTTAAAAAGGCATAAATCCTTTTTCAAAAAGTGTCTTAAATCCTTTTTCAAAAACTGTCACCGGACAAGTATTAATATAAAAGGCATCTCAGAGAGCTTAGGAGAAATTGAAACCATAAATTTTATAAACTTATCTGTTAATTTATCCTCTGAAAGAGAAAAATCTTGTTTTTATCCCGGTGGTTCTTTTTCAATATGTATTCTTGTATTTTTTCTTTTTTTTTTTAATGAATTATACAGCCCTTACTCTTAGCTTATTCACTTTGGGAAAATATGTTCCAGGCCTGTCAGCTCTTGAGACGGTTGCAGACTTCATTCTTATATCAAATGGTCATTTCATATGTCATGTTGTGATGTATTAATTCACCAGGTTTTTACAAAGCACAGGTAGGTAGATACTAGTATGGCAGGTACAAGGGCTGCCATCATGGTTCCCGGTCACTTGTAGAATAAAGCTCATGGAAGCCACAATCTGAAGATAAAATACTAACGCTATTAATCCTATGGATTATTCAAATCTAAACATAGATTAAGATATTATGTTTTTATTTAAAATAAAATCCATGAGGGAATAGGTTCTCAGGTTCTACTTGCTTATGTTTTCTTTTTCTTTTCTTCCCCCTGCTATCCTCTTCAAATCCCACAGATTCTTATTATTTGGCTTCTCTTGTTATTAAAAATTGGTCAAGTTCAGATGCTCTGGTTCTTGATTCTCTTTTATTTTTAAGTATCTCACCAAAACCAAAACTCCTATCAATACTTCTTACTGTGTATTGCATACAAATATTTATTCATTGTGTTCTGAATAAAAAGGTTTCGTTTTTTTAATAACCTTTGCCCAGAGCCTGTTGCTTAATAATAATTGTTATTCTGTCAACAAACTTGTGTTTATATGATTAAAATAAATACACCCCCAACCAATTGCCCCATTAGAAGTGTTATGTGGGCCACACAGGAATGAGTAAGTAAGTAGAGGGGGTATAGACCACACTCATGGGATAAGGATACAGCTAACTCCCTGACACCCCTGAAAAGCTAGGAATTGGAAACCAGGATTCTGCCCAGGTGCAAAAGAATTCTTCTTCCTGAGGTTCCCAAAAAAGAAACCATTTCTCTGGGACGTTGTCACACCTGATTTCAATGCCACATCTTTTATTCTCTAACACTGCAGTAATCCAACTAAAGCGGTATCCCCACCTTCAGAAGATCACCCTTCTGGGATGATCTGAGGTTCAGGGCTCTCCCTGAGGACTGAGGCATCTGTGCACATTTTCCCCTCCTTACATAAAAACAATATGCGTTTCTAATGAATTCTCTAGAAAGTGAACGCTTCCCCTGAGATAACTGAGGACGCTGGGATTCAGATCAGTCAACCCAACACAGATGGCGGACTGTGGAGGTGGGTAGGAGGGGAAGGGGGGGAAGGACAGCATCTCTCAGTGCAGGCTCTCCGGGGTCATCTCTGCCACCCCAAGGCCCTTCATCAGCCAAGCCTCCTTTCCATACCCCTCATCCTCACCTCTTCCTCCTTCACCCCAAACCTACTCATCACTGCCCGAGGGCCTCTGTCCTCGTTTAGCACAGCATCAGGGATGGAAATCTTATTTCAGGTGACATAACAGGCACCAAATTTCCACCCTCCGCCTGTAACTCTTAGCTACCGCCCACCCCCCAAACACACACACACAATGTGACTCTGAGAAACAGGCTTTCCCAATTCCCCTCTCTGTTTACTGACTTTTTGTTGGTTCAGCTCCAGGGGGAGAACATCCTAGTATTGTAGCTACAGAGAAAAGACATAGGATGCTCTTAGAAATCAGAATTCTGTCCTACAAGAATGCCTAGGGGCATATGGAATCCCTAAACTGCTAGAGAAAGTCCCCTTTGTTAAAGGGACTCAGGGAGTGAGAAAGGGACAAAGAATTACTTTCCCCTTTCTGAGCCTCAAGTATGTCCACTAGAAAGATGTGATTTTGCCTCAAATTGACATCGGCCTAAAGTTTAACGCAATGGTCAGAAATCCCGAAGAAATAACACCAAATCATCTCATTGCATGCAAAAGGATTTTTCCCTCTGAGGTCCAACATTTTTTTTTTTTTTTTTTTTTGGTGGTACACGGGCCTGTCACTGCTGTGGCCTCTCCCGTTGCGGAGCACAGGCCCCGGACGCGCAGGCTCAGCGGCCATGGCTCACGGGCGCAGCTGCTCCGCGGCATGTGGGATCTTCCCGGACCGGGGCATGAACCCGTGTCCCCTGCATCGGCAGGCGGACTCTCAACCACTGCGCCACCAGGGAAGCCCCAACATTTTCTTATTTTCACAAATAATTGGGTTTGGGGCAGGACAGAGCCACTCAACTTAACAGAAGGACTTGGCTAAAATGGTTGAGAATCCATTAAATTTTGTTTAGAATCATCTAAAGGGTTGCATGGTTAGTTAATTTTTTTTATTGGAAGGCTTATCAGTAGCATACTGCAATGTTTGGCAAAAGACACACATTTGTGGTGGCTTATCCACTATATGATAGCGGCTTTTTCTGGTTATGCAGATGGAGGCATTTATGAGAAATCAGCAAAAGGGTCTACTTTTTAAATAAACAAGCGTTTCCCTAATTAAATTTTCATGAATTAATTCTAAGATGCTGAAAACAGCCACAGTGAACCTAATCTATACATTCATAAACAGAGCTTATTTTGACCACGGGTCAGAAGACAGTGGGTCTAGTACTAGTGGTACCAGAAACACACCGTGTGGCCCTGACCACATCAAGAAGGCCCCTCCCGGCTTCTGGATTGGGATGGGTGATACCTGAGCCGACTCTAATGTTCTGTGATTCAGTCACTAGAAAGGGACTCATTTGCAGAATACTGTGTCTACAGTGTGTGTCCCTAGAGCAGAGCCCTGCTCACATTCGGATCCCCCTTCCATTTCTCCTCATGTTTACAAAGGGAATGTCCTCCAGAAGATTCAGAAAAGAAATCCAGTGCCAGCAGCCAATTCCCTAAATCTGCTTCCGGTGCCAGGATCCCATCCTCTGGAGGTGCGCCCCGTGGGGCTCTGAGGGGGGATATGCACCATCCATCTCCCCAGGGTCACAGCTACAGGGGCCTCCAGTGCAAGGATGGCACCGCCAGCATGGCCTGGGGTTTGAGTAGAAAACGGGGGGCCTCACCCCTGCTTCCCTGGGACAAAGGTTCTTTGGTACCAAATGGGGTTCAAAGAAGGGGACACACCAGTGTTCTCTAACCAGTCCCACCACTTACTGGCTGGGTGACAATGAGCAAAGAAATTAATTTCTCCATGGCTTAGTTTCCCCACCAATAAAACGGGAGTAATAACTACCTTCCAGGGTTGTTGTGAGGCTTAGTGCCCATGAATGAAATCTTTAGAGCCTGGTACAGAGTAAATGCGAATGCTGGTGGTTATTATTACTACCTGTCTCCCCAGAATAGCTCAGCAATCTGAAAAAAAAAAACCACCTTGGTGTGGATTTTAAGTCTTCCTTCAAGAGTCGCCAAGGGACACGTTCCAATCTGTTTCTACAGGCAAAGCAAGTGGCCCAAGCACAAAACCAGGCGACAAGCACCCAGAAAGAACCAGGTCCTCGGGTGTCCAAAGTTCAGTGGTGCCGAGTGAGGGACTTAATTCTGGGATCCTACCTCAGTTATCCAGGGAATTCGGAGGAGGCCAACGCTCTATCCCCCTCGACGCCTGGCCTGGGAGGGTGTGGAGTTTGCGCTCAGCAGGTGCACTCCAGCCTGTTCCGAGGGCATCCCCTATCCGCTGCCTGGGACTCCGTAGCTTGCTGTAGGGAGACAGGGAGCTCGCGGCTGCAGGGGGGGCCCGGATGGGAGTGACCGAACTCAGGATTCCTCCGGAGCCCTGGCCAGTCGACGTCTCTTCCGGAAGGGTCTGGCCAGGGCGTAGGGCCCAGAAAAGGGGACTGCGCTGAGCTCTGCTTTCTCCCAGCTCGGGTCCGGAGAGCAGAAGATGTCCGCAGGGCAACCGCAGAGCCGGTGGTGCCCCTCAAAGCCTGCACGTGGGAGAGCTGCACAGGAAGGACCAGAGGGATTTATGGGGCTCCTGACCTACGCAACCTCCAAATTCGCCTCCTATGGAGCCAGTTGGAACCAGCCGGGAATTGGATTCTCAGCCCAAGGCGCCACTTTGAGAGGGGCGTGCACCTCCTCAGAGAGAGAAAGGTTAAATAAGGTGCTTCCAGGCCTTTGACAGCCCGGGGTGTTCCCCGCCAGCATCAGTGGATCCCAGGAACTGCCCTTGCCTCGCCACAGCAGTCTAGGCCCCCTTCCAGATTGCTGGGGGGCAAAGGAGGAAAGAGCCTCGCCTTTCCGCATCCGCCAAAGCGTCTGCAACAACCAGAGGATCTACCTGGGGGGCTGAGAGCTGGGCAGACAAACCTCTGCCTGGGGCCCCGGGTCTGAGAGCGAGGCCTCCCCTCACCCGATGCTCACACTCCTTAGCCCAGCGCCCTGCGTTTCGCCGCACGCCCTTCCGTGCCGCACTACCGAGCCTCCCGGGCGTCTGGGGCTCCCCGGGTCCCTCGCTCCGCCCAGGTGCGAGGTGGGGAGGGGCGGGAGAGGGGGGGCGGGGGCTCCCACTGCAGCCTCCGCCCCCTGCGCTGTCCTCCAACCAGTTGGGACCGAGGTCTACTCGCCAGGCGCTGGGACTATCCCCAACCCACCACCCAAGCCTGCCGCCGGAGTACCGGAATCCCCTTCCCACCCTGCGGCCGTGGAAACATCCCTAACTCCCCGGCGCGGGGCAGGGACTGTGGGCGTGGGAAGTGGAAGGGTGTGGAAGCCGGTGTCGGAGAAAGGAGGGGACACGGGGGTCCTCTTCGAGCAGGGAAAAGCTCCCCTGGTCCCTGATCTGACCACTCAGTCACCGCCCAAGATGCCAACGTACACAGAATCGGGAGGTCTGTTTCTCCCGGGGAGAAAGGTCGCCCCATCCCAGGCACCCAGAAGCCTGCCTTCCCAAGGCCTCCGGGGCCCGGCATTCCAGAGCTCGGGTCTGCCCCTCTGCTTTTCTCAGGTATCAACCCCTCCGCCATCTGTCTGTACGCACCCGCCCCCCCCCCCAGGCTCAAATTCCTTTTCCTCCCCGTCTGAAGGCGGCCTGGGGCCGGCCCCTCGCCCCCTTTAGCAGAGCCTTTTGGTCCACCCTCAACCAGATCCATACCCATCCTCAGCTTCCTCCCCCCGCCTCACCAGCACCCTGTCCCTCCCCTAACCACTTACTTCACCCACCCGCAGCTGCACTTGCCTTCCCACGGCGCACAGCCTCGAGCCACTCCAGGGGGTTCATTCCCGAGCTGGAGGTGGCAAATGGAAGAGCGGGCCGACTCCCGCCGCGCCGGACGGAGCCCCAGGGGCGGGGGAAGCCTTCCCCCACGTCCCACCTATACTACCTCTCCATCTCCGCTCCCACTCAACCCCTACAGGCAGGATCAGCCCCGCTGGGTCCCAAACCCTCGCCTCTCTAGCGGGAGCTGCAGGGAGCGAAAAGTCGACTGGCAAGAACGCACGGAGAAACAGGCAGATGCCTAGGGCGAGGGGAGGTTCGGGGTTGGGGTGGGGAGAGGAGTGGGGGAAGGGCGCAAGCGAGAACTGGACACGCAACTTGCACCGCACTGGCTGAGCAGCACGCAGGGAGGGGGCACAAAAGTTTGCAGACTGTTGCACTGCAGCCAGCGGCACGCGAGCAAAGAGGGTAGACCACCCACCCCCGCCCCCAACTCGCCAGGAGGGAATCTCTCCAAGGATCTGCGCCAGGGAACCGGGAGGGGGCGGGGGTTGGACAAGGCTCAGAAATGGGGTGATAGTTGTCCTCTACCGGTGCCGGGAGGGATGGCCTAGGCGCCCGGGCCGAGGGGACGATGCCGCGCTTTGCGAAAAGCAACAGGCGGCTGCACCTTACCTTGCGCCGGTCCGCGGCCGGGGTGGCTGCTCCATCCTCGCAGCGCGGGGAGCACTGCCAGACCCGTAGCAGCCGCCGTCCCCACCCGACTGCCAGCGGGGCTGCCGGCCTCCGACCCGGCCGGCCGGGTGGGCTGGTTCTCCCGCGGCGGCTGCGGCGTTGGTGCGCGGGACGCGGGCGGTGCGTGGCTGGGCCGCTGTCCTCCGGCGCCTCCGCCGAGAGAGGGTGCGGCCCCGGGCGGCCGCGCCGGGAGGCACCGCTGGGCTCTCGCCGCTGCGGCGGCCGCTGCAGACCCTGCTCCGGGCCCGGAGCCTCGCCGGAGGAGGAGACAAAGCCGGGAGGGGGCGAAGCGCCGCTCGCCCAGAAACGCTCGGCTCAGTCGCTAGAGGGGAATCGCCTCCAGACCCGGGCCGGGGAGGAGGGAGGAGGGGACTGCAAAAGCTGCAGGGGACGAACGTGACCGCCGGAGCCAGCCTCGGCGGCGCGGGCGCCACTCTCCCGCCTCCCGGGCGGTGGTCCGGGATGGAGAGAGAGGGCGGGGGTTGGGCGATTGCTGCGGGGGGAGGGAGCTGAGGTGGGAGTGTTCGCTCGGCCCGCCGCCTTCGCCGCCCTCCCTCCCTCCCCCGGCCCCCCCGCCCCCCGGCAGAGCCCCACTCTCAGGGTACTCCGGGCCGATGCTTTCCCTGCTTTTCTAACTCTGGAGATCGGAGGTGAGCCGAGCTGGCAGAGGATGCATAACGTGCTGATAGGGGAATGGTCCTCTAACAGGGAAAAAGGCTGATGCATGAAATCCTTCGGACAAACCATTGCTTAACCGGGTGCTAAGTATTGCGCTAGGCGATTTTGCGGTAGGGTGAATAAAGTGGGATACCCCCGCCCCGAAGACTACAAGATAGACCCCAGAATGGTCCCCTGCAGCTCCTGAAGCCCAAAGTTTTGGGACTGAGTCCTGGACCCTGAGCCCTACCCCCAATCAATCCAGTTTCCCAAAGCAGAGGAGGTGTGAGAAATTTCAATTTTTCCTTCCTCTTCCAGGATGACTTTGAGCGTGCAGCCGAAATGGAGTCTGTATGTCCCCGAAGAAAGTGTGTGTACGATTAAAGCAAATTATTGGTATTCATAATGTTACTGTTTCATGATTGCAATTCTTTATCAGATCTACACCCAAAGAAGAAAAAAAAAAAAAAGGTCCATAGGACCCGGCCTTGCCACGGTCTACAGATACAACCTTCTTTTCCACCCCTATCCTCATCCCCTCACCAGGTAGAATTAATCTTTCCTCCTCTTTGCTGTCACAGTTGTATTTGCCAATCATTCGCAGAATTTACATATTTATAGATTTTTTTATAGATTTCTATTGCTTCACTGACCTGTATTTTTTTTTTTTTTTCCACTGCAACATCCAGCCATGTTTTGTATCTAATGGGTAACGTACTCAAGGAAAGCTTAACCAGCGGAAGGTCACTTTCTCCTTCAAACACAGCTAAATCCCAGTGTCTCTAAAATTAAAGGGACTCAGCGATGAAATTTTTCAGAGTTTGGGTGGAAGAGAAGACACAAAAAGTTAAACTCACAGCCCCTATGACCTAGAAATGTAACACTCTTTAATTCATTTTTGTTTCTAAACAATCTTCTTCTCCCACTGACCACCCTACCTCTGTTTGTGGAATCTCCAAAGGCAAAGAAAACCGAGCTGTTGCACAACTGCATAGGGCAAGTGGTATGTACTCAGCTGCCAAAACCTAGAGCAAACCCATTCCAGGTGGAGAAGGACCAGAAAATCGTTATAATTTTGTGACCTGTGTCAAGTATGTTGGAATCCCGCCACGATCTCCTCATTTCCCCATGAGTCTCTCCTATTCTGGATGCATTTTTGAACTGTTAGAGCAGTATTTCATTGCTGACTGTTTGTGCTTTAGGGATATTTTAAATCATTCTTCTCTGTCTCCACTTTCTGTGAATTAAAGGACAGATACCCCAGACCAGGTATGCACTGTGAAAAAGGTCCATAATGTGTAGGAGATTAGAAAAAAAAAAAAAAAGACTCCTAAGATCTTTTCTATTTCTAAGATGATACTGAGATTGGAAAGGTTGTAGTTTCGTTTATTTGGGGGTTTTTTGTTTTGTTTTAAATGAATTCACAGATCAATAAATGGCAGGTGTGTAATTTGGTATAGTTTTTCTGAAGGGAAGTTTTACTATGGAAAGCATAAAATGTTTGTATGTCATTGCCCCGATGACTCTATTTCTAGAAATTCATCCTCAGGAAGTAATTGAGGATGTACAACAAGATTTATCTACCGGGTATTTATTGCCGTTGTTTATATTGGTACTAGTAGAAAATTCAAAACAAACAAGACCGAACTCAAATGTCTTAACAAGAGAGAAATGGTGAAATATTTTGAAGAACTATAAATGGAGTATTAGTCAGACATTCAACTGTTGTTGTAGTGGATAGGTGAATATTGTCAGGAGTGATGGTTATAATACAATTTTAATTGAAAAAATCAGCTGCAGGGATGAGAGAATAGTGAAAATTAAAATCTGGAATGGACAGATCTCAGTTTAGAGTCAGACATTTCAATGTGCCAGCCATGACCGTGACCTCCAGTAATTGGGTTGATGTTATTTCTCTCACAGTGTTGTACTTTAAATGAAATAGTATTTATGAAGAACTTAGCGCAGTGCCTAGGGCATAGCAAAATCTCCATATGTTTTTCTTTGGCAATCGTTAAATGTTTAAAAATGAGTTTAAAGTATAATACATTTTTATTACATCTATATGTATTTAGACTCCTGTCTAGAGTAATATGCACTCCAGTATTAAGAGGGATAAACTGTGTTTATCCCTCTTAATACTGGGATTATGGGTTTCTTTGTAAAAATGTATGTAGTAATCAGAAGCAGTGGAATTAGTTTTCTCTTCATTAAAACAAACAATTTCTAACTATGGACACAGGAAATCTCTACACTAGGATGCTTTCTGCTCTAGTCGATTCACGTAATCAACAAGACTTGCTGACTCTTGGTATCGCGCATGCTATAAAAAGAATAAATGACAGGGCATGGAGTTTGTCACCTTTCATATAAACTTAGATTTGTTTTGTAGCAACTAGGAGTCAAGTCCCAGCTCAGCAAAATATGCTGCTTAATGTGAAGAGCTGACTGGTTGCTGCCCCTGCCTTATCTTGAGAGCCAATAAAAAAAGCAGAGGAGAGAGAAGGGATCAGAAGCTATATTCATAACTTTTGATTAGTGAATCGGAGAAGAAAGCCTGGCACTGAAGGGCCATAAGAGTCTGTGACCTTCACATCTACAATAGTGGGCCCTCTGGGTCGGAGGTGGAGCTTTCGTAAAACTTGCCTGTGTCTATTACAAAGGCTACAGAAATACAGAGGCAAACATGATTTACTGGTGTTTTCAGTTTAACTCGTTTAGAGGTAGTCTGACTGCCTCTCCCCCACTGACTGATGGGAGTTGATGGGTAGAGAGTCCACACAGCTCCTCTGCTGTTATGACTCTAAGGCACGTTCCACACTGTCTCCCAGAGGCCCTTAGCATCACTGTGCCCCAATTATCCGCAACGCTAACTAGCTCAAAAGTGAAGCCTTTATTGGCTTCCTTGTTTCACTTTCCTCGACCTCTAATAGAACTTTCCAAAGAAACTGAACTCTCACCTTTATCTCAAGGCTCTGCTTCTGGGGTAACCTAAGTCATCTCTCTGGTCCCTACTGATTCCTAGAGGAGCAGGTCAAAT
Organism: Grampus griseus; assembly: GCF_964374135.1. Taxonomy (NCBI): domain Eukaryota; kingdom Metazoa; phylum Chordata; class Mammalia; order Artiodactyla; family Delphinidae; genus Grampus; species Grampus griseus. Next base: position 490,115 of record NC_138998.1, read on the forward strand.
GACCGACTTGATGAATTTGAAGAAAGAAACAGCATTATCCATTACATTCCCCCCTTTTGGTAATGGTAAATCCATAGGCCATGCGTGTTTGGACTGCCCCCTGCCATGTGTTTGAGGACTTGCCCTCAAGGAAAGGTCTTTAATTAGCATCTGGATGGATAAGTGAATTTAATTCAAGAGTGATATATTAGGACACCCTCCACGTCCTTACAGATCTAAAATCATGTTCTCCAGTCAGCTTTGTTAGCAATACAGTAGACATTTTGATTCCATGTTTGATTCTAGAATAGGTCCACGTGATTCATAAAAGCCAGAAGGTGGAAACAACCCAAATATACATCAAGTGACAAATAGAAAAATATGTTATATCCATACTGTGGAATATTATTTGGCCATTAAAAGAAATAAAGTACTTGTACATGCTACAGCACGGATGGGCCTTGAAAACATTATGGTAAGTGAAAGAATCCAGTCACAGAAGACTACATATTGTATAATCATATTCATATGAAATGGCCAGGAGAGCTATAGGGACATAAAACAGATTAGTGGTTGCTTAGGGTTGGGGTGGAGGATGGGGAAGGAAAGTGATAGCTAAAATGTATGGGGTTGGACTTCCCTGGTGGCGCAGTGGTTGAGAGTCCGCCTGCCGATGCAGGGGACGCGGGTTCGTGCCCCGGTCTGGGAAGATCCCACATGCCGCGGAGCGGCTGGGTCTGTGAGCCATGGCCGCTGAGCCTGCGCGTCCGGAGCCTGTGCTCCGCAACAGGAGAGGCCACAGCAGTGAGAGGCCCGTGTACCGCCAAAAAAAAAAAAAAAAGGTATGGGGTTTCTTTTTGAGGTCATGAAAATGTTCTAAAATTGACTCTAGTGGTGGTTACCCATATCTGTTAATGTACTAAAAAAACCATTGAACAGTACACTTTAAACGGGTGAATTATATGATATGTGAGTTACGTCTCAAAAAACCTGTCAAAGTTAGGTCCACCTGGTGATGCTAAATGTTAAGATTAGGGGAAGCTGGGTAAAAGGTGTATGAGAATGCTCTGGCTTAAACTTGCAACTCTTCTGTAAGTATGAAATGATTGCAGAATAGTTTTTTTAAGTGGGTCTAAACTTGCAAAGGTCCAAACGGGGAGGTTCAAAACCTTTCTGACTCAGTTTCTCTGCTTATAAGGGACAACATTTTCTCATAATCCTCTCATGTGGCGGTTTTAAGAATTAATTGAGATAGTGTATATGACATCAAGAGATAGTGTATATGACATCAATGTATTTGGCAAACAGCCTCTCTCTCTCTAACTAAAATAATAGGGACCTAGGTGCATAGGACAGAATCATCACGGTGTCTCAGGTATCCCATTTGTTCCTAAGATCTCCGTTATCTTCCATGCCCCCCTGTTACTTTTCTGCTATAAGATTCGGCCTGACAAGGTGTGGTCAGAGTTCCAGCAGTGAGGTTAATCATTTTATGACTACAGTTTAATAGACTGCAATGAGCCAGCTCAGTTTGCAATGCCAGAGATTTGGGGGGGAAAAAGCAGGGTGACCTTAACAATAGTCGCCCAAGTGGCCCTCCTTAGCAATTAGTTGTAGCTATCTTTGTTATTAGCTGGATTTTATGCAAATGGGATCGTTCCAGCAGACCCACATGTGAGGCTCTAGTGGCTGATGCAGGCTTTCTTTTCTCCTTCTGTAGCTCTCATGGAAGCCAGCGCAATATATCTGCTAATTGGTCTGGAGTCGGTGCTGTAACTAATTATGGGGTTGGTTTCCTTCTTTCTTTTTTTTTTTTTTTTTTTTTTTTTTTTGCGGTACGCGGGCCTCTCACTGCTGTGGCCTCTCCCGTTGCGGAGCACAGGCTCCGGACGCGCAGGCTCAGCGGCCATGGCTCACGGGCACAGCCGCTCCCACGGCATGTGGGATCTTCCCCGACCAGGGCAAGAACCCGCGTCCCCTGCATCGGCAGGCGGACTCCCAACCACTGCGCCACCAGGGAAGTCCTGATTTCCTTCTTTTGCATTAAAGTTTTCTCCACCCACTGGGGGTGTTAGGGATTTGACAGGGAAGCTTTTCCTATCGTCCCTGTTTCTTTGCAAGAAGCCAGGGGTGTAGGGGAAATGCCCTTGTTGGGTTGGAGGCTGAGGTTTCAGTCCTCTCTCTAAACTCAAGGGACAAAGGAAGTCACAGTCAAGTCACTTAATCCCCTAGGCTTCAGTGATTTCCTCTGGAAAACTAGAGGATTGGCCTAAGTCATCCGCAAAGTTCCTCTCAGGCCTGACGTTCTCCAAAAAAACAAGTATTTTCCTGAAGTTCACTGACAAGTAGTTCCCAAACACCAGAGGAGTGCTGAAATGTTCTTAGCTACTATTATCCCTCTGTGTTTGCAACGTCTCGATGGGAACTCATCCCTGAGAGCAACTTGGTGTTCCGGTGTCTGCTCTGAGAAAAGGCTTAGAGAACACAGGAAGAGGGAATCCTGGAGAGAGTCGGTCCCTACGACGTGGTCAGGGATGGTGCTGTTGTGATGCTTAAACAGACACACAGAAATCAGCGGCAGGCTGGTCTCGGTACCTGGAGGATGAGCATTACATAAGTGCAATTTTACTTTCTGTGTTAATCTGTGCTGAGGTAATTGCCTCATTCTATTTTCGGTGTGTTTTTGGCAATGCTGCATGGTCTACTGACAGTTGTTCAATAAAAATAGAGATCATACCCAAGAGGAAAAGTGCAATATTCACACATGGCCAGTGTTCTGCTTCTGTGAGCGATGGTATTCAATTCCTTAAGAGTTCAGCGGGGAGAGGCGTGTGCTAGAGAGTTTGACCAGGAATCAAGCCTGCGTTACAGTTGCAGGCTCCTGGATATGTGTGGCACACAACTTTGTACCCAAGAAGTCATGCAGCAATTCCAGCGAGGGGGGATCTCTTCGGTATGAAGGAACCTGGAAGGCATATTCTTCTCTTGCATATGCATCACCTAACAGAGCCAAGTGTACCTCCCAAATAGCTCTCTAATGGTCCACACCACGCTATCAGGCGCCCTCTGCTGCTGCCTTGATTCGGAACATGGTCATTTCTCACTTGAACCCTGAACTCCCTCCTGAAAGGCTCTCTCCCCCTCCCTCCCTTCTCAGCACAGCGACTGGAGTGACCCTCTAGCCTGCAGATGTGACTGTGACATGCCATGCTCAAAATTCTTCAGTGGTTCATGATAAAAGTCTGCACTTCCCATACAGCCTCCAAATTCATGATCTGCTGCTTCTTTCATTAGCCTCACCTTCTACCACTCCCGCTTCTTCTAGGTCCAGCCAAGCTTAGCGGCTCACGGTTCTTTCAAATGCCCCACACTCGTGTACCTCTCACTGGGATCCTGCCTGGCATCTCCACTTTTTTTTTTTTCCTAATATAATCTTTATTAGATTATCATTGCTTTACAATGGTGTGTTAGTTTTCTGCTGTAGAACAAAGTTAATCAGCTATACGTATACATATATCCCCATATCCCCTCCCTCTTGCGTTTCCCTCCCACCCTCCACATCCCACCCCTCTAGGTGGTCACAAAGCACCGAGCTGATCTCCCTGTGCTATGCGGCTGCTTCCCACTAACTATCTATTTTACACATGGTAGTGTATATATGTCCATGCCACTCTCTCAATTCATCCCACCCTCCCCTTCCCACCCTGTGTCCACAATACAAACAGCTCATGCAGTTCAATATCAAAAAAACAAACAACCCAATCCAAAAATGGGTAGAAGACCTAAATAAACATTTCTCCAATGAAGACATACAGATGGCCAACAAACACATGAAAAGATGCTCTATATCACTAATCATTAGGGAAATGGCATCTCCACTTCTGCAGCCAGGTTCTCCTTGCTTTTAGGTTTCTGTCACCAACACCCTCCCCAAATTGTCTTTCCTAACCCATCAGGAAGACCTAGGAACTATTTCCTCCCCATTGTCAGTGCTCCGTGGACGTGCTTTCAATACGGCAATCATCAGACTCACATGGCCACGGAGAACACGTGTGATCACCTAAAGTCTGGAGCCATGTGTTGGGTCTTTAAGCCCCTAGCACCAAGCCTGATAAGAGGTGTTAAATAAGTTCCTAAGAAAGAAAATGGAAAGAGCATTTCCTAGGCACCTAAGATAGGACAGGCTCCGTGCTGGATTTGGTAGGGGAGAGAGGGGCTGTGAGGGACAGGAAGGGAAAGGAAGGAGTCTATGAGCCACATCTGGCAGAATAATAAAAGCAATGAGAGGCTGGGCAGAGACATCAATAAACAAAAACCATGCCTATTGAAAAGTCGGTCAGCTGGACAGTCTTCCAGTCTTGGGTAGAACTTAATCAATCATGGAAGGGAAGGCAAACTAAGGGTAATGTTAAGGAAATACGAACTTTGACTCCAAATGACTTTGACTCCCTCAGTGAGCGGAAAGACCCTGGAGTCTTCACAGGAGCCTCCTGGCATATTTGAGGATGACCTTGATAATTAAGCATCTAGCACATGGAGTAGATCAGAAAATGTAGATGTTCCAAATGAGGGGAATTCCAATAATCATTTTTCATGATCTGCAGAGATATTGAAAGGAATTCTTAAGTAGATGACTTTACACCCAAAGAATGTAATCGTTGGTCCTAGCAACCGTTGGTCTCTAGCAATACTAAAGAGAATCAGTATTCTGTTTAACGTCGAAGATGTTGACGGTTTTGTTTTGTTTTTTTTTTTTTGTAGCTATGCTGCGTGGCTTGCGGGATCTCAGTTCCCCGACCAGGGACTAAACCTGAGCCCACGGCAATGAAAGCTCAGAACCCTAACCACTAGGCCACCAGGGAACCCCCCAACACACACATCAAAGACATTGACCTTTAATGGAGAGTGTTGGGAGAGCTGGCGGGACAAGTAGTAGACAGGAAATTTCAATGACGCTTGAAGACTATACTATACTATGGAGTTAATATTTTAATATTAACATTTATCATGAAGGATATGAGGAACCATTAAAGAATTTTGAACAAGGTATATGACAGTCGCGTTTGCGGGCTAGAAGTCTCTGACTCTCTATGCAGGATGGAGAGAGGTGTAAATGGAGGGATGGGGTAGTGAGGTCATTTAGGACTCAATTACAGTCCTCTAGGTGAGAAAGGTTAGTGTTCTGAATGTAGACAAGAGAAAGGGGGGTGAGGCGTGCACCCGTAGAGCGAGATGGCTCTGACATAACCTAAGTGACACGTGATAGGATGGATGGCAACCTTCCCTTCCCTGTGCCAGCTCAGCGGGGTATTCCTAGCCCTGCAAGATTTCCATGGCCAAGAGAACGCCAGCCCCACTGATGAATGCAGTTGACTGCCCAGCAGAATGACCATTCTCCTCCCCAGCATTCTGCCATCAGAGCCCGTATCCCACTGTAGCGGCTGAACACTTGCAACCGGAGTCTAGCCTCTGAGCACCAGTTCTGAATTAAATCTCAGAGACAGAGTTTTGGGTGAAGTGGAAGAGAATAGCTTTCTTGCTTTGCCAGGCAAAGGGGGCCACAGCAGGCAAATACTCCCAAAACTGTGTGTCTCAACCTGGAGGGGCAGTGAGGAGTTTTATAGTAATGGTTCAAAGAAAAGGATGAGATCAGCTGGTAGACATTCTTCTGATTGGTTAGTGGGGAGGTAAGTGGGAGTCGGCATCATCAACCTTCTGGTTACATCTCGTCTGGGGTTTACATGCCTGTGGGCAGCATACCTTAACTTCTCCCACCTCAAAGGGTTTCAGTATCTGCAAAACAGCTCAAAGATATTGTGATGTATATCCCTTGAGGGGGAACCAGGGCCCTGCCCCAAGGCTGCGCTATTGTGTCTTGGCTTCTCCTCCCTTGTCTCTGCATCCCCTCCCTTCCCTGATTAGCAACTGTTTGAACCTGCCCTTTGGAACTCAGGGAAGGTCATGGAGGCTGAAGCCTATTCCCTACAAACAAGAAACTGGGCGACACAGAAAGGCTTCCATGCCCAGGAGCCCCACAGGGTCCTGCTCGGTTTCAGACTCACTTTCCCCGCAGCCTTTGCAGTGAAGGACGGGCATCAGACACGATTTCAGTCAATGGAAACTAAGGGGAAGCTTGGTGCCAAGAATTTTTTAGTAAAGGACTTTCTTCCTATGAAAAGAATCACAAGAGGAGCACTATTCATCTTCTGCTGCTCATGTACTTTGTCATGCCTGTGTGTGATGCCTGGAGCCCTGGCAGCCATCTCGAGACCTTGAGGGAAAAGCCTGAAGACAGAGCCATGATGCTGAAGATGGGGAGAAGAAGAATGGAAAGCGCCTGGGTCCTTATGAATGTTGTTTGAGCTTTTAAATCAGCCCTGTCATCACCTACCTCCCTCCGAACTTTTGTTATGTGAGATAATACAAAATCTTGTTTTAAAAGTCCATGCACGTCCAGTGCCGTGGCCACTGGACGAACTATATCAACATAACTCCAAACGTGTTAAAACTGCAGAATCCTGGGTAACACCCCAGAAATAATGAATCAGAATCTGCATGTTAACAAGATCCCCAGCACCAGTTTAAGCCACTTTTAATTGCGTACAGTGTTCTGTTCGTTGTGGTTGAAGCCCCCAAATTAAGATACTCACTAAACACATCTCCTTTCATAACTAGAACTAACTGTACTCTTTTCTGTTATTTTGCATATGTGACCTCTCCTCTATCACTGGATGAGTTTTATTTTGTCATGTGTATGGAGTCCAGTGAGAACTATCCTTGTCAGTCTGAACCATACGACTTCATGAACTCCTTAAGAGAAGGCCTATGTCCTATTGAGTTTGTCTTCCCCTTTCTGCCTAGCAATAAGCTCTGTGAAAACAAATGTTCAAATATTTGTTGAAGGAAAGAATAAAGGGAATAATCATTTCTTTGCAATTCCTCTGCCGATGAAATTTTTAGAACTTCCAATAAGTAGACCTAATGGCTTCTCCAGTAGGCTGACGACCTGCCTGGGGTTATAAATGTATTCTGTTTTCTTATTCAACCACCTTTCCAGGTAGAACGCTGATTGACAGAGCTCTTCAGAGGCCAGATGCTCGACAAATGTTGGGCCTTCTTCATGGTGGACCACATCACTGCCATCTCCATAGAGCTTAGTTGTCAGAATAATGAAAGTCATCTCGAGGTTTCTCCTCTCAGTCACCAGATACGGTCCTCTTGGGACCACTCTGTACATATGCTGCTTAATTGAATCAATGTCACAAATCAATCCACCCTTTATGAATATGGCCTGAAAAGAAATGAGTATGGCCAGGAAAGAAATCCCTGGCCATCTAGAATTCAGGAAAAGCCAAAAGAGGCCGGTACATTCAGCTGACTCTGCTTTCCTTAAAAATCTCTGGCAGTGGCCAAGCTTAGAGAAGCTAGAATGCAGACATTACATATGGAAAATTGATTTGTGTTTTTCATTTAACCAAAAGCATCCATAGATTTCATAAAGTAGAAACCCTGCATATAGGCCATCCAAATAGAGAACACACACAATAGCTTTCAGCCATCTTACGACACATACACAGATATATAACAATGTGGTTTGACTTTCTGTTGTATCCATGGTTTTGTAAATACACCTTCATAGCCCACGGTAAATCTGTGTGCTGACTTGCTTCCTCAACATCTGGCAAAAAAGCAGACCTTGCAGTTGTGCCCAGCAAAGGCCAGACCTCAGAGGAAGAGGCCCAGGCTGTGGTTCCAACTCCACGCTGCTTAGAGGAGAGACACAAGCCCATCTCAGCCTCAGTTTATTCAAATGAGTGCCATCCTTTTGATCATGAACACCGCTCAATCACAAATTTCAGGGTAGATAAGAGAAAATGTACCATTATTACCTACAGCTCTAATTGGGCAAAGAAGCAGATGTGACGTAACAGAATAATCCCTAGCAGTGTCTGCCATAATTCAATATTGTCAACAAATAGCTACACTGTATTGGACCAAACTGCCCAATGAGGACCACAGAAAACCACACATGGACAGCTGAGGTTATAAGTCCTCAATTATCCTGGAAATTGCAGATGCTTTTTCAGAATCTGGGAATGCCTATTAGCAAATATTCCCTGTTCAAATTTTGGCCAACATTGAGAAAATGAGCTGTATAATTGGTGGGGACATTTTTCCACTCCCAAAAGAAAAACTAATTTTGTGTTTTTATTAAGATATTTTTGAGGCACTGCTCATCTGAAATTTAGTGGAAGTTAATTCCTTAGAAAGACAGAGTTGGTTAACTAATTTATACGGTTTCCAGCTTGGGTTAGCAGACATCTTACTCACACGTATGATAAACACAAAGGAAAAAATTGAGCCCTGAGAGGCTCAATGACTTGCCCAAGGTCACTCCAGTAGAGACAGCTTCAGTGCCACCTTTGCTGAGAGCAGTGATTCTCCACTGGTGGCAGTTTTGCTCCCTAGAAAAATTGCACAATGTCTGGAGGCATTTTGGGTTGTCACGCTAGGAGGAATGTACTACATGCACTTACTGCCCTCTTGCATTCAGTGTGTAAAGGTCAGGGATGTTGTTAAACATCCTGCAATTGACAGAACAGTTCTCCAACATAGTAGTATCGAGGCAACGAAACCCAGGGATAGAAGTGACACTCACATGTAAAGGCTTCCACACAAGCTCACGTGCGCACGCACACACACACACACAAATGACACACAGAAGAGGATAAAATAGCCATGTGCATCATTTCTAACATGATAAGCAAAACAAGAACAGTCATGGCAACAGCAAACCTTAACGTTTTCCAGGACACTTCCAACATCAGCATATCCCGCCAGCTCCACTTTCAGATTCTGCCTCGAAACTAGCTGCTTCTCACCACCTCCACTGATACCTCGTAGTCTGGCCATTATTGTCTTTCACCTGGACCACTGTAAGAACCATCTAAATGGTTGATCTTCTTCAACTCTCCACCCATTCGATCTGTCTTCTATGCAGCAGCCACAGTGACCTCAACTATGTGAACCTGATCGTGTCACTTCCTTGTTGGAAAGCTTGGTTCTTCACTGGGACTAATCCCACATCCCAGTGTGCCACTGGAAATCAGCAGGGCGTATTTTTGATTGTCATAATAAGTAAGGTGTCACTAGCCTTTAGTAACGGGGGCAGAGGAAGCCAGTTTTCCTGTAATCGGAGGGATTATGAAGAACTGACATGATGGAGTGGGAGTTTGGGATTAGCAGATGCAAACTATTATATGCAGGATGGATAAACAACAAGGTCCTATTGTATAGCACAGGGAACTATAGTCAATATCCTGTGATAGACCATAATGGAAAAGAATATTAAAAGAAGAATATATGTGTATGTATAACTGAATCACTTTGCTGTACAGCAGTAATTAACACAACATTGTAAATCAACTCTACTTCAATAAAAAATAATAAAATTTTTTAAAAAAAGAACTGACTTGCCCACGCTATTTGGCGCCTCTGGTAAGACACAGCAGCCTCCTTGCCGACCCCATGTTCCATCGTGCCATCTGTGCTGCACTCAGCAACCCTGATGCTCCTTGAACCTGCCAATCATGTTGGCATCTCAGGGATTTAGCACTAACTGTTCCCTGACTCAAAGCTCTTCCCCCAAAACCCATCTGCCTGGCTCTCTCACTTCGTCCAGGTCTCGGTGAAATTGTCATCTGACGAGAAACACGGTGTCACAATTTTATCTAAATTATCATCTCCTGCATTAAGGTGAGGGGTTATTCTGCTAAATGTTTCTTCCTTTCATTTATCAACATCTGATATCATAATATACTGTATATTTATCAGTGTATTCTGTTTCTTATCTGTCTCCCCATTAGAAAGTGAGCTGCAGGAGGGCAGGGTTTTGTCTGTCTGTTGTCTATTCTCATCTTTGTATCTTCAGTACCTAGAACAGTGCCTGGTCCACAGGTGATATTAGACTAACAAGTGAGGAATGAATAAATAAATGTGTGTGTTCACTTAGAAAAAAAAGTCCATCTGGAAATGGGGTCAGAATAAAGAGAAAAAACATAAATTTCCCTTGAACTCAATGACTGTGTATTTTAAGAATCTGACATTACCAAAAAAAAAAAAAAATCCTGCATTCACCAAGGACTGTTTGCAGAATTATGATCAGGAAATAGCTCTAATTGTCATTTTAATTATTTGGTGACCATAATCTGTCTTTGTGAACGGAGGAGTATAAATAGATCAAGCTATTTCTCTAGAACTTCAGGGATCATGGAAGAAAAGAGTAACATTCAATTAGATCTATTCGCATAAGACATGATTAATAGTATTGTTAAGGGATGCAATTTCACAGACTACTTTGTGTGGATAATCTTAAATGTGTAAATTGAATAAGAATGGTTAAGTAAGAAAAATTCCTCCCCATTAACCTTGATGGGAGCTGGGTGTCTGGCAAAGCTCCCATTGCCTTGGGGCCTGGTTTCAGGCCCAAGAGTCAAATTGCTCTCTCAGGGAAAAGTTTGGGTTGGGAGAGTCAACCTCCCAGCAACCCTTTGCTCCTCAGGTAGAGCTTGGAATGCTCTCCGACCACACCTGCCTGAGTTCCGGTGGGTCCCCTGCATCTCCTTCGGGCCCCTGGCTGTAGTGGAGGGAAGAGAGTGTGTCGTGAAGAAGGACCTGGAATACCACTCATCGTTTGGATTTGCTGACCCCACGTGTTTTGGGGCCAGGTTCCATAGACCCAGAGCCCCAGTGGGTACTTTTGTGAAAGTGATGTATCGGGGGCTGCTCTCAGGAGAAAGGGAGTGTAGGGCGTCGAATAGAACAGGGGAAGAAATCTAAGCAAAATCGTAGCTGGCGTCCAGCTGCAACCGGATCACATGGAGAGCTCTGGAGTATGAAGTGTGCCATGGAGATGGTCTTCCTTCAGGCAGGGGACCATCCTTTCACAGCCCTTTGTCAGTCTGAGACAGGCTGGGACCTGGGACCTGGGACCGTTTGCTGCAGGGCTTGCACCTGGACAAACATCTCCTCCAGCAACGAAATACAAAGAAACTATAAGGGACTAAAAATAGCTGCGTGCATGTCCAGTTGGGGCAAATTATGGACAACAAGATACAAAAAGACCAAAAAGACCAACTGCCACTTCTGAAGAGCTGGGAGCAAAAGCAGGGTGTCAGGAGCAAAAGCAGGGCGCTGCGCATGCCCCCCGCACTCAGCACCACCAAAGGGGGCGGGCAGACCACCTAAGCCACACCTCTGGCCTGAGCCCTGGACCCGCCCCTACTCTCACCCCATATAAGGAATCAGCTCACTCCCCAGCGGGGAGCCAGCAAGGGAACATGTAACTTGTTCTCACTCCCCTCTGCTGCATCAGGAGCCCCCCAAAAGCCTTGCCTGGGTTTCATGTCTGGCCTCTGATCAATTTCTATTGATTGGGGAAAGCCGAGAACCCTGGTCAGTAACAAGTCCATCTTGGGCCTCTGCTCCGTAGGATGGGGCATGACCTCCCTGGAGGCAGCCATGGATCCTTAGCAGCGAAAAATCACAGCAGCTGGATGCCCTATCTTGTAAGCGGACTGGGATGGAGCACCAACAGCATTTGCTTCTTGTCTGCCAGAGTCCCAAAGGGATGTGAATCACAGCTTAAAAAAAAAAAAAAAAATACCCCGGAACTCTTCCTCTAAGTATCACTGCTTAGCACAGCATAATTCACAGTAGCCTTAAGAATCATGTCTGGCCCCTTGAGCTTCTTCTCAGGCAATTCTGCTAATGTGGGGCAATGTCCACGTGGTATTTGCAGTGTCGAATAGCATCTCCCTCTCTCCTTGACACGTTCCAAGCATTTTACAAAAAGCCATATTAACTAGTCTCAGAGAGCAGTGTAAGAGGTTAAAAATAGATGTTAAATCATCCAATTTAAAGATTAAAAAAAAAAAAGAGTCCCATTTCATCAGCAACATTGAATAATAATCGAATGAAACCATTTCAGCAAGTTCTTTAGAAATCTTACTGTTACCAGTCAGAGTTCTTGGCCTTCCCCAATCAATAGAAATTGATAAGAGGAGACAAGAAATCCAGGCAAGGCTTTATTGGGGCCCCTGCTGCACAGGGGGAGTGAGAACAAGCAACAGGTTCCCTCGCTCACTCCCCAAGGGGGTCGAGCTGGTTCCTTATATGGGGTGGGGCCAGGGGGTGGGGCCAGAGGTGTGGCTTAGGTGGTCTGCCCACCCCTCTGTGGTGCTGAGTGCAGGGGGCATGCGCAGTGCCCTGCTTTCTCTCCTGACCCCCTGCTTTTGCTCCCGTCTCCTCAGAAGTGGCAGTTGGTCTTTTTGTATCTTGTTGTCCATAATTTGCCCCAGCCGTGCATCCACACAGTTATTTTTAGTCCCTTATAGTTTCTCTGTATTTTGTAGCTTGAGGAGATATTTGTCCAGGTGCAAGCCCTGCAGCAAACGGTCCCAGGTCCCAGGTCCCAGCCTGTCTCATTATATGCATGTATTTCCTTTTCACTTATTTTCTTGAAATAAAACAAATAAAAACACCTCTGAAGCAGTGTGATCTCACCCAGGGTTCTCAACCTCGGTACCATTTACATTTGGGACAGATAGTTGGAGGCTGTTCTGGGCCTTGTAGGATGTTTACCACCATCCCTGCCCTCTACCTACTAGAGGTTAGTGCCACCCCTGCCCCACCTCCATCCCCTCACATGGCCAAATGCCCCCCAGAGGACAAAATTGCTCCTGGATGAGAACCATCAATAAAGCCAAAGAAACTATGTGTCTTGAGCGAGCTAACGAGCTATTCTAAACCTTGGTTGAATCACTCATGAAGTGAGGATAAAGCGACCCCTGCAGTGCAGTTGTGATGATTTAAGTAGAGAACCTCGCATGTCCGTCCTTATGGGTCACCACGCTTCCTTTCCTTCCGGACTAAAGTATTTTCGAAAGTGGTTTGCATTCTTATGGGTAAAAGAGTGACTGAAGGACCATTTTATACCAGTTAGGACAGGAAGAACGGTTTAACTTCAAAGATCTAAGGTTGATAGGGAAAAGACTTCTAACTGGAAAAGATGCCACACCTACTTCTCCCCTTTCAGGTTTTACTAAATATTCTTGGGGGAAAGTATATTGGGAGTTTAAACAGGCATTTATTTAACATTTTCTGAACACTTAAATGTGCACCAGATACTGTTCTAAGCACTTTATATGGATTATCAACTATCTATCCCCAAGGTATAGACGAAGATTAAGAAGCAGAGAGCACTTAACGAATTTCCCCCAAATAACAGAAAACGATGGGGCTGGAATTTGTACTGAAGTGGTCTATTAGAAAGTAGAAGAGCCAGGTCAGCTACTAAAAAGACGGTGGTTTGGGAAGAGAAATAGCCACAAAACGTTGACAGCCCTTTGTCATCCTGCCTGTAAAGTCCAGTCCTGGAGACACAATTCTTCCTTGAATTAAGACCTTGTAGGCCCTAAGTATGGAAGAGTTGCCCCCCGCCCCCGCCCCAACCATGCCATATGCAGTTCAAAGTAAAACAACTAAAAATATGAAATAAATTTAAGAAATCCCAAGAAAGTTCTAATTTTTCCCATGATGATGATTTTTTGGAAACATCTAATATCATATTTTTTCAAAAATATTTTCCCAGTATTTATTACGTCTGTTGGGTATGCAGTACTGGTAAGTGAGTACTTTCATCCTCTTGCAAATGTGTTTAATTTGTATCAGTTATGTTGACCTTGACTTTGGAATGAAGGGTTTATGAGCTTGGATTGGAGAACTTAACCTCACTCTCTTAACTTTGGTTAGACACCCTCATTTGGATCCTTCATGTTCCTTTTGATCTAGGTGAGGCATTACCAGACTTTTTCTGTAAAGGGCCAGAGAGTAAATACATTAGGCTTTATGGGCCACTGGGTCTCTGTCACAGATGCTCAAGTCTGTCACTGTAGTTCAAAAGCAGCCGTAGCCAATATATAAACAAAGTGGCGTGGCTGTTTTCCAATAATATTCTATTCACAAAAATAGGCAATCGTCCAGATTTGGCCTGTGGACCATAGTTTGTCAACCTCTGATCAAGAACCCAGCTATGACGCAACATTATGCAAAATTACACGATAAAAGCACTAGGGCTTATAGGGAAAAAATAGGGTTAGGGGAACAACAGTCCAGAATTCTATTCATGACACATTAAAAAAAAAAAAAGATGAAACCTAATAAAATCAATGTTACAATGTACACATATTAACCAGTTAAGAAGTACAGAATACTGCAATAAATACAGCACTTTACCTTGAAAAAGACCTGAAGTTTGCCTGTAGAAATGTGCTTTGGAATCACTGTACTTTGTGAGTTATTGTGAAGTGGTGGAAAGAGGGATATGTGAAATCATTCAGAAACATGTAGCACTACAAAACATTATCACTCATCGTGGTTTCACCCATACATAAAGGACAGATTTGCTGGATACGATTTTCCCTGTGAACAATCAGGGAAACTAACTCTACCATGTCAGATATCTATTGCATTCATGGGGCATGAAGCATAGTAATATGTTGTAATTTCCAGTTAACTAGATATAAATTGTAGATACAAAATATTAGCCCTAGTACTTTCTTCTATTTATATTATATCAAACACTTCACTACATAATATGGTTGGATAAAATCATGTCCTGGTTGGTTAAATTTTATTTAATCATCTAAAATTTCATACACGCTATATGTATATGTATTCATTTTCAAAAGATTTAAAAACTGATAAATACACTTACTAGTGACATTTTAATAAATAATATCTAATCATTTTGTCACTGATAACTTAAGAAATACTTCTGAACTTGCAGTTACACAAAATTGTATGATTATTAACAATAATTATCACTGCACTGGTGAAAATTCAAAGTACTGGGGACGGGACTTCCCTGGTGGTACAGTGGATAAGGCTCCACGCTCCAATGCAGGGGGCTGGGGTTCGATCCCTGGTTGGGGAACTAGATCCCACATGCATGCCGCAACTAGGAGTTCGCATGCCACAGCTAAGGAGCCCTGGAGCCGCAACTAAGGAGCCTCCCTGCTGCAACTAAGACCTGGTGCAACCAAATAAACAAATACTAAAAAAAAAAAAAAGTACTGGGGAGTAGATTCCATATAGTCAAAGGCTTAACGAAAAAAAAAAAAAGAAAAGAAATGCATAGTATTAGATGTGGGTAGGAGTGGCTCATAACACAGGTGACCTGAGGTAGCTGGTAGATGTGTGAAGTATGTATCTGTGTGTGTATGAAGTATGTGAGTTCTGATATTCCTGTGTGGCTTGGTCCAGTTCAGTTCTCTTTTCTGTATCACCTAGTGCTTCTTGTGGATGAAATCACACATGAGCAGACACAAAATTCTGTTATTCTCAAACTGTTCCTTAATGTGTTAATAACACTGGAACCAATTCAAGGTTTCAAAATAAGTGTTAGAGCAGAACTGATGCCTCACAGATGTCTCAATGTCAACACATCACACCGTAGTATGTCCAGCTATTTTTCTTTGCAAGTATTGTTTTCTCCATAGAGTCTGTTGGTGCCAACAGACTGCCTCAACAGAAACCCTGACAGGGTCTTCCTACCTCCCTCTCACCCCCTACATCCAATTAGTCGTCAACTACTGTGTCTAGAATCCATCCTCTCTTCTCCGTTTTGGGAACTGCACAAGTTCAAACACCGTCTCTTGCCAAGACTCTCACAAGAGTCTCCCACCGGGTTTTCCTGTCTCTATTCCCATCTCCCTACACCTGATCTTCTGTACAAGCATCCTAGAGATCTTCCTTAGAGCAAGGCTTTCTAAGAGTAAAGGCACTGTCCCCACTGTCTGTATGAGCTTGAGTGACTTACTTTATATTTCTACCACACGGTTTCCTCATCCGGAAAATGGCAATAATAATAAATCTTGCATCATAGGATTGCTGTGAGAATAAAATGTAGGAAGTGTTTAGCAAAGTGTCCAGTATATCCCAGGTGCTCAGTGAATGGTGGCTGTGATCAATATCATCATTATAGTTGTCAACAGCATCATCTTCATCATCATCGCTGCCATCATCAGGATATCATCATTCCTGGAGAGTTTCCCCACGCTAAAATACTGGACTTTTGCTCTTTACGTCATTCACTTTAATTCAGTGCAATATAACACTTACTGAGTGTCTACTGCATACGAAGCAGTATCAAGGGAGATACTCAGTGGAATGGTACCTCCAAAGCTGAAAAAAATATCATATTAATAAATCACTTTAAAGTGATTGTCATGATGGCTATGAATAGGAAAGTTCTAATGGAGGATTTGGGAGGCCTTTGGAGAGATCAGATCTGACTCGTCCTGAAGGATGAGAGTAGACTTGAGAGGTAGTTATGATGAGTAAACTCTATTTTAGAGCCATCATGAGGCTTGGATGTGGCTGGAAGAGGAGAGCTTTGTCTGTTGTGGTTGAAGTGTGTGTGGGATATGGGATGGCAGGAGCTGGGATAAGACATGGATTACTGATGGAATGGTACAGGGTAAGGGGTCAGTGGGTCCTGTACACTCTACTTCCAAATGAAATTCGAATTCACCCGTTTGTCCTCATGTCCACCAACTGGCCCAGGATCCATCGCTCACGTGGAATGCTGCAAAGGCCTCCTGTGGGTCCTCCTTGCTTCTGCGTTCACCCTTAGGGCCTGGCTCGCGTGCTTTTCCATACGTTGGTCAAGGTAGAAATCATGCTATCTCCTCCCTCTGCTGTTTCCCGTTCGTCTTATAAAACCCTAAACCCCTTTCTCCGGCGTGCACAACTTCCCCCATCTTGCCCTCACCGTAACACACCTGCATTAACCGCACCTCCCTTCTCAGGCCTATGACCTTCTTATGTCCCTCAAACAGGGGAAGGCCGTTACCTCCTCCGGGCTTTCCCCTTGCTGTTCCTCTGGCCAAAGTTCTTCCCTCATTCTGTGAGTGGTTACCTCCCTTTCCTCATTCAAGACTCAACACAAATGTCTCTTTCAGAGAATCCGTTCCCAACAAACCTATAGAAAAGACACCACCCTACCCACAATCTCTAACGTCGCCTTGGCTTCTTACCTATTCATATATCCATCACCTGTCTATGCCACCAGGACACATACACCCTCCTGTCCGGTTCACTGCTGTATCTGCAGTGCACAAAATAATGCCTGTGCAGAGTGCAGTCAGCCATCCAAATCCACCAGTTCTGCATCTGTGCATTCAACCAACCGCAGAGCAAAGATATTCAGAAAAAAATTCCACAGAGTTCCAAAAAGCAAAACTTGAATTTGCCACGTACAGACAACAGTTTACATAGGTTGGCATTGTATTATTAGGTATTATAAGCGGTCTAAAGATGATTTAAAGTATATGGGGAGACATGCCTAGGTTAAATAAGGGACTTGAGTATCCCAGAATTTTGGACTCTGTGAAGATTCTTTACCCAATCCACCGGGAATACTGAGGGGAGACTGTAAGTGCTGAGAAGTCCCGATGCAATGATTGCATGACTGTAGATCAAGACGGCTACCCAGACGGACAGGAGAGGCCCTAAGTGACAGACTGAGAAGTCCAGGCTTTGCTCTGTGCTACTGGGTGCTTTCTGAGTGGATGTGTTTTATCCTCTTCGTCTTGACCTACCTAAATCCCACCTACCTAAATTTCAAGGCTCTGCCTGGGCTCCACCTTATAATGGTGATTAACCTTGGTCACATCAGCTGATAGGCTCTATCTTTTTTCTCCTCTGCACCCTGCAGTCATTTTTCTTATTTATGTCTTTTTGGCACACCTATACGCTGCAGAGAATTGCTGAGTACTTGCCAATCTGTTTATATTTATCACCTCAAATAGATTTCTAGCTCCTTGAAGAACTCTAGGTATGATCTGTGTCTTGTGGCTCTTAGCATGTAAGTCTGAGGTGCCCCGTAAGTTTTCCCAACCAGTTGCGGCCAGGACCATCCTGTGATAAAGAGTCTCCAGGGAGTAATGATGTTGGATTGAACTAGTGGTCTACCCGCCCCCATCCCAGTGAGCAACCCAGCCTGGGAGCTGCCGAGCCGTCTCTTGTAAGTCCTGCTCGCTGGTGGTTTACACCATCATGAAGCAAAGGTAATCCAACCTGGAGGAGCGGGGCCACCAGAAATGGCAGCTTCACGGTTCACTCAGTGAAATCACTCGTAGCCTGACTCACCCCCCAAGCATTTCTGAAATGTGTTTGGCATCAGCAACTGCAATTCCAGTCTCTGGGATGTGCTTGCCACACGGACGTGGCATGCAAACAGCACATGGGAGACACCAACTCAGACATCCCGAGAGCCTGGGTTATGCTCTGTCTGGGTGACATAGGTGTCAGTGCAGGGTCAGGCAGGGTGAGGCAACCGTGTCTCCATTTGCCACACCAGGAAGGGACAGACCCAGTGCGGTGCTGCCTTAACGAGGATGGTGAGGTGATGGCCCAGAGGCACTGTCCTAGCCCAGAACTTGCTCAAACAGTTTTCTGATACAACAGAAGCTACGTGGCTGAGAGCTGGCAGAATTCACTAACCCCTAGCTCTTACCCTGGGTGCCCGCGCTTTAACTATTAGGAACCAGGCACTGAAATAGGATAGGAAAGAGAGATCACGGGCCACGGTTCTCCCTCACCCTGGAGAGAGAATGCAGCCATCATCCCGTGACGCGGCAGGGGCTTGGTAGATAAACGCCGCCCAGCATCCCTGCCCCGCGCAGAGACGGTTCTGAGGTGCCTGTAAAGGCTCCAGAGTGCCCGAAGGGCTGAGTCCCAGGCGCCCGCCCCGGGACCCTGGTAGATGATGATGAAGCCTCCGCGGGGGGCTGTCTTCTCCCTGCCCCTCCCCCGCCCCGCACCGCGCTAACCTTGCTGCGTGGTGTCACCTCTCAAGTAAACCACTGGCGCTCCATCTCTGTCTCACTCCTTGGAGGGAATCGCCAATATAGCCAGAGTAGACTTGAAGGAGAGAATCGGGCCATGGAAACTTTTTAAAAAGGCAGAGGGGAGGTTTCAGACATTCCCTGAAAACTTAAAAGGAGGCAGGTTCTCTGCCCGGTGCGCGCCCTGCGCAGGACTGGAATCTGGAACCGCGCCGTCTGCCTGCCCGCAGCCCTCGCCCCTGCACGGAGGCTGCTTCAGCCCTGCTCAGACTGAATGTTCGCGAAGCAACTCCGAAGCGCGCGGGCAGCAGCCAACCCTCACCCCTCAGAGACACAACTTTCAGGCACGTCTGACCCAGTTTCCCAAAGCCCCCCGCCCCCAGGTCGGCGTCTCCTGCGCCCACAGCGGTAACCTGGCCACAGTGCACACCTGGGAGCCGCCTCTCTTCCTTCTGCAGCTTCCTGACCCCCTACCAGTGCCTCTTGAGACCCCGCTCCCAGACAAACGGTCCACAGCCAAATTATAGCCACAGCGTCTGCTTCCGTGGGAGGCCAACCCAAGACAACCTATATATTTCATTCGGTGCTCATAATAAACAACTGAGTCCAGTGACATAGTGATGATATCATTCTCACATCACCATAAAGATCTGGGTATTGATATTATCCCCGTTAGAGATGAGGAAAGCAAGACAGAAAACGTTAACTATCTTACCCAAGTTTACGCACCTGGTTAGCAGAGGGACCAGGGTTCTAGGCCAGACAGCCTGGCACAAGAATCGATGCTATTTTTTGTATGAATCAAGGTTCAGACAAGTTAGTTAACTTGCCAAAGGTCACACAGATGGTAAGTGACAAGGCAGAGATCAGAACCCAAGTCTGTCTGCAGCCATTGCACTTTGCCAGCTATAATTAACAAAATTCTCCTGGAGGTCTCTGAATGCATTCAGCCTGGTTCTCTGGAGAAACAAGGTTGGACATGTCGTCTGGAACCCCATCCAGTGGTACGTAGCTTCACTTCACCCCACAATCCTGTGCTGAGAAGGAAACAAACCCTGTGGGGTAGGATAGGAGGAACCCCCAAGCCACCCTGTAGCCTGACCCTGCCCATGCTCCCACCTGGATGTTTTCCAAAATGTGAAATTCTTTAACAAGGATAAAAGGTAGTATTTTTCCTTAAATGTTTCTGATCTGATCGTTGATTCTACCAGAATAACTGCTGTTTGATGAATTTATTGTTCTTTAGAAGAAAGGGGAGAAAGAGTAAGGCTTGGGCTTTAAGAAATATCAAAGCTTTCTTTGAAAAACATCAAATGTTTTCAGAATTCTTCTCTGCATCTCCCCTAAATCACTAACCACATCTGTAAGAAGAAAACACTCAAGAGTGATAGCACACTGCTGTGGGATGCCGTGATACTTCTCAGCTGTGTGAATTTAGGAAAATCACTTCACCACTCTGAGCCTGACTTTTCACAAAGTGAGGATCCTAATAGTGAAACTGAACAGGACTCTCTGGGGGCCTTCCTGGGACAGACCCCCATGCCCTCTGCCTGCCTCTTGTTTGTAGAAAAGCTGTGGTCTCCCAGGTCTCCCCTGACTCACAAAAGGCTGGCTCAAAATTAATGATTGAAAGGATGTGAACATGTAGTAACCAAAAATAATAAGAAATAGCAGTTGGACCAGGAGAACGGGTAACAACTGAAACATAGTTCAGCCATGTAGCAGTCACAGAATCTTTAGTTCCTCCCTGAAGGACACGGATAACAATGTCTGATGCACATTCCTGAGTTGTTTCACAGATACGAAAACCGCCACCAAATGGAAGAAGTTAACTGCATAATGACCATGGGCATGTAGCCCCCAGACCTACTAGAGCCTGTGGATTGATGGTGTTGACCCCTGTGGCACCACCCTGTTACCTCACCAGCAACCAATCAGAGAACTGTGCACGAGCTGATCTCACCCCCTTCCTCACCTGGCCTTTAAAAACCCTTCCCTGAAAACCATCATGGAGTTCGGGTCTTTTGAACATGAGCCGTCTGTACTCGTGGCTTAGCTCCTGCAACAAACGCCGCACTTTCCTTCACCTCAACCCCGTGTCAGTAGGCTGGCTGGCTTTACCTCGCGAGGGAGCAGACCCAAATTCGGTTATGCTACAATAGTGCTGGCTATGTCAAGCTAAGGTGAGGGTCAGAATGTGGCAATGCATAGGGAAGATTTTGCAAATATTAAGATGCTGTAACAGGACTTCCCTGGTGGCGCAGTGGTTAAGAATCTGCCTGCCAATGCAGGGGACACGGGTTTGAGTCCTGGTCCAGAAAGATCCCCCATGCCGCGGGGCAGCTAGGCCCACGTGCCACAACTACTGAGCCTGTGTTCTAGAGCCCACGAGCCACAACTACTGAGCTCACATGCCACAACTACTGAAGCCCGTGCGTCTAGAGCCCGTGCTCTGCAACAAGAGAAGCCACAGCAATGAGAAGCCTGTGCCCCGCAATGAAGAGTAGCCCCCGCTCACCACAACTAGAGAAAGCCCGCGTGCAGCAACAGAGACTCACACAGCCAAAAATAAAATAAATTTAATAAGTAAATTTTTAAAAAAATTTTTTAAAAAGATGCTGTAATATAATAGGGAATTACAACATTGCAAAGCAAGGTGTGTGTACCTTCTTGTCATTTTACCAATATTAATGCAACAAATATCTATGGAGTACATACGAGGTGCCGGACAAGGTTCTAGGCTCTGAGGACATGAGGTAAATAAAACAATTTCTCGACACACATCCTAGTATAGAGAAAATAAGTAAATATTTAGGTTGTTAGGGGTGCTAAGTCCCGCGGGGAAAAGAAGAGATGGTAAGAGAAATATTGGGGGAACAGCTGCAGTTTTAGATACAGTGGCTAGGAAAGACCTCACTGAGAAGGTGACATTTGGGTAAAGACTTGAGGAGGTGAGAGTGCAGACCATGAAGGAATAACTCAAAGTGGTCGGGCAGTCTGGGCTTCCAAGAAACACACATGGCTAAGCGCTGCCCTGGTGACCAGCCCAAGTGCACCTTGCGAACAAGGAGAGTCCCCCAGTCCAGCGAAAAGAAAAATGACCTCAGCTGACCCCGATTCTGAGTATGCTGTTGTCATTTATTGGGTCCAGGACACGCTCCCCGAAATATTATAGCCTCAGCATATTAATATCTTCAGCTGAAGGACTTTTTTAAATGGCAGAAGCCAAAATATCTCTCTGACCCCCATCCCTTGCCCTTCTTCCCAGAAAGCAGGAGATAAATCTCCCCTGTGAAAGGTGCGCCCTACACCAGGCGGAAGGGAGATGGTCTCATCACCTGAGACAGGGAATCGGGGCAGAAATCCGTGCAAGGAAACCATGTTAAACTCACCCTTATCCTCCCCGTGACCTCTTCACTTACTACCTACGGCCCAAACCCTCTCCCAATTCTTCACGAATTTATTGTTTCTTTGTCTAAAAGGCAGGAAATTTCCTGCTCTGGGGACTCCTTTGGGTCCTCATTCTCTTGTGAAGGCGTCCGTGTACGTGTAAACATTCAAGGAAATGTGTATGCTTTTCTCCTAATCCGTCTCTGTGAGTTTAATTTTCAGAGCCAACCAGGGACCCTAAGAGAGCAGAGGAGAGCTGTTCCCTCCCTTATGAAAGTGACTTGCGATCTAACAGTTTCTCTGGTGTGGAACCCCAGTTTGAGAAACCTGAGAAAATAACTGAAAAGGCTTGCATGAAACTGGCAAGCTGAGAGACCCAATTCTGCAAAACCTGCTACCACTGCAGACTCTTGAGCTCCTAGTAGGGCTGTGATCACCGTGTAGAGGGTGTGTGTGGGGCTGGAGTCCTCCCAGTACTGACTGCGCAGGGAAGCCATGCTTGCCAGCAAGCTCCTTCTGACCACAAGACGCGGCCAGTGTCCCCAGTGCTGTGGAGCCGTGCCCAGCTCTGCAGCCCCCGCTGCATCACAGAGCCATGAGGAGGGCAGCGCGTCCCCAAGAGCACAGGAGCATCAGGATGTCAGTACCGACCCCAAATGACGGAGCAGCCTGAGACCGCATCTGGAGCCCCCGAGGGTCACTTCGAGGCAGAGCGTTTGTCTGCACGACCTCTGCTGGACTGCATTTCGAACGTGGAGACCAAGAAGCAGAGCCTTGAGCAGAAGTCCCAGGTGATGCCTTTGGCCCAGGTTCTACTGAACGAGTGTTGGGCACACGTTGCTATGCTTGGCTTTCTGGTGAAGCAAGAATAAGAGGCTGAAGGTGTCTCAGATGCTCTGGGCTGTGTCCTTGCATCTCAGAGATGAGATAAGAGACTCAGAGGCTGAGAGCAGGACGAGACTTCTCAGCCCACACATGTCTAGCCAGGCACCTCCAGCTAGAGGGCTTCAGGGTTTCTCTCTGTCCAATGGGAAACCATTTGCTCATCCCTAGTAAAAATTTTCTTGAGGATAAACCATCTGTGTTGTAAATGATCATTATGTTACTTAAAACAGGTTTTTTTTTTTTTTTTTTTTTTTTGATAATCAGTCAGGAGCAGACATGAAATAACACAAGAGAGGTGTAAGAAAGTGAGAGACATTCGTTACACTCACAGGTCCGAGAGAGGGGGCACAGCATACCATGCAGGGGCCATGTGGGAGGAGGGACTGGTCTGGGAGAGATAGCAGTGAGCAGCTTGAAACAAAATCTTAGTTTCTTGATCAGGGGTCAAATCCTGGTCACAGCAGTGAGTACAAAATCCTAACCACCAGACCACGACGGCCAGGGGCTAGAGTCTGGGCCCCAGTTCTTGTCAGCCCTGAAGAAAGAATTTGGCAAGGAGACGGAAGGTAGAGAGGAAAGTAAGGTGTTTATTAGAAAAGCAGAATACAGTTAAGTCCCCAACATACGAACCTTCAAGTTGCAAACTTTCAAAGAAGTGAATGTGTGTTTGCATGTCCAATCACTTAAGTTAGTTCGTGTGTCTGGTGTACACTGTCACGTGCATGCATCCTCTACAAGTGGTTGTGCTTTTGTGTACTTTACTGTACAGTAGTGTTCAGAGTACAGTAGTACAGTATCTTTGTTTCAAGCCCAGGATGTCTGGAAGCAAGTGTGAAAGCAGCGGTGATGGAGCTGTTACTACTGTACTTTTCAAGGTACTGTACTGCAAGATTAAAAAAAAATTTTGTGTTTTTTTATGTATTATTTCTGTGAAAAGTATTACAAACCTATTACACTACAGTAGTACTATATAACCAGTTGTGTTAGTTGGGTACCTAGGCTAACTTTTTTGGACTTACAAACAAATTGGACTTATAAACGTGCTCTCAGAACGGAACTCGTTTGTATGTAGGGGATGTACTGTACATGCAGACAGATACACGGGTGAGCTCAGAAAGAGTCGTGCCTTTGGGAAGGTTAAGTCATTTATAAGGGGCAGTCTTCTGGGTCTTTGTTTTCCTCTGGCCAATCATCTTGCTTTATTCGTTGACTCAGGGCTCCCCTATGTGCGTGCACATCCTCTAGCCAAGATGGATTTCAGCACAAGGGCCTTTGGGAAGTTAGCAAAACTTATTATGGTCTGGCATCCCTCCCTTTTTGACCCCTGAGGAGTCTTTCTGTGCATGTGCAGTCGAGATCTATCTGGCCCTAAGGATGGGAAATATGTGACTTCTCCATCTTTTACTCAAGCAGCGTTTAGCCCCTCTCTGTTCCTGCCATAACTGTTATCTTAAAGTGTCCACAGGAGACAAAGTCCAGCTGTTTATCCTGTTTCTGTTGTTATTTCCATCTCAAAGTATAAACAGGGGGCTGGTTGTAAATGTCTGACCTGGAGCCCATCTATCCCCTGCCTCAGGACCAGGGAGCAGACTCAATCAAACAGGGGGGAAGCTGAGAGAGTGAGGACCTGGGGGCAAATGCCTTTCCAGGGGCTCAGGGTGGATCCCAGGGGATCTCACTGCTGCATTTGACTGTCACTAGGTCACAGCAGGGAAGGGCAAGAAAGGGAACTCCTGGCAGGGACCAGCCTTCTTACCCCTGTGCACCTGGTCACCTGGGAGAGGTTCTCACAGCCTGCTTGTGGGAGTGATGAAGTTCCAGGAAAATAGGAAGTTTTAAGAATTTACAACACAACGTCGTGAAGGAGAAAAGAAACTGCTCACGTCTGCCTGAGCAGGACATTCCGTCAGGATACAGGCCATCATGCAACAACTTTCCAGGTCCTGCTGGCAAGCTAAAAATCTCTCTGTGGGGATTTATGTTAATACATAAGTGAATCAGGCCAGGGGGCCCCTTCTGCGTCACCAGACATCCACCATTTTTACCTGCTTCCCATCCATCTTATCTGTACTGCCCATTGGATTCTTACTAGTCAATCTGTCTTCTCCAATGGTTTCCATTAGAAACTATTTGCACACCAAATGTAGATTAAGGAGGTGTTTTGGGTTTTTTTTTTTTTAACATCTTTATTGGAGTATAACTGCTTTATAATGGTGTTAGTTTCTGCTGTATAACAAAGTGAATCAGCTATACATATACATATATCCTCATATCTCCTCCCTCTTGCATCTCCCTCCCACCCTCCCTATCCCACCCCTCTAGGTGGTCACACAGCACCGAGCTGATCTCCCTGTGCTATGCAGCTGCTTCCCACTAGATATCTATTTTACGTTTGGTAGTGTATATATGTCCATGCCTCTCTCTCACTTTGTCCCAGCTTACCCTTCCCCCTCCCCGTGTCCTCAAGTCCATTCTCTATGTCTGCATCTTTATTCCTGTCCTGCCCCTAGGTTTTTCAGAACTTTTTTTTTTTGGACTCCATATATATGTATTAGTATATTGTATTCGTTTTTCTCTTTCTGACTTACTTCACTCTGTATGACAGACTCTAGGTCCATCCAACTCACTACAAACAACTCAATTTCATTTCTTTTTATGGCTGAGTAATATTCCATTGTATATATGTGCCACATCTTCTTTATGCACTCATCTGTCGATGGACATTTTAGGCTGATTCCATGTCCTGGCTATTGTAAATAGAGCTGCAATGAATATTGTGGTATATGACTGTTTTTGAATTATGGTTTTCTCAGGGTCTATGCCCAGTAGTGGGATTGCTGGGTCGTATGGTAGTTCTATTTTCAGTTTTTTAAGGAACCAAGGAGGTGTTCTTAAAAATATTTAGATTAATATCTGGTACTTCTTTAAGTTAATTATGAATTAATGAGCACTAACACTGGGCAATCCCAGCATTAAGTGTGCCACATACTTTTTTCCCCATTTAGTCATATCTTTATGAGGTCAGAATTATGAGATAAAGTTGGTATTTTAAATGAGAAACCTGGGGCTCAGAGAGGTAAAGAGCCCACAGAGGTCACACAGCCAGACAGGGGTGATTCCAGCCCCAGTCTGTTTGATATCAAGTCCCTGATCTCACTGCAAAGCTGTACTAGTTAACTATTTCTGCATAAAAATTATCCCCAAACTTAGCAGTTTAAGATAACAAAGATTAATGATGTCAGCTTCTGAGGGTTAGGAGTCAGGGAGCAGTCAGATGGGTGGTTCTGGTGGAAGGTCTCTCTAGAAGTTGTGGTCAAGATGTTTCCTAGGGCTGCAGTTGTCCCATTGCTTCACTGGATTAGAAGATCCAAACTCACGCACGTGGGTGCCGGCAGAAAGCGCCAGTTCCCCACAGTGTGGCTCTGTCCGAAGGGTGGCTGACAAGCTGACAGCTGGCTTCCTCAGAGTGAACCGTCTGAGAGAGCCGTTGACTGAGATGAAAGCTCTAGGGCGTTTCTAATCGCATCTC
Source organism: Grampus griseus (assembly GCF_964374135.1). Classification (NCBI taxonomy): domain Eukaryota; kingdom Metazoa; phylum Chordata; class Mammalia; order Artiodactyla; family Delphinidae; genus Grampus; species Grampus griseus. The sequence continues at coordinate 516,809 of NC_138998.1, forward strand.
AGAAGAGACATTCACTCTTTTCATAAGATGCTATTGGTCCCAGTGGCCAGACCTGGTAGAATATGAGGGCACTGGGCAAGCTGTGACTCCCGGGTGGGGGGCAGGCTCCTGGGCTGCCTTGGATGTTGGACTTCCTTACCTACCAGAGATTGATGTCATCACATGAAAGGGACCCACAGTCCCCGTGGCTCCAGGTGTCTGTACAGCTGCATATCAACATGGAGAAGGTGGCGGATGGTTTTCCTAGGCATCTTCTCCTTAATAAGAGACTTGGAGACCGGAAGAGGAAAGCTATCTAAAATTCATTCTTTTCACAACTTGCACGGTGCCTCAGATAGCGTGAGTTCGGTGTGCTCTGTTGAGGGTAGCTAACCCTTCTCAGGACACACACACGCACCCATTTCTTTTTTTTTATTTTACTGAGATCCTTTATGAGTTACAATTTATGTATCATAAAACTCACTCGCTTTACGTGTATAATTCAATGGTTTTTACAAATCATTACACGTACAGAGTTTTGTAACCAGCACTACAATCCAGTTTTAGAAACCTTCCATGCCTGCCCCAACTCCAAAAGCATCTTTATGCCCATTTGTGGTCAATGCTGTTACTACACTCAGCCCAGGGTAACCCTGATCTGCTTTCTGTTGCTATAGATGTGCCTTTTCCTAACATTCAAATAGATGACACTACTATATATAAAAACACTACGATATACAAAATAGATAACTAATAAGAACCTACTGTATAGCACAGGGAACTCTACTCAATACCCTGTAATGGCCTATATGGGAAAAGAATCTAAAAAAAAAAAAAAAATACAGTGGATCTATGTATATGTATAACTGATTCACTTTGTTGTACACCTGAAACTAACACAACATTGTAAATCAACTATACTTAAATAACATTTTTTTAAATAAAATAAAATTACCAACGTTAAACTTTAAGAAAGTTTAAAAACTTTTTTAAAGTTTTTAAAACTTTAAAAAAAAGGAGAAAACACATGGAGTCATATAGTACGTAGTCTTTTCCATCTGACTCCTTTCACTCAGCATGATGTTTTTGACCCTCAAATACTTTGAATCCCTTTCCAGCAATATTACTTTATTTTTTATTTTTAATTTTATTGGGGTATAGTTGATTTACAATGTGGTGTTAATTTCTGGTGTACGGCAAAGTGATTCAGTTATACATATACATATATTCATTCTTTTTCAGATTCTTTTCTCATATAGGTTATCACAGAATATTGAGTAGAGTTCCCTGTGCTACACAGTAGGTCTTTGCTGCTTATTTTATATATAGTAGTTGTGTGTATGTTCATCCCAAGCTCCTAATTTATCCCTTCCCCCCACGTTTCCCCTTTGGTAACCATAAGTTTGTTTTTGATATCTTGTGTTGCTGTTTGGTAAATAAGATCGTTTGTGTCACACACTCATTTTTGACAAGAGACAGAAAGAGAGAGAGAGCTTACTTTTCCAGACTCCCTGGACACAGACTCACTATCAGATTTAGTACAGTTTTTCTCATAACATGGAGGACATAATCCAGCTCAGGAACTAAGAAAACCCAATGGTGAAAGAAACGGAGAAATGAACCATAAATGTTCGAATGATTCCACAGACCAACAAATGATAAACTCCCGCTGTTCCTCACATAGCTCTGTAACCACTACAGCACTTGTCCTTTTAAAAATAGCTACTGGAGCTGAGAGTATTTCTAGGATAGAAGAATGTCATCTTCATTTTTAAACATGAATAAGCTACACAAATGGAGCCTGAGGGGGCTAAAGCATTAGACAAGCGAACCTCAGAGCCCAGGAAGGAGCAGGGGCCGATTGCATCAGGGGGTTCCAGAAAATGCTTTATTCTTTCACTCCTTCCACCAGCTTTTAGGTAGCATTTATTATGAGACAGCTGCTAAGCATTGGGGGGCATATTAAGACTATTAAAGCACAAGCCCTACTTTCTAGAAGTGGAATATTATCTATTGATTCCCATAGATGTAATAGACAGACATCGCCCCAAACACTTATTCATTCATTCACCAAATACCTCTGTATCAGGCACTATGATAGACACTGGTGTGGTAAAGAGAAATCAAATACGTTGTCTCTCTTGAGGCAGATCCAGAATGATAAAAGAAGGAGAAAAGGGGGTAGCTAATTCAGTTTAAGGGGAAGTGAGCCTCAAAGAGAGAGTTTAAGTCAATCTTTAGATGCATATCTATATAACTGACTTTCCATCTATCTGTCCATTAAAGGGGTGTTGCTTACTGGTTACAATCACAGGCTCTGGTGTGAATCCCAGCTCTGCCACTTATTAACTGTGTAACCTTAGGTAAGTGAGCCTCTTGCTGCCTCATTTCCTCATCTGTAAAATGGGGAAAATAATAGAAATTACTCACTCTGATCATTATGGGAACTAAATGGCGGAATGAATTAAAGGGCTCGAAAGAATACCTAGCATAAGTAAGCTCTACGTGAGGATTAGTTCTTTCTATCTACGGAGAGAGACAGTAAAATTTTGCACAGGAAAGTCTCCCAGTTATGTTCCTGGGTCTTAGGAATTAAAATTAGGGTCCTTAAAAGGGGAGGTCCAAGATGCACGTGTTGAGAGGGTTTCAAGAGATGAGGTGAGGGGTCTTTATTGCTATCCACTGGGAGAAACCAGATTTGCAAACTTTTGTCTGGAAGCAATGACAAGAGCCAGGCATCTCAGAGGTGAAGCTGTGGTGCGTAGAAATCCATCCATCTGTAGATGTTCTGGCTTAAGTGACTGTACCCTGGAGAAGCAGGGGTGACCTTTTTATCCACGGCAGCCTTCTCCCCGGCAGAAGACGGCAAATAAAATCTGCGCTGTCGTCACTGTCCTGTACTCGTCATTTTCCCCTTCCTCACTCTCTCCCTGTCGGTCCCCAGAGACTGCAGCCCCTGGGGAAACTGAGGCTGTGATCAGTGTACACCAGTATCCCAGTAACTGCTCTACAAAGGATGGAGTGGAAAATCTTATTTGTAGCAAAGGAAATAAAACTAATTGTTATAGTATTTTTTTAAAACAAACTTATTTATATTTTATTTTTGGCTGCGTTGGGACTTTGTTGCTGTGCGCGGGCTTTCTCTAGTTGCGGCGAGCGGGGTCTACTCTTCGTTGCGGTGCATGGGCCTCTTATTGCGGTGGCTTCCCTTGTTGCGGAGCACAGGCTCTAGGCATGCGGGCTTCAGGAGTTGCAGCACACAGCCTCAGCAGTTGTGGTTTGTGGGCTCTAGAGCGCAGGCTCGGTAGTTGTGGCGCATGGGCTTAGTTGCTCCGCGGCATGTGGGATCTTCCCGGACCAGGGCTCGAACCCGTGATCCCTGCATTGGCAGGCGGATTCTTAACCACTGCACCACCAGGGAAGTCCCTAATTGTTATAGTATTTTGTCTTCATCTTGGTATCATGCTATATGTGTATCATTCCTTGTCATTTAGCTCCAAACCAGCTTCCTGAGCAATCTACGATTATTATCCCTACTTTGAGATGGATTTGGAGATATTCAGAGCAATTAATAACTTTCCCAATGTTGTTATTAGTAATTGGAGGAAATAGATTTTAGGCCTAGAGCTATATGACTCTAAAACAAGAGCTTGTAAGTACTGCGATGTGTGGTATCAGAATTAAGGAGTTATGCAATTTCAGAGAAAGGATAGAGGGGGAAATGGTGAGGACTTCCCCATAGAGAGGGTATTTGAGCTGAGTATTAAGGATGGGCAGGGTTTTACATACGGAAAAGATAAAGCCGGTCATTCTAGATCAAGAAATGCTAAAGGTTATGAGGGCATGAGAGTCATGAACCTCCCAGAGAAATGGGGAGGAGTCTGGTATGGCTAAAGCTTGGGGACAAAAAGATGGATTGAGTCAAGGTCAAGAACGGTCATCCTCAACCTGATGGAAATGCAAGCCCATCTTTAGAGGGTGGCGGTGGGCAGGGAGGATAGGATAGGATATCATAGGATCACATCCTATGATACCTCTGAACTGGCAACATGCTACCCCATCAGTCTTTTTTTTTTTTTTTTTTTTTGCTGTACGCGGGCCTCTCACTGCTGTGGCCTCTCCCGTTGCGGAGCACAGGCTCTGGACGCGCAGGCTCAGCGGCCATGGCTCACGGGCCCAGCCGCTCCGCGGCATGTGGGATCTTCCCGGACCGGGGCCCGAACCCGTGTCCCCTGCATCGGCAGGCGGACTCTCAACCACTGCGCCACCAGGGAAGCCCCCCATCAGTCTTTTGCCCACAGTTGATGCTGAGTTTCTGCATCCCTGTCTGAAAACAGTCTCACGGAACTGTAGACACTGCAAGCGGTCCAGCCATCTGGGTTTGAGGATGGGAGAAGCGCAGCAGAAGAGGAACCAGTGACGAGCTGAACCTCAGGCCTGAGCCTGGCCGATCATGAAGAAGAGAAGGTGCCCGGCTCTGCCCGGAAGGTATTCCTTTTAGCCTCTGTGTGCAACACTGATGGTGCCCCAGAGCGATGCCACCCTGGACGCAACCATTCCACAGAGCGCCAGTGCTTTACTGAATTTGTTAGGTAGCTAGTCAGACATGAGCAGGTCACACCCCATCTGGGAAGGGCTCATTCATCCCTCCCCCACCTGGACACTGGTGACCAGAACATGCCCAGAGATCCTCCCTTTTCTGGTCGAGGACCACCACTAGGTTTCCAGCCATATCAAGACCAAGCAAGATAAAGCCACCATCATAGGTTGGTGCAGGCACACCAGGACCTAAAAGGTGACTCAAAGTAACCCGGGGTTCATTATGCCCTATTTATAATAAATTAGCATCAGGGTTTTGCCTCCCCACCCCCATGGGTTTCACTTGGGTGCTTATGGGCAAGCACCTGCACACTAGGAGAAACGTGATATAACCTAAAGTTGTCAATCAACTTGTCAGTCAAATGACGCAGGACAGGGGGAGGGACCACCACTCTAAAAAACCCAACCCGACCCCACAGCGAGGCTGCTTCTGGTTCCCAGACAGCCCACTCTCCTCCCTTCTCCAGAGTGTACTTTCACACTGCTTAATAAAACTGTTGCTACTTAAATCTGCTCTATGTCTCTCGGCTGAATTCTTTCCCTTTGAGAGGACAAGAACTGAGGAACCACCAACCTGCTGGTGACATTCACTGTGATATCAAGTCTAGGATTTGTTTCTAATAATCCTATTCTTTTCCCACATCATCCTAGACCAGAAATCATCCCCCCCCTCCAAGCTGGCATGTCATTTTCGGATGTAATGTGAATCCAAACCAGCAAAACTCTTACCTCTTCACTAAGGGAGCAGATACGGTACCATAAAAATAACTAAATGAAGCATTGGTTTTGTGACCAAGCATTCACATTTGAGCCCCACCTCTTTGCATGAAGCAGTTCTTTGATCTGGGACAAAGGGCTTACCTTCCCTGGGCCTCAGTTTTCTTAACTGTAAAATGGGCTAATATTTACGTGGCAGGGTGGGTGTGAGCAGAAAGGAGACTTATGCATGAAAACCCACTGCTAGCTTTTAGACTGCGCGAGAGATAACTACGTCGTTTTAGAATCTCAGAGAAGTGTAATCAGCTTCTACCATCACGAGCCCTAACGTGTCCAGTTGGGATGCTCGCAGACACTGTTTGATGCCTTCTCTGTTAAGTTCCCCTCACAAATACAGGGCAGAAGAGAAGCGTTGCAGGCACTGCTGGCTCCTGCTTCGGGCAAGGTCTCTGATCTCCTTGCTGTCCCTCTGTGTCCTAGCAAATGTTAGAGCCCGTGGCATCCAGGTTCATTTACATTTAAATGTGTCTCGAACCAACAGCACACATCCAAAACTTGCCCTCCCTTGCCACTGCCTCCCTGGCACTGTTATTTACTGTCTGCAGTTCTGTGGCCTGGAGAAAGTTATCTGAGCTCCTTAGGTCTCAGTTTTCTCATCTGTAAAATGGCCATATTAATAGTACTTCCTTTGTCGTACTCTTATTATGAAGAAAACTTAAAATATATTATACATAAGCAGAATGTCTGGCACATAATACACACTCAATAAACATTAACTACTGTGATCATAGTAGTTACTGCACTATATTGCCGTCATATCATTCCTTTACACAGGGTCTCAGGCCCACTAGGGGAAGGGGGCAGAGCAGACACAGGGGGCTGCCATAGAATAGATGAAGAATAAATAAATCCAGAAAGGCCAGTTCTCCTGGTGGACACGAGGAGCTGGGAGGGGTGGGGAGATGGCAGGAGAACGACTCGGAAAAGCAGAAAACTGAGCTGAGACCCAAAGAACACAGAAGTCATTGCTAGATGAGAAGTAGCCAGAGCCCTCACTCCAGGCAGGGGTGCGGTACCCCAGGATGAGGTGGTTTTCAGGTTATGGCTGGAGGGGGGCATGGAGACATACAGATACTGGAGGCCTTGGGTGGCATGGTAAGTGATGGACTAGATTCCACGGGGCCAGTGTTTTCCAAATTTCTGTCAGTTTCATCTTCACAATTTTGGCCAGATCTGAGTCACGCAGTAACTCTTAGCTAATATTTTCTTTAAATTGATTTACCGTTTTTAAAAAACTTGAATAAACTTACTTTATAAAAAAAAAAACTTTATTACTATGGTCAGTAATAACCAAAATAATTTGCAATCAATATAATGATGAAAGAAGTAAAGTGAGAACAAAATACTTTAGTAAACTCTTGCTAGACATTTTTGCCCACAAAGGCTCTGAGCCCACTGTCTCTTGGCTAAAAAGGGAAATCAGTAGGTTTTCGAAGAGTGTGAACACCATCAAGCACATATGGCAAACTTTTCACTTAGGAGGATGGAGATGGATAGGGAAACGGAAAGGGAACGGGCTTGGTGATGCGGAATCTTGTGAGGTGACGCCGTCACCACGAGTCTCCAAAAGGATCCCCAGAGCTGTCAGCGGTAAGGGTCCCCCAATCAGGGGAACCCTTTAGGGGTGACAAGCAGATCTTTTAAGGATTTGGGGGAAGAAAAGTTACCCTTGGAGGACATCTTTCTGGCTATATGGTGAGCTGCAGATTGATGGGCCCTGGTGGCCAGGAGATCAGGTAGAAGAAAACTCAGCCCAAGTGTCGGGTGACACAGGTCTGACTGAAAAGTGCTGTGGAACCCTGGAGGAGAAACGCCACTGTTGGGATATTCAGGGAAGATGGATCGTGCTTGGTGACTGACTGCAAAGAAAGAATCTAAGATGCCTTACTAAGGTTCAACTTGGGCTTCCCTGGTGGCGCAGTGGTTGAGAGTCCGCCTGCCGATGCAGGGGACACGGGTTCGTGCCCCGGTCCGGGAAGATCCCACATGCCGCGGAGCAGCTGGGCCCGTGAGCCATGGCCGCTGAGCCTGCGCGTCCGGAGCCTGTGCTCCGCAGCGGGAGAGGCCACGACAGTGAGAGGCCCGCGTACCGCAAAAAAAATAAAAATTACAGAGGTTCAACTTGGGTGAGAGCGAAAACGAGGGCACCACGGTGACAGAGAGAAATCACCAGGTGATGTTTCCACTTCTGTCTTCTGAGCATGTCTCTTCATCCTCTCCCGGCCTCCTCCGCTGATGTTCAGGTTGCTCTGACCTTCAGGATGCCCCCAGTAGGACCCGGGGAAGAGTTCACGGTCCAAACCCCTCACCCTGCTGGGTAGTATCCCACACCATCACTCTACAGCCCTCTCCCCACTTCACGATTATTGAACAGTTGAAAACTGGTCAAAGGGAAATAAACCCAGGAGGAAAAGGACCTTCCGAATTCACCCACAGAATCCCAGGAATTTATGTGGGGATTTTAGGAGCTCACCCTTTTTCTTCTTCCAGCTGATAGCTAAGGGGTGGGGACAGAGAGGTTAAGGGTATGCATTTGCATCTCAGATCATTTGTTAGTGCTACTGGAGGAACATTTTCCTTGGCCCCAGGCTGCCCTATTTCCTTGCTGCTTCAGACACAAGTCTTTAACTGCTACAGAGGAATTCCTGCCCTTTCCCCAAGGGGCTGGTGTCTTCACAGCAATTTGCTATCCTAGACATGGCACTATACATCTTATTCTCTCTGATCCAAATAAAATAACAGCTGGCAGTCACATCAGAAAGCGGCTAGTGAACTAGCTCACACTATGGTGTAAATGACTGCAGATAAGTTTGTCTCACATGCAGCAACAAATTAATCCAAAGGAATGAATACATTATGCAGAGTTTCAGATCACGGGACCTTATTTTGAAGTGGAAAATACATCTTTTCCTTTCTGAGGCTACCCTAAATCAACAGAAACCAAGCCATTCAAGTTCTGTTGATTGGCTAAGAGGGGTCTATAAAAGACTCTCCCAAGAGTGTCACTGGAAAGTATATTTTCAAGACCAGCCATAGGGCAGACTAAGTTCTGAAATAAAACCTTCTCCTGTTTCTGAGAATGATCACATCTATTTCAAAATGACAACTCCTCATTTGGTGATGCTTTACATCAAAAGCACACTAAAGGTAGTGGCATACATGAATAAAAGCTCTCTGTGAAAGATGCAAATGTTTCCGTGTAACTTTGTCAGTGGTGAACGGGTGATGGAATCTGACATTTCATATGGAAGTTCAAACGTATTATCTGAATAGGAAAATGGAAAGGAACACAGGAGAAAGTGACAAATCTTCCAGGAATTAGAGAGGACTTAAGGAGTTCAACTAAGTATTTTGAGAAAATAGTGGTTTCTCTTTCCCTCCTATTAAATGTGTCAATTTCCTGTGAATTTGTCCTTGTTGACAAATTCCCTGCTTGAACCTTTTCTACTTGTTGATTCAATTTTGAAAGTTTCCTACTTGAAAAGATTGCAAAGGCTGTTTCTAATTAGGTTTAAAATATTGATACTCCTTAGCCCTGAGATGGAAGGTCATTAGGTGTTGCAAATTGTGGCCTTTCAGAACCCAACAGGACAGCCAACAGGCCTGTTTCCTTTAACTTTTGGAAGGAGAGCAGCTTAAGCATATAGCTGTGTTACAGTCTACTATGTGGGATAATAAAATTTAATGATATGGGCCACAGAACATACTCTTTCTCCACCAAGTCATGTTTTTCTGGCCCAGAATTACTTTCTTAGCCACAGTACTTTGTTTATTCCATCAAATCATAGACTCTTAAGACAGAAAGGAACTTACACATACATCTACCCCCTGCTGCTACATCTTAAAATGATGGTTTCCAACCCTGAATGCTCATCAAAATTCCCTGGGGAGCTTCATAAAAAATGCACATGCTTGAGCCTTTAGAGCTAAAATCATTATCTGTGGTTGTTTGGGCCCAGACATCAGTATCTTTGACAGCATCCCTTCACCTTCCATGACCCTGATAAACCGCCAAGAGTTGGGAACCACTGAGTAGGACATCAAACTCGCTGCTACCGTTGATCCCTTGCTTCTAAGTGGCCAAATTCAAGCAACACTTGACTTACCTGTAAGAGATTTAACTTGGAAAATGAGGCCAGATGCAGTATGTAATTTGTTTTCCTCTTTCCACATACAACATGAATTTTCTCTTTCTTCTATAGTTAGGAGGAGTGAGCTTGACTAAGCAAGGAGGAGGTTTCGGTTGAGTGGGGAGAGAGCATTGGAGACAGGGTCCTCCCCACCAGCCACTCCTTGGAGAGAACAGCGAGTTTCCCTCTCTTCTTCAAGGTTCCACAAGCCACAGTCCGATCAAGCCAACGGCGGTATGAGCAGAGACTGGGGAGCTAGCCCCCTGGATCCTTGCCAGCCCAGTGCTGCAATTCATTCCCACTGACTGCCACACCCTTGACCGGGGCAACAATGTATTTTTGCCTGGGGAGTAGGCTACAAGGGTCCCTCTCAGCCTATAAGCTCTGAGGCAATGCATCAGCTGTAATAGTTACAAGAGCCGACGCAAGAAATTAGTGACTATAATTTGTATAAATTAAAACTTATTCTATGGGGCTTCCCTGGTGGCACAGTGGTTGAGAGTCTGCCTGCCGATGCAGGGGACACGGGTTCGTGCCCCGGTCCGGGAAGACCCCACGTGCCGCGGAGCGGCTGGGCCCGTGAGCCATGGCCGCTGAGACTGCGCGTTCGGAGCCTGTGCTCCGCCACGGGAGAGGGCACAGCAGTAAGAGGCCCGCGTACCGCAGAAAAATAATTTAAAAAAAAAATTTATTCTATGGCCTAGGATATTGGTATGATAGATGCGTTTATTGGTACCTACAATACGTACTCCTTTCTCTCAAAAATGAGGATTTAGCATTTAATGAGTCAATGAATAACTGTGGAATTTCTACTGTGTACCAGGCCCTTTAGTGAACAGACACTCGGAAATAAACCCTGTCTTCAGAGAACATCTATTTTGTGTACCTGCATAAACTAATGGAAAAATTGTGAGTTGAAAGAGCAGTCATCTCTGGGACTTTGGACACTGGACAAATATAGAAAGTACACGGAGCAGAATAAAAAAGAATAGGGTTGTACCAAAATGAGGCCATAGTAGGAAATGTTCTAAGAATGCAACAAAGGAAATTACACTTGGTAAAGGGAGTCACTGGGGGTTCGTCCAGAGGGATGCCCTGATGGTACGTGGAGCAGCGGTACAAGCAGAGCAAGGGGGTGCGCGGAGTGGACGAAGGGGGGCGCTGCTGAGATAACTGAGCAGATGTTATTACAGGACTTTGTGGCAACGGGATCCCAGTGTGGATTCCATTGTGGATGGGAAATTTTTTAAAATTTCATTCCATTTAATTTTTTTTAACATCTTTATTGGAGTATAATTGCTTTACAATGGTGTGTTCGTTTCTGCTGTATAAGTGAATCAGTTATACATATACATATATCCCCATATCTCTTCCCTCTTGCGTCTCCCTCCCACCCTCCCTATCCCACCCCTCTAGGTGGCCACATAGCACCGAGCTGATCTCCCTGTGCTATGCGGCTGCTTCCCACTAGCTATCTATTTTACATTTGGTAGTGTATATATGTCCATGCCACTCTCTCACTTCGTCCCAGCTTACCCTTCCCCCTCCCCATGTCCTCAAGTCCATTCTCTACATCTGCGTCTTTAGTCCTGTCCTGCCCCTAGGTTCTTCATGACCTTTTTTTTTTTTCTTAAATTCCATATATATGTGTTAGCATACGGTATTTGTCTTTCTCTTTCTGACTTACTTCACTCTGTATGACAGACTCTAGGTCCATCCACCTCATACAAATAACTCAATTTCGTTTCTTTCTATGGCTGAGTAATATTCCATTGTATATATGTGCCATATCTTCTTTATTTAATTTTTAAAATTTTAATTGGAGTAGAGTTGATTTACAATGTTGTGTTAGTTTCAGGTGTACAGCAAAGTGAATCAGTTATACATATACATGTATCCATTCTTTTTTAGATTCTTTTCCCATATAGATTATTACAGAGTATTGAGTAGAGGTCCCTGTGCTGTACAGTAGGTCCTTATTAGTTATCTATTTTATATATAGTAGTGTGTATATGTCCATCTCAATCTCCCAATTTATCCCCCCCTTCCCCCCGGTAATGATAAGTTTGTTTTCTGCATCTGTGATTCTACTTCTGTTTTGTAAATAATTTCATCTGTACCTTTTTTTTTTTAGATTCCACCTATAAGTGATATCATATGATATTTGTCTTTCTCTGTCTGACTTACTTCACTCAGTATGACAATCTCTCAGTTGGATGGGAAAAAATTATAAGAATTAGTCTTTGAGGATAGAGAACAATGAAGAAGAGTGAGTCAGAGAAGATGCAAGATTTCCAGGGTAAAAGAGGGTGTAGACATAGACAGCGATGCTGGAAAGACACTCCAAATTTTGCTTCTAAAGACATTGAGTTTGAAGTCATTCTAGGCCCTCTAAATAAAAATTCCCAGGCTTCCCTGGTGGCGCAGTGGTTGAGAATCTGCCTGCCAATGCAGGGGACACGGGTTCGAGCCCTGGTCTGGGAAGATCCCACGTGCCGCGGAGCAACTGGGCCTGTGAGCCACAACTACTGAGCCTGCGCGTCTGGAGCCTGTGCTCCGCAACAAGAGAGGCCGCGATAGTGAGAGGCCCGCGCACCGTGATGAAGAGTGGCCCCCGCTCGCCGCAACTAGAGAAAACCCTCGCACAGAAACGAAGACCCAACACAGCCAAAAGTAAATTAATTAATTAATTAATTTTTAAAAAATTCCTAGTTCGTAGTTGAAGAAAACAGATTGGAGTCTGAATAAAAGAGAGCTTGATTTTTGGATTAAGAAAACGTCTAAGAACAGCATAGTCAAAGTGATGGGGGTGATGGATTCTCTAAGACTGAGAACCCAAGAAAAGAGGAGCAGTGAGCTGTAGGCTCTGGGGCAGCCTCCACAGAAGATGCCATCGGCAGTGAGCTGCGTCCTGCATAATTTTATTGAGATTGAAATACCAGACTTTCACCCGGAGCAACTCCTTTTCTTGCTATCAGTTCCAAATCTTCCACACGGAATGAAATTCCTTTTGCACACTTTCCTAATGTTGACCAATTAGCTCTAATGGAACATTTTGTCAGACAGAAAAAAAAAAAAAAGTATACAAAAAAGGGAGAGACAGTTACCTTTGAAAACTGTGACCTTTCATTTTTCATAGTTTATTCATCCTTTTTTAACAGAGAAGGTTAAACTCATTGTTATTTAAACTGTATTACTAATTCATGGGGAAAAACATTAAAACTTAGTAGTTCTAAGGATTTTAAGCATCTTATTTAATTTTTAATTAACCAATTATTTTTTCTCCAATTGCCGATCACTCGTAGCTCCTTTTTATTTTACACTGTGAAATATGGAGCAATTCAGGAATACTTAAGAGAATCTGTATGTAATGGGATTCAACAGGAAATTGTACAAAATAATAATTATTCTGGGTCTGCTCCTCATAAACTGTCCTGCCTCAGCATAACACTCAGCTGTCCTGTCATCCATTCTCCCAGCTATAAACTGGAACAGCAATAGCTACCTTGCAGAATATTAAGTAAATTATTATGCATATTTTTGATGGCATATCCAACAACAAATGTTATTCAAAAATATTAAATGTACTGGGACAAGGCTCATGCTATGGCGTTAAATGAATAGAGGAAGCCACATTTATCTGCTGTATGAGTCTAATTTGGTAAAGTACATATATTTTATACACAAGGGTAAGAATTAGGACAAAACAATCAAAAAGACTGTGATTAATTCTGAGTGGTGAGGAAATAAATAATTTCTCTTTATAATTTCTTTATTTTTAAAGTTTTCTTCAAAGAGTATGTATTCCACTATAATCAGAAAAAGGTAAATTTTTAAAAAGCCCATTTTTCAGGGCTTTTGTACCAAAGAAAGTGTCTATTACAGTACATGACACAGAATATGTACTCAATGTATGTTCCTTTAAAAAGCAAGAAAATGCGGGCTTCCCTGGTGGCGCAGTGGTTGAGCGACCGCCTGCTGATGCAGGGGACACAGGTTCGTGCCCTGGTCCGGGAAGATCCTCACATGCCGCGGAGCGGCTGAGCCCGTGAGCCCTGGGCGCTGAGCCTGCGCGTCCGGAGCACAGGCTCCGCAACGGAAGACGCCACAGCAGTGAGAGGCCCGAAAGCAAGAAAATGCTAATAAACATTACTAAGTAAATGAGTGCTTACTGTGTATCAGACACTACACATAGCACTTTACATTTTATTTTCTTTTAATTTTCATACTCGTCTTCTGTGGTAGGTACTGGCCTTACCACAATTGCAGAAATGTGGCCATTCACAATACAATTCACTTCCTTATTTTTTTTATTTTTTTATTTCAGAAGGGGAACAGGGTTTTCATAACTGCTTCTTCAACGAAACAATGGTCAAGTTTAAATGTCAAAAAGCAGTCCTCTGTCAGCAGACCGTGTGGGGAAATCAAAGGGCCCAGGAATCTTTCAGCGTGGACTGCGAAGTAAGATTTCTGTGCATCTCTGAAACGCACGTTATCTTTTCTAACAAAGGAAAGCCAGCCGGAGACTGGCTCTCTATCGGCCTGCAAAGACCTCAGATCTCATGTATGCGGATCGAACCAGAGGCTGCTTCTCGAACATCTCCGCCTCGGGCCACATGAAACCAACAGCACAGGGCAGACCCATGATGAGCACAGCCTGAGGAATAAAGGAAGGAAGATTTGTGTTGGGCAGAATGGTTCTACTCCATTTTATCTGCTTTCCTGGCAGTAAAGCCGAGGCCCTTCCCTTGTTTCTTTGTGATTGCTGTTGGAGAGCTGTGTTCTCTTGAAGTGTTTAGGACTTAAAATAGTTTAAACGGTCAGAGTCTGTCAAGCTTATAATTCTCCTCGAGAAAGCTCTCTGTCGTCTCCTTTCGTGAATTTCATTATAAGAAAATCAAAGAGGAAGGCTCTGGAAATTGTCACCCCGAAAATAAATGGCGAAAGTGGTGGCAGGGAGGGAAGGCGGGGGGAAGTGTCTGCATTAGTTTGAACAACAGCAAAGCCATCCCAATTTTCAGCTTAATTCTTTTCAAGTGACAAAGAACGTCAGCCACTGTTTGTAGAGGACTAAGTCTGTTTATTCTCCTGGCACCTCTTCGACTCTGTTTCTTGTTGGCAGGAGGGGACTGGGGGAGAGAGGGTGAACTCCACCTTTTCTTATTGCTGTTTTGACTCGAGGCGGCAGGAAAGCTTGTAAACCCTTTGAACTGTGCTCCCTTTAATTTTTTTTTAATTAATTTTTATTGCAGCATAGTTGCTTTACAATACAGTGCTAGTTTCTGCCGTACAGCAAAGTGAATCGGCCATACGTGTACATTTATCCCCTCTTTTTTGGATTTCCTTCCCATTTAGGTCACCGCAGAGCACTGAATAGAGTTCCCTGTGCTATACAGTATGTCCTTATGTTACCTGTTTTATACATAGGAGTGTATACGCGTCAACCCCAATCTCGCAATTCAGCCCACCCCCCTTTTTCCCCCGCGGTGTCCATCCGTTTGTCCTGTATATCTGTGTCTCTATTTCTGCTTTGCAAATAAGTTCACCTGTATCATTTTGCTAGATTCCACATCTAAGCCATATCCAACAATATTTGTTTTTCTCTTTCTGACCTTCTTCACTCTGTATGACAGTCTCCCTTTAATCTGAAGGAGGCTGCCGTGTGGTCCTGTGTGGGTGAGCAAAAGGCCTTGTGTCTAAGATAGAACACGAACGTCAGGACCCAGAAACTATGAATACTGGGATACCCACTAGCGGGTTTATATTTGTAGGTTTAATCCCTTTGGGGTATTAAGAAAGCTTAGAATTAAAATGGCCTGCTGTATTGATTTTAACATCATTCCTAGCTTTGTTTGGGGATCCTTTCCTAGATTTTTACCTACATTTCCTCTCACCTTTTCCTATTTATATTCTCTTGTGGTATTTTATGCATGACTGTGAGTTACCTTAAGTTATTTTTAGAGGAGAGTGAGGTATTTTTAAAAGTCTAAAAACATTGTGGGCAATAACAAGGATCCTACTCAATATCTGGAAAGAAGGTTGTCCCTCTAGGGGCCAAAATCAAGGAAGCCCACACCAGGGAGGGGACGCCGTGTCCCACATGCTCCCGGGGAGGCAAGGTTTTTATCTCATCTCAGAAAGACTTCAGAAACAAGACAGGGAGATCAAGAAAGTGAAGTGAGGGTTTATTGAAGCAGGAATACGCTCTCGGAGGGACAGCGGACTGACAAGTGAGGAGCTGCCCAGAGTGTCTTTGGCAAGAGGGTTATGATGGGCCTGCAAATGAGGGGAAGGAATATTCACTGGGGAAGGAGGGGTTTAGGGGTCATATTCCCTGAATTTCATCCCAGCTCCACCTTCCCGAGGGGAGGAGAGATTTTTGTCCTTATTTCACTTAGATTAGAAGTGTCCTGGCATCGGGGCATGATGGGAACTTCTTATCTGTAAGGCTGATTTTATTGTATGAGAGAGTAATGTCAACATGGTAGTTACATTTGGACCCTAGAGATTCCTGCCTCTCCCCACATTTCTTTGTCTGCCCAAGGACCCCCGCTGTTTACAAGATGCGTGGTTTCCTGCCTCCTGGCCCTGCCCCCCTTTCTCTGCTCAAACCTAGCGACCAGCCTGCTGCAACACAGGAAGTGTGGTGGTACATTAGGGTACGTACGTACGTTCCATCAGAAGGAGGGATGTTTTGGCTGAAAGGGGTAACTTGGATAGAAAACTGGGCTCGAAGATGTCAACTTGACAGTCCACCCTTGTTGTAGAGAGAGTTCCTAAACGTAAACCGGAGGTCCTAAGACTTCCAGCCATTGGCCAGCAGGGTCTCTATTGTGGGGCAGATGAGATTCATCAGACCTCAGCATGGTCTGAGTAAAGAGCTCCACACACATGCATTTCATTTTGTTCTATATCACTGCCAACCTAGCACATTTCTGATTATTTACTGAGCTTCGGGCACCTTGATGGGGGTCCTATCGACAGAAAGGAAAAGCTTACTTTCCCAGAATAAACTCTGTCTTAACGTTGTTGCAGCAGGCAGGTAGCTATAGGTATGAGCAGAGAAAGGGGGGCAGGGCCAAGTGGTAGGAAATGAGCGATCTTGTTAACAGCGGGCACCCTTGGGCAGACAAAGGAAAGCAGGAACCTCTAGACTGACAGGAAACCACATATTTTGGGGTGATCAGCGTCCTGGAAGCAGACAAAGAAATGGGGGAAAGGCAGGAATCTCCAGCATCCAAATGTGACCTGTTGGTTACTGTGCTCTCATTACAATACAACTAGCCTTGCAGCTAAGAAGTTCTCATCTTGCACCGATGCCATGACACTTCCAGTCAAGGGTAAATAAGGACAAAAATCCCTCCTCCCCTCCGGAAGATGGAGCTGGGATGAAATCAGGGAATACGACCCCCAAACCCCCCCTTCCCCAGTGAATATTCCGTCCCCTCATTTGCATGCCCCTCATAACCCTCTTGCCAAAGACACTCAGGGCAGCTTCTCACCTGTCTGCCCGCTCTCCCTCTGAGAGGGTATTCCTGCTTAAATAAACCCTCATTTACTTTCTTGATCTCTCTGTCTCGTTTCTGAATTCTTTCTCGGATGAGACAAGAACCCTACTTTTACCAGGAACACCATAAAGTTATTCATTAAATTTCTGGCATTTAGTCTATAGTCACATGTACTTAGTTTAACACTAAACACTGATCCTGCCAATGAACTGAAGAAGGCTAGTTTCTATATCTGTATGGTTGAATCCCAGCCTATGTTTATCAATTCATCTAGGAAATGGTACCCTGGGAGGCTTCGCAGTGGCAAGACCACAGCCTTCCCTTAGTTATAGCCTGTCCTTGGGCACTGTCTATCTTTGGTTTTGATTCCCACAGAATCCTGAGATAATGTTTTGACTGCAATTAGTTTATTTTGGAGATGATCCTTGGAATCACCAGAAGGGAAGAGGGGGAGTGAGTCAGAGAAGGGAAGAAGCCACTGTGGTCAACTGAGATTCAATCCCATTGGAAGACTCTGGAAGACCGTGCGGCATGGCCTCAGAGCTGTCCCACTAGACAGTATTCTCATCACTTTCCTTGTTGGCCGAGGATTGCTCCCAGGGGTTTAACTGCCCAAGACATGGTTTAGGCTGAGTAGGCTTCTTTGGCTAAAGAAAGCCTTCAGCCACAGAGTTGCTGGTACTGGCAGTAGAAGGTCTTGGGGTGCACTGGCAGAGTGAGGTCTGCCAGACAAGACTGGGGGCGGGGGGGGGGGGGACGGCCATTGACTACAGAAGCCTTCAGCAATACCTTTTAGAGACTTCACTCTTGCATGCCGCATCTCCCTTCTGCTGCTACCCTATTTATTCAGTGTTCACTGAATTTGATCCTGAATTCCACAGTCGACTTTATGAGATTGATCCATGTTGAATGACTCAAGACACCCAATGGGGTTTTAGGGTACTAATAATGCTTTTAAAACAAAAAGATTTTTAAGAGAAAAAGCACTGAAACTGTGATCATGGGAAATACAGTTTTATCGACCCTCCTCCCATTGCTGTTATTGTTAGAATTGTTTTCATTCTGAATTCTACGGGTGATTGGGGAAACATGGTAACCGGGGCTCAGGGCTTCTAATGGTGTTAACACAGCCCTGAGGATGAAGATGAATTCAATCAGAGCCTAATTGATTTCCTAGCCCGAAGGGCACTGGAGCTGCCTCTCCAACAGCCAAGCAGCTGCCTTTTTTAGGAATGGAGGAGTTAAGTTGTAGTAGCAATGCTTTTACTGGATGACCGTGCCCTTTGGACCATGGTGATCGGACATCTGATCAAATTGTGTCAATCAGATTTGCTCTCTGAGGAATTTAAAGTTTGGAATGAAGAAACACCAAGCAAGAGTGATTCGTCCTGAGTATCTTTAAGGTGGTGGAACTTTGAAAGGAGAGTCCACGGGCTCTTCTGGGAATGAGGTCCTGAATCTTTTCTTTTTTCTTTCCAAAGCCAAGGTCCTTCAACAGCTCCTAAGACTCCAGTGTGAGTATGGTGAGCATGCATTTGTCTATCCCCAGATTCCTACTTTCTAACAAGGCGCTGGTTGACATGCAGGTGTCTGTCCTCTGGATAAGGTGACTCACCTTCAACTGGATGTGAGCACTGGTGGGACTCACCCAATCAGTTAACCCTGTTTACCTTGCCGTAGTGACTGGTTCAGGTAACACAGACCTGTTCATTCCCTGGGCCACAGGGATCACTTGATTGTTGGGCACATCACCCAGTTTAGGCCAAGAAGACACAAGATGTTTTCTGAGAGAAAACTGGAAAAAATCATTCTTGATTTGCAAAGTAATGGTCATAAAACCTGCCTCTTCTCTTACGGATGATAACGTGCGATGGAAGGCTGGAGCTGCCGCAGGCATTTTTACACCATGAGGGAAGGCAGCTTGAAAATGAAACATAATGGAGAACAAAGAGACATAAAGAAACCACGTCCTTCATGTCGTCACTGATCATTGGAACTTTCCCTATTGCAAGAATATTTAGTTTTCTGAACCAATAAACTGCTTTTATGGTTTATGCCTGTTTGAGTTGAATTTTTTATGCTTTGTGACTGTAAGCACCTAGCTGCCTGAGTTCAGGTTTCCCAGAATCTAACCCTGAGACAAGGATTCCTGTGCACGTTCTTTCTTGGGGCAGGGATGCAAGGAAAAACCAGGGAGTGGGCAAAGCAGGGATGAGAAGAGGATGAAGCTAAGCCAAGGTGTGATGTCGGGCAAAGCTCTCCAGGGATCACGTCAGTCTTATTCTGAAGGGAAACCTATAGTGTTAAGTTGCTCATAATTTGTCTTTAACCCAAAACATGTGGGCTGGGATTTTATACTCCCATATGGAAACTGGCTAAAACTTGGCCCAAGGGGACATAAAACCCAAGGCACTTTTAGCTCTCTGTGAATGAAATTGAAGTGACCCTAGCAGCACAAGGGTAGTATTTCAAAGAGAGTGGCAGAAGCAGGCAGCCAAAGGCAAACTAAACCCTAAAAACCAAAAAGAACAACAAAAACCTGAAGCCGGAAAAGGAGCGCGCATAAATGGTAAAAGGGCTCAGCATGGAGGAGGTCTGGGTTTCCACCCAGCAGTATCAACTTTGCAGACTCACGATCCTTCAAGTAAAAATGTATAGGTCCCTTTTGTTGGTCACCTACCAAAAGAACCTATAGTTGATATAGACAGGTAAACTGAGGGCACAAAACCATGGTGATAATGAGCTTGGTGCTCTCTGCAGAGCTCAAGCAGTGCTCATATGTCAATACCACCATCGCCAGGGAAATGCTCTAAAGAATCCACAGCACGGTGTGGTGGCCACGCTGCAACGTGGCCACCAGTGACTCTCCCCTTCTGCTCTTTCATGCCCTTATGTGGTCTGCTCCACCCAATAGAGTTTGCCTGTGAATCAAAGAAGATATTGCAGGAATGATGGAGTGTCGCTTATGAGACTAGGTCATAAAAATCACTGTAGCTTCCATCTTGTTCTCGGGGACAACTCACTCTTGGGGGAACCAGATGCCATGTCACATGAGGAACACATGCTGCTGAGTGGGGGAACCACGTGGTGAGGGACGGCGGCCTTCTGCCAGGAGCCAGAATCACTCACAATCACTTGAGGGAGCGACTTGGGGAGTGGCTCTGCCAGTCTCAGTCCCAGTCTCTTCTGAGCAGCTCTGGCTGACATCTTGACTATAATATTTGATAAGAGACCCCAAGCCAGACAGCTCAGCTCTGCCACTTCTGAATTCCTGTCCTACAGGAACTGTGTGAGATAATGTTGTTTTAAGCTGCTAGATTTGAGGGTATATTGTATGCAGCAATCGATAACTAACTCACATGGTAAACCACCTACCTGTTAATATGTGTGTGTATCTCCCAAGTGGAAATATACTTTTCTGAAGAATGAATACATTCCCTTATCTCTTCCTCCCTCCTTCCCTCTCTTTCTTTCTCTTTCTTTCTTCCTACCTTTCTTCCTTTCTTTCTTCCTTCCTTCTTTTCTCTTTCTTTCTTCCTTTCTTTCTTTCTTTCCTTTCTCTTTCTTTCTTCCTTCTTTCTTTCTTTCTTCCTTTCTTTCTCCCTTCCTTCTTCCTTCCTTCCTTCCTTTCTTTCTTTCTTTCTCTCTTCCTTCCTTCCTTCCCTCCTTCCTTCCTTCCTTCCTCTCATTTATTCCTTCCTTCCTTCATCATGTACCAGGAAATGAGCTCGGTACCTGAGATGTGTTGTCCCAGCCCTCTAGGTACTAGGTACTCTGTCTGTAGCCTACAGATGTCCTAAAAATCCTTGGGTTTACCTCAGGTTTATCAGCTCCTGCTCTCAATATTCATGGAAAATACAAAATTGATTGGAAAAGCTATTTGTACATCTAGCTAAAAGCCTGAGCAAAAAATGAAAAATGTTAAAATGAAGGCAGGCTCTCTAACCAAATGCACATAAACACATTATTTTGTCAAAAGCCAGTGAATCTGTTTCAAAAATGATGCCCTCACACTGACCTAACGGCACCAGGGAAAAGATAAGTCACTGCAACGTATCCAGTGCTGAGTATATATAAATATATATATATATATATCTTTTTTTTTTGACAAGGCTACTTGATTTTGACTTTGTACATGTTCTCAGAAACAGTAAATTCCTAGAGGATGGCGGTAATTGTGTGCAGTACTCAGCATGCTCTCTGTTCAGAGTCTACTCCACACAAATAGGCACTTAGTGCCTTTTATTTGGGTGAGGATCCAAGTGCAATATTCTGAAAACTCAAGAGCACCATCCAGTATGAGAATTTGGAAGCTTTGATGCTAACTTTCCAATAAGAATTTGTTCTTTCCAAATACGGAGTTAATTGTGAAGCCATAAAAAAACTAATCTGTCTAGTCGGGTTTTTTTCCAATTTGTATACTTCTTTTATTTCCCACTTTAGGGAATGTAATACTAGAATTGAGCTCAAGTATCCTGCATGTACCCATTTATGTAATGTGCATAGTTTTATGGAGTATGTGTAATAATTTAATGAAGATTAATAACCACCAGGTAGTCAGATATTTTAAAGTTTCTATGCCACTATGCAAATATTTTTATGTGTCATTTTTATAGTTTCTTAAAGGTATATTTGACATATACAAACTGCAAACATTTAAATTATACAATTTGATGTTCTGACATATGTATGTACTTGGGAAATCATCACCCCAACAAATACAATAAATATTTGCTTCAAACCCAAAGCTTCTTTTGCAATTCTCCTCCTGTCCCTCCCCACCAACCCATCCCCTATGCTTAGGCAACCTGATTTACTTTCTATCATTATGCATTACTCTGTATTTTCTAAAATATTATATAAATAGAATCATATACTATGTAATCTCGTGATCTGGCTTCTTTCATTCAGCATAATTATTTCGAAGTTCATCTTTTTTTTTTTTTTTGCATGTGGGCAATAACTTGTTCTTTTTCTTGTTGAGAAGAGTTCCATTCTATGGATATAACACAATTTGTTTTTCCTTTCAGCTATTGGTAGACAATGGAATGGATTTCAGTTTTTACTATTACGAATACAGCTGCTGTGAATGTTTGCGTACAAGTCTTTATAAAAGCGTTGGCTCTCAATTCTCTTGGGTAAAACGCTGACAGGGGAATAGCTAGGTCATATTATGAGTGTATATTTAACATTTTACGAAATTACCAAACTGTTTTCCAAGTTTGTGGCACCATTTTACAGCCCCATCAGGCGTGTATGAAAGTTCCAGTTGCTCCACACTTTAAGCAACACTTAGTATGGTCAAGTCTTTTTAATTTTAGACATTATAATAGGTATAGTGGCATCTCTTTGTTGTATGATTTTTTAAAAAAAGATTTTTTGGATGTGGACCTTTTTTAAAGTCTTTATTGAATTTGTTACAATATTGCTTCTGTTTTATGTTTTGGTTTTTAGGCTGCGAGGCATGTGGGATCTTAGCTGCCTGACCAGGGATCGAACCTGCACCCCCTGCACCGGAAGGCGAAGTCTTAACCAGGGGACCGCCAGGGAAGTCCCCTCTCTTTGTTGTTTTAATTGGCTTTTCTCTAATAACTAATGATTGTGAACCCCTTCTGGGTGATTTTTTTTGCTAGCTGTTTATGTTTAAATCCTTTGCCCATTTTTTGTTTGGCTGTCTTGTTTTATTATTACTTAGTTTTGAGAGTTCATTATATATTCTGTTTAAAAGTCCTTTCATAGATGTGTGATTTGCAAAAACATATCTTTTCACTCTCTTAAGAATGTCTTTCAGAGAGAGAATCCTTACTTTTAATGAAGTCCAGTCTATACATTTCTTTTATGGATCGCGATTTTGGTGCATGTAAGAAACCTTTCCCTAACTTAAAGTCACAGAATTTTTCCAGTGTTTCTTTTTATAAGTTCTATAGTTTTGGGTTTTACATTTAGTCTATCATCTACTAGAGTTATTTTTGCGTATGGTTTAAAATCGAAATCAACACTTATTTTTTTGCATTCTTTGTATATCGATTTTGTTTTGCATTTCTGGATGTTAAATTTTTCAGGCCCATTTGTTGAAGAACGTATCCTTTCTCCACTGAATTGCCTTTGCACCTTTGTCAAAAATCACTAGGTCGTATGTGTGCAAGCCTACTTCAGGACTCTATATTTTGCCCTAATGATCTATTTGTCTAAATTTATGCCAACATCATACTGTCTTGAAATCATGTAGCATAACTTTTCTAACTTTGGCCTTTTTTTTTTTGCAAGTTGCTTTAGCTAATCTAGGTCCTCTGCATTTTTATATGAATACTTGAATCAGCTTGTCAATTCTTATTAAAACTTTCTATTGGGATTTTTTTTGGTATTGCACTGAATCGCTAGATAAATTTAAGGAGAAATAACATCTTAAACATATTAAGTCTTCTAATCCTCAAACAAGGTAAATCTCTCCATTTGCTTAAATCTTCTTTGTTTTCTTACAGCAATGTTTGTAGTTTTCCATGTATAGGTCTTACATATCTTATATCACATTTATCCCTATTTTACATGGTGATGGTATTGCAATCGCTAGTATATATTAAATAATTTTAGTATATTGATCTTGATCCAGCACTTTAGCTAAATTCATACATTGGGTCTGGTATCTTTTTTTTTTTTTTTCCTTCGGTACGTGGGCCTCTCACTGTTGTGGCCTCCCCCATTGCGGAGCACAGCCTACGGATGCGCAGGCTCAGCGGCCATGGCTCACAGGCCCTGCCGCTCCGCGGCATGTGGGATCTTCCCGGACCGGGTCACGAACCCGCGTCCTCTGCATCGGCAGGCGGACTCTCAACCACTGCGCCACCAGGGAAGCCCGGGTCTTGTATCTTGTTTGTAGAGTCTTTACGATTTTCTTCAGAATTAATCATGCCATCTGTGAATAAAGAGTTTTTCGATTTCCTTTTCAATCAGGATGCCTTTAAATTTTAAAACTAATAATTTTAGATTTATGGAAGAGTTGCAAAGATTATATAAAGTGTTACTCTTTATCCTTTACCTATCTTCCTCTAATGTTGACATGTTACATCCGTGATGCATTTATCAAAAGTAAGAAATTAACCACGGTACAATACTATCAACTAGATAGTATTATAAAATGTTCCTCTTAGTCTTTGATAATATTGCTTATTGAAGAGTCGACTGTCCCTGACATTAATGACGTCATTCTTATAATTTGTGTTTGTACGGTATATACTTTCTATTCTCAAATTTTACCTCTGTGAATATATTTAAAATGCATTTTATATGGAAACTATATAGTTGAGTTTTGCTTTTTAACCTAATCTGATAATCTCTGCTTTTATCTGGACTATTGGGTGACCTACATTGATATCTATATAAAAATGTAGATAAAGAGTTAGAAGTTGGTTTTATACCCAGGATTTTACTATTTTTTTTCTCTTTGTCCCATCTGTTTCTTCCCAGTCTTTTTTGTCTTCTTCTGAGTTATTATTTATTGTTAGTAGTCCATTTCACCCTCTCTGTTGCTTATTAGCTACATGTCATTAAAAAAAATGATTTAATTGTTGCTAAGAGTTTATAATGTACAATGTATTTCTTTTGCTATTGTAGCTACCTTCATATAATAGTGTGTTATTTCACTTATGAGACTCATATTGCAATGAACCCAATCCTGTCACCTCTCCAATATTTTGTTTAATAGTTTTCATAGGTTTTACTTATATACGTATTATAATCCCACAGTATGTTGCTATTAGTTGCTATTATTTTTGATTTAACCAAATATCTCTTTCTTTCTTAGGAAGAAATTCAATTTATTGAAGCTTTTTGTGACTTAAAAATAGACAAGGACTTCCCTGGTGGCGCAATGGTTGAGAGTCCGCCTGCCGATGCAGGGGACACGGGTTCGTGCCCCGGTCCGGGAAGATCCCACATGCTGCGGAGCAGCTGGGCACATGAGCCATGGCCGCCGAGCCTGCGCGTCCGGAGCCTGTGCTCTACAACGGGAGACGCCACAACAGTGAGAGGCCCACGAACCGCAAAAAATAAAAAAATAAAGTAAGTAAAAAGCTCGTCTTTGCAGGAAGAATATCAAGTCAGCACACTGAGTGAAGCCTGTTTCAGGGTAAGAGTTACATATTCAGTACATTTTCAGGCAATGGGAAGATTATCATATCATCTGAATACATCTAATGGTTACAACTGATCAGGAGCCATTTATGGAAATTGTTCATAAATCTTTAAACATACTGCCTGGAAACATTTCTAAAGAGCTTTTAATACTTTCCAGTAGAGGTCCATCCGTGTGTTTTTCTGAGATCATGCTCTGGACATTGAAGAAGTTGAAAAATTCAGTGCAGACCGACTAATCTTAGTAACAAAGAAATCCATTGCTTTCTAGCCTTTTGTTTTATTTAATATTTCTTTATTTGAGGCCCATCGTGTTCATTTTGCTTAAATGAGTCTCCAAATATGGAATTCCTGCTGGACTCTTTCCAATTTGCCCACCATTCTAACCTTGCCAAGCTCTCTCCACCTGGGGGCTCTGGGTCAGGGCCCTGCTGGCAAATCTGCCTCATGGTTTATCTATCACAGGGGTAGAATGGAGCAGAATTTGCCAAGGGCAAACTGGAAAAATGTCATGATCAGTTCTCACACTCTTAAGCTCACTTTAAAATTATTTCATTCTATCATCTCTCTACTGAAATATTTTGCTTTCCAGAGAGCCTTCCGGGTGGCCAAAATGCAAGCTCTGTACTACAAAGTTGCAGAAGTACATAGCACAGTTACAAATTCCTGCAGCTCACTTTCACATGTATAGTCTAGGGGAACAGAGCTCCTATGGGGACAACGCAGACCTTCCCATTAATGAAATGCCGGAGTCTTCTGATTCCATACCTTCCTCTCGGTATAAACTTTAGGTCATTCCAAGTTGAACACTTTATCAGGTCTCTGAAACCTGTAAATGGTCTTTTTTGGGGAAGACCATGACTTTTCAGAGAAGATGGCTGTGCTTTCATGTGTCCTCTCCCTTCCATTTCTTTTTTCCAAGATGGTATTTGGTATCTGGAGAGTGAGAAGAGAGGGGTCACTAGGGTGACGTCATGGTTGGAGACGTCATGGAGGAGCTGTCCCTGCAATGCTGCGCAACTTCTGCTTCCTCAGGCATCTTTCTGAGAAGAAGTCCCCTGACTGGTGTCTTATGTGACGGATGTCCTATTGCCATTTGCACCTAAAGTTGGCAGGTAGATCTCCCTCATATGGGTCAAGGGGCTTCCTCATGGTCTCAACCTCTTCTGTTCTTTTTTTTTTTTTAATTTTATTGGAATATAGTTAATTTATACACAATGTTGCGTTAGTTTCCGGTGTACAGCAAAGTGATTCAGTTATACATATATCTGTTCTTTTACAGATTCTTTCCCATATAGGTTATTACAGGATACTGAGTAGAGTTCTCTGTGCTATACAGTAGGTCTTGTTGGTTATCTATCTTATATATAGTAGTGTGCGTATGTTAATCCCAAGCTCCTAATTTATCCATCCCCCCCATCCCCACACACACACATTTCCCCTTTGGTAACCATAAATTTGTTTTTGAAATCTGTGAGTCTGTGTCTGTTTTGTAAATAAGTCCATTTGTATCATTTTCTTAGATTCTACACATAAGTGATATCATATGATATTTGTCTTTCTCTTTCTGACTTATTTTGCTTAGTATGATAATCTCTAGTTGTATCCATGTTGCTGCAAATGGCATTATTTCATTCATTTTATGGCTGAGTACTATTCCATTGTACATATGTACCCCATCTTTATCCATTCATCTGTTTTTGGACACTTAGGTTGCTTCCATGTCCTGGCTATTGTAAATAGTGCTGCAGTCGACACTGGGGTGCCTGTATCTTTTTTGAATTATGGTTTTCTCCACGTATACACCCAGGAGTGGGATTGCTCTTCTGTTCTAATCAGTGTCATTAAGGCATCTAATATCTGCTCCCTCCAGCCAGGCCTTGGTCTGGGTGTTCCACACTATAGACTCCTGGCCTCTTCCTGGGGAGGCCCCAAGGCAGAGACACCTGTATCCAGCTAAGCATCCTAGTTGTCTGCATCAGGGACCAGTGAAAATTTCTGAATCTAAAATCAGGCCATAGCACAGTAGCTCTCAACTTTAGAGCACAGGAAGTGTCTGGAAGATTTGTGGAAACAGGTTGCTGGGCCCCATCCTCAGAGGTTCTGATTCGGTAGGTCTGAGGTGGAGTCCAAGATTTGCCTCTCTGACACTTTCCCAGAGGATGTTGGTGCAGATGCTGACATTGAGGATGCTGCTGCTTTGGGCATCACTGGCCATAGGAGAACTCCGCCCAGCTGAGGAAAGCTGAATTGTTGGTGATTCCAAGTCTACCTAATATGGCTCGATATGGTTAATGAAAGCCTACAGGATTGTTACCTTTTGGAATTCCTAAAATGATTTTTTAAAAACAGCCCATCTTTGGTGTTCCCCTTATCTAACACCCCAGGGTCTCTCTGACTGTTCATATTTCCCACCTCCACCCTATGTCCTTACATCTTTTCATCCCTTCACAATGCTTTGGAACCGGAATAAATGCATGTGGTTTTCCCATGTCAACTAAAAAAAATATGCACAACCTAAAAGTTGAGAGTTATGCTTGATTCGGAGGACATACTAAAGACTTCAAGCCCAGGAGGCGAGGAGCATCTCAAGTAACCCTGAGAGAATTGGTCTGAGAAGGCGAATTGGGAGCTAGGATATATAGGAGTTTTGCAACAAAAGGCAGGTAGTAGGAACAAAAGACTACTTTTTATAAAAGAAAACTGGACATCTCAAGTTAAGGAATTAAGCACTTTTCTCTGTGTGGGAAGATGCAAGAGTCTAGGCTCACTTAAATCATTCCTTTGATATGCACCTCAGCTAACTGGGGCCGGTATTCTGTATTTTCAAATCCTGAGTTTCCTCAGGGCTCACCGTGGGGAGGTGGCTGCAGTCTGATTGTTGCTGACGGCAGGTGTTCTCTGTTTCCTTTCTGAGCTTCCTCAGGGCCCGCCGGCTCACACTGGGGGGCTGCAATGGCTGATGACTGTGACATCCTTTGTTTACTGATATGGCAGGAAATATTTTATTTCTCACCCATCTCCTACATGCATATTTTTCCACCCTAGGCAACAAGCAAAACAGCACATTTGCTGTATAGCAAGGCAGGGTATTTTCTTTACACATTATGAAGGACCTGGTTCTAGAAATGCTCGAGATATTTGGAAAACTCTGTCTTTCTAAAGAAAGCCTGGCTTTAAAACCGTCTTTCTGAAGGATCATATTTTGGTCCAACTAATGACTGACTCTTTCTTTCAAAAGGTGAATGTAATGTTTCTCTTTGCATCCCTCTCTGCTTCCTGTGCCCCTTTCTCTATCGTTGCAGGCAGGTGGATCTCTCAGTTTAGCTAAGGGAAAGGTTATGGCCATGAAATTACAAAGTACAGAGGTCATTAATATTTTTGCTAAATTACCTTTAATATGGATACTGTGCCTTGAGATCCTCATTCTAATTCTTTATTTGAGGGACTGGTGGCCAAAGATCTCAAATTACAGAACATGTTGCATACTATGAAGTAGAAAGCAAATCTATCCCTAGTGCTAAAACAGTGTTTAAATTACTTAATTAAACATTATGCAACCAAAAATCCCCATTTACTGTAATTATTTTCAAATATTCACCTTTGTGCCAATAGCTATATTTTGCCAGGTTGTAAAGACAAAGCAAGTTGGCAAGATGACAAGAAACCTGTCGCTGGCAGCACAGAGAATCTTTCTGTTGCCAATTTCATGGGCAGGTGCCTGGGATTTGATGAGAGAGGAAAATTTATTTATTGCTATGATTCGGGAATGTTCTAGAAAACAACTCTGTGCTACTTTCATGTTCATGACCGCAAATCTATGCTGGTGAAATTTTTAGGGAGGTATGCAATCTCAGAGGGCCTACCCCCTTACTACAACTCTCCAAAGCTGGAGAAAAAAATATGGCTTGGCCACACTCCAACTCACTTCAGGCTGAAACTGCAGAAATGCATCTCTCGGAGGGCTCTGAAGAGCTCCAGTTCTTTATGTCTCAGTGCAGAAAAAATTCAGCAAGAGGCAAAGTGATAGACAAGAAATGATTTATTAGAATAGGATGCTTGCGAAGTTTACAAGTGGGTGGGCAGGAGGGGTGCTGCCCTGAGAACTTAGCGGGTTGCAGTTTTATAATCAAAGGAAAAAGGGGGAGAGGGAGAAGACCACCTTCTTCCTCATTCTTATTTATTTATTTATTTATTTTGCGGTATGCGGGCCTCTCACTGCTGTGGCCTCCCCCGTTGCGGAGCACAGGCTCCGGACGCGCAGGCTCAGCGGCCATGGCTCACGGGCCCAGCCGCTCCGCGGCATGTGGGATCTTCCCGGACCTGGGCACGAACCCGTGTCCCCTGCATTGGCAGGCGGACTCTCAACCACTGCGCCACCAGGGAAGCCCTATACTTTTGTATCTAGTGTACGCAGAGGAGGGTGTCCTAGGAACCATTAACTTACTGAGCTCACTGGGCAAGATGTGGGTCTCATGACACCATTGTTTTATTGTTTTGGAGCACATCTCATGCTTCTGTTGCATGGTTTTGTTGCTAAGCAGGTCTTCTTGGTTTTGTGGTTAAGCACACCTGCTTTCTTGAGTGATCATTCACTTACAGGGTCCCCCATACTTCTTTACTTACAATCCCCTAGTGAGATTAACTATTTAATCACCTACTTTGTCCCTTTACTCTGTCCCTTTCAAGCTCAGCAGAGAACCTAGCAAAATGAACAGAGCTCTGTGTGTGTGTGCCTCTGTGTGCGTATGTGTGTATGAGGCGGCTTTCAAAACCACAAGTCCACAGAAGCTCTTTCTATGACTTATACAGGGCCTACCTCCTAGGATCCTCACTAAACACCCAACATGTGTCCCCAAATATTCCCCACATCTTCTGGGCTGCTCCGTAAAAGAAATTAGCTATGAGAATGGAAGTATTTGGCTTTGGGTGTCTTAAGGTAGAGAATGCTATACTCCTTCCCCAGTTATAGCCAAGATTTTGTTGTCCAACAACGCCGCATCTAGAAATTCAGGTCAACACATATGATCAATTACAAGATCTTCTGGCTCTGTTTCCTACATTTCTGTGCTTATAGGGATGTCCCCTGCCCCTTCAGGAAGCCCCTTCCTGTTAACTGCTAGCTTTGCAGTTTAGATCACAAACATCTCCAAGACGCAATGGGGCCTACAGGAAGACGGAAAGTCCATCAGGCACAGACCTGGGGATGTTCTCCAAGGCAGCGACTGCGTTTGGGATCCTTGGACTCTAAGTCAGGGTTGGGGGGAATATATTTGTTACACATGGAGATTTCGTCCTAAAAATCTGCAGAAATCCCTTAGTGAACAAGCAGTCACAACATATTACCTTGTATGAAGAGCTGAGTAAAGTCCCTAAAACAAGATTCTTGTGCAGCTAAAGAAGGATGCCTATACTAACCCCATCCTAGTTGAAGCTAATTTGAATACTTCCGATAACATGCCAGGGAAGAATTATACGTACAAACCAGCTTTTAATTAAGAGGAAAAGAGCCCATGTGTGCTTGGCTGGTTGGTGTTCTTTTAGTTTCCTTAATGTAGAGTAGGTTGTGTCAGCATTTAAATGGCTTCTGATTAATAAGTACTTGTTTCAAGCCCACAGAGACTGACATTAGGATAAACACATATTAACAGAGTGGGAACAATAATAAAAGCAAATAAGTGCCCTGGTTTAGAATGCATACTGTAAGTGATTCGAAATGCATGGAAATGCAGTTATGAAACCAGAAGGAAGGACCGTGGGCCTATTTTACTGAAGTAATTAAATACTCAATAAGTTTTGGGGTCCTTGGATCATTTTAGGCAATTGGAAATTGGAGGGGAAATGTCCAACAGGCCTAATGCATGGTGAACGACTTGACTTCCTGACATCAGTGGACACAGCAGCTGAGGCTTGAGGCCCATTTGCTACAGAAAATACGTGGTCTGTTGACTTGGGGGCTGAAGTGCGAAGAAGGTTCAAACATGGCATCAGAGCCAATGTTTTCTTAAAATTGCTGTATGATTTTAGTACCATATTAACAATAACAACAACAATAATACTAGTGAAGCCTTACTGAGCACTTAGTACATGTCAGGCACTATTGTAGGCTGGTAATAGGTTTTATCTCATTTGAACTTGAACGCAAGTTCTGTCTTCTTGTGGTAAGAAGTATTCTGACATCATTCTGACCATGATAACACTCCCTTCTGATCCCCCAAATCCGAGGTGTTTTCTCATCCCTTGGCACTCCATGGCCACTTTTCCTGTGATGCCTCTTCACTTGTAGCATTACCTTTCGTTCCCCCCTCTCTGGCCCCCTCAGTATGAGAACACAGGCTGACTGATCTTGTTTCATCTTACTAACCACTGTATCTCCACAGTGCCTAGATCACTTGTGAGGATCTCCCCCTCCATGTATTTGTAGAATAGGGATTTGAGTCAATTAAGAAATACTATGTAGCTATTTTTTTTTCTTCTCAAATAATAGTTCAGGATTTGTTTTAAATATTCATTGCTTGTTGATGAAAATTCAGAGTATCTATTTATAAAACAGTATGTAAAATTTGTTACCAATTTGTAAAAATCATATAAGTATACATATATATATGAAGTGTGTATATATATATATATATATATATATATATATATGAAGTATATATATAAAGATGAGTAGATTAGAATATACACCAGTCTTAAAAGGGATCATCTCTAGACAGGAAGATGATTGGTAACCTTTATGCTTATTTTCTAAAACAATATGTTATAAGGCTATAGTAAGTGTTGACTGTTAAAGACATTGATCTGAATATAATCATGATTTTGTTCAATTACTTTTGCTGAATATTTAACTGCAAGGAGAATAAATAGAAAAAAAAAGCAACCTGACATCCAATAAGTGTTTCATAAAAATTTCTAAGTGGGGAGTTTATCCTTTGGAAAATACGAGTTTCACTGTTTAAAAGTTGAGCAAAGTATTACCAGGCTTTCTCCCATTTCTGTCTTTCACAAAGGCGTATTCCACTGCTTGATGCTAAAACTAAGGTTTGGGAATATTAGGACTCTTTGGCAATCCACATATGGAACCTTGCTTAAAGATACCAGGCCAGGGACTTCCCTGGTGGCACAGTGGTTAAGAATCCGCTTGCCAAGGCAGGGGACACGGGTTCGAGCCCTGGTCCGGTAAGATCCCACATGCCGTGGGACAACTAAGCCCATGCGCCACAACTACTGAAGCCTGCGTGCCTAGAGCCCGTGCTGCACAACAAGAGAAGCCAGTGCAAAAAGCCCGTGCACTGCAACGAAGAGTAGACCCCGCGCAGCAACAAAGACCCAACGCAGCCAAAAATAGATAAATAAATAAATAAATGTATTCTAAAAAAAGATACCAGGCCAAAGAAGCTTTTCTTGGACACCTCTACTCTCCTGAGGCACACTGTAAAAGTTTGGCATCATGAATCATAGTTACTCTAACTAACCTTGCTTTGAACAGTTTGGAGTAGTCAGGATTCTTTAGAACCATCCTTGTCGAGGTCTTTATTGATCAAAGAGTTTCCTCCCCTTCAAAGCTATGTAGCTGCTATGAAGTAAACATTTCTAACAGAAGTCAGCTAAAGTCTGTGCAGAATTATTTAAGGCTCAGCTAATGCCAACACAGCGAATTCTGAAGCAGGTTTTAAATCTATAGAAATTAGAGGACGTTTCTCTCGTGTTCCTATAGTTAAGTAAAACTGCTATTCTTTCTGCCTTATGGCTGCAGTAGTAATTCTTTGCTTAGTTACTTCATAAAAGATTTCAACTGTCCATGTAACTAACAATGGATAAGGTGACAGTTACAGAAGAAATCTAACCTGAAAGGTGAAACCGCTTTGCCATAGAACAATTTTCTGTTTGGTGAAACTAGCCCGGTATGCACTGCCTGGATTAAATCACCTTCCACAGACGCTTGGAAAATCTGACTTTATCAGATTGGAATTTTTGTTGTTCCCAATCTACTGATTAAGGTTTATTTAATTTTTATATCACCACCAAGCTTCCTGCAATTTTACATATTTATTCTACTTGATCACAAATTGTCAAAATTCTCCTTTTCAATGGAGTTGAGGAACAGAAAGTGCTTCCATCATTTTATCTTCAACATAAATACATCTAAATAGTACAATCTAAAGCTTCTTCGAATACTTCATTAATGCTAAAAGAATGAAGGAAAATATATATAATATTTTTAAAATTCATGTTTACTATACTTCATTCTACAAATAATGGATGCTCATTGTAGAAAAAGCTGAACAAACAGAAGCAAAATTTAATATAAAACCAACTCATATTTTCACTATATTGAAATCACCACTGCTAACATTTGGTGTATACGCTTTTAGATTTTCCCCCCCATTTTGTAGACAGATGTATGCAACATAATTTTATACTACAATTTGTGTTTTATTTCTTTGCAACATAGAAAAATCATCTACGTTATAAATGTAATTCTACATGTAATGCAATAAACATATTCCATTATTTGATAGTAGCACAACTAAATAATCCCTTATGTTTTGGAGTTGAAAATATTTTCAACTATTTATAATTATAAATATTATTTATAGTAAATAATACTGGTGAATATCTTTTCACTAAGTTCTCAAGCACTGCCTTAGGTTACCTGTTTCTAAATGTAATTTCTTGCTCAAGAGGGTTTCACATTTTAAAGCTTTTCTGAATCCGTGTCCCCTGCATCGGCAGGCGGACTCTCAACCACTGCGCCACCAGGGAAGCCCGAGTTTTATTTTATTTTATTTTTTATACATCAGGTTCTTATTAGTCATCCATTTTATACACATCAGTGTATACATGTCAATCAATCCCAATCGTCCAATTCATCCGACCACCATCCCCCCCCCGCCACTTTCCCCGCTTGATGTCCATACGTTTGTTCTCTACATCTGTGTCTCTATTTCTGCCTTGCAAACCAGTTCATCTGTACCATTTTTCTAGGTTCCACATATATGCGTTAATATACGATATTTGTTTTTCTCTTTCTGACTTACTTCACTCTGTATGACAGTCTCTAGATCCATCCACGTCTCAACAAATGACCCAATTTCATTCCTTTTTATGGCTGAGTAATATTCCATTGTATATATGTACCACATCTTCTTTATCCATTCGTCTGTCGATGGGCATTTTGGTTGCTTCCATAACCTGGTATTTTTTCTTTCTTACTGGTATTTTTTACTTGTGGCAACTTTGTTCATATTTATTTTGAAGTAATTATATATTTAGGATATGAATACCTTTCTTGCCATACATGAAAATACTTTTCCAAATTTTCATTTATGTTGAGTCTTATTAGTGTTTTTAAATACCACTTTTTAAAGCTCTTAAACACCAAGCTAACTCGAAAAGTTGTTAAAATTGTTCATAGAAATATTAGGCTGGATAATAACCAAAGTCTAACTTGACTTTTTTCTCCAGTTTTCTGGGAAAACTCCAGCTCCACCCTGAGAGATTTATAGCTGGGCCTTTACTTTGCAATTGCAAAAAATAATAGCATAACAACAGTCATAAATAATGTTTGACCCTGTCACTCAAGGTCTGTTATCAATAAGACAAGAAGATTTCTCCAAACTGTTTTTTGTTTTGTATTTCTTCAACGAATACTCACAGTTTTGATGAATCTAGCCAACAGGTGGGTATCATAATAGTACTTTTTTTTTCCACTTCAGTGAATCCTTTGTTCCATATTTTGTTTTAGCAACCAAAGGATCTTGCCACATAGAACCACAATCAAAGCACAAAGGTAAGAGGAGAGTCTGGACAAAGTCCTGTTGAGGTGGTAGGGGGAGCTGAAATGCACTTAATAAACTGCAGTTTCTTGTCCCAATCTTCTGTGAACCCCCGATTACCCAAGGAGCAAGATACTCCACTCATTTTAGTTGGGTTTGGCACGCAAGCAGTTTTCAATCTAGCCCCCCGTGTAAAACCGAGAAGAATTCTGACAAGACATTGGTCTGCAGACATCTGACTAATGGCAATGGTTTAGAATCATGTCTACTTTCTGTCAAAGACGGAAGCTCTTGAATAGAGGTGTAAACGAGGGCCAATGTAAACATGAAAACTTCTAAAGACTTGGAATTCTCGATGAACTTAGTGAGCAGTGTCACGTGGCCCAGAGAGCGTGAAGCTCGCTGTGTGGTCCAACCTCTCTGAGGTGCCCCCGTGTTTCTGTAACACAGAGCAGTTTTCTCTCCTAGGACAGTATGTTGCACACACAACGCTTGGGATCTCTGTTGTTCTTTAGCAAGGTGTTCACAAAAATATACGCCAGTCACCTCCTCTTGACAACTATCAGCAAAAAGGAAAATGAGGCCAAATGGACACATGTTCTGAGAGTTCCAATGGTATTGGCTTATGTTTGTTATTTTTTTGGGGGGGAAAGGGGTCCTTTTGGACCTTTAGGGCATCCATTGAAAGCTATGTGTCTCACTGTTAAAATGCACACATGCACAAAGAGGAAATACTTTGCACATAAATTGTGGAGGTACAGACTTCCATCTGAAGTCCACCTATAGGTTCCCAAAGGGATTAGAACTTTCTATTCTACACAGTGTGATTTCTTATACTTACCTGAGGGCCTGAGAAGCAGCAGGAAAGAGCTACATTGAGCAGAAGACCACCAGCTTGATTCCAAATGTTAGACTGACATGAATGACATCACTCGTAACTTTGCCAGTAGAATTCCTTCCTCTTTCAAAAAAACTTTTGAAGAGCAGAATGGACAGCTGGTCCATGTTGTTCCAGGGGGGTTGACCAAGCACTGTGGATGCACCAGTGTGCAATAAACAGTCTCCTCATTTCCATCACCCAGAGAAAAGCCAGCCTTCCTTCAGATGCAGGTGGTGAGTGCTCGTTCACAGACAGCATGCTGTTCTTTGAGAAGCGCTGACCTGACAGTGAGAAATCAAACGCGTCCTCTTCTCCTGAACCACACACGGCTTTCTCTCTCCCTTTCTCTCTCTGCCACTGCCCACTTTCACTCTTGCTGTTGTCACTCAACTCTAATACATACATGGATGACAGCCAACATAATAAAAGGTGGCTTAAAATTCATATTGTATTTGCTGACCACATACCCAATGAGAATTTTAAAAATCATATTAATCAGGGTGTAAGATGAGGTAGTTTCCCTGATAATCTGGGTTTTCTATTGGGAATAGATACACACACACACACACACACACACACACACACACACACACATTTGCTGGCAATCTTTGGCATTCCTCGACTTACAGAAGCATCTCTACCTTTGTCTTTATAAGGAGTTCTCCCTGTGCGCTTGTCCCTTGTGTCCAAATTTCTCTTTTTTATAAGGATACTACTTATATTGGATTAGGGCCCACCCTAATGACCTCATCTTCATTTAACTAATTATATTTGCAATTACCCTATTTTCAAATAAGGTCATATTCTGAGTACTGAGAGAGTGTTGGTCACCCCTCAGTAAAATTTCCAGTAGTGAGATTTCTGCCTGTGTTTCAGCCAGATTCTGGTCATGATAGCTGTATAAGAGACCATCTAGAAAAAAAGGCTTCAGCCGTCTTTGTTAAATGAACCCAGCTCCACAGCGGTGGAGCCTCTGTAGTTTGCAGGTTGAAGGGTACTTCTTTGTGCACGGGATAGCAAGTCACTTGAATTCTAAGAATTTAGGACGTGAAATCCACTGTGTCTGTAAAAAACATCATACCACTCAATAGGTCCACTTCATTCTTGTTATCGTTGCTACTCCTACCAATATTGCCTGTGTCCTGTTAACAAATCCTGTGGTCTCTGGGAACAATCAGGACATCAACCTCTAATAAATATCACACTGTCATCTTCAGGATCTGAAACAGGATGAAGACACAGATGCTGAAGGAGCAGGCTGGTGGGCCAGTGTGTTTGTCAATTCTAAGTTATTTAAGCCTAAAATATCCTAGCTCCCTTCATAACCTATTCTAGGTCTACCTTTGTGAAGGTTTTAAGCCTTTTTGAATCTACTTATATATTCACTCATCATTAGCGCTTCAACAGAAGGACCCTGTAAGTTCATCATCCGCTACATGAAACGCAGCTTCTATTTACTGCCCTGAAAGCAACTTTACCAAGTTCAAAGTGGTGGCTTTTTCACATGTCAGAAAATGAAATATGTTATAAACCGTCATTTATCTAGGCAGATTCGGGCTGATGTGTAGAGACAGTTGGTAGTCCTAAGACTATAAAATCAAAGGTAGGGGAATCTTCCGACTGCTCCCTTATCTTTAGATAAAGCAAAGGACTCTTGATCTATAGCAATTAATATCTCCTGATAAAACATTCCTAAATTAAACAAATCACTCACCTTTATCAGAAAATGAAGATGACTGGGGTATCCTTTAACAAATTGCTTCCCTCTCTCTCTCTCTCTCTCTCTCTCTCACACACACACACACACACACACACACTCACACACACAGGGCTTCCTAGTTTCCTGGACGAAGATTTATTTTTCTTACCTTGTGGAACACTTTGTGCCTTTGTCTCATCACAGCACCAAGTGTACTTATGGCGAAAAGCTGAGAGGGGAGGCTGGTTTCTCAAAGACTCGTATTTCTTCACAGAGTTGCATTTTAAAAAGAGAGAGAGAAAGAAAAAAGAAGAAACATTTTCAAGTGAGGAGAGAAATGACTTTGAAGTAGCCTTGGTATTCAAAACGAGAAGGGGGTGTGTGTCTCCAGTTCAGCGTCCTCCCTTCCAGTCCTTCATGCCCAGGTTTCCATCTTGGCAGAACCAAGATGACTAGACGATTTAAAAGACTGAGCGCTGGGATGGTCTTTAGGAGCCTTTTAGCATTTTCTTCGGTAATTGCTTCATTGTATATGACACAGAAGCAAGAAGCCTTTTGAGGAGAAATAATTTGTTCTTGTACCTTCCTCCTACCCCTAAATTCTTATTATTGGAATCTTTTTTTTTTTTTTTTTGCGGTACACGGGCCTCTCACTGCTGTGGCCTCTCCCGTTGCGGAGCACAGGCTCCGGACACGCAGGCTCAGCGGCCCTGGCTCACAGGTCCAGCCTCTCTGCGGCATGTGGGATCTTCCCGGACCGGGGCCCGAACCCGTGTCCCCTGCATCGGCAGGCAGACTCCCAAGCACTGCGCCACCAGGGAAGCCCTGGAATCTTGTTAAGAGATAACCAGGATTATTCAGTTCACATGAGAAGACTTTTCCTCTCTGGACATCAACTCTTTGAGGCGTCTTGCTCTTTTTTCAAACAAAGACTGTGAGAAAGAAAGAGCAGGCATTCTGGGCCTTTTACTAACATAAGTAAAATTAAGCAAAGACTGTTTGAAATCTAAGTACATATTACTAAAAGTAGAGCCTATGCTTAACAAGTGGTGGAGCAGCATTATAAAGAGAAAACTTGGAGAAAAGCTTTATTCATTTATTGCCCACTGAAAAATACTACCACATTAAGTGGTTTCTTCTTTTAAAGTTTTTTTCTATTAAAATATAGTTGATTTATAATATTCGTTTCCGGTGTACAGCATAGTGATTTGACATTTTTATAGATTATACTCCATTTAAAATTGTTATTAAATTTTGGGTCTACTCCCTATATTGTACAATATATCACTGTAGCTTACTTATTTTATACATAGTAGTTTGTGCCTCTTAATCCCCCTCCCCTATCTTGCCCCTCCTCCCTTTCATCTCCCCCCTGGTAACCACTAGTTTGTTTTCTATATCTGTGAATCTGTTTCTGTTTTTTCATATTCATTTTATTTTTTAGATTCCATATAAAAGTGATAACACACAGTATTTGCCTTTCTCTATCTGACTTATTTCACTAAGCAGGTCCATCCATGTTTTTCCAAATGCCAAAACTCTATTCTTTTTTATGGCTGAGTAATATTCCATTGTGTATATGTACCACATCTTCTTTATCCATTCATCTGTTGATGGACATTTAGGTTGCTTCCATGTCTTGGCTATTGTAAATAGTGCTGCTATGAACACTGGGGTACATGTATCTTTTCAAGTTAGTGTTTTCAGTTTCTTCACATATAGACCTAGGAGCGGAATTGTTGGATCATATGGCAACTCCATGTTTAGCTTTCCTTTTTTTAAAAAAAAAAAAATTATTTATTTATTTATTTGGTTGTGCCAGGTCTTAGTTGCTGCATGTGGGCTCCTTAGCTGTGGCATGCGAACTCTTAGTTGCAGCATGCATGTGGGATCTAGTTCCCTGACCAGGGATTGAATCCGGGCCCCCTGCATTGGGAGTGCAGAGTCTTAGCCACTGCGCCAGCAGGGAAGTCCTATGTTTAGTTTTCTAAGGAACCTCCGTACTGTTCTTTGTAGTGGCTGCACCAATTTACTTGAGCACCAATAGTGCATGAGATGGTCATTATCTCCACATCCTTGCTAACATTTGTTTTTTGTAGAATTTTTGATGATAGCCATTCTAACAGGTGTGAGGTGATACCTCACTGTGGTTTTTATTAGCATTTCTCTTATGATTCATGATGTTGAGCATCTTTCCATGTGCCTGTTGGCCATCTGTATGTCTTCTTTGGAAGACCTCAGGGCTGAGGTGCCCAATATATGGCTCAAACCCCTTGCTCCCAGGGAGGATCCCTAAGCCTGTGATATCCCCTCCTTTTCTGTGTCCGTGCTAGGGGTGTGGGTCCTGACCTCATCACCTCTCCTCCCTTCCTACCCAACTCTGTGTGGATCTTTCTCTATAGCTCTGGTTATAGAAGAGCCTTTCTGCCAGCCTCCATGCTGTTCTCAGTGAGAGTTACACGGAGCTGTATTTTTGATGGGTTTGTGGTGGGAGATGAGTTCAATGCCCTCCTACTCCACCATCTTGATCTCTGGCCACATTAAATAGTTTCTTTCTTTCAAATTCAAGTTATACTTCGCCTTTCCCAATGGTAAGGTATATCTGAAAAGCTGAGCATTCATCAGTCGATGTAACCTAAATCATAAGTTATCAGTAACTTACTCTGTGATTTCAGACATCGTTTATCACCGTTTTGAAATCCTAATGATTTTAGCCTCAAGTCTGTCCTATCCCATCTCTTAGTCAAATAGCTGATGATCTATACATAAAAATCTAAATGCACTAGGCTGACCCTCTATTTATAGGACTATTTTTGTCTCAGACTCATTTTTCAGAATTGACAATCAAAACCTCTGCTCCATCAAATTTAATGGCTACATAATGAGTTTTCTTACAAGAACATATACCTTTCTAATGAAATAGAAATGAAAGTTGCTTTGAAGGACTATAAGTCTATGATTCACATGGACCCTGGTACAAAGTTGTTGCTTGATAAGTAGCACCACCTCCTTTCCAATGGCTCTGCTTCATGTATTTTTACACTTTGTTTTCCCCCTTTTCTAGACCAGGTGCTCCTGCCTTGTGTTATGCACAGCTGCAACTGAAGAGATATTGTTGATCAAAAATAGCTGCTATCTCAAAAAATCCTAACATTGGCTCACCTTCCTCATATCAGTCATTGCACATATTCATCTCATGAAGCATTCCTGTTAAAGGAAGCCCTGAATGGGACTTTCCTGGTGGTCCAGTGGTAAAGAATCCGCCTTCCAAAGCAGGTGACGTGGGTTCCATCCCTGGTCGGGGAACTAAGATCCCACATGCCTCGGGGCAACTAAGCCCACACACCTCAACTAGAGAGCCTGCATGCCACAACTACAGAGCCTACAGGCTCTGGAGCCCACGTGCCACAACTAGAGAGAGAAAACCCACATGCTACAGTTAGAGAGAAACTCCCGTGCCACAATGAAGACCGCACTTGCCACAACTAAGACCTGACGCAGCCAAAAATTAAAATAAAATAAATAAATAGTAAAAAAAAAATGA
Organism: Grampus griseus; assembly: GCF_964374135.1. Classification (NCBI taxonomy): domain Eukaryota; kingdom Metazoa; phylum Chordata; class Mammalia; order Artiodactyla; family Delphinidae; genus Grampus; species Grampus griseus. The sequence continues at coordinate 557,834 of NC_138998.1, forward strand.
AAAAAAAATGAAGCCCTGAACAAATTATATCCCTGTGGTCTTCTTTTTCTTGAAAGGTCAGTGTCTGGAAGGAAGGGTTTACACCTGCTGTGCAAAGCAGGAACACAGGAAATTAACACTAATGATTCTGGCTGCACAGATTTCCGTCCACTGCTCACAGCTTAAGCTGGAGGCCACTGCACACCAGGCTCACTTTTCCTCAGCGCCCCCGTCGACCCTCAGTCCTGATATCTCTCAGGACTTTACTTGAACTGAATTGAGAAAAATTTGAATACATGTGGCATATACTGCAATGTTTATTTAATGGGAAGTTTGAGGAATGAGCCACGTATTGGGGGAAAGTAGTTTAAAAGTGATCATTAGCGGGGCTTCCCTGGTGGCGCAGTGGTTGGGAGTCTGCCTGCTAATGCAGGGGACACGGGTTCAAGCCCTGGTCTGGGAGGATCCCCCATGCCGCGGAGCAACTAGGTCCGTGAGCCACAACTACTGAGCCTGCGCGTCTGGAGCCTGTGCTCCGCAACAGGAGAGGCTGCGATAGTGAGAGGCCCGCGTACCACGATGAAGAGTGTTCCCCGCTTGCCACAACTAGAGAAAGCCCTCGCACAGAAACGAAGACCCAACAGAGCAAAAATAAATAAATCAATGAATAAACTCCTACCCCCAACATCTACAAAAAAAAAAAAAGTGATCATTAGGGATATAAGAAACAATATATGGGGAAAAAATACACACAGTGGAAAATAGCCAAGAGAAAAAATATTGCCAAACTGTTTTTTTCTTACAGTACATTCGTTTTCTCTGGATTTCAAAGTGGGACTCTTCTGGATGACTCCAGCCATCTGTGTAGTATAAATAGACTCACAAGAAAATATGAATTTGGGCTATGAACGGTTGGAGGCGGAAAAGCCCCTAGTTTTCAAATCTGGCTAGGACTGGTGGCAGCGCAGGGAACATCTGGACAGCAGGCACAAACTGGCAGTCACCGCGCCATAGAAAATGGGAAGACATCACAAAAGAAGAAAAATATAAAATCAAAGCAGGAGAGGAAGTCTCTATGTGACCCACACCATCCTCTTGTCCCTAAGCCATTTCAGGTGGATGACTGTTAGCCCCGGCCTTGGAGAAATTCCCTGAGAGTAAAAGAGAAGGGTTTTGGGGGGTGGAAAATAAAGCATATAATTTTTTTAAAAATCAGGAAGTTATGTAAGAAAGAACAAAAAAGTGGTAGAAGAGCAGGCATCGGTCTTACCATGATCCAGTCCACAAGCATAAAAATGTCTGTCCTAAAGCAACAGTTCACAAAATGTGGTTCCTGAATCAGTGGCCTCAGCATCACCTGGGGATTTGTTAGGAATGTAAATTCCCAGTTTCCACTCCAGACCTACTGAATCAGAAGCTCTGGAGCTGGGACCCAGCAACCCATGTGTTAAAACACACACCAGGTGATTCTGATGTATGGTAAAGTATGAGAACCACGGCTCCAAGCATTCAGGAAATGACCACTGAAACAGGAAATTGTCATTTGAGACATGTCTTTGCCTGCCAAGACTTTGTACGCTATGGACCTGACTCACTTTGGATTCATAACAGGGATGGAAAGCTCAGGGATCTCAAATGCCTACATGAGATGGGAAGCTGTGTGCAGCTGTGCAGGTTGCTCTCAGAGGCCCTACAAGACAGGTAGCATGATTGAGGGCAGGGGGCCCAGCAAGGACTTTGATGACGTGGGCAGACCATCGGCCCAACTACAGGACCCCAGCAGTATTCAGCTCTGGCTTCTTTTTGCCATGAGGAAATGCAAGCCTAGGAATGCTAGATTTTCCTTTTTTTTTTTTAAGAAACTGGAAATAAGAATTTTTATGTATAATGAACATATTTTAAAATCTTAACAACTAGTTCAGGTGAAAAAAGAGAAATATTGTTTAAGCTAAAGAAAAATGATGAGTGGTCCAGATTTAACCTCTGTGTTGGACAATGGTTACCGGCTAGAATGAGGTGGGAAAAGGAGAACAGAAGCTGCAAAGTTTGAGTTCTCCCTTCTCTTGTGTGTTTCCAAGATTACATTTAAACACACAGCAATCTGCATTGATACTGAGACTTTAAACACTCTCAGGTACCACTTCCCCACAGTTTCCAAAATTCTGTCGTTAGAGATGATCTCAATTAGTTTAACTATTCATACTTCAAATATTTTCTTCCTCCTGAAAAATCCTAGAATGGTGGTCATGGGAACATGGCCTTCAGAGTCACATGACTTGGTTCAAATCCTAACTTTGTCATTTCCTAACTATAATTTTAAAGATGTTGTGAAGTCTCTCTAAGCTTCCATTTCTTTAGGTGTAGCTTAAGGATAAGGAATGTTACCTTTTCCTTGATGTTTAGTGATAATTTGGGGATCATTGTTCAAACTCAATAAATGCTATTTATTTTTCTTGTTTCAGTCATAAGCACCTTCCTGTGGCTGAGTTTACTAAACTGCTTTCTGCCAGGAATTTGAGAGAAAGAAAATTTAAGGGTGAAAGAAATAGAGTTACCTGGAGAACAGAACAACAGGTAGAGTGAAATAATTACACCTCCAGATGTCCTAGAAATTGACCAGATGGGCTGCAAGTGCAGTGGAATTTCTTGTCTCTGTGTCATTCTTGTGAGATGGTCTTGCCCCCGCCCCGCCACTCCGAGCTCTCAGGTGTACAGAGCTGATAGATGTTATAGGTTCCTTGTTTGCAGATCAGACCACCATCAACAAAGTTCTGATGAAGGGCTTATGAACTCTCCAGACTCCTTAAAAACAAATGACCAAAATATCTCAGACATATGTTTACATTAGCCTTAGAAATATCTCGAAAATACATCTGTGGGCTTCCCTGGTGGTGCAGTGGTTGAGAGTCCGCCTGCAGATGCAGGGGACACGGGTTTGTGCCCCGGTCCGGGAAGATCCCACATGCCGCGGAGCGGCTGGGCCCGTGAGCCATGGCCGCTGAGCCTGCGCGTCCGGAGCCTGTGCTCCGCAACGGGAGAGGCCACAACAGTGAGAGGCCCGCGTAGCGCAAAAAAAAAAAAAAAAGAAAGAAAATACATCTGTGCCTCTATTCATAGGCATGCTATCTCCTCTGCCACACTGCTATTATTAATTGATAAGAGCAAAATTCAGTGATACATTTTCAATTATGTTTCACAATTTTCTTCTCATGGATTAATAATGAAGAACAAAACGTTATCTGAAATGTATTATACAGTGTGCTTCTGTCCAAAACTTTATTTTGAAAAGTACAGGTTAGAACCCTGTGGCTATTGCAAATGAAACAAAAATGGAAAACTTAAAATATCTAAATTTCCTTAAGGCATTCTACATTTTTGTTTTTGTTGTTGATATAAATCCAAAGAAGTTGATCACGTAGAACACCTTTTTTTTTCTCTAAACTTTTGGTAAATTTTTATTTTAACAACTCTCCTATCACATTGGAAGTTTGTAACCAACACTGAAGTTTGTAACCAATGTCAAACTCACAGATGAAAAATCTATGTAACTAAGGTAAGAATAATAAACTCTAGTTGACATGAGGTAAATGACAAATTCACAGGTGTAACACAGTCAATATCTTCTGGGATCTGAGTTAGGAGACAGTGACCATTCAGAAGTGTCATGCCAGGTTTCTGTTGATTTTCTCATAGAGGTCTGAAGTTTTGCTAACCCTACTCTGAGTGGACTCAGTCCAGTAAAAGTGTGGCTTTGCTCTGTCAGGGACTGCTTTAGAGAGATAGGTTGACAGGTGTGTAAAAGGGGAAGGGAAACGTCTAACAGAAGTGAAAGGGGCGTTCAGGGACTGAGAGAGAGAGAGAGAGAGAACGCTTCTAATCAGGTGCCTCTTCTGTCTCAACCCTCTGCACGGGGTCCAGTAAACAAACACGTACATATGAGTTCTTGACCAAAAGGAAGTTTTGCCTTCAAGCTGTTTAATCCTGCCCCGCTTGCTTAGGAATGATTACAGAGAATATCAATAAAATTTTCAACTGACAGAGAATCTGAAAAAAAAAAAAAAAAGTCAAAGAAAACCTAAACAGGGCCTCCAAGATTTAGCAACGGATGAATATTTATTTACCTTCTTACGGAGAAGAAGCAGGTTTCCAAATGAAGAGAGAATTGGCCTCAAACAATGAGGGACACAGAATGTCTCAAATTAGCCTGTAAACATGTGTTGAGTAACTGCACAGCACAGGGCTGCATTGCTGAAGACAAGGATCTAACTCTGTCCCTGCCCCTGAAGGACTGGCAATCTAACGAAGATATAAGTATAGACATATATACAATGGATATTCCATATTGATTATTACTGTTATTTTTATTTTTGTTACATGCTAAGGCAGACCGGAGTCCCGGAGGGTAGCGTAGCCTAGTATAGTTTCCTGTAGGTAAGTCTACAATGGTGCTGGGTGTCTGGGTGGGTGGGTGTAAGCACAGGTTGGGAAGGGTGTTGTATATATTAAACACATCCACAGCCTTTCACTCTACTTTCAGTAACCAATTACATGTCACAAGCATCTTTAGCCCAGACTACCGAAACACCCACTAACGCTCTCCCCATACCCACTCTCGCCCCATTGAATCGGGTCTTCACTTGGCACGATGGGTCAGCTCATCAAAGCACACATTTTACTACGTAGAGGGCCCACGTCAAGTATTTCAAAGATGTTGGCATTGCACTGAGGATGGCATCATAATACTTCTCCATGGCTCAGAAGACCTTGCACAATCCCACCTCCGCCTCTCTCCCACACTCTCGAATACTGCTTTTCTCCCTGGGTTCTTTTGCCCCTTTTCTGGGGCATCAGGCACATGAACTTGGCTTCCACAGCCCTGCTGAAGGTGACTCTGCAGCATAACAGCATTCCCAGGTGATTCCCGTGCACAGTCAAGTTGTAGCTGATTGAAACCGGTGATCACATTCAGAACTGCCTCTCAGGTCTGTCCTTTCAATTGCTGTACTGTTTTGTCTCTACCAGTGGTTGCAGTGCGTAGGGTAGCAAGGGATTGTCTAAATACATATAATCTATAGATCAGAGCAGATTTAGGGTTATTCCTCTGATAGTCACAATGTCTCACACTGGCATCTAACCTGAGTCTTGCGGGGGGAAGGGGTGCAGTTACAACCAGCATGCTGGGAACTGTAAAGAGAGGTATAGCCTCACCCTCCAGGCGAGCCACCATGGGACAAGTGTCAACAATGCTGCTCTAGAGTGTATGTAAACCTGACCTCAGGTTCCCCCCAAATTAAATGGTATTCATTCTAACTGGTTTATCAATATGTATCGCTTCTGTCATATGTGCCAATAAAACTGACCTGAGTTTGAAGAAAGCCAGTAGGATTCCGAGGTCCTGCCTGTAGTAGTTCCTTCCCGCCGACAGCATGAAGCACTGGAAACCAACAACAGTAACTACACCCACAGCAAAACTTTCTGGCCTTATTTAAACAATAATAATTTGCAGAAGCCAATTACATCTGAACCCCTAGTACATAACACCTAAGTATTCTCTGAGGTCCACATCAGAGCTGATTTCCAGGCTCACTGTCACTACTAAGGAGTCGCATGAAATACTGAAAACCTACCGTGTCAGAACACCTATTTTGAAAAGCTTCCAAGAGCTTTTTTCTTGCTTAACGCATACTTCATGGTAGTGGTTCCAACGCCCTTTGCCACAGCTGAGTGGAGCCAGAGCCAGGCTGCTGCCTAGGAGAGAAGCAATGGCTTATGGGTTGGCTGGTGGCCTTGGCATGAGCGTTCCGCCCCATAAGAACGGCCACATTTCATAGGGACAAAAGCAACTGTGGTTTTAGTTCCAATTGTGGACCCAATAACAAGGCCTCTTAGTATTCACTCTAGGGCACTCCCTTCCCTTTGAATCTGGTCTGGGCCTGTTGACTTACCTTAATCAAAAGAATGCAGGGGGCTTCCCTGGTGGCGCAGTGGTTGGGAGTCCGCCTGCCGATGCAGGGGACGCGGGTTCGTGCCCCGGTCCGGGAAGATCCCACATGCCGCGGAGCGGCTGGGCCCGTGGGCCATGGCCGCTGGGCCTGCGCGTCCGGAGCCTGTGCTCTGCAGCGGGAGAGGCCACAGCAGTGAGAGGCCCGCGTACCGCAAAAAAAAAAAAAAAAAGAATGCAGGGACTTCCCTGGTGGTTCAGTGGTTAAGACTCCATGCTTCCACTGTAGGCGGAGTGGGTTTGATCTCTGCTCAGGGTACTAAAGATCCCACAGGCCCTGTGGTGCGGATTAAAGAAAAAAAAATAAAAGAATGCAGCAGAATTGAAGCTCTGGACTTGTGGGTTTAGGAATTAAGAATGCCTGCCAAGTGTCCATCAACAGATGAATGGATAAAGAAGATGTGGCACATATATACAATGGAATATTACTCAGCCGTAAAAAGGAACGAAACTGAGTTATTTGTAGTGAGGTGGATGGACCTGGAGTCTGTCATACAGAGTGAAGTAAGTCAGAAAGAGAAAAACAAATACCGTATGCTAACACATATATATGGAATCTAAGAAAAAAAAAGTTCATGAAGAACCTAGGGGTAAGACAGGAATAAAGACACAGACCTACTAGAGAATGGACTTGAGGACACGGGGAGGGGGAAGGGTAAGCTGGGACGAAGTGAGAGAGTGGCATGGACATATATACACTACCAAATTCAAAATAGATAGCTAGTGGGAAGCAGCCGCATAGCACAGGGAGATCAGCTCGGTGCTATGTGGCCACCTAGAGGGGTGGGATAGGGAGGGTGGGAGGGAGACGCAAGAGGGAGGAGATATGGGGATATATGTATATGTATAACTGATTCACTTGGTTATAAAGCAGAAACTGACACACCATTGTAAAGCAATTATACTGCGATAAAGATGTTAAAAAAAAAAAAAAAAGAATGTCTGCCAGTGAGAGCTACAAAATTCTCAGCACATAACAGCTCCATCCAAACCCCTTGCACTAGGAGACTTGACCAAACACTAGCAAGGCTTCGAGCAGCATAAGCCGTGTCCCTGCAATGATCCCAGCCCCCGCTTAAAATACCTGCTTAAGAAAGCTCAACACCACCAGAAGTTACTGTTTGTTCCAGCCTAAGCCTGTTGCTAGAGAAGCTGCTGAATGTCCTCTAGCGCAGTTACTTTAGCGAGCTCGCGCTTATAAAATCCTTTTCAGGTGTAAATCTGCTACCCAGACCATTTCTCCAAGGACTTAAGAGCCTTCTCTTTGCAATGCAAACATTCAGGGACATAACTGTTGCTCTAGCGCCTAGTTCCTGCGGAAAGTGGATGCCTTGCATCAGCTTGCACCACTGCCTCCTGTCCGTAAAGGTATGAGAAGCTCGTTTCTCTTCTGGGTAAGCGCCAATTAGCAAACCCAGAGGCTTAGTCACTTAGACTTGTCACCCCTCCGTGCCTTCCCCCTAGCATCCCAGCCTTTAAAATCTCCTTTTCTTTCAGTGAAGTTCAGTTCAGCTCATGCTGGACTCCTCCCTCCTGCAGTAGGTATTCCTGAATTAATCTATTCTTACCACTGTAACTAATGCCTGGCTTTGGCATCTCTGGGAGCAGCATCTGCATTTGCTCTCTTTGTAGCACTGAGCTACGCCAGAAGAAGTCCAGATGCTCTGCAGGGAGGGATCCTGAGAGAGGCCGCCTGGGGAGAAAGGAGGAAGCCAACCAACAGGGCAGGTAGATTCCTGTATACAGGACTCTGCCAGTCTGTGCCAGCTGCCCCTGCATGGAGCTGTCCTGGGTGAGGCACCACTTGTGGGTGAAAAAGCCGCGCATCTCACGGGGACACAAGAGCCATCGTTACCAAGTTCAAGCTCACTCTGCTCGCCACACGACAGGCCGGTAAATCGGGAGACGAGGTCCTGAGGCTAGGAATAGCCACTGTATTCGGAAAGCCGGCAGACCAAGAAGATGGTGGATTGGTGTCCCCCAAAACCATCTTATTGGGATCTAAATGCCAGTTTCTTTTATAGAACAGAGAAGGGGAGGAGGTGAGGATGTAAAGTAAAAAGGCCGCGAGTTTTGCAAAATATGTCCTGGCTTGGCCAGCATCGGAGAGGGGATGTGTTAATTTCTTCTCTTCCTGCAACCATTCACAGATGGGCAGGGTCAGATTGTCTCCCTGTGTGCTGAACAAAGCCACATTAGTTTAACATTCAGGCAGAGGGGCAGGGTTCCCTGAGGCAGGCCATTATGTATGATTATAATAACAAAAGCAACAAAAAGCAAAGGTTAAAGTTAGAGAAACAGATTCAATGTGGAGTCAGATTTTGCTCTTTCCTGTTCCACCATCTCTGCTGACCCTGTGTGATGTCGTGACCCACAGAATCGGGAGCAGATGACATAGTTGTGGTTTTACAGATTGGACGATACACAGTCATAGAGAACCACACAGTCACCCATAGACTCCTTTGCTGTGGGGAGAAGAAAAGGCAGTCAGCAAAATCTACGTGTCAGCAGAAGCCATGTATTAGCTGAAATAACACGGACAGAGGAGAGAAGAGATGAAAACACCTTAGCGGGAAGGACCCTAGTGCTCGGCGGCACCCCTGTTCTCCCCCAGGGCTGACCAGGGGCTGAAGCAAGTCGTGGGGTTCCCCAGCTCTGTGGCTCCAGCATTCTGTACCAGCACAGCCAATCCACTCCCTCGGCCATCAACCACTGAAAGGGACTGAGCACCTGTCAACCTCAGAGACGCCTGGGGTCTGTACCGTTCAACCCCCAGGGAGATCAAGATTAAGGGGGAAGGCGAATTCTTCACATTCTCATTTCCACTCTCAAATCGTTCCGGAAACTGCCCTGACCTGGGAACTCCCAGCCCAAATTAATGACATTTCTTGTTTACCGCTAACTCTACATTGCTTGAAATTTTCTCTTATGTGGCCATGTCGTTATTTTCCTCTGTAACTATTATATTTTTATGTATGCATGTGTCGACCGAAAAAAAATTCACAACCTAACAGTTGAGAATTATGCTTTATTCAGCAGACTTACTGAGGATGTAAACCCCCAATACAGCCTCTCGGAGAGCTCTGAGGGCCTGTTCCAAAGAGGGTACGGGGAGAGCCAGGATATATAGGATTTTTAGCTGAGAAAGAAACAAAACAAAACAAAACATGTAGTCGGACATCAAAAGATTATTGTTAATCACAAAAACAGACATCTCCAGTTAATGATTTTAGTGCTTTTCTATGTATGGGAAGATGCAAGAGTCTGGGCTTACTGAAATCATTCCTTTGTTATGCACCTTAGTTCTCTAGGGCCAGTATCCTATTTTTCTCCATTTATTTCCTGTGAATCCCCTCACTTTTGCAGTGGCTGATGGCTTGATGGCCACAATACCCTTTGTTTACTGAAATGGCAGGTGACATTCTTTGCCCACACTTGTGAGGATTGAAACTCTGAGTCTCTAATCAGCCTGTAACTTCTTGAGTGGGGAGACCAAGGTTTGGATAATTTTCTACCATCTACAGGACAATAAAAACTTTTCTGAACCGATCGAGATATCCAACTGGAACCGCACAACTCAGATGGGACTTGAAAGCATGGGCTGAAACTGGAACCCAGCCAGAACCTAGACTGGGACTTGAAGCCAAGGGCCGGGACTTGAATTCAGCCAGAAACCAGGGTGTGTCATTTAGCTAATGTATTACAATAAGCGTATAATGAGGCACAAGGTCCGTTGGAAGTCAAATCTGCCGCCATCTTGGACCTAGCTGGTTCTACCCAGTTTATGTTGTATCCTCAACGGTTATGTCATTCTTTTAAATGTTGTGCCCAGCCCCTTTCCCTCCTGTTTCAAAACTTCCACACTTCCAGCTGGAGGGAAGGACCTGCAGTAAAGAGCAGAAGCCCAACTTAACAAATGTGTAATTGACCAGGTTGAAGAGTATCAAAACTTGGCATTCTGGCCTCAGAGAGTATGACATCATTTAAAGGGACTGAAGCAAATTATCACACAGTAACTTGTTTGCTTTTAAGTTTTCTCTCAGCCCTAACCAGGCTAGAAACTTAAGAAAAGGGAAAGGAAACTGAATTAATGAGAAGCAAAGAAACAATGTATTTAAGCCAAAGATTTGAAAGAGAAATGTACCCACAAGACCAGAATTCTTCCTTCAGGATGTGATGAATGAAGCCATCAAAGCAACCAGGGTTTCTTTTTTAAACTATTCATGAGCCTGGGCCCCACTGAGCATTATCATTAATGTTATTCATACATCTTTCATCTCTTACAATGAACTACAGTTTCTGAGTGAAATTGTCAACACGTGTTAATTCCTCAGGGGGAAAAGTATCTTAGAAACACAGCCTGAGGCAGGAGGCACTGTTCTCACACTGGCTCCCTCCATCACGGCCCATGCCCCTACCAAACACACACATTCCTCTTTTGCCTCCAAAGTAGATGATTCTACTAAAGAGTGAATTCCTAGCTTCCCCGTTTCCACCTGATGCATGACATGGCCTGGGACAGAATTTTGGTTGCTGTTACGTTAGGTGTTTTCATCAGCAAATCCTTGAAGAGAGAAGAGGAGTTATTTCCCAGTACAGATGTGTCTTATGCTTTGAGTAGTTCCCTTAGATAGTGGCAGCTGAGTGTTGAAATTGGGGTCGGGTGGGGTTTATGCTCTCTATGGAGGATGTTTCTCTTACTTGGGCAGTTTAATTGCCAGCCACTCAGAATGTATGCCAAGCCCTGTCAGTAATCAAATAACTTTTGCCCAAACCTGCTTCCCCTCTGAAGCAGCCACCTTGACCAGTTACAGCTCCCAGTGAGACCAACCTTTCCCTCCAGCACTCCCCAAGAACAGTCTTGAGCCATGAGCCAGGCACTTGTGGAGAATTTCCACACAGAGGAAATCCACCTGTCAATAGCGCCATGAAAACCTTAGATAAGCTTCATCGCTATAATGTGCAGATTTAATATCTAAAGCAGTTATTCCTATGTACCTCGGATTCCTATATTTGGCCAGCACCAGTCTGGGGAGACAACAGGCATCCCTTAGAGCCCAGCTTATCTGATAGAACAACATAACCTTTAGGTCTGATAATCATGCCAAATATTGAATACTTAAAAGCAAATGTTACTCTAATTAACTGCATTCACAGATGACAGCAGCTTCTCTTACTAAAGCTGGCTTGAAGACTTTCCCTCAAGACTCAAATCAGAAGCAGATCAAAAAATATATAACATGTGAGCATAAAACAGTTTGCACCAGATGCCAGAAAGCTACCCATGACCTTCAAAGGTTAGCAGGTATCGTAGTCTGATGTATTTGGCAGAGCAAGGTGAGAACATAGACAACCCACAGAGCCCGTGAGCCCCTGATGCTGCATGGGCAGTATCCCGGGATAGGATTGTTACCAAACTCAGGTCCGGCTGCTCAACACTTGAAACTCAATAACCAAGAGGCAAGTGTTGGCAGAAAGAAAAACATTGCTTTTAATCAGAAAGCCGGGGATCTGGGGAGAAGGCAGACTCAGTGTCCCCAAAAACCAACTCCAAAGATTCTGCTTGGCCGTGAAAAGGAAAAGGGAAGTAATCTCAGTTAATCCTCGAGATAAGGGGTCAGAGAGAGTCATTGCCATCCCCTACTGCCTGCAGGCTTGTTGACTTCCTGTGATCTTTCTTTAGATGTTATCTTGTTGGCACAGTTTGCTAACTAGATTACTGAAGGGGAGGTTAGGGAAGAGATCTGGTCATCTGTTTATTCCTTAATCTTCATTTCTACTTCTTTCATCTATGGAAAGAACCAGCAGGTTTGGCAAGGTGTGATCAAAAGATTTGAAAGCTGTGCCAAAGCCTGTGCTTTGGTCACAAGGATTAGACTTGTGCAAACAGCCTCAGGCCAAGATAAGGCAGCTCCTGGAGCAAAAAGAGTGATCAACATGGGGGATTTAACTGTGATACAATATCATCAATACCTTCTAAGTTTGTGTTCCAGCCATGTACTTTCATATATCTTATCCCATTTTCCCAGATACTGGTCTTCTGAAGGATCCAAGCAGGGGGAATTTTTCTATTGCCTTTGGTTCATCTGAAATGCTGGAATGCCTCTGGTTTTCTCAATCTCTACACTGAAGGAGGGTTTTCCAGATCAATAGCTCCCACTTCTGATTCCATGCCATTTGCTGTTACACACTTAGAAATTCTCCTCACCTGAATCTCTTAACATCTGGCATCATGCCCTTTACCTACCCATGTCCCTACTTGCCAACAATGTATAGATCATTCTCACGTTGTCAGTACACACATAAGAATCTTCCTCTTCATGGAAGTAACTGCACCTCATCCTTGTTCTTTACGTCCTCTACCACAATGACCGTCCCCTACTATCCCCGCGAGCAGCTCTTCCTAGGACCACATCCTCGTTACCACCCACCATGGTTCTTCCTGTGAGTTCTTAAATCTCACAGCCCTACAGTTTTGCCCACAACATCCCATCCTTCTTCCTCCATAATTACTGCATTTCTACCAGACTTAATTAGTAGTCACTGAATTCCACCATTTTCTCTTGGTCTCTCAGCGCCTTCTGCCCTCACACCCTTCCCTTCTCTACCTGAAGTTGATGATCCGTTATCACCTGAACTTATGCTTGGAATTTTCTTTTCAGGTCTGTTATTCTTCTCTTTCATCTGTTTCCCTAGTTCAGTGGGGGACCTACCATCTACCCAATAGCTCAAACCAGAAATCCGGAAGCCATTCTTGATCTTCAAGCAGTCCTTACATCTTGCAGAGCACAGCTTCAAACACATCTTGCATAGCATATCTTCAAACTATCTCTTGAGTCTATTCTATTTATGCTGCAGGGCTACTGCCCTTACAGGAATTTATTATTGCTACACATGACAAAGAAGCAGTCCTCCCTTGTTTCTCAGGGGTTCCCCTCAATCCATCCTCCATGTTATGCTAATGATGAACACATCATGCCTCTCTCCTTTCACCCTCCCTTCCGCAAACACCAACTATGCAGAATTCTACAAAATCTTTTTTCTTTTGTAATTGGTTCCAAAAGGAATTGGAAATGGCTTAAAGAGAAATATACAACAGGACTGCAAAAACAGACAGAGAAAGAGAAAAGAAGACATGGTAAGAAAAAGGTTAAATCACAGGTAAAAAAACATGTCATAAAAACATGTACAATCGTTTGCTGGGACCCCAAATCTGTATACGCACTTCCTGTAAGCCAGGGCAAAGAAAGAAATCTGATCGGTTACAAGCTTCATCAGATATGTAAGATAAAAAACAAATTAGTTGCTAGTTGTGAGACCTGAGAGAATCATCTGTCACGGTAACCTGGCAGAGTGCTCAGGCTTCCATGCCAAAAATCCTACTTACCCTTCAATGCTCAGACCCAAGCTTTCCTTGTTGTGGGGTCTTCCCTGATCCCACCTCCGCTGCCACCCACTAAAGTCAACCATTCACTCTTCTTCTCTGCCTCAGCATCTTGGACCTGCCCTGTTTACACTAATGACCATACTGAGTGCCTACCTCCACCCTACACAATGGTTTCATTAAGGGAACAGTCTCTGCCAAGCTCATTTTTTTTGGTTTTTTGGCTGCACCACATGGCATGCGTGTGGGATCTTAGTTCCCCCACCAGCCATGGAACCCGTGTCCCCTGCATTGGAAGCATGGAGTCTTAACCACTGGACCACCAGGAAAGTCCCCTTCCAAGCTCATCTTTGCATCCCCATCAATACTGGGACTCGTGGAAATGTGTCTCAAATGCTTTAGAGTTGCAATGAAAGGGTAAAAGATTTGTGCCTTTTAGTAATTCCTTTGTAATCCAGACAGAACTAAGGCCAAGACTGACGTTTGTGAACTAATTCTAATCATTTACAACTTTGGCATTTCCCAGCCGATCTCTTAGTTTCAACTAAATTCAGCTTTATTTCATACCAAGCGTGTACAGCAAAAAGAAGCTGACTTAGTGAGTTTGTGGGCAAAGGGGAGAAAACAGAAAAAAGGCCAGCCAGCCCTCCTCCCAATACACTGCCTCTGGTCCCAGTGTGGATGACCCTCAGCTCTCCAGATGCCACCTGGTAAATTGGGCTTGGTTTAGGGCAAACCTGATGACACTCCCTTCCTTCTCACGTCAAAGGGTGTCAGACAAGCAAGGCCGGGTCTCAGAATTACCTCCTAATGCAATGGCTGTAACACTGACTGATAACAGCTTTGTCTATGAGCTGAGCTCATACCTGCTACTGCTCTTGCACCACTTTTTTTTTTTTTTTTTTTGCGGTACGCGGGCCTCTCACTGTTGTGGCCTCTCCCGTTGCGGAGCACAGGCTCCGGACGCGCAGGCTCAGCGGCCATGGCTCACGGGCCCAGACGCTCCGCGGCATGTGGGATCCTCCCGGACCGAGGCACGAACCCGTGTCCCCTGCATCGGCAGGCGGACTCTCAACCACTGCGCCACCAGGGAAGCCCTCTTGCCCCACTTTTGTGCATCACAGCTGAACAAGATTTCTGTTGGTCCCTCCCCCTAAGACTGTAATAGCAGAAAAGGACCTAACTCTCATTGTCTTATTTCTGCCCAAGTTCTCAGCAAAAACGGAGGACCAGTAGAAGATACTATCTCACTGATGGCTCTGGTTCCCCTTCCTTCCTGGACACATTACACTTCCCCTCCCTTCTTTGCAGTAGGCAGGTCCATGTAACAAGTTCTAACTTGTGGGTTGATGGTCATCCAATTCTTCACCTACCCTTTCCCTGCTACAGGGGAGATGTAAGCATATGTTCCTATGGAGGTAACATCAAATCAAACCGTCCTGGAATGCTGAGTCACTGCATAGTAGGTGGATGCCCTGGGATTCACCAAGACATTCAGAAGATTTTTCAAGAGCAAGAAATAAACATTTGTCATAGTAAGCCATCGAGATTTTGTTGTGTTTGTTATTGCGGCATTGCCTGACCGATCCTGACTTATACAAAGAGTTTTAACTATCACCGTGGACTCAGCCACTTTAACTTACTTAGGGATAAAAACTTAATTAATCAGAATTTCTTTCTGGCTGCCTTCTCTTGAGAGAATGCACATATAATTTCATTCAACATATATTTTGAACCAAAGCCAGATTCACTAAACTCCAGTTTTTTTTTTGTTTGTTTATTACTATCTTCAAGGGAAGAAAAAACATGAAAATTTTGTCAAATTGAGGCTAAAACTATTTTCACCTCTTTGATTCCAATTTTCCCAATAAGAAATATCCTTCATATGCCATTACAAGTAATATATAATGATTCATAGATTGAGAGATCATAAGAAAGACACTGAAACCACGTGTTCAGTGTCTTTCTGGAAAGGGTGCATTTGCACATCTCATTCACTTGGAAAGATGTGTGATTCTGGGTAAAAGTAGCAATTTTTTTCCCCAGCGAAAACTCAGCATTTCTTAACACAAGAACCAACAGGAAAACAAACACTGAAAGCTGGCTGGAGGGCCTGAACAACAGTTTTTGACACAATGGGATGGTGTAGATGACAAGCCCTCACTTTCAGGCAGTCAAGAATGGTTTGGTCGCAGAGGCAGAGTTTAAGAGGATTGTTTTTGTCAGATGGAGCAGTCACGTGGTAACCTGCACCTCAGGTAAAGAAATGTTCTGCATAAAAGGGCTGCTAACCGTTTAACGCATTTAATAAACTCTCAGCATGTGGCAGAGTCTACGCAAAACACGAAAAGTATTGAAATGAGCCGGATGACAGGATTCATATATAATCGCCTCTGTCACTTCCTATGGCCTACTTCAAACAGAAGTGTACATGCTTTTTACATTGCCTGCCTGGCATGGGTATTTGCCAGTGAGATTGCACTCAGTATAACCTTAAAAAAGACAGAAGAAACCCCTCTCCTGATAATTAAAATAGCTCCGTATTGTTGAGCTCAGGTCTCAAGCACTTATGGTTTTGATTACTTAAGCCCCTCACTATAAGGTATGGCTCTCACAATCAGAGACACTTACACAGTTGTGTAATGATTATGTCATGGAGTTAGAATGGGGATGTTATACATGGTCAATTCAAATTTTGTCTGAAATAACAGTTTTGAGGGGCTGGAATCTCTCTACATTTTAGGCCCTCAGGCTTAAGATATTTCCCTGAGTTCAGGTAAGTGTATGTAAACTCAAGAATCTGGAGTCAAGATGCTTAACTGCCCATGATAATCGCTAAAATAGGAGCTGAGGTGTCGTTGCAGCTGTTTTGCACTGGGAACTCTGGTCTGAAGAGCCAGGGGAAAGGCCTCTGCACGTGGCCCCCTGTGAGACAGCAAAACTAGACTAAGCACCAAGGAAAAAAAAAATGAGACTGATGTTCATAGTGGGTAAATAACTTGCCCCAGATCATGCTGTTTTGAATGGTGGAGCTGGAGTTTGAACCCAGGTCAGACTGATTTTAAAACCTAGGTTTTTCTCCTGGGGAGTGAGAACAAGATGGCAGAGGAGAAGGACCTGCGCTCACCTCCTCTCACGAAAACACGTAAATCACAACTAATTGCTGAACAACCACCATCGACAAAAAAGACTGGAACCTACCAAAAAAGATATTCTATACCCAAAGACAAAGAAGAAGCCACAGTGAGGTGGGAGGAGGGGTGCAATCACGATCCAATCAACTCTCAGTATTTTAAAGATTTCATGTCTCTCTAGATATTGATCTATAAACTTAGGACAATCACAATCAAAATCCTAGCTGGCTTTTTTTTTTTTTTTGTAGTTCTTGAACATTTGATTACAAATTGATATATGGAAAAATAAACAAACAACCCCCCAAATAGCAAAGACAATCTTAAAGAAGGAAAACAAAGCTAAGGAACTCACAACTTTTTATCAAAGTTTATTTTAAATTGCATTAAATCTGTAGATTTTTTTGACATAACAATATTAATTCTTCCAAACCAGAAACACGGGATATCATTCCATATTTTTGTATCATCTTCCATTTTCTTCATCAATGTTTTATAGCTTTCAGAGTATAGATCTTTCACCTCCTTGGTTAAGTTTATTCCCAGGTATTTTATACTTTTTGTTGTGATTTTAAATGGAGTAGTTTTCTTGAATGATAGCTCATTATTAGTATATAGAAAAACAACAGATTTCTGTATATTAATCTTGTATCCTGCAACATTACTGAATTCATTTATTAGTTCTAATAGTTTTTTGCTGGAGACTTTAGGGTTTTCTAAATAAGTTATCATGTCATATGCAAACAATGAGTTTTACTTCTTCCCTTCCTTTTGTTTCTTTTTCTTGTCTGATTGCTGCAGCTAGGACTTCCAATACTATGTTAAATAGACATGGTGAGAGTGGGTATACTTGTCTTGCTCCTGATTTTAGAAGAAAAGCTTTCTGCTTTTCACCATTGAGTATGATGTTAGCTATGGGTTTGTGATAAATGGTCTTTATTATGTTGAGATGTATTCCCTCTATACCAACTTTGATGAGAATTTTTATCATGAATGGATGTTGATTTTGTCCAAAGATTTTTCTGCATCTATTGAGATGATATGTGATGTTTATCCTCTGTTTTGTTAATGTGGCATATCACATTGATTGATTCATGGATACTGATCCATCCTTACATCCCTGGAATAAATCCCACTTAATCATGGTGTATGATCCTTTTTATATATTGTTGAATTCAGTTTGCTAACATTTTGTTGAGGATTCTTTTTTTTTTTTTTTTTTGTAGTGTATTTTCAGGCATAGGAAACAAAAGCAAAAATTAACAAACAGGACTTAGTTACATTTAAAAACTTTTGCACAGCAAAGGAAACCATCAACAAAACAAAAAGGCGGGCTTCCCTGGTGGCGCAGTGGTTGAGAATCTGCCTGCTAATGCAGGGGACACGGGTTCGAGCCCTGGTCTGGGAGGATCCCACATGCCGCGGAGCAACTAAGCTCGTGAGCCACAACTACTGAGCCTGCGCGTCTGGAGCCTGTGCTCCGCAACAAGAGAGGCCGCGATGGTGAGAGGCCCGCGCACCACGATGAAGAGTGGCCCCCGCTTGCCACAACTAGAGAAAGCCCTCGCACAGAAACGAAGACCCAACACAGCAAAAATAAATAAATTAATTAAAACAAAAACAAAAACAAAAACAAAAAAGCAACCTACTGAATGGGAGAAAATATTTGCAAATGATATGACTGATAAGGGGTTAATATCCAGAATATATAACCAGCTCATACAACTCAATATCAAAAGAACAAAGAACCCAATTAAAAATGGGCAGAAGACCCGAACAGACATTTTTCCAAAGAAGACATACAGATGGGCAACAGGCACATGAAAAGATGCTTAATATCACTAATCATCAGAGAAAAACAAATCAAAACTACGAGATATCACCTTACACCTGTCAGAATGCCATCATCAAAAAGACCACAAATAACAAGTGTTGGTGAGGATGTAGAGAAAAGGGAACCCTTGTACACTGTTGGTGGGAATGCAGTCACTATGGAGAACAGTATGGAGTTTACTCAAATAACTAAAAACTGAACTACCATATGATCCAGCAATCCCACTCCTGGGTATATATCCAGAGAAAACAAAAACACTAATTCAAAAAGATACTTACACCCCAGTGTTTGTAGCAGCATTATTTACAATACAATAGCCAAGATATGGAAGCAACCTAATAGATGTCCATCAATAGATGAATGGATGAAGAAGATGTGGCATACATATATATATATATATACACTCACACAATGGAATACTACTCAGCCACAGAATGGAATTTTGCCATTTGCAACATGGATGAACCTGGAGGGTATTATGCTTAGTGAATTGTCATACAAAGAAGATAAATACTGTATGTTATCACTTATATGTGGAATCTGAAAAATAAAATGAATGAATATACCAAAAAGGAAACAGACTCACAGATACAGAGAACAAACTAATGGTTACCAGTGGGGAGTGGGAAGGGGGGAGGGGAAAGTTAGGGATGGGGGTTGAGAGGTATAAACTATTATGTATAAAATAAATAAGCTACAAGGATATGCTGTACAGCCTAAGGAATATAGCCAATATTTTATAATAACTTTAAACAGAGTATAATCTATAAAAATATTAAATCAGAATATTGTACACCTGAAGCTAATATAACATTGTAAATCAACTAATATTCAATAAAAAAAGGAAAAAAGAATAGAATAGATAATTAAATTGTGTTTTAGTCAAGCATGTAATACTACATGGCAAGGAGAACCAATAAATAGGTCTTAGGAGTAATAAAATGAATGAATTTCAGAAATGAAATTTGGAACACAATCAGAAGAGGACATATCATGGCATTCTATTTCTAAAAAGTTCAGAAGCAAAACTGATCTATGGAATTAGAAGTCAGAACAGTGTTTACCATTTTGGGAGTTAGTAACCAGGAGCGGGAAGGTGGCTTTTGGACTGTTCTTGGTTTCCTATTTCCTGATCTGTGTGATGGTTGTCTGTGTTCACTTTGTGAAAATTCATTGAACTATATACTTATGAATTGTACAGTTGACTGTATGTATGCTACACTTCAATGAAATTTTAATTTAAAAATCATCTTGGGGGCTTCCCTGGTGGCGCAGTGGTTGAGAGTCCGCCTGCCGATGCAGGGAACATGGGTTCGTGCCCCGGTCTGGGAAGATCCCACATGCCGCAGAGCGGCTGGGCCCGTGAGCCATGGCCGCTGAGCTTGTGCGTCCGGAGCCTGTGCTCCGCAACGGGAGAGGCCACAGCAGTGAGAGGCCCGCGTACCCCCCCCCTACGAAAAAAAAATCATCTTGGAAGGCAGAAGCCCCTCTGTTATTCATAATCACAGAATACCAATGGGAATATACCACTAAATGGGGCCTGTGGGGCTAAGAAAAGGTATCAAATAGATGAATGGAGCAGAAGAGTGAACGTGAATATGGTGCGGCAGAAAGTGCCAGCATTGGGAAAACTAATTCAAATCTTCTCTTTCCTCCAATTTCTTAATAGACCTCCACTTTCAATATAATACAAGCAATGGAAGAGAGTGTCTTTATAGTTATAAGTATTATTTGCTCAACAACCCTCTGGATAACCTTCTACCCAGCATTCTGTGAAGTTTTATTATTGAACTGAAGGAAAAGGAAGGGATCTCTGGAAATTCCCAGGTGGAAAAGGAACTATATTTGAACTACGTAATGCAGGGACAGCAGTTGCTAAAAACAGCCAGGATACATGACTATTTGCAGAATACTGAGACATACATTTGTATCTGAAGAAATTTGTATTTGAAGAAATGTATTTATAGAAACTTCTATCATGACATCTATTTCAGTCAATAGTGTGATTTTCACAAAATATTTTATTTTATTTATTTATTTAAACTTGAGATAGTAAGCGGCAGAGCTAGGACTAGAACCCAGGTGTTTTTATTTATTTATTTTTAAATTTTTTTAGAAGATGTTGGGGGTAGGAGTTTATTAATTAATTAATTTATTTTTTGCTGTGTTGGGTCTTCGTTTCTGTGCGAGGGCTTTCTCTAGTTGTGGCAAGCGGGGGCCACTCTTCATCACGGTGCGTGGGTCTCTCGCTATCGTGGCCTCTCTTGTTGCGGAGCACAGGCTCCAGACGCGCAGGCTCAGTAGTTGTGGCTCACGGGCCTAGTTGCTCCGTGGCATGTGGGATCTTCCCAGACCAGGGCTCGAACCCGTGTCCCCTGCATTACCGGGCAGATTCTCAACCACTGCGCCACCAGGGAAGCCCCTTCACAAAATATTTTAATCATCAGATAATTTAAATCACTATACCTAGCTGGTGTGAATATACTCTACGAACACAATAACATTAAAAAAAATTTTGCAGAAAGAAGCTATGGGCAAATTCTTTTAGAAATATATTTTCTTTCTACAAATTAGCCACTTGATTCTCAAGAGCAATCCAATATATTTTTTTAATCCAATATTGATAGATATTTTGACAGACTAGTGAATAGACAGATCCATTTTCATGGCAGGGCAGAGACTAGTTTCAAGAGCAACTAGTTTAAAAGAGCAAGGCAAGGTGATAAAACTTTCAAGTAAGACGAACATGTCACAGAGGTTCTCATTATGCTATCTGACCATCAAGAAGAAATGGAGAAACCACACAAGCAACATCTCAAATAAGCACCCTGCCGACCAAATGGCCTTTAAACATTCCACTGCATAAGTTACTTAATCCTCTTGAGTTTTGCTGGCCATCACAATGATTCCTAAACAGGTATGATATCTCAGATATTGACTTCAAAGCAGTCATTTTGATTTTGCTTATATCTTAGGAAATTCCATATGAAAAAAACCTGGAGGATTGGGCAAAGAAGACTGGCCTTGATGCCCTTTGCCGCATGGAGAATCGTCCAGTCTTCTCTCTGAATATTTATGTCCTCAGTGAGGGGGATATACTCCAGCCAACAGGACAGCAGCTTCCTCAGAGCACAGAAGAGAAGGACGGCATAGCTCTGGTCTACGGAATGGTAAACCAGTGAAAAAGAACCACAGTTATTCCGTATCAGACATTTAATCCTCACAGCAACACTCTGAGGACATCATTATCATCCTACTGTAAGTCCCCTACATACAAGCCTTCAAGTTGTAAATTTTCAAAGATGCAAACATGTGTTTGCCTGTCCAATCACATAAGTTAGTTCACGTGTCTGGCATACGCTGTCATACATACATTGTCACATACGCACATCCTCTACAAGTAGTTGTGCTTTTGTGTACTATACTGTATACAGTAGTACGGTACCTTTATTTCAAGCCCAGGATGTCTGGCAGCAGGCGTGAAAGCATCGGTGATGTAGCTGGTACTACTGTACTTTCCAAGGTACTGTACTGTAAGGTTAAAAATGTTTGTTTTTTATTTGCGTGAAAAGTATTATAATCCTATTACAGTACAGTAGTACTATATAGCCGACTGTGTTAGCTGGGTGCCTAGGCTAACTTTGTTGGACTTAACGAACATATTGGACTTACGAACGTGCTCTTGGAACGGAACTCGTTTGTATGTAGGGGACTTACTGTGTTTGACAATTGTAAGAGAAGACGCTTAAAAGCAAACACTTTGTGCGAATTTACATGGCTACTAAATGCCAGACCTTAGAGGAACATGGTCCCATTACTTACACTGTGCTCAGGCCATCATCCTGTCTCTGAGTTAAATAGACCTCTAAACTCACCAGTTGAACACAGACAGCTCAGTATCTTCCAAATGATATTTACAATGTTGCTACTTAATTCAAGTACCTGAAGCCATTCTTTGAAGGTAGACCTGCTATGGTGTGGTGGGGAGATGCCTGAATTCTGAGTCAGTTCATCAGGCCTCTAGACCTGCCTCTAGCTGGATGGCTCTGAGCAGTTGCAAATCTCTCGAGATCTCAGTTTTTCCCATTTGTAAAATGAGATGATTGGATTCCACGCATGGGTTTAGATGTTGTTTAATGAGTTACATGGAGCTGACTCAGACATCACCATGGGGTAGTATTATGTGGCTGACTGAATGTGCAGTCTGAATTCTTCATTCTCCTGGAACAGAATCCTATATTTACACCCTTACAGTGGTCCCAGGGTCATTAGGGCATTCTTACCTGCATTTTGAGTCTGGGCTTGGACATGTGAATTGTTTTGGCCAATGAGATATTAGCAGACATGATGTTCTAAGAGGCCTGAAGTGTTCCCGGGGACAGAGGCTGCCCTCAGGCTTCATGATCTATCACAAGTATAGTTTCTCCCTGGTATTTCATGTCCCTTTAACTCCACAGGAGACACATGGAAGGGCAGATCTGAGTGTGACTGACAGCCTGGAGCGCCCCCCCAGAGGGCAGTCCGAAGGAGAGCTGCCCAGATAAGCCCAGCCTAGATCAGCAGAATCTCATGAGAACAAATGCTTGTTGCTGTAAGCTACTGAGATTGCGGGGTTTATGCAGCAAACTGTCTGAGAACAAGCATTTGGGGAAGACATTGTTGGAGGGGCTCCAAAACCTCCTCTGCTGCGTCAGCTCTGTTTAAATACTGGGCAACCTCATGACATTTATTTGAAGAACAGGTTCCCCATCTAACAGTTTAGAAAATATTGAAGTAGCTGATAATTTACATCCCTTTGAGAAATAAAATTTTATGATTCAAAGGCTAATTTTTAAAATAAATATAACAAAATAACTATTAGAAAATGCAGGCTGTGAGACCAGCTACTCTTAGCTCTATAAATGAGCCCATCAGGAAACGAACACGCACCAGAATATGCACTGCGGTGATACTACATTTCAGCATCTACCAAGATATAGCCTTTTTTGTGTGTTTTAATGAACAAAAATTATGGCATAGAAGATAACAGCCTGAATATTGACGGTAATTGAAATAATGCATTTCCTTTTTGGAAAGCTGGCATTATACTCCTAATTATTTCCTCACCTCAGTCAGGAGAGGGTGACTGGATTGCTATTGTTGTTTTTCACTTTGTGCATCAGCAGTTGACACTGAGTGGCTTGCGGCTGTTCAGAATCAGGGCCACGTCCTGCCTGCATCTCCAACGGTGCAATAGTCCCTTCCGTGCAGGTGGTCTTTCACGGTCAGATGTAAAGAACCAGGAGTTAGGCCCTACTGCTGCCCCATAACTATTTGTTGATGCCAGTCATCACTGGATCTCCCCTCACCTGTGTCCTTATCTGGAAGTGAGGCACCTGAGCCAGAATACATACCCTTAACGTGCCTATCAGCTCCCACTCCCTTAAGCGTTTGTGACGATGACATTAGAAATGATGTCAGAGAGAGTGATATCAGACCAAAGACTGATATGAAAAGTCAGGGAAAGAAGAAACCCCCCCAAAAGTGGTGTTGGCCAAGTAGAGTGAGGGTCAAGGAGAAAGGTAATGCCTGACCCACCTGAAACTCACACTATAACATCTCCATGTTCTCCAGGGCCAGGACATTTCTGCAGGAAAGTTCTAGTAAACCGAGACCACTCTCTCAAAGTTGACCACCACCTGCCTTAATCCCAGGTAGACTTGCTCCCTGGGCACATGTGGCCATCATGCACACACGATGCATTATGTGCTCCATGACAGAGGTCAGGGACCGAGGGCCCACACACCTGTTGTATTTGGCTTGCATGGTGTTTAGAAATATGGATTTACTGCTAACATTTAAAAACCAGGAACTTTCCCTAAAAAATGCAGATTTCTGGTTTCTACGAAAAGCTGAACGATGTGACAACGGCTGGGTGTGTATTCCAATGCAGCGCCAACTGGCCAGAGGTGAGAAAGAGCTGCCCCCTTCGGTGGGGCCTCTGGTTCCTGGTTATCAACAGCTTTGCTGTTTGTCTTCCACTCATTCTGGGCACCTGCCTGGTCCCCATTTGTGAGCTCTGAGAGAGACCCAAAGGAAGACAAGGCGTCTGTCCTGCAAGCCGAAGATGGTGCCCGGAACACAAAATCAGCGATGCATGAATTGTGCTGGCAGTAAGCATCTTACATCTCCAAAGGAGCCTACATATATCGCGTAAGAAATATTCATAACTATCAGGTTCTCCAGTAAAAACCACTAAAATAAAGGTGCATTTCTCAAATCTAAAAAGATTTTGCTAAAGGGACTCATTCTGCTTTTGCCTACAATCCTATCATTATCGCACGGAGATCCCAGCTTCCCCCAAAGGCCACTGTAATGTAATACATATAATGGAAATTCTCTGAGATTGTGTCACTAGTGATTAGGAATAAGTTTCCGTTTCCTACTTGGCTCTGTTCTTGGCTTTGTCACTAGGAATTGTGGAAACTATGACTTCCGGCAAGGAGACGTTTTAGCTGTTTCAGACTCACCCGTAGGGCTTTCACACACAGACTGCTGAGCCCTATCCCCAGAGCTTCTGATTCAGGAGGTCTGGAGTGGAAACTGGGAATTTGCATTCCTAACAAATTCCCGGGTGACTCCGAGACTGCAGGCCCCAGAAGAATGCTTTGAGAAACAGTGTAACAGAATGACTGCCTATCTGGCTTCAGCTCCTCCTTTGTAAAACAAGGGTGGGGTTTAATCCCCTCTGAAGTTGTTTTTTTTTTTTTTCCATCAAAGAACAATGAAGAATTAGCCTAAAATCCATTTTATTTTCTTGCATCATAAACTCAGTGCAATTGTGGTTTCTTTCCTTGTAGGCATTTGATGAGTTTAACACTCACCTGAGGTTCGAATGGCACAAAGGCTCTTTACTGGGAAAATATATTGTTGTTTTCTTAGCATTTCTACAAAATATTCCTCTTGAGAAAAAGCGTCCTTATTCTCTCTTCCTCTGTGCTCCTTTAGAAAGTGGAGAAGGATGGGAAAGTTCCAGAGCTACACACATTTCAAAAGATTGAAAAAAGTTATTTCTGATAATAATAATTTTCTTTATCTTTGGCCTCAATTTATGAGTCCAAAAATAAATCAAATCATATAATTTAAAAAAAAGAGGCATTCACTGCCTCCTAATTAATGGACTTCATTGTGCTTTTAGCACAAGGATTCCACATTTTAAAAGATGGTTCTGAATGAGCTTTAGTGATTCATCGTTTACTATAATCTTTCCTGTGCTAACTAACTAAGGAGGTCACAGACCATTACTGAAATGTCAGTGCAATTTGATCCTGTCAACTCAGTTTCACTGGACTCATTTTCTACCTTCAGAATCACGAGTCAGAGACTGATTAGTAATTTAGTAGGGGTTCACCTTCCTCAGAAATAATTTCCTAATAACCATAAGTATAATCTAGCCTCTAGGCATCAAAATCCAAATGCCATTTCATTGATGTTAACACTGCTGTGGGATTTGCTCACTGAAGAGACCTTTTAATTTCCCCTTTCATTTCCCTTTGTGGGGAAAACAAAAAAAACATACGTAGTATGTATGTGTGTGTATATATGTATGTATATTACATGCATGTACACATATATACCAAATCACTGAATAATTATATAAGTATGTATAAATATCTACATATACTTTTACTGGGATACAGCATACGTTCTGTGCCCTAATCTTAAGTAATAGCTTGATGATATTTCATACACGTAAATACTCGAGTACCCACCACCAGATCCAGATCCAGAATATTTCCATAACCTCATGTCCAAGTCAATACCCAAGGTGATATCCACCACGCCCCACACCTCCACCCAGGTAACCACTATTCTAGCTTCTCTCACTATCAACCAGTTTTGCCTGTTCTTTAAATTCACATAAATGGCATCAGACAGCATGGATTCTTTTGTGCTGGTTTCTCTCACTCGGCCTAAGGTCTGTGAGATTGAGCCATGTCGTTGCGTGTATCAGACAACGTGGTTCCGTAACCACGTTGTATTGATGTATCACAATTTCTCTGTCCATACTTATGCTGACGAGCACCGTGGTTGTTTCTAGTCTCAGGCTGCTTGGAGTGTCCCCCTGCTCATCACCTGCGCACCTTTAAGGTTCTCTGTTTTCCCCCTGACAGGACTCTAGTAAAATGACTTGTTCGGAGGCCCTTCTGTAGTTTCCACCTTCTATCAGCCTGCACGCGGCTCCGACATGACGTTTGTTTACACCTACACATAACCAAGGTTTGGAGGGAAGATTGGAAAGGAGAGTGGGGTTGACTGCGAGAAAACCACCGATATGCCCCCACTGAACCCCCCCCAGAGCTACTCTAGCCGGGGCTCTCTGGAGCAGTTTCGTGATGGGACGATCTGAAAGTCACAAGGGACATCAAAACACTGAGCATCTTCAGGCGGGTAGAACGTTATATTGACAACAAAGACCCAGAGAAGTTCAGTGACTTTTTCAAAGTCACACAGCTAGGGAGGAACCTTCATAGTGATTTTAGAGCCTTGTAGAGTTGTGATTACAGGCCAAGTCCTTGTGTCATTCAGGTCACCCTGTACTAAGGTGCCTGGAAAGGGAGTGAGCGTGAGGGTGAGCGTTACCAGCTAGAGCGAGTTAAATATTAGTTGGGTAATTCGGGCAGCTCATTTTTGCAGTGGCTGCTCATCACTATGGTGGACATAGTTGACGACTCCTTACTCCTGGTGACATTTTGGCAGGAAAGCATTAGCCAGGTCGTAATTACTGATGGAGAACACAGAGCCTTTCTGTGGGTAAAGCCATCAAAGGAATTGTCCTGGACATTGAAAGAAGCAGTCAACTCCCTTCCATGTCAGACTTCTCCCTTCCTATCCATGCCATAGAGCAAATACAGTGAATCAGAGAGCAGTCTTTGCAGGGGGAAAGGGCTGCTAAACTAGCTGGTGTTGAAAAGGGCCCAAGACTCATGTGTTTACATAATCAGTCCATTATAGCACCCTTCCCCGCCCCCCCCAATTAAAGCCAATCCTTCCTTCTAGGAACCCCAGCTGCCTATTACCCTTATATGAGTTATCTTCCCCTCCTGAGACAGGCTGAGACCTGGAACCTGGGACCCTTTGCTGCAGGGCTTACACCTGGACAAACGTCTGCTCCAGCAACAAAATACAGAGAAACTATAAGGGACTAGAAATAACTGTGTGCATGTCCAGTTGGGGCACATTATGGACAACAAGATACAAAAAGACCCAAAGAACCCAACCGCCACTTCTGAAGAGCTGGGAGCAAAAGCAGGGTGTTGGGAGCAAAAGCAGGGCACTGCGCATGCCCCATGCACACAACACCGCCTAAAGGGTGGGCAGACCACCTAAACCACACCTCCGGCCCCACCCCCTGGCCACACCCCTCACCTCACCCCATATAAGGAAGCAGCTCCCCCCCCCCACTTCAGGGAGTGAGTGAGCAAAGGAACCTGTTACTTGTTTTCACTCCCTCCTGTGCATCAGGGGTCCCAATAAAGCCTTGCCTGAATCTCTTGTCTGGCCTCTGATCGGTTTCTACTAATTGGGGAAGACCAAGAACTCTGGTCGGTATCACTCCTGCTGGGTCCTTAATACTCATATTCATCTTGATAAACAAATTCACAGTGGGTGAGGGAGCAGGTACAGAGTGTGATTTACTTCTCCCACCTGCCATGGTGCAGCTGTGGGTGCCGAGTAGGAATGAGGAAGGGCTGTTGTTTGGTCCTGCTGGGAATAAGAATTCAGTACTTATTGAGTTAATCCCTCTTGTCTTCCTGTTGATAGATTCTCATGCCAGTTTCCACAATAGAGCCTAGAAATAAACCAAGTCAGAAAGAAAATAGAAGGACAAGCAGAAATGAACTCAGCTCATTGCAGTTCTTAAATGAAGTTACAAATCCTTCCTCTCAATTTTCACAGAATAAATTCAGCTAATGTTTACTGGACACCTATTAGGCTCCATGGATACAAAGATAAGCCACGGTCTCTGTCATCAAGAAAGTGTCTATTCAGAAGGATAATTGGGACAAATGCAGCTTTACTTTCTTTATTCATTCATTTAATAATAGATGTTCAGTTTCTACACTCTTCCAAACACTGTGCTAGGTTCTCGGCTGCATATATAAATAGTCTTGGCCTCATGGTCTAGAACAGCAATAACATAAGGCAGAATAATAGAATAACCGCAGTTGCACAAAATTATTCTACAAATATTAGCCCTACTCTGTATCGGATACACGGGATACAATGACAGACAAAACACCCGAGAATGAAGCTTCTTATGTTTTCCTGGGGGAGAAAACAAATAAACAAGAATATTGTAGATTTAGGTAAGTGTTATAAAATAAAGCACTAATAATATTACCGGCAATGAACACTATATATATAATAATCATCAAAAACAACATCAGTAACAAAATTGCTGCATGACCAGCTGTGTGCCTTTAACATCTGTTTTTAAAATTTAGTCTTCAAAATAAACACTATGAGCTAGTCATTATACTCAATTTTCAGAGGACAAAAATGAGATTCAGAGAGGTGAAGAGCTTTCCCAAGGTCACACAGCACTGCAGCAGCAGAGCCAGAGATTTGAACACCGGTCCCTCTGCCTCCAAAGTCAGAACTCTTAACCTCAACACTGTAAAAGTGCTTTGACAATTCAGTGGAGAAAATGAGGGGTTAGGATGAGGGGAAGGAAAAATAACACCTGGTTGGAGATAGATTTGGAAGATGTTTCCTAGAGGAGAAGCACTTGGAGACAGGCCTTGATGGATGCCTATGAGACAGGCAGTTTGGACGAAGCTCACTTAGCAGAACAAAGTGTTTCCATTCCTACTGATTAGCAACACTTAATAAGGAACTGAATGACTAATTGATAGGTTTTATTGTTTAGTCTTCATTAAACTTGAACTTCTTCATATACATCCTCATCCACTGTCCTACTTTCAGGTACAAATGCAAAGAAGGGAAATGTGAGACAGACACCGACTGAAGCTCTCTGTCTGGGTCAGAAACAGGCAGTGGGGAGAGGCTTGTTCCATGAAGTCAACGAGGGGCCCAGACTTCTTCCATCTCATCCAAGTCCTGAGGCATTTAAAAGCCATATTCGTAATTGACTGGTTCCCCAAACAAGCCCAAGTGAATAAACTGGCCAATTAAAAAAAAATTCTTGCTCAGGTAAGACAAATTCCAGAGACATTCGACACCTAAGAAGGACTTACAAAGTGAGCTTGCCAATCCCGTAAGTTTGTTTTCGAAATCTGTGAGTCTGTTTCTGTTTAGTAAATAAGTTTATTTGTATCATCTTTTTAGATTCCACCTATAAGTGATGCCCTATGATATTTGTCTTTCTCTGTCTGACTTACTTCACTTGGTATGATAATCTCTGGGTCCATCCATGTTGCTGCAAATGGCATTATTTTGTTCTTTTTTATGGCTGAGTAGTATTCCATTGTATACATGTACCACATCTTCGTCTGTCAATGGACATTCGGGATTAACATATACACACTACTGTATATAAAATAGGTAACCCATAAGGACCTAGTGTATAGCACAGGGAACTCTACTCAATACTCTGTAAGTACCTATATGGGAAAAGAATCTGAAAAAGAATGGATAGATGTATATGTATAACTGAATCACTTTGCTGGACACCTGAAACTAACACAACACTGTAAATTAACTCTACTCCAATAAAAAATAAAAATTTAAAAAACAAAGTGAGCTTGCTGACTCCAGGTTGTTCCCATCTGTAAAAAAGGCACATGTACTAGTAGCCAGAGGAGGAACCATGAGGCACGGAGGGGTAGGCAGCTCCCACTTACCTAACCCTCTGACGGGCTGTACCCCTGTAATGCAACCCAGAGCCTGCGTCGTACTGAGACCTTCTCTACGGAAACCAGATACTGTTATTCAGGCTTTGCGCCCTTGACTGCTCTGTGCCAGCGGCCATGGCTTGCCCAGGGGATCAGAGTTACCCATCACAGATGACAGAAATGAGCTCCCTGGGAAATCACAGCGAAAGGGAAATGTTATCGGCCACGTGTTACCCCACAGAGTGGAGAGAAAACAAGAGACGGGCTGGAAGCAAGGCAGGAAATAAAGCACTACAGGGCTGCCTCAGGATGGGGCTGCGGCTGCCTTGGACGCAACCAATTACTCATCCTCATGTACCTCTACTCAACATGATAAATACTAGAACAATAGCACTAGTTTCTTTTTTTTTTTTACATGGATCATCATAGCATGTTTATTTATTTATTTATTTTAACACCTTTATTGGAGTATAACTGCGTTTCAATGGTTTGTTAGTTTCTTCTTTATAACAAAGTGAATCAGCTCTATGTATACATATGTTCCCATATCTCTTCCCTCTTGCGTCTCCCTCCCTCCCACACTCCCTGTCCCACCCCTCTAGGTGGTCACAAAGCACCGAGCTGATCTCCCTGCGCTATGCGGCTGCTTCCCACTAGCTATCTATTTTACGTTTGGTAGTGTATATATGTCCATGCCGCTCTCTCATTTCGTCCCAGCTCACCCTTCCCCCTCCCCGTGTCCTCAAGTCCATTCTCTAGAAGACATAGCACTAGCTTCTTAATGACCGGGCAGATACACAAGAAGCAGCCCCTTGCCCACGGCCTGTGGGTGCTCTACAGGATGCACTGCAGGAGCATTAACCTTGGGTTTGTGAACGAGGCTTTGCTCTCTCCTAAACCTATGTCTCAAATGCTGACTCCACTTCTGAGACCTGACCTGGCCCCCTAGGAAAATGTGGCCCAATGAATGTGCCACGTGTACCAATCACATCAGCCACTCCACTTACTGTGAAAAGTAGTCAGCACTGGAATAGAGAATCTCTCTCCCTCTCTCCAGAGTGGCGAAGGATTACAAGCATCCTCAGAACTGTAGCATTCACAATCTTCCCAGTTCAGGGAACAGCCGTCAGCATTGTTAAAATGCCACTGTACGGCATCAGCGTTACCCCCTTGAAGGCAAAGGACACAGCAGGAGAAAGATCAGTTAACATTTGAAGCTCATCTCAAGGGAGTACATTTGCACCCAGTTTATATAAGTCACAGAAACCTCTTCTTCCAGAGTGTGGTCTCAGGGACTGAGGGTAGTGTGAGGGGAGAGCGGACATCTGATGTCTATCTTTTCCAAAACCATGTATCTTGTATGACACACACATATAATGTGCCTTCAGTAATCTCTGAACATCTTGTTAGAACCAAGATCAGTAATTCTTTTTAAGGATCCCAATATGCCTCTTTCACATCCCAGGAGACCACTGTGAGTTCCGATTAGGCACTCTAAAAGGCTAGAAGCAAACAGAACATGGGGAATTAGCAAGGATAACCTTTAAAGCTATTTAGATAGATGCACAGGAAAAAAACAAGAAAGAAACAAAGTCTCAATGCTGAAGCCTGGATAATTCTAAGGTAACATCAAATCCCTAGCAGTTAACTGGAGAAAGAGATCTAGTTTTTCCATTTGCCTACCTAGTTTGCTTAA
The DNA here is from genome assembly GCF_964374135.1 of Grampus griseus. Lineage (NCBI taxonomy): Eukaryota > Metazoa > Chordata > Mammalia > Artiodactyla > Delphinidae > Grampus > Grampus griseus. The sequence continues at coordinate 589,696 of NC_138998.1, forward strand.
TTCTTTTACGTTAAGTTTCTATAACTTGAATGTTTATTAATAGTTTTCAGTGAATAACAGGACTAGTGGTGAGAAGTGGGGTTTATACTTGGGGTGTTCAAATATGGTGACCTCAGTCTTCTTCCCCTGCATCCTTGAAACACCACACATGCAGCCCTAGGAAGCCAGTCCTCAGAATCCACATTACAGCACCACCACGGCTTGGTGGTGCATGATACGAGAATGCATGTCCTGATAACCTCTACGCATCAAAATTATACACGTCCCTCACGGCAAACATAGGGAAGATGAATAACTCTTACTCTACTTAAAATGCTCAAAACCCCAAAAGGAAACTATAAAAAGAATGGAGAATGTCATCAGAACTATTTATCAGAGTGTCCTCCAAAGCAGCAGCCAGAATAAAAGTGCTGTCCTAGAAGGTAAAAGTGAGAAGAATACAGAACAGATGAGGAAGTTGAGGGAGGCTCCCCCTTCTCTGTTCCTTTTACTAGGCTGCTCACCTCAGCACTGTGGATGAACTCCTCTCGCGAGCCTCCAAAGAAGAGAGTAGGTATGATATCATCATATGATGTTGCTTATATGCAGAGTCTAAAAAAAGATACACATGAACTTATTTACAAAACAGAAACAGACTCACAGACTTAGAGAACGCACTTATGGTCACCAGGGGGGAAGGATGGGGGGAGGGATAGATTGAGAGTTTGGGATTGACATGCACACACTGCTATATTTAAAATAGATAACCAACGAGGACCTACTGTATAGCACAGGGAACTCTGCTCAATATTCTGTAACAATCTAAACGGGAAAAGAGTTTGAAAAAGAATAGAGACATGTATGTGTATAACTGAATCACTTTGCTGAAACTTACCTGAAACTAACACAACATTGTTAATCAACTACGCTCCAATATAAAATAAAGATTTTAAAAAAGAATAGAGTTAGGTGTCCAATATCTGTTGATTAATTGTCGAGCTTCCTATATTATAGGAATATATATAATAATATAATTATACATGATATATTATATATAATATAATATATTATTATATTAATAATATATTCCTATAATGTTCACTTTTCAAATATTTTACTGTTCAAGAGCTCTGCACATTTCTTTGGAGAGTGACCATAATCAGGTCTAAATGACATGAACCCAAACCTTGGAGGAGGCATTTTGTCTGGTGTTCTTACTGCTACCAGGTATTCACAGATTAGCAGTCACAATTATTACCTATTATTGTCACTTTTTACAACAGCAATCCACTGAGAGCCATAATTTTACACCGAGTGGCATTTCTTAGCATCTTTCCAATCACTAAAGTGTTGACCTAAGGGATAAAATGAGAAACTGGATTTCTTATCTCAGGAAAGGTGTTTTGGCAATTCACACTCCCATTGAGAAAAAGAAACCTCACGTAAATATTTTCCAGGACTCTGTATCTACTTTGGTGGTTTGTACATAGAAAACAACAAAAACAATACCATTGTTACTCTGGGAATCCAGTTAGGAGTTCACTAGAGAATTGTTCTTGAGTCTATGCATCGGTTGGTGAAAGCTACTCAGGGAGCTCATCAGACATTCTAATCATTTTGTGAATTCAATCCGAATACTTGCTCCTTAAGCATCTATGTCATTCTAAGCAGCAGGGGTTAATAAAGATGAGCTCAACATAATTCCTGTCCTCAAGACACTTACACTTTAGAAAGAGTGTAAAGGAAGTTACTGGATCATTGGCAGATACTAATTTCATATGTGATACCGGTATGTTTGAGCCTTAGAATTTTAGCATGGAATAGTAGGATCCTTTGATACCCTTCTGATTAGTAAAGGGTTTGCATTCCAGGATGTGATATTGATTGCACTGAGCTCCAAACCCAAAGTGTGGATGACCGTGACTGTCAAAGCTAGTTGAGAAATCTTACAGATGGTAGGGATGCGGGAAAGTATCGAGGTAAAATCCGCTAGTCCCCTTAGGAAAAGCTTTCCCATGAAAGAATGAGAAATCTTCTTTAGAACCCTTGTTCTAAACTGGACGTAAATTGCCAAAATGTTCTTATCTCAAAAGATATTGTAAAAATAAAACCCCCTCTAATGAGGTCAGTCTTTTGCTGAAATGATGCTGTCTTAAATAATTAAGAAGAACCTGTATGATAGAATATATAATTTATAGTAATCTTCAGTTAACTTGGCATTAATGAAGCCCTGTTCATAAGTACATATACTGTGGGCATGCAAACTACTGTTTTAGATACTGAAATCCAGTTTGAAATGAAAACGTTCCTTCAAGAATCTCAGTCATGCTGTTTGTTCATTTAGAAAATTAAATCCTTTCCTCACAGATAATGCAAAAGTAAATGTTAGTCCAGTCTATGTTGGAATTATGAAAAGATTCATAGAATCCAACTCAATGACACTTCAGTATACATTTAAATGATTTACTAATTTTCAGGAAAACATTTCAAATAACCTTAGCGATACCGTGCAATTGAAACAAAAATACCATCGCACTTCCATTCTCCAAAATGCTCAATTACTTCCATAAAACAGCACTCAACTCCTTGGATATTTCAGTCAAGAATTTTTAGCATCTGACCACACTCTACCTTTCCACTATTCATCTTTTATACCAAAATTTCAGTCAAACCAGTCTAAATATTCTCTGTAGACATGCTATGGACTTTCCCACAATTCGAAGGAAAATTCCAGGCACACTGTTTTACTCATATCTCTCTACCCTAACATCTAGCATAGTACTTAGTGTATGAGAAGTGGTCTGAGAAATGACCCCAAATTCTCTATACACCTGCTCTGATATGAAGTCCAACCAAGATTCCATTTCTCTCATTCCCTCTGCAAAGACCATTGACGATAGAACCGAAGGTACCTCTTTCTGAAGGTTTCTACATGCTCTGTTTGCTGTGCTCACTTGGCATTTTACTTGCACTGCTAGGACAAAAACACTCCGGGTTGCTCTGCAATGACTTGTAAACACTCTTTGATTCCCCTGTTGAAATAAAAGTGCTGTGAGTTCAGAGAGAGTGTCATTCCTCTTTGCATCCCACACCTAGCAGCGCACACAAATGATGGGTGGATTTTCATTTGCTCAAGAGTGCTGTTTCTGGATGCAGTGTTCCCTCAGATGTGAAAAACAGATTTATTGGTCAATATCTGGTCTTTTTAGGTTGAGGCTCCATTCCTTCCCATAGTTTTGAATATTGCAATGTAAAGATGGCAGTCGTAGCCTGAGTTATTACATTCTTTTATTTCTGTCCCTGGTGTTAGGATGTTAGAGCATAGCATAGTAATTTATATCAATGTTCATGAAAATTTATGCAAAGATACCCCTTGCCATACTAGGTAGGGGAAAGCTGAGTACTTTAGTTATCTGTCTGCTGTCTGATAAATTAGCCTCCTGAAGCAGCTCTGAATAGTGGGAAGAGAACAGAAGAGAGGCTAGCCCCCTTAAATCTCTGCAGGGTAAGGACAAAAATGTCAGGCACAGATTCATAGTGGACCTACCAGTTTTCCTCCTCCGGGCTATTGTGACAATTCAAGCACTTGGTTTCAGGACCATCCTGTTGTTCAGCATGTCTAGCCTTGAAACACAAACTAACTTTCTGAAGTTTTGCCCATGAGCACTAAGCATCTGTTCCTTCATTCTAAACAGAGTCCTAGGCCAGAGAAAACAAAATATAATGCTTTTGACTAAAAAAAGAAGAAATCATACATTCATGTTACTTCTATACTTCTGTCACAATAGTGATGGCTGAGAAACCGGTTATAAAAAACAGAGAGAGAGATTTATTGGGACCCAAGTGTACAAATATTTCAGAGGCTAGAGTCAAAGAACTTGAGATTTAAAAAGAGCACTGACAAACTTGTCCCTTGCAAATCTGCTCAAGGCAGACATCACTAATCAATCATGACATCTGATTTCTTCTCCACCACACTCTAGGCAGACATTGATAGCAGAGTTTATTATTCCTCCTGAAGCTCGTCCAAGAACCATTGCAGAACAAACATGCAACTAGTAGGACACTACACTGGTGTTCATTGCACATTCAGTTCCACTCAACATAATTAGAGTTTTTCCACTGTTCGTTGGGGAATTTCAAGCTGAATAAAACATGGTTTCTCCCTTCAGTGGCATCACAGTCTAGAAGAGAATACAGATTCAAAAATAATTCCTTGCAATACCATGGAAGAAACCATTAATTTTACTACCGGAAGCATTAAAGGGAGGGTGCTTAGTTAAGTCTATGGTGGGGATGTTTATAGAGTATATATCATATGAATGAGCAGAGAAGAGCTGAGCAGAGAAGAGAATGAATCCAAGAGAAAAGAAGTAGAATGATCAAAGCACCAATGTGCAGCATGGTGTGTGTGTGTGTGTGTGTGTGTGTGTGTGTGTGTGTCTGTGTGTGTGTGTGTACGTGGGAGTCATAATAATGTTGCTAGAAGGAAAAATCTGAGATAGGGTTGGAGAAAATCCAGAATTAGTTTAGGATGGCTTGCTAGGAAATTTAACTTTATTCTCCACATTTCCCCAAAAAACTGTGAAATTCCATTGAAGGACTGTAAGGATAGATACATAAATTGTAAGGGCTGGGAGATACATAGATACATATTTGGAAGTTACGCTACATATTTAAGAGGCAAGAGGGGAGCAGCTAAGATAGAGGGGTAGGTTGACCCTGAGCTCACTTCTCCCAAAGGCACAACAAAATTACAACTATTTACAGAGCTGCTATTGATGGGGATGACCTGAAGAGTAGCAGAAAAGATCTTCCACAACTAACGATATAAAGAAGGAACCACGATGAGATGAGTAAGGGGGGCAGAGATACATTATAGCCAGGACCCACCTCCCCAAGTAGGCGACCCACAAACAGGAGGATATTCACAACTGCAGAGGTTCTGCCCAAGGAGCGAGGGGTCCGAGTCCCATATCAGGCTTCCCAGCCTGGGGGTCCTGCCCCAGGAAGACAAGCCCCCAGAATGCCTGGCTTTGTAGGTCAGTGGGGCTTGTGTATGGGAGAGCCAGAGGGATGGAGGAAACAGAGACTCAGGTGCGTGCAAAATGGCACATGGTCTGGGTGCCAGCACAGAGGCAGTCATTTGAAAGGACCCTGGGTCAGACCCACTTGCTGATCTTGGAGAGCGTCCCAGAGAGGCAAGGGGGCAAATGAGACCTGCCCCCGCCGGCAGCCTAGATGCCCAAACGGGGAGCCGATTCTAGCAAAAGGACACTGGTGTTGGCAGGTGCCATTCTGGAGTCCTCCCTCTATCTCACTAGTGCTGGGGGCTTACCGGCCCACCAGCCAGCTAGCACCCGCCCCGGAATCCCCCAGGTCCCGCAGCCAGCAGAGCTAGGACGTGGCTCTGTCCACCAGTGCGTGGCAGCCTCTGTACAAGGCATGGCCTGGCAGCCACCTAGGCAAAGGACCAGCCCTGCCTTATGAGAATGCAACAGACCCGGTCAGCCTGCCACGGCAGAAGGGCCCACTCAGCCCACATAGGGGGCACCCCTGGAACGTACACCCCTAGTGACCAGAGAGCAGTGTGCTGCCAGGCCCCATAGGATGTCTTGTACATAAGGCCACGATTCCAAGATCAGGAAAGATAACTGACCTACCTAAAACATTAAAAATATAGAGAGCATTAGGCAAAATGTTCTCCATGGGACAAAATCCTCCGCAGTTAAGAACCATTGATTTAAAGATTCTTCACAAGACAGAACATGAATTCAGAAGACAGTAGAAAACTTTGATGGATCATAAAGTACATATTAAAAGATGGAGAAAGCTATGTTACGTTAATAACTGAACACAGCAGCCTGAAGAGTCATCAGGTAGCCAGGCTCATCAGAGGCCCTGCTACAGAATCAGTCCTGAGAGCATCGCAGTGACCACTATCAGATACTGGAGGCCCACTTGACACAGTGCCACCCCCCGCTGGAAGGGGACACGGCATTCGGCTGCTGGCAGGGCTGTACCCGGAAAAGAATCCTGATGGACAAACAGAAAGGATTCTCATCTACCACCCTTGTTTATCACCAGCTCTGGATCCAAAGTCTGGTAGAAGTTCATCTGAGTGTCAAACTTACTTCACATGTCTGAACCCTTCCTAAAAGGTTGTGCCTGAGGGCTCTAATTTGATATTTGCGTAGCAAAAATGGGGCTGTGGAATCTTTCAGTTATAGGAATAAGTATGAGATGCAAGGCAGTCAAATATATGTAAAAAAAGAAAAGAGAGAGAAGGAAAGAAAGAAAGAGAGAGAGAGAAAGAAAGAAAGAAGGAAGGAAGGAAAGAGAGAAGGAGAGAAAGAAAGAAAGGAAGGAAGGAAAGAAGGAAAGAAGGGAGGAAAAAGAAAAGATAAAGACAATTATCCACTACCGATTTTTACCAGAAACAATAGACAGTATTAATCCTTTGAAGAATGAAAGGAGAAAGTAAATCGGTTTTACACAAAGCAGCACCGAGACCTTCTAATTCCCACTCAGATAAATATTGGAGCAAGCTGAGAAATCTAGAAAAGCTACTGTATCATGTTAGTGGGATACGGCCTGGTTTGTTCCTGGTACCCACAGAGCTTGCTAGAGATGGGGGAGATGTCCCCACTTACACGTAGAGCGGGCTCACAGGGATGCTCTTTGTGTGCGAGGACGGAGCGAGAGTGATGGCGGTTATGACTCTTAGAGGACAGCATCAGGTCCTCCAGCCTCCCTCTGAAGCCCTCATTCCTGCCATCCAAGCCAGCTTCCTCCTCTCACTCTATCTCCTCCTTTCACTGCCAGGCAATCTCAATTATCCAAGCGCAGTTAAAACAGAGTGACTACATTTCAGGAATGCATAATGAATAGCCAAACAGCCTTCAAAGGAATGCAGATTCTTCTCTCCTCTACATGTTCCAGGAAGACATTTACAGCCCAATTTCCTATCTTCTTCAGGACCTGGGGCACTGAAACCCTCATCCACTGTGATCCACTAGACAATGGCTTGTCCCAAAGGAATACATCAAAGGATGCATTTTCTATTTGTGCCCAAGTTCTAAAACAATGAGTCAGCTTCATAATCAGCACTTTCATGTAAGTTACACCTTGAATTATGCAGAAGAAAAGACTGACCTTGCAGAAGTCCTTTACTTTCAGCTGAGTTTCTCTGCTTACCTCTTTCCAGTTTCTGCTGTACAGACTGTCCCTACCTGTGGCTAGTGATTCAAACACAAACCTAAACTGTGAAATTGGTTATAAAGAGTAGTTAGTGCTTCCTTTCTTCTGCTTATAGATACAGACAGCTCTTTCTCTGGATAGAAATTTTCCTTCCTGTGGTAACCAAAATGTCTGTTTGACTTATCTTTTTTTATTTTTATTTTTTTTAAAGAAGATGTTGGGGGTAGGAGTTTATTAATTAATTAATTAATTTTTGGCTGTGTTGGGTCTTTGTTTCTGTGCGAGGGCTTTCTCTAGTTGTGGCAGGCGGGGGCCACTCTTCATCGCGGTGCGCGGGCCTCTCACTGTCGCGGCCTCTTGTTGCGGAGCACAGGCTCCAGACGCGCAGGCTCAGTAGTTGTGGCTCACGGGCCTAGTTGCTCCGTGGCATGTGGGATCTTCCCAGACCAGGGCTCGAACCCGTGTCCCCTGCATCAGCAGGCAGATTCTCAACCACTGTGCCACCAGGGAAGCCCCTGTTTGACTTATTTTGTTGAGTAAGACCCCTAAAAGTTGAGGTTGACCTTCAGTCCAGGTGCCCCCCAAAGTAGTCACCTTCTATTAAAAGAAAAGAGGAGGTGAGAAAGAGGAATCATGGAGATAATGGCTCAATCCAGAAATAGCAAAGGACTAATCTGACCAGTAAGTTGTAGGAGACAGAAACTTATTTCTCCTTCCCTCTAGCAAAGAAATCAATATATATTTTGTTGAGCCAACAAAGCTGCATGCTATTTTTTCCAAATGATTCTTCTCTGCTTTTAAATCAATTCTCTGAGTGGATTAGTAGAAGAAAGAGAGAGAAATGCCTTGTAATACAGATTTGGTTTTACCTGTCAAAAACAATGAGCTCTCCAGTTGAAAATTCCCCTTTCTTCTAGGTAGGTTTAAGGACCAAGTATATATTATAAAGATTATTTAAGGTGCTTTCGGCAGCAAGTAACAGAAATGCCACTTCAAACTGGTTTAAGTGCTAAAATTTTGTATAAGAAGAAATCCCGAGATAGTATGGGTCTCAGAGTTATTTGATTTAGAAAGTCAAGAATCCAGGGTTTTGCTATTCCTCAAGTCCACCAAGCCAGGGGATGGTTTCATTTTCAGGATGGTAACAAAGTAGCAGTTCAGGGGATCAGTGTAGACATGACATAATGAGAGGAAAGTGGCATCTCTTCTTGTGGCCTTTTGGATGATGTGAAGAAACTTTTCCTAGGCATTCCTCAGTAGAATTTTCTCTACCTCTTAATCATCAGAATTGGATCACATGCCTAGTCTGAACCCTTAGGCTAGTGGTTCACAAATTAGACAATAATACTAGTTGGCATTTTTGGTTGTCACATGACTAGATGGCTCTTAATATTTAGCGGGAAATATCTAGACAGTTAAATGTCCCGCAATACGTGGACAGCCTTTCACAAGGAAGAATGGTACCACCTAAAATGTCAAGACCCTTTTTGAGAAAAATTGTCCTTAACCTAATCAAATGTTCTTTGGACCAGGAAGTAGTTCACTTTCCCTCAGGCATTTGACTGCTGGGAGGAAGGGTGGATATCTGAACAAAATAACAGAGGATTTTCCTATTAAAAAGAAAGAAGTTGGCAATCCATGCTGGGTAGGCATCCAAGAGTGTTCACTATATTATATTGTCATCATTTGATCCTGAGACAAATGTCATTTATTAACTTATTATTGTGTTGAATTGTTTCACATTTAAAAAATTGTCTTCGAACTCCTAGAGGCTTAGAAGATGAACTAAGAGGCTGTTGCAATGACCTCAGTTTGAAATTACATGAATATTAAGGTCACAGTATAGGGCATGGGGAGAAATGAGTGGATTCTGAAGCTATATTGGAGGGAAATTAATAGATATTGGAAAGGGACTAGTTGTAAAGAGTTCAGGGTGATTTCTTGTTGGGTGGAAGTCTGAAGTTATCCACTGAATCCCAGTCACTCTCACAGCCACAGAAAAACTGTTGCAGAAGTAGTATGGAGCCGTTATTGAGAATGTACTCATTGTCAGACATTGTGACAAGCACTTTTTAAGGTTAATTAATTAATTAATTCACTGCATCCTTACAATGGCACTTTAAGGAAAGCATTTCACTGTTAACCCCAATTTACATATGGAGGAACTGAGGCCCTGGAGAAGGAAAGAAATTTGCCTGCTGTGAAGAACAATGGACTAGGTAGGAGATTAGTTTTCAAACTGAACTCTACCACAAGCTGTGTGACCTTCAGTAAGTCATGCTTACCTTTGGGTCTCAGTTTCTCTAATTATCAAGTGAGGGTGGTTGACCAGGTAATCTTTAAAGACCTACTTTCATGGTGCCTATTGTTAACCAGAATTTCAGAAACGAAGACTGATTGAAATAAAGAGGCATTTATTTGAGGTTTGTTAGGACTGCAGCCCAGGAGACACCGATTCAAAAGCACTTGAATTATATTCTGCTGGAATACAAAATGCGGAAGGCTTAGAAAGGTGACAAAACATCACAAGCTCACATAAACTGTCAAAAGTTAGACTGGAGCTGGCAAGAAGTAGAGGTGCTTGCTAAGCAAGGATGGGTTTGGGTTCAAAATGATGACATAGTTGCAAAAGCCAAGGGTGGGGTTGCAGCTAGCAGGTGCTAGCAGATATTGTTGTGAAAATGGCTAGTGTGTCCCTAAATTTGATACAGTTCAGAAAATACAAGTTCTAAATGATGGAGGAATGTGTCTGAAAGCACCTCCACAATGGCCATCTGGCTCCCTTTTGTGTGTCTGAACCACAGTTACTCCATTTTGATTTTTTAAATGATTTTAAATATGTCATCACTGTATAGTTTCAGTCTCCCAAGCCTTAATTTTAGATGCCATGGTGCCATGTCCTATAATTTAAATTATAATTGTACTGGCATAATATTAACATTAACAGCGCCTGAATAGGACTTCCCTGGTGGTGCAGTGGTTAAGAATCCACCTGCCAATACAGGGGACATGGGTTCGAGCCCTGGTCTGGGAAGATCCCACATGCCGCGGAGCAACTAGGCCCGTGCGCCACAACTACTGAGCCTGCGCTCTAGAGCCCGCGAGCCACAACTACTGAGCCTGCGAGCCACAACTATTGAAGCCCACGTGCCTAGAGCCTGTGCTCCACAACAAGAGAAGCCACCGCAATGAGAAGCCCGCGCACCACAACGAAGAGTAGCCCCTGCTCTCGCAACTAGAGAAAGCCCGCATGCAGCAACGAAGACCCAGTGCAGCCAAAAATAAATACATACATTTATTAAAAAAAAAAGCAACAACTGAATAAATGCTTGGTAGGAACTAAGATCTGTGTAAAATGCTCAAATTTTATTTAATCTTCACAATCAATCAGTAGAGTACAGCGGAAATGGTGCAGTGCCAACTCTGAGCCTAGCCTTTAACTGGCCTGAAAGCTTCCACCTTCTTCTTGGAATGCTTTCTTGGAACTCAGATGCCATGCCATGTGGAGAAGAACCACAGACCCCCAGTCAACAGCTCAATAACTCTGAGTTCTCAGTCTAGTCGCCAGATGACACTAGCCTTCCTAAGACCTAAGCTGACGTCACATCTAATACTACGTGAAGTAAAGGAGCCACCTAGTTATCCCACGTTATCATATAATAAATTATAGTTTTAGGCCACCAAGTCGTGGGGTGGTTTGCTTCACAGCAATCAATAACTGAAACAGCTACTGCAAATATACCCATTTTACAGATATAGAAACTGAAGCTTATAAGATTTTAATTAATTGTGGATCACATAACAAGGAAATGATAGAATAGATAGCTGAACAGAATTCTACTAAATTACAGAGCCCACACTGGAAAACACTATGCCATTTTGCTTCTCATCTTAACATCAAGTTATCAGCCATACCTGCCTACAAAATTTGAATTTGGACAGTATTTCCTCTTATGAAGAGAACTGCTATGCTCACGCAGACATTACAAAGCACATTCTCTTTAATTAATTCTACAATTCCTAGAAGTATTTGGCAAATAACGTGCACTAAATGTGCTCAGATGCTTCACATGGATTACAAACGAAAAGCCAGAAACCTGGAGGAACGTCGTCTCTCACTGGAGTTCTTTAATTTTCTAAAGCCTAAGGCAGTGACATGCAGCCTTCATATTTCCTTGTCCATCTTACCAGCAGTGCCTTAGACGCCTGTGCATTAATTACAACATCATTGCTTTCAATCTGCATTTCCAAGTTTTTATCATCTAGAAAAAGGCACTGATACATCATGACTACTTTCCAAGCAGATGGTGTCAAATTCTATTTACCTGGTCCTCCTTTTTTTAATGGAGCTAAAGTAAAATTTGTTCAGTGAATGCAGCTATCAAAAAATAATTGGAGGGGGCTTCCCTGCTGGCGCAGTGGTTGAGAGTCCGCCTGCCAATGCAGGGGACACGGGTTCATGCCCCGGTTTGGGAAGATCCCACATGCCGCAGAGCGGCTGGGCCCGTGAGCCATGGCCGCTAAGCCTGCGCGTCCGGAGCCTGTGCTCCGCAGCGGGAGAGGTCACAACAGTGAGAGGCCCGTGTAAAAAAAAAAAAAAAAAAAAAAAAAACTGGAGGGGGGGGGGGGAAAGCAAATGAGCTGACTCAGCAAAAATGAAAATCCTGAGTATCTGACATTGAAACAAGCCAAGGCAGTGATTTAAAGGGCCAAAGCATCCTTCTCTTCATGCTGCACCTCCATGTTCACCCCTCCCACCCTGGGCCTTGTCCGAATATGTTTTAAAGGAAGACATAATGGTGCTTTTCTGTGGCTTATTGCCAAAGATTGGGGTAGATGGAAACTGTGCTGGAGTGTGGGGTAAGGATGAGGAAATATATATGGTCAAATGTAAACAAGTTACAATTTTTCCATAAAATTAGTTGAAGTCACTGTAGGAGCACAGTATGTCTATTCAACATGTCATAATTAAGGTACCCCCAGCCTTCTAACTTAACGGTAAAAATTCCAGTTGAGGTTTCCATATTAATTTAAGTAGTAATAATGGCCATAACAGTATACATTTGTATGGTGCTTTATGACTTACAATGCACCGTTATATATATCGCACTTGCTTTGATCCTTTATAATAACCCCAGACTAGGTACTATTATATGCAAGATCAGAAAGTTAAATAACAAAGCAGGAGTCAACCCCAAACTCTAAAATACCACAACTTCAGCTGCAATCTTTGAAGCCAAGTTTCTTTTAAAAGGAGAGGGTGAGTACAAACTACTATGTATAAAATAAATAAACTACAAAGATACATTATACAACACAGGGAATACAGCTAGTATTTTATAATAACTATAAATGGAATATAATCTTTAAAAACTGTGAATCTATGTGGTTCACATAATTATATAACTTATAATAAACTGAAACTTATATAATATTGTAAATCAACTATACCTCAATTTAAGAAAATCACCCTAGAGACAAAAAATAAAATAGGGGGTGAGTGATTTGAAAAAAAACAATAATCAGTTGTTTTTTATGGCAAACACCTGTTCTGATCTCATATTCTTAGCTGTGTAAAGTACACTATAATCAGCTTTCTATATTAAAAATGACTTAAAATATCCTCCACATAGCCAGTGACAAATTATCCAAAATGTTATTTTACCTAATATCTGCCCACTAAGAAAACTACTCAACACTTTCTTCAATAGAGTCCAGCATTGCCAGAGAAAGTAGATGTGGCCTTGGAGACAATGCAAACCATGGCAATCACCATTGTAGCTGTCTTGTGACATCTTCACCTGCAACTGTTTCTCCAATCCTATATTAGAGCTTCATTTTTAAAAATTCAATTAATTTCTTTTTATTGAGGTATAATTTAGATACAGTAATATTCAAAGATCCTAAATAGACAATTCTATCATTCAGAAAATTCCCTCCTGCCCTTTTTCAGGCAGCCTTCACCCTAGAAGCAACCACTTTTGTTGTTTTTCCCCAAATACTTGTTTTGCCTGTTCTAGAACTTTATATAAATGTACTATTTTGCTTTTTGCAACTTGGCCTCTTTTGCTCATCACAACTGTTTGAGATTAATCCATGCTATTTTGTACTATTATATACTTATATACTATTATGTACATAGATAAGTAGTGTATTCTTTTCTGTGTAGCATTCCACGTCTGAACGCACCACTGTTTCTTTATCAATTCCCCTGTTGATGGACATTTGGGTTGTTTGTGTTTCTGTACAGCTTCATTTTAAGCACTAAATTTGTAGCTTTTAAAATGAGTCCGTAGGGGCTTCCCTGGTGGCGCAGTGGTTAAGAATCCGCCTGCCAATGCAGGGGACATGGGTTCGAGCCCTGGCCGGGGAAGATTCCACATGCCACAGAGCAACTAAGCCCTGTGCCACAACTACTGAGCCTGCGCGCCTAGAGCCCATGCTCCACAACAAGAGAAGCCACCGCAATGAGAAGCCCGCACACCACACCGAAGAGTAGCCCCTGCTCGCTGCAACTAGAGAAAGCTGCACACAGCAACAAAGAACCAAAGCAGCCAAAAATAAATAAATAAAAAATAAATAAATTTATAAAAAAATAAAACAAAGTAAAATGAATCCGTAAATTAAGAAATCTTTCAGCAAATGCACATTTTCCTTTGTGTGTGTTTGTGTATGTGTCTGAGTTAAAGTAGAATTGACTTTGTGAATCAATGTAGTTATTCTAAACCCTTTGCATTTGAAATATAAAATAAATTGGTCTGGTTCCCAGACTTCATGGTTGGGAGGTAAACAGCAGTGGCGGGGTGGGAGGGGGGACTCCAAGCCAAAATAGACTCAGAACTGAGAGGCCTGTTGTCTGGGCTCGGTGGTAGGTGATGTTCTCACAGGAAAGAGATGGACATTCAGAGCTGTAGTTTCAGGGTTCCAGCTCTGTGTACAGCACTTTGGCTGTTAAAATGCCCCTGTAATGAACATTGTGGTACATGACTACTTTTGAATTATGGCTAACATGTATATATGGAATCTAAAAAAAAAAAAAAAAGGTTCTGAAGAACCTAGGGGCAGGACAGGAATAAAGACGCAGACGTAGAGAATGGACTTGAGGACACGGGGAGGGGGAAGGGGAAGCTGGGACGAAGTGAGAGAGTGGCATGGACATATATATACTACCATGTGTAAAACAGATAGTGGGAAGCAGCCGCATAGCACAGGGAGATTAGCTCGGTGCTTTGTGACCACCTAGAGGGGTGGGATAGGGAGGGTGGGAGGGAGGGAGACGCAAGAGGGAGGGGATATGGGGACATACGTATATGTATAACTGATTCACTTTGTTATAAAGCAGAAACTAACACCATTGTCAAGCAATTATACTCCAATAGAGATGTTATAAAAAATGCTCCTGTAATATTCACCAGCCAGATTGTGGCATCATGTGTGTAAACAGATCAGTGGTTCTGATCATTTAAAATTCCAGTTTCAGCTGCCTTTCTCCCTTTCTCTAAAGCAGGGTCCCCGAGCCCCCGGCCACGGATCGGTACTGCTCTGCGGCTTGTTAGGGATCTGGCTGCACAGCAGGAGGTCATCAGCGAGTGAGCGAAGCTTCATCTGCCGCCCCCCATCACGTGCATGACCGCCTGAATCACCCGTCCTGCCACCCGTCCATAAACCCGTGCCTGGTGCCAAAAACATTGGGGACCGCTGCTCTAAAGTACTTAGGCTTACCCTGGTTTGCTAATTAAAACTCGGGACTAAAGCCTTTCAGCTTTGTGTGTGCAGTTAATTGGAACTTCAGGGATGCGACAAGTGAGTCAATTAGCATTCACCAGCATGCACTTATCTAGCGCCTGCTGTGTGCCGAACCCTGCACAAGTGCTAGTTCAGTTTCCTAACAGGTTGCAGAGAGAACGTGGTAAGTTAAAGAACACTGCGGTTGGTGTCAAAAAGCCTGAGTGTGAGTATTGCTTTTCCACTTAACTACTTCGAAGACCTTGGGCAATTCACATCAACTTGGAACCTCGGTTATTAATTACTAGGAGGCTCTGATTTTTCAGGTCACAAACGCAGGTGTGAAGACAAATGTATATCTTTAATTTTTCTACCACTCAACTCCTTTGGGTTCCTATTCTTCTGGATGGCAGACATTTAAACTCATTGAATTTATTATTATTTTATTTATTTATTTATTTATTTATTTTTTCAGGATCTTAGTTTCCTGACCAGGGATCGAACATGTGCCCCCTGCAGTGGAAGCACGGAATCTTAACCACTGGCCCACCAGGGAAGTCCCTAAACTCATTGAATTTAAGTAATCACACTCATATAAGAGAGTCTCTGTCCCTATAATATCCTTCCCATTTCTCCCCAGAGCTATTGCTGAGTCCCCAGGGTTCATGGAATACTTGGAGGGAACAATGATGGATCAATACTACTTATCCACTTGTGATCCACTAATTCTCATATGCTCTTTCATTCTTGGTCCCTTACTCCTCCAGAATAAGTTCCTTTTTCTCCTTTAAGACCCCTCCAGGTCTTCCAGCTTCGGGACAACCTTAGTACTGCAGTGGGCATGGAAGGGAGAAATTTTAGACTTCCCGGAAGTGTGCTATAGGACCTGATGAGGAAGCTTCAGGTCCCGGATCATAAACAGCCTATCTGGCATTCATTCTCTCCTCACCTGGACTTGCTTGGATGGAGAGGCTTCTGAGACCTTGTGATTTTCTCAGACTCCATCCAGAAAGCAATGCACTGGCCCCTGCTGGTGTACAAGGAACTTTGTGCAAATTAGAGAAAACGTGTCCATTCTTTGTGGATGAACTGCCAAGATGCACCTCTTCTGGGCAGACCAATTAGGAGAAGACTTCTTTTCCCTTGGTCTGAAGGCTTGTGGGGCAGTGTGCAAGCTGGATTCTCAGTCTGTTGGCAAGAGTCCGAGGGCCTGGGTGGTGCTGTCCTAGGTCAGGCTCTCAGCCCTCTCCTCTGTCTGGGTTATCCCACTTGTCCTTCTCCCGACCAGGAAACAGCCACGTGCCTTAGTTTCTTTCACTTTCCTTCCTCCCCATTTTGAAGGGGGCAAAAATGTTCTCTGGTCACAGAATTGTCCTACTCTCTTTTTCATTGGGTATGACAGGCTTTTGATATACACAATGACTCTTCTCTCAAGTAATTGTCACAGCCATGCATACCAAAAGATTATTTGGGGGACTTCCCTGGGGGTCCAGTGGTTAGGATTCTGCACTCCCAATGAAGGAGGCCCAGGTTCAATCCCTGGTCAGGGAACTAAGATCCCACGAGCCATGTGGCATGGTCAAAAAAAAAAAAAGAAAGAAAAGAAAGAAAATTGCAAAAAAAAAAAAAAAAAAGAGATTACTTGGGAACTCAGAAGTCAAGACTGTACAGTTCCTTCCTCTCTGTGTTTCTGTGTGACGGTATTTACCTAAGGTGAGGGATGCAGAGGAGGCAGGATGACAAGCTTAAGGACATACTTGGGGACCATGGCAGCCATGGAGGTGCTCTGCTCGGATCTCCTTCAAGAAAGACTTTACCGGGCTTCCCTGGTGGCGCAGTGGTTGGGAGTCCACCTGCCGATGCAGGGGACACGGGTTCATGCCCTGGTCCGGGAAGATCCCACATGCCGTGGAGCAGCTGGGCCCGTGAGCCATGGCCGCTGAGCCTGCGCATCCGGAGCCTGTGCTCCGCAACGGGAGAGGCCACAACGGTGAGAGGTCCGTGTACTGCAAAAAACAAAAAAGAAAGACTTTACCATCCAGTCATGAGGAGGTTGGCTGACAGACTCCAGTTGTGATACCTACAGCAGCTTGAGCTGAGGCCATGGACTTCTTGTAGACCCTCTAGCCAATGACTGATCATCGTGGCTGTCTAGGGCTCAACTATTTCTTCCCCAAACAAGACTCCTCCTAAGGATGACCTTTGCTGTGGGGCTCCCCATCGGGTTGACCCTTGACTGACCTTTGTCAAGTCTGCACAATAGTCTGAGGTTCGCCCTGCACCATCCTTGTTTCCTCCCTCTTGATCTTTTACAAAAACATCCTGTGCTCATTACTGAGTCTGCTTCTCAGAGAATCCAGACTGACACAGGTCTGAATATACTTCCAGTAATCAATTAAAGAACACTCTACCAAACAGCAGAGTATGGAAATAACCCAACAGTCAGGATAATTCTTATGGCTCCTAACATTCTCGCTTACCTGTTCCTCATTTCTTCCTCAAATGTGTGAGGGAAAGAACAATTCTGTGCCCAGGTAAATCACTCCAGTTTGCACATGTCCCAAAGCAGAGGGTTAATTACCCTATTCCTCCCTTCCCGTGAATCATCTCATTATCAACAACAGCAACAAAGGCAAAACAGTATAAGGATTGCAGAGCTGTAGCTGACCCCAAAGCAATAGGTCTACTTAAATCGACTCCCGTTTTATTTGAATTATCTTTCAAAGCAAGTGCAAGTGATTAAAAAATCAAAGTGAATTAGAAGGTGTCAGAAGTGTTGGTTTGGTAAATATTTAACTTTTTGGCAAGAGAATGAAAAACACCATTTTCGCTGTATGTAACACAAAAGCCATTGGGGGTGTAACAGACTCTTTCAGGTATGCGTGTATTCTAATTATAAGCTCCATAATAGATATGTTAAGAGAATTTTGCGTTCAAGAGTTGTAAGGACAGGCACGCGGGAGAGAATGGGACCACTTCAGTGGAGTAGTGTGTTCTGAGCTCTCTGCAAAAGTATAACCCAGGTCTTCAGGGCGGCTGCAGGCAGTGGAGACGATGCTTGTAATCGATGTAAGTACAATTTCATAGTGGGTTCATTGTAGGTATGTATTGAGTCAATGAAGATTTTTGCCCCTTGAAAGGACTGTTCAAAACCCTGCTGTAGGAGCAGAAGGAGGTCCATAAAGTGGAGGATTCAAAATGACTTCAGCACCACCATCATCACTGTAACATCTGTAGCACCACGAGGAGTCACAGTGAAGGTCAAAATACTCATTTGAATGTAAAAGTTATATGTTATCTGATCATTTGAAAAAATAATGATTGTTTGTTCCTACTGCTCTCTAGGTGTTGGGTAAGGGGGTGTGGAAGGGGAGGATGAGGGTAAGAAGAGGGAGAGGAGTTTAGGGAAAGAATGAAGCCCATCAGTCTACAAGTTTACCATCTCCTTTGGGAATTTCGAATGTGGAAAGGAGATTGTCCAGAAAACCAGAAGGCGGTGGCGAGTGGGGGACAGGTAATGAGAGAGAGCGAGCGAGAGACAAGCAAGTTATATTGCTTGCAAACCAACGGATTCTCCTCCCAAGAGCCTAGATAGGTCCTCTTTAGCTGCGTACTTTCACCTTAAAACATTTCACCTCTGACCCTGATCTCTCTGTCACCGGAATCTCTCAAATTCCATAGTGGAAAGGACAGACAACAAAAGGAAAAACCAAGGTTTCAAAGAAGAGTCTGCCAGAATTTGGAGGTTCTCCTAGAGTCTCTTCTATTTTTTTAATATTCTGTAGATGTACAAAGACAATACCCTCTGTCTACCAACAACTTATTTCAACTCCCTCTATTTTTGTCATAATCATGTATGCTTCTTAACTTCTTTTTTTATAATTAATTTTTATTGGAGCATAGTTGCTTTACAATGTTGTGTCAGTTTCTACTGTACAGCAAAGTGAATCAGTTATACGTATACATACATCTCTTTTTTGGATTTCCATCCCGTTTAGGTCACCGCAGAGCACTGAGTAGAGTTCCCTGAGCTATACAGTAGGTTCTCATTAGTTACCTATTTTATACATAATATCAATAGTGTATATATGTCAATCCCCATCTCCCAACTCCTCCCACTCCCCCTTTCCTCCCTTGGTGTCCATATGTTTGTTCTCTATGTCTGTGTCTCTATTTCTGTTTTGCAAAGAAAATCATCTACGTATAATACGGATTGGCCTATCAAGAAATGAAAAGGAAGCAAAGCAGTCCAGCTGGTAGTTGGGTGTCCTAAGTCCTCCAGAAATGACTTCTGTAATTACTTCTTTCAAGCTCTTACATCTATCCCAAACACATAACAGAGTTCGTTTTTGTTACAATATCTTGAAACAGCTCATGAAGACTTCCTGTTGAGTAGAATCACTTTGCTTCTTTTATGCTGTGATTTCCCGTGCTCTGCAGACCCAGTGATCCCCTTCAGCCTCTTCCAGAGTGACTTGAGAGTAAATTAAAGAGTAAACTGGGGGGCTTCCCTGGTGGCTCAGTGGTTAAGAATCCGCCTGCCAATGCAGGCGACACAATTTCGAGCCCTGGTCAAGGAAGATCCCACATGCCGTGGAGCCACTAAGCCCATGTGCCACAACTACTGAGCCTGTGCTCTAAAGCCCACGAGCCACAAGTACTGAGCCTGCACACCACAACTACTGAAGCCTGTGCACCTAGAGCCCGTGCTCCGCAACAAGAGAAACCACTGCAACGAGAAGCCTGCGCACCGCAAGGAAGAGTAGCCCCCGCTCGCCGCAACCAGAGAAAGCCCGCGCACAGCAACGAAAACCCAATGCAGTCAAAAATAAATAAATAAAAAGAGTAAATTGGGTGGTTGTCTTGTGTGATTTCCTCAGGAATGAATATAATGACAGCTAGGATATCTAAATGTCAAGATAGCTTTAAAAATAAAAGATTTGTCCTTCCAAGGACTCTGTTCTCTGCCTCACTCCTTATTGACCACAGCTCAAACCAAGCATGCTTCAGAAAGTGAGCAATACATTATTGCCCCAATTAAGTGTCCAAAAGGAAACCACCTGCAACCCACCAAAAATGGCCTTCACTCCAATGTCAATTATGGATGGGCCTTAGATCACAGTAAGGCAGCAAATATTTTTGTTTTACCCCTAGATAAGAAAAATTCATTTGAAGGGCTATTTTTGCTTTGTTTTACTTTCAGACAACTGCTTTTTCCTTTCCTATATCCTAATGTCAGGCCCTTCATAGCAATCAACATATTAAAAATAACCAGAATCACCTTGGTCACAGCAATATCTTTTTTGATCCACCTCCTGGAATAATGAAAATAAAAGCAAAAATAAACAAATAGAACCTAATTAAACTTAAAAGCTTTTGCACAGCAAAGGAAACCATAAGCAAAATGAAAAGACAACCCACAAGAATGGGAGAAAATATTTGCAAACGAAGCAACCAGCAAGGGGTTAATCTCCAAAATATACAAAAAGCTCAATATCAAAAAAACAAACAACCCAATTAAAAAATGCTTGAAAGGTCTAAATAGACATTTCTCCAAAGAAGACATACAGGTGGCCAAAAAGTACATGGAAAGATACTCATTATCGCTAATTACTAGAGGAATGCAAATCAAAACTACAATGAGGTATCACTTCACACAGGTCAGAATGGCCATCATCAGGTAATACTAAAATCTAAAAGCACGTGGAAAGCTTTGGTAGGAAGAAGGAAAGTGAGGAACTATGGCAGCAAATCACTTAGTGGGGGAAAAAAAAAAGCAAAGGAAAATCTCAAGGACTGAAAAGTCTCTCTGCGACCTTCACTTCTTCCTTTCAAAGAAATCTGTGTTCCTTTTTGCAAAAAATATTTTGATTAACATTCATCTCTGGAGAGCTGTAAGTCACTGAGTGACAGGGACTAAACAATAGTGAGAAATAAACATGACTTTCAACTCAAATCTGTATTTTATCGCCAGTTCTTTGAAGACAAGGGTTACTGAGATTTCCAGAGGAGGCTGAAGCTCACTTCCCTGGCCTGTGACGGGACAACGTCTGGACAGCGATGGCCAGTTCCCAGCACTGATATAAGACTAACATTATTCAATTTATATTTTAAATGGTGGCCTGCATCCCATTTTCTAAGAACATCTAAAATCAAAACCGAGAATCTTCTTAGACTGTGTCATTCTGGATCCCTTCGCTACTCAAAAATTGGACTAATTTCTGTTTCACAAAATTATAGAAACTATTCCCTGTCAAAAGTTCCATTAAAACAAAACATTATTCATAAATCATTCAATGCTTTTTTTGTTTTTTTTTTTTTGTTTTTTTTTTAATGCGGTACGCGGGCCTCTCACTGTTGTGGCCTCTCCCGTTGCGGAGCACAGGCTCCGGACGCGCAGGCTCAGCGGCCATGGCTCACGGGCCCAGCCGCTCCGCGGCATGTGGGATCTTCCCGGACCGGGGCACGAACCCGCGTCCCCTGCACCAGCAGGCGGACTCCCAACCACTGCGCCACCAGGGAAGCCCCAATGTTATTCTTAATGTAGACCCACTGGACAGATTGCTAAGGGCCAAATAACCACAGTTTCAAATTTTAGAGAAAATAATGATAATTGAAACTACTATGTAAGTGTACCTATGGGATATGGCTATATTCATGTTCAGAAAAAAGTCCATAGCCTTAAGTGCTTACGTTAATTAATAAGAAATAATAAAAATAAATTAATTAATATTCAATTAAAGTAATTATGGAAAACAAGTAGACACACTAAGGAAAAAATAGATTTAACAAAGCTAAAAATTAGAATATAACAAATAAGAAAAAATAGAGATAATAAATGAATCAAAGAGCTGATATTTAGAAAGTAAAATGAATAAGTATCTATATGACTATTAAGCAATAAAAGAAGGTACAAATATAAATATTAAAAACAAGATAACAGGAAAATAACTGCAGATAAAAAGGAAAGTAAAAGAATTGTAAGGGATAAGTCTATTCAACTCTATGTATATCAATTTGAAAGTTCATGAAAATTAAATATTTAAATGAAAATATAATGCAATAAAATTATCCTTATGTAATATGGAGAAACAAATAGAAAAAAAAAGTGTATTTCAACTTGGGCTTAACTTGAGAATTATCTAGGATGTTTTAAAATGGTGATGAACTGACTCTAGACTAAATCAGAACTTCTGCAACTACCTGTGATGAAGTAACATGTGGAAACAATGATTCCATCAAGGGTTAGAGAAATAAGATGACAACAGAAAGTACATCTTTATGAAGTTAATGAAGAGCTGACAGGCAGTCAGACCTTAAAGGTGAGGCCAGAGGGAAGGAAAGCCCAAGATGTGAGCTGATCTTCTGCATGTTGCCTTTCCTCTGGGGGTATATGCTGATTCATGGAGCAGAAGCAAAAGGCTGGGAATACAAGAAAATAAACGCTGCAAAGAGGCAGAAAAATCAGCAAGGCTTTGGCAATCTCACAGGGCTGAGGGGAAAAAATCAGAATTCAGCACTGGAGAGGCAGTCAAAAGTAGAAGGTCTGAGATCCCAGAGAAAGGTAATGCAGAGATGTGAAACTTATTGGTTTCCTCCAAAGACATTTACCGAATTCTCAAGCTGCCCAGACCAGGAGGTTAAAAACCCATGCAGAAAGCCCAGGTAATGCAGAGAGAGGTTCCTGGCAGTCTCGTGGTGCTGACCAGATTAAATCTGGAATTTGGGACTTGCCTCCCAAGGAGTCAATACTAGGCTGTCTGTTGAAAATGCTGGTGGGCTACACCCTAAAAGTAAAGGGAAATCAGAAATAGACTGAGCTTCTGAAGACCAAGTTTGGGTCAGTTCAGTCCTTGACTAGATTAAGCTGACCTGTCTCAACATCACCCAGAGCACCCACAATGTTTCTTCCACAAAGTACAAACTTGAATAAAAAATTATGAGGCATATCAAGAAACAGGACCAGTAGAAGAAAGTAGGCAGTAGTATATACCCACAGGTGACTTGGTTATTAATAATTAGTCATATAGTTTAAAATAGCTGTGATTAGTACATTTGGGAGGATTTTGTGAACCAAATAAAATTTGTTTTAAAAAGAATTAAATGGGAATTCTAGAAATTAAAAACACAGCAACTAAACTTGAGAACTCTATAGATTTCTTACAGCAGGTCTGACACAGCAGAAGAGGGGATTAGTTAACTGGAATACACACCAATAGAACATCCAGACTGAAGTCACAGATGCCAGGGTCTGTGTTAGTTCCTTCCAGGATTAAAAAACAACAACATCTGGAACAACTGAAACAACTGCTATTGCTAAAGTCACTGTTAAGTTTTCAATAGCCTGTCGCTCTTAAAAAATCTATCTACTTTCAACTGAGGCAAGCGTGGACTTCAAATGAGGATATGAAAGAGAGTGCCCCCATGCCGTTAAATCTTCCAGTACTCAAAAGCTGCATTCATTTTTATGACTCGCCCATGGATGCTGTATCACTTTTTGTTATGGTTTTTATAGGGAAGGCACACTCCAGTGTCTTTCACTTGATCTTACCTAATAGAAAAGTCCTAACTTCATTAATCAGAGAGTCAATGTGGGGATTCTGACAACTATATACCCAGAAGATCGGAAATATCTACAGGATTGGTTCACTGACCTTCTGAACCTACCATAAGATAGACTTGGGACAAAACTCCATTTCTCACTGGATTTTCATGAACCCCCAATGACCAGTGGACCATAGACGCACTGCAAATCCAAAAAAACACTAATTCAAAGTGAATATTCAGTGTTGCTCCCAATGTCTAAACACGCCCCTTGCCCCAAGTCAGAATCACATTAGTAAATGGTCTCAGGTGTCCTTGGAGATGTCTGGAGAATCACATTCCAAACCTGAGAGGTCATAACATGGTCCTTCTTTAAGGGGACCCAGTTGAGTATAGTGTTGCAAATCATCTGTGTTCAGGTTTTCCCCAC
Source organism: Grampus griseus (assembly GCF_964374135.1). Taxonomy (NCBI): domain Eukaryota; kingdom Metazoa; phylum Chordata; class Mammalia; order Artiodactyla; family Delphinidae; genus Grampus; species Grampus griseus. Next base: position 613,574 of record NC_138998.1, read on the forward strand.
AGTTATTCAGACCAGGAAAGACTTTAACAGACTGACCTCTGAGTTTGGTCTAGGGGACTTCTCAATGTATAGCTTTTAAATTCTGAGGGTCAATTCACTCTGGTTATTAATCCAGCTTCACTACTATTACGGTACCATTCTTTTCTAGGGATTTTGCCAGATTTTGCCCCTGTCTTCATCCTCAGAATCCTATTATTCCCACTGAAATCAGGAAACCCATTTCAATAAGAGTATCCCCCATCTCTATAACCATCAAACTAAATTTGGCAGGTAAAATCCCTGATATTTCTCTTTTCTGATTTCTAGGTTACATCAGTGGGATATAGAACTTCCTTTAGATCCTTGAGGTGGATCAGAAGTCAGTCAAGCTGAAAGCCACCATCTCTGCTTTGGGACCTACCATGTGAGGGATGAGATGACCTAAAAGCTGGAGGTGAACATGGCAGCCAAGCCAAAGTTTGGCCCAGTCACTAGGAGAGTTATCAGTTGTCTTCACCAAGCTGAGAGAGACAGATCATAAATTCTAGTGGCTGACTTCAGTAGGGAATGCCCCGGAATGAACAACAAGCAGATATACAGAAGCATTCCCTTTGAGAACCATAAAGCCCTAGGAGAACACATTGCAGAATCCTGACTATTTCCTTCATGGGGTCACATAACCTTCGCTTTCCCCAAGGCCATAGCCCCAGATGTCACTTAGAAAGAAGCCAGGAGAGACAGATCTGGAAATTTAGAGCATGATTTAAAAGGACAACTTAGGTAGCAGAATAGACCAAATTTTTTAACTTAAAGAATTAAAATTATTATTTTTCCATGATAAACAAGTCTGGGCTTTTGAGAACGACCAAATTAGTTATCCCAATCATTTTTTAAAATCTACATTATGCGCATGTGAATTTACCGTGAGTAAAATTCATGAATATGCTACACTTTAAAAAGCAACTTGAAAAAACAAAAGAAAGGAAAATGTCCCATTTAGAGCATAATCATGAGAGATATAAAACATCCACCCACCTGTCCATCCATCCAACCACCCCAGTCATCCTAGGAATAAACATAACAAGATATGAGCAGAAATCATATAAAAATGTATTTGATTGAGAATATGAGAGGATTAAAAAAAGACATCCAATGATTCTGCATGTAAACTATATGTCTGTATTCCCTGGGCACTTAAAAATCCACAGATTCTTTTTAAAGTAATACCATGAAAAATCCCTAATCTAATCAACTGAAATTTGTTATCATTCCAGATCCAGAACATTTCTCTTTGTTATCTTTCATAGGCCATTAACCATGCCCTGAATATCCTGAGGTAAGTCAAATTAGCTCGTTCAGGATGAGTACAAAAAAGAAAATTTTTTACCATCCAATATTAGCAGATCCTAATTTTCCCCTGATGCTTAAAAACCGAAAGGTAACATGATTTATGTGCTATAGTTAGAATAACTGGATGAGATTCTGGGTCTTACGATTCCTTTTAGGAAATGAACTCGGATGTGTTGCATATTTTAATACCCTCACTCATTCTAACTCTATTCTAATCTACTCCGAGATCTTAGTCTGACTTTTCTGGGCATGCCAAATATAATTTTCCTGAGCATATGGGACATGAATACAAAAACTTAATAATTCATGCTATTGGGAAAGGTGCAGCAAATTGTGTTAATAAAATGTGACATTTCAGACCAATTATGGAACACAGCTATCACAGAGCAGCAGTATCAGCTCACTTCTATCAGCCTGATGATCACAGAAAGCTGAGAATGAAGAAACATGGATGCTTTTAACATTGTTTTTAGCTTTGGAAAATTTTTATTATGAAAAATTTCAATCATATATAAAGAATATTATAATGAACTCCATAATCACATCACTCAGATTTAATAATTATAGATGTGATACTTGCTGCATTTCTTTTTCCTTGCTTAAGTTTTTTAAGTTTTTCTTTCAATTTTATTGAGATATGATTGACAAAAAGCACTATATAAGGTATACAGTATAACAATCTGACTTACATACACCATGAAATGATTACCACATAAGAATCTCTGCTCTAAAACCTGGAATTCCCTGAAAGGTTTCAGCAAAGCATTTTTAATGGCAAGGTGAGGGAGGGGTGTCCCAGGGCCTGTGATCAGCTCATGCACAATTCTCTGGTTAATGGTGATCAATCCTTAGGCACCAGTAGGTCTGGGGGCTCATGATCATCAAGTAGTTCATTTCTTCCATTTGGTGGTGGTTTTAGCATCTGAAAAACTCAGGAAACATGCATGAGCTACTACTCTCCAGGTATAGGTACTTAAGAGAGGAGCTACAGCAGAGAATATGAGGGACGGGTCCGTCCCAGGAAGGTCCCATTGGGTCCTGATCAGTTACAATTTCCCCCTTTTCTTTGATACTGCTCAATCTTGAGGAGAACGGGTATTGGACAAGAAAGGGAATAATGTTCTGTTTTGTATAGAGAGGTTATAAAGTCGGCAGAGGAACTCAGTTTTAGGGGGACCTGGTTTCAAGTAAACATCCAAAAGCAGCAGACTCGGAGAGGCAGGCTAGGTGCAATGTGGGGAAAGCTTCCTAGATCGTATTAAGAGGTTTGGAGTTTCCCTTATAGACAGCAAGGAGCCCTGGAGGTTTGTAAGTGAGGGAGTCAAATGATTAGATTTGAGTCTTAGAGAAAATAATGTTAGCAGTAAAATGAAGAACACAGTGAAGTGGGAAGAGAGTGAAGCTGAATCCGGCCTCTGTACCCCGACACTGAATTAAATCTCGGAGACAGAGTTTTGGGTGAAGTGGAAAAGAATAGCTTTATTGCTTTGCCAGGCAAAGGGGGCCACAGAGGGCTAATGCCCTCAGAACTGTATGTCCTGACCTGGACGGGGTAGTGAGGAGTCTTATAATGTTCAAGGAGCAGGGCGTGGTCAGCTCGTGGAGACTCTTCTGATTGGTTGGTGGTGAGGTCATCGGGAGTCGGCATCATCAGCCATCCGGTTCCAAAGGGTCTGGGGTCTACATGCTTGTGGGCAGCACACCTTTAACTTCTACCAAAACAGTAGCTGTTTTGCAGGTACTAGGTTTCAGTATCTGCAAAACAGCTCAAAGATATTGTTACATGTACCCCTTGAGGGGGAACCAGGACCCTGCCCCAAGGCTGCACTATTGTGTATTGACTGCTCCTCCCTTGTCTCTGCATCCTCTCCCTTCCCTGGTCAGCAACTGTTTGAACCTGCCCTTTGGAACTCAGAGGAGGTCATGGAGGCTGAATGAAGCCTATTTCCTATAATCAAAGAAATGGGGGACGTAGAAAGGCTTCCATGCCCAGCAGCCCCACAGGGTCCAGCTCAGTTTCACAAGGAGTTAGGGATTAGAGCAACAGCAGGCAAGAAAACATGAAAGCCTCAAGAAAGACACCAAGAGCAGGGTTTGGAAGCTGTTCAGATGGCGTCCTTATGACACTAGGTGACTGGCCGTGTGGGACGAAAAGGAGGATGAATTGTGGGGAATTCTCAGGTCCCCAGCTAGAGCAGGAAAGAAAAAGTATAGGGGAGGAATAATAACTTTGGTTTCAGACATTCAGTTTTCTGTCTCTAAAGTTTGATAAATCAATACATCTATTCAGAAGTAATTTGGTCAAGGACTTCCCTGGTAGCGCAGTGGTTAAGAATCCCCCCTGCCAGTGGAGGGGACATGGGTTTGCTCCCTGGTCCGCGAAGATCCCACATGCCCCAGAGCAACTGAGCCCTTGCACCACAACTACTGAGCCCATGTGCCACAACTACTGAAGCCTGTGCGCCTAGAGCCCATGCTCCGCCACAAGAGAAGCCACCGCATTGAGAAGCCTGCGCACCACAACGAAGAGTAGCCCCCGCTCGCTGCAACTAGAGAAAGCCCACACGCAGCCATGAAGACCCAATGCAGCCAAAAATAAATAAATAAATTTATTTTTTAAAAAAGAAGTACTTTGGTCAGAAAATTCAGGACATACCCAGGTGTCATTCCAAGGAGGTGATTTCTGGTTCTACAGAACATCATGGCATTCTATGATTTTAACAAAATTGTGTAAAAAAAACTGGTCATTAGTTTCCATCAACCAAATAAGTATAATGCTATCCAACAGCGTAATCCGTAAAAAGTTTGCAGAGTGGGTAATGTGACTTAAGAGCATTATAAATTTCTTTAAGCTCCTCAAAAACAACTGTAATACTGCAGTAGAATTTTATCAGACTAGAGCTCTTAGTGAATGAATTATGGTTGAATTTATCATGCCTTCAAATGATAATTTAAAATATGCTTTAACAACTTTGGATGAATTTTCCTAATACTTAAAATACTTCTGTCTTCTTTATTAGCATGTATTGAATATAATTTAAACTTTTATTGATCAATAGAAGTGATTTTTCTCTACAATTTTTGTCTTTATTATGATGATTCAAAGTCAACAGACAATTGGTCCCAACATTAAATGATTCCAAACTTAAATTTATTTTTGTTTAACTTGCCCAGTTTTCCAACAGTTTATTATGAAATTTTTCAAAGATAGACATTAGCTATTTTTATACATCTTTGTCACTTTGTCACATCTTTTGGTATCAAATAATCAGCGTTCACATTTGCTTTCTGGATGTACTTAACTCTAGCAAGCCTGCTCTTAATTTCCTACACTAAACTACTGCAACAAGATTTTGTTACAACTATGTGGACTCGTACAGGTGCCTGGGGCAACCTGTTTGGGTGCCTCTGACCCCTTCAAACAAATGGCTATTTTTCATGAAACATTCTCCTTTGGTGACCAGAGTATGTCCCAAGTTGATTAAAGCCCACGGGCCTTAAATATGAAACACTGGTGCCACTTAATATAGGGGTGCCATTTGAATTCAGGCACAAATGCGTGATGGAGTGTCAGAGTTTGTCAGCTGTTGAGCAATTGCTTTTATAAGATCCAGGATCACACCAGCGTAGCCTGAGCACAAGGGGCCCCAGCTTGCCCTGCCCTTGCCCTTGTCCCCACTGCCACTCACAGGTGTTGTTGCTCTTCACCCCTGATGGACTGGGGCCCAGTTTTCCAGGGAACCTGCAGGCCATGAGAATGAGACCCACTCCCCTTCCTTGTAACTTAGTCTTTCAGGCTCTGGACACCCCTCTGGCCTAAACCCCTCCCCTTTCTTCCTCCCTGGACCTTGGGAGGGTTGGGGAGATAACAGCCAAGTTCACTTGTGTTTTTTCTTACAAAAAGTGAGTCTGTTTTCTCTCACTGAAAAGGAAAAGAGCCCGCATTAGTTTCACTCTAGCAACTGGAAAATGAGTGCCTTAATCCTAGGTACATGCCAAGGTGGTTAAAGCGCAATAAAAGAAGTGAGTCGTTTCTGCACCTTCGCCTCAGGGTTCTTTAATCAGAAGCGTGCACAGCCTGTGTCACATTAGTTATGGCAGCTAAGCCATTTCTGCTGTGGCAGAGAGCACATCCTTACCTACTATCAATTCTCCTCCTCTTCCAAAGAAACAGCATCCTGGTCTTATTTAAGACAACACTAAGGTAAAACACCACATTTCCCAGCCTGCCTTGTATATAGGTAAGATCTTATCCATCTGTGACTATGTTCTGGCCAAGGAGATAGAAGAGGAAGTGTTGAATGGGTCTTTCTGGAATGGTTCTCAAAAATCAGGTAGGTGGCTAGCATGTGTCCTCTTGCCCTTCCCCAGCTACCTACTTTTTCTAGTATTTGGATATGATGCCTGAGGTGCCAATAGCCACACTGGACCTTGAAATGACCATGTGCTAAAAATGATGGAGCAGAGAGTTTGATGGGGCCTGAGATGTTAATAACCATGGACCTCCACTAATAACCTGAAACTGCTTCCCTCCAGACTTATTTTATGTGAAATAAAAATGAAATTTTGTGTGTTTGAGCCATGATTATGTTGTGTTTTCCTTGATATGCAGTTGATCCTAATTCTAACGAATACAGTGGTTTCATCTCACTATTCTCAGCAAAGTTTCAGGTAAGTCCCAGTGCTTGGGAACTAAGTTACACATAAGGGAAATTTTGCTCTTCTTTATATTTCTGTATAAGTAGTTTTTTTTTTTTTTTTTTTTAGTTAAAGGCCATCAGGACTGGGCTAATCCCTGAATCTATAATCTGGCCTGAACTGTCCAGTGAATTGAGTGATTGCTCCCCATAAATACTGTTATTGGTTGCATTTTCAAACATAGATATTTTCTACTGCCACGGTGATTAAAGGCCTTCCTAATGAAATCTATGTCCTATTGATAGGATACATTGGTCAGTTATATGTGTATTTAAATTTGGAAAGATACCTAACCATTAAAGTCCTAAGCCTCAATGAAAATCTATTTTTCTTTTATTTATGTATGTATGTATTTATTTATTGAAGTATAGTTGATTTACACTGTTGTGTTAATTTCTGCTGTACAGCAAAGTAGCTCAGTTATACACATATATACATTCTTTTTTATATTCTTTTCCATTATGGTTTATTTCAGGATATTGAATATAGTTCCCTGTGCTATACAGTAGGATCTTGTTGTTTATCCATCCTCTGTATAATACTTTGCATCTGCTAATCCCAAACTCCCACTCCATCCCTCCCCCACTCCCCCTCAGCCTTGGCAACTACAAGTCTGTTCTCTGCATTTGTGAGCCTGTTTCTGTTTCATAGATAGATTCATTTGTGTTGTATTTTAGAGTCCACATATAAGTGATATGATAGGGTATTTGTCTTTCTCTTTCTGACTTACTTCACGTAGTATGATAATCTCTTGTTGTATTTTTCTACTTAATAAAAAAAAAGTGAATCAGGCGGGCTTCATCTCATACCCAGGTGAGAGACTGGGTCACCAAATGAAGTGAGTAGAAACAAATCATCCCGTTTCCATGGGGTTCTAACCATATGAGAAACTTGACCCATGATCTTCCCCACAGCAGAGCCACAGTTCTCCCCAAACCTGATCCATTCTTTTAGCAACTCATTTTCTGTGCTTTATCTGCCAGAGCAGTACCTTTCTTACATTGTCAGATTTCTATGTGATTTTCCAGAGAACTCGATGCACTGTTGAGAAAACATCTTGCTATCTGGGTTTGAATCCCAGCTCTGACACTGCCTGGCTGTGTCACCTGCAGCAAGGTCCTCTCTGTGTCAGTTTCCTCATCTGCAAACTGGGGATATTCCTAGTTACCCATCCCCTGAGGGCTCAGAGGAGCGAGTGGCTTACGCTAAGTGCTCAATGAGCATTAGGTCCTGTGGAAGGCATGACGAAATAAATAAACTCAACAAGTTACATTAAAATTTGCCTGATCAGGGGCTTCCCTGGTGGCGCGGTGGTTAAGAATCCGCTTGCCAATGCAGGAGACACAGGTTTGAGCCCTGGTCCGGGAAGATCCCACATGCTGCGGAGCAACTGACCCCGTGCGCCACAACTACTGAAGCCCGCATGCCTAGAGCCCGTGCTCCGTGCCGAGAAGCCACCGCAATGAGAAGCCTGAGCACCACATCGAAGAGTAGCCCTTACTCGCCGCAACTAGAGAAAGCCCGTGCACAGCAATAAAGACCCAACGCAGCCGTAAATAAATTGATTAATTTAATTTAAAAAAATTTGCCTTATCAGCACCCAAGAACCAGGAAAGCAGGGATCAATTTGGGAGAGGAGGAGAGGGAAACTGCACCAAGGCTATCATTCACTTACATCCTTTAATTTATTTTCTAAATTTAATTTTTATATTGGGGTATAGTTGATTTAAAACTATGTAAATGTTGTGTGAGTTTCAGGTGTACAGCAAAGTGAATCAGTTATACGTACACATATATTCATTCTTTTTCAGAGTCTTTTCCATATAGGTTATCACAGAATATTGAATATGGTTCCCTGTGCTATACAGTAGGGCCTTGTTGGTTATCTATTTTATATATAGTCGTGTGTGTGTTCATCCCAAACTCCCAATTTATTCCTTCCCCACCTTTTCCCCTTTGATAATCATGTTTGTTTTCAAAGTCTATGAGTCTTTTCTGTTCTGTAAATAAGTTCATTTGTATCATTTTTTAAGTTCCACATTCTTTTAAATGCATATCAAGGGAAAGTCAGCACAGCTAAGTCCAGAGTGTGTGTGGTGATGAGAAGAGGACACCCCTCTCCTTTTGCTCTGACAATCCCAATGGTGGGGAGAAGCCAGGGCATCTGCAGACTGACCATCAGTACCAGTGGATGGAGCCTTCTCCTCCCGCCCGGTCAGCCTTCCTGAGCTACCTGGAAGCCACTAACAACTTGGAAATCGATCACACTTTCCTGAATAAAATGATGGATCCTGCAGCAAGGTCCTCGGAGAAACCGGCCCGGCTCGTACAACTTCCGGTGAGTCAATTGTGACAAATCTTCCCAACCCCAGGTTCAGTGACATCACACGGAGAATTAGCCATGGTGGCAGTACTGACACCTCAGAAATCAGCAAATGCTACCAACTGAGGCACTTCTGTTTTCCTGGGGAGCCAGTTGCTAAACCAGTTGCGGGGTCTGTTAGACTGACTGTGCTCGCGAAGAGGCCAGCACGCTGCTGCTGAGAGCCTGTGTAGGGCCCAGGAGCATCACTGAGTACCAGGTTCTCACCGTGAGTCACAGAATCTCAGCGTCAAGAGGGAACTCACAGGCCAAGAATCCCAGTGCGATGCGAGGCCTGGATTTCCCTGACAGCCACCATCCGTAATGGCTCTCGGGCCTCTGTGTGAATTCCTCCAGTGATGCTGAACCCTCTCTTCTCCTGATACAGTCACTTTTACTCTCAGGCTAGGCTGATTTAATTTTTAGAAATACTCTTCTTAGCCTTGAATTACTTGCAGCAACCAGCTTCTCTTCCTTTTTTTTTTTTTTTTAAGTCTATTGAATTTGTTACAGTATTGCTTCTGTGTTTTATGTTTTGTTTTTTTGGCCCCGAGGCATGTGGGATCTTAGTTCCCTGACCAGGGATGGAACCCACGCCCCTCATTGGAAGGCAAAGTCCTAACCACTGGACCGCCAGGGAAGTCCCTTCCAGCTTGTCTTCCTGTGTTTCACTCACTCATCTTTTCTTTGTGACACACATGTATTTACAAATGCACACATTAGAGGCTTTCTTACCCATCAGCCAATGCAAGATCTTCTTTCAAGACAACTTCTTTGGAACAATTATCTCCTTCACTCATAATCCTATTACTTATTCTCAGCCAGGTCCTGTTCCAAAGTCCTTTTCCTCTCTCCCAAACATGACAGAACGGCTTTTTCAATCATTTTTAGTCTCTTATTGCATACACTTTGCCATCAGAACTCGGCTCTCCTTTTTCTGGTAATATCTGACTATTACTTGTACTTAGACCACCTAGTTTCTATCTTGATTAATATAAATAATGTTTGCCTTCTCTGAATTTTATTCAAACAATGACCATTTATCAAGCAGCCATTGTGGGGCAAGAAGTTCAGAAAACCAAGAAACTGTTTCCTGGTTCCTGGTTCCTGATTGCCGCTCTGTCCCTGGGCCCTCTCCCTACTGCTTTTACTAGATAGAGGGTTTCATGGAGGTTTTGGGATTTGAGATTTTTAAGTCCATTCTTATACACTCTTCTATTTTCATCTCACATTTTTCTAAAGCTGAATTTTTCCTGATTTGAGTTCAGAGCATCAACTTACCCTGATTTACATTTAAAAACTCGTGCTTAAGGAATCTGCCTTTATCCATTTGTTCCCGTACCTATTCATCCAGTTACCTATCTCCCCGCTTTTTTGTTATCATATGTGGTTTAAAAAAATAGCCTGGAAGTATGGAGTGTACAAATGTGGTATCAAGAAGCAGTTGTATACAAAAATGTACAATAATTACAACACCTCAGACAAATATCACATGATGTCAGTCATATGTGGAATCTAAAATACGACACAAATCAACATATCTATGAAACAAAAACAGACTCACAAACATAGAGAACAGACTTGTGGTTGCCAAGGGGGAAGAGCATGTGGGAGGTATGGATGGGGCGTTTGGGATTAGCAGAGGCAAACTGTGATATAAAGGATGGATAAACAACAATGTCCTACTGTATAATACAGGGAACTATATTCAATATCCTGTGATAAACCATAATGGAAAAGCATATATATATGTATAACTGAGTCACTTTGCTGTACAGAAGAAATTAACACAACATTGTAAATCAACTCCACTTCAATAAAATTTTTTTAAAAAGATACCTCATCTCTAAATATCTGCCTCCCAAGGGATGCAAAACATTTTAGTCCTATCACCATATTTTGCTTACACTAACTGATGACTTAAGTACAGACAGAACTTCTCTCCATCTGTAGATAATACTTCAAGGGTTAAAAGTGCACAACTTGTAACTGGCAGGCTCAGGTCTTAGTCTACTCACTCCTAAGGGCTGAGTTTGCTTTCAGAGTTTCCTCCTTCTGCTGTTTCTAAAAATTGGTCTGATTGACTTCAAAGCCAATCCTATCTTGGAGGTGTTGTCCCTGCTCACCAATAGCAATGTTTGCTGAACGATGAGGGCAAAAGGGTGGTTTTCCCATTTTCCCGAGCTTATCTCAAGCAAGGCTGGTAGGACAGGTTGTGGACACGTTTCTGAGAAAGAGGAGTGGGTGACTGTATAACTCCAACGTGGAGGCCTCTCTCAAGGCCCCACCTCCCGAAGACCTCTCAGGGTGAAAGAGCATGAAAGGTAGTTAGCTGTGTAAGAAATGGTTTCAACAACACAGGATAGGAAGCCAACAAGTTGCCAAGGGGGATAAGAAGTGCAAAGCTAATTCATCGAGAACTAAAAGATAACCTTCCAGGAAACCATGAACCTTTCCTCTGTAAAGGCATGCTGTCTCTTTTGTTTCAGTAAATGTATCGACCAGCCAAACTTAGAACGGCCCGCTCCCTACTAGAGCTCAGAAGGTAAGCCTGGAAAATTGAGTGACTGCTGATAATGGAAAATGGAGAAAAGAAACTTGTGAGAATACACCATTGCCTGATGAATCACAAGCACTGGGTTCTATAAAAATGAGTCTGTTCTTTCCTGATCAGTTCAGAAGACTTAGCAGGGCTCTACTTGCTTGGGGACATCTTGCTTTTCACAACAAATTACCCTACTAAGCACCATGTGCTGGCTCTAACTCCCATTCCGACAAATTCTCTCTGTTTTGGATTTCTCTAACCTCCTTTCTGCTCCTCCCCTACCTCCAGCCACTCACTTTCACTTATAGACTGTATTTTTTTCTTTCTTTTTTTTTTTCAGATTTATTATCATTAGGTCTTTCTCCCTGCTCCTCACATTCAAGTTTGGTGAATAAAATTGAACTCACATTCAAGTTTGGTGAATAAAATTGGTGTCTTAAATTTCTTCCTTCAGTTATAAAAGAAAACAAATAAACACACACACAGCCTGTCTGACTCCACACTCTCTTTTTTTTTTTTTTTTTTTTTTGCGGTACGCGGGCCTCTCACCGCTGTGGCCCCTCCCATTGCGGAGCACAGGCTCCGGACGCACAGGCTCAGCCGCTCCGCGGCATGTGGGATCCTACCGGACCGGGGCACGAACCCGCGTCCCCTGCATCGGCAGGCGGACTCTCAAGCGCTGCGCCACCAGGGAAGCCCTCCACACTCTCTTAAGAGAAGTCCAGGATGTGCTTTTATGTGAGGCAACAATAAGAAAGAGAAAAGGGACATTTGCAAATGCATTTCTTTGGCGGAATCTGGCTGCTCCCAGAAGAGAGCTACGTTTATGTTACCAAAATAAGCTCTCCATTTTTTTTCTTTTGATTGTTAAGGGTAATCGCCCTGGCTCTGAAGGTCACCTCATGTATAATAAATGCAGCTCTAATGACTATTGATTGGGAAATCCCAGCCTTCCATTTGGCTGACAGCTCCCTCTGGCAAGTTAGAAACAATCAATAACGAAGTGGGAAGCAGTAGCAATCACACAGACTGTGTCTCCCATGGATTGAGGGTGACAGTGAGGGTAGTCCCTTGGGTTTGGGGAAGGAAGCCTGATGTATGGCAGCTTTGGGAATACAAGATTTCCAGAAACTTATGACGCAGTACCACAGAGGAGATCTAGTCAAAGTAAACATAGCAACATTTCAAGGTATTTCTGGAAATGTGCCAGTGCTCCTCTGTCTCATGGTGGAATGGGCTCCGAGGAAAGTGCTAGTAACTGGAATGGCGTGTCAGACTGAAGAGGCAGGCAATAGTGTGTAATGATTACACTCACACTTTATAGGATCAGATACCCTGAGCTGAACTCTCAGTACTACCATTCGTGCACTGTGGGACCGTGGGCAGGTTAACTTTGACGTACTGGTTTGTCACGGGTAAAATGGAGATGTCATTAGTACCTACCTCACAGGGGTTTTTGAGGATGAAATGATCCACGTAAAGCACTTAGCTGTACTTGGCACTTAGTAAACACTCCACAAACATTAGCCGCTGCTCCTGATGTTACTGTTAAGAGTAGGATTGGGGCTTCCCTGGTGGTGCAGTGGTTAGGAATCCATCTGCCAATGCAGGGGACACGGGTTCGAGCCCTGGTCCAGGAAGACCCCACATGCCGCGGAGCGGCTAGGCCCGTGTGCCACAACTACTGAAGCCTGCACTCTAGAGCCCACGAGCCACAACTACTGAGCCCGTGCGCCACAACTACTGAAGCCCACGCACCTAGAGCCCGTGCTCTGCAATAAGAGAAGACACCGCAATGAGAAGCCTGCGCACCGCAACGAAGAGTAGCCCCCGCTTGCCAAAACTAGAGAAAGCCCGTATGCAGCAATGAAGACCCAACGCAGCCAAAAATAAATACATTAATTAATTAAAAAAAAAAAGTAGGATTAACCCCGGCCAGCCCCTGTTCTATGGCCAGCTAGAGGCTTTGACCACAGTATACCCTCCAGATTAATCCTGACAGGGGATGCCCATGGTTATTTAGCAATTCCAATTAATGCTATATTTAATCAATAATCCAATAAAATATAAACCATATACCTGTTTCTTATGTCTAGAATTTTATTTAGCATATACAAACAATTGAGATTGTAAACCTGAATGTGTGAGGTTATGTTTATCTCTTTGAAATTTTCTCTTGTTGGTTTCAGCCTGTATGACAATTTGAATCTTTAATCTTCATGCCCCATTCTTTCTGTTTCTCCGTATGGCACAACAACTGCAAGTCTAGCCAATAAACCCAATAATCTACTAATGCTTGAGTCCTTTGCACAATTTTCCCACCAAAGGATGATCTACACTTTACTTCAAAACTTCTGGTGACTAAAACTATCTCCCCAATTCTCATGGCAATCCAGCCTTTTGTTACTTTTTGATAAACCTTTTATTTTGGAATAATAGTATATAGACCCTTCTTTAGTCATCTGTATGCTAAGATACTGTCCACAAATTCATCCTTGTGAGAGTGTGGGCTTCTGTGGTCAAGTGATTTATCCTCTTCCCCGACACCACAGACAGCGTGTATGTTTCCACACCACTAGGGTTGGTCTGGGCTGTATGGATGACTTTGTCCAGAGCCATAGTGACCATGACATGAGCAGAGGCCTTTAGCACCATTAAGCTTGGCTACTGCCTGCCAGTGACCTGTCATGAGAAGTGCACAGCCCAGGCAGCCGGTGGTCCAAGGAGGATGAGAAGCATGTGAACAAGATCTGAGCCACACCTCCACCTGAAGTAAAGGCCATCTCACCTGCAGCCTGACACACAACAGCTCAGCAGAGTCCAGCTTGGACCAGCCATACCACACTCTCCTACAGACCCATGAGCAAGAAATAAATGCTCCTTGCTGTAAGCCACTGGGTTTGGGGATAGTTTTTCTTGCAACATCGTTTGTGGCTAATCTGATTGATGTACTCTCTATTTTAAGCCAGAACATAAGCCATAGCTAAATTCCTTGCTGAAACTGTAAAGTATCTCTATAACAGCCTTCTGAAATATCCGTCCTGTAATCATACCCCAATGGTAATTTAGGAACTTAGTTTAGTATAAAGGTCATCTAGCCCAGGGGTTAGAGCCCTCCCACCCCCTGGGATTTAATTTCTCAGCAACGGGGTCTAGGCATCAGTATTTTAAGAAATTTCCCTGGGTGGTACCGACATGAAGCCAGGATGGAGAAGCATCGACTAGTGGGGTGAGATGTGGAGCCTGAACTGTGTTTTTGGAAGACAGGCTAAGGAAACAACAGAGGGCACAGAATCCCTGTCAGGCCACGAGAAGGCCTGTGCAGGAGTCAACCAAGTAGGGTTTCCATTACAGTAATAACAACTATAAAATCTCATCAATTCACTGTCACTCACTCAGTAGGGGCAAAACAAAAGATAAGGCTGGGGGGCCAGTGACATCTGTAGACACTGAAATGTTGAGAAACTAGAAGAAAACTTTTAGTCTAGAAAGTGTTTTTCAAGACTGCACCTTGGAAGGCCTGATTAATTATGGTGTCTCCAACTTTACAACCTAAGGGATTTTTCTTTCCTTTTTAAATAAACCACCCAGTTAACAAGTTTTTCCAACCCATTGTAAACTCCTCTGGTCACCCTTGGACTTGTCAGCTGTGGTTCCGAGTCATCACTCTGCTCAAATTATGTTGATTAGAAATCTAGAAAGTCTGACTTTAAGCCTCGATATAAACAGGATCAACAACAAATGATAAAAATTACAAGGAAAACTGATTAGAAGGAATGAACACAGTGGTTACAAGTCAGAAAGACACTGGTTCAGATTTGGATTTGCTGTTTATAAGCTGAGGGATCTTGGGTAAATTACTTCAGTTTCTTTGTCTCCATTTCTTCATAGACATGAAATAAGGTACAGAATTTGTTCACCAGAATTCTAGTGAGAAAGATGGTAAGCTAAGGCAAACTGTGTTTCCAGGGGGTAGCAGACAGGTGACAGAAGAATGAAAATGGCACTAAAGGAAGGGAGAAATATGCAGGGGAAATGGGGTGACCATTAGGGGCTCTGGGGGAGCAGGGGGGTTTGTGAGTGAAGGGGGTGGTGTCAGTTTCCCACTGTGGCGGCGTTACCGAAAGTGAGGGTCCGGCTGCTCACTGAGCAAAAGCCAATGAAGAGACAAGGTTGTTGGAAAGGAAAGTTTGCTTTATTTTGGAGGCCAGCAACCAGGGGGGAGGGTGGACACCTGTCCAAAGGCCGACTCCCGCCATGACAATCAGGGGGCAAGAGCTTCTGTAGATGGAGGGAGCGGGCTACATGCAGAAACAGCACAGGCAGCTCTGACGGTCAACTTGAAATTGGTCATGGAGTGGTCTGATCAGTGTCATCTTGATTGTTTTAAGTACAGTTAGTCTTCAGTTCCAGGGTCGGATGGTTCCCATTTCCTTGAGTCCAGCTCTCAGAATTGTGGCAGCTTATGTCATGCCTACAGCCTGGTCATCATGTAGTTAACGTCTTCCACCTGGTGGGGGTTTTAGTATCTACAAGACAGCTCACAGGAGAGGGCTCAACATTACCTATAGCCCTTAAGAAGGTACTAAAGGGCCTTGACTTTGCTTAATGACTAAACTATTATTATTTGGTCTCCTTTGACTGTTTTCCTTTGTTTCTGCATTTGCTCACTTCTCTGATTAAACTTTTGTTTGGCTAAAGTTTTTCCACAGACAAAAAGCAGGCTGAGCACATGAGGGGAAGGACCATAGCGTCCTGCTCCATTTCAGGAGGAAATTTAGAGAGAAGGAGAGACATTTAGGGAGGGTTTGCAGGAAGTTGGTTGGTGATGTCCCTTTTAAGAATGCCTGAAGGGGCTTCCCTGGTGGCACAGTGGTTGAGAGTCCGCCTGCCGATGCAGGGGACACGGGTTCGTGCCCCGGTCCGGGAAGATCCCACATGCCGCGGAGCGGCTGGACCCGTGAGCCACGGCCGCTGAGCCTGCGCGTCTGGAGCCTGTGCTCCGCAACGGGAGAGGCCACAACAGTGAGAGAGGCCCGCGTACTGCCAAAAAAAAAAAAAAAAAAAACAAAGAATGCCTGAAGATCCACATCACTTGTCACAGTTTCCAGAGCTGAATTTCAGAAGGTGGTAGACACGTTGGCTCTAACATGGCCTTATAATGTCAGGGTTGTTGTGAGGATAAAAATGTAGAAAAGCGTTTGTTCCAGCACGTAGAAAGTATCAGACAAATGTGTGCTACTAGACCACTGATTATTATCATGACCGTTATGACTATTAATTTTTCCTGTTTTTAATGATAGCTAATAGGCATCCATTTATTCCAGAATGTTTATTGTAAAAGCCCGTGGCACTACGGGAAGCATTGGTTAATGTAACCTGCAAGATAAAAAAAGAACGTGAAGGATTGAAGGGTTTTCTGGAGACTTCAGAATCCAACTGTACTTTTGACTCAATTGTTTTGACAATTTCAGGCCAAAACAAAGGTGAACTAAGTGAGGTTTTCAGGTTGCTAAGAGAATGCCACCCACAGAGGCCACACTGATAACATGCAGAGCTGCAAGCCAAGCGATGGGGGCAAGTCCATTTGCTGCTTGTTTCCAAAACTGTTCATGACAGTTTAGCGAAGAAGAGAGAAAAGCTGAAGGGAGTGAAATAAATGAAATGAAATGAAGGAATCTATGGCCTTTCCAATCCAAAGAAACGAAAGTATGGCCTGAAATAAAATAAGTTCTGACACAAACTTTCTCTTTTTAATTTGCTCCACTTGTACTCGGCCAAAGAAAGTTTCTGGTGTCTCTGACACAGTGAGGACAGATCACTCAGGGACAGCTCTGCCCATGCACTCAGCAACACCCCTGCTAAAGGCCAGCAGTGTCCAGAGAAACTCAATGCCAGGCTTGTTCAGGGCCAGGCCCGCGGAAGTGAGCCACCCTGAAAGGAAGGCCCCTCTTCGTGATGCTGAAAACTCGGCCTCTGTGAACTGGTGCCGAATCAAATCTCAGAGACAGAGTTTTGGGTGAAGTGGAGGCTGGAGTCTGTTCCCTACAAACAAGAAATCAGAGACAAAGAAAGGCTTCCATACCCAAGAGCACCACAGGGTCCTTCTCGGTTTCATTCCCTGCGGAGCTCAAGGGGGAAAGAACCTGGTGCCCAAACACAGGCTTTAGAAATGCAAAGCAAAACAGAAACCACTTTAATCTACACCAAGCAAAAGCTTGCCTCATCCAGGCAACAATTTAGTTTCCAGTTGGAAACCTGTTTCAAACACTCCCTGCTGATGTGCAACCTTCTTCAACTGAATGGAAGACCATTAAGCACGAACCAAATGTTGCTTGAAGGAAATACAGTTGTGTACCTAAAATGAAATTCCCTTTGGAAACACTGAATTATTCATTTCCATGACTACTCCTGCATGTGCCCTGTGCCTGGTAGACTTAGGATATGTCTTATCTCCAGCAGATCCCATCCGAAAGGAAGGAGGAAGCTGGGGATGTGTGCTTCTATTTATATTTCTCTTATCTGTTTTCAGAATGTGTTCATGTAGGGCCTTTAGTTCACTAGAGCTGTGAGTATTTAAGAAAGCATAGGCTGAGCTAGGTTCCCTGGTATGAAATAAAAGACACATTCTGACATATACTCCTTTCATCTCCAAAGGACTATAATAAAGAGGGAATCTTCGCAACTTCACTCTGGGCTAGAAGTGAGGGATCAGCATGTTGGGGAAATGTGTTCTTATTTTCCAAACTAAGGTAATTTTAGCCACAATTCAGTCCATTCAGACCATTAGTGGAGCAATCATTTTTCCTTATTCTAATAGTGGGACCCTTTGGCTATGATCTCTACAATCTCTCCCACGCGCTCTGTGTGTGTGTGTGTGTGTGTGTGTGTGTGTGAATTTCATTTCGAAATCTTACAAACTCAATAATTACATACATTTCATTCTGTATGAGCTGAACCATTTTCATAGTAAAGAATATAATTTCATGAACTCAGGACTACCCCAGAACATAGGTAGATGAAATAAAATTGATGGAAAAAAATAGTACGTGTCATGAAGATAGTAAAGACTGTTACACAAAAATGATATTTTTAAATGTACTTGTTGCACTGTTTACTAACCATGGAGAATTCTTGACGATCCTATAGCTCAGTGGTCCTCCACCAAGAGGGAATTTTGCTCCCTGCGGAGCATTTGGCAATCTTTGAACTATTTTTGTCACAAATGGAGTGGGGGGGGTGAGAAGTACTACTGGCTTCTAGTGGGTAAAGGCCAGGAATGCTTCTGAACATCCGACAGTCACTCATGTACAATAATTCTCTGGCTCCAAATGTCAATGGTGCCACTGCTGAGAAACCCTGTTGCAACGACAGTCCTCGGGAACACCAACAGAGAAAATGAGGACTCAAAAAGACAGACCAAGAGCTGAGCACAAAGGGTTGATGATGGCATAGCCATGCTGGATTTGGAGGAATCTGGCCATGCCAGAAAGAAGCAGCAGCAGCAAAAAAGAAAATGGAGTAAAAGAAATATCAACCTATAACCAACATATGACTACTCTACTCTACCTGGATTATATTTTCCTTTGGAAAGACTTAAGCCACACAATTTAAATATATAACTGCATTAAAGAATAAAGGGGGCTTCCCTGGTGGCGCAGTGCTTGAGAGTCCGCCTGCCGATGCAGGGGACACGAGTTTGTGCCCCGGTCCGGGAAGATCCCACATGCTGCGGAGCGGCTGGGCCCGTGAGCCATGGCCGCTGAGCCTGCGCGTCCGGAGCCTGTGCTCCACAACGGGAGAGGCCACAGCAGTGAGAGGCCCGCGTACCACAAAAAAAAAAAAAAAAAAAAAAAAAAGAATAAAGGGAACACATATCGTTAATGGAACAAAATTTTATAGGAACTTCTGAAAAATGGGAAGCAGATAGAATAGAATTGATAGATAGAGAAAACTACAATCCAAAATAGGGTAGGATGGGGCTTCCCTGGTGGCGCAGTGGTTGAGAGTCCGCCTGCCGATGCAGGGGACACGGGTTCGTGCACCGGTCCGGGAATATCCCACATGCCGCGGAGCGGCTGGGCCCGTGAGCCATGGCCGCTGAGCCTGCGCATCCGGAGCCTGTGCTCCGCAATGGGAGAGGCCACAACAGTGCGAGGCCCGCATACCGCAAAAAATAAAAAATAAAAAAAACAAAATAGGGTAGGATGAGGCCCTGGGAAAAATTTTCAAACAAGACAGAATCACTTTATGAGGCATAGAGCAGTATTTCCTAAACTTGGCTGCACATTTGAATCTGGGCATTTTTTTAAAACCTTCCAATGTCCAAGCCACACGCCAGACCAATTAAATCACAGTGTCTAGGGGAGGGATGCAACGTGAGCATTTCTGTAAGCTTCCCTGGTGATTCCCATATGAAGACAAATTTGGAAACCACTGCTGTAGGAATAATCAAAGGAAAACTAATGGCAACCAACTAAAGCTGTGCTTCTCAGACTTTCACCTACACGTGAATCACTAGAGTATCATGCGAAACGCAGATTCTAATTCAACAGGCTTGGGGTGGGGCCTGAGATTCTGTATTTTTAACCATCTCCAGGGGCTGCCCACCTTGCTGGTTCACGGATCACTGCTAGAAGAGCAAGGAACTAAAGAGAAACAGACAGGACAATCCCATCCCCCTACCCCAGCCCCCTCCAGTTCCCATAAATACAGAAATTGCCTCTAGTATCAGGCCTCTGGTTAGAGCACTGAGGCCCATTCTCTAAACTAAGTGGAGGAGAGCCCTGGTGGAGGCCAGGAGAAAAGCAAAGAAGACCCCAAGTTCACTCCTGGCCTGCACAACAGTGAGAAACAAGAAAGTAAAGGCAACTGAACTGAGGAGTTGAAGATATTTTGGGGCATAGTTTTCAACTGCAAGAAAACAAAGCAAAACAAGGATATAGGTTACAATAAAAATAATTTTGACAATGACCTTAATTACCAATGATAGTGAAATCTTACAACTAAACATTAAATAGCCACTAAAAATTATATTATGGAAGAAGAAGTAATGATATGGAAAGAAGTTCGTGATGTAGCTTTAATTCAAAAAAATCTAGCAGGCTGGATAGAAGGGAAAAAGTAAATAAGCAAGTTAGCAAGAAAGAAAGACTTTCAAGAGTATATATGCCTAGTAAGTGAAGTAAGTCAGACAGAGAAAGACAGATATCATACGATATCACTCATATGTGGAATCTAAGTTTTTAAAATGATATAAATGAACTTATTTACAAAACAGAAACAGACTCACAGATTTCGAAAGCAAACTTATGGTTACCAAAGAAGAAACATGGAGGGGGAGGGATAACTTAGGAGCTTGGGATTAACATATACACACTACTCTATATAAAATAGATAACCATCAAGGTCCTACTGTATAGCACAGGGAACTCTACTCAATATTCTGTAATAACCTATTACAAGAAAATAATCTGAAAAAGAATGAATATATGTTTACATATAACTGAATCACCATGCTATACACCTGAAACTAACACAACATTGTAAATCAACTATACTTCAATATGTATATATTTTTAAAAGAGTATATACACCTGCAGATTATTTATCATTATGTCTGGGGAAGGGGTGGAATTGTTGATTTTTTTTTTTTTGCAGTACGCGGGTCTCTCACTGTTGTGGCCTCTCCCGCTGCGGAGCACAGGTTCCAGACGCGCAGGCTCAGCGGCCATGGCTCACGGGCCCAGCCGCTCCGCGGCATGTGGGATCCCCCCGGACCGGGGTACGAACCCGCGTCCCCTGCATCGGCAGGCGGACTCTCAACCACTGCGCCACCAGGGAAGCCCTGAACTGTTGATTTTTATCTTCTTCTTAGTAGAGACAAGGTAATAGAAATTGCACTCTCTTCCTCAAAACAAAATATTTAGGTCTCAAACTTTACTGAGTCCTAGTCTCAATGCCCAGGGGTTAATTAAGCTGCTCTCGATGGCCTTCTCAAGTCTCTGGTCCTCTGCTACCAGCAACACCTATGGTCACGAAGAGCCAGTGATGCCCCCTGCACCCCAGCTTCATGCTGTTAATGGACTATCTGGTGCTACTGATAAGCTCTCCTAACCTTGGGCTCCAACACCACCCAAGAGCTACCCCAGCTCGACCTACAAGCACAGCTCTTTCTTCCCAGGGCAAAGAAGTCTGAATCTTAAGTGTAGCAGTCATTCGAGGCTAGACTCAACTAGACCAGAAAATCTTGTAAATAGTGAATAGCCTTCACACACTTGTTTGGGTTTCATGTCTCAAAATGGTACCCAGTGGTACCTATATAGCTTTCCCATCTCAAGGGCTTTCTATGAAAGTCTTAAAACCAACTTACGTGGTCCCAACCATAAGCTCTCACTTTCCTTTTTGAATTCCCACATTGGCAGGGTTGGGGGGAAGGATTCATATGGATACTTGGTGATCTGCCTTGACTCCGCAGGATTCCTGAGGTTGATCCACTGATTATGGCCCCTTCAGGACCCTCATACTGACTTAAAAAAAATTGGTTTTTGAAGAAGCTTGTGGCATAGCACTTCACTGATGCGCATATTAGCATAACAGGAATTTTGTTTTAGAAAAATTAATAAATCAGAAGACTATAAGCAAACAAAATGTAAAGACTCTGTCATAAGTGACTGCTACACCACGGGTCCAATTACAACACCATTTAGCTATTTTAACATCACTTGATGTAGAAAGAAAAATTGCTGGCAGTATTTCAAACCCCACTCCCGCTATTGAGATGGTATTTCAAGTTTCTGGCTAAAGATGCATGCGCGGTTGCTCCTGTTAGACCATCAGTCATTTTGTGCCATTATGGACTGAAGTTATTAGCTTTTAACACTTCTTCGTAATTAGATCAGCATAGTTTTCTGTTGCAAGGCAACAAATCAATAAGTCAGCTGAAGGAAATATTTCCCCCCTCAGGCAACATATAAATAGCCTATTAGCCTCAAATGTCTTTGAAGTAAATTGCTTGAAGTTTATTGTCAAATTAAAATTCCTCCAATTTGTTGAGAATCTATCATAGGTTTGTTTACACTTAATGCTACAGTAGTTATAACTCAGCTATTTGTTTAGCTATATTTTTCTCATTCAGGTCCCTTTCTTGTTAAAATGGAACAACTGTCTACCCGCTAAAGAGAAAGCTAAGAAGCTATCATTACAAAATATAAGAATACGAGTCAAAAAAGTCATGTTCACCCAAGTCACTTAGCTCAAAAGTATTATTTGTAAATATGTTGTCCATTACATTAACTTATCTTTCTAAAATTTCACTGAGAAGACACTCTAAAAATGCAGTTAATAAAAGATAAACCATGATTCTGGAAATCATTAAGGGAAGTGGTGTAAGGATAAAAGAGTTTGACAACTAAAAAAAAGTCTGACAACTAACAATATCCTTTACTGGATGTTCCAGTTGTTAGAATCATATATGGTAATTAACACTTTGGCATTCAGTTTCGCAAATCAGTCTTCTGTGAGTTTGGCTGCATTGACGGATTTCCCAAAGCCTTACCATTTTTGGTGAATTTACAGCATTGGATTTCTAATTGTTCAAAGCTAAAAGCTAAAACCTACCAGGAACCCACCAAGAGACAGACACTGAATTAAACCCCTATCAAAAACATTTAGCCAAACACTTTCCTATTTCAAAACAATGACTAATTCTAGACACCAAGGGACCAAGAGCCAGTATGAAGAAAGCTGTGCAGTGATCACAGGATACTCCAGCTGGAAAGAACCATAGCTTGGTTTTGGGGAAAGCTGGATTTTAGACAATCCCTAACTCTCCGTATTGAACATATTGCTGAGATTCTTACTTGATAACTTTTTTTCATAAGTATAATAAATATATTGGCTATCTTGTTTTTCAGGGATGGGGTTTCAATATGAGAAAAAAAATGTCACCAATATGTAGTACAAGAGGACAGTAAAAATCAAGAAGAAAGCATTTTCTCCTAGGGTTTCTTACTATGTGGAACTCAATGCATCTCAAAATAAAACCCTCCATCCTCTTCCCCATCTCTAAAATCCTGGCTTATCTTCCCAGCAAATCTATTTTATTCAATGGTGTGTGTCATTATTCTTCTATCCAATAGGCACAAATTCTTAAAGGTGTCTTTCTCCTTTCTTCTTCTTTATATACCAACTCAATTTATCATGAAGTCCTATCAATAGTTCAAAATAATTCATCTCTGTTCTTCCTTATTTCCTCTGCTAGGTTCCTAACCTAAGCCTTCATCAAGACATCCCTGAGTATAGAACATAACGTAATAATAGATCACATAACTTACTGGTTTTATTCATTACCATAATGTAAATGTTCCAAGTTTACAGTTTTTTCTTGTTTCCTCCACTGAAAAATCTATTTCTTTGGGACTGGAACCTGGTAACCATGAAATCAGAAGAAATCTTAGGGTTGATTCAGATAGGGTGTGATTACATTTAGATAACATATTTTGGACTTACTACAGAGGCTACTTTTCTAAATCAAGTCTTATATCTGCCAAATGCAGAGTTTCTCCCTCTTTTCTTTTTTTTTTAAGTTTAATTGGAGTATAGTTGATTTACAATGTTGTGTTAGTTTCAGGTGTACAGCAAAGTGAATCAGTTATACATACACATATATCAATTCTTTTTCAGATTCTTTTCCCATATAGGTTATTACAGAGTATTGAGTAGAGTTCCCTGAGCTATACAGTAGGTCCTTGTTGCTTATTTATTTTGTACATAGTAGTGTGTGCTATCCCAAACTCCTAATTTATCCCAAAATCCTAATTTATCCCTCCCCCACAGTGTTTCCCCTTTGGTAACCATATGTTTTTTTTGAAATCTGTGAGTTTGTTTCGTAAATAAGTTCATTTGTCTCATTTTTTTAGACTCCGCATGTAAATGGTATCATATGGTATTTGTCTTTCTCTGTCTGACTTACTTCACTTAGTATGATAATCTCTAGTTGCATCCATGTTGCTGTGCAAAATGGCATCATTTCATTCTTTTTTCTGGCTGAGTAATATTCCACTGTATGTATGTACCACATCTTCTTTATCCATTCCTCTGTGGATGGACATTTTGGTGGCTCCATGTCCTGGCTATTGTAAATAGTGTATTATATTACAAATACAGTACTATCTTAGTTGCTGAGTGCTCCAAAGTTCTGGAGCTGGAGGATCCATGTCTCGGATAATCCACTCCCTTCATGGCTGTTGGCAGGAGGCCTCAGTTCTTCCCGTGGGGCTACATGGGCTGCTTGAGAATCTTCATAACATGGTGGGTGACTGGTTCCTGCCAGAGTGAACAGTCCAAGAGCAAACAAGGCAGAGCCAGGATGTCTTTTATGATCTGTCTTTGGAAGTCACACATCATCATCTCATTGGTTTCCCAGGGGTCAGCCCCACTTAATGTGGAAGAGGATTACACAACGGTAGGGATACCAAGAGGCAGCGACTATTGAAGGCCATTTAGGAGGATGGGTACAACGTCAACAAGGAACTTTCATGTGCGTGTGTTGCGGTCATCAAACAGTTTTGTGGGTCACTACTTCATTCTACAATTTCCCAGATTACAAATGTATCCTTGATTACAAGAGTAACTTCTAGATTGGAAATTGTCTAGAAGTGTCTAGAAAAACACTAACCTAAAGCTTTGTACGTAGAATCAGAGCGATAAAAATGGAACCAATTACTCGCATTCAGATACTCTAGACAAGTCATTTGAATAAATGGCTACAACAGATTTTCTCCCCAGTCCCACATGTTTATAGTTATTTATATACCTTCTCATCTTGTTTCTTGCAGGACGGCAGAAAATCTATAGATACTCATCATCACAGGTCCTGTTTTCAGCTCACCTCTTGAGTTTGAGACCTTAGGTAAACTGCACATTCAATTTCAGTTTTACTAACCTCATCTTTGCCACTCAAAGTGTGGCCCAAGGACCAGCAACATCATCACCATCTTGGAATTTATTAGAATTTCAAGTTGGCGAGCCTCACCTTAGACCCCCTAAATTAGAATCTGCGTTTTTAACAAGACGAGAGGTGATTTGCTTAGGGATTGTTTATCTAGGAACTACTTCACAGACTGAAAGCTGTTATGTCACATTTTTTACGTCTCTAAAGAAAAACACCTATCGGGACTCTGTCAGAAGTCTCAGAACACTGTTGACTGAGTGGCGTCACTATGACCTCACCTGCTGGACAGCCTCCCTTTGCTTTTCCCAGGGAAAAAACAAAGACTCATTGCCATTTCTCTCTGCAAAATCTAAGTATGCAGACAAACAGAGTTGATTGCGGGGAATACATCTTTTCATTTTTGTTTTGTGTTCTCCTAATGTACTGAATACAAAGTGCATTAGGCTCATAATTAACGTTATGGTGAAAATCTTACTACAAAAGTACACAAGATAAAATCGCAATTCTCATCGGATAGTACAGGTTTCCCAACTCCCACCATGACTGTGGGCAAACCATCACCTCATTCTTAGTCTCACTTGTCTCATGAGTAGAATATGGGTCAAAAGAGTAACTAAACAAGTTTTTCTTTTTACATTTTTTTGCACTTTTACCGTCAGCAACATGTATGGATTTTAAATGCATGGCATGATGAGTTTTAACAAACATATACCCCTGTGTAACCCCCAACCAATTAAAATATGGAACACATCCAACACCCAGAAAATTCCCTAGGGCCCCTTTTAGTCAATCCGACCCTCTGGAAGGGATGGATAGAGAGAAGTTTTCTAGATAATACTCCAGAAATTAGAGCTGCAGGGGACTTCAGTTTAGCAATGGAAGGGCTGAAGTTTATCTGTGGTTTTGCACTAGTGAGTGCAGAGCTGAAAGCACAATGCAAGGTGATGATTTGATATATGTATATACTGCAAAATGATTACCACAATAAAGTTAGCTAATACATCCATCACCTCACATAGTAACCATCTTTATGTGTGTGTGTGGTTAAAACTTCTAAGATTCCCCCTCTTAGCAACTTTCAAGTATATCATACAGCATTATTCATGATGGCTTTATTTTCAGGTAGAATCTCTCCAAGTGGCAAAGACAGCAACAGCAAACCTAGCTTTGCTTTCTTTAACTTAGCTACCCCAGTGGAACATTAGAACCTATTTCCTGATGCTTCCAGCAAGAGTCTCAGAATAATCTAGGTGGCCCTATTATGTCACAAATTCACGCACAAGGAAAAGGACGAGTTATTTATGTTTATCTGAAACACACTCAGTGAAACTTAACTTTACAAATTCAACTCAAAGAGGACTAAAACTTGGGCTCATTGTGTTTAATGGGGTACTGTTAATAAAACACATAATAATCTGACAAGCTTTATTCTATATGCCCAGAGCCCTGTGTTAAGTTGTTTAAGTTAAAAAAGAAATAGATGACAACTTTAACTCTTATCATCTGAGAGTTTATTACCTAGCAGGGAGGCAGGACTTAAATAAGAAATTAGAGAATATAAGACAATATACAGTGCTATGCAACACTGGAGAATTCAGATTAAAATAGATATGAGAATTTATTAAAGTTATTAATTAGTGTTGGTAAAGTATATTTGCTATATGGCCCAGCAATGCTACTCCTAGGTATTTACTCAAGAGAAATTAAATCATATATTCACAGAAGACTGGAACAGAAATGCTTATAGCAGCTTTACTTGTGGACCAACAGATGAATGGATAAATAAATTGTGGTATATTCATACATTGGAATTTTACTCTGCGATAAAAAGATAATTATCTACTGACATGGATGAATATCAAAAACATTATGTTTAGATAAAGAAACAAGGCACAAAACACAACATACTATATGACTCCATTTAAATGAAATACTGGATAAGGCAACTGATTTATGGTGACAGAAAACAGATCAGTGATTACTTGAAGTTAAGAGGGAGGGATTGACTTTTAAGGGACATGAGGGAAACATCCAGAGTGATGAAAATATTCTATATCTTAACTGGTTACACAGGTATAAACATGTAAAAACTCATCAAACTGTACACTCAAAATGAGAGCATTTTAGTTTATTTAAATTACACTTCAATAAGTTGATTAAAATACTTAAAAGGGATTCATTTAGAGCAAAGGACCAATGTTAGTAGAGCAATCAAGAAGGTAATATATTAAGAGTTTGTCATTGAAAATAGTTGTGAATTATAGAATGTGAAAGAGAGAGAGAAAGAGGTGGTTAAATTGCCCGACATGATGTGATAAAAAGAACCTGTGTGCTCGATCCAAACACATCTTCTCTTCTAGATGCTGTCTTTGCCACTAGCTGGCAGGAAGGTGATCCCACTTCCATCACCTGTAAAATTGACCACAACCTACTTTGAAATATTAAGTGATATTAAATGTAAAGATTAAATGAAATTAAAAGGATCTGATGAAAAAGAAGAAAATCTAGTCAATGTATTAGAATAAGGACTATAATGAACAAGAAGTGATAGAAGATGATAGAGGATGGATGGATGGATAGACAGGTAGATAGATAGATATAGAATGGAGATATAGTTAATTTTGGCAAGAAGTACTGTCAAGCATAAGGAGGCAATTCTGTGCACAGAAGTGCATGCTTTGTGGAAATTCTTTGTTCAGAAAGACAAAGAAAAGGAGGCTACAGAATGATTTCAGTACTTTGACTGCAAAAGTAGTCACTGTCATAACAGGGGAATGTGAGGCAAAGATATTCACCAGGAGTAATTTATTCATTTCCCACTCCTGTCCCCACGATTCCTATTACAATAATGTCATAGTGAGACACATTAACAGTGACTAACGGTCTAACGCAAAGAGTGAGGTATCAGAGGGGTGGTCTTGAGTTTGTAGATACAAGAAAGTCTACTGACCCTGCACTGTGGAGAAGTACCACCTGATCTGTACCAGCCCCAGATGACCTGGTCATTTGATGTAAAGACATGACCTGTATGTCCAAATCATGTAATTCCTCATTACATGGACCAGCCACCTCGGGACCACCAGTAAGCTAGTTAGAAAGGTAGACCCTCAGGCTCCACCCACCAACTGCTGAATCAGGATTTGCATTTTAACAAGATCTGCAGGTAATTCCTGACTGCACCAAAGTCTGAGACCAAAACATCCTGATCCATTGATTCATGAAAGGAAACCCAGTACTGGAAGCAAGTAGAGTTTATTCTCCTGCTGTGGAGACTAGTTCTTAGGCCTGGAATTACTGACTCAGAAACTCTTCTAGGCTTTGGTTACCATCAAGAGCCCACTGAAAGGGGTAAAAGGAGTCAAAAGCCATAATGGGGGCAGCGGCCATCAAGAAGGCAAAAGAACAACGTTTGCCAAGATGCTCAGCTCAGTAGTGTTTATAGATACGTATTCGAGCAACATTGAGATGTTACTTCTCACCATTGGGCTGACAACATTTAAAAGAATATCAAATGTGGTAAAGCTATGGGAAAACTAGAACTATTTACATTTACATTGCTGGTGAGCATGAAGAGCATTCATTCATTCATTCATTTTGAAGAGCATTTCAGCATTAGCTAATCATAATCTAATGATTAACAAGCAATTGCATGCCTCAATAGCTACCCAGAGAAAACCTTGCACAAGTGCCCAAGGAAGGTTACATAAAGTTTGTTGCATGAGGTTACTACAGCACTGTTACAAACAAGGAAATATGAGGACAACCTAAGTGACATCCAAAAGAGGTCTAGTTAAAACAAAATATGGTATTTCTATACTCTGGAATACAAAAAACAAAACCAAAAAAACCCCCCCAAAAATCAAACGGTTAGAAAGATTGGGTAGTTCTAAGCAGATTCACATGAGGAGATTTCCAGGACATACCAGCAAGTTAACAAATTAAGTTGGAGAATAATGCATAAGCTACGATACCATATCTTTTTTTTTAAGAAGACACATTTTTTAAATTGTGTATTTCTATAGAAGCAATTATGTACTTTGTACACACAGGTAGGGCACAAGACACAGGCAAATAACCAGAAGTATATATCCAAAAACTTTTACAGCTGTTATCTCTGGAGAGGAAGCTGGACCAGCAGATGATAGTATAGGGGAATTTTAATTGTGTGTGTGTGTAGTATTTGATTTTTGTTAGCAAAAATAATATATAAAATAACCTAAAGGAGAAATGTTTATATAAACCTAATGTGTTACTTAGTATTTTTTACTGAAGCTTCTGTAGAAAATCATGTTTTTCCCTGAAACTGACCTGTATACTCAATGTGAAAACCACAGTCTGCAGAATCATCATCATTTTATGGGATGTTGTCTGGGTTTTCTAACTGGGAAGATGCTTTAACACCTTTACACATAAAAATAAAAAAAATTTGAAAAATGTTTCACTGTAAAACCTTGGCATTTGCTGTGTGCCTTACTATAAGTTATTGGTTATTTTCTTCCAAAAAAGACTATTAACAAACACTTTGAATAGGTACAAGACTAACTTTTCTCAGAGATTTTAACATTTCCCCCCAAATTTAACATAGGCGTAAGCTGCCACACAACAATATCTTGTTAAGTATGTTTCTACTCACAGCTGCCAGCATTACATCTACCTCCTGCCTGTGCCTGGGTCCACATGCTCTACCTTCCCTCCTGCTTTTGCACACATAACCTTGTTTAATTCCTACTGCAACTCTGTGATGTGACTATTATTTTCCCCATTGCTAAGCGAGAAACAGAGACTCAGCAGGTTAATAACTTGCCCCAAACCAGGTTTTGTATACCAAACATCCTAAAGTCTTCCAAATTGCTGTGCCCATCTACACTCCCAACAGTAGTTGATGAGTTTCACTTGTTCCACGTCTTTGCCAAGATTTTGTTTTATTTTTTTAATTTTTATTTTCTTTTATTTTTTGAAGTATTTTTCAAGGAATATTTTTGTTCGTTTTTTAAAATTTTTATTGAAGTATAATTGATTTGCAATGTTGTGTTAGTTTCATGTGTACAGCACAGTGACTCAGTTATACATATACATCTATCCACTCTTTTTTAGATTCTATTCCCATACAGGCCATTACAAAGTATTAAGCAGAGTCCCCTGTGCTGTACAGTAGGTCCTTATTCGTTATCTATTTTATATATAGTAGTGTGTATATGTCAATCCCAGTCTCCCAATTGATTCCTGCCCCTCCCCTTCCCCCGCCTCCATAACCGTGTTTGTTTTCTACATCTGTGACTCTACTTTTGTTTTGTTAATAAGTTCATTTGTATCATTTTTTTAGATTTCACATATAAGCAACACCATACGATATTTGTCTTTCTCTGTCTGACTTACTTCACTCAGTATTAAATTTTTAAATGTTATTGTGGGTGTAGAGTGGCTTCACCTTGTGGTTTTAATTTTCCTGTCTCCAGCACCTTATGAAATCGAGCACCTTTTCATGTTTATTGGCCATTGGATATGATCTCTTGTTAATTGCCTATTCAAGTAATTTGCCCATTTTTCTAGCATTGTAACAGGTTATTTTATCTAGGAAAGACCTAGGACTCAGATTCTCCAACATGTACCCATTGGCAACATTCCTTTCCTGATTAATCATCTGCTTCCACTAATGTACAAGGTGTCCAAAATCTTCTACAGGAAGACTTGAGTTCTGCCTACTGATAGGACTCAGACATATTCAAACATCTGATAGACAGAGGTGGCCACATGGGAGGAGAGACTACAGAAAGGGACAATGAGACTTGAGGATAAAAATTGCCCTAAAATATCTGGCACAATGGGAAAGAATCATGAACAGAGATTAAGAATCCAGGAAGAGGGTAGACTTGTGGTACAGTGGCATCTAATGCCTGAACTCACCCCAACTGTGGTGGAAAGTGTGCCCTGGTGAGAAGGGCTGCATCTGGGAAATAAAGAAATTGATTGACTACTATAATACTTTTCAGGTAAAGCAACTTTACGTTGAGGGGTTTTTCCATCCTAAAGCAAACAAGCTACAAATTGAAGACTAGCGTTGTCCTCTTTTATCACACTATCTTGCCTATCAAGTGTCTCCAGCTTTAAACCACAGTGAAAATACTGCAATTGCCCTCCAAATTTCATTTTGAAAATTTTCAAATATTGAGAAAAGTTGAAGGAATTTTATATTAAACACCCATATGCACACTGCCTAGAGTCTGCAATTAATATTTTACACTATTTGCTTTAGCACACAGCTATCCATTCATTAATACATCTTACTTTTTGAGGCATTTCAGAGTAACTTGATGACATCAGTACACTCCCCCAAATACCTGAGTATGCACATCACTAACCAGAGGGCCAGTATTGCAATTTTACCAATACAAGGCAAGAGAAATTTCCAGTTCCCCAGCACATAGAGGGGATTAGTGGCTAAGATTTCTTTAAATGAGAAAGCCATCTCCCATGACATTAGAGGAAAGTACCCCCCAAAATAAAATAGCCATGGATTGCATTTTGCTTGCTATAAATTTTGTTTATTTTTAATTGGGATTGGGGGGGCAGGAAATAGTTCTTTTTTCCCCTGATATTCCTATATAATTATATCAACCCTCTCATTTTGTATATAAAATTCTGTCAATCCGGAAGTATAGGGACAAGTAGTTTTGAGAAACTTAAAGAACGCTTGTTTGCCCATTGAAGAGGCCAAAATATATCTAGTGATGCTTCTTTCAGGATTTTTTTTTTCTTTAATGTCCCAACTGTTTGCAAAGAGCCGTTATTTAGCCTCTCAAAGCTTGTTCCTTGTATGGATATTATAAGGCATTTATGCTTAAGTCATAAACTTTCATGAAGCTTCTTTTTTGCACTCTCATCTGCATTGTTTTATTCTGGGTATGGCTGAAAAAAAGTCCTTTAAAGACATTACCAAAGCCTGAGGAAAATGTTTATTAGTACTCAAGGGTACCGGTGTTACACTAGTCATTTCATTTTCAGTTCGAGTATTTTAAACTAATTTGTGCAGAACTAATTTTTGTGTTCCCTAAAGAGTTTTCCTAATTAATCTGGGGAAAGAGGCACTTCCATTGACACAATTCAGTGTTATAGGAAAAGTTGATGTCACTTTGAAACTCATAAATGATAAGAAAGATGAGCTGAAGCAAAAGTAAGTAATTAGGGCTCAAAACGAGGTTCCCTCATCTCAACCTTAGCCTCAACTAGAAGTGCAGACACATGGTTGCTGAAATAAGCTACCTTCAAACCAAGGGTCTGTGTTTCATCGTTTTGGACATTAGGTAATTTTTCTTATCTTATTTTTATACAAAGGTATAATAGTGCATAACACAGAGTTTCAAATACTTGGCTTCCAAATGTTCTCAAATAAAAGAATGAACCTATTTCTACTGGAAACCAGAAACCCATCATTTGGTAGAAAGCAAATTATTCAGCCTGTCTGATGGGGGCTTCATGGGATGCTGGAAGAAGTCTCAAGTCTCTAGAGGCCATGTGAAGCTAAAAACAAAGGCAGTTAAGCTGGGTCTAGACCTATGTTATGGCTAAATTTCCAATTCCAAAAGGTGACGTCCAAGAAGAGAGACATGTCTATTGTGTTCTGTTTGATTTTCATTTGTTTGACGGAGAATAACTTTGACAAGCCTAAGAATGGAATTCCCTCTCACCTAGAAATCAAAGAAAATTTATATCAGGGAATAAACTCTGATCCAGCAATCGTTAAGTAGCGGGGTGACCTTTGGAAAGACATTTCATCTTTCTGGGCACTAGTTTCAGCTTCTAAAAAATTAAGCTTCTGAACTCTAAAACTGCTATCATCCCTTCCAGCCCTGATTTTCTACAATAACACTTAACAATACCTTTAAGCTCAAATAATTTACATTTTAGTGCTGAACCTGTAAGAGACCAATTCGTAGCATTATAACTAATAAAACGAAGACAAAAAAAGTGGCAGTCTGGTGAACAATCATAACGATAAATATTTTAAATTCCAATCAGGCTGCACAATTTACGAAGAGCTTTGATGCTTATTATTTCAGTGTCATTTCTTAGTTTCCTAAGACTATATGACTTGCAAGAAATAGGTCCAAACCAATCATTTGATTCAAGAAACACTGTATTAGACTCACAGATACAGAGAACAGACTTGTGGTTTGCCAAGGGGGCATGGGGTTGGGGGAAGGAAGTGTTGGGAGTTTGCGATTAGCAGAGGCAAACTATTATATAGAGAATGGATACACAACAAGGTCCTACTGTACAGCACAGGGAACTACATTCAGGATCCTATGATAAACCATAATGGAAAAGAATATGAAAAAGATTGTATATATATGTATAACTGAGCCTCTTTGCCATACAGAAGAAATTGACACAACATTGTATTTCAACTATACTCCAAAAATTCTTTTTAATTTAAAGAATAAAAAAAAAAAGAAACACTGTATTATCCATGAAAATTTGCTACCTTTGTGATCATTTTGAAGGAAGAGTGCATAGCATTGGATGTCAATGTCCAAATTTGACATTAAACTGAGCTTTTTTTTTTTTTAGTAAATTTATTTATTTATTTATTTTGGGCTGTGTTGGGTCTTCTTTTCTGTGCGAGGGCTTTCTCTAGTTGCAGCGAGCGGGGGCCACTCTTCATCGTGGTGCGCGGGCCTCTCACTGTCGCGGCCTCTCTTGTTGTGGAGCACAGGCTCCAGACGTGCAGGCTAAGTAGCTGTGGCGCACGGGCTTAGTTGCTCCGCGGCACGTAGGATCTTCCCAGAGCAGTGCTCAAACCCGTGTTCCCTGCATTGGCAGGCAGAGTCTCAACCACTGCGCCACCAGGGAAGCCCTCTGCCCATTTTTTAATTGGGTTTTTTTTTTTTGATATTGTGTTGTATAAGGTGTTTATATATTTTGGATATTAACCCCTTATAAGTCATATCATTTGCAAATATTTTCTCCCATTCAGTAGGTTGCCTTTTTATTTTGTTGACGGTTTCCTTTGTTGTGTAAAAGCTTTTAAGTTTTATTAGGTGCCATTCGTTTAGTTTTGCTTTTGTTTCTTTTGCCTTAGGAAACAGACTCACAAATATAGAGAACAAAATAGTGGTTACCAGTGGGGAGAGGGAAGCGGGGGACAAGAGAGGGGTATGGGATTAAGAGATACAAACTACTATGTATAAAATAGAGAAGCAACAAGGATATATTATACAGCACAGGGAAATATAGCCATTATTTTGTGATAACTTTAAATGGAGTATAATCTATTAAAATACTGAATCATTATGTTGTACACCTGAAACTAATGTAATATTGCAAATTAACTATACTTCAATTAAAAATAAACAACTGAACTGGTTTGCAGGGCAGAAATAGAGACACAGATGTAGAAAACAAACATATGGACACCAAGGGGGGAAAGTGGTGGGGGCGGATGGTGGTGATGGGATGAATTGGGAGATTGGGATTGACATATATACACTAATATGTATAAAATGGACTAGTAAGAACCTGCTGTATAAAAAAATAAATAAAACAAAATTCAAAAAATAAAAAGAAAGAACAACTGAATTCTTGAGTCTTGGGGATTAAATTGCTGTCAAAGTAGAGGACCAATTGGATGGTGTAATTCATTCACTGCCAGGAAAAATTGCTACATTTTCTGAATGTCATGCCATGCTTTCCTCAAGCAGTTACTCCTCTGTAGTCCATTTACCCTACTGAGGATGCAAAGGGACCTTTGGGCTTGTCAAAATAGCTCTCAAAATCACAACCAAGGGCCACTTTTCATCAAAAGAACATAACTAGCACAAAGTTTTAAAAACAGTGGGTGCTCGGCAGATATGAACTAACTTTTATTTCCTCCATCATGGGTTGAAAAAGCATTAAAAAGTCTAGTCTAGATAGAATGCTGGTTTCCCTCAAAACAGAAGGAAAGCGAAATTTAAAACACAGGTAATTGTCTGTTTTAGCTCTTGTAGACTATAAAACCTCACATCTAATTTGGGTCTCTGCTGATTATATTAAAGCATGCTTTTCTCTGAACACTCCACCAAGGTGTCAGGAACTAGACACTCTGAATTTTCAAAGAGTGACTATTTTTATATTTCTTTCTTTCTGCCTTTCCAAATAGTGCTATTCATTTTGTCAAGCAATTCTCTTCATAAATGTCCCTAAACTCCCATGCAACAAAGAAGTGACAGTGAGTCAGGGGGTTATGTCTGCCCACGGCAGAATAACCGTAGAATTATCAGTGACAAAAAGACCAGAATGAAAATTACATAAGATCATGGCCCTAACACACAAGTGGGCTTCTAGGCAAACGTTCATACACTCATTCAAAAAATATTTATTGTGGACTTATTCTGTGGGTGGCACTAGAGAAATAATAGTGAACAAAAAATAGATATGGTCCTCATTCTCATGGCAATTATTGTTTAGGAGGGAAGATCGAGCAGTAGCATTAATGGATATAAACTAAGACAAATGCCATGAAAGAAAAGGAATATAGTTCTATCAGAGCATATCATAAAGCCATCGATTAAAGCCTTTATTAAAGAATACAGCCAAGGACATACGATACAGAGATTCCACTCCTGGGCATACACTCAAACAAAACTCTAATTCAAAAAGATACTTACACCCCAATGTTCACTGCAGCACTATTCACAATAGCCAAAGACATGGAAACAACCTAAATGTCCATCGACAGATGAATGCCTAAAGAAGATGTGGCCCATATATACAGTGGAATACTACTCAGCCATAAAAAAGAATGAGATAATGCCATCTGCAGCAACATGGATGGAACTAGAGCTTATCATACTAAGGGTAGTAAGTCAAACAGAGAAAGACAAATACCGTATGTTATCACTTATATGTAGAATCTAAGATATAATACAAATCAACATATCTAAGAAAGAAAAACAGACTCACAGACATAGAGAACAGACTTGTGGTTGCTGAGGGGGAGGGGAGGTAGGAGAGGGAAGGAACAGGAGTTTGGGATGAGCAGATGCAAACTACTACATATAGAATGGATAAACAATAAGGTCCTACTGTATAGCACAGGGAACTATATTCAATATCCTCTGATAAACAATAGTGGAAAAGAATATGAGAATATATATATATACATACATATGGATATATATCGTTATATATATCTGAGTCACTTTGTTGTACAGCAGAAATTAACACAACACTGTAAGTCAACTATACTTCAATAAAAATTTTTTTTCAAAAAAGAATAAAGGCAAGGAAATCATTTAAATGATTAACCATGGTGTCCATCCTGAATGGTTGTTCCATTTTTCCCTCTCAACATATGGTTGGATTTAAAATGTAAGGAATAATGTGAAGAAAGCCCCTCCACCTGCCCCTGCCAGGGTGTGATGGGTGGAATGACTGAATGAATGAAGTCCTACATTATCTCTGTCAGAATTCCCCTGAAGGGACTCAGCTCGCAGCTCACTGCAACCTTCCAGTTGCCTTCTGTTAACCCTGAGATCTCTCTGTATGATGGGCCATGAGAGGTGATCCTTTACTGACCACACACCAGTATGACTTTAAACAGTCTCTCACTCATCTCTAGTCTACACTTAATCAATAAGAATAGCTCCCAAATAAGGAAGTGCCAATCATTTTTACCTGCATTATCTCATCACCATTTCACAGATGCAGAAATTGAGTCTCAAAAGATTAAGCAAACTTGTCCAAGAATACACAACTAGTAAATGTCAGAGCAAGACTCCTAGTGAAGCCATTCTCCCAAGGAGAACAGTATCCTGTTTCCCTAACTAAATATTTCCAGATAAAGAGAACTGCATTGTATGCCCATACATACTCTCCTGATGCAATATCTGAATATGCTAAGTAGAGTCTTCCTCTTGGATCCAAAAGATCACTAGTAAAATGATGGTCACTTGATACAGTCTTTCCCACCATCTGATACCAAGACTGCGTTGGGATCACGTGGATTAAAGTTGAGGAGGCTGGGACTTTAAGCTTCTCTCGTCCCCCAGTTCCACCACCACCTCCTATCAAAATTCCGTTGCAGTAGCTTTAGGTAGAGTCTGATCACTTGCAGTTTTAATAACTTGTTAAGTTTTTTTCTGCACGTTGAAGTTAAGCTTTCTTTTGCACACTGAAGTTACTTAGCAGGACTCAATTCTCGCCAAACCAATCTAAAAGAGTACTGCGTTCAGTTCATTTATTAGTAAAGATGAATCTACCTTATTATGAAAACCACAAATGCGAGGATGGCAAACACAAACCAATTATACTGACAGGGTACGGGAGTCCAGAGGTCAGTGTTTGAGGAGGACGCTTAAGTGTTTTTTTTTTTTTTTTGCGGTACGCGGGCCTCTCACTGTTGTGGCCTCTCCCGCTGCGGAGCACAGGCTCCGGATGCGCAGGCTCAGCGGCCATGGCTCACGGGCCCAGCCGCTCCGCGGCACGTGGGATCTTCCCGGACCGGGGCACGAACCCGCGTCCCCTGCATCGGCAGGCGGACTCTCAACCACTGCGCCACCAGGGAAGCCCGTGCCATGGACAACAAGCTTTGCCTCTGAATGATGTGACCTATTCATGCCCTGCCTGCCCCCAGCCATTTCTTCAAGAAGGCGAGATTTAATTCCCCACATCTGGTAAGCTGCTTCTGCCACTTGATGGAAACCCCTTAAAAGGCAGAGGATGAAAATGCCCTCTGAAGATGAGTGCTACGATAATCACAGACAGCTAGGATTCCACTCTCAGGGCAAGATATGAGAGCCTGACCGACAGCAACGTTCTTAGCCACCAGCGTTCCTCCCGCTGTGCTCACATGTATTTTCCAAGATGCAATGTAGCCGCCAATGCTGAACCCCAAGACAGCTTCTTCGACAGCAAAAGCACCTCCCTGGCTGTGACTCGGGAGAAAGTTTCCTTTCTTCCCCGAACTTTGCCCCACCAAGCAACGCAGGTGACTTGGAATTTCTCCAGTTAATTCTTTTTTTGAAAGCATCTATGAAATACTTTGCAAAATGGTTCATAAATGGTGTGAGAGTGTGAAAGCCGATGTGATTTCTCAGCCCCTGGTGTAAAGGAGAGTGAATCCAGAGGTGCAAGAGGAGACACAAACTAAAGCAACCGTGCAGGGCAGGTCTTAAATCTAAGGAGACCATGTGCAAACCTGGGCTTCACTGGACACTTTGACAGGCTTTGGCATCATCACCACCAGTTTTGCTGCTGTTGCCCAAAGAGCTTGACCCCCCAACCAGAGAATGACTGAGGATTGAGATTTGACAGTCACCTCGATGGCTTCTCCCTGTCCCTGTATGAAATGGATATTCCCTCCAAATGGTCGACAGGGTCCAAAGAGGTCAACGGGAGCACTGACCCATACAGACCTTGTCATTCACCTTGGACAGGCATGTGGTCCTGGGGACCTCTGGGTGGGGAGAGGGGTAGGAAGCAGCCTCACGTTGCTCTGAGTAGCAGTGATGAGCTCTGTTTATACGCTTCTGTACCAGATTTTCTGAGAAGAGCCCAGGCTGCCAACTGCCTCACGGGTGAGTGAGCCATTCTTCTGGTAAATGGAAGGGTCCTTTTTCATTTGAGTTTTTGCACTTTAAAAGAATTTATTACTCTTAAAATAGGTAACTAGGGCTTCCCTGGTGGCGCAGTGGTTGGGGGTCCGCCTGCCAATGCAGGGGACACGGGTTCATGCCCCGGTCCGGGGGAATCCCACATGCCACGGAGCGGCTGGGCCCATGAGCCGTGGCCGCTGAGCCTGCGCGTCCGGAGCCTGTGCTCCGCAGCGGGAGAGGCCACAACAGTGAGAGGCCCGCATATCACCAAAAAAAAAAAAAAAAAGGTAACTAATAAGGACCTACTGTACAGCACAGGGAACTCTTCTCAGTACTCTGTAATGACCTATATGGGGAAAGAATCTAAAAAAAGAGTGGAGATATGTGTATGTGTAACTGATTCACTTTGCTGTACACCTGAAACTAACACAACATTGTGAATCAACTATACTCTAATAAAAATTTTAAAAAAAGAATTTATTACTCTTAAGAGCCAAAGTGTTTAGACCAGGACCTCCCTGACAGTGTATTCAATCTAATCCAATTTAATAAAAATGTCTTGATTCCTTATGATGGACAGATCCTGGAGACCTTCTGATTCTCAAAATACTGTGTGCCTCAGAATCACCTGGAAGGCTTGTTAAAACACAGAAGGCTGCGTCCCACCCCCAGACCTGCTGATTCAGTAGGTCTGGGATGAGACCCAGAAATGGTATTTTTAACAAGCTTCCAGGGAATGCAGATGCTGCTGGTGTGGAAACCATAGTTTGAGAACCACTGCCATGGGTGGCTAAAACACAGCCCTCAGTTCAAAAGGTTTAGTACAAGATACAGTTAATCCAAACACAAGATAGTTTGTGTGCCTGGCATGTCATAGGTGTTCAATAGTTAGTTGTTGAATGGATGAACAAATAAATGAATGAAAATATAGGAGGGATAGAGCATGTGAGAACATGGAAGGGGGCATTCATTTTGGCTACAGTGCACCATTGGAAGAAAGAGGGAGAACCTCGTTGCCCTGCGCTTTGAAGGTCAGATAGGATTTGTACAGAGAAATGGTTCAGAAGAGGTTTCCAAGCTAAGAGAACAGCAAGGCAAGGGCACAAAGGAGGGAAAGGAGCTGTGTACGGTGGGGAGTGAGGAACCGCCAGGTGGGCATGGATGATGGCACCCGGCTTCTGCCTTGCCTCTGCAGCAGAAGCCACTCTGCTACTGGCCCTCCTTCCCCTACATACCTGGAAAGTAGCTACTTCTTTCACTACTTCTCTGCCCTTTTATGCTCACTGCTCTTTCCTCTTCGGACAATCTGACCATCCCTTCTATGAAGAGCCTTTGGGACTGTGGCAGATGCCTCTGGGGCACCATCACATCCATTCAGCCCACCTCTTGCATCTGGACAGTGGTAGTAGAGGGCTCCATGCACATAACAGAGAATTACATCAAGTATGTCTCACAGCTTCTCTCTACTTCTCTGTCTCAGGCTTCCTCCAAAGTTCAGAAAATGTGCCATCCCCAATTCAGGAGCAGCCGGAACGACAGGGCAGTTTACCCTCGCGGGGGCCACCATTAAAATATGGGAAAGAGGATTCAGTGGGTCCTTGACCCAGGGTCTCGTTCTTTGGAGGTAGGCTTCCTTGTGCTGGGGGATGAAACCCAAGTGCCACAGTGGTAACCACGCCAGCAGCACATCCTTTATTTATTACTCTTATTGTTGTTGGCTTATCTTTCTCCCCTGTCTCACTCCACCTCTATTTCAACCCTGTTTCCTGGGATCATCTCCCAAATAAACTATCTGCATTGAGATCCTTGTGGCAGAAACCCAAACTGATATGTGACACACAGCTCAGTCCCAGCTACGATTTCCTTAAATCCTCATCCAAGGTCAACAGGCAACGTTTCAGGAGCAATGGCCCCCAGCACAGTGATTTGCAAATAGCAGAATGTATATTAGCCAGTTTTCCTTGAGATTCCAAAGGTGTTCACAGCTCTAAAGACAAAACAGGTGGCTTTCAATCTGAGTGACAAATTTACTTACTTAAAATCAACTTGATTTTTGTGACTTTGGTCTTGTCATTTTAAATGAGGGCAACCTCCCGGATAATCTGGAAGTTCTAAACTGTTGTCCCACGGTGATGTCCAAATGAGTCTTATGATGTCAGAAAGGGGATGGAAAACTATCTGTGTTGCATGTGAGTGGACACACTTGTTACCTGTGGGAGAAGGACATGTCTCCAACCCCAGCAAAGCTCCAGGAACAGAAAACTGAGCCCTCAGCTGGGAGGTTGGAAACAGCAAAAGAAGGTCACAGGAAAGGCACACACAGCCTCACCTATGATCTACCCCAAGCATCAGATTCAAAGTGGAAACCTGATTTTGTGATCTGTTTGTTTTGTTTCATTCTGTTTTTCACAAATGCACGGGGCTATTTAGCAGCAGGCAGATTCCAAAACTCCTTTTAAGGAGGATGAGAGCAGAGGCTTTAGTGGAGGGAAAATGAATGGTCACCAGCATGAATATTTCCTCATTCACTCCCAGTGCCGGGAGCTCAGCATATACAAATCACACTGAGGCGGTGCCAGGACGAGGCTGCCCAGAGTTTTCAAGGTAGGAGGTTCCAGGAAAGCACTTGCAATTCCAGCCCCAACGTGATATGATTTGAAGACAGCTAGAAACTTTTACAGGCATTTGAGGGTCAAAAAAGCACTCTGAATTTCAGGTGTCTTTACTTTTTGCTAAAAGTATTGATAAATCACTGAAGATGCTGACTAGGAGATGACTTTACACAACCGTTCATTCTAATCTGAATCAATTCTCTCAGTGAAAGCCTGAGTTCTTCCCTTCCTTTGTTAATATTCTCAGAACTCTCCTCTCCTACATACGCAAAAACATCCCTTAATTATGAATTGGTCGGAATAAAAGGCAAGAGGATGAAAACTAGAATGGATGAAAGAGAAGGTATATGGGGAAGGTCCTAAACATCTTCCTTTATCTGAAGTGAAGAGCTTAGTTCTTTCAACATGATAATTTATGCCCCAAGTCCCTGTCCATCTAATATTTGTAGAGACCTTTCTATTTCATAATGTAATTCCACATGCAGTGTATCAACTGACCCTAGGAACTACCCCCTAAAAGTGGGCAGGACAGATATCTTCATCCCCTATTTTAGGGATAAGGGAACTGGGTTTCAAAGGGTTTAATTGCTCACCCCAAATCCTAAGGCTGGTTAATGACTTTGGACCACAATCCAGGACTCAAGACTCTGTCTAGCACTTTCTCTGCTACACTGCACCTCCCAAGCCAAACGACAAATGCACTTCCACTTGGACAGTTTCCCCAGCAAGTCTTCCTCGTTCCTGGGTATGTATGTTTATCTGTCCTCTGAGAACCGTGTCTTGTTCAGAGCACCTAGGTTTAAATCCTGGATCCTCCATTTGCTAGTTGTATGGCTTTGAGAAAGTTACTTCCTGTCACCGTGACATACTTTTCCTATCTATAAGACGGTAATAAACCTAATCGTTTCCTGATACGATGCAAGAATCAAATAAAAATGCAAGTCATCATAACACATCATAAAGTGTGGGATTTAGCTGGTGCTCATGCAGATGGGCCGCGTCGATGATGATAATCGCGGGGATGCTGACCATTATTGTGAAACCTGATGATAATTGCGGGGATGTTGACCATTATTGTGAAACCCAGCAGGAGCCAGCAGCCCCAGACGGCCTGTGAATTGGGCGAGCTTTACTTTGCCAGCACAGCCCTCACTTT
The DNA here is from genome assembly GCF_964374135.1 of Grampus griseus. Lineage (NCBI taxonomy): Eukaryota > Metazoa > Chordata > Mammalia > Artiodactyla > Delphinidae > Grampus > Grampus griseus. The sequence goes on from NC_138998.1 coordinate 655,804, forward strand.
GGGGTCGCCGTTACACAAACGCACTCACTCAAGCTTCTATGCAATTTAAGGTTACCCACATTAGTAGATTTTAAACATTTTAAAAGCCGGACCCATAATATTTAGTCCTAGAATACTACAAACAGTATGATCTTTTTCAAGTTTAAAAACAACGTTTAAATTTAGAGGAAAAACTTGTGCCAAAACCATATCTTTAAAAAAAATATATAGTGGCAATAATAATCACAGAGACAAGATAGTGATTATTTCCAGGAAGAAAACACAGGGAGATATCATGCAAAGGGAAACATAGGTAGATTTGTTAATGAATTGGTTTTGGGGTTCAGTGTCAGCTTCATAGATACTTCTTACATTATGAAATAAATACATAAATAAATAGTGCTGTATCTGTTTCATTGTTTACAGTGGATAATCAAATGAAAAAGAATATTTAATAAAAAAGAATGTATATATATATATATATATGTGTGTGTGTGTGTGTAACTGAATCACTTTGCTGTACAGCAGGAATCAACACAACATTGTAAATCAACTATACTTCCATTAAAAAAAAAAAACAGTTTTGTAAAGTAGAAAAAAAAAGAATCTGAAAAAATATAACTGAATCACTTGCTGTACACCTGAAACTAACACAATATTGTAAATCAACTGTACTTCAATAAAAATAAATAAATTTTTAAAAATATAGTGGATAATCAATGAAGAATTTTAATTTATCCAATGTTTCAGGTCCAAAATACTAAAATTAGAATTAAAAAGCACAAGATCAGTTTATCTTAATTTATTTTAAAGAATATTTTATATATCAGGTATGTGTGTAAAAGTATATATTCATAGAGGATATTCATATTTAGTACACAAAATTATTCTCAAAAAATTTGCAATTTATTCCTTGGGCACACCTCTGTTCTGATTCAATGGTCAAGTCAGTGATGCTGACTTTTTTCATCCATCTCAGTGATGCCCTGAGAGGGAAGGTACTTCCACAGAGCCAGGTGGGCTCAAGTATCGCTAAAAACTTTCCCACTTAGTAAAAACAATTACGTGAATTCTGTGATTCAAAATTATTGCTTCTAGAATCCCAGGTAAACCACATTTACTCTGTGGGCATGGCATACTTTAGCGCCAGTCCTCTTAAATGTAGAGGTTTAATAATTCTTTTTTTAATTAAAAAAATTTTATTTTGTATTGGAGTATAGTTGATTTACAATGTTGTGTTAGTTTCAGGTGTACAGCAAAGTGATTCAGTTATACATATACATGTATCTATTCTTTTTCAAATTCGTTTCCCATTTAGGTTATTGCAGAATACTGAGCAGAGTTCCCTGTGCTATACAGTAGCTCCTTGTTGGTTATCTATTTTAAATATAGCAGGGTGTACATATCAGTCCCAAACTCCCAATCTATCCCTCCTCCCACCCTTGTCCCCTGGTAACTATAAGTTCATTCTCTAAGTCTGTGAGTCTGTTTCTGTTTTGTAGATAAGTTCATTTGTATTTTTTTTTAGATTCTTCATATAAGTGATATCATATGACATTTGTCTTTCTCTGTCTGACTTATTTCACTTCGTATGACAACCTCCAGGTCCATCCATATTGCTGCAAATGGCATTATTTCATTCTTTTTAATGGCTGAGTAATATTCCATTGTACATATATGTACCACATCTTCTTTATCCATTCCTCTGTCGATGGACATTTAGGTTGCTTACATGTCTTGGCTATTGTAAATAGTGCTGCAATGAACATTGGGGTGCATGTATCCTTTAGAACCATGGTTTTCTCTGGATATATGCCCAGGAGTGGGATTGCTGGGTCATATGGTAGTTCTATTTTTAGTTTTTTAAGGAACTTCCATACTGTTCTCCATAGTGGCTGTATCAATTTACATTCCCACCAACAGTGTAGGAGGGCTCCCTTTTCTCCATTTCCTCTCCAGCACTTATTGTTGGTAGACTTTTTGATGATGGCCATTCTGACTGTCGTGAGGTGATATCTCAAACTACAATGAGGTTTAATAATTTAGATCCACCCTGAAGCAGCTACGAAAACAAATCTCTGAGTGAATGCTTGTAAAGTGCTGAGAAGGGTGGCTGGCAAATAGGAAATGCTCTATAAGTGTCTGTTAAATGAATAAATCTCTTTGGAAACAAAGACTGCCTTTTCAGCAAAAGGCCCTTTGTTGAAGAAGATAGCAATGTTTTTCATGACCTCCTGCATTTTCAAGTCTGGTGTCAAGGTTCAACCATATAAAGTCCTAGGAAACCCAGCAAATCTGGACATTTGCAGCCCTTAGATTCGAAAATGTTCTTGTCTGAAGGCTTAGCTCATGAACCATTCCCTTGAATCTCTACAACACATGTGTTTAGCTATTTCACACACTGAAATAAACTGAACATACATATTTTGCTTTGTAGACCACAATGTGTTTAATCTCCCCAACATTCATTCCATGCCATTCCCATCGTGCAGCAGCAATGTGATTTTGTATAGGATTGACCCACCCCAAGCTCCAGAATGCATCTCAACTGGTTCAAGCCAATTAAGGAAATTCCATACCTCTTGCCAGAATGATTGAGTTGAGAGTGATGAAGAGAAGACAGTGTTTGTCCAAATGGTTGTGGGAAGCTATGTTCTTCCCATCCCTGGTATAAACATAGAAGCACATGTTCCGAAGTCTTGCTGGCAGCCACCATGTGACCATGAAGAAGTCAGCCTGGGGATTAATCCAACATACAGTGAAGGCAAAGCAAAGAGAATTGCTGAGAAACAGATCAGGACCTTAGTTTATGCCCAAAGGCTTCTCCACCTCTGGAATCTAATTTGTTAATTAGTTTGAACTGAAAACATTTTAGCATTCAGATTTTGACAACAGAAATGTGAAATTGGCAGGATTGAGGTAATAAAGGGCAGTGATGTGGGCTCTTCTATCCATGACTGGGAAAGTAATAATTCGTTTTAGTTAGAGTTTTCTAATAGTGAATCCTAAACAATGAAAGGAATAAGACAAGCAGAGAAATATCTCCCATGTCTCTGGTGATTTCCGTAATCACATTATTCAGTGACTCTAACTAGCCAGAGTGATGAGAGGTAGAATAGTAGCTACATATCAAATCCCTCCTTTTACATCAATAAAATCTTCCAAACACTCCTGTTTTCCTACTGAGAAGATACACAAATTCCTTATTACCAGAAGGATAGGTTCCATTGATTTGTGTGCCGGTTCATTATTTTAGAAATTGCACTCCAATACCATGTTGGTGATATTTCCACATCAGAGGTGTTCTGAATTGAATAAAGCTCTGTTTCCTGCCCCTGCCTCAATGCAATTATTTCACTGATCAGGATACACTGAAATTCAAAAAGGTAACTTACATAAAACCGCTATGAGAGTGGCAAAACGATGATAAAAGTCTAGTTTCTTTATCCAGTGCTCTCCTGAGTACACCATGAAAACAGATTAGAAAAATATTGAATCAGTCAGCTATTGTTGTGTAACAAAGCACCTCAAAAGCCATTGTCTTAACATTATTTATTCTCCTAAATCTGTGGGTTGGCTGGGATGCCTCTCCTTCAGGCTGCAGCTCTGTGGGGCCGCTCTACAGGTCTCTCAGTTTCCTTGGATCATAGGGTCACCAGAAAATGTTCTTCTCATGGAGATGGAAGGGGTGCAAAAAAGATGACCCAACTGCACAGGCATATTTAAAGCCCTTCCTTGGGTTGAATGTGATAAACTTCCCATTGGCCAAGACAAGTCATATGGCCAAGTTCGAAGTCAAGGGGAAGGCATTGCAAAGTTACTGACAAAAAGCAAAAAATTAGGGCCAATAATTCAATCTACTACAAATGTAAGCATACGGAGAATCATTTAATAAAAAATATACATTCTAAAGTAAAGTCAAGAAAACATAAATGAGGTTTGTTATGGAGAGAAAACCACCAGAGCATTGCAGTTATACAGTGCCCTGGGTGATGAGTACAAAGCAGACACCTCATCTGAATTGAGTTCATTTATTTAGCTTGAGATGGGGACTAGTGCTGTAAATTTCTCATTAAGTATTAAATCACAGACTCTCATCCGAGCAAATTAGCCTACATATTGCAGATGTCAATGAAACTCCATCCAGGCTCTGAATCGAAAGGCATAGATTTGAGTGCAAACTTGCTTTGTATAAATAGAAGACTTCACCAAGGGCAGACAAGCAAAATATCTTTTTCTCCAGTTTTGAAAGTCGATTTTCACATTTTATCAGGACCACTGAATTGGGGTCAGATATAAAATCGGACTGTTTCTCTCACAGTTTTAAAACTTATTCTGTTACTCTTCCCCTTTACGGGTGCTCAGGAGGCAAAGGGCTTCTGAGAGGATGACTCAAAGAACAAACAACCAGCCCCCAAATAACTTTGGTAGGGGAAACAGCGTGGGGTTAAAGAAAGCAGGGATGACAGGCATAGATATTAAGGTCGTAGAAAATATAAAAGCCATGTCAGAGAGGTAGCAGCAGGGCAGCTCTGCTGAGGCTGATCACCATGACAGCAGGAGGTTCTAAAGATGGTACCTGTCACCGCATGATCAATGGAAAACCGTACCAGGAGTCTATGTAGAAAGAAACATGAGTGTTTGTTACTCTTCCCACCATGGATAAGCAGAATATGATATAGTCACCCCTTTGGTATCTATGGGGGATTGATTCTAGGACACCTGTGGATAACAAAATCCACAAATGTTCAAGTCCTTTATATAAAATGGCGTGGAGCTTCCTTAAAAAACTACAAATAGAACTACCATACAACCCAGCAATCCCACTACTGGGCATAGACCCTGAGAAAACCATAACTCAAAAAGAGTCATGTACCAAAATGTTCATTGCAGTTCTATTTACAATAGCCCGGAGATGGAAACAACCTAAGTGTCCATCATCGAATGAATGCATAAAGAAGATGTGGCACATATATACAATGGAATATTACTCAGCCAGAAAAAGAAACGAAATTGAGTTATTTGTAGTGAGGTGGATGGACCTAGAGTCTGTCATACAGAGTGAAGTAAGTCAGAAAGAGAAAAACAAATACCGTATGCTAACACATATATATGGAATCTAAGAAAAAAAAAAAAAAGGTCATGAAGAACCTAGGAGTAAGATGGGAATAAAGACACAGACCTACTAGAGAATGGACTTGAGGATATGCAGAGGGGGAAGGGTAAGCTGTGACAAAGTGAGAGAGTGGCATGGACATATATACACTACCAAACGTAAGGTAGATAGCTAGTGGGAAGCAGCCGCATAGCACAGGGAGATCAGCTCGGTGCCTTGTGACCATCTAGAGGGGTGGGATAGGGAGGGTGGGAGGGAGATGCAAGAGGGAGGAAATATGGGGATATATGTATATGTATAACTGATTCACTTTGTTATAAAGCAGAAACTGACACACCATTGTAAAGCAATTATATTGCGATAAAGATGTTAAAAAACAACAAAAAATAAAAAATAAAAAAAAATGGCGTGGTATTTGTATATAACCTACATATCTTCCCAGACACTTAAATACCTAATACAATATAAATGCTATGTAAATCATTGTAAATACAATATAAATAGTTGCCAGTCTGCAACAAGTTCAAGTTTTGCTTTCTGGAAATTTCTGGGATTTGGGGTTTTTCCCCCAAATATTTTCCATCAGTGGTTGGTTGAATCCATGGATGCAGAACCCGCAGGTACAGAGGGTCGACTGTGCAAGTTATGTAGTAAAATAGAATCTGGACTCAAGTCTGAATGCTACAACAGGAATAAGTACTGGCCTCCACTACTTCATTAGCTGTGAGGATTTTTGCAAACCACTTTAATTAAACTACATTAGCCTCAGTCACCTCTGCTGTAAAATGGAGAAATTAATAACATCTGCCCCTTAGTGTTGCTGAGACAACTAAATGGAGATAATGTACACCCAGCAACTGGCACGACGCTTAGCATGTAACAAAGGTTCATAAACAGTAGCTCAAGTCATTTTATGGGCTACTATACTGTAAGTTTTTACCACACTAGGGGCAGATAATATTTGTTTAAAAATTGATGAATTATTTTTTTCTCTTCCATTCTGCACATTCCAGGGAGCTGTGCCAATATGTATCAACCCTTTCAATAGTAAATCATGATTTTATTAGAATGCACCAAAAACAGTTTCAGGAAACAGAAATGAGTGCACTTCTCGTTCGCTAGTCTTTTAGTGATAGGTCAGTGGAAATAAAGGTTCCCAAACATCTGAATCAGTTACTTTAAGGAATACGCATTGTTTTTTAACTTCTCTGGGTATTCTGAGGCAGATAACGCACACTTTGAGAAAAAATAGAAATGATATAAACCATGGTCTCCGATGTTTATAAAACAGAAAAATACTTGTAACTACTTGAACAAATCCTAACAGAACTCCATGGATGGCCATCTTGAAAGAGATTAAGAACAGCACTGTAAACGAATTAATTCAGCATATACCATTTGTAAGAGAGGAAATTTCTCCTCCTACACCCAGCTAAGGAATATGATACTTATCTTTCTGTGTGATTTTTCCATTATACAGTGAAATAAGTGAGGATAATCTGTAATCAGCAGAACATCTACAAAAGGTTCTTCTTAGAAAATAACAGGTGAGAGCTTTCAGGATGGATTTACAGCCCTAGGACACTGGGCATGACCTGGTGATGTCATCTAGTTCAAGGTCTTCATTTACATTTAGTGGAACTAAAATTGCTCAAAGTGGGGAAGCGATGCCATAGGTCCCTGGTTTATTAATAACTGGGCTAAGAACCACAGTTTTCAACTTTTGTTTGTTTGTCTGTTTCTGCTAAACCAGTGACTTTCAGCCTAAAGTGCCAGGTTAGCAGATGAGGAAAGTGCAGGCTTAGAAGTTTGTATCAGTATTTCTAGAGATATATTGGTAATTTGCTCATAATAAGGTGATGGAAGACAAATTTAAAATTTGATTTTCTTTGCTTTACCTGGAATTATGTAAACTCAGCATGGTGACACTGATGTTCTCATGCAGCCCAAAAGCTCCAAGAAGATTCTGGAAAAGATTCCAAAAATTACTGCATTATGACAAACTACCTCGTCATGGAATTTTCTGGGACATAATTGGTAGGCCTGACTCTGATCCAAGCCCAGAACACATCCCTCTTTAAAAAGAACCTACTCACTCAGACCAAACTACAGAGAGACAGCTAAAACAGGTACCTGTAGCAATGAATGGTGCGTACTGCCTACATATCAATACTTACATAACTTCATTATGCAGTAGCATTACAATTAAAGTAATGATTTATGCATTTTCATAATATTATGGTAAACTTGGATCATTGGTTTAAGTCTGGGGTCATGTTTAAGTGAAAAACCAGTCATAACCCTGATGGAACCAATTAATTATTATTTAGTGAATTCAGTTTAGTAAAAAAATCTTTCAAGTCACAAGTCTTTGGTGGTATTAAAAAGAAAAAAAAAATCCTGAAATTACTGTACTCTATCAAGGTACCTCTTGCTACAAATTCACCTTTTAGGACCCTGAGCTACAATTTTAAGATTCCCAAAGTGAACGAATCTTCAGGAAAGAATGCCTAAATTCATTTTCCAACAATATGTACATTTATCTTTTACTGCATTGCTATAAAGCATATGAGTCTCTTTGGGAAGCCGTTTGGCCTTATCAGATCTTGCTTTCCTGTAGGATCCATAAGGAATCCCTACGGAAGAGACACTGTGCTACTAAAAAGAAGATTGGTGGCTTGTTGAATATAAATTGCATAGGAATCTTGCTAGCTAAATAAACTCAAACAACAACAAAGAAAATCAATCACATTGTTTACTTTGTATACTCCAGAAACAATGCACCTCATGGCAAAAGGAAGTTTCTATTATATTGAACATTAGGAGTTACTATCCAATGTATACAGTCAATTCTCTCACAATACCGTCCTCGGAAGAAAAAAATCTGCAGATTTGTTTGCTGCAACTGGACACACGTTTTTATAGATTTTCGCATTTTTACCATTTCAAATGTTTTCAGCATTTCCTAGCTCTTTTATCTCGATTTCTGACAGTTCGAGTCCGACTTCTTTCTAAATCTCAAGACTTAGATCTAAAATCCTGAATTCCAAGAATATCCTACAACAAGCAACCAAGAAATGCTCCAAGGCATTTCTTTTCAAATGAATCACTGCTTAATATGTAACTTGATGGAAAGGAGAAGAAGTCATATTTAATAGACACCTGCCAGATTGCACTCACTATGCTCAGCACATGAGATAAAATATTTCAAGACCTGTCATCTACGGTATTACTATACTCACTTTCAGTAAAGAGACTGAAGCTTGCAAAGGTTGACTAGTCCCAGTGTGAGCGCTGATAGGTGGTGGTGCTGAAACAACCCCCTACATGAGAGGTGACTTAAATTTGACTGTATCTTCCTTCCCTGATTTGATGCAGACTTGCTCTCAATTCACACATCCAATACATGAGAGCTATTAGGTTACAAGGGACAGAAGCCCAACTCAAACTAGCTTAAACAAAACAGGAGAATTTATTTATCCCCATAAACAAAGCCTAAGAGAAAAGAGTTGGGACAGCTTTTACAATGACTGGAATCACGGACTTGAACAAAGTCAAGGCTCTTTTCTTCCTTCTCTCTACACTGACTTCTCCTGATGGTAAAGGGTTGGTCCCAGGAACATCATTCTCTAATATTACAGTGTTGGGATATAAGACCTCCCCTATCTACCAGCTGTTGGTAAAGAATTCCTTAGGGGAGGGTTTCTCAACAGCAACATTATTGACATTTTAAATTGGATTAACTCTTTGCTGTGAGGGTCTGTGCTGGGCATTGTGGGATGTTTAGAATCATCTCTGACATCTCCCCACTACATGGCAATGGCATCCCCCAATCATGACAACCACAAATTCCCTTGTCAAATGTCTCCTATGGGGGCAAAACCCCCACTGTTCAGAATGACTCTTACTGACCACAGACATGGTCAGTAAGAGTCATTGAGACAGAGCTGTACCCTAGTGTGTGTCAATTTCATGCAAATTATAGCAGGAAAGCAAACATATGAGCTTCTTTACCTGACTCAAATGAGGCCTCATGACTCTTTTGTAGCCAAATGCATTCAATATAATTTTCTATATTCCAATTGTTTTAATGGAATATATATCTTCTCTTTTTCTTTGTCCTCAAGTTTCATATTTCAAGCACATTTTTAATATGTGCAGCAAGTCCACTTGTTCAGGACACAAGATAATAATAATCATTAACACTTATTGAGCAGCTACTAAATGCCAGGCACTGATCTAAGCATTTTTCATTCATGTCACTCAATCCTCACAATGGCCCTAGGAAATAGGCACTATTGTTATCCCTATCTTACAGATGAAGGAAAAAGTCTTAGAGAAGTTAAATGACTTGCCCAAGGTCATCTGGTTGGGGTTTAAAAACGTGTCTTTTTTTTTTCAATCCAACCACTGAATTTTTTAACTACTATATTTTTCATACTCAGTATTTACATTTGATTCATATTCATAAGTTATCCTGTTTCATGTTTCCAATATCCTATGTTAGGGTTTTGAAGATATTCATTAAGATTTTTTTACATTCCTGTTCTTCCAGTTCATTAATTCTGCTTCTTCTGGCATATGTTGGCCAGTTCTGGCCTTTCTTTTGTGATGTTTATGTTCCTTGGAGGTATCAATTTTTTTTCTTTTGAACTCATATACCCTGGAGACTCCAAAAGCCTGTGTCTAGATTTTATGACTTCCAAGTGAGTTGAGAGAGGCAGAATCCTTCAAGGCACTTCAGGATGATGTTACGATTCCGCTGTAATCACTGTTTATATAACCCTGACCCTCAAGGAGGCCCAGAACCTCAACCTTGGCTCTGCTCTTTTTCAGAAGCTGTCTTTCTCCGTGGTAATCATCGAGCCCAAAGTATTGACAGGGATGTTTTGGTGAGAAATACTGAGAGAGGGCTGTCTAGCCAGCTCCAGGCAGAATCTAAGATCTTATTCTGGCGCCTTTGAGATGCGTGATTACTTTCCTGTTTTATAAAGTACATGCAGCAGGCAGTGATTTACCCAAGTAAATATGAAGGAGGGAAAATAACCCAACTGGAAAGCACTTTCCAGGCACAACCCCAGTGCCTTGGGGTCCTTAGAGAAACAAAACTAATAGAAGATGGATAGATAAACAGATACTATAAGGAACTGGCTCTCGAAATTAGGGAGTTTCACAAGTCCTCAAATCTGCAGTTGGCAAGATGAAGACCCAGGAGAGCTCATGTTAGTTCCAGTCTAAGTCCAAAGGTCAGAGAACCCGGGAAGCCAATGGTCTAAGTTCCAGTCCAAAAGCTAGCAAGCCCAAGACCCAAAAAGGGCTAATGTTTCAGTTCCAGTCCTGAAAAGGCTGATGTCCTAGCTCAGCAGTCAGGCAGAAAGAATTCAAAACATGCCTTTTCGATATTACAGTTAATCCATGGACACATGTTACAAGTGGTTTTGCAGGACTCAAAACTGAAGAGCCAGCAAAGAAACAACAGAAGTAAATATGGCTCTTCCTTTCCCTTTTCTCCGCAGTTGTCTCCCTACCCCTACACTCCACAGCTCATCTCCTCCCTCATCCTTCTTTTAGGAATAAAGAAAAAGCCACCGAGATATTTTTCGATAATGAATTGTTAGTAAGTAGAGACAATCAATTAACTCAAAACCAAAATACTACAAAGAGTACGTGAGAGTTAATCATCATTCATTCCTATTCAATTTAGCCCATTTCAGTTGATACTTATGAAGCAGGAGGGCAAAGGGTGGACTAGATAATTGCCCTGGAATATAATGCTCAGGGTACCAGCATTATACAAGGCAGGAAGCTTTCACAGAAATTAGAAAAAGCAACTGCAGATTCCAAGTATTTCAGTGTTGCAAGGAAATCTCAACAAAGTGTAGTTTAGGGGGCTCATTAACATCAATGAGCTTGCAGACAGAAGATCTGAAACACAGGATAATTACCAACAAGGACTTTCCAGCTTTGGACAGGAAGTCCTGAGAAGAAATGGACGTACAGGTAGACTGGCTAATGGCTCCAGCTCTGCCTCACAATTGATTCATTTTAATTATTCATCTCTTTGGTCTCCATCTTCTAAACTCTAAAACTCTGTGTTGAATTATGCTGCCCACTGAACTCCTTCTCCCTGGTATATCCTACGGTCCAGGGTTGAGACTGTGGTGCTGGTACCAAAGGACATCTCAGACTTAGTCTAATCCAGAGAGATGTTGAGCACTGCCCTTGGCAACTCCGTACAACCTGGTCAGGAGAAGCCTTACCTGCAGCTCCAGACGTCTTTTTTTTTTTTTTTTTTTTTTTTTTGCGGTACGCGGGCCTCTCACTGTTGTGGCCTCTCTCGTTGCGGAGCACAGGCTCCGGACGCGCAGGCTCAGCGGCCATGGCTCATGGGCCCAGTCGCTCGGCGGCATGTGGGATCTTCCCGGGCCGGGGCACGAACCCGCGTCCCCTGCATCGGCAGGCGGACTCTCAACCACTGCGCCACCAGGGAAACCCCAGACGTCTTTTGCATAGAAGAGGTTTTATACCAGTGGACCCACACGTGTCACAGCTCATAATTCCCTGTTTTCACACTTGACCCCATTCCTCACAAGCACTGGTGTTGCCTGACCCTCTCTTAATCCGGTGTTTAATTAGCTGCATCTTATCCTTCAAATGAGACATGTAAGTCATCTGGGGTCACATCATACACAACATCATCCCATCACTTTCAACATGGTTTCTGGCCCTGTCAGTCCCTGTTCTCTCTTCCACTGGCCTCCCAAGCTTGTCTATGATGAAATGGGGATCCCTCTCTCTTAAAGAATCTTTTCCTATTTTTTTTTAGTGTTGTTTTTCTTGGCTATTAATTTTGAATTTGTTTCAGAGCTCCTGAAGCAACTTCAACACAAGCATACAGTTCAACGTGAAGCATAGGGCCTTCAGTGGTTCTCCTTCATGTACCCAGTAGTCTTACGCCTACCTGTAGCCTGACAGGCCATGTGATCTCTAAGGGTCCTTCCAGTTACATATTCTATAACGCCCTGGACGCTACAGCAAAGGTGTTAAACATATAACATACAGCAAAAGAGACGTGCAGTGTGTGAGCAGCAGTTAAAGGACCAGAACATGAGCAGAGCTTCAAAAATAGTCCTTCACTACAGGCAAAGTGTCAGATTTTCCACCCATATATAATTATATGATAGTCTTATCAGCCATCGAAAGGTAGGAAGGAAGCCCTATGCCCCCGGCATGTGTGACAAAACTCACATCTCTCCTGTGGCATTTAGGTGAATTGCAGACTGGTGGGAAGATGCGCAGGACCCTGAGCGGTTTTCTCTATCCCCTACATGTACTTTCCCTGTGACGTGTTCACCACCACGACTAACAATTTATTGAACTTTGTCTTTTGCTTCAGATGGTGGGGAGGGGTTGAGGTGGTGAGATACTTCTGAAGAAACACATCAGAGCAAATACATCCACATGAATGCACTTCCTCAAAAGGCATGCCCTTCCCCTAACAAACAACGTAAGCTCCGCGGAAGCTATTCCGTGAGATACACTTTCAGTGCCAGTTTACTGATTACATTTCAAACAACAGTTTATCGCTTTATACTATATGTTATATTCGAAGAAAGAAAAGCCAACTTGATGACCCTGCTTGATGAGCCATCTAGGTCATCAGGCTTCACCATGAAACACTCTGGCCTTTTTCCAAAAGCCGAAATGACCCCAAAGTCTTACAATCATGGGAATGTTTACACACTGTGCCAAAAGCTAGGAGGAAATTCTAAAAGGGAAGTTTCAAAGATGTTTTCATCGGTAACAGTGTCAATTGCAAACAAGTCTATGGTCCCTCAAGGTCAATATTTTGAAGGTGCTGATACCCATTAGGAAGTATAACTTTGAGCTTGGATGTGACATGCTTGGACGTTTTTTATTTAGCCACCACTCATATTACTTATTCATCTTTCTCATACTTTGTTTCAGAAAAAATTTAAATGGGTTTATAAGGAGACTTTAAAATACAAGAAATAGCAAAAAGTACAAGTCAAGTAAAAGAAGAATTAAAGGGCTTCCCTGGTGGCGCAGTGGTTGAGAATCTGCCTGCCAATGCAGGGGACACGGGTTCGAGCCCTGGTCTGGGAAGATCCCACATGCTGTGGAGCAACTAGCCCCGTGAGTCACAATTACTGAGCCTGCGCGTCTGGAGCCTGTGCTCCGCAACAAGAGAGGCCGCGATAGTGAGAGGCCCGCGCACCGTGATGAGGAGTGGCCCCCACTTGCCGCAATTAGAGAAAGCCCACGCACATAAAAGAAGACCCAACACAGCAAAAATAAATTAATTAATTAAAAAAAAAAAAAGAAGAATTAAAAAGCAAAACGCATCAGAGACATAAACAGAGAACAGGAATGAAGCTTAAAACACACCTCATAGTGTGAACTTGTGACCCACAATGTGGCAGGAAGCCAATGGGAAAAGGACGGCCAGGTCAGCTACACAATTCACAATGTCCACAGGAAGGGAAGCAAGTCAACTGCTCAGGAAGAATTGTGTAACTTACAGCATTTCCTTTTTCCCATTAGCCCACAGGTAAGGCTGGTCAAGTTTCTCCTCAGCAAATAGTTTTGAAACAATTCAGTGTCACAGGTGAGTAAGTGAACAAGTCCCGAAACCCTGCTCCACACTGAATTACCCTATGGACTATGGCTACCATACTCATAATTCTTAAAATGTTGAGGCATATATGACAAGACATTTACCTTTATCAAAATAAGAGTTGAGAATAAGAGTGTCTAATTTAGAATAATGTTAATTTTATCCAAGGAAAAAAATATTTTCAAAGGCATCCTCAAGTTATTTGATTAGGTCACTATTGTATGGATTAGGATGTAATAAATAATCAAAATTTAAGAAATGTCATCCCCAAATACTTTTTAGCATAGAATAGTTGACATGTCTCCACTAACTCTTAGAGAAATGAAAATCAAAACTACAATGAGGTATCACCTCACACCAGTCAGAATGGTCATCATTAAAAAGTAGACAAACAGGGCTTCCCTGGTGGCGCAGTGGTCGAGAGTCCGCCTGCCGATGCAGGGGACACGGGTTTGTGCCCCAGTCTGGGAGGATCCCACATGCTGCGGAGCGGCTGGGCCCGTGAGCCATGGCCGTTGAGCCTGCGTGTCTGGAGCCTGTGCTCTGCAACAGGAGAGGCCACAACAGTGAGAGGCCCACGTACCACACACACACAAAAAAAAGTCCACAAACAATAAATGCTGGAGAGGGTGTGGAGAAAAGGGAACCCTCCAACACTGTTGGTGGGAATGTAAATTGATACAGCCACTATGGAGAACGGTATGGAGGTTCCTTAAAAAGCTAAAAATAGAGCTACCATAGGATCCAGCAATCCCACTCCTGGGCATATGCCTGGAGAAAACCATAATTCAAAAAGATACATGCACCCCAATGTTCATAGCAGCACTATTTACAATAGCCAGGTCATGGAAGCAACCTAAATGCTATCAACAGATGAATGGATAAAGAAGATGTGGTACATGTATATACAATGCAATATTACTCAGCCATCAAAAAGAATGAAATAATGCCATTTGCAGCAACATGGACAGACCTAGAGATTATCATACTAAGTGAAGTAAGTCAGACAGAGAAAGACAAATACCATATGATATCACTTATACGTGGCATCTAAAATATGACACAAATAAACTTATCTATGAAATGGAAACAGACTCACAGACATGGAGAACAGACTTGTGGTTGCCAAGGGGGAGGGGGTATGGGGGAGGGATGGAGTGGGAGTTTGGGATTAGCAGATGCCAAGTATTATATATAGGACTGATAAACAACAAGGTCCTACTGTATAGCGCAGGGAACTGTATTCAACATCCTGAGATAAACCACAGTGGAAAAGAATACGAAAAAGAATATATATATATATATATATATATATATATATATATATATGTATAGGTGAGTCACTTTGCTGTACAGCAGAAACTAATACAACATTGTAAATCAACTATACTTCAATAAAATAAGTGTTTAAAAAAATAGTTGGTATGTCTCCTCTTTAGGAAATATATTTAGCTACTTTATTTCTTAATGGTTGCAGTATCTTATCACATTTCTCTGAAGATATTCACTAAATACAGTGAATATATATATATTATGTTCAAAGAGGCTTGTACATGGGTCATCTTTGCACATCGTATATAATATGGAAAATCAGAAGTACTCTGATGTCCTTT
Organism: Grampus griseus; assembly: GCF_964374135.1. Classification (NCBI taxonomy): domain Eukaryota; kingdom Metazoa; phylum Chordata; class Mammalia; order Artiodactyla; family Delphinidae; genus Grampus; species Grampus griseus. The sequence continues at coordinate 671,150 of NC_138998.1, forward strand.
AACAAGGTAATGGCTACATAAGGTGTGGCACCTCCTTGAAAACTACACTTACGTTAAAAAGAACAAGGTAGAGTTAAATTTACTCTTATGAGAAAACTCTGAAGCATACTTGCTTTCTCTTTTCTTTTTCCTGTTAATGCTGACCATTTGTGTTCGTTCTTCTATTTGTTGATGCTGGGGGCCTTCTTTCACAGTGTTGGCTTTTCCAAACTGCCGAGTGATTCTTGGTCGCTGTGCATCTTAGCCTGTGACTACTGTATTTGTCACCATTCCCTGCGGGGACGGGAGCAAGGTGGGGCCGCAGCTTGTTCTGTTGCCTCGGAACCCTCCCCTCCACGTGACGTCAGCAGGTACCTGGGACCCTGGCCTTTCTCTTGGTGACCTCGCTCATTGCTTTGCCAGGCGCGGGAACGGGCAGATATTTCTGCTGCCTGCTGCTTGGCACACTTTGGTGGTGGGGGGTGGTGAGGTATTACTGAGTCTCCTGGCCCGTCCTGTGGCACCTACAGTCCTGCTGAGGGTTATTCCAGGTCCTTTGCCTGCTCTATCCACCTCTCCCAGCTCTGAACCTCTTCTAAATCTGTTCCTATTTTGTGAAGAAAATCTCCTCTGTGTTGTAAACTGCGGGTTTCCCATTTCAATCCAATCACGACTCTCCCAGGGATTTCTCATCATAGGTGTCCATCTAGAGGGTCCCTTCTGGTTTCCCAGCATCACTGTAGATCTTTTCTGAAGTGCTATGCTTTGTGTCACTTCCAGGAATCTGGAGCGCGAACGGGGGCAGGTGTGTGTGATGCACTCACTCTGCTGATCTAATCTCTGAGGCGTGTCATGGAAACAGGTTCAGTCCCCTCCGACACCCTCCTCCAAAATACAGAGGGGACTCCCGCGGGAATTAGGTTGGCAAAATCAATTAAATTAAGGAGAATTTACATCCTTACAATACTGATTTTCCCAATACACGAACAGACACATTTCTTTGTCTTCATGTATTTTCTCTATAGAATTTAAAATTTTGTTCACATATGTCTTCAGATACTTTTAATTATTTATTCCTAGGTAGTTTGTGCTTTTGTTGCTATTGTGAATGGAATCTCCTTTTCCATTAAAATTTCTAATCGATTCCTGTTGGTATATTAGAAAAGCTACTGATTTTGATGTATTCATTTTGTAACTGACCACCTTGCTCAGTGCTTTTGTTTTCTCTGATAGTCTCTCCATTGACTCTCATAGGTTTGGGAGGTGATGGTAGGACGATGTGCAGTAGTGGACCAGGATTTTCACTTCAGTATTGCTTATAATGGAGGAAAGTAGAAAATGATATGAATTTCCATCAATAGGAAAATAAGAAATAGATGCAATAAATTATGATGCATACTGATGACAGAGCACATGCAACCTTTGAAAATAAGTATAAGGGGAAAGAATACATATGTAAATAGGCAAAATTAGGATATAAGATAGCAGAAATATTTTGATGCAATTTCCTCATTCTTACAAAAAGTCTTTGTGTATGTATTTTTGTGTATAGAAAGGAAGAAGGAAGGAAAGAAAGAAAAGAAAGAAAGGGAAAGAGAGAAAGAAAGAGAGGAAAGAAGGGGAGGGAATAGGTTTTGACAGTTTCACAACCACATTTTTTAAATGATTGTCTCCCAGTAGGATGTTTCTTTTTTCCTCCTTTTTCTAAAAGGCCTACAATAACAATATATTACTTTTGTAAAAAAAAAAAAAAAAGAATTATTTTCAAATGCACGGTATTGGTGGCTTGTTGTCATCCACAACAACTGTTTTCTGAGATGTGCCTTGCGTCCCACCTGTCCAGCTGTGCCATTCTGGTCCCCAGAGAGCCAGGCCCTATGGGGAGATGAATGAGTAAGTTAGATAAACGTGGCTCTTCCACTGGAGCAGAGAATGCAAGAGAGAATGGTAATGGGGCCTCTCAAGGGCTACCACAGAAGAGCTGGACAGAGTATAGTTTTATGGAGCCTTACAACGATGTCATATACAATACGGAGCAAGCCCAGCCAGACTGATTAAACCAAGGGCAGCCCAAACCTTGAAACGGCTCAGTCTAAGACCTACCAAGCGTGCTTCATGTAAAGTACTTATGTCATGTTGACATAGTCTGGTGCAAGTCTCCAAATTAAATTTTGATGGGAGAAGATAACTAATTGTTAACTCTAGGACCACACGAGTAGACACACTCCAAAAGGTACTATCCAGGGCTTCACTGGTGGCGCAGTGGTTGAGTCCGCCTGCCGATGCAGGGGACCAGTCCAGGAAGATCCCACATGCCGCGGAGTGGCTGGGCCCGTGAGCCATGGCCGCTGAGCCTGCGCGTCCGGAGCCTGTGCTCCGCAACGGGAAAGGCCACAACAGTGAGAGGCCCGCGTACCGCAAAAATAGATAAATAAATAAATAAATAAATAAATAAATAAATAAATAAATAAATAAATAAAAAGCAGGATTTCCCAGATAACATGGAAATCAGACAGTGCACCCAATCTCCGCCAAGTACACCATTCCCCTCCTGCCTTTTTCTCCTTAATTGAATGGAAATCCAGTGCTTGGATAAAATTCAACCTCACTCTGTCTCCAGCAAATGCTTAAGGATGTTCTGTGAGAAGCAGCTCTGAAGAGGGAATGTGATCAGTTAAATGTGAGCAGAGTCCAAAGCCTGCAAAGGATTCTACAGCCTAATCATGGTTTATGAAAAACCCTGGCAAGGCTGCACCTGATTGACAGTCGGCCTGCACCTTTCAGCTTTCTTTTGAACCAGTTCAGTAAACACTACTCTGCCTGTCTGGAGACCTGCCATTCCACACAGCAGGACTTTTTACCAGGAGCAGGGTTTACACTGGAACTTGATTCATCCTGTTTACAAAAAGGTCAGACATAACTGAACAGCCTGCCTGGAGATTTTATTTAAATTGACTGTATTTTAAAGAGGCTTTAAAAAAAATTCAACCTGTGCTTGGAATGAAGGAGCCATTTGATTTGTATGATTCGTGTTTCAAAGGTCATCAGCTCTATGAAACTTGGTCACCACGCCCTGTGATGAGAGGGGTTAAGAGCTGACAAATAATAGCGCAGTTTTCCCTCTGTGTTTAGTAAAGCTTTATTTACTTATTTACTACTTATTTATTCATTTATCGTGGTTTTAGAATATAGTGTCTTGATTAAACCTCATCTGAGAACATGTATTTTCAAAAGTATTGAGAGACCCTAGAGCATAGGGATGAAGGGCAGAGCCTGGCCCTGGTCCACCCCAGATACATGCTGGCACTGCTGCTGCTGTGTGACCTCAGCTCCACTATACAGCCTCTCTGTGCCTCAGTTTCCCCATCAGCTATCTGTGTTGTAGGATCTCTGCTCTCTGCCCAGCTCTCCCCATCAATGAAGATTTATTTAAAAGCATGGTGATTATAGATATTTTCAGAATATCCACTCCTCTAGCAGTTATGCTTGAAGAAATTAGAATCCCAACTCAAGTGTTTTCAAGTCCATAGATATGATAGATAGATAGATAGATAGATAGATAGATAGATAGATAGATAGATGGATGGATGATACATAGATATGGTATTGTTATAGCTGAAAAGCATGATTTTCTGAGCAATTGCTTGATAATGCAGATCATGTGTTATTCTAAAGCTCAAAGAAAAAAAAAAAAAAAGGGTTTCCCTGGTGGCGCAGTGGTTGAGAGTCCGCCTGCCGATGCAGGGGACACGGGTTCGTGCCCCGGTCTGGGAGGATCCCACGTGCCGCGGAGCGGCTGGGCCCGTGTGCCATGGCCGCTGAGCCTGTGTTTCCGGAGCCTGTGCTCCGCAGCGGGAGAGGCCACAACAGTGAGAGGCCCGCGTACCACAAAAAAATAAAAAAAATAAAAAAATAAAGCTCAAAGAGAGGATATGCATCCAGGCACATTGTGCTTAGTTTGTAGGGGAATTTTCAGAAGGAATGTTCACATTATGGTGTGACTGGCTGGGCAGGTTCTTCCTATATATTCCTAACTGCATTCATGTGACATGCACCCTATTTTGAATTCTTCCCTCCATAAGATGCTTGTGAGGACAAGGCATGGTGGTCCTGCCTACTGGGACTATTCCTTGAAACAACTTCTTTCCTTCAACCCACTCAGGTAAGTTCTACACAAACAAATTCAGCTCTCAAGGGACCACAACATATTGTTAGTGTTGATTTGGGAAAAAAAGCAAAGATCCAGAAAGGTTTTGACAATTTAAGAAATAAAGGAATCAGACAAAGGCAAATATCATATGATATCACTCATATGTGGAATCTAATTTTTAAAAAAATGATATAAATGAACTTATTTACAAAACAGAAACAGACTCAGAGATTTTGAAAACAAACTTGTGGTTACCAAAGGGGAAATGTGGGCAGGGAGGGATAAATTAGGAGCTTGGGATGGACACACACACACTACTATGTATGAAATAGATAACCAACAAGGACCTAGTGTATAGCACAGGGAACTCTACTTAATACTCTGTAATAACCAAAATGGGAAAAGAATTGGAAAAAGAATGGATATATGTATATGTATAATGGAATCACTTTGCTGTACACCTGAAACTAACACAACACTGCAAATCAACTATACTCCAATAAAATAAAAAAAATAAAACACAACGCAATACAAAAAAAATATAAATGAAAGAAACATGCTTCACTAATGTGTCAGAAGGGAGGATGAACCTGCAGAACTGACATGGGTCTGAGGAGGGGCTCATAAGAAAGGAAAAACAAGATTTACCATCTTTCTACCTTTTCCTGGACACATCCCTTTATGTATCTTAAGCCCTAATACTCTTTTTTTTTTTTTTTTTTTTTTTTGCAGAATAGCACAATGGAAGACGGAAGAGTGAATCAGTGGACAGGACCAACTTTGCCATCAGACAATCTGGATTTGCATCCTCATTCTGCTGCTAAGTCATCTTTTCACTTCTCTGAACCTTAGTTTCCACAAAACAGCAGGATGCTCATTTGTTTGTTGTGAGGATTAAGTGAGATGATCAGTGTAAACATCTCTCCACCGTGCCTGGCTTTGATAGACCCTGAACAAACATAAGGAGATGGAGAGCAGGTCAAGTTCACTGAGGTGCTGCCGGGACCTTCTCCACATGGTCCATATCTTCACTCAGAATCGTGAAACTAAAGGGGGAGCTTAGGGACCATGTGCTTTTCAAATGTGACTGCACACCTCAATCACCTGAGGAACTTTCTGTTTTAAAATCTAGATTCTTGGGCACTTTCCCCACATCTATTCAAGTAGAATCTCTGGAATGGATTCCTGATATTAGTATGTAGAAAAAACAGCTCCTGGGTGATTCTGGTAAGACACCAGGTGTGGTACCTTCTGATTTAATCCACTCTCCTCCAAATGAAGAAATCTCCTCTTCAACACCCTTGCTCCAGCCTCTTCAGGGCACGTCAGTGCTCTTAAGTAGAGAGGATCTTATGTTGTGTCGGTCCAGTTGTTAGACAAGTGTTCTCCAACGAGGTCCAAAAGTCTTATAATTTCTAAGCTCCCAACTTACTTCTTAGTGTGAAACAACCCTTCCTATGTAATAACTTTTCTAAAATCTTAAGCCTGCTGTATCTAAAATCACCATGCCTGCTGTGTATCTTTTTTCTTCTCTAGTTCCTTCAAATATTTCTCCTAGGACATGGTTTCTAACCAACCCACTAGCATCTTCCTCCCCATCTTAACACTAGGTCAATTACAACAGTCCTCCCTGAAAGATCACACTAGAACACAATAAAATTCTGTTTGGCCTGATTAACACAAGCAATCATTTCCATGATCTCCTCCTAAGCAGTCTAACGTCTTATGAGTAGTGCCTATCATTTGACAGCTCTTTTGACCTGTGATGTCACAGGTCCATCACGACCACAGATGTTCTTCAGAAACTGCTACCAAACTGCGTCTTCCCTATTTTTACATCCGTGTTTAATTTTTTGATGCAAATTAAGGACCATATATTCACCACTCTTAAATTTTGTTTTGGAGACTTTGGAATCATCATCCCAACTTATTGAGGTAATAAATACAATTTTCACTGTAATCAATATATGCATTCTTCTTCTTTGCTTTGTGTCATCTAATTCAGACATTGCCTTAAAAAAAAAAATGCAGGACCAAGTGTTAAAGCTTATGGGCTTCCCTGGTGGCGCAGTGGTTGAGAGTCCGCCTGTCGATGCAGGGGACACAGGTTCGTGCCCCGGTCTGGTAAGATCCCACATGCCGCGGAGCGGCTGGACCCGTGAGCCGTGGCTGCTGGGCCTGCACGTCCGGAGCCTGTGCTCCGCAATGGGAGAGGCCACAACAGTGAGAGGCCCGCGTACCGCAAAAAAAAAAAATAAAATAATAATAAAGCTTATGGAACTCCACTAGAGACCACCACCAGGATGGACACAGACCCATACAACTAGCTACAAGTCTGATCCTATCAAATGCTTTGCTGACCTCAAGAAAAAATTTAACTGGAGAGCTCCTTGCATCTACCAACCTCAGAGGTATCTATAAAGGAACTGAAGTCAGCTTTAGTCGCCTTCCTCTTAATGAATACAGCTGTTCCTCAGTATCCTCGGGGGGTTGGTTCCAGGATCCCTGAGGATACTGAAATGCACAGATGCTCAAGTCCTCCGTCTAAGATGGAGTAGCATATCTCAGGTTGGTTGAATCTGTGGATGTGGAACCCACAGATACAGACGGCCAACTGTAGGCACAAGTGGCTACGGATCCTTGCCTCTTCTAAGGTACATAAGCAACTTAATGATCTATTTCAGGATGTTGCAAGGTTGTAAACGTCAAGGCTCCCAGTTTATATCAACCAGAAGATAGCCTTTATGAGAATAAGGGAATTATTTGATTGTCCTCATTTTTCTGGAACTTCTTTATGAGCCCTCAGAGGTTATTGACAGTAACGCTGAGACTCAAATCACATTTCTAAGTTCCATTAGCATTTTAGAGACCTGGTTCCTTTTATTCTCAGGTACTTGAGTTCTTTTAAATCTACTAAGTCGTCTTCTTTTTTTTTTAACGTATTTATTGGAGTATAATTGCTTTACAATGTTGTGTTAGTTTCTGCTGTATAACAAAGTGAATCAGCTATATGTAAACATATATCCCCATATCCCCTCCCTCTTGCGTCTCCCTCCCACCCGCCCTATCCCACCCCTCTAGGTGGTCACAAAGGACAGAGCTGATCTCCCTGTGCTACGTGGCTGCTTCTCACTAGCTATCTATTTTACATTTGGTAGTATATAAAAGTCCATGCCACTCTCTCACTTTGTCCCAGCTTACTCTTTCCCCTCCCTGTGTCTTCAAGTCCATTCTATATGTCTGAGTCTTTATTCCTGTCCTGCCCCTAGGTTCTTCAGAACCATTTTTTGTTGTTGTTGTTAGATTCCATGTATATGTGTTAGCATATGGTATTTATTTTTCTCTTTCTGACTTACTTCACTCTGTATGACAGTCTCTAGGTCCATCCACCTCACTACAAATAACTCAATTTCATTTCTTTTTATGACTGAGTAATATTCCATTGTATATATGTGCTACATCTTCTTTATCCATTCATCTGTTGAAGGACATTTAGGTTGCTTCACTGTGCTGGCTATTGTAAATAGTGCTGCAATGAACATTGTGGTACATGACTCTTTTATTTCTTTTGTTTTGTTTTGTTTTGTTTTTTGCGGTATGCGGGCCTCTCACTGTTGTGTCCTCTCCCGCTGCGGAGCACAGGCTCCGGACGCGCAGGCTCAGCGGCCATGGCTCACGGGCCCAGCCACTCCGCGGCATGTGGGATCTTCCCGGACCAGGGCACGAACCTGTGTTCCCTGCATCGGCAGGCGGACTCTCAACCACTGTGCCCCCAGGGAAGCCCACATGACTCTTTTTGAATTATGGTTTTCTCAGGGTATATGTCCAGTAGTGGAATTGCTGGGTCATATGGTAGTTCTATTTTTAGTTTTTTAAGAACCTCCATACTGTTCTCCATAGTGGCTGTACCCATTTACATTCCCACCAACAGTGCAAGAGGGTTCCCTTTTCTCCACACCCTCTCCAGCATTTATTGTTCGTAGATTTTTTGATAATGGCCATTCTGACTGGTGTGAGGTGATACCTCATTGTAGTTTTGATTTGCATTTCTCTAATGATTAGTGATGTTGAGCATCCTTTCATGTGTTTGTTGGTAATCTGTATATCTTCTTTGGAGAAATGTCTATTTAGGTCTTCTGCCCATTTTTGGATTGGGTTGTTTGTTCTTTTGATATTGAGCTGCATGAGCTGCTTGTATATTTTGGAGATTAATCATTTATCAGTTGCTTCTCCCATTCTGAGGGTCATCTTTTCATTTTGTTTATGGTTTCCTTTGCTGTGCAATAGCTTTTAAGTTTCATTAGGTACCATTTGTTTATTTTTGTTTTTATTTCCATTTCTCTAGGAGGTGGATCAAAAAGGATCTTGCTGTGATTTATGTCATAGAACGTTCTGCCTATGTTTTCCTCTAAGAGTTTTATAGTGTCTGGCCTTACATTTAGGCCTTTAATCCACTTTGAGTTTATTTCTGTGTATGGTGTTAGGGAGTGTTCTAATTTCATTCTTTTACATGTAGCTGTCCAGTTTTCCCAGCACCACTTATTGAAGAGGCTGTCTTTTCTCCACTGTATATTCTTGCCTCCTTTATCATAGAGAAGGTGACCATATGTGCATGGGTTTATCTCTGGGCTTTCTATCCTGTTCCATTGATCTATCTTTCTGCTTTTGTGCTAGTAGGATACTCTTTTGATGACTGTAGCTTTGTAGTATATTCTGAAGTCAGGGAGCCTGATTCCTCCAGCTCCGTTTTTCTTTCTCAGTATTGCTTTGGCTATTCGGGGTCTTTTGTGTTTCCATACAAGTTGTGAAATTTTTTGTTCTAGTTCTGTGAAAAATGCCATTGGTAGTTTGATAGGGGTTGCATTGAATCTGTAGATTGCTTTGGGTAGTAGAGTCATTTTCACAATGTTGATTCTTCCAATCCAAGAACATGGTATATCTCTCCATCTGTTTGTATCATCTTTAATTTCTTTCATCAGTGTCTTATAGTTTTCTGCATACAAACCTTTTGTCTCCTTAGATAGGTTAATTCCTAGGTATTTTATTCTTTTTGTTGCAGTGGTAAATGGGAGTGTTTCTTTCATTTGTCTTTCAGATTTTTCATCATTAGTGTATAGGAATGCCAGAGATTTCTGTGCATTAATTTTGTATCCTGGTACTCTACCAAACTCATCGAATAGCTCTAGTAGTTTTCTGGTAGCATCTTCAGGATTTTCTATGTATAGTATCATGTCATTTGCAAATAGTGACAGTTTTACTTCTTCTTTTCTGATTTGGATCCCTTTTATTTCTTTTTCTTCTCTGACTGCTGTGGCTAAAACTTCCAAAACTATGTTGAATAACAGTGGTGAGAGTGGACAACCTTGTCTCATTCCTGATCTTAGAGGAAATGCTTTCAGTTTTTCACCGTTGAGATTGTTGTTGGCTGTGGGTTTGTCATATATGGCCTTTATTATGTTGAGGTAAGTTCTCTCTATGCCTACTTTCTGGAGAGTTTTTATCATAAATGGGTGTTGAATTTTGTCGAAAGGTTTTGCTGCATCTATTGAGATGATCATATGGCTTTTATCCTTCAATTTGTTAATACGGTGTATCACATTGATTGATTTGCATATTTTGAAGAATCCTTGCATTCCTGGGATAAACCCCACTTGATCATGGTGTACGATCCTTTTAATGTGCTGCTGGATTCTGTTTGCTAGTATTTTTTTGAGGATTTTTGCATCTATGTTCATCAGTGATATTGGCCTGTAATTTTCTTTTTTGTGGCATCTTTTTCTCGTTTTGGTATCAGGGTGATGGTGGACTCATAGAATGAGTTTGGGAGTGTTCCTCCTTCTGCTATATTTTGGAAGAGTTTGAGAAGGATAGGTGTTAGCTCTCATCTAAATGTTTGATAGAATTCGCCTGTGAAGCCATCTGGTCCTGGGCTTTTGTTTCTTGGAAGATTTCTAATCACAGTTTCAATTTCAGTGCTTTTGTCTTCTTTCACTGGCCACAATACTTACATATTTTGTTTTTAGTGTTTTTTTTTCTTTTTTGTTAGGAAATGTTTTTCCTTTCTAGTCAAAGGAAACAAAAATAGAAATGGTGAGCTCTCCCTTCTCTCCATTATGTTAACACACAAGTCTTTTTTTCAGGCTTCAGGCTTGACACTTCCTTCAATGGTAGTAACCTCTTGCTCCAAAGCCAAAACAGTTTTCTGAGTCACTGAAACCCTGGGAATGTCCTTTTTAACTTAATATTTACAGTCCTGTGCTGGGCTTTCAAATTCAACCTTGATAATTGGACATTTGAGGCCAGATAATTCTTTGTTGGAGGGTAGTGGGGCTGTCTGGTATATGTAGGCTATTTAGCAGTATCCCTGGCCTCTGCCCACTTGATGCCAGTGGCACACACACCCCACACCCCAGTTCTGACAACTTGAGGATACCTTCAGACATTGCCCCCAGTTGACATGCTAGTTTGGGGAAATTTTTAGAACCATATATCAAAACTTTTAGATTATGAGGGAAGGAAATCCTGTCACATGCCACAACATGGATGAAATTTGAGGACATTAGGCTAAGTCAAATAGGATAGTCACAAAAAGACAAATATCGTATGATTCCACTTACATGTGTTATTTAAGTAGTCACATTCATAGAAACAAAAAATAGAATGGAGGTTAGCAGAGGCTGAGGGGAGAAAGGAAGGGGAATTGTTATTTAATGGGTATAGAGTTTCGGATTTGCAAGGTGAAAAAGTTCTAGAGATTTGCTTCACAACAACGTGAATATACTTAGCACTGCTGAACTGTACATGTAAAGACGGTTATGACAGCAAATTTTATGTTATGTACTTTTTAACAGAATTTTTAAAAGGAAGGAAATTCTGACATATGCTACAATATAGACAAATCTTGACATTATGCTAAGTGAAATGAGCTAAACACAAAATAACAAATATTGTATGATTCCACTTATATGAGATAACTAGAATAGTCAAATTCATAGAGAGAGAAAAAAGAATGGTGGTTGCCAAGTCTTGGGTGGAGGGGAAATCAGGAGTTATTTTTAATAGGTAGAGAGTTTCAGTTTCAGAAGATGAAAAAGTTCTAGAGATGGATGGCAGTAATGGTACCAAAAGAATGTGAATGTACTTAATGCCATTAAACTGTACACTAAAAAAAAAAAACCTTTTAGATTGTAATGTAACCTTCCTTGGCAAGTGCCCCTTGGTGCCTCTAGGCTGTTTCACACTTATATTTGCTATCAACAAATCCATGCAGTTTGGGTTGTATGTAGGCATACCAGGAACCCTCCTTGGGGGACCAAGACCCCCAAATCTAGAGCTTTTAGAAACTGCTTCTCAAATCTGACATCTCCGTTACTTCATTTGCATGTCTGTCATTTTTTAGTCCAGCAAAGAAAAAGTTGAATACTTACTCCTCCTAGAGCTTCTCAGATCGCAGGGTTCAGGTGAAAATAGTGAAATCATGAGACAATACCCTGAAGTTCTCAATGTTTCTAATTCTAACACCCCCACAGATTCTGGGATGAAAGAAACCAATCAGTTCGCCTTGGCTCCTCCTTACAGGCACTTTCCAAGAAATGCTGATTTACACCAGAGGTAATCTTTTCTCCTCGTTGTTCATTTCTAGATACTTTTCCAACAAAGTTGTTTTGGTTTTTTTGTTTTGTTTTGTTTTGTTTTGAACCTTAACTGGCCCATCATTAGATGTACTTTTGGTGGTGTGTCCTTGTAATAAAGTCAACTGAGCAAAACCCAGAGGGGAGGATGCTTTCAAATGTCTTTTGGGAAGAAAGAAAACAATCCACAAAAAGAAAGCCAACACTGTTCCTTTAGAAATAGCCTGCTGTGGCAAAAAAGGAACACACAGAAAAGGACAATTTTGTGATCCAAAGGGAATGAAGAAGTCAGAATTCCTGCCAACACAGAAGGACAGAAACTCAGAGCACAGGGAGGCAAGGCTGCCAGGATCGCTACTGATACACAAAGAGCTTCGTGCCTGCTCGTCTGCCCTGGAAGACATGCTGTGTATCTTTCCCACTAAAGTTCAGAAAATCTTCCTTCCTCTTTGTGGCATCGAGATCCTGACTTTGTAAAAGTTCCCACCACAAACGCTTTCCCAGAGATTCTTTGGCAGCTTCCTGGGTCCAACCCAGCCTACGTTAGACACCTGCCAGTAGCCACTGGGCCAATGTTTTTCAAACTTTAGTGTGCTTGGAAATCATCAGGAAAGCTTATTTCAAATGTATCATCCTGGAACTTGTCCACCAGAGATTTACTATGCGTGGGATGGCACCCAGGAATTCACATTTTTAACAAGCAATACAAGTGATTTTGATGCGTCGTTGAGAAACACCATCCTAGGTGTCTCAGGGTGAAGCTAGGAAAACCCTGTTCCTGGGGCCTGGTTATATGGGCACAAAATTTATTCTACCTTGGTATTTCCTACTTCTCTCTCCAAGGACAGAATCAGCAGATAAGCAACATAAAACTGTGGTACCAAAGCCTGTATGCAAATCCTTCCAAAAAGAGAAGGGACATATAAAAAGTAACACTGCTCACCAAAAAATATGTGCTCAGCAAGAATATGTTGTCAGATTTTTAAGCTTAGTTTATGTATTAACTAAGATTTCTTTTCTCAAACAAACAAAAGAGTTAGGCCACAAGTACATATTTTTCTCCCCTAATACACCATGAGACTGGAATATTACATGCCAATGCCTTGTCTATATTGTCCATAAACACTCCCTCCATCTGTGAGCCCAGTGAGATGGCCGGGCCCTGGAAGACCCAGACTGGGAGCTGAGCTGTCCAACCACTGACTCCATCTCCACAGAGGATCATGGGGAATTCACCTGACACGTTGGCTCGGGTGTCTGTGTTTCTGGGCGAGAGAAGTTCTAGGTTATCCACCTTGCAGAGGCAGCTGACTGTCACTTCTTACAAGCCTTATTTCTCAGGTCAAAGACATCCCCACGAAAGCAGGATTTCTCTTTTCCAAGATTCGTGGGGCAGAGGCATTCAGGGGAAGTCACGATAACATCATCTCTATTTGAGCCCAAACTGACGTTGCTTTCACTCTTGTTCTACAAAAATAAATGAACAGGACTTCCCTAATGGTGCAGTGGTTAAGAATCCGCCTGCCAGTGCAGGGGACACAGGTTCCATCCCTGGTCCAGGAAGATCCCACATGCCGCGGAGCAACTAAGCCCGTGGTGCCACAACTACTGAGCTTGTGCGCCACAGCTACTGAACCCTGCGTGCCTAGAGCCTGTTCTCCGCAACAAGAGAAGCCACTGCAATGAGAAGCCCGCGCACTGCAACAAAGAGTAGCCACAGCTCGGCGCAACTAGAGAAAGCCCGCGCACAGCAACGAAGACCCAATGCAGCCAAAAATAAATTAGTTTAAAAAAATTTATAAAAATAAATGAACACCTAAACAGGATTTTTTCTTCCATTTATGAATAGATCCAGAAACAGAAGTGCACAGAGTGTCAGCACCCAGCTGGGTGAGTTTTCACGAAGTTGAGCACACCTCTGTAACCATCCTCTATACCTAGACATGAGATATCACAGGATCCTGGAGACCACCTCTTACACGCTTCCAGTAACTGACCCACCCAGGGTAGGGGCAAGGGCATGGTTTTGCCTACTGTTGGCCCTTATAAAAGATATAATGTCACCTGTGCTGTTTTGTGCCTGGTATCTTTCAAAATAAGTGCTTGTAATACATGAATGCCCATCTGGTACCCTCTGTTCTCCTGGAATACTGTTATTAATCAAACCATTAAAAAGTATTCAGTAGAGCAAAGCGATTGACCTACTGTATGAGAAAGCCCTCTAAATTTTAGCAGCAGCCTAAAGCATGAAATTAGCAGATACTCACCACAGACACCATTGATGCCTTTCCATCAGGTAATAAATTCACACCAAATGCCTGCTGTGTGTCCCCCACTGGGCTGTCAGCTCTGCATTAGAACCAGGGGGTAGAAAAGGTAGGACCCACACCCAGAAAGCACTCAGAATATATCTGGAGAAGTCAGTACACACAAAAAAAGAAATAAAGATCAAGATGTGTGCATATGTATTTGTAGTACTCCACTGTGTGGTCCAAACGATTGGAGAAAAAAAACCAGTAAGGTGCTACCTGAGTTACAGACAATAATTGCAAAATGAGTTCTGGAGGAAGGAGCCCAATGTGTGCTTATTGTCAAGGGAAGGCTTCACAAAACAGATGGCATTCTGTCCTATTAATTGTAGCCGGTGCTACAAAAACTGTGTTATCCATGGCACTAGGATAGGAGCAGGCAGCTCTGCAGGGAGGCCAGGCCCAGGCAAGCCCAGGTGGGCAAAAATAGGTAATGGCGCATAAAAGGGAGGTCCCTGTTAGAGGCTGTGGAGAAAAGGGAACCCTCCTACACTGTTGGTGGGAATGTAAAGTGGTACAGCTACTATGGAGAACAGTATGAAGGTTCCTTAAAAATCTAAAAATAGAGCTACCATATGATCCAGCAACACCACTCCTGGGCATATATCTGAAGAAAACCATAACTTGAAAAGATACATCACCCCAATGTTCATAGCAGCACTATTTACAATAGCCAGGACATGGAAGCAACCTAAATGTCCATCGACAGATGGATGGATAAAGAAGATGTGGTACATATAGACAATAGAATATTACTCAGCCATTCAAATAGAATGAAATAATGTCATTTGCAGCAACATGGATGGACCTAAAGATTATCATACCAAGTGAAGTAAGTCAGACAGAGAAAGACAAATATAATATGATATATCACTTATATGTGGAATCTAAAAAACAATGATACAAATGAACCTTTTTACCAAACAGAAACAGACTCAGACTTCAAAAACAACGTGTGGTTACCAAAGGGGAAAAGCGGAGCTGGGGGAGGGATAAATTAGGAGCTTGGGATTGACATACACACACTACTATATATAAGATAGATAACCAACAAGGACCTCCTGTACAGCACAGGGAACTCTGCTCAATATTCTGTAATAAGTAATAACGTATATGGGGAAAGAATTTGAGAAAGAATAGATACATGTATATGTATAACTGAATCACTTTGCTGTACACCTGAAACTCACACAACATTGTAAATCAACTATACTACGATATAAAATAAAAAATTAAATTAAAAAAAAAGTAGGTCCCTGTTGACAAAAAACAGAAAGGAATGTCAATATTTGTGAGTCAGTGATGATTTGCCACTGAGCTATTTTTTCCTCTGGGCATCTCAGCACCTCTTTATGAATACGAAATCTCGTACTTGAGCCAAAGAGGTTCCATAATTGAAACTTATATCTTGGTAACCAGCACTCAGTGCCAGACAAGAGTTTGTTCTTTTTAGTACCAAAGAGTTCCCTTAAAGTTTGCAAAAGTTAAAAAAAAAAAAAAATTAAATGATAATAAAAAATCATTGATTTGGGGCTTCTCTGGTGGCGCAGTGGTTGAGAATCTGCCTGCTAATGCAGAGGACACGGGTTCGAGCCCTGGTCTAGGAGGATCTCACATGCCGCGGAGCAACTAGGCCCGTGAGCCACAACTACTGAGCCTGTGCGTCTGGAGCCTGTGCTCCGCAACAAGAGGCCGCGACAGTGAGAGGCCTGTGCACCGCGATGAAGAGTGGCCCCCGCTTGCCACAACTAGAGAAAGCCCTCACACAGAAAACGAGGACCCAACACAGCAAAAATAAATTAATTAATTAATTTTAAAAAATCATTGATTTGGTGGCAGGAACTCTTCCATATACATGTTTTAGCTATAATTTTCACCATGTCCTAAAAGGCAAATATATGAAAACTAAGACTCAGAGAGCTGCAACACCTATCTCAGGATCCACTAGCTTGTAGGGGAATTGGATGGATATGACACAAATCTATCTCGATAGAAAACCTAGAGAGCAGAGGGTGGTCCCTTTCTGATGGGTGTGCTGATAATGATCACAATGGCCCGGTGTAATCAATAATTATATAGTATTTTCTATTCTATGGATTTTTTATTTTCTATTGCTCCTAACAGTCCCACAAACAGGTTCATCTCCTTCGGACATTCGCAGTGACCACAGTGACTAAGTAAAGCCAGCCCAGGCACAGGGGAGCTCACTAGTTTGTAAGTGGGAGGCCACAGTGAAGGCCAGGGCTTCCGGTTTCATTGCCGGTTTTGTTCCCACAGAATAGAAAAGCACAACTTCAGTGCTTCCATATAAACGTAGACGACTAACTATAATATGGCCCTTGAGTCACGGGTGAAATAAAAATCCAAGATATATACACTGATGAAATGCCTTTATAACACAGTTGCTCAAAACGCCCTTCTTAAAAGAGACCTGGAGAGGAGGCTAAGACTCCAATAGTCCTAACAATTATTTATTTCATCAAATCCCAGCTTTCTTCGGCAGCATGGAAATGTCTACAGAAATGGCTTTGCCCGCATCTGTCTGAGAATAAGAGAAGCAGAGGAAGGGTAAACATGCAAATGAGGCCACAAAACTCATGACCATGGATGCGTCTGAATTCCCAGCCCGCTGCTTGAGGGCAGCACTTGGCTCCCCTGGATAAAGGAACGGAAGCATGAAAAGAAGCTGGCGGGCTGTCGCAGAACACACACCACGCTTGGGCGTCTTGCCTGAAAGAACTGGGCAATATAACAAGTGGATTTAAATGCTCAGTGGCTGACCTCAGCCTCAGGGAGCCTTGTGCGGGCAGTGCTCACTAAAATACTTGGACTTGGAGAAGAAGCCAGGTATCGCATGCCACTAAGAACCACAGAAAAGAAGCTTCCTCGGAGGACAGTGCTAGACCAGCCAGCCCCCTGTACCACAGAGATCGTGAGCACAGTTTCAAAGGGCAAGCAGGATGCCTTATCATTACGGTCAAACAAACACATGGCTTCTAGCATCCTTAGGCACCTCCTTGCCAACTGTTTTACCTACTTGCTTAAAGTGCATTAGACAAGGTCAGGGCTACACCCAGAGTCCCTGGGATGTCATTTTACCTTGGTGTATGTCCCTCCTATATTTTGGTGTGTTTTACATTCCAAAAACCGGCAAGTGTTTTCAAGACTCCTTCAGACTCTCAGAAGGGAGAGCCTGAAACACTTGAAAATTCATGTGTCCCTTGGAGAACCCCGAACCGATGACTGACAGGTGTCAGCTTTGTCCAGGCTCCAAGATCAGTCTGTTTGCGCCTGGAATTCCACAGAGATTTTCATTCAACAGTTCTTTCTGCCTTCTGCTAAGCATGGGGGCTCAAATCCAGGCCAAGGAGCCAGCTGGAGGAGAGTGAAAATGCCACTCTCCAGGGCACACCCCTTGCCCTCTGAGAAGCCCACCTGCAAGAAATGTCACGCCCGTACACCTGTTTCAGTTACACATATCAGGAGGTCCCCTCTACATCAATAGATGCAAAGAGATCCTGGGAAGGGTGCTGGATACAGGACAGGGTCTGTACGCAGAGATGACTGTGCAAAGAAAATGTGCAAGCAGATTTGCACTGGAAGGCAGGTCTGAGCAGCTTAAAGTCAAAAGAAAGTGTGGCTGGGCAGGAAATCAGGTTGAAAGGTCAGGAAAGACAGGTGTGTTTCTCCTAGAGCCATGGTTCTTAAAGTGTGGTCCAGCAGCAGTAGCATCGCCTGAGAGCTTGTTAGAAATGCAAATCCTGGGGTCCCAGCCCAGACCTCCCAGGGTATGGGCCCAGCGATCTGTGGTTTAGCAAACCCTCCAGGTGATTCTGATGAATGCTGAAGTTTGAGAGTCATTGGTCTAAGGTGTGACTCTCATAGAACCTTGCTCCGAGCATGTGAGCAACTGCCGCCCTGCCGTAAACACCAGGTGTTATGGGGTAAATGGTTTAGACTGTATAATACTGGTACAGACCCGGTAAAGCTTGAGTTACAGGGTTTTTTTCACTGTAGCCTTAAGGCCTTAAAGAGGAAGTCAAATCCTCACCTCCAAACACATCGCTCAAGGATGAAGTGGTCCCCTGTGTCTGCTCTCATCTGTGCAGTGGTTGGCTAGGTGGGAACCAATTCGTGGAGAAGCCCCAATATGCCCCTACCTGTTTGGGATGGCAAACATGCAAGAGGATGTAAAAGAAAAAGGAAATAAGGAAGATAAATAGAGAAGCGGAGAGTTGAGAGTGATGTTCTCTAAGTGGAAGTGCTGTGAGACCTGGGGGAACTGAGTGACCTCTCTGGACTTTGCTTTTCTCTGCTTTAAAATGAATGAGTCAACTGGATGACCTCCATGGCCAATTCCAGCTCTAAAACTCTGTGTCTCTCTCCCTGCAGTCTGTGCCTCTCCTCTCTTAGATGTACTGAGTCCCTGGGGGTCTAATCACCTCTTCCTAATCTCTGGGTACATTTTTTCCTGCTGACATTCCCAAGGGCAAACTTCTACTGATTAGAACACTTTTAAAGTCTCTTGTTTTGAACTGGGTGTGGGATTGGTGCCTACAAAGTAAGCACAGGTGAGAAAAGTGCATTTCAGCAATGGAGGAGGGAAAAAGAAATAGAGTTTAATAAGTATTAAAACAAAGAGAGAGGTTGATACATATGAAGAAAAATATTCTCTCTCTCTCTTAATATGTATTAAACTCTTTATTTTTTCATACCTGGATCTCTCCTTTCTCTTGCAGTTAATTAAATTCTCATTTCATACTTTGCCCCATTCTGCACTTGTGTGAAGAAATTCTCACAACAACTATAGGAGGTAGGTACTGTTATATCTCCATCTTATAGTAAGAAAACTGAGGCTTAGGGACATTAATTCACAGTCCCAGGATGACACAGAGAGCAAGTGGCAGAGGTGGAACCCAAACCCAGGAAGGACTGAGTCCAGAGCCAGGTGCTAAGTCCTCCAGTGTGTTGCATCCCTAGAATTTCCTTTTTAAACTGCTATTTTGAAATAGAAATGAGTTTAGGAAACCTGGTGAAGGTTTACCTGTTCCTTAAAGTGGCCTTTCTGGGCTGTTGCAGACTCCTTTGGGCAGGGGAGGGGCCCCTGGTATTGAATCCCCACAGACAGCCATTGGAAGAGCATCAATTTCCCCCACTGGGGGACCAAGATGAATGAAACCAAGACAGGCCCATGACACCAGGGTCTCCATGTTCACCCTCAGAGCCTGAGTACCACTACAGATTCCATTCTGAAAAACCATGTGGGGACTCCCCTGATGGTGCAGTGGTTAAGAATCCACCTGCCAATGCAGGGGACACGGGTTCGAGCCCTGGTCCGGGAAGATCCCACATGCCGCGGAGCAACTAAGTCCATGCGCCACAACTACTGAGCCTGCGCACTAGAGCCTGTGAGCCACAACTACTGAAGCCCACATGCTCGGAGCCCGTGCTCCGCAACAAGAGAAGCCACCGCAATGAGAAGCCCACACACCGCAACGAAGAGTAGCCCCCTCTCGACACAGCTAGAGAAAGCCCACGCACAGCAACGAAGACCCAACGCAGGCAAAAATAAATAAATAACTTAATTAATTAAAGAAAAAAGCCATGTGACCTTGGGAAAGTCACTTGAGATTGCCAGGCCTTAGTCTATCTGGAAATGAAGGAAAGATTCCTTTCCTAAGGGGCAAAAAGTATCTGTGACCATTCTCACATCACTCAGCTCTTCATGGAGATCTGCTGATTTGCAACCCAGCTCCTTTATATGGGCAGAACAAACTCTACAGAAAAGTGAGACAAGTAGTCAGGTCCCAGAAGTTGGTACTGGGCCCTGTGCTGTCATACACTGAAGGCTTCTCGCCACCTGAAGTTTCTACATTTACATGTCATATATTTGTTAGTCGGTCTTGTTGTTGTTTTTGTTCCTTTCGCTTCACCTCCCACAAGTTAGAATACTGTGAAACACAGTTAACCGATTATTCTAGCACTCAAAAGCCCTTGTTTTCATGTAGAGCAGTTGCTGTATCCTACATGTTGGTATCTAGCCCACTTAGATGACAGATTCCAGTCTCATTGTCTCAAACAAATTTGCTTTCTCTTGTTTAAGCCTTTGATAGAAACGACCCTGTGATTCCGGGGGAAACCTCCTCTTCCCCCTTCACTGTTGTCTCCTCCACCTTTCCAGAAACAAACAGTTCAGAGCAGGGGAAATAATTATGAACCCCTTCTCTATTTTGAATCATGTCCACTAGCATTTAATTTTTAAGGCTGGGTGAATTGCAGATTGAAAGAGTGCAGAGACGCAAACCAAGACGTTACTCTTGGGTTTGAACCTCAGCAAGGAAATTACAGTGCTGGCGTCCCCACCAGGATAAATTCGCCCTTCCTATTTTATTTCTTGACAGGTTCAAAGCATCAACTTAGAATATGGAAAATTACATCTCAGAATCCATCTCTTCTCAGTATCCAGTACACAGGTTCCAGTTCAATTTAGTTGTCAAGTCACATCAAGATTAATAACCCTTTAGGAGAGTAATCGTCTTACTCAACTAACTGAATGAATCTCCCTCAGTGGGAATTTTTTTTTTTTTTTTGCGGTACGCGGGCCTCTCACTGCTGTGGCCTCCCCCGCTGCGGAGCACAGGCTCCGGACGCACAGGCTCAGCGGCCATGGCTCACGGGCCCAGCCGCTCCGCGGCACGTGGGGTCTTCCCGGACCGGGGCACGAACCCGCGTCCCCCGCATCGGCAGGCGGACTCTCAACCACTGCGCCACCAGGGAAGCCCTCTCAGTGGGAATTCTGACGTGGCTAATCCATGGTCTTAGGAATCAGGGGGCTGGAAAGAAACTTAAGAGATGTCCTAGGTCACCTTCACATTTAGATTGAACCAAGTTCAAAATAAAGAGAATAATGAGATCTTTACTTAAAACAGTCAAAGATTCATTAGTCTTTTTTTAGTAATTCAATGCTTATTTCAGTAGACTAATACAAAAAATCATTCACTTCTATTTTTCCAAGAGAAAGAGGAAAAGAAATGGTTTTGACGATCAGCTGTTTAATACAGTTTAAACCCTAAGTGAAATTTGTACTTTAACTCATTAAGAATCTTTTAAAGAACCACGAATTTAATACCCTGGAAAAAATGGCTGAAATAAAGTGTGGGCATTTCTAAAATAAGTATACTGTTGGCATAGACAAGCAGTGGCATTCAGAGCAACTAATTCAAACTGCCAGAAATATGCTAAAATAATTCTGCACATTAACAAAGAAAATTTGAAAATTAATTTATATATTGTATTAGTCAGGAATCTCATTTGCAAGCAATACACTCTGGCTGATTTAATCAGAAAATGAATGAATTGAAATGATATCAGCTTCTTGCAGAGTTGAGTTGCTAGGAAGGTTGGAAATCCATCAGGAAAAGGGGATAATAGACCACATCCCAACCAGGGTCAGGGTTGTACCACAAGACTTACCCAATGGAGACTCTGCTTCTGATGTCCTTGAAAACCAAACCCAATAGTTTATAAAATGTCCCCCAATGGTCCCAGACCCCAGACGTTACTACTGTACCTGCTACCCGAAAGTGTCCCAGAAATATATATATCCTCCACTGCTGCTGCCGCCAGAATAAATGGGAATGAATGATACACTGTTCCTACTCCTTTGCATTTCTAGCTCCCAATACTTCAGTGGATTGACTGATCAACTTCAGGTCAAGTGGCTACAAGAGAGTTCACAAAAGCAACTATGTACCCTTTTGCTCTTCTGTTATGTGAACAAGGCTCTTCCTCCCACCAAGACTCGTAGGGTGGGGGGTGACAGTCAGGAGAGGCCAAGTTATGCTGCAGTAACCAACAACACCCCAAATCTTAGTGGCCCTAACATAAAACATTTTTGTTTCTTTCTTTTTCCTCTGTCAAAAACATTTTTGTTTCTTTCTTTCTTTTTTCTCTGTCACACTTACATATCTGCAACTAATTAGCTGGGAGCTCTGCTCTATGTCGCTCTCTTATTCTCACTCAAGGACATGGACTGACAGTACAACCTCTGTGTGTAGCTGTAGGTCATCATGGCAAAGGGAGAGCATGGTGAAACATACACCAGCACTTAAAGCTTCTAACTGGAAGGAACACATGTCCTTCCCGCTTATCCTTTAGCGGCCGAAGCCAGCTCTGTGGCCACACCCAAGTTCAAGAGGACGGGGAGATGCAGGAAAATACAGTGCTACCATTTGCTCAGCAAAAGAACCAGAAATACTTGATGGGCAGCACTCATGAATAGCGTAATGGTGAGTTCCCAAATATATGAAGGGGATTCAGACATCAGACGGTCAGCTGTTCTACATTAATGATAGTTAACATTTACTGGGCAGTTACCTTGTTCCAATCATGGCTGCTATTAAATTGCCTTATAGACCTTATCTCATTGAATTGATTCTTGTAGCATTATCCTCATTTATTAAGGAGGAAACTGAGGCTAAAGAGATTATGTGACTTGCACAGGGTCACACACTAGGGAATGAAGAGCTGAGATTTCAACTTATAATTTTCAGGAACTGTAAGCTAAAGACCAAAAAAAAAAAAATTACAGTTTTTCCTGAATGAATGAACAATAATAGGCACAGAAAGTTCAAACAAAGGGGTGGCTGAAGACTCACGTGGGAAGTGAAGTTGATCTTCTGCTTCCCATCCTCTCGGTTCCTCTTCTCTTTTTGCTTCTTGCTCTCACGAATTCCGTGTGTCGATCCCAAGTCTCCTTCATGGAGACCTTGACCATGAGTTGTGGAGGGAAAGAAACCTGGGCCAAAGCCAGGGTCCTTATAGCAGGCTTTGGACTGCAAGCAACTCCCAGCCACTCTGAGTCTCAGCCTGCTCAGCTGTAAAATGGTAATAACAACCTTAAATTAGAGGACTGTGGTAGAAGTACAATGTCACCAAAAAGTACTTTAAAAAGCAAACCTTATACATGTAGAATATTATTACTAGAAAGATGACATAATGAAGAATGTCTGCTATGATAAGATACATCTGGAAAAATGAAAAAAGCTTCAAAATCCGAAAGGATGAACAGCTGAAGGAATTCCTAGCCAAAAGGGAGATATTTGGGGGAGTTATCCTTTTCAAACTTTTTTTGAAATAACACCAGATAGCATCCACACGCAAGATTTGTTTTGTTCTCCCTATATACCCTCATCAGTGAGAGCTTGCTAAAGCTGTCCCCTTCCTAAATAAATCTAATTCCCTAAGCCTGTCCTCCTAAGACTCTCTAATGCATTTCAGGAAACAGTGACACCGCAAATCATGTTAAACCTTATTCATTTAGCTGATAATGGACAGTAATTAAATATGCCTTCTAGACAATATATTGTAGAATTCTTAAAATGATTCTGTTCATTTTGGGGATGTCATTGGTGAAGTTAGGATTTCTAAATTCTTTCACTTTTATTGGGGTAAGTGGATAGGAGAGGTCAATAGGGATAAAACTTTCCCTCTATTCAGCACAGATGGAAAGCAAGAGCTGACACTTGGAGAAAATGTCAGTGGCAACTAAAAGTCTCCACTAAAACATCTCCCTTTACAGCCTGTCACGTGACTGCTGTGACCTAAAGTCACTCCTTCCATCCTTTTCTATTAATTAAGATAGCTTTTCATTGTTCGATTAGCGTAGAGACAATTGCTTATAAGCATTCACATCCACAGCATGTCTAAATTCATGATCTAATGCTGTTTTTTCAAAGCCTGCTTTGTGCAAGGCAAACCCAGAGGCAGCAGATGGACACTTTCTGGTGCTAAGAGAGCTGTGTATTTATTATAAAACAGAATTCTGTTGCTTAAGAAACAGCTCATTTTATGCTTCCTTTACAATGAAAAAAAGGCATTCATCTTCTGTCACATACCCCAAAATTATCTTAGTTGGCATAAATAAGAGAGAAATAAGAAAAGGAAAGACCAACATGGGAAAAGTCTATAGTTTTCAGTTACTGTTGGATAAATTACCCACTCTTGTTTCTTTGGCAACCATTTTTTTTTAAAGCAGCATTAATTTCCTGAGACATGGAATACCTTTCAGGACCACATCAGATCTCTGACAGATTTTACTCACATCTTAAGCTATGCACATTGAGGAAGGTAAAAATTGCTCATCTTGCAAATCAAATACAAGTGACTATTTAGTCCTGATATTAATTTGTATTCTACTTCTCTGCCCCATAGGCTTGGATCACTGGCAAATAGCTACAACTTATTCCTTCGTGGTTTCAACCAGAACTTCTGGTTTTCAAAGAACAAAACTTGAATATTGTTTTGCAGAATGTTGGGACCTATTTTAGCCTCAGTTGTTTGCAAATACTCGTGTCAAATTGTCAACCATATACTGGAGGTATTATTCGCTTCTTCTCATTGATGAACTCTGATATCAAGAAGTTGATGAGGGGGGTGTTATTTTTTGAGTGAGTTCCTCCAAACTTCACATAGATATCAGCAAAGGGGGTAGCATGAAATTCACCATCCCTGTTCCCATGTATAGGCAAGGTTGCAAAAACACAACCCATTTTCCAAGTAAATAGTAGCAACAGCCTGAAAATGATCGAGATGGCAAATGTGACTCCAAAGAATGTCTCTTGTCTAACGCTATGGGTCACCATGGCTGTGCCTCTACATAAATGTAGCCTTCCTTGGCTGTCATTTCCCTTTGCTGTCACTTTCCCTCCCCTACTCCTCTGCAATTTCTTTCTGTAACTACTCAAACTTTCAAACGGGAACATTGCATTTCTCACTTTGCATTTATGTTTCTGCATCTTGGAAAGTGAATACTGCTTTATATTTCTGAAAGAAAGAAAGAAAAAAAGAAAGAAAGAGAGAAAGAAAGAAAGAAAGAAAAGAAAGAGAAAGAAAGAAAGAAAGAAAGAAAGAAGAAAGACAGAAAGAAAGAAAAAAAGAAAAAAAAGAAGGAAAGGAAGGAAGGAAGAAAGAAAGAGGGAGGGAGGGAGGAAGGGAGAAAAAGTAGTTTCACTTGCATGATTTTAAAGTATTTCTTTCCCAGAGGCCTTTACTTCAAAAGAAAAAGAGAAAAAGAAGCTCCTCCCCACACTGAAAACCTCCCCAAGAGAGAATACAATCAACCACATTTAGTTCCTTCAGGGGGGAGAACAATCAGGCAGTCATCAGGCAACTCTTGCTGGGAAAATCTGGGACATGAGGGCCATTTCCACATATTTGTTAATTTAAAAATTAGAGTTTTATTTTACTGACTGTATAGAATGATTTATTTTCTTTTTCTGCATGTTGAACATATGCTCTTGTACTGAATTTTTATGATGCAATGCTTTAGAAAAAGCATTAGTATAAAACTTCTTTTAAACATCTCCAACTCTAAACCCTAAATGCCATTTCCCCTGTGAAGTAAGACTGTAAAGATGTGTAATTTGGGTTTTACAGGGCCTACTGTTACTAGAGAAAACAGTATAAGTCAACTTCTCATTAAAATGATATGTGTTCCATATTATGACTTTTAATTATGAACACTGACTCCAACTATGACTCATCATTCCCACAGACTTTAAGACAAGAAAGTAAGAAAGCCAAGCAGAAGAATTTTATAATCAGTATTTGGGCAATAGTGGATTTGGGGTCTACTAGGATTGGAGAAACCCCCAAAATCTTCTCTGCCCCCCTTTATGAGAGATAATACATTGTCCTTTTGTCTAAGCCAGTTTCAGTATGGGACTCCTGGTACTTGTAGCTAATAGTATCCAAATATATAATATAGTGTTCTTAATTAAAAGCAAGAGTCCAGGGCTTCCCTGGTGGCGCAGTGGTTGAGAGTCTGCCTGCTGATGCAGGGAACACGGGTTCGTGCCCCGGTCTGGGAGGATCCCACATGCCGCAGAGCGGCTGGGCCCGTGAGCCATGGCCACTGAGCCTGCGCGTCCAGAGCCTGCGCTCCACAACGGGAGAGGCCACAACAGTGAGAGGCCCGCGTACCGCAAAAAAAAAAAAAAAAAAAAAAGCAAGAGTCCAGCTCTGGATCACTTAACCAGAAGAAAATATATTAGACAGATCCCTGAGGGATCACAGGACTGATTAGAGTCTGAGAGATCAGATTTGGAAATTAACACAAACCTGGGCCATTATAGACGGCCATGATTTAGGAACCCATAAGAGTGTCACCAGTGTTACAGTCTTAATTAAACAGCTCCCTCCTCATTCTTGTGTTCTTTACTCAAGATTTAATATCTTGTTGGCCATGCTTAGATCACATCTACTCTTGGGGTCTGCAGATAGCAGGAAGGAATGGAAAGATTAACTCCCTTCATTTTCATACTAGGAAATGAGCAGCCTCACTCCAAGAAGATGTAAGACAGGTAAATCCCCAAAGGAACTGGAATATTAAGAGAAATGAGGGTGTACTCTGGGCAAATTACAATGACAAATAATTTAGCCAAAGAACATGGGCTTTGAAGTTAGATGGACTCCATTTATGAAGTGTGTGACCTTGAGCAAATTACTTCTTCCCTTCAAATATCAGTTTTTCAATCCGTAAGATGATCATGATTATGATGATGGAAATAACATCTGCTTTGTAAAATTCTTCCAAAGATCAAATAAAATAATGTGTACCAAAATCTTTAACACAGAAACCACAACAAAGGAGCTGTGGACCATCAATACCAGCTGCAGCATGGTTCTCAGTATTTCCAACCTGCCTTCTTGAGTGATCATTAACTTACAGGGTGTCCCATACTTTTTCCTTTACTTGTGATCCCCTAGTGGGATTAACAGTTGAATCACCCTCTTTGTCCCTTTACTCTGTCCATATCAGTACTCTCTTCCCAGTCAGCACTGACTAGGGAGGAGTGGGGTCCTAGGAAGTGACAGAGCCATGAAATGAAAGAAACCTGGATCACTGTGTGAAGCGATGCCTCTCCCAATCACAGATGTCTGCACGGAGCTGTGACGTTTAAGCCACTACACTTTGGGGGTTATTTCTTATTGCTTCCTCCTGTACCCCAAATAATACATAAGCTCTATATAAGTATTTGTTGAATATATGAATTATTTCCCCTAGTTTGCTTTTTCTATGCATGGTTCTTGTATTCTTGCAAGAGTGTTATAACTGAGGGTGTTATAAAGGTATGTTTATACAACACATAGTTTTCTATACTGCTTTCCTTTTGATATTTACAGTACTTTTTCCATGTTTCCATATTCTTGTGAACAGAATTTAATGATCATCAAAACCTCTAAGTGGATATTCCACAACTTAATAACTTATCGGTAGAAATTTACATTTTTGTTCATCTTTCACTCTTTTAATTTAATCCTGTAATGAATAACTTCATAATTGAAAATGCATCTGAACGTTATCTATTTTCGAATAATATTCAGACGGCTGTACTTCTTTTTTTTTTTTTTTTTTTCCTGAGGTACGCGGGCCTCTCACTGTTGTGGCCTCTCCCGTTGCGGAGCACAGGCTCCGGACGCGCAGGCCCAGTGGCCATGGCTCACAGGCCCAGCCGCTCCGCGGCATGTGGGATCCTCCTGGACCGGGGCACGAACCCGTGTCCCCTGCATCGGCAGGCGGACCCTCAACCACTGCGCCACCAGGGAAGCCCGGCTGTACTTCTTTTAACATGCAATCCTGTTTTGCTCAAAGTCTGTGAAAATGTTTAAGATAAACTTCTTCCAAGTCATGAGATAAACTTAGGTTTCATTCAAGACCAGTAACAGTTAGACTAAGCCTACTGTGCCTCGTATGCCTTTTCTCCTCTCTCCTGAAGGATGAAACAGCAGCATTCACCTCTGCTAAGGTGTTTGGTGTGCTTATATTTAAGGTCTGAATTGTTTCTTATTATTTTCAGAAGACAGACAGCAGCTGGCTCCCAGCTGAGGTTCCAGCAGTAACCAACTCATCAATCTTAAGGGATTGATCCTGACTTTAACTAATTTAATAGCAGAGTTAATCTTTTATACCTTAAATGTAACAAAAACAAAGCAAAAAAACTAAAATTGTGCCACGATAACTGATTTTTGAAAACCACTACCACCACCACAAAAACCTGCCAGCTGAGTCCTGGAATTCATTGTGTTACAAGAAACATGTTATGTTCATGGCAAGTAGTTGATAAACTAAGCAAAGTCTCTTCCATAACATTTTAGAGCTGTGTTTCTTTTGCTTTAGACCCTTAAATTTGGATATTTATTGATACAAAGGGAAAGAGCTGAAAGAATTATGCAGAACTTTGGGTCTCAGACCCCTCATACTCATGGCCCTTAAGCTTCCAAGGTGTGTTGTAAAAACACACTTAAAGTTTCTCATGAGTTAGCAAAATTAAAAAACTGAAGTGGAAGAAGAAAACAGATTCTGAAAATGGAATCAGGGAGATAGTCTTGAGAGGGCTGGCTTTACATCCCCAAGATCCTATCTTAGATGAATGGAAAATATGTCTGTCTCTATTCATTGGAGCAGAAAAAGGAGAAGACTCAAAATCATGCTGGAAAAAAAGGAGAACCTTGTATGGTAGTTTTTCTTCTCCTTGCCTTTGAATTTGCAGCTCCTGAGTTTTTGCTAGAAATTTTCTTAGCAAGTTTGCAACCATGACCAGTGTGTTTTGGGTATATTAGAAAGTGGTTTTAGTATCATCCTTGAGCAATTAGCTGATTCCGAAGGTGGAGAGAGAGCATCAGTCAAGTGACGGGCTGGACCAACCCAGACCACCTCTAATGTAACGCTGTCAGATGCACTCACACTCATCAATCATGGAACTTGTCAACCAAACTTAGTTAACTTAGTCTGACAATCAAGAGTGACACTCAGCTGCAGGGACAACTTTGCTCAATGTAGACAATCTCCCTTCATCAGTACACAAACCATGCAAAAACGTAATTGACCACTAAGCAAAAGTGTATCTAGAGACCCTGCCACAGACATTTCATGCTGTTGGGGCTTTCTGGACTCACCAGATGGACCATGAAGCATTACCATGAGAACTGCGAATCCACTTATTAAACATCTGATGAACACTCTATGATGTTACAGCCATTATTTTTCCATCTTACCTATTTTGCAGCATTTGGGACTTCCCAGTGTTACAACACGCTCATTCCATAATTGTGGAGAATCCAGCAGGTTGAGGTGAACATTATCTCACCCTTTGAAAAAGGCACTAAGATGCCTCAATAGTTTGTTTCCAACTAGTGAAGCAGATTAAGCAGAGAGTTTCAGACTACTTTTATTGATGTCATCGGAGGATGGGACATCTGGGCACATTCTTTCTTCCCCCAAAAGGTTACTTCCAACATGAGAGGCCCTCAAACTGATAGTGTCTCAAAGTCTCTGATAATAGTTACTACAAATAATATAAATTAACTAAACCAAAGCAAACGGTAGACTAATTTCCTCTTTTCTGTATATGTCACTGTCAATCTTCTTCCTCTTCATTGCTTAACTTAACCTCTGAAGAATTTTTTTATGTGGTATGAGAGGTAGTAACTAGTTAATTGGGAAATTGAAACAAGCAGAGAACTCATTAAAAATCAGTCATCTGGTGAATGTATAAAGAAGATGTGGTATGTATATATAATGGAATATTACTCAGCCAGAAAAAAGAATGAAATGCCATTTGCAGGAACATGGGTGGGATGGACCTAGAGATGATCATACTAAGTGAAGTAAGTGAGACAGAGAAAGACAAATATCATATGATGTCACTTATATGAGGAATCTAAAAAAAACAAAAGATACAAAATGAACTTATCTACAAAACAGAAAGACTCACAGACTTAGAGAATGAACTTATGGTTACCACAGGGGCAAGGGTTGGGGGGAGGGATAGATTGGGAGTTTGGGATTGACATGTACACACTGCTATATTTAAAATAGGTAACCAACAAGGACCTACTGTAAAAAAACAAACAAACAAACAGAATCATTCATCTGGGAAGGTCTTGGTGAGGTGATAACTTATGAGTTGATTCTACATGATGAGAAGGAGCCAGCTACGTCTCTGGAATATTCAGCAACCAATTGTAAGGCATGAGCTTAGAGTGCTGAACACACAGGAAGACGACTTCTGTAGCTGGAGTGTGGTAAGCAAGGGGAGAGCTGGGGGGGAGTGGAGGGTGGTCTGGGCCATGCAGGATGTGATCAGGAGTTCAGCTTTTGTTCCAAGTGCAACTGGCAGCTCACCTGGAGCATTTTAAGTGGGAAAGTGATGTGATCTACTTGACATTTTAAAAGATCACTGCAGAGTAAAGAATTCATTGTGGAGAGACAAGAACAGTCCTAGGGAAGCCAGTCAGGAGGCTATTGTAGGAGCTGAGGGGAGAGCTAATGGTGGCTTGTAATAGAGTGATAGCTGTGGAAATGGAGGGAAGTGAATGAATTTCAGATATGCTTTGGAGGTAGAGGAAAAAGGAACTGTTTAGGATTGGTTAGGTGTATGAAAGAAAGTGAGTAATAAGGAATGACTCCTAGGCTTTGGCTGTAGAATGTTAAGTAGTTGGTGGTACTCTACACTGAGACGGGGAGGCCAAAGGGATGAAAGGAGAAGAGAGATTCCATCAAGAGTTCTGACTTAGTCATGTTAAATTTCAAGGGCTTTTTGTAAATAAGGGCAGGCAAGGGGTAGTTGGTCTATGAATCTGGAACTCAAGATGGAAGTCAGGCCAGATGTATAGCTTATATTTATAAATTTAAAGCCATGAGACTTGATGAGGTCACCTAAGAACAGAGACAGAAAAGAATAAAGAACCTATAACTGCAATGGAACCGTCTAGAAGAAGAGAAGGAAAGGAAATACAGATAGAAAAGGACACTGAATATGGAAGCCAGAGGAGTAGAAAAATAACCAAGTGTATGGTGTCCCGTAAACCAGGGGAACAAGGTGTTTCAGAAAGGCAGGTGGAGACAAAATCCACTGGATGTTTGCAAAAGATCAGGACTGCAAGTGATCACCGCTTCTGGCAATCTAGAGGTCATCCATGACCTACACAAAAGCCGCTTCGGAGAACTGGTCTACTGAAGTGAGTTGAGGAGGCTGGTGGGGGGGTGGTCGGTGAGAGGAAAAGAAACTGATGGTGGTATTAACTCAACACGTTTATCTGTGAAAGAGAGCACAAAATGGCTGCAGTAGGTTAGGGGAGGATCATGGTCTACAGGTCTACAACATGGTCTTTGTTGTTGCTATTCTTTGTATATCTAGAGCAAGAATTCAGTAGAGCAGGACACACTTGTTGTGAACGGACCGGAGGGCAGAGCTGAGGAAATGACTACTTAAGAATGGGAGAGAGATGGAATCCAGAGCCCAGTGAATCTGCCCTTTGAGCGGATCAGGGATGTTGATCTTCCCTAACAGAAAGAGGAGAACTCGGGATCACAGGCCTCGATTGGAGAAAGACCCGCCGTTACCCAGAGTGACTCCGCCTCCACTGTGCGGGCTCAGAGACTCCCCAGTGCTGGGACTCAGAGGCTCAGCTCCGTCCCCAGCAAGACCTGACTTTCATGCCCCATTTCCAATCGCTGCCATCCTTTTCCCTCCCCAAGTTTCCATGTTCTTTCTACTCCAATTTCCCATCACTTTAAAAAGTGTAATTCAATACTCCCTTCTTCAAGAAGCTCTTTCAGTCTACGTGAATTTCTCCTTTCTCTGAGTTCTAAAAGTTCCATGCCATCCTCATCTGGCATTTTATTATGTACTATTTGGGTCTCTAAATATTTCTTACCTTAGGTCTTGTTTGCATGATAGGATCAGAGGTCCATGAGACAGTAAAGATGTTTTTTAATATCTGGTCTTTTGTGGTGCCTAAAGGCCAGGAAGGATACTGTCTCATCTCAGAAACTACCTGATTGCTTGTGGATTGTTGCACAGGTAGAACAGAAGAGACCAGGACAGGAATGACAGAATAAATAGTCTTTCCGGTGAATATCCGCCATTACTACACAGTTAACCCCAAACTCTAGTTAATTTAGGGCAAATTAAGCTCTGCTGGGGCGTATGGTATAAGCAACAGGGTGCCCAAAACATTGCCACTGCTAGCTCTTTGAATATATCTGGCCAGAACCCCTGAGATGAGACTTCATTCTAAAATCAAAAGTCATGGTATTTCTCACATTTATTGAGGAAAGATTATAACACTCATCATTGAAGGGCATGATTATTTACTTAATTTTTGCAGTAGGTTATATCATCCTTATTCAACCCATATCATAGACAGGATAAACTAGTACAAACCTGCCCACATTTCACAATTACATATTTTCATTGAAGGGTTCTGTGTTGAACAAAAAAGAACGTGAATATATGTCATTGTCATTTCAATGAACGAAATAGAATGTATTTTCTCAGGATCCTCCTCTATTGCTATTAAATTATGAATGTTCTCTTAAATCATCTGTGTCTTCGTGAGGTTGGGATGTGCTGAAACTACAGCTCATATATTCTTCCCCACTCCTTGTGTTGTCTCTAAACTATCCTTCATGACTGGCGATTTTCTAGTTGGATTGAAAGCATGTCAATTTCACTTAGAGCTATACGAGCGCTAGGAAATCAGCTGTGTACTCATTTGGTGATGGCTTCAGGCCCCCTCGGCTAGCGGACATCTCAGTAAGGACAGAGCGCTCAGGAAAGATGTAGGGGCTTGACTTTCATTAGCCAGCTCTAAATCCGTTATCCCCAAAACAGACAAAAAAACAACAGTGCAAAATAAAGTTCGTTTATCAATGAATTAATAGCTGGATTACCATTTTGTTAATTATAATATAAAATGCCTGCCAGAGTTCTAATCCCTGATCCCTTCTCCACCCAACCACCACTTGCTCCTTGGATTCTTAAAGTTGTTCATGCTTAAAGATCAAACTCTCCAAGCGAAGGCTGCCAACCAATACACACTAGATGCTTTTGGCCCGTCTACAGGATGGATTGGAACAAGAAAATGGTAGGAAGGGCTGGCAATGAGGACAGAGTGCTATGGCAGTAATTTAGAAGTCCTTAACTCTAGTAGAGAAAAGGCAAAGGTTATCACACAGAACATTCTGTAGAACGGAAAGGTAAGAGGGGAAATGCGATTGTTCCTGGTAGTCATTAGTAGTGTTTAACTAAACGATTTTCATCACCAAGGGGTATTACTTCATATGAAAGAAATACGATAGTCTTTTAAATCCTGCTAAAGAAGGGTTATTTCACGCTCTTGAAATTATCTTAGTTGAAGATGTGTTCTTGGTTTTCTTACATTAACCTTGACCTTTCCCTGACCTTTCCTCTGACTCCCTAATCACACTCCCTACTCAGTCCCTCTCAAATCAGCTGGGAAAACGAAAAATCAGAATTTCCTCTTCAAGGAAATCTATTCCATAGAAGAAATGATAAAATTGTGTGCCATTTGGAGTTTACAACTAATTATTTTACTCTCTGAAAACAGACTGGAGCTGTCCAAAGAGTTTATCTAGGAAAGAAATGTTCCCTTTCTTTGCATTTTTTTAGCTGTGAATATGAGAGGGGTTACTTTTAATGTGTTTGAAAGCAGTTGTTTCACCAAAGATGAAGGAGCACACTTCTAAATCGGGTTAGGATCACTGTGTCTTCTATCTGCTCTAATTCCTTGAGAAAAACAATTTCCAATTAACATTGGAAATCTTGACAGACAGAAAAGAAACATTCTTTCCCATGGTAAGCAATGCTGTTCCTTGGCTTCTCCAATGCTGTTCCTTGGCTTCTCCAATGCTGTTCCTTGACCTGATGTGCTTTTTCTGCCTGGCCCATTTTTCTGTGTGGCTTTAGTTGATCTACCCTGTTGGGGTCAGGCTTCCTGGGAATCCTCTCCAGACCCACTCATGCAGAGTTAATGACCTGTCTTTGGGGCTACTGATGGACTTGGTACTGCTCTTACCATGTGCAGGGACATCATTACCTTGCTGCCCCATATGAGCACTGAGAGAACAGGGACTGTCCTTGTTTTATCTTCATATTCTCATTGCACACAGCAGGTGCTTAATAAATGCCTGATGAATGAATGATTCCCCATTCCGTTACGTACTAGCTTTGTGATCCTGGGTGAGTTATGTAATCTCCTGATGCCTCAATTCCCTCCTATGTGGCTGATAATATAGACCTTACTGGATTGTGGACAGGATTTAAAAATTAAATGCTTATTGGTAATCCTGGCCCGTGGAAGGAGCGTGCCTAGATGATGCTGATTCCCTACCCCCAAACCATCGTTCTTGCTAATAAATGCTAGATGTTACACCAGTATGTGATAACACGTGTTTAGAGAAGGTGTGCCCATCCTTCACACCCAGATGGGGAACTCCTGACAATGACAGGTTTAGGAGGGGGCTGAAGACTCAGTCCCAGTTCACAAAGCTCTGAGGGTTTCTTGGATTTTCCTCTTCAATAAAAGACAGTCTCAGGAGGAAAAAGACTGTCCCCTTTTGTCTTCCATGGACACTGTTTTATGAGCTGTGGCCTCTATCTTGCTACCATGACAGGAAAGCTAAGAGAGTTACAGAGAAGCCAACTCAAGGAACCTGACATCTTCGAGTTGTTGTGTTAACAAACCCTGAAACCACGTCCATGTAGACATCTTAGTATGTGAGGAAATTAAATGTCCTTACTGTTAAGCCACTTTACTTGACTATTCTGTTACTTGAAAGGGGGGAAGTTCCTAAATAACGGGACTCTAGCAGATGCTAGCTATTCATTACTAGTAGCAGTAGCGCTAGTATTCACCATCTCAGCAGGCACTACTGCTCTCTCAACAGTCTCAGTTTCCACAAGGAAGTAGGCTCTTGCTGGAAATCATCTCATATTTGCCCTGGTGTTACTTACAAAATAGGAATTCCATAAGCCAAGACTGTTTTGTCGATTAAGAAAACAGGTTAAAAAAAGTACCAGGTATCCACTTCCCCCACTCACTTCCTTACTAGCTCTCTAAAACTCCATGGAAACACAATGCAAACAATGGTCAGTCTGACTTGTAAAATCTTTCAATGTATAATGAATCTATTGGGACATGGTAGAAACCTATGAGGTTGTGCCCTGTGTCAAACCCAGCTCAGAGAAGCTGGTTCTGAGTGAACTCAGTCAACAAACTCTTCATGCCCTTCTTCACCTGCGCCACATCTCACCAACTTACATCCCCTTGTAAAGAGTACATTCAGGATAGAGGCAGTTGGGGTGGGTTGATGCTGCCTGTTGAGAGAATGTCTTCAAATTGTCATATTCTTCTTCAGACGTATTGGCATCTCCTGTTTCTGTAACACTCCAGATATGTTGTCAAAGTTTCAGATGCTCCATCCACTCACTCCTAGACTTTTAGGTACCTACTATCTTATGCTGAGTCTACTATCATTCCTACAAACATCCACCACAGTGCAAGAGGTCCTGATCTTTATCATGATGGAACAAAAAAATGAAGACTTGGGGGTGAGAGGGGGATGGTGTCATCCAACACATACCTACCCCATAGATGAGTCAGATCCCAGCAGAAAACAAATGGCACGCCCGGAACTGGACATAAAATGGGATACTTCGTGGAGGGTTTATAAGAGGCTATGACAAAGGTGTAAGGGCAGGGTAACACCGAGGGATAATACAGTGCCTGGGAGCAGGGGCAGCCAAGTCATGACCACCCTGAGGACAGAAAGAAGGAAATGGGGGACAGTTAAATACTGCCAAGAAAGATGCCCTTGGAGTGACCTTCAGTTGATGGACACAACAAGTCCCAGGCAATTTTTCCTGAAAAGATTTAATACCTGGGCCTCACTCTCCTCCTTTTCTCTGACTTTGGGTTGAGTCTCCCCACTGATTAAATCCAATCAGAACCCAGAGAGTATGGGAACACTGTGATGAATCCCAGACATATCAACCTGTGGGACAGAAAAGGGGGGGAAAGAGAGGCTAATAGATCCTGAGAGAGGCATATCCCATGTCCACAGGAGGACCCTGTGAGAAGAAATGTACTGGGTCAGAGCTGGTTAACTTTCTGAAAAGTACGTTTCATTGTGCACATCCTGGTAGTGTCTCCTGGGAAATGAGAGAAAAGGGGAAAGCAGGATCAAAACCCTTCCACCTTTCACCTACTGTTGCTTGAATTTCAGGTCTCCGTATTTCCAGCCAATGATTAGGCCTCTAAACATTGACAGAAATTTGGATTTGGGTGAGAGCTTCTGAGAAAGACACAATTGGAGGTAGGAAAAGTGGAGGAAAATGAGAAGCCAATTTCTCTCCCTCTGTGGCAGTTGCAGTGCCTTTTCTTTTCTTTTTTTTTTTTTCTTTTTTGGGCTGCTTGAAAGAGATGTCCCTAGATCTAAGCCATGGAAACATTTTAAAGCACTCTGTCTTAAATTATCCTCAGCTGGATACTGGCTTGGCTGTTCACAAAGAAATGCATGCCACTTTATAGAAAATCCACGTCTATGCATGTGAAGAGGGCATTATTCACTTCTCCGGGTGTATGCTTATCTACCCATCTACATGTGTAGAAACTCCTTACCAAAGAAAGTTCTTAGTTTTTCCCAATGCAAGCCATTGTGTATAAATGGGCTTTAGTACTGAAATTGTTCAAATGTATTTTGTATGTTCTTAATTAATTTTTACTTGTCAAGTAAAAACTGATTTTCTTCCCAAAATAAATGGAGACATGACATAAAAGGCTAAGTCCCTCCCAGGAACAGCTCCAACCATCCTCATATCAACAAACATCCCACTTGGGGGCACATCTCCTTCCAGGACATCTGCCTAGGCTTTTGAATATATAACCACGTATTTTGGAGATGTCATGGAAATTATGTAGTATTACATAAATAGTGAGGAACTGTACTGTTCACGTAATTCTGAAACTTCTTTTTGTCCTTCAATGATGTATATTGGAGGTATAGTGATGTTACACGATCCTTTTAGTAGTAACATGAATTTACTACAGTCTATTTATACGTTCACCTACTGATAGGTATTTAATGTAATCTGGGGAAGGAAACATAAACAATGCCGCAGTGAATATTCTCCGACAAGTCTTCTTGAGTACTGTGCGTGCCTTTCTGTAGGGCAGTTAGAAGGACTCGGCATTGGCGGTGCATGGGAGTGGTGAATAGCCTGAGAGGCGGCTACCACCAATCCCTTACCCCCCTGTAAACTCACGCTGCTCCTCACATCAGTATGTAGAGTCTAATTCCAATCTCCTTGAAAATGAGTTTCCCTTTCATATTTGACCAAGAGGGTGCAGTGGAAACTATGTTCTTGAACGTCTGTCGCCAGGTCCTAAGAAGCCTTGCAGTTTCCACCTGGGGAAAGCCTGTCATTTTATCAGAAGTATGACTGCTCTGAGAACGCCATGCTGTGGGAAACCCTAAGCTAACTCTTTGGAAATGTCATGTGAGGAGAGAGAGACCAGATATTGAAGCTGAGGCACCGTGTATGTCGTGAGTGAAAACGTCACCTTGGATGTCCCGCCCAGCCAAGTTTTTGAATAACTACAGCTCTAGCCGCCGTCTGACACAGTCACATGAGAAACCCCAACGAGAGCCATTCAGCTGAGCCCAGTCAACCCACAGAGCATGAGTAATGACAGTGAACTTTTAACCACGAAGTTCTGAGTTTTTTAAATGTAGCAATAGATCTCTGAAACAACAAAGCACACTCATTTTTATTTCTAATCAGGGCTCCCCAGTTGAGCTCCAAGGTGTCTATACCATTTATTTATTATATTATTTATTATATATATAATATATATATAATAAATATATTATTTATTACTCTCCTCTCCCTAGTATATGAAAATTCCCAGGTACCCACAACCCATTTTTTTTTAACACTAAGAAAGTTTAAAGGACATTTTTGTAGCTGATCATTTAACTTTGATACTAAAGTCAAAAATACTTTTGTCATTTCCATTTGTAATGTGAAGGTGTTGCTTCTTTACTCTCTTGCGCTCCACACACAGACAGACAGGGTCAGGCAGACTCCCCTTCCTTTCTTAAATAAGTGAGTTAGCTGTTTTATACTCAAAACTGTGAAAACAGCTCATGGTCATTGTAATGTCTGGTTATCTAGGACCCTAAGTTTGCAGACCATAATATTTAAAAGCAATGTTTGAAAACCGACTCTGGATCGTTTCCCAGTGGTCACCCTGAGGCTAACCCAGGCCCACACATGCCAGTGGGGAGCGCATCTCAAGGTGGACATGGTTCTAAGTATATAACCCCACTTTTTTCATCTCTCCAATCCAATTAAATACAAGCAACCCAACCACTGTCAGAAAATGACTACAGAGAATTGGGTCAACACACCTCTCAGAATTTCTTCTGAGCCAATCAGAGGGTCAGTCCAGTTATTTTCAATGATTTGAAGGGTGACGTCAAGAAAGTCTGTCCTTCAATCTTATTGTTTAACTGCCAGCAGCTAGATAGGCTCAGTGATGGTCTGTAGCATATGGTGATCCTGGCCAGGAAAACCTGTCCTTTCCTTGTCATCCTTCTTTATGCACCCAGAGAAGTCCTCATACAGCTTCTCCAGTTCATTCTATAAATAATCCCAAAATGGCCTTATTTTACTACAACTGTAGTAAACTGGACATTGTTTTGTGAGCTATGGCCTCTATCCTGCTACCATTGTTAAAAATACTGATAATATTCACCTCACAGCATTATAAAGTCTTCAGAAAAGTATTCACCCCTGAAAGAATTTTATTTAATATAGCTGGTATTAACAACAAAACAACAAACTATCCCCATAGATTTGGACCAATGAGGAAAAAGACATTATGGTTGGATTTTTTAGTTATCGTAAGAGAAGAAATACCCATGAGTAAATCTGAGACCTATTCAGGAATCGGCCTGACTACTGCAGTTAACCAAAAATAATTTAGTGACTCTAAAAAAATATCTAGCTCTTCAAGTCAAATTAATACCAATTAAAGGGAAGCAAAGGAATAAGGAGCTGCAAGTCCCTCCATGTGTACTTCTTACAAAGGCAAACACGGTGAGTGCTGACTCAGTCCCTGAGCCTCATCCAGCAACCCCACCTGTCCAAGGGAGAAACAAGAACCAGAAAGGAAGTGGAAAAAACTCTGAGCCTCCAAAAGAACTGCCACAACATCAAAACATTGAATATTGTGCAATTTACTCAGGAGGCACCAAGGCCTTCAGGCAGAATTCTGCCATTTGGAGCCAATTTCTAAAAGCTTGCTTATCTGGTTTCTCATTCATACCAGACTAGAAATGGCAAGGAAAAGGAGGTAGATATGACACAAATCAGCCTATCTATGAAACAAAAACAGACTCACAGATATAGAGAACAGAGCTGTGGTTGCCGAGGGGGAGGAGAGAAGGTTTGGGAGTTTAGGATTAGCAGATGCAAACTGTTATATATAGGATGGATAAACGACAAGGTCCTACTGTATAGCACAGGGAACTCTATTCAGTATCTCATGATCAACCATAATGGGAAAGAATATGAAAAAGAATGTATGTATATGTATAACTGAGTCACCTTGCAGTACAGCAGAAATTAATACATTATAAACGAACCAAACTTCAATAAAATTTTATTTTTAGAAATGAGGTAGAAGAGACTGGCTGCCAATGACAGACAAACTGACATTAGCAGGAAGTTCGAGAAGAAAACAAAGCACAACAAAAAGCATGAAGGAAGCTATACTAATTCTTGGAAACACATGAACTGGGAAGATAAAGTGAAACGGAGGTTCAAGGATTATAACAATAAAAGTTGTACAGAAACTTCTGAAAACTTCAGAACACCGTGGAATACTCTAGGCTTTGTGAGGGAGGAGAGAGCAAATGCAGAGATTCAGCAAATTACATCAGCACAGAATTTTCCTTATGCCTAAGTAGGGTGGACCCATCTACTGTTTGTAAATATATAACTATATATATTTATATAGTTATACAAAATTATACATAATTATATGTTACCTCTGTGTTTTCAGAAACTATTCTCTAAAATGCCAAATTTTCTAACTTTCCAGTGAATTAAATAAAAAAGAAATAACAATCCTACCTTTAAAACCTCTCTTCCCCAGTTTAAATTATCATTTAAAATTTTAGATGTAAAGTGTTGAAACTACAAAACGTTCATTAATTGTCTTGATTCTTACACTTTTCCTTAGATTATCTTGATTAGAAAGATCATCTTATTATGCCCCCCCAAATTTTTATTAAATCCCTGGGAACTTGGGCATAAATCATCATTGTTGCTTCTTTTCTTTCTTCTTTTATTAACAGTGTAGATGTTTTCTATTTCCTAATTTCTTGTGCCTGAGTTTACTATCAGGTTAGCTAAAGGAAACATCATGGTCATTTATATTCCTAACTGGATTTTTGCCTAATCCTCTTACTTGTGAGATTTCCCCTTTCTTTCCCTGTGAATCATTACAAATGAAATGACAAAATCTCTCTAATCACCCCCAATGTTTGCTGCTCATATTCTTAGAGATTTTGATACTTGAGGAAATTACTGACCCAGGGAGACCTCAGTACTTACACTTTCATTAAGATATTCTCTTAAATATAAAGATATTTTCTTAAAGTTTAGATTTATGATCAGGACAAAATTACATATTTCAGAGTGCAGGATAGAATCTAATAGCACCCATCAAAGACTGGGGATTTTCAGTTTTCTTAATCAAAGGACTTTTCAGAGCTGAGACACCATCCAAACTGAATCCATTCCAGTATTTTGGGGACTAAAAATAGACTATCACATTTGCGTTGCCTTTGCGGTTCACCGTACGTAATCCTTCACAACTGTATTCTAGTTCCATTTACTTTTGCATGTTTTTGCATAATATATGTTTACTTTCATTTAGCAAATCTTATTTGCCACTAGAAAATTAGACTATAAGAAGATGTTATGTGTATTTTTCTTTAAAATACAATAACCCTTGCCATGGACAGCCACAGAATTGACTTTGAGAAGCTGTCTGTGAAATTGGGCTCCACCATCCCTGCTATTCTTTGAATACACTGCAATTCTATTTATTACACTGGACAGGTCAGATAAAGCAGAATTAAATTTCATAATTAATGGATCGACCTGTGCTTATTCATTGAATTTCCATGTTCTCACTGGTTTGTGAAATAAGTCTATCAGAAAACAGTCTTAACAAAGGGGTAGAGTGACAGAAGTCCATAACTGAGCCTATGGGGAAATATAGATGTTTAGGGTATGTTTAAACTGGGAGGTCTGGCAAACTCTTAGATTGTCCCTGTGATGAAGATGAGACCAGAGCTGATTTAGTTATCATTGTATCCCCAGAACCAAATACAGTGACTAGTGCGTGATACTTGCTCAGTAAATGTCAGATACATTTGTGGGTTATAAAATAGAGTGCATGGCATTCTGTTCAGGAGAGTGAGAGGTGAAAATTATTTCAATCCCAGCTAGAAGAAGCTTAGTATACTCAAACCCCAAAATAACACTAAGTGGTGGTTAAATAGGTGGGAAATCAGTGGCACAGTAGTCGAGATTAATCAGCGTTTGAGGAGAAGAACCCCCGGGATACAGTATTTTTGGAGAAGGACACTTGTAATGCCTTCCTGGCTCTTCGAAAGGGTGGTGGATGGGATGGAAAAATACAGAAGCAGGAGTGTGTGTGAAGTGCCAGGAGGACAGGACATCAGGCTAGAGAGATACAGGAGAGTCACACTGCAGGATAGAAAAAGTCTTTTGGGGAAAGAGGGCTGGGACTCTGTGTGGGTGTGTGAAGTGGTCCTAGCAAGTATTCAGTGATGTGTCTGTTTTATAAAGTACGCTTTCATAAAAGGGCAGCACCTCTTACTCTGACAAGAAAAAAAAAAAAAAGAAAAAGAAGAAGAAAGATGGAAGAGCCACAACAAGGCTCTGAGGTAAAGAAAGGAGTGGGTTAAAATGTTCTTTTTAATAACCTTTGGCTTAGAAGTAAAGTAGGATGAGATATATTCTGTCAACAGACCCAAGGCAAGGAGGATTTTGGCTTTAAAAAAGGTGGGAAAAATCATTGTAAAAATGATGTCAGAGAAATAGAAGGATTCACAGCCACAGACCACCACTTCCAGCAGCCATTACTTTGTTCTGCAGCTTGGGAACAGTAAGGGAAAAGGAGACCTTGGAGATGACTCCAGTTTATGTAAGCAGCTCTTTGCAGGAAACCACCCTCAGCAGGAAGCCCCTTTTCTTGTCACTCTACCAAAGCTGCATTGTAACTAACTTTTTTTTAACATCTTTATTGGAGTATAATTGCTTTACAATGGTTTCTGCTTTATAACAAAGTGAATCAGCTATACATATACATATATCCCCATATCTCTTCCCTCTTCCGTCTCCCTCCCTCCCACCCTCCCTATCCCACCCCTCTAGGTGGTCACAGAGCACCGAGCTGATCTCCCTGTGCTATGCGGCTGCTTAGTGTATATATGTCCATGCCACTCTCTCACTTCATCCCAGCTTACCTTTCCCCCTCCCCATGTCCTCAAGTCCATTCTCTAGGTCTGCGTCTTTATTCCTGTCCTGCCCCTAGGTTCTTCAGAACTTTTTTTTTTTTTAGATTCCATATATATGTGTTAGCATATAGTATTTGTTTTTCTCTTTCTGACTTACTTCACTCTGTATGACAGACTCTAGGTCCATCCACGTCACTACAAATAAGTCAGTTTCGTTTCTTTTTATGGCTGAGTAATATTCCATTGTATATATGTGCCACATCTTCTTTATCCATTCATCTGTCGATGGACACTTAGGTTGCTTCCATGTCCTGGCTGTTGCAAACAGAGCAGCAATGAACACTGTGGTGCATGACTTACTTTTCAATCAGGCGCCGATATGCCCTACTCATCTCCAGCCAAGCACACATTTCAAATGTTTTAATCACACAATACCTTGCCTAACTTGTCAGTTCTTTCTGTAGATCAAAGAAGTAGGAATGAAGAATAAGTAAATAACAGATGACCAGATCTCTTCCCTAGCTTCCCCTGCAGTAATCTTGTGAACAAACTGTGTGAACAAGATAGCATCTAAAGAAAAATCACAGGGAGTCAACAACCGTGCAAGGATATGGGGAGGGGGAAGGGTAAGCTGTGACAAAGTGAGAGAGTGGTGTGGACATATATACACTACCAAATGTAAAATAGCTAGTGGGAAGCAGCCGCATAGCACAGGGAGATCAGCTCGGTGCTTTGTGACCACCTAGAGGGGCGGGATAGGGAGGGTGGGAGGGAGGGAGATGCAAGAGGGAAGAGATATGGGAACATATGTATATATATAACTGATTCATTTTGTTGTAAAGCAGAAACTAACACACCATTGTAAAGCAATTATACTCCAATAAAGACATAAAAAAAAAAAAAAAGACAAGCCTACACTCAGTGGGGGACGGCACGACTCTGACTCCCTGTCTCAGTGATTAACTAAGATTACTTCCCTCCTTTCCTTTAAAACTTTCACGGCCGAGCAGAATCTTCAGAGGTGGCTCTTTGGGGGACTCTGAGTCCACCATCTCCCGAGATTGCCGGCATTCTGATTAAACCTCTACCAAGGTTTATGAGTTTGATTCTGCAAGCGGAGAGCAGCAAGACTCCAGATTAGAGCAGCAAAAACTGAGGAGCAGGTACAGCAGATACTCCCTGGAGCAAGGGAATCTGTGTCATCCAGGGAGAAGAGCTCTTGATGGAGGCCTTTCTGCTTTCCAGACTAACCAGGAGCTCGGAAGAGCCAGAAGAAAGCGGAGTGACAAGATGAACTGGAGGAGTTGAGTCTGGCTGATTCTATTACCAGGACCAGCTTTCCTTTTCAAATGGCTACACAGCTAGACTCCATTTCGCGACCTGACTTAGAGTTAGCTGTGGTCGGGGACCGAGTTCTGGAGAATGGGATGAGAGTGGGGTGTATTTGGCCCTTTTGAGCTGAGATGGTTGAGACGTGAGTGTACCACACCTCCCACCCCCATGGTCTCTTGGCCCGTTCATCATTTTAGGAGCAAGCACTCCAAGGACCTAGAGAAGATTGGGACTGACCACCAAATGAAAGAAATCTAGGTCCCCTGGATCACATGGCAGGTGCCAAACAGAAATATACATGTGAATAGACAATGATGTGCATGAGAAACAAACTTCTATTTGAACAGGACACTGAGATTTGAAGGTGCATTTTTTGCAGCAGCTAGCATTACCTTAACCAATATATACCGAGCTTTTGGTGATCCACGTTCACTGACTGGGAGAATCCGCAGATTTAGAAAGAGAGATAGAAGCAGGGAGAGCCTCATCTGGGCTGCTGGAGATAGAGGGGTGCCAGGAAAAGTGTGTAGCCCTGCTTGTGCGAGACGCACAGCCGTAGTCTGGAAGGAACCGAACTGTCATCCCACTGAGCTTCACCATCAGAAGAGCCTAGCGCAGGCATATTGGGCCAGAAGAACTGAAGATCACTTTGGTGTCATACCAGTGGGGAAACTGAGGCTTGGTATTAAAAAAAAACCAAAAAAACAAACCTGCCCCATGAGGGATCCTGGATCAGATGAACAGGATTTCCAGCTATCATGATACATAATTTTCTGTGTAAC
This sequence comes from Grampus griseus, assembly GCF_964374135.1. Classification (NCBI taxonomy): domain Eukaryota; kingdom Metazoa; phylum Chordata; class Mammalia; order Artiodactyla; family Delphinidae; genus Grampus; species Grampus griseus. The sequence continues at coordinate 715,762 of NC_138998.1, forward strand.
TTGCAAGAAAGGTCACAGAATATTTCCGAGCAGTGGCTCTCAACCAAGGTGCAGTTTTGCCTCCAGGGGCTATCTGACACTCTCTGGAGATACTAGTGGTCAAAACTGGCAGCTGAGGTGCTATCGGCATCTAGTGGGTGTAGCTTAGGGATGCTGCTAAATGTCCTATGATTCTCAAGACAGCTCCCCATGGGGAAAAGAAAGAATCCAGCTCAAAAGATTAATTGTAACAAGATTGAGACACTGTTTTAGAGTATTATGTAACCACCCATAATAAAAATTTGGTTTCCAGTTTTAAGAAAAACTAATTCCTCAGCTAATCTAAAGCTAGTTTGACCTTGACATTTTGTCTAGAGTGAAGTCCTATGGAGAAAGACAAGCTTCCCAGTGAAGTATGTATTAATCGAAGAAAGGCTCCAGGGGTTTGGCTTGTACTTACACAATTGCACTGCATTGAAAATCGGGATTTTCCGAGGACAGAAGTCACTGCACAAATCAATAATCCCCAGAGGTAAAAAGTGCTCAGCTCTGCATGGATATTCTGTTTTCACCTTAAGTTTCATAATTGTTTGCCATATTTGGTGACCCCTGTAGAGAAGGAATAGGGAAAAATTGTATTTGGTGCAAAGAAGTCATAGAGTTTTCTGGCTGACTTAGCAACACTGAGATGAAGGTGTTTGTAGGAGTCTGTCTTGCAGGTAGAGATGAAAGACAGAATATTACAAATGATATGTTATCAGCAATAAATTCTAGGCTGGCTAGACTTCATGCTGCTTTTTTGAAAATGTCTTTTCTGTTCTTCTTAATGCCCCATTATCAATCTCAGCTTGCCAGGGAGAATTTCATTTTTCCTTCCTTTATTTTGTCCTTATTTTTAGTTGCAAGAAAAGACATTGTTTATCATATTAATTCTGACAGGAGTATACATTTATATACCACACTGCAGTTTATGTACATTTATATTCACACTGAATATACATGTATGTATGCATGGGGTAAGTACCCTGATACTATGTTGGTAGCAACATGTTATTTTTTTCTGTTAATAATTTCAGAAGAGATTCTAAAATCAATTAAATACTCTGATTTGGCTCGTTACAGACATGTCTTAGAAAATGTGATTATGATTTCATTCAATTTGCTGAATATTTGCTTAAGATACATACTTGATTTCTCAAGTCTCATCCCCTTATTAAATTAGACCATCAGCCATATCTAAAATATTTTTACTGAGCTAACGTTTAATGGTATAACCTATGCTCTTATAAGGTCACTAGAACAACAAGTTGTTTGCACAATATTTTCACACCTTTTACAAATTTTTAAGTCAAGATACTGTTCACTGTGTTACCCAACATCCTATATCCTGGTATTTATATGATAAATCCATCTTTATACTTAGTTTCAATGTTTATTTACAGATCAATATTTTGCAGCACTTGCCTAGGTTATGAAATGTTAGTTTTTCATAGTCAATTTCAATAAACCTATGTGTGATTGTACAACACATGTGCAAATAGGTTGACAAAAGAAAGAAAGGAAAGAGAAAGGTGAGGGAAGGGGAAGAAAGAGGCTTTTAAGGACAGATTAGGAGAGTGTGGCTTGTTACTAAAATATCCTTCACTGTGCGAAACTTAAGACAACGCTAGTTTATTTTCTACATAAGGAGCAAAGGTAGGGGAAAAAAAACATAAAAAGGGGAATTTAGAGAGAGTTGTAAAGAAAGTCATTAAAAAAATGTTAGTTTGCAAGAAATAGAATCTGCAGACTAAATTGATGAGGATCCAAAAACAGTATATTTAGCCCACTCTCCAAAGTGATACTTAATTGGCTTAAGAAAAAAATGAAACAGTGGAAAGAAACCTCTCTAATCCTGACCAGGAAAAGGGGTCAGGAGAGCTCATTAACAGATTTGCAAGGGGCTTGAGTTGAATACGGAGTCATTTTTGGAGACAAATTTTAGTGTAAACGAAGTAAGAAATAATTTTAGTTTTTTTAATGTTTTTCATTCTCTGATATTTTAAAATCAGTTATTTGTTAATTATTATATAAAGATGCATTTTGAAATTATACATGATTAGATTTTGTGCAAAGTTGGATAAGATCTTAATCACTGAATTATTTCCAGAAGTTGATTTTACCTAAATCATTAAAGTAACTACATTACTGTCACAGCTCAGAATTCTGTCACCACCATGGTCACTTGGTGACATTCCTAGTTGAATTTAAAAAATCAGGCCACGTTAAGTTTCTTACAAATATAATTTATTAGCACCTTTGGGGTTTCTTACGCAAAGCTCTAAATCAAGGATTAAAAGTGGATGATGATATGACCATGTAATCCAAGACGACTTTGTTTTATTTCTTCAGTCACTTTGAATTTACAGTCATACTCAGAACCTAATTGAGGTCACCACTGCTGGGGCTCAAAAGGAGCCTCCCAAAATGTGCCATCTTTGCACGTGGATTATTTTGAGCTAAAGGCAGTCAAGACCCTGTCGGCTCGAGAGAAACATATACCCCTCCCCTAACTACATAGAAGAATTTAAATTGGCAGTCTTTCCCCAAATGAGAATTATTAGCACAGATAAATTTTATCTGCAGGGCAAAGGGCTAATTACCCAATCTCTGCTCTTCTTTTTCTCTTGTGAACGGCACTGTCCCCCTACCCTTCGAAGCCCCAGGTCCCCTGTCACATCCCTTAGCTCAGGGTGGCATATACACCACATTTTACCTTTTTGTCTTTGAACCTCACGTATGTGGGCTTCCGTACATACGAAATTAAGTTTGTCTTTCTCCTGTTATTCTGTCTTCTGTTGATATGATTATTAGACCAGCTGAAAAACCCTTTGAAGGTAGAAGAAAAGTCTCCTCAACACCATCTTACATAGGTGCCTGTTGGCCTCTGTTTTCTTAGGCTCACTTTTAATTATTATAAAGTGTAGGAACTGCCTCACGTACAAAACAAATAAAAGAAATGCTGTGTCTGATGTTTTCAAGGAAGCAATTGTACTTAGATAAACATTCATAAGTGATGAAAAATTCAGAAATAATCAGTATTAGATAAACATTCATAAGTGATGAAAAATTCAGAAATAATCAGTATTCCCATTCATATTAATGCAAATTAGCCCTACGGATTAATAAGCCCCAGGGGTTCAGGATCCAAAGGAAATTGGTTACACCTAAAATAAATTACATTCTGAGAGCACAGGAATATCAGTAATAATTGCAATTATGACCCAAAGCAATAATATTGTAATTCTCTGGGTTCTTAATGTTTACTTCCACAGGATATATTATAACCAGGATGAACTAGGAAAATGTGGGAAGTCCAGTGAAAAAGTCATACACTGGTTAAATTATTTTGCAGGACAATGGATTTTAAAATTTATTTCCAACTTTCTAGTTGCTTTCATGTACTAGAATCTCATAAACTCAACTACAAGAGTGTGGAAGACCTAACCTAATTAGCAAAAATACATATATTTGAAAGATTTTTAAATGAGTAGTCAAGTATATATAGTTAACTAAGAGCAGAATAACAATGAGCTGTCTTTTAGAAGGCCCAAAGGAAACCTATTTTTAATGACTAGAAGAGAAAGATTTGCAATTAACATATTCATTATTTGCATGTAAATTGATGATTCCAACAGCTGCTTAACGGGTGTTAAAAAACAATTTGTTCTATTAAGCAGTTTAAACATTCTTCTTAAAAGTCTTGTTCACTGGGCTTCCCTGGTGGCGCAGTGGTTGAGAGTCTGCCTGCCGATGCAGGGGACACGGGTTCGTGCCCCGGTCCGGGAAGATCCCACACGCCGCGGAGCGGCTGGGCCCGTGAGCCATGGCCGCTGAGCCTGCGCATCCGGAGCCTGTGCTCCGCAACGGGAGAGGCCACAACAGTGAGAGGCCTGCGTACCGCAAAAAAAAAGTCTTGTTCACCTGTCTAATTCTCTGAACCCCTTCAGAGGAAGGCTGGTAGGGGCAGGGCTGGGGGGGGGGGATTCACATTGCTCATCCCACCCCCACTTCTCCACGGGTGAGATCCTTGCACAAAAGGTGCGAGGGGAGGTCACAGTTCAGCGATACTGTCTGGGTTTCTTTCTGTGTTCTTTCATTAACTGCTGCAGCATTTTTTCGTTTGGGCAGGGATATATTTTACAGCAGCAAAGATTTTCTAGACAGCATCCTATCTTTTCTAACCATGAATCCTCTAGTGAGCTCAGAGGAAAACGGTGGACAATTTAAGAGAAAGGACATTTTGTTTTTCTCAAGCATGATTGGGAAACAGTCAGCTATGATCTTCACCCAGGCCCTGGTCAGCCATATCTCAAAACGGATGTGTGGGATTCAGAAGGGGTGGAGGGCTGTCCCTGCTCAAGGATTCCAATCATGAGAGCTTTTCATTTCATTCCTAAGGAAGCGTGAGAGTCCAAGAGAAGCTGTGGGCCCCCAGGACTTGCTCTACGAGCCCTCATCATCCCTCCTGTGCCTCTTCCTGCAGGAATCCGAGGCAAACCATCCCTCTGCCAGCAGCTGTCCCAGTGTTAGATGAGGACACTGATTTAAACCCTGTAACCCTCACCCGACACCTAGGCCCTTCTGTCCACCTGTTCTCTGATCAAGACCCAGGCTCTGCAAACTTCACTGTGCACAGCAAGCAGCCGGAGGGCCTTGTTAGAGCACATTCTGAATCAGGAGAACAGGGTGGGGCCTGGGATTCTGCCTTTATAACAAGCTCCCAGGTAAGGCTGCTGGTGGATGGTCCACACCTGAGTAGCAAAGGGGGCTCGAACCGAGTCACAGGTGTCTGGTTCTACCCCTGGGTACGGTAATAATAATAACAGTAGTAGTAGTAAAAATAACACTAGCAGCTAACACATATATTACATACATATCTATCACTTAATTTTTTTTTTTTTTGCAGTACGCGGGCCTCTCACTGTTGTGGCCTCTCCTGTTGCGGAGCACAGGCTCCGGACGCGCAGGCTCAGCGTCCATGGCTCACGGGCCCAGCCGCTCCGTGGCATGTGGAATCTTCCTGGACCGGGGCACGAACCCGTGTCCCCTGCATCTGCAGGCAGACTCTCAACCACTGCGCCACCAGGGAAGCCCCCATAACAATATCTTTGAGCTCTTTTGCAGAACTAAACTCCCGACAAACGGAAGACGTTAACTACTTGATGAAGCATTCTTCATTCCAGAGAGAAGGTCACAGTTTGATAACCTCAAGAACCAGAGAAGCTCATCAGGAGGCCACCTGAGGCCAGATTAAAGGAGCGCAGGCCCTGCACACACTCTAATCTGATCAGCAACCCTGCCCTTGAACCATTGCTGTAAAACTCCTCACCAAATCCTCCTGGGTTGGGACACACAGTTTTGAGGGCATTAGCCCGCTGTGTCCCCCTTTGCCTGGCAAATCAATAAAGCTATTCTTTTCTACTTCACCCGAAACTCTGTCTCCAAGATTTGATTTGGCACTGGTGCACAGAGGCTGAGCTTTCAGCATCAATACTGCAAGCCACAATGATCCTTACAAGACAGAGGTCTCCACTGCTTTCTCACATCTACTGCTGCCTTATAGCTGACGCACTTCTACCCCCTTCTCTTTTTGATCTCACCTTGTTTTCTCCACATCTTTTCAGCATCTCATCACCTGGGATGCTGACAGATGGATTATTCACTACAAATAAGCCCAAGGAAACACATCCATTTCCTGAGAATACTGCCAATGATCTTGGGCCAACAGAAAAAGTAATATTCGAGAGCTTATACACAGAATGAATAATCTGTTTATCCCCTGAAAGACAGCAAAATTTCAGACCAGTTCCTAAATCACCACAAATTCTAAATATATAAGTGCATATTCCAAAAGCATACATAATGATATTTGTTTTCCAGTATGTGGTAAAAGGACAAGTTCCACTTTTCAGACTGAATGTAATTACTGAATCATAGTATAAGTTTTTGTGTAAAATTTCAAATCCAAGCCTTAAAAAGCATTGACAGCAAACTTGTAAGGGTAGGTTTATAAATCTTTTATAACAGCACCATGCTCATTTATTGCTATTGTATATTGACAAAGTGCTTCTTTTATCTTTTTTTCTTCCTTCTTTCCTTCCTTTCTTTTATTCTTCTTGCTTGTGACAATATGTCTCATTGTCAGTGATATATTTATATTCACTCATTGTCTGGAACACATAAAATTGTGATGAAATACAAAATCTGGGCCATCACAACATGGGACAACCCCAGACTAATTGAATAAGTAAAGCAAGGAGCAGTGGTAGAAGCAGGTCTTCCATGGCTTGGCCCTCTAACTGTCCTGCCACCACATGGTGGAACCTGAGTGAAATGGTGGAGATCAATATAGCTGTCTTCTTGCTGTTACTCATGCAACAAGCTTCAATTCATTGATGATTCTTTTTGGTGGAGTCCTGAAAGGGCAGTTACTTTGAAGAAACTGGAAGAACTGACTAGGACCGTTGCCATAGATATCTTGAGCCTTATTTTTCAAAAATAGCGTGAGCTCTAACCAGTCATCAGATCAAAAGATGACTTCACCACTGGGGGTATCAAGCCCAGAAATGCTCGATGCCAGCAAGAACATCACTTAGCCGGACCCTCTGGGGCACATGCCAAAAACAGTTATGGAAGGATACACAGTCTCTGCCACCTTTGTGCTCTGCTCCTAAGACAGGCAAAGATAACCACACTCAATTCGATGGCTTGTTTGCATCTTGTTTCATCAAATGGTGCTGAGAGTCCTGTCTGAGCAGACATGCTGTGGCCTCAGATAGACCAAGAATAACTGGAAGCTAATTTGCCATGGAAAGCTTAATGATATCTGAAATTACAGATGAGCAATCGGGAGATAATGGGAGGAATATTCAGCAGGCAGGTCACCCGTGACCATTATAGTTTGTTTCCCTCATGAGCTGCAACTAGCCCCCAGTCGCCCTCCCTATCAGGAAAAGTTCCTGTGCCCAAATTCTTCCAAAATGATTGATGCTATTTTTTTAAACTAAGTTCACTGTAATTGTACATGCATATGGAAGAGGGATTATGTAGTATAGGGCAACAAGAACACTCTGTTCTCTCTGCCTTTTGTTCACCTGGTTTGCTCTACAGCCTTTACAAATGTGTTCAAGTAGCTGTCCTGTCTGCTTTGAAAATTCATAGACCCATAGGCTTAGAGGGGCCTCAAAAATGGGTCTGGTACAGATATGAGCTTCTTGCTGCTTACTTGTTTGGGGGTTTTTGTTTGTTTTTATTGAAACATTGTGTTAATTTCTGCTGTACAGCAAAGTAATTCAGTTATACACATATATACATTCTTTTTTATACTCTTTTCCATGATGGTTTGTCACAGGATATTGAATATAGTTCCCTGTGCTATGCAGTGGGACCTAGTTCTGTATCCATTCTCTATATAAACGCTCACACCTGCTAACCCCAGCCTTCCTCTCCATCCCTCCGCCAAGTCCCTCTTCCTTGGCAACCACCACTCTGTTCTCTGGCTCTCTGTGTTTCTTATCCCAACTTAAAGGTGGCATGGAGGCAGGTGTTGAATTGCTCAAGGCTGCACTGTTGGCCAGAAGAATGGAGACCAGATCCTAGAGGCTTCTTCTTTCCTCCATTCCTTGTGGATTTTCCATCATGCCGACTCCACACTAAATCTATTCACTCTGAAACCCAGAACCCTCTTTTTCTTCTCCATTTGCTTAAGTACCATATTGGAGAAAAGAAAAATGGAGCTAATATTCGGTGCTGCATCTCACAGTTCCTCTCGTCAGCTTCTCTACAACACTGCTCTGCTCTGTGATTTTCTTACCTCGTGAAAAGGAAAACAAGGGCTGGAAACGGGGAAACTGGAAACAGGGGCTCCCCTTCATCGTGCCAAGCCTGCCTTCTCCTTGGGCCTATTGGAAGAAGCCCAGATGTGAGTTCCTGAGAGATTGTATGTTGTATAAGTTCTATTTTTCCACTAAGCAGAAACTAAGATGCTCAGTATTATTGTTGATGTAGTAGAGAGCCTTTGCTCAATGTGGCAGTATGTCACGTGGTTAAGGGCTGACGCTCTGAACTTGACCTTCCTGTCATCAAATCTGGGTTCTCCTACTTCCTCATAACTGTCAAGTTGTTTCATCTCTCCTGCCTAAGTTTCCTTGTCTGTAAAAGAGGGACAGTAATATTGCCTTGTGGGGTTATTGAGAGCATCGAATGAAAATGCTTGTAAAATCTTGTCCAAATGCATGGCACATATATGCTCAATAATCTTTATTATTATGAAGTGGGTACACGGTGCATTTTGTGGGATGAGACAAATACATGTGCACCATATGTAGGATTTGAAAACAGAAAACAAGGCACCTCAGTTACTAGATACTAGGAAAACTTGTGTGTTGGGATTGGAAAGGCAAGGTGGCTGAGGGGAGTGTGAGTGCAAGAGTGAGACACAACCTCAAATGAGCTCAGCCACACACATTATGGGCCTGTTGTCAGACATCACCATTCAGCCAGTGCTGCAAGGTCCCCTGGAGGAGACCTGTGACCCACAAAATGGACACACGAAAGCCCCACCCGCAAAATGCACAGAGGTCTCCAAAGGGTCAGAACCAATCCAGTGGGACACAGTCCACCACAAGGGAAAGTCAAAGAGCTTCACACAACACTCGGTTTTTCTCCATCCAGATTAAACCGAGAGTCTTGCAACCAGCAATGGCTTTCTGAAAAGGGCACATTTCATGCCCCCCCCATCCACATCCATGAAATCGTTCTTCCAAGTGTGGCACTGGCGGTGAGGGTGGAGGAGAGGGGTTTCTCCTGAACTTCCCTAATGGGAGACAGGAAGGATACATTTTGCTTAACATTAAAGATGAAACAAATTTATCAAAGACGTCAGGGCAAGTTACCATGTAATGACCCAATATTATGAGCCACGTTTAAGTTTCCTTACTACTTTCATTGAATTATTAAACGAAAATAAAAATCACCTTTAGCTACCCTGTCTAGGCAACTGACGGGTACAAGGACTCCCATAGAAGCTGCTTTAGCTTCTACCCCATCTACAAACAACAATTCACTTTATATAATTTTTCTCTTGTTATGGAGACCAAGATGACATCACCAAGCTAGGCCTACTGGAATGTATGTGTTCAGAGCTTTCTAACGTTAATGCTCGCTAACAGCCACAGCAGGAAAGAACAGAAGATAAATAGCTTATTTGCTCTGTTTATACTTCTACTTCTAAAGCTAATGTTTAAATCCACCAAACTATTTTTATCACAAGCCTTTGGAACCTGAAAACTTTTATTCTCTAGTGTTACGCCAGAGCCCTACAACCAAGGCGGTAGATTCTTTCCAAGTGGTAATACTGCTGCTGATGATAATAGCCTTTAATTTGACAAACAGTTGACTTTGCATCCAGAAATGGATAATAGACCACCACACTAAAAGGCAAAATTGTTCTTTTCTTCCCCTGCAGTGGATATTAGGGATATTTCTTGAGTCATGTACAGCAATGCACAAATCACTGATTTTAGTATTCCCATAAGAGAGAGAGTCTCAATTATTGAAAATTCTGCTGAGAATGTGCCTAACTGGTGATTCAAAATTGAAACTATTTTCTCAAATTGTAGAGGCTGGGAGTTCTATTCAAGACAGATCCCCTTTATACCTTTTAGTATCTTCCATCTGCCTTCCGTTCTAGCCTCATTTGTTACATTTCTGCCCCTTGTATTTCCCACCGTGCCATCTTAGATTTTGGGGGGTGAGGGTTCCTGGGCCACGGGTGGTCTGTATACCCACTCCCTCTTCCTGAATCACTTGCTTCCACCACAGACCCCTCTTTGGTGCTGAAGTTTTCCCTTAGCCTCTAGACCAGACCAGTATTTGGTCCTGGTTTTATACCTTCACACAACTTCATATGTCTACATTATACAATTATTTATCTGTGTAATTATTTTATTATTTATCTCCCCCACAAGTGTGAAAGCTTTATGAGAAAACGGAGATTGTCTGTTTAGTTTATCATTAGAGATGCAGCATCTAACATGGTACTTGACACACATAACAGCAGCTCAGTACATACCTGTTAAATGAGACTCACAGACCTAGAGAACAGCCTTGTGGTTGCCCAGGGGGAGAAGGGGTAGGGGAAAAAAGAAATGGGAGTTTGGTATTAACAGATGCAAACTATTTTATTTATATAGGATGGATAAACAACAAGGTCCTTCTGTATAGCACAGGGAACTATATTCAATATCCTGTGATTATAATGGAAAAGAATATGAAAAAGAATGCATATATGTATACCTGAGTCACTTTGCTGTACAGCAGAAATGAACACAATATTGTAAATTATACTTCAATAAAATAAATTTTTTTAAATTTTAAATTAAATATTGTAAATCAACTCTACTTCAATATATTTTTTAAAAAATACCTGTTATATGAATAAATATTTTTCATTTTTTGGAAAAGTCATCAATAGTCTGGCATTTTCTCAGAGAGCAAGCCAACCATACCAGCTAAAGCAAAAAATGAACAGTCTATAAATGAATGTTTATTAAGTCCTGTGAAGTAATATATCGTATACACCCAACTTTACTCCCCTGTTAAATGTATCTTTGTTTGATGATGTATATTTGGTGGAGCCATGGGGTCAGGATTCTAAGTAGTCTATTTCAAACAGGGCACTAATAGAATTAGCTGTTCGGTAGGTTGTAAGCTTCTGTAGTAATGTCTACCATAAGACAGAATATAACACTGAAATGGGGAGAAAATAATCAGTTTAGCTAATTTTCTGGGCACTAAGACTCTGGGGAACTCTTAGTACAAAATCCAACAGAGCCCCTAGGAAAAGAGAAGGTATCCTGCCCTCAACAAACATCCATCCAGCCCCAGGGCTCCTGAAGCCTCTTCCACAAATAGTAAAAGCTTAAGTTCATGATCCATCATTTTTGGCGCGTCTACCTCCTCATGCAGTAGAATTCATGAAAAACCTTCATTAAGCTCACCCCACACATACACATACCTCAAATTTTCCCATTTACTAAAATAGCTGTCAAACTCCTCTGTACTCTTTTCTCCTACCACAAAATGAGACTAACACCCATTAACCTGAAAGGAATATTTCTAAAGTACAATGAGTCAAGAGAGTGGGAAATTAATATACATGTTATTATAGAAATGTCTAAAATGATTAAGAAGGGATTCATGTCAGCGTCACCAAACTTTACAGCTTTCCAACATCGTGGAAAAGTTAGCAGACATAAAATACTTTATGACAGTTCTCAGAAAATAAAAGAGAGCAATATAAGTTTCAAAGAAATAAGAAATGTCACCAAGAAAAATGTAGAGCCAAAGATTTAAAATAGAACTCCTGAAACTTAAAAACAAACCCTTTGTATGCCTTGGTAACAGTAATGATGATATTCAAGATGATTAATAGTAGAGTCAGCCCTCAAAGCATGTGAGTACCAAGCAAGGCACTCATGGATAATGTCACCATTAGTGGAACCACAACTCTGAATACTTCCTTTTAAGAGGAAAGCAGAGCAGGAGAATCAATTCTGTGTCTCATCAAGACAACTGTCCTCTCTTCTTTTCACTCTTAGTTTTGTTTATTGTAAACGATGCAAAAATGAAGCAGCACACTGTAACATTTTGTTTTCCTTTTCCTTTGTTGAATGTGTTGTCTCTTTTTGGTTACTCCATAATTTAGTTCTTTCACATAGACGATTTTCAAAGTATGCTTTTTGAAATACACTGTTTTGTTTCCTTAGATGTCTGGATCAAATACTTTGACAACATTCTTATAAAATTGAGTCATGGGTTTGAGATGTCGACCTACAGTACAAATTGAGCCAGTAAACCATGGGCTGTCTGTTCATATTTACCTGATGGGGCCAAATCATCATCAATCACAGGGAATTATTTATTTTCTTGAAACAAGTTATACAAGCAAGCGTATCCCGTTTGAGCAAGACAAGATTCACTTTGAATGCAGCATCCCCAAACCTAGGATTTCGGTTGCCGGTCGGCTTCCTACTTTGTATTCGACTTAAAGATTCTCCCATCTGGTCATAATCAAGCTCCCCCTAAACACTGGGAGAGACTGTGATTTCCAGGCTAAGAGCTGGCCTCTCTTCTTGGCCAAGTCTCTCTATTTATCCTTGGTGAGAGGTTCCTGATGAACTTATTCATCTGTCTGCAGTGCTTGGGAGGAGAGGAAAAGAGCCTTTAAAAGGTTAAAAGGAAATCCTTCAGCCTGAAGCGTAATGACACAGATGATAACTTAGAAGAAATGAAGAGCCAGAAGGGTACATACGTAGGTAAATAGTAAACACTCTAAAAGCATATTTTTTCACATTTCTTCCCTTAACTTCTTTTTTTTTTAATAGATCTTTATTGGAGTATAACTGCTTCACAATACTGTGTTAGTTTCTGTTGCACAACAAAGCAAATCAGCCATATGCATACACATGTCCCCATATCCCCTCCCTCTTGTGTCTCCCTCCCACCCTCCCGGTCCCACCCCTCTAGGTGGTCACAAAGCACCGAGGTGATCTCCCTGTGCTATGCGGCTGCTTCCCACTAGCTAGTTATTTTGCATTTGGTGGTGTATATATGTCCATGCCACTCTCTCACTTCATCCCACCTTACCCCTCCCCCTCCCTGTGTCCTCAAGTCCATTTTCTACGTCTACCTCTTTATTCCTGCCCTGCAACTAGGTTCATCAGTACCATTTTTTTTTTTTTTAGATTCCATATATATGTGTTAGCATATGGTATTTGTTTTTCTCTTTCTGACTTACTTCACTCTGTATGACAGACTCTAGGTCCATCCACCTCACTACAAATAACTCAATTTCGTTTCTTTTTATAGATGAGTAATATTCCATTGTATATATGTGCCACATCTTCTTCATCCACTCATCTGTCGTGGACATTTAGGTTGGTTCCATGTCCTGGCTATTGTAAACAGAGCTGCAATGAACATTGTGGTACATCTCTCTCTCTCTTTTTTTTTAAATATTTATTTATTTATGGCTGTGTTGGGTCTTTGTTGCTGTGCACAAGCTTTCTCTAGTTAAGGTGAGTGTGGGCTACTCTTTGTTGCGGTGAGTGGGCTTCTCATGGCGGTGGCTTCTCTTGTTGTGGAGCATGGGCTCTAGGCACACGGGCTTCAGTAGTTGTGGCACTCGGGCTCAGTAGTTGTGGCTCTCGGGCTCTAGAGTACAGGCTCAGTAGTTGTGGCACATGGGGCTTAGTTGCTCCACAGCATGTGGGATCTTCCCAGACCAGGGCTCAGACCCATACCCCCTGTGTTGGCAGGTGGATTGCTAACCACTGCACCACCAGGGAAGCCCCTTATCTCTTTTTGAATTATGGCTTTCTCAGGGTATATGCCCAGTAGTGGGACTGCTGGGTCATACGGCAGCTCTATTTTTAGTTTTTTAAGGAACCTCCATACTGTTTTCCATAGTGGTTGTATCAATTTACATTCCCTCCAACAGTGCAGGAGGGTTCGCTTTTCACCACACCCTTTCCAGCATTATTGTTTCTAGGTTTTTTGATAATGGCCATTCTGACTGGCATGAGGTGATACCCCATTGTAGTTTTGATTTGCAATTCTCTAATAATTAGTGATGTTGAGCATCTTTTTGTGTGCCTCATGGCCATCTGTATGTCTTCCTTGGTGAAATGTCTACTAAACTTCTTAAACACAGATTGCATAAAGCAGTAATTATTAACACTGTGTCATCAGATTGATATTAGTAGATGAAATATATAACAATATAATATACTATATAACAATAAGAATATAATATAACAATAATAGGATAAAGAAGAGGAAAAGAATAGAGCTATATTGGAGCAAAGTTTCTGTGTTTTATGAAAACTAAGTTAGTATTAATCTATAAGATTGTGATAAATTACGATGCATTTTATGATTCCTAGAGAAACCATTCAGGGAATAACTTTTTTAAAAGTTTAGAAAATCCACAGAGGAATTTAAATGGTACGCCAAAAATAGTTTCTTAACAAAAAAGACGGCAGTAAAAGAAGAGAGGAATAAAGAAATAGGCAATTCAACAGTAATACATGACTTCAATAACCAAGATTCAATAATTGATAGCGCTACTTTATCAAAAATCAGCAAGGATATAGAAGACTTGAACAACACTACTAACCAACTCAAATTATACATCAATAAAGTTGTGAGGTGGTTTTTTTTAGTGACTAATAAATAATATGAAAAAGAGGGCTTCCCTGGTGGCGCAGTGGTTGAGAGTCCGCCTGCCGATGCAGGGGACACGGATTCGTGCCCCGGTCTGGGAAGATCCCACATGCCGCGGAGCGGCTGGGCCCGTGAGCCATGGCCGATGAGCCTGCGCGTCCGGAGCCTGTGCTCCGCAACGGGAGACGCCACAATAGTGAGAGGCCTGCGAACCACCACCCCCCCCCCCCAAATAATAATATGAAAAAGAAAAATAAATGGCTCCATTTGAGGCAAATGCCTGATCTCCTTAAAAAGAGAAAATGCAAATTAAACGTGTATATGAGGCACGATTAAGATTACGGTTTGTAACACACCCGACAGATAATTATATGGACACTAGGCATCCTTATTTATGGTTGGGAGCCATATTAATTTGGTACATCTTCTATGGGGAGCGATTTGGCTTTATCTATCAAAAATTTTTAATTACATGTTCCTTGATTCAGTAATTACATTCCTACTCCCACTGATGCCAAATCATGAATTTACATTCTATTTGCTTCAAGCAAAAGATTGCAAACAATCCAAAAGTCCGTCATCCACAGTAGACTAAGATAAATTATGATCTAACCAATGAGTGGAATCTAATGAAGTTGTAAAACTGTACAGCTCAATTTGTGGTATCTGGAAAAGATCTGCAATCTCTAGTGCTAAAAAAGTGAAATCAGGAAATTGTGCAAAGAGTAACCTGCATTTGTGAAGTATGGGTAAATACAGGAATGCATAGTAAAAGCATTAATAATACGTTCTATACATGCCTTCAGGCAATGGAGTTGAGTTCTTTTAAAAATGGAGAAGTGATGAAACCGTATTTTCACCATCTACTCTTTTGTACTTTTGAAATTTTGTATTGTGCAAAAAATCAAAAACAATAACAGCATGGCAATTATCTTTAAAAGGGGGCTTTGAATAAGCTTAAAAGGGATATCAAGAGAGTACCGGACCCATGCTAAATAGAATAGAATCTTTCCATTCTGATTCTTAATGTAAACATTGAGCCATTCATTAATATACTGGCTTACAAGTTCTTGCTTGTCACTAGAGCAACAACTACAAATTTTGACTTTAAAATACTTTTATTTGGGGGAAATTTCTATTTAATTACCAGAAAACTTATTTAATTTGAATTTGATTTTTTGCATGGTAGAAACTATTTTTTAAAAATCAAACATTCCATTTTAAGGTAATTTTTAAAATTTATTTATTTATTTTAATTGAGGGTTTATTTTCCTATAATCCGTGGTTGTAAAAAGCAATCATTTCAGAATATTATTTGAGACTGCTGGAATTTTTGAGAGTAATTATGCTAAAAACTAAAAAATGAGTCTTTGACCCAAACTTTGAGAGCAGAAATCATTTATTCCTGCTCTCATAGAATTAATGATAATTCAGCATCCTTGAAACAAGGATTTCCCCCTGGATAATCTCATATAGACACATGTCCCTTACCAAACCTCATTATACTAAATATTTTTAGGGTTGTTTTTTTTTTGGTAGCCCTTTCTTTCTTGCCCAAGATTTTTACATTGGTGTTAATGCTATGCCTTCTATTAACTTTATTACATCTCCTCAGAACTTAAAAATTTCTGAATAGGTTAACAAAACTTTCAAAGTTGCAGTACCAGTGAGCTGAGGACTGTCAGAGAAAATAAAATGTCAAAAACCCACACAGAGTAGACAGGAAGAAAAGCTGATCTCACCAACTCCCCAAGGCCGTTTCTACCAAAGAAGCTCCCCATTGACCCCTAAGGATCTAAGACTAACACTTGACTTCAGACCCCAAAAGTTTTTCTCTTTTAAATATAGCCATTGACTTATATTTTTTCCTGCGCCATTTAGCAAACATTAGTTGAGGGACTATATGTCAGAGACAGTCTGCTCAGCATCAAGAATGGGAAAACAATACGTCTCAGTCCCAACCTGCCAGGAGCTCAGGGTCCACTTGGGGAGACAACCACACACAAGCATAATTGTAATAAAGTGTATAAGATAGAGAGCACTGCAAAAAAAGGAAGTGATTCTGAGACAGGCTGGGACCTGGGACCTGGAACCCTTGGCTGCAGTGCTTGCACCTGGACAAATGTCTCATCCAGCAACAAAATACAAAGAAAGTATAAGGGACTAAAAATAACTGTGTGCATGCACAGCTGGGGCAAATTATGGACAACAAGATACAAAAAGACCAAAAACCCAACTGCCACTTCTGAAGAGCCAGGAGCAAAAGCAGGGCACTGCGCATGCCCCCTGCACATGACACCACCAAAGGGGGCGGGCAGACCACCTCAGCCACCCCTCCGGCCCCTATCCTCCAGCACCTGGACCTGCCCCTATCCTCACCCCATACAAGCAACCAGCTCGCCCCCGCTCAGGGAGTGAGTGAGCAAGGGAACCTGTTGCTTGTTCTCCCTCCCCTCTGCTGCAGCAGGGGACCCAATAAAGCCTTGCCTGAATTTTTTGTCTGTCCTCTGATCAATTTCTACTGATTAAGGAGGCCACAAATCCTGGTCAGTATCAATTCATTCTGCAATAGGAGTGGTGATGTGTGGATAGATTTTAAAAGACGAGTAGAAGTTTGTTAGGTGCTCAGTGCAGAAAATTGCTCCTGGCAGCAAGCAGAGGGTTGTGAAACAGGATGGTGTGTTAAGGGAAATACCAAGTAGTGAGAAAATTAAAAAAAATAACCCTGAGGGGTGGAGGTTAACCCCCCACCAGGCCTACCATCCTAGTTTCTCCTCACTTACCAAGGAATTTGTATTATAAACACAGGAGAATTTCATAAGTCTTGGGGAAATTCAAGTGTTTTGTTTATAGGTAGCTTGTAGACTATAAATTTACCTACAAACATTCCTTACAGAATTGTTTGCAGTGGCAAAAGTATGGAAGCAACCTAGATGCTCACTGTTTTGAGTCTGATAAAATAAATTATGATAGCTCCATGAAATGTAACAGTACGAAATTATTTTTAAACTAAGGTAGTGCTACATGTATCAAAATGGATCTCGCTCCAGGATATAAAATTATTCAGCAAAATAACAAAAACTAGGGGCAGACCATGTGTATACTGCCTTTTGTGAGGAATTTTTAAATGTGATGCATACATTACTAGGATATGCTCTATTAAACATGTAACGGTTATCATTTCTTAAAAACCAGAACAGCGCAGGAAGTCATTCTCTTCCCTCATTCCCTCTTTCACCTGTGAAAATAAACAAGCTAATACTAATCAGGACAGTCAGAGGATGAGAGATGCAGCAGTGAACAAGAATTCCGAAGCAGTTGTAGATTTTCCCGCAGAATTAAACATGTCAACACAAACACTGTGTATAATTCTTCAGCTGGAGTTTTTCGCTGGCACGCTGTTCTTTTGATCAACAAATAAAATCTTATTTTCCTTTCTTCTTTCTTTCCTTTATCTTGATATGGGGCCCAGAGGCAGAGGCTTGGGGACTGTCAAGCTGGGAGACTGTGTGTCCCCTGGAACACAAGGACTCTGTCTGCCAAGCATCAGAGTCTGACATCAGGGCAGCAAGCCATTCTATTCATCAACAACCTGGGGCTAAAGGGGAACAAAACAAAAAGTGTGGCTGTTTTATAGATGCTGCAAGATGCTGTTGCACCGTGGATATGGTTGTGTTACAGTCGCTTCTGTCCGGACAGTGAAATTCTGAATTTTGTGCTAGCAAAACATACTAACATTTGCTATCTCTCATGTACCTAAAAGGTTGAATCCACTGTTTTTGTTTTTGGCTGTGCCGAGTGACTTGTGGGATCTTAGTTCCCTGACCAGGGATCAAACCCCGGGCCCAGGGCAGCGAACGCACTGAGTCCTAACCACTGGACTGCCAGGGCATTCCCAGACTCCACTGTTTAAAATCATCCTCCTATAGCCCTCAACACTATCCCTTTTAGACATCTGACCTATCCTAAATTATTAATGAATGTATCTATACATATCCATGGAAATAAGCTGAATTTAAGGGAGGAAAAGATGTGTCATGGGTGCAAGAGCAGGACCTGACCACATACACTCAGGAGTAATTTGCAAGTATAATGTACCAAGTTCAATGTCCAGAGCTCTTCACTCTCCCCTGAAAAAATCAAGAAAACAAATATACTGTAGTCGTCGAGTCCCGCCAGCCCCTGCGCAAAGTTCAGAGCTGACCGGGTTTTTCCCGCTGGAGCGTGGCCTCAGCCAGAGGAGGCAGAGTGGAAGGAAAGGAGGAAGAGGGAAATTGGGGGCGTCGGTCATCTCCAGGTGCTGGTGTTCTGGGAAACTGTCCATGGAGTTGAGATATTTATTGCAGTAATTTCTGGCCTTACATACTTAGCCATGTGGATGAAAGGCTCTTGGTGCTGCAGCCAGCAGTCAGTGCTGTGCCTCTGAGGTGGGAGAGCTGAGTTCAGGACACTGGTCCACAAGAGACCTCCCACCTCCACATAATATCAAACGGTGAAAAGCTCCCAGAGACCTCCATCTCAACACCAGCACCCAACTTCACTCAACGACCAGCAAGCTACAGTGCTGGACACCCTATGCCAAACAACTAGCAAGACAGGAACACAACCCCACCCATTAGCAGAGAGGCTGCCTAAAATCATAATAAGTCCATAGACACCCGAACACACCACCAGACGTGGACCTGCCCACCAGAAAGCCAAGATCCAGCCTCATCCACCAGAACACAGGCACTAGTTCCCTCCACTGGGAAGCCTACACAACCCACTGAACCAACTTTAGCCACTGGGGACAGACACCAAAAACAATGGGAACTACGAACTTGCAGCCTGCAAAAAGGAGACCCC
This sequence comes from Grampus griseus, assembly GCF_964374135.1. Classification (NCBI taxonomy): domain Eukaryota; kingdom Metazoa; phylum Chordata; class Mammalia; order Artiodactyla; family Delphinidae; genus Grampus; species Grampus griseus. The sequence continues at coordinate 734,854 of NC_138998.1, forward strand.
AAACACAGTAAGATAAGCAAAATGAAAAGACAGAAAAACACACAGCAGATGAAGGAGCAAGATAAAAACCCACCAGACCTAACAAACGAAGAGGAAATAGGCAGTCTACCTGAAAAAGAATTCAGAATAATGATAGTAAGGTTGATCCGAAATCTTGGAGATAGAATGGACAATAGAATGGACAAAATGCAAGAATCAGTTAACAAGGACCTAGAAGAACTAAAGATGAAACAAGCAATGATGAACAACACACAATAAATGAAATTAAAAATACTCTAGAAGGGATCAATAGCAGAATAACTGAGGCAGAAGAACGGATACATGACCTGGAAGATAAAATAGTGGAAATGACTACTGCAGAGCAGAATAAAGAAAAAAGAATAAAAAGAACTGAGGACAGTCTCAGAGACCTCGGGGACAACATTAAACGCACCAACATTCGAATTATAGGGGTTCCAGAAGAAGAAGAGAAGGCAGTGAGGAGTTTTATAGTAATGTTTCAAGGAGGGTGTGATCAGCTAGTGGACATTCTTCTGATTGGTTGGCGGGGAGGTAAGCGGGAGTCAGCATCATCAGCCATCCGGTTCCAACTGGTCTGGGGTCTACATGCCTGTGGGCAGCACACTTTTAACTTCTTCTGCCTAGTGGGGATTTCAGTGTCTGCAAAACAGCTCAAAGATATTGTTACGTGTATCCCTTGAGGGGGAACCAGGACCTGCCCCAAGGCTGCACTGTTGTGTCTTGGCTTCTCCTCCCTTGTCTCTGCATCCCCTCCCTTCCCTGATTAGCAACTGTTTGAATTTTCGCTTTGGAACTCAGGGGAGGTCATGGAGGCTGAATTAAGCCTGTTTCCTATAATCAAAGAAATGGGGGATGCAGAAAGGCTTCCATGCCCAGCAGCCCCACAGGGTCCTGCTTGGTATCAATATGAGTTTTCGCCCCAGTGGATTCCAGCCCATACATCCCTCACTTGCCTATTTGTGCCTCTCTCCTCCTACTGGATTTCTCATTATGGACCTCATTTCACTCTCTGAACCAATTTCTGTTCACCACCTTCACTTGAGGATCCAGCTGACTGCCTCTCCAAGCTCCAGGTCATGGCTCTTCTGAGGTTGGGTGTGATCAAACCTAGAAATATTAGGGCCTTTCTTGGCCAGTCCCTGGGCTGCCCACACTTGATTTTGCCCATGTGGACAAACTTTTTGTACTTGTTCAGCATTGTAGCTCATGTTACAAGAAACACCTTTATACTCTGAGTTTCTCCTTTGCTCTTTAAGCTGATCATCTCATAGCTCACCGCAAATTGCTCACAAAGGTAAGCTTCAAACACACAAAAAGGGTTCTAGATGATTGCCTCTGGTTGGTCTCCCCAGAAAGCAGTCTCTCAGACAACGATCAGCATGTAGGGTGTTTATTATGGTATGCTTTGGGGATCAAGACCTGTGGAGGGGAAAGGAAGCAAGCACGACTGGACAGAGGGAGAAGTCGGGCTATGATGAAGCCCCAACGAAGGGCTCAGCCAACCACAGACGGAATTCTGCAGAACGGTTCTAGCAGGGACGGAGCCCTTACATTCCGGCATCGGTCAGTCATTGAATGAGAGCTGCCCATCCCCAAAGAGGGCCAACAACAGAGGGGCATCTTTTGGCAGCATTGTCAGCAGCTGGGGGAAAAAGTCCTTTATTATTTAAGGGCAGCATAGAGTCCAACTCAGGGCCACTCAGGACCGTCCCCTTCTCTTCCACTCTCCCTGTTTCATCGGTCCCCAAACTGTGTCCCTTTTTTTCTTGTGGCCACAGACTTCGACATCTGCCTCTACTCCCTGGTGACCAGCAACCATCCCTCTACACTACAGTCACTCATCTAGGGTAGATGTGGTGGTGAACATAACCAAAGACACAACACTTACGGCATTTGCATCAGTACAATAAAAATAATAACTGCATCTCTTTCCTAGAGATTAAATTGGATAATGAACAGGGCACACACAACACGATGTTTGGTACCTAGTCAATGTGAGGTGTATTTTATTTTACTTTATTTATTTTTTATTTTATTTTTTGGCCACATCATGCGGCATGCAGATCTTAGATCCCCAACCAGGGATTGAACCTGTGTCCTCAGCAGTGGAAGCACAGATCCCTAACCACTGGACCGCCAGGGAATTCCCTGAGATGCATTTTAGTCATTATGTGCACCTTCCAGTGTTCCCCATTTGAGAAGAGAAAATTAGACTCCATTTTAGTCATCTGTATGCTGGCGCAAAATAGAAGGAAAGAAAAGGGAAGATATTTTAAATCTGGAAGCATCTGGAGTTCATAAATGATCAAAGCAATACGACACATCCCAGTTTTACTTATAACAAATGATCTGGCCTAAAAAGGCCTGGAAAGACCCCTTTTCCTACCTCCCCACAGCTCTGCAGAAATCATGGGAGGCTGAACTATTTCTCCGATTTCACTGGATGTGGAGCTATTTACTGATGACAAATTAGGAAGCCCAGCAGGTCACTCGCCGCTGTCCCATTGGATCACAGACGTGCCGCCCGGAAGCAGTGATGCTGACCTGCCCACTTAGTCTGCAGTCCCTGCAGCCTCCTCTCCTCAGTCTCCACTGCTGGATCCTTCGTAGCCTCCAGCCTGACCCCAGGGCACCTTTGTCGCAGGTTAAAAAAATAACTGCTAAGCTGGAGTCCTCAGCCATGTAAACTCTAGATTATGACTAGAATTCAACAGGGCTTTCCTGTTTGCCTGCCTGTGTGGCCTGCGGTGACCTGTTGAGAAAGCAGAGCTGGGGCTTCCCTTTCTCCCAGCAGCCGTGGTGTGTCCCCCAGGGGAACCGTGTCAGAACAGAGGTTTCCAAGCCAAAAATACATGACCAGCTTTCCAAAATAGCAGCCACAAAGCAGTCCACGCCCGGCCTGCTCTGTCCATCTGACTCACCTGGGACAAACACACGCTCCTGTAATCCTCCCCTGCCCTTTGTTCACTCACACACAGAAATCCAGTGCTGTGAATACAGTTTCTGAGCTCTGAAATACACTGCTAGCATAATCATGTTAAAGGGACACCTTGAGAGGTTATCTCCCAGACGCTAGCAAGCAGTTTCCAAAATCATGCACCACAAATACTCTAGACAGAGTACCAGTCTGCGTTCACGCCCCTACATTTGTAATCAGTCTCCTCTCAACTGAGGTCCATCACTCACCACATCGTGGAGACAAAAAGACATGCTCACAGCCTGCTTCTCCAGAGGAAGATCCCCATGAGACACACACACACACACACACACACACACACACACACACACACACACAAAGACCTAAAAGGAAAGACTGGAAAAGCTCGAGTTCTTTTAGACCATTCAAAATCTGATAAATCCTCCACTGCCATTACAAGTGGTGCATTGCTGTGCTAAAAATAGCTATTTGGAATGATGAATGTTACTTGTCACGATCCAACACAAGAGGCTCCGGTCCATTCTGGACCATGTCCAAGACATCCAACACCCTGCGACTCATCAGGGTCCAGGGTGGGTCTACGGTTCACGGAGGTTAGCTCAGATGAGCAGTCAGAGGAAGAGGCCAGTGGGGTCCAATACTTCCGTAAGCTCCCTTACAGTGAGGACGGTGCCCTGACCAGGCTGCACACCTGATACCATAACGTGATTGGTGCAGGGCCCCTAACATATGGTTGCAGAATAAAGTATTAATGAATGGTGGTGAGTTCTAGTGTCTGCGAGACAGGTGGATTATAATATCTAAAGCAGAGCTTCTCAACAGCATCATTGTAAGGAAAAAACACACTATTGTTTTTATATATGTTACACATAGTGAAACGGAGCAGGACCCTGTGGGGCTCCTGGGCACCAAAGCCTTTCAAACAGCTGTTGATCAGGGAAGGGAGGGGATGCAGAGACAAGGGAGGAGCAGCAAAGACACAATAGTGCAGCCTTGGGGCAGGGCCCTGGTTCCCCCTCAAGGGGTACACATAAAAATATCTTTGAGTTCTTCTGCAGAACTAAAACCCCAACAAAAGGAAGATGTTAGCATTCTTCATTCCAGAGAAGGTCAGAGTTTGATGACCTCAGGAAGCTCATCAGGAGACCCCCTGAGGCCAGATTAAAGAAGCTCAGGCCCTGCACACACCCTGGTCCTTATCAGCAACCCCACCCTTGAACCATTGCTGTAAAACTCCTCACCAAATCCTCCCACACTGGGGACACACAGTTTTGAGGGCCTGGGAGGTAGGGGAGGGACTGAAAGTTCCCCTCACAACCAGCCTCCAATCTTACTAAGGGCTTTCCAAAAGTCACCTCATTAACATAAAAAAGGCCACTTTATCACTTACAGCACTTAAGAAATTGCGAATATTACTCAGCCATCAAAAAGAATGAAATGATGACATTTCCAGCAACATGGGTGGACCTAGAGCTAATCATACTAAGTGAAATAAGTCAGAAAGAGAAAGACAAATACCATATGATATCACTTATATGTGGAATCTAAACTATGACACAAATGAACCTATCTACGAAACAGAAACAGACTCACAGACATAGAGAACAGACTTGTGGTTGCCAACGGGGAGGATTGGGGGAGGGATGGAGTGGGAGTTTGGGATTAGCAGATGCCAACTATTATATAAAGAACTGATAAACAACAAGGTCCTACTGTATAGCACAGGGAACTGTATTCAATATCCTGTGATAAACCATAATGGGAGAGAATATGAAAAGAATATTTACATACACACACATATATATATCTGAGTCACTTTGCTGTACAGAAGAAATTAATGCAACATTGTAAATCAACTCTACTTCAGTAAAATTTAAAAAGAAAAGAAAAGAAAAGAAATTCCAAGAGCTCTGTGCTAAGATGGGAATGAAAACCAGATATACATCGTAAATCATAATATCACATGCAACTGTTGACATTTGGGCTGGATAATTCTTTTTTGTAGCGGGCTATCTTGTGCATTGCAGGATGTTTAGTAGCATTCCTGGCCTATATCCACCTACTCCTTTTATGACAACCAAAAATGTATCCAGATATTGCCAAAGGTCCCCTTGGGGGCAAAATCACCCTCTGTGGAGACCACTGATCTAAAGGGCCAGGATAGAAGATTTAGGGAGACCCTCAGCATCCCAGAGGTCTGACAGCAGGACCCCAGGCAGGTTGGGTGAGGCTTAGGGACAAATCTCATCTCTAGAAAAGACTTGGGAAGGATAGCTCTCAGGATCTCTTTCTTTGAAAGTGGTCTCACCCAAAGTAGCTTGAACAATCAAAGATAATCTATTAGAATAAGACCTAAAAAGCCCAGAGATAAGCTCACTTCAGGTCTGTGAGAATCTAAAAGCTCAAATAAGACCATCAGGGCTCAGTTTTTCTCCACTGCTGCACTCTGCTTTCCTGTGTGATATGGCCCCTGCTTGTGGTGGCCAAGCCCCACCATTCCTGCTCTAATCCCACTAGCTCAGAAACCAAGCCTGACAGGAAGAGAGCGTCTCTTTCTCAGTAGTTCTAGGGGGGAGAAAAAAACCTCACAACTGAGTCTCTTTGGACCATCGTGGCTCATCTCAGACTAATCAGATTTAGGAAACTGATCAGTTGTGGATCGTGCCAAGTGATCAGGTCCGAGTCACACGCCACTCCTGGATTCGGGAACAAGGAACAGGCCAGTTTCACCCAAAGTATCTGGAGTAACTGGGAGGCAGAGTGGTTCCCTAAAGAAACTCAAGATGCTAATACCAGAAAGCAGTAGTAGTGGGCTCTGGGCAGGTACAACAGCCCAAGCCTGGGAAAATGAAGATACTGGACCAGAAATCAAAGCAAGGGCTCTTGCTCTAGTATAAATACAGAGGTCCTGTGCTGGCCTCAGGGTACAAGCTGCTCAGATGAGACACTATTTATAACTATTTTCTCTCAAACTTTCCTTCCTAGATCTGTGAGTACTTATTAAACATGAAGGGGTTTATGCATTCAAACAGCAGCATTTAATCTTTCCCCCTGCCTGGCTCTATTTGCATACCTTTGCTTTCATTCTGCCCTTTCTGAAGATCCCCTCGGGTAAATTCAGACTTGGACCAGCTCCTTCCAGCTTGATTACAGGCACTTTCTGTTTTCTGCTGCTCAAACACTGACCTATGGTGAGAGAGTGAGGTCTGCTAACTGCCATGGCCAGGTTGAGGGCAGGGAGGGAGACTTGTAATATCCGCCACTGCAGTGGGAGGACGATATTTCTTCCTGACTTAGCTAGTGAGCAAGTTATGTCCACAAACAGAACGCGTTTCATGATTTCTGCCTTCATCTTCACGTGGTGATCTCCCTGTGTGCGTGTCTGTGTCCACAGATCCTCTTTTATTTTTTTAATTAATTATTTATTTATTTTTGGCCGCGCTGCACGGCATGTGGGATCTCAGTTCCCCAACCAGGGATTGAACCCGCACCCCCTGCATTAGAAGCACTGAGCCCTAACCACTGGACCTCCAGGGGAGTCCCAATCCTCTTTTAATAAGGACATCAGTCACATTGGATTAGGGATCCATCCTACTCTATTATGAACTCATCTTACTAATTACCTCTGCAATGACCCTGTATCCAATTAAGGATAATGTTTTTAAAGTATGGTCGCCCTGATGAGACCACAGGTGCTAGTTTTACTTGTTCAAATGCCAATTCCTTTTATAAAGTCTTTCTGAGGGTTTCTCTACAGAACCTATCCTGTCACATCCACCTCAGATGACATGTTATGCAGGATATGAGAAGAGCGGCTGCGTGTCCCTTATAAACCTGCAGCCTTTTGATCTCATTGTGTGACAAATTGCAGGAGTTCATGTAAAAATGTGATGAGGCTGCTCTGCTCTCCTAGATTTATAGCTGTTTTGCACAGAGTGAAAGTTCCTTGAGGACTGCAACTTTTGTTCAGTGAAGACATTAGAACATCTACAGAGGGACAAGCCCTGTGCTGACAGCGTCTGCATCGGTGTCTGCTGGTCCACGGATTTGCCTGCTCTGGAGATGACAGTCTTGGATCCCCAGTGTCTGTGATAAGACCTGAGAGAGATGCTTTAAGTGTGTGCATCCCTAAATGATAAAAATAGAGCTGTTAATTTACAAGCATTAAAAATATTCAGTGGATTTGAATACCAGTCCAGGTTGCTCATCATTAAGGACCTGATAACAACCCTGAACTTCTATTGTAATAATTTTCTGGTTTGGATTCCTCTTCCATTTTGCAAGCTTGCTGACACATCAAATAAAGCTTTGTCCTGCTCTTTTCTGTACTAAGGCACTGCGTGGCAGTATCCCGCAAAGACTTCAGACCTGCAGATTCTTGTTTTGAATCTTTGTTTTGCCTCTTACAAGTTTGTGATCTGGAACATATTTCACATCTATTTTCTCATCTCTGAAACAGGGGCACAGCTCTCTGACAGAACTGTGCTGAGGTTTAGCTGTGAGGCCCGTGCAACATTGGGCAGAGTGGGAGATCTACCCACAGAGGCAGTTGTATTGTTTCAGGGTTTCTGTTTACTATTTGAAATAATCCTTGGTTTCTGCATCAGTGACCATATAACATTCTCTTTCACTCTTATCTTTACAGAGGCTTTGTGTCTCTAACTTTTAAGGCCAATGGTAGCCAGCTGCTTTATTTGTTAACCCAGGAAAAAAATGAGCCTCTCTGCTCAGTCTGCAGTCAGTACAGAGGAGCACTCTCCCAGGCCCAGGATGGCTCTGACCTGGACCACTTAATGATGCTCCTTAAGTAATACCATTAAGCATCCTACCAGAAGAGCACACCAGAGGCATGACAGTCATCCCATGCCTGATGCGGTGTTGGCTGTGGAACTGTTTACTGTGATATTAACAGTCAATTAAACACACACACACACATCTCAGGGTAAAACAGATACTTTTGCGAAAACAACCTTCACTAGGAATTGAGCTCTAATTGATACAGAGCATCCCTTACTACTGGGCAAAACATATTTGCTGAGACCTCTTCACCCTATTTCCTTTTTCTTATTTCTTCATAACTCCCCAGATGGCTTGTTCAGAGAATACCATCACTTACCCACCCAAAGTAAATAGAATCAGCTGACAAGCACATCTCTAGTATAAGAGACCTAGACAAAGCTTTGGCTCTTTAGGGGTTATTTGCATATTTCCTAAATGCATACTCACATCCTTAGCATCTGATTATGGGGCTTGTTCTCTTGGGTGGTCAGCCTCATCTTTTGTGTGCGTATTCAGCTCTAAGCTCACCCTTCAGGGTTTTATCCTCTGTCGTGTACCTTGCCTTAGGAGATTTCTAAGTAATTCATTTATTTATTTTTTTTCATTATCATAAACCTTTACTTTAGCTCACTGTTACCAAAAGGAATTATTGCAAAATAAAAAAGCAATAATGAACAATTAGACAAAGAGGGTATGGATTGACATCACACAATAAAAAACAAAACCCACTATAGCAAGAACATTTGAACTATATTCCATACACTTTAAAAAATTACTCCTCTTGCATTCCTATACATTAATGATGAAAAATCTGAAAGTGAAATTAAGAAAACACTCCCATTTACCATTGCAACAAAAAGAATAAAATATCTAGGAATAAACCTACCTAAAGAGACAAAAGACCTGTATGCAGAAAATTATAAGACACTGATGAAAGAAATTAAAGATGATACAAATAGATGGAGAGATATACCATGTTCTTGGACTCAAAGAATCAACATTGTGAAAATGACTATACTACCTAAAGCAATCTACAGATTCAAAGCAAGCCCTATCAAACTACCAATGGCATTTTTCACAGAACTAGAACAGAAAATTGCACAATTTGTATGGAAACACAAAAGACCCCGAATAGCCAAAGCAATCTTGAGAACGAAAAACGGAGCTGGAGGAATCAAGCTCCCAGACTTCAGACTATACTACAAAGCTACAGTAATCAAGACAGCATGGTACTGGCACAAAAACAGAAATATAGATCAATGGAACAGGATAGAAAGCCCAGAGATAAACCCATGCACATATGGTCACCTTCTCTTTGATAAAGGAGGCAAGAATATACAGTGGAGAAAAGACAGCCTCTTCAATAAGTGTTGCTGGGAAAACTGGACAGGTACATGTAAACGTATGAAATTAGAACACTTCCTAACACCATACACAAAAATAAACTCAAAATGGATTAAAGATCTAAATGTAAGGCCAGACACTATCAAACTCTTAGAGGAAAACATAGGCAGAACACTCTATGACATAAATCACAGCAAGATCCTTTTTGACCCACCTCCTAGAGAAATGGAAATAAAAACAGAAATAAACAAATGGGACCTAATGAAACTTAAAAGCTTTTGCACAGCAAAGGAAACCATAAACAAGACCAAAAGACAACCCTCAGAATGGGAGAAAATATTTGCAGACGAAGAAACTGACAAAGGATTAATCTCCAAAATTTATAAGCAGCTCATGCAGCTCAATAACAAAAAAACAAACAACCCAATCCAACAATGGGCAGAAGATCTAAACAGACATTTCTCCAAAGAAGATATACAGATTGCCAACAAACACATGAAAGAATGCTCAACATTATTAATCATTAGAGAAATGCAAATCAAAACTACAATGCGATATCATCTCACACCAGTCAGAATGGCCATTATCAAAAAATCTAGAAACAATAAATGCTGGAGAGGGTGTGGAGAAAAGGGAACACTCTTGCACTGCTGGTGGGAATGTGATTGGTACAGCCACTATGGAGAACAGTATGGAGGATCCTTAAAAAACTACAAATAGAACTACCATATGACCCAGCAATCCCACTACTGGGCATATACCCTGAGAAAACCATAATTCAAAAACAGTCATGTACCAAAATGTTCATTGCAGCTCTATTTACAATAGCCCAGAGATGGAAACAACCTAAGTGTCCATCATCAGATGAATGGAGAAAGAAGATGCAGCACATATATACAATGGAATATTACTCAGCCATAAAAAGAAATGAAATTGAGTTATTTGTAGTGAGATGGATGGACCTAGAGTCTGTCATACAGAGTGAAGTAAGTCAGAAAGAGAAAAACAAATACCATATGCTAACACATATATTTGGAGTCTAAGGAAAAAAACTGTCATGAAGAACCTAGGGGTAAAACAGGAATAAAGACACAGACCTACTAGAGAATGGACTTGAGGACATGGGGAGGGGGAAGTGTAAGCTGTGACAAAGTGAGAGAGTGGCATGGACATATATACACTACCAAACGTAAAATAGATAGCTAGTGGGAAGCAGCCACATAGCACAGGCAGATCAGCTCGGTGCTTTGTGACCACCTAGAGGGGTGGGATAGGGAGAGTGGGAGGGAGGGAGATGCAAGAGGGAAGAGATATGGGAACGTATGTATATGTATAACTGATTCACTTTGTTATAAAGCAGAAACTAACACACCATTGTAAAGCAATTATACTCCAATAAAGATGTTAAAAAAAAAATTGCTCCACCTCTATTTTCCACACATATTTTATCTACACATAAACTATAGTTTCCCGGGTGTCTCACTGATTGTTGATTTAGTAGCTCCATGCATTTCAAGGGCTACTGTGGGCATAAATTTTACAACAAGTGGCCAGCAAAAGGATCAGCCTTAAATACATCTACCCTCACCACCCAAGACAGGAATGCGTCAGATATTCTCGGCTGCTTGTGTACAGGGATTAAGCAATTCATTTATTTAGCAAAGGTGTATTGAGCCCTTCCTAAGGGTAAGAGTCTTTGCTAGGAGTTGAGGATACATATGTAAATGAACCACACGGGACCACGACACAGGATATAACAGCTGTTACAAGTGCAGGAGTTGTAAGCCAGGGCAGTACAGAACCAGCACATTTCATCAGAAACCAAACTTTCTGAGCAGGCCCTGCACCCCTGCTCCAAAGCTAAGGCCGCACACCTGGGAAATGAGAGAGTCGTGATCTCAGATACCGTGCCCGACAGACATGAGCTTACAGGTACAGGGCTCCATTCATGGCGGGAGAGCTGGCTAAGGAAACAGGAGCAGCTTCTCAAGGCCTTTGCTGCTAAGCAAATCAGAAAGAACCATCACATGGGGTCAAAGTGTGACTACATATTTCTTCACTCCTCTAGATCTTAGTTTCAAGGTTGTCACAAACGATTCCTCCTATTTCTGACCAAAAGGGATTTCTGACCATTCATTCACAATGAGTCCTGAGTAATTCTCTGACAGGCACAGGAGACAGAGGCCAAGCTGTGGACTCAACCTCACTGTGCCCTTAACCTGCCACTCCCTTTCCACACTTGGATTTCACACCATGACCGCCTTTGATGGTGCAATGGTTATTCCTGTTATTCTTGTTCTTGCTTTTTTTTTTTTTTAAGGAATAAGAATTTGTTTTCTGCTTTCTTGCTTTGAAATAACAACTCCTTGCAGTGTATTTCGTAAGTGCCAAATCAAATTGACGGAGGGATTGCAACCAGGAAGATTTTTTTGGAAATTACATGTTTAGCAATCTGTAGGTAGGCTAAGAGGATAAGAAGCTCTGAGGCTAATCCACAGAAATGCATGATCCTTAAGTTAACCACAGCTGAACCTCTACAGGGCTGTTTTTATAAACAGAATAAATCTCAGATAATATAACGAAGGGCTCAAAGCCATTTGTCAGTGTGCTTGGAGATGTGCAACCTTGTGTTCTAATTAGAGAAGCAGGCACCAACAGGATTTCTAGGGAACAAGACACCATCCTGTGTACCAACAGGACCTGTTTCTCTTCTCTCCAGTCCAGAATGGAAATAAATATGGCATCACTCTGCTTCTGTTTAACTCCAGTAAACTCTAAGTGCTGCCCATATAACCCCAAACATTGTTACAGTGTCAACTAAAGTCCAAAAGGCGAGTTTTGAATGGGTCAACCCACCATAAAAAAAAAGTCATTATTTTTATTATTTTTATTTGGGTTTCCCCAGAAACAAATTATTTTTGTGTGTGTCCTCGGAGATAAGGACTCCAGTATACAAAGTTTATTTAGGACACAAAGAAAACATCTACGGGGGAGTAGGAAGTGATGGGGGAAGGGAAGACTGCCAACAAGAGAGTTATACAGCAAGTCACCAGAGGGGGCAACCAGAGCTCACCACTGTGGAGACTCTGGGCAACAGTATAGCATTCATACCAAAGAACGTTCCCACCTTAGGTGTTATGGGCTGAATTACGTCCCCAGAAAGAGATGCTGAAGTCCTAACCCCCAAGACCTCTGACTGTGATCTCATCTGGGAATAGGGTCATTGCACATGGAATTAGTTAAGTAGAGACGTGGTCCTACTAGAACAGGGTGGGCTGTTAATCCAATGTAACTGGTGTCATTACACGAAGACGACGCGAAGATACAGGGAAGAAAGCCCTGTGAAGATGGAGACAGAGGTGGGAATGATATAGCTGCAAGTTAAGGATTACTGGCAAGCAAGGATTCTACTTAGAGTCTCAGAGGGAGCACAGCCCTGCCAACACCTTGATCTTGAACTTCTAGCCTCCAAAACTGTGAAAGAACACATTTCTGCTGTTTTAAGGCCCCCAGTGTATTGCATTTTGTTGTGGAAGTCCTAGGAAACTGAGACACTCCATAAGGATCTGGGGTATTTATACACTACCATCAGTCAGTGGTTGAGGGCTGCTCAACCAGTGGCTAAGGAGACTTATACCCGTAATTCTTCTTGGCTTTCAGGCACAGCCAGAGAAGCCTTTCTAGGCTCCAGAAGAGTCCCCAGGCGTAGAGATACAAATACGGCAGTTGGGAGCACACTGACGTAGTCTACGGGCTGGGTTCCACTTCCCCGTTGCCTACAAGATCAAGTTCAGCTCTCTAGACTAGGAGCAGAAGAAGAGCAATTTGAGGGCTGAGAGGGAAAACAAAAACAGATTCTGCCAACAACACAAATGAGCTTGGAAGTGGCTTCTTCCTCCCAAGCCTCCAGATAGATGCCAGCTAGCCAACACCTTGACTTTGGCTTCTTGAGGACCTTTAAAGCCACTAAGTGTTGGTGCGGTGTGTCATGCAGCACAGATCACTGAAAAAAGACCTGTGCCCTCTGTTCACCGTTGGAACACTTCCCCAGATTAGGCATGCTGCATACAACATCTCTAGCTTCACCACAACCTTGAAAAGTCAGTCCGGTAGAATTATCTCCATTTCACAGATAAGGAATCTGAGTTTCACAGAGATTTATAGATTTACCACCAATTTACCACCAACAGAGATCTATAGATTTACCACCAATGTCCTTATTATTTCTACTCTTGCCTTTTAATGATAAAACAACACTTGAACCTCTGATTTTATAAGGTCATTTCCCAATGTGTGCCATGTAAAGAAATTCTGGCATAGACATTGACAAGGGCTGGGCTTCTTGCTGCCTTTAGGAAACCAAGTGTCACTGTTGTAAGGCTTCCATAGGCATATGCCCAGAGGCATGCTGACTGCTCCAGGAAAGCAGTGGGGAGCAGAGGCCCCACAGGGCAGTAAGGGTCCACCTACCACTCACCATATGTCAAGTGGGGACAGGTCAGCATTTGTCTAAGAGGTAAGCCTTCGCAAAGTTGTCACCTGGGAGCATATGGCCATTGGGATAGAAGAAAATGCCCCACTAACATGCCAGGTGTTCAATACCATTTGCCAAAAATATATATTATTTATGACAGCTTTTAATTTCTAGAGGAAGGTGGAGAGGCATTTTTTTCCCTAGGCAACTTTGTGAAATGACTCAGTTATACTCAATAAGCTGCAACTACTATATACAGGGAAGATGTATAGCCGGACAGTAGTGGGATTGTTCCTTGCTCTTAAAAATATGGCCCCAGACTATAATCTAGAATCAATTAACTATCATCCAGACAACCAAACTGTGAAATAGGCAGAAGGTCAGGACAAACGCTTCACAAAAGCAGGAGTCCAAGTGGCCAACAGACATGTGAAAAGATGTTCAATTTCATTAAGGCATCAGAGAAATGCAAACTAAAACTCCAAAGAGACAGCATTGACAATCCACCAAAATGGGTAACATGAGAAAGGCATTTGACATGGACATTGTAAATCAGTTGTCGACAAATCAGTCTCGGTTGCTGACAAGGATGGGGCCTGACTGGAAATTCCAAGTATTCCTGATGAAAGGAGTATCCATTGGTCCTTTAGGATAATCTTGAGCAGCATTCAGCAAATGTGAATGTACCTTTTCTATATGACCTAATATAATTTCACTGTCTGGCAGACCAAGCAGAAATGTGTGCATATGTTCACCAAAAGACATGTAAAAGCGTGTTCGTATCTACATGGGTCATGATGTGGTCTTTGAAAATTAACATTTTGCATACCAGACCCCGTCACGAGTCCCAGGTTCCTGTCCCTCTGACACTTTCTCTGGAGTGTAGTCTACCCAGAGCTCCCAATGTGGGTCAGGCTGACAGAGATTAGAACACTGGTTCTACCATTTTATTAGTTATGTGGCTTTGGACAAGTCACTTAAGCATCAGTTTTTCTGTCTTTAAAATGGAGGCCATAACAATACTTACTTCAAAAGATTATAATAAGAGCTCATTATGTTAACATAGACACAGCAGAACCAGGCCCAGCACATAGTAAATGCTTCATCAGTGTGATGCCTGTCAAGCCTGTCTCTCCATACTGATACATTTGTACGCACTGGTATAGTTTAATTGTACTCTTGTAAATTCAGCCAGGGGTGAACTTCATATGAGCACTTCAGTCAATGGGCAGGTAAGCATCCAATGATATTGCTAAAAGTCAAATCTGTTGATTGATAAACATTGACATTAATAGGTGTAAGGAATAACTTTATAAGGACGTATGCATTTCTGAGTATGTATCTTTCTAATTTTTTAAAATTCAACTTGGAATGTTGATGATGTGCTTATTTAAACACATGCTATTTTGAACTCAATATAGTACATAAAATGTTTATATTCATTGTATGCATATACAAGCATGTTTAATTAAACTTTTCATTTATTTTCAGCTTTGCTAATTTAATCGATGGTTGAAAAGTTTGAAGGAGTGTAAAAGATGTCTGATAACCTTGAGGTCTTAGTAGAGAGATCAAATAGATCACAGAAATTATATAAAAGAAAATGGGCACACAGCATTGAAGAAATAAAAGAAAGATCAGAAGGAAGAATAAAGGAGAAATACACTTGGATAAACCCAATAGAAATACTAAATATAGATGGTCAACAAGCTATAATAATACGGAAAAGTATAACATGAGGGTAGTTTTTCTTTTCTGTCCATTTCAACTATGAATGAACATGTCCTACTGCCTCTGATAAAACATGCTTTTAGTATTTATGGTCTAGGTCTTGAGCCTTCTCAGTGACCATCAACAATGACAGGGAGAGAGTTTTGAAAGAATCCATTTACCTTCCAAGATATTGTTAATATTCTGCTCTCCCAGGAATCCCAGGGTCAGAAGAAAACAGTCCCTGGATGACAGCTGGGCAGCGACCTCAGGAACAAGTCCTGGATGGAGCAAGAGGACACAGTCAGCACAGACTTCCTCAGAGCAAATGTAGGTGACAGGCGGCTGCAGTGCTGGGCTGCATGGAGGAGAGCTGTACATCCAGGGCAGAGATGGGGGGAAGCACAGAATTAATGACAGCAAAAGATTAAGCAACAGGGAAAATGAAGAAATCATTAAATGTCCAGGGGAAAATACCTGGGGGTAGAAGAAAGGAAATGCAATCATATTACACAGTTCAGCTCGGCAGGGAGTACTATTTACACAGGTATAACAGTGGACACACACTATTAATTTAACAGAATATTATGATCTGAATGTCCTGTGTTAGGAGGGTTGAGGAGGGAGACAGTTTGAGAGGAACAAAGAGAGAACATGTCTGTGTCTTAGTCGGGGGTCAGGAAAAGCAGGTAAGAAAATAAAATTCTCTCTTAGTAGAAAATCAAAAGGTAGCAGTATAATTATATTAGATATGGAGATAAATATCCAAAGAAAATCTAAGAGTTGATAGTGGCTCGATTCAGAGGTGAGAATGGGAGGATCTGACGGTCTCTCTTTTGGATTATTAGACTTGCAATATTATTTGATTTCAAAACTATTTTAAAAACTACATTAAAAAGGGGTTAATCTTTGGACTCATTGAGTCTGTAGTCTAAAAAGAACAACACGGCTGGTAGTGTTTATAATAAAATATAGCAATGTGTAAATTAAATGTGTTAATATTGTAAAAATAACCATTCAGCTTCACTGGATGGCTTATGGGATACTTATAGATGCATAGTCGCCATGCTGGATCCCAACTGGTCAAAGCCTACCGGAATTAAGATACAAGAAGAAGGGTGCAACCTGTTTTTATTTAACAACAAGTGATATATTCAAAATGTAAGACTATAACGGCCCTTAGTAATGTGATCTGACAGGACTGTTGGATTATGTTTGCTTTCCCAGGGTACTCCCTGAGTTCTTGGCCATTCTTAACAATTTTGGCTTTCCTTGACTATCCTATGAGATGGGCAAGCCCCCTGGCTCTGTCTCCCCCAGACACCCTGAGAATAGACAGAACCTCCTTCTCTAGCTCACTCACAACCCACTGGCACACTTGCTAAAGCTGACCTGGCTGGTCCTTGAGGGATGGAAGGCTGCTCACAGGAGCCCATCCCACCCCCTTCTGCTTCGCCACCGCATCTGGGTAGCATGAGAAGGAGCGTGAGTAGAAAGCCATGAAAATGTGCTTTTGCTGTTCCCATTCCTTGTGTTCACACAGTAGAAGAAAAGGAAACTAGCTTCCGTTGAAACCAGCTGATTAAGCTGATAATGAGACTGAAGGGGCAGTGTACAAAGTCCGCAGGTCACAGTCAGCTTGGGATGAATGAATTCTAGCTAGAATGCTCTTTATTGCTGCAACACCCAAGTGGCAAGACATTTAATGAATGAAAATTGTGGAGAAGTTAAAGACATTAGTTATACGAAAAAAATCAGAAAAAAAAAAGGCAGAGTAAGAGAAAAAAATATACAAAGAGGAAAGTAAAATCATCATGACCCTGTATTGTGGTGAACCCAGAAAATGTCTACTCTGCTTCCCCAACCCCAGCTTCAGGGCACAATCTCATGGGGCAAACCAATTGCAGAAATCCCAACTCCTATGTCAAAGTTCATTTTCCAGATAAATCAATTAAAATTTTTTTTGTTTTCTCTTTTTCAGTTTTACTGAGGTATAATTACTGAGGCAAGAGACCATTGTTTCCAGGTGCACAAGGAGAGGGGATTCAGAGTGCTGCCTAAACAAACTCCAGAGATGGGTGCGAGCTGTGGCTATCGGCACAGACACCAGAGACGGGCATGAGACGCTAAGGCTGCTGCTGCCGCCACCAAGAAGCCTGTGTGCGAGCACAGGTCACTATCCACACCTCCCCTCCCGGGAGCCTGTGCAGCCCGCCACTGCCAGGGTCCCATGATCCAGGGACAGCTTCCCCGGGAGAACACACAGTGCGCCTCAGGCTGTTGCAACGTCTCGGTTGCCTCTGCCGCCGCAGGCTCGCCCTGCATCCGTACCCCTCACTCCCCCCCGGCCGGAGTGAGCCAGAGCCCCCGAATCAGCGGCTCCTTTAACCCCATCCTGTCTGAGCGAAGAACAGACACCCTCAGGCGACCGACACGCAGAGGCAGGGCCAATCCAAAGCTGAACTCCAGGAGCTGTGCGAGTAAAGAAGAGAAAGGGAAATCTCTCCCAGCAGCCTCAGGAGCAGCAGATTAAATCTCCACAATCAACTTGATGTACCCTGCATCTGTGGAATACCTGAATACACAACAATTCATCCCAAATTGAGGTGGTGGACTTGGGGAGCAACTGTACACTTGGGGTTTGCTTTCTGCATCTGATTTGTTTTTGCTTTATCGTACTTTAGTATTTAGAGTTTATTATCATTGGTAGATTTGTTTATTGATTTGGTTACTCTCTTCCTTTTTTTTATATGTATAGGTTTTTTTTCTTTCTCTTTTTTATGAGTGTGTATGTGTATGCTTCTTTGTGTGAGTTTTTCTATATAGCTTTGCTTTTACCATTTGTCTAGGGTTCTGTCTGTCTTTTTTTTTTTTTAGTATAGTTTTTACTGCTTGTTATCATTGGTGGATTTGTTTTTTGGTTTGGTGGCTCTCTTCTTTCTTTCTTTTTTTATTACTTTTGAATTTTTAATAATTAAAATAAATTTTTACTTTAATTATTTTATTTTATTTTATTTTTTTCTTTCCTTCTTTCTTTTTTTCTACCTTTTCTTCTGAGCTGTGTGGCTGACAGGGTCTTGGTGCTCCAGCCAGGTGTCAGGCCTGTGCCGCTGAGGTGGGAGAACCGAGTTCAGGACATTGGTCCACCACAGACCTCCCAGCTCCACATAATATCAAACAGTGAAAGCTCTGCCAGAGATCTCCAACTCAACACTAAGACCCAGCTCCACTCAATGACCAGCAAGCTACACTGCTGGACACCTTATAGCAAACAACTAGCAAGACAGGAACACAACCCCACCCATTAGCACAGAGGCTGCCTAAAATCATTATAAGGTCACAGACACCCCAAAACACTCCACCAGACGCGGTCCTGCCCACCAGAAAGGCAAGATCCAGGCTCATCCACCAGAACACAGGCACCAGACCCCTCCACCAGTAAGCCTACACAACCCACTGAACCAACCTTAGCCACTGGGGGCAGACACCAAAAACAACAGGAACTACGAACCTGCAGCCTTTGAAAAGGAGAGGCCAAACACAGTAAGTTAAGCAAAATGAGAAGAGAGAGAAACACAGCAGGTAAAGGAGCAAGGAAAAAAACCCACCAGACCAAACAAATGAAGAGGAAATAGGCAGTCTACGTGAAAAAGAATTCAGAGTAATGATAGTAAAGATGATCCAAAATCTTGGAAATAGAATGGAGAAAATACAAGAAATGTTTAACAAGGACCTAAAAGAACTAAAGTGTAAACAAACAATGATGAACAACACAATAAATGAAATTAAAAATACTCTAGAAGGAATCAATAGCAGAATAACTGAGGCAGAAGAACGGATAAGTGGCCTGGAAGATAAAAGAGTGGAAATAACTACCACAGAGCAGAATAAAGAGAAAAGAATGAAAAGAATTGGGGACAGTATCAGAGACCTCTGCGACAACATTAAACGCACCAACATTCGAATTATAGGGGTCCCAGAAGAAGAGGAGAAAAAGAAAGGAACTGAGAAAATACTTGAAGAGATTATAGTTGAAAACTTCCCTAATATGGGAAAGGAATAGTCAATCAAGTCCAGGAAGCACAGAGAGTCCCATATAGGCTAAATCCAAGGAGGAACACACCAAGACACATATTAATCAAGCTATCAAAAATTAAACACAAAGAAAAAATATTAAAAGCAGCAAGGGAAAAACAATAAATAACATACATGGGACTCCCCATAAGGTTAACAGCTGATCTTTCAGCAGAAACTCTGCAAGCCAGAAGGGAGTGGCAGGACATATTTAAAGTGATGAAAGGGAGAAACCTACAACCAAGATTACTCTACCCAACAAGGATCTCATTCAGATTTGACAGGGAAATTAAAATCTTTACAGACAAGCAAAAGCTGAGAGAGTTCAGCACCACCAAACCAGCTTTACAACAAATGCTAAATGAACTTCTCTAGGCAAGAAACACAAGAGAAGGAAAAGACCTACAACAACAAATCCAAAACAATTAAGAAAATGGTAATAGGAACATACATATCAATAACTACCTTAAGTGTAAATGGATTAAATGCTCCAACCAAAAGACATAGACTGGCTATATGGATACAAAAACTAGACCCATATATATGCTGTCTAAAAGAGACCCACTTCAGACTGAGGAACACACAGACCGTGAGTGAGGGGATGGAAAAAGATATTCCATGCAAATGGAAATCAAAAGAAAGCTGAAGTAGCAATACTCGTATCAGATAAAATACACTTTAAAATAAAAACTGTTACAAGAGACAAGGAAGGACACTACATAATGATCAAGGGATCAATCCAAGAAGAAAATATAACAATTATAAATATATATGCACCCAACATAGGAGCACTTCAATACATAAGGCAAATGCGAACAGCTATAAAAGAGGAAATCAACAGAAACACAATCATAGTAGGAGACTTTAACACCCCACTTTCACCAATGGACACATCATCCAAAATGAAAATAAATAAGGAAACACAAGCTTTAAATGATACATTAAACAAGATGGACTTAACTGGTATTTATAGGACATTCCATCCAAAAACAACAGAATACACTTTCTTTTCACATGCTCATGAAACATTCTCCAGGATAGATCATATCTTGGGTCACTAATCAAGCCTTGGTAAATTTAAGAAAATTGAAATCATATCAAGTATCTTTTCCAACCACAATGTTATCAGACTAGGTATCAATTACAGGAAAAAATCTGTAAAAAACACAAACACATGGGGCTAAACAATACACTACTAAATGACCAATAGATCACTGAAGAAATCAAAGAGGAAATCAAAAAATACTTAAAAACAAATGACAATGAAAACACGACAACCCAAAACCTACGGGATACAGCAAAAGCAGTTCTAAGAGGGAAGTTTATAGCAATACAATCCTACTTCAAGAAACAAGAAACATCTCAAATAAACAACCTACCCTTACACCTAAAGCAATTACAGAAAGAAGAACAAAAAAACCCCAAAGTTAGCAGAAGGAAAGCAATCGTAAAGATTAGATCAGAAATAAATGAAAAGGAAATAAAGGAAACAGTAGCAAAGATCAATAAAACTAAAAGCTGGTTCTTTGAGAAGATAAACAAAATTGATAAACCATTAGCCAGATTTATCAAGAAAAAAAGGGAGAAGACTCAAATCAATAGAATTAGAAATGAAAAAGGAGAAGTAACAACTGACACTGTAGAAATACAAAGGATGGTGAGAGATTACTACAAGCAACAATATGCCAATAAAATGGACAACCTGGAAGAAACGGACAAATTCTTAGAAAAGCACAACGTTCCAAGACTGAACCAGGAAGAAATAGGAAATATAAACATATCAATCACAAGCACTGACACTGAGACTGTGATTAAAAATCTTCCAACAAACAAAAGCCCAGAACTGAATGGCTTCACAGGTGAATTCTTTTAAACATTTAGAGAAGAACTAACACCTATCCTTCTCAAACTCTTCCAAAATATAGCAGAGGGAGGAACACTCCCAAACTCATTCTACGAGACCACCATCATCCTGATACCAAAACCAGATAAAGAAAGAAAACTACAGGCTAATATCTCTGATGAACACAGATGCAAAAATCTCCAACAAAATACTAGCAAACAGAATAAAACAGAACATTAAAAGGATCATACACCATGATCAAGTGGGGTTTATCCCAGGAATGCAAAGATTCTTCAATATATGCAAATCAATCAATGTGATAAAGCTTATTAACAAATTGAAGGAGAAAAACCATATGATCATCTCAATACATGCAGAAAAAGCTTTTGACAAAATTCAACACTCATTTATGATAAAAACCCTCCAGAGAGTAGGCATAGAAGGAACTTACCTCAACATAATAAAGGCCATATATGACAAACCCACAGGCAACATCGTTCTCAATGGTGAAAAACTGAAACCATTTCCTTTAAGATCAGGAACAAGACAAGGTTTCCCCCTCTCACCACTATTATTTAACATAGTTGTGGAAGTTTTAGCCACAGCAATCAGAGAAGAAAAAGAAATAAAAAGCATCCAAATCAGAAAAGAAGAGGTAAAGCGGTCACTGTTGGCAGATGACATGATACTATACATAGAGAATCCTAAAGATTCCACCAGAAAACTTCTAGAGATAATCAATGAATTTGGTAAAGTAGCAGGATACAAAATTAATGCACAGAAATCTCTTGCATTCCTATACAGTAAGGATGAAAAATCTGAAAGAGAAATTAAGGAAACACTCTTATTTACCACCGTAACAAAAAGAATAAAACACCCAGGAATAAACCGACCTAAGGAGACAAAAGACCTGTATACAGAAAACTATAAGACACTGATGAGAGAAACTAAAGATGTTACAAACAGATATACCATGTTCTTGGATTGGAAGAATCAACATTGTGAAAATGACTCTACTACCCAAAGCAATCTCCAGATTCAATGCAATCCCTATCAAACTACCAAAGGCATTTTTCACAGAACTAGAACAAAAAATTTCACAATTTGTATGGAGACACAAAAGACCCCGAATAGCCAAAGCAATATTGAGAAGGAAAAGCAGAGCTGGAGGAATCAGGCTCTCAGACTTCAGACTATACTACAAAGCTACAATAATCAAGACAGTATGTACTGGCACAATAACAGAAATATAGATCAATAGAACAGGATAGAAAGCCCAGAGATAAACCCATGCCTATATGGTCCCCTTAGTTTTGATAAAGGAGGCAAGAATATATAATGGAGAAAAGACAGCGTCTTCAATAAATGGTGCTGGGAAAACTGGACAGCTACATGTAAAAGAATGAAATTAGAAAACTCCCTAACACCATACACAAAAGTAAACTCCAAATGGATTAAAGGCCTAAATGTAAGGCCAGACACTATCAAACTCTTAGAGGAAAACATAGGCAGAACACTCTATGACATAAATCACAGCAAGATCCTTTTGGACCTATCTCCTAGAGAAATGGAAATAAAAACAAAAATAAACAAATGGGACGTAATGAAACTTAAAAGCTTTTACACAGCAAAGGAAACCATATACAAGACAAGGAAACAACCCTCAGAATGGGAGAAAGTATTTGCAGACGAAGCAACTGACAAAGGATTAATCTTCAAAATTTAGAAGCAGCTCATGCAGCTCAATATCAAAAAAACAAACAACCCAATCCAAAAATGGGCAGAAGACCTAAACAGACATTTCTCCAAAGAAGATATACAGATCGCCAACAAACACATGAAAGGATGCTCAACATCACTAATCATTAGAGAAATGCAAATCAAAACTACATTGAGCTATCACCTCACACCGGTCAGAATGGCCATCATGAAAAAATCTACAAACAATAAATGCTGGAGAGGGTGTGGAGAAAAGGGAACCCTCTTGCACTGTTGGTGGGAATGTAAATTCAGCCACTATGGAGAACAGTACGGAAGTTCCTTAAAAAACTAAAAGTAGAACTACCATATGACCCAGCAATCCCACTACTGGGCATATACCCTGAGAAAACCATAATTCAAAAAGAGTTGTGTAGCACAATGTTCATTGCAGCTCTATTTACAGAGCTGCATTGCAGCCAGGACATGGAAGCAATCTAAGTGTCCATAGAGAGATGAATGGATAAAGAAGATGCAGCACATATATACAATGGAATATTACTCAGCCCTAAAAACAAACGAAATTGAGTTATTTGTAGTGTGGTGGACTGACCTAGAGTCTGTCATACAGAGTGAAGTAAGTCAGAAAGCGAAAAAAAATACTGTATGCTAACACATATATATGGAGACTAAAAAAAAAAAGGTTCTAAAGAACCTAGGGGCAGGACAGTAATAAAGATGCAGACAGAGAGAGTGGACTTGAGGAAACAGGGAAGGGGAAGGTTAAGCTGGGACAAAGTGAGAGAGTGGCATGGACATATATACACTACCAAATGTAAAACAGATAGCTAGTGGGAAGCAGCTGCATAGCACAGGGAGATCAGCTCAGTGCTTCGTGACCACCTAGAGGGGTGGGATAGGGAGAGTGGGAGGGAGACGCAAGAGGGAGGAGATACGGGCATTTGTGTACATGTATAGCTGATTCACTTCATTATAAAGCAGAAACAAAGACATCACTGTAAAGCAATTATCCTCCAATAAAGATGTTAAAAAGTAATAATAATAAATTAATTAATTTAAAAAAAAGTCATGTACCACAATGTTCTTTGCAGCACTGTTTACAATAGCCAGGACAAGGAAGCAACCTAAGTGTCCATCGACAGATGAATGGATAAAGAAGATGTGGCACATATATACAATGGAATATTACTCAGCCATAAAAAGAAACGAAATTGGGGCTTCCCTGGTGGCACAGTGGTTGAGAGTCCGCCTGCCGATGCAGGGGACACGGGTTCGTGGCCCGGTCCGGGAAGATCCCACATGCCGTGGAGCGGCTGGGCCCGTGAGCCGCTGAGCCTGCGCGTCCGGAGCCTGTGCTTCGCAACAGGAGAGGCCACAACAGTGAGAGGCCCGCATACCACAAAAAAAAAAAAAAAAAAAAAAAAAAAGAAACGAAATTGAGTTATTTGTAGTGAGATGGATGGACCTAGAGACTGTCATACAGAGTGAAGTAAGTCAGAAAGAGAAAAACAAATATTATATGCTAACACATATATATGGAATATAAAAAAAAAAGTTCTGAAGAACCTAGGGGCAGGACAGCAATAAAGACACAGACGTAGAGAATGGACTTCAGGAAAGGCGGAAAGGAAGGGTAAGCTGGGATGAAGTGAGAGAGTAGCATCGACATATATATACTACCAAACGTAAAACAGATAACTAGTGGGAAGCAGCCGCAGAGCACAGGGAGATCAGCTTGGTGCTTTGTGACCACCTAGAGGGGTGGAATAGGGAGGGTGGGAGGGAGATGCAAGAGGGAGGAGATATGGGAATATACATATATATGTAGAGATGATTCACTTTGTTATAAAGCAGAAACTAACATACCATTGTAGAGCAATTATACTCCAATAAAGATGTTAAAAAAAGTATATATATATATATATATATATATATATATATATATATATATATCTGAATTATTTTGCTGTGCCCCAGTAATTAAGACAACATTGTATGTCAACTATACTTCAATTTAAAAATAATAAATAAAATGTACATTGTGGTGATTTGATGTAAATATATATTGCAGAAGGATTTCTCCCATCTAGTTAACACATCCATCACCTCACATCCTTATCTTTTCTGTGTGTGAGAATATTTAAGTTCTACTCTCGCATTAAATTTCAATATTACAATAGAGTGTTATCAACTGTAGTCACCATGTTTTACATTAGATCTTCAGACCTTATTCATCTTACATCTGAAAGTTTGTACTCTTACCACTTCTCCCTCTTTCATTCACCTCCTGCCAGCCCGTGGCAACCATTTTATTTCTCTGTTTATGAGCTTGGCTTTTTTTTCCAGACTCCACATATAAGTGATACCACGCAGTATTTGTCTTTTTCCATAGGCTTGTTTCACAGAGCACAGCGCCCTCTAGGTCCGTCCATACTGCTGCAAATGGCAGGATTTCCTTCTTTCTCATAACTGAATAATATTCCATGGTGTGTACACACCACGTCTTCCTTATCCATTCACCCACTGATGGACACTTAAGTAGTTTCCATATCTTTGGCTATTGCCAGGTAGATATTTATTTATCTTAGACAAAAGAGTTGCTTTAGGGCAGTTCAGTCTGTGTTGTACTCAGCAATTTTGCTCAGTAATCGTGGGAAAACTGTACTCTGCTGGCTGCCATCTTGTGACCATGAGGGATCAGAAAGCTAACCTAGGGTAGGAAAGTGTAGGGAATCGCAAAGAAAGAAAGTAGAACCCTCAATAAACCACACCTGAGACTAGCCTCACCTCTGGGCGTTTTGGTAATGTGAGCCAATAAATCCCTTCTATTGCTAAAGCCATTTTGCTCACATGTTTTTTACTTGTAACCAAAAGCTTCTAACTGACACAGTACTTGAAGGGATTAATGCATGAAGAAGCCAAAGGGTGATGGAGTTTTGGCAACTGGGACAGAGGATTGAATGCATCTGAAAATCATCTCGTTCAAACAGAGTCCAGAAGACAACTGAGGAAAAAACTCAGTGCTGGAAATGAGAAGTTATTTGCTTAATTAGAGCTTGGGGACAGCATTTGTAAGGGGAACATTTCACCCCAATGAGACTGCAAAGAAGAAAATGATTCCCTGTTCTCCAAATGGCAAAAGCTGAAATCCCTTGTCTAAGGTTTATTGTTCTCTGTGATAGCTCCAAAATATTCTGCTAACTTGCTTACACATTTTTGAAAGGTGTGTTTTGTTCTAGGCACCTTAGGGGCAATGAATAAGGACAATCAGGAGATGAAGGGGTGGCAGCTTAATGAAAGAAACAAAACGTTTGTTTTCATACACATTCTGGGTTTGGCAGAATCTGATATTTGCAATAGTCGTTTTAAATGTTAACGTTTGATGAGACTTTTAAAAATTCATCCACAAGCTCATTGTAACTATAGTTTGTGAGAAAACTTCTCAGGTCATAAGCCTACAAATCTACAGCTTTCTGTGGCCAACTTGCAGTCACGTGAAGAAATGAAGGCGAAGAGAAATAAAATTCAGAAACAGAGAGAGAGTAGGTATAAGAGAGCGAGCCGTAAGCATCAAGTACATGTTTTCTGTACTTGGGGTCCCCAATAGCCCTGATTACTTTGTTTCCTGTCATGTCTATTAGTTTCCCCAAAATACACTGAATTAAAAAACATCCTACTGTTTTATCTTCTTTGAGCTGAGTTTTTGTCACTTGCTGTCAAATGAATTCTGTTAATTCATCACTCAAATATGATTGAGATATTATAATTCTATCATTTCCTAAGGTCATTCTTTTATCTTTCTCAGGCATGTGGTATGTAGAATGTCACTAATTCAGGACCTGCTGTATAGTACAGGGAACTCTGAGTCAATACTTTGTAATAAGCTGTATGGGAAAAGAATCTGAAAAAGAATGGATAGATGTATATGCAGAACTAAATCACTTTGCTGTACACCTGAAACTAGCACAACATTGTAAATCAACTATACTCCAATATAAAATAAAATTTTTTTTAAAGAATAAAAAATATATTTAAAAAGGAAAAAAAGAAATAAATAAATGTTAACGTTTGAACTTCAAGATTAAATAATACAACCCAAATCAGCTGCTAGATCCCGCCGAGCAAAACTCTCCACGCCAGCCATCCCTCTGCCATATAGAAGTCGGAACAATCCATGGATTGGGCCTTTGCTCTTTTCCCTGTCTCAGCCACAGCTGTCCCTCACTTAGCATCTTTAATATCCCATTTGTTTGCACAGATTAGATTATTCTAGGGTAAGAGGACTGTTGGTGTACTAAAATTACACCTATGCAGGTTGCTTTTAATTTGCCATTCAATACTATATTATCTAGCTCCTCTTACTTGGATTTCTGAATCGATGACCACGTAAAGAATATAGCTCTTAAATTCACACCAACCCACGTGTTCAGAACTCACTGAATAGTGTTTATGAAAAAGAAAGCGCAGATTCTAGAGAATACACCTGACAGAGAATTGTGGCACATGAAAGGTAAGACACTGAAGGAATGGCAGCATTTCTTCAGACAGAGATGCACCTTTTTTTCTCATTTTAGATCTCAGAAGTTGAGCTTCACCTTACAGTTGGCCAGGCTACGGTGATGACGAAGTTCTGATTGCCTGCCTGAGCACATCGTGGGCCCTTCTGCAAGTTATGTGAATTGATGGTCCATCATGCATTCAGTTTAAATGCCATTTAAGACGTCTTCCTAGTCGTGTTAGTTTGCTAGGACTGCCATAACAAAATACCACAGGCTGGGTGGCTTAAACAATAAAAATTTATTTCTCACCATTCTGGAGGCTAAGAAGTCCAAGATCAAGGTGCCAACAGGGTTGGGTTTCCCTCGAGACCTGTCTCCTTGACTGCAGACGGCACCACCTTCTCTACATCCTCACACGGTCTTTCTCTGCGCACGTGCATCCCTGCTGTCTCTCTTCTGTGTGTCCTGATCTCTTCTTCTTATAAGGACACCAGTCAGATGGGATTAGGGCTCAACCTAACAGGTTCATTTTACCTTAATCACATCTTTAAAGGTCTTATCTCCAAACAGAGTTACATACTGAAGTACTTCAACGTGCGAGTTTTGGGGGCACACAGTTCCACCCGTCACACTGGTTGTTGCCTGAAAACTTTCAGAGGACATCTTCCGGTGAGATTACGAGAGTGCCAACATCAAAGCTTGCGGGATGGGTATCTTAGGGAAAAGAAAAATCCAAGAAGACAACAGCAAAGCACTCTTTAAGAAATGTTGCTTTACAATGCTCTGATGACTCAGGGAGGGGGTAAGAATTTGTGGGAAAATGTTAAGACATTAAAGCTTTGTGCTGTGCTTTGGCAGCTTTTCTTTCTAAAGGACAGATAACGAGATGTCTTTCAATCAGTGGCATCCGTGCAGATGACTGACCTGTTCCTCCCAGCATCAAACCTCCCCTCAGCACTCTGGGATGCCTGAGGTGAGCTGTGGGGACCACAGACCCCACACTTCCCCAGCCCTGGGCATCCTGGTTGGCTCCGCCAGTGAGAGCCTCACAGGGAGACGGGAAGGTGGGAGGAGAGGAGAAAGGGCTGATTTTCTGTTTCCAGCTCCTGACAGCATTATTTGCATAACAGCATTATTTCTGTTTCCAGCTCCTGACCTCTGCGTTACAGAGGACAGTAAGGGCCTCAGCCTCCAGGTTCCTTTTTTTTTTTTCTTTTAATTTTTATCAGAGTTGATTTACAATGTTGTGTGACTTTCAGGTGTACAGCAAAGTGAATCCATTATACATCTACATCTATCCACTCTTTTTCAGATTCTTTTCCCATATAGGTCATTACAGAGTATTGAGTAGAGTCTCTTGTGCTCTACAGTAGGTCCTTATTAGTTTTCTATTTTATATATAGTAGCGTATATATGTCAATCCCATTCTCCTAATTTATTCCTCCCCCCGCCACTTTACCCCCGGTAACCATAAGTTTGTTTTCTACATCTGTGAGTCTATTTCTTTTTTATAAATAGGTTCATTTGTACCATTTTTTTAGATTCCACATATAAGTGATATACGATATCTGTCTTTTTCTGTCTGACTTACTTCACTCAGTATGACAATCTCTAGGTCCATCCATGTTGCTGCAAATGGCATTATTTCATTCCTTTTTTTCTGGCTAAGTAATATTCCATTGTGTATATGTACCACAACTTCTTTATCCATTCATCTGTCGATGGACATTTAGGTTGCTTCCACGTCTTAGCTATTGTAAATAGCACTGCAATAAACACTGGGGTGCATGCATCTTTTCGAATTATGGTTTTCTCCAGATATATGCCCAGGAGTGGGATTGCAGAATCATATGGTAGCTCTATGTTTAGCTTTTTGAGAAACCTCCAAACGGTTTTCCACACTGGCTGAACCAATTTACATTCCCACCAACAGTGCAGGAGGGTTCCCTTTTCTCCACACCCTCTCCACCATTTGTTGTTTGTAGACTTTTTGATGACGGTCATTCTGACCAATGCAAGGTGATACCCCATTGTAGTTTTGATTTGCATTTCTCTAGTAATTAGTGATGTTGAGCAGCTTTTCATGTGCTTAGCCTCCAGATTCTTTTGGCAGTTCCAGAACCAGCCAGAGAGATGTCCAGCCATGCCACCTCGGCCACATTTCAACCCCGTCAGCAGCTCAAGCACCAGCCTCACAGCACCAAGCTCCTAGGTTTGGTGAACCTGCCTCTTTTTATGCCCTGCTGTGGTAGCCGCTTACTGCAGTTCCTATATCTAGGTAACTTCAGCATCGGGCTTGGGCACTTTTACCTTCCAAGACCTTCATAATCAGTTCCTGTACTACCTCCTCTGTTAAAAATACCTGGTATAGTTCACTCTCCCCTATATGGACCCTGACTAAAGTAATGTCTTAGATTAGATGAAATAAAGCACCATGAAAATATTTAAGTACCTCTAAATATTGTTCATCTTTACTCACAGGGTTTCTGTAAACCAATTTATGTGGATACTTTGCCTCAATTATCCACTTCTTCGGTATAGAGCTTTAGAGTTTATTTTGCATACACTCTTTTTAGCCTTTACAGTTTCACAATAACAGGTTAATTGGCTTTATATTATCTTTGTAGCTTCTAACACCCTCATGTACTCAAAGCTTTATCTATAATAGGTAACCATATACAAAGGAATATATACACAGGTTTACCAAGGGTAAACTGTGCCTTTATTTTGAAATGTTCTAGTACAGATGAGTCTTGATAATAGTGGGAGATATAATTTTGTTTATGACAAAATATCTTCACACATATAAATTGCCTTGAATAAATTCATATGCTACTGGGGATAAGAGAACTTCCTAGATTTAATGTTCCTCCTTCAGAAAGTTCTTTTCTGTGAAAAGATTTTTTATTGAATTATAGTTGACATACAATATTGTGTTAATTTCAGGTGTACTACATAATTATTTGATGTTTGCATACATTGTGAAATGATCAGCACAATCTCTAGTAACCATCTGTTCCCACACAAAGTTATTATAGTAGTATTGACCATATTCCTATGCTGTAGATTACATTCAATAACTTATTTATTATATAACTGGAAGTTTGTACCTCAATTCCCTTCATCTATTTCACCCTCTCCCTCAAACCTCTTCTGTTAACCATTCATTTGCTCTCTGTATCTGTGAGTTTATTTTCATTTTGTCATTTCACTTTGTTTTTTAGATTCCACATGTAGGTGAGATCACGCAGTATTTGTCTTTCTCTGACTTTTTTCACTTAGCATAATGCCCTTAAATTCCATCCAGGTTGTCTCAAATGGCAAGATTTCTTTTTTTTTTTTTTTTTTTTTTTGCTGTACGTGGGCCTCTCACTGCTGTGGCGTCTCCCATTGCGGAGCACAGGCTCTGGACGCGCAGGCCCAGCGGTTATGGCCCACGGGCCCAGCTGCTCCGCGGCATGTGGGATCCTCCCGGACCAGGGCACGAACCCGTGTCCCCTGCATCAGCAGGCGGACTCTCAACCACTGCGCCACCAGGGAAGCCCAAGATTTCATTTTTTATGGCTGAGTAATATTCCACTGGTTGTGTGTGTGTGTGTGTGTGTGTGTGTGTGTGTGCACGCGCACATGCGTGTGCGCGTGTACTTAGCTAACTCCCAGTTGACCCCAGAGGCACGAGCAATAAATGACTATTGTTCACCACACGAGGTCACAGTTGCTATGCAGCAACAGCTAACTCACATCAGATAGGTTCTAGACCATCATTTGGCCAGTTGATTGGATCTGGAAATTCAGTCTATGGTTTGGAGGAACACTCAGGAACTTCAACCTGCTTAAGTACCAAGATCAGCACTCTCACTGAGTTCAAGGGTTAGATGGTATAGTTTGAAGAAGAATGGTCTGGGATCCAGAAACTCTGAATTCAAGTTCTGATTTTACAATATACTGGCTCTCTGCTGTACTTTGGATAGGTCCTTAATTTCTCCAACTTCAGCCTCCACATTTCGAAAACAGGGATAATAACACTTGCTCCAGGCATTTTATAATAACCAACTAGCATCACACAGGTAAGATGTATGTCTAAAGCCAAAAATATGTGTTGTGGGTCACACTGTATTCCCCAGAAAGATATATTGTAGTTCTAATCCCAGGTACCTTTGAATGTGACCTCATTTGGAATAGGGTTGTTCAGATGCAATCAAGTTACGATTAGGTAGTAGGCTCTAACCCAATGACTAGTGTCCCTATAAGTAGAGGGAGGTTTGGAGACATGCCCAGGGAAGAAGTCCATGTGACTATGGAGGTGGAAATTGGAGTCAGTGATGCAACTATAAGCCAGTGATGCTAAGGACTGCCACTAAGAATGGCTGGCAGGTACCAGAAGCCAGGAAGAGGCAGGGAAAGGTCCTTCCCTAGAGCCTTCAGGAGGTGCATGGCCCTGCTGACAACTTGATTTTAGACTCTCAGCTTCCAGAACCGTGAGCAAATAACTTTCTGTTGTTTTAAGCCGCTCTGTTGTACTTTGTTGTGGCAGCCCCAGGGAACTAATGCAATATGGATGTTAAGTATTGTGCTAAATTATGAATTTTGCAAGAAGGAGTCAACTTACTTATGAGTATATGTGAGCCACCTTGGGGGACTTCAGAAATATTGAGGAGGAGAATGCTTTTTCCACAGGCGGAGTAACTAAGCTTGTATAATTTGAGTGTTAGTATTAATTTGAACTCGGTTGTACCCACAGAAGAGTAAAGTTCAGGGGCTTTCTCATTATTTAGTGGAGCAATGATATGGAAAACATTTAATAGTCACTAATATTAATCGAATTCCAAGTACTGCTCTCAGTGTTTTTATATATTAACTCATTTAAACTTCCCAGTGACACTGTGAGGTGCTGGATCACTGAGGGTCTAATCAGGTGTGACCAGGAAAACACGACCTTGAATATTTAAAACAGAACTGATGATAGGCCAACAAGCCATGCTGAAACACCTTAGAGTCACAGCATCAGGAAGCGGCTATCACACTGGACTGGAAGGACAAAGGGAGAGGGCAGGGCTGCAGGAGGCCAGGGGCAGGGGTCTCCGGGTCAAGATCATGCTGGAATAGGAGCAGGCCTCTCCCAAGAGACCTGGAGCAGTGGAGGACGTGCAGGAAGCCTGACTGAGGAGGGCCGGGGTGGGGGAGAGACGTGTCCTGGTTCTTTCCTCCCTCCCGCCCTCTCCCTTCACGTCCCCCCTGCTGGCTGAGCTGATGTGGGGGACCTAAGGGGAGTCCCCTTTGTGACCCAGAGCAGAGCAGGGAATCAGCAATCCCAGGAGCAAATAGGCAGGCACCCCTTCTACCTCCTGTTCAGGATAAAAGCAGAGGCCTAGAAGATAAAGTCACACGGTAAGGTCACTCAGCCAGCGCTGAGATTTGAACCCAGGCAGTCTGGCTCACCCCCGGGCTCTTGACCGCTGCTCGTGATAGCACTGCACTGGACTTAGGAGGAAGGTGGGATGGGGAGCCTGACGTGAACGTTAGTATGAAGTGAGAAAACATGTCTTTAATGTTTAAAGGGGTCAAAATTTCGTCCAACCCCTTGTTTATCTCAGGTGAGACAACTAAGGTCAGAGCTGTAGTGCATCTTAACTAATGTCACAGAGCTCTATAGTGTCCTCACTTGTATTAGGTATGAAATCTAGAGATTAAAGTGAACCAAGACCAGAACTCGGACACTAAGAGCTTTCTGAGGGGGGGTGTGGCCAAGACGGCAGAGTAGGAAGGCCCTGAGCTCACCTCTTCCATGGGCACACCACAGTTATAACTATTTACAGAGCAACTATCTCTGAGAATGTCCTGAAGACTAATAGAAAAGATCTTCTACAACTAAACACATAAAAAAGAAACCAAGAAGAGATGGGTAGAAGGGGTAGAGATACAATATAGTCAAGAACAACACCCCTGAGTAGGCAACCCACAAACAAGAAAATAATCACAATTGCAGAAATTCTCCCCAAGCAGTGAAGGGTCTGAGCCCCACAATGGGATCCCCAACCCGGGGGTCCTGCACCAGGAAGATGAGCCCCCAGAACATTTGGCTTTGAAGGTCAGTGGGGCTTGCATACAGGAAAGATGAAGGGCTGCGGGAAACAGAGACTCTGGTCTTTAGGGTACATGCAAAATCTCATATACTTTGAGTCCCAGAACAGAGGCAGAAATCTGAAAGGTGCCTGGGTTAGACCCACTTGCTAATCTTGGAGAGTCTCCCAGAGAGGCAGTAGGCAACTGGGACTCCCCTTGGATAGATGTGGGTGGCAGCCACTTTGGGGAGCTCATTCTACCACAAGGACACTGGTGCCAGTGAGCACCATTTTGGAGTCCTCCCTCCAGCCTAGTAGCTCCGGGGCTTACCCTCCCACCAGCAGGCCACCCCCAGTCCTGAGACTCCCCAGGCTGTGCAGTCAGCTGTACAAGAACCTGGCCCTATGGCACAGTGGGCCAACAGCTACCGCGCGAGGCAGGGCCTGGCAGCCAACCAGGCTGGGAGCCAGATCTAACTACTGCTGTGCCTGCAGTGCTCAGCTCACCACAACAGAAGGGCCCATGCAGTCTACACAGGAGGCACCCCTAGAGCATACAGCTCTGGTGACCAGAGGGGTGTGTGCTGCTGGGCCCCATAGGATACCTCCTACACAAGACTACTTCTCCAAGATTGGGAAATGTAACCAAACTGCCTAATACATAGACGTAAACACAGAAAATTAGGCAAAAGGAGAAGACAGAGGAGTATATTCCAAATTAAGAAACAAGTCCAAACCTCAGAAAAAGAACTAAACAAAGTGATGATAAAATACTGACCCAACGGAGTTCAAGGTAATAATCATAAAGGTGCTCAGTGAACTCAGGAGAAGAACAGAAGAACACAGTGAGAATTTCAACAGAGTTAGAAAATGTAAAGAAGAACACACAGAGCTGAAGAATACAAAACTACAAAAACTGAAATAAAAAATACACTAGAAGGAATCAATAGTAGATTCAATGACACAGAGGAATGGATCAGTGAGCTGGAAAACAGAGTAGTGGAAATCCCTCAAGGTGAACAGAAAAAAGAATTAAAAAAAATAAGGACAGTTTAAGAGAACTCCAGGACAATATCAAGCATACTAACAGTTGCATTTTAGGGGTCCTAGAAGGAGAAGAGAGAAAGAAGGGGCAGGGAACATACCTGAAGACATAATAGCTGAAAACTTCCCTAACCTGGGAAAGAAAACAGACATCCAGGTCCAGGAAGCACAGAGAGTCCTAAACAAGATGAACTGGAAGAGGTCCCCGCCAAGACACACTGTAATTAAAATGGCAAACATTAAAGAGAAAGAGAAACTATTAAAAGCAGCAAGGGTAAATCAACTAGTTACATGTAAGTGAATTCCCATAAGACTGTCAACTGACTTTTCAGCAGAAACTCTGCAGGCCAGAAGGCAGTCACATGATACAGTCCACGTGATGAAAGGAAAAAATCCTACAACCAAGAATATTCTACCTGGCAAGACTGTCATTCAGATTTGAAGGAGAGATAAAGAGTTTTACAGACAAGCAAAAGCTAAGAGTTCAGCACCACTCAACTGGCTTCGCAAGAGTGTTAAAGGAACTTCTATAAGCAGAAAAAGATCACAACTAGAAATATGAAAATTACTAAAGGAAAAATCTCATAGTTAAGGCAAACATACAGTAAAGGTAGTAAATGAAGTACTTATAAAGCTAGTAGGAAGGTTAGAAGACAAAAGTAGTAAAATCATCTACAATAAGTAGTTAAGGGATACACAAAACAAAACCATGTAAAATATAAGGTCAAACCATTTAATGTGTGTGGGGTGGTTAAAAACGCAGGGTTGTTAGAAGGCTTCTGAACTTATGATATCATCAGCTTAAAATAATCATATATAGTTATACTTATATTTATATTTATCACTCACTCTTCTGGGTTTGGTTGTCTATTGACTCATCAAGGCTAAACTCAACTGATCCAGCTCTCCACTGTTCCACACGTCTTTTATCTTTTCCCTGAGACCAGCAACCTCTCCTGGATGTGTTTTCATGGTGATGGCAGAGGTTCAAGAGAGAGAGTAAGTCCCAATGTACAAGCCCAAGTCAAGCCTCTTCTGCTTGCCTTGGCTACTAATGTCCCATTGGCCAAAGCAAGTTCCACGGCTGACCTAGTGTCACGGGGCCACGCAGGTCATGCTGCTCACGTTGGGAGGGAACTGCAAAATGATATGACAAAGGGCATGGATAGAGGGAAGGGTAAAGAATTGCAGCCCTGTTACTCTGCTGCCTTCGGGTGACTATGGTGAGTGGTTTCTTTCCCTCAGCTAGCAACCAGGACCACAGAGTTTATTGCCTGAAGTTTATCCCCTTTCCTGTTCACCCAGTAAGTGATGGTCCTGCAGTCCCTAAATAAATTTTGAAACTTCTTGTAATTCTGTGGCTGGCTTTCACATAAGGCTTGAGCTTATTCAAAATGAAAGGGTCATCATTTTAGAACTCTGGATGTACTTGCAGAATGGAGAAACATAATTTTTTTTACAGCAGCAGGTGGAACGATGTACATTGAATCTTTTTTCTCTATCCTCAGTTCTAATATTCTTCTTCATAGTTCAGCAGAAGGTTTAATTTTTCATTTTGACACTGTGATTCAACTTCCTCTTCAATAGCTTATATCTATAGAAAGCATATTTTATAAACCTCAGTAATGGGTTCTCTTGTTCTTTAAAACAAATCAGACATTAACAGTATTTCAACAAGGGCATTCATATGCTGAGATTTTCTCAGCAAACACTTTTTTCTAGATTTCTCTCCTTTTCATGTAGATTCATGATTATATTCATAAGTTCTGAAATATCGTTGGTCCCTCGATAAATGTTTGTTGAATAAATACATGAATGAGTTAACGTACACCTGAGCATCCATCAATTCTCAACCAATAATGCCCACGGAGGAAAGCTGGTATTTCGTAGACAAAATTATTTCCAACCCAACTGCAGCAACCAGAAGGAATGGGTGGTCCAAGATCTTTACCTCTTTTGTACAAAAATTTCACATCATCATGTGAAGATGAATCCCAGGAAACAACAAGCTTGGCTAAGAGCAAATGTGGTTCATCAGAGCATTCTGATAACAGTGAAAACTTCCACCAATAAGGGAACTGTTAAGTAAATATGGAATATGTAATACGATGCAAACTTTAAAGTGACCAGTGTGAAGACACTGTAGGAAATTTTTTTTTTAAAAAGCAAGATTCAAAAAATAAATAAATAAAATAAAAAAGCAAGATTCAAAACTATAAGATCAATATATCTACATTTAGGCAAAGATTTATATAAAAACTATAAATGAATGCACAAAAAAATGATAGTAGTTGTGTTTTAGGATGCTTGCAAAAATGGAGTCATTTTCCCCACTGATTTCTAAACTTTCTCTGATTTTCTTTTACTTTTTATAATTTGCAAAAAAGAGAAAAGAGTGCAAACTCATCCTCTAATTTACCCCATTAGTTAATAATCTGTAAAACTTCCATTTTATAAAAATGCACTGAATTAATTTAGACATGACATTATGCTACTAATATTTTGCCCACCTGATAGACTTGGGAAGTAGCATCCAGGGAGAATAATGTTCGTTGAGATGTCAGGTCCACAATCCTTTATCTGCACTTCTGAGATCCAAAAAACTATCAAAACTGAAAGCTTTTTGTCCAGCATTTGAAGGCAAAACCTGACCTGAACTGAACTGACACGAGGCTACTTTTACCACTTAGTGTGAATATTCCTCCATTTCACTGCAGAAAGATGAGTGTTTGATTGCAGGGTGCTGTCCCGTCTCTGATGTGTGCTGTGATATGTGGTATATACACCGTATTACCTTCCAAAATCCAAAAGTTCTGATTGCCAGGGCTTTCTAGAAAGGATTATGGGCTGTACTATTTCTTCTTCAGGGTCAGTGACACGGTAATAACAATAATTCTCCGCATCATAATACGACTGTAGTCTCTAGAGCTACTGTTTCATATCTACTACGTGTCAGATAACATTCTAGTTTCATGATGACTCCTATTTCATTTAATCTTCACAACAACACTATGAGGAAGCTTTTACTCTCTCAGCTTTATAGCTGAAGGAAATGATGTACTGAAAGCTGTAATTGACCACCACAGTCACACATTGGCCCGCAGTGGTGCTGGCAGTCAGGAGATCTCTCTGGACGACTTCAGCAATAAAGATGACCTTACTTCTCAATTAATTGTGTTTCCATGATTCACTGTACTTCTGTCCCTTGCTTAGGGAAGCTCCATTCCTGTTTCTCTTCTCTGCCCCTTAGTCCTGATTTATGGCAGGCAAATTCACTTCATCAACTGGCCACTCTGTAAAGCTCTTAGTGTTGAATATTCCGGTCCTTGCAGTTTTGTTGGGAAAGAGAGGTGTCATTTACAAAGTAGTTTCTGCATGTCAGGTACATGGCTTTCCATGCAGCATCTTCTTTCATCTTCCCACCAGGGATAGAGGTAGATATTATTATTTTTGTTTTTAGGTGAAGATACTGAAGGTGACCGTGAAAATCTCAGAGTTGTTCTGAAACTACTGTCTATTGAATGACAATATAATATAATGTTTCTCAAAGTGCAGTTCGCTGTTGAAAGGCATCAGAATCATGGAGACCCCTGGCCCCTGGCCAGGCCAATGGAATCAAAATACCTAAAGGTGGAGCCCTGGAATCTGCACCTAAGATGCTCCCCCAGAGAACTCTGACACCGCAAAGTTTGAGCTTGGCCTGGCAGAGTGTACGTGGGCTTTGAAACCAACCTGCCCAACATGCAAATCCAGGCTCCATCACATACTAGCTGTGTGACCTTGGCTGAGTTTCTTCCACTCTCCAAGCCTCCGTTTTCTTATGTATAGGGTGGGGCTACTCACCTTCCCTGCCTTGTCAGCTGTGGAAGGTAAATGAGGTACTGCATGTGACGGTTCAGCTTGTGATAAGACAGACATTCAACAAACTGTGTTGGAAAATGAATAGAGTGAATAGATAAAAGAGTGAATGGATAAACTAAAACCTATTTGACTTTTCTGGCTGCGCTGGCTATGTTAATTTGCCTGGGTCTTTCTTTTTTTAATTTCCCCCAAAGTCTGCCTGTTGACTTAACTTGGAGGAGACAGGTTTGGAGACTAAGTATCTCTCTTGTATACTTAATGCTTCTTTGTTTGCTCCTGGATCGTAGCTCACGCAAAACCATGATCAAGTGAGATCAAGGAGGATGTCTGCAGGCACTGATGGTCCATGCTGGCATTTCTGAGCCTTGTTCAAAGTGATGGAAACACTCTTAAAAAAATCCCGAAGCTAGACCAGCCCCGGTTTCAGCTGTTAATAATGTTATTTGGAGTCTAGAAAGGATCTTTGAGCATAGGTGGCCTTTTCATGATGCAAGCCCCTGACAGGGAGGCGGTCCCCATGTTTTATCACATTCTTGATCATAAAATGACAAATTCTGGCCCCAAGAAGTCTGTTTCTATGACTGGCTTTGGCCATTTTTAAAGTTTCCTTTGATGAGTTTTAGAAGTAGATAATCGATCCTGAAACACCTTACGTTTAGTTGATGTAGTAGAGTTATACTGCATCCCGTTAATTATCTTTGTCATATAAAATGAGCTGGTTTTATGATTTCATTTTTCAGATGGGAGAATTTAGTCAGTGTCTCAAGGCCACATCCCGTTTGAGTCTGTAGACCTCATATTCTCATTCCTGAACCACTTGTGCATACGTGTACAGGTTAACTTTCTCATCTTGAAAGCATTCGTGTTTTGTTTCTTTGTTTTGTTTTAAGAAAATTGATGACTTTATATTAAGATACGTCTGCTCATATTTTAGGGGGCAGATTTTATCAGTATTCCATGTCATTCCTCTTAGCACTGACCTGTCAAGTGCCTTCACTTGTGTATTCAGTAGCTGGGGCTAAAGGTCCCCATGGATAGACTTAATTCCATACACAATCTGATGTGCATTTAGGGTGATGTGCATTTGAAATGAGAGGCAGGGACCCCAACAGACTTGTAGGAGGACACATCATGTTGACAGCAGGGCCCCAGCAACTCTTGCTGCCCAGGGTCCAGCCCTGCCCCATGTTCCCCCCACCTTTTTTTTTTTTTTTTACTTTTTATTGGCGTAAGACAATACTGTGTTAGTTTCAGGTGTACAGCAATGTGACTCAGCTATACATACACATATATCCATTCTTTTTCAGATTCTTTTCCCATATAGGTCATTACAGACTACTTAGTAGAGTTCCCTGTGCTATACAGTAGGTCCCTATTCATTATCTATTTTATACATAGTAGTGTGTATATGTTAATCCCGAACTCCTAATTTATCACTCCCCCCCCACGTTTCCTCTTTGGTAAACATAAGTTTGCTTTTGAGATCTGTGAGTCTGTTTCTATTTTGTAAACACATTCATTTGTATAATTTTTTATTAGATTCTGTCTTAAGTTCTGTGAATGCCCCCAGCATCTTTCCAATCTAGTCTTCCTTTTCTCTCAAGTTAAGCAATATTTATTTCTGTTGATGGCAAAGAATGTAATCTTAACAAATATATTTATGGAGCACTTATTATAAAGTCTCACCCTAGGCCATGTGCTTTCATTTCCTAATCTTCACGACACAGTGCTATTATTATCAGCCTGTATTTAACTGACGGGAAAACTGAGGCAGAGAGAAGTCACATGAATTTCCTCAAGTCACACTGCCGGGTGGTAGAAAAAGTGTGGTCTGAACCTAGGCAGGCTAGCTTGAATGCGCCTGTGATGAGCCCCGTGCCCCCTGGAGGGCTTCCTCCTGGCATTTGTTATGCCCGTAGAGACCGGAGACATTAAAGCGAAAGAGATGTGAGTGGTGTGCTTCTTACGAAGCAAGACTGAAAAGATGCTATTTCCACTGATTCAATAACAAGAACAAAAATAATAAAAGGACAAGTGCTTCTTTAAGAAGTGAAAATGTCTATGTCCATGGACAGGATTCAGGCAGAACGCCGCCGGCTTCGTGCTAACAGAATCATCGGAAACGTGTCTGAAGTGACAGCAGGCTCAGGTGAGAAGGGGAAGTGGGAAAGAAGAGGAAGTGGGTACCTATGTAAGCTGCCTCTTCCCTGCCACCCCCGCTCCACCCCCTCCTAACTCCAGATGCCCCCTCCAGCCTCCTCACACCTCTTCTCTCTGTTTCTTTCTTCATTGCTTTTGAGGTTCTGACTCATTTCCAATTTTTACATGTCTGAGCCTGTCTCTCTTCAATGAATCCAGACAGCCAGGTCACCTCTAAGGAAGACTGTCCCCCTGGGGGGACCTGGACTGGAACCACCCCAAGGCAGGGCTCCTAAGCAGAGAACGTGACAAAGGTTTTGGGGGTCTCATTGAAGTATAGATGATTTACGATGTTGTGTTAATTTCCGCTGTACACCAAAGTGATTCAGTTATACATATATGTACATTCTTTTTTAAAATATTCTTTTCCATTATGGTTTATTACAGGATATTGAATATAGCTCCCTGTGCTATACAGTAGGACCTTGTTTTTTATCCATTCTGTATATAACAGTTTGCATCTGCTCACCCCAAACTCCCACTCCATCCCTCCCCCATCCCCTCCCCCTTGGCAACCACAAGGCTGTTCTCTATGTCTGTGAGTCTGTTTCTGTTTTGTAGATAAGTTCATTTGTGTCATATTTTAGATTCCACATATAAGTGATATCATATGATATTTGTCCTTCTCTGTCTGACTTAATTCTCTCAGTGTGACAATCCCTAGCTCCATCCAAAATGAACAAAAAGGCATTGTTTCATTCTTTTTTATGGCTGAGTAATATTCCATTGTATATATGTGCCACATCTTCTTTACCCATTCATCTGTCAATGGACATTTAGGTTGTTTCTATGTCTTGGCTATTGTGAATAGTGTTGCTATAACATAGGGGTGCATGTTTCTTTTTGAATTAGAGTTTTGTCTATATGCCCAGGAATGGAATTGCTGGATCATATGGCAACTCTATTTTTAGTTTTCTGAGGAACCTCCACACTGTTTCCCATAGCAGCTGCACCAACTTACATCCCCACCACCAGTGTGACAAATGTTAATCATGACCCCAACAGCCATCCGTTGTGAGCATCCTGTGTGCCCAGCCCGGGACCGAGCTCTTTTCTATGCCTTCTCATTCCATCCACACCCCACCCTGACAGGTAGGCATTATTCTTCTAATTTTAGAAATGCAGAAACTAAGGCTGAGAGATGCAAGCAACTGGTCCAAAGGTGTGTCAGCAGCCAGGATTCCTTAGATTCCAGGCCACAGGAACCAATTCTGGCAAACAAGCAGAAACGGGCATCTGTTGAGAAGAAGTTGGCAGCCCCCTGCATTTACAGAGAACCAGGAAACAAGACCAGAACAGGGCAACTCCAAGCTCAGGAATCACTCAAACAGTTGTCCAGTGTTTACACTAGGATAAATGGTGCTGCTATATTTATCCAGCGTTACTCAAGACGCAAATCCTAGGAGAGTCGTGGCTTAGCCAGGAAAGGGCAGCACACTTAGATTTACATTCCCACCAAGAGAGATCACAAAGAGGGAAGATGTTTCCCCCAAGAGAATCACATGCTGTTCGGAAGGAGGGCGGGCAAAAAATGCAATCCATGCCCTGGAGGTACCAAAGCGGCAGACACAGGATTCAAACCCAGGTCCTTCTGACGCACAGCTGGAGCACCTTTCTTAGGGTCTGTAGAGGGTGGGAGGTAGGTTAGGGTTGCTGCTGGGGCTCACTGTCTTCAACTAAACTGACAAGGAGCAGAGCCCAGGGCCAGAGACAGAGTAGGAACTTAATACGTTTTTGTTGTGCAAACAAACCAAAGAGATGCAGAAGAAAGCCAGGAAGGGACTGCCCTGGTGGTCCAGGGGTTAGGACACCCTTGCACTGCAGGGGGTCCGCATTCCATCCCTGGTCTGGGAAATAAGACCCTGCAAGCTCTGCAGCCAAATGGAAGGAACAAAGGAAGGGAGGAAGAGAGAGAGAAAGAAAGACAGAAAGAAAGAAGAAAGAAAGAAGGAGAGAAAGAGAGAAAGAGAGAGAGAAAGAAAGAAAGAAAGAAAGAAAGAAAGAAAGAAAGAAAGAAAGAAAGAAAGAAAGAAAGAAAGAAAGAAAGAAAGAGAAAGAAAGGAAAGAAAGAAGGAAAGAAAGGAAGGAAGGAAGGAAGAAAAGAAAGAAAGAGAAAGAAAGAAAAGAAGAAAGAAAGAAAAATTAAAAAAAAGGAAGCACTCTGACTCCCCTCCTATCTCCCTGCACCCCGGGAGGAACAGGCACCTGTCTGTCATTCTCAAAGCTCATCTGTCTGAACCATACATGGCTTGAGGGTCTGAGTGGAATTAACAGCCTGAGCTCTCCTTCTCTTTATGAAACCCAGACATGGTTAGCATGGCCCCATCACCCTGGAGTGAGCAGCCCAGCTGGTCTGTGTGAGTGCAGGCAACACGCACAAGGAGTCCTCCCTTGCAGGGGAAAGAAAGTAAACCACAGCACCCACACACTGCTCCCTGATTCCAAAGGCAACCTGTGCAGTTCTTAGAAGAAAGGGCTATGAGCTTGGCGTCTGATGTTCTTCCTAGTTCAGAATCTTAGAGACTACTGAAAGAAGCAGATATAAAGGGATGTGCTCTTTCAGTGAAAGAGAGAAAAAGAAGCATCATGTAACTGGGGGTCAGAAGGAGAATGCCATTCTCAAGATACCAGAATTCTCTGTTGGAGCTTCCTTGGCTCTGAGATCTAGGAGGGGACTTTTTATCTTTAAAGCACTCCTTGGACTTAACATAAAAAATAAACTCTGGAGGACCTGTACCTTTACAGTTGACCCCACTGATCCTGTGACCAATGGCATTCACAGGGTCAGACATCATTGGAGTTGGAGCAATTTGATGTTCATTTGGGTTCAAAATGAGATCTCAGCCGTGAGATTAAAAGCTAGAGAAACCACTAAGTTCATTTCTGTCATTTGCAAGTTCAGGCTCTCACAGTAATAGCTCAAAATACTTCACTGTTGAAAGAATAAGGAGGCTGCTAACATGAACAAAGATGAGGGTGACCCTAGAAATCATCAGCCCTGGTCAAAGAAGCTGAATGTTTCCCTAGGTGAGGATGGAATTTTAAAAAGGAGTAACCATCACCTTGTTTAAAAAGAAAAACAACTCAAAGCTAAATTCAAATGAGATATTTTATTTTTATGACCATGATTCAGAGCTTAATATACTTGTTTTGTATCCTTAGCACAGGGCTTTGGAGAAACAACCTAGACTTTTTTCTTTCTTGTGAATTAGAAATCAATAACCTTGAACTGAAGTTTCCTTCAACCCCAGAGACATCACAAATTCTACAGTTCTTTTTTAATAATGAGAACTGTAGGTAGGGAGGATCTATAATTTGAATAATTCAAGGATCACTACTACTTTTTTCAGTAACGCTTTAAACTAAGATCATAACACAAAGGATATGCTTGAAGTACCAACTATTATAGACATCATGATTAAGCTCCATTAAGAAGGTTCACATAGGAAAAACTGAAGAATTTCTCAGTGTCCTAATAGTTCATGATATGCTCAAATTCTTACCTCTCCTTACTATGTGGCAGAAATAGATAATGTTACAATTCAAAGTAATTCAAAGTACAAACTTTGGCAAAAATGTTCTCTCTCATGAGCTTACTATCAACAGTTTCATTCAAAGTTTGCAAGGACAGGAATGTCCAGGAGTAGTTTTCAATGAAAAGGAATCTTGAGCTGAGTTCTTAGTTGACTGCTTTCTATTTTATAACTAACTGTGAGAACTTTGGGTATAATAACTTCTTGCTAAATTCTCATTGAAATAGGAAAAATAAAGTGGGTTCTGAATATAAAAAAAAAATACAACCCTGAGCCTTACTTAAGGACTATCTTAAATAATCAAACAATGACTCATTTAATCATTGAGCTTGCTAAGATTTATATATATATATATATATACACACACACACACATACACAAGATATACCTACACAAGATATATGTAGATATATATATATAGATACATACACACACAAAAGACTGAGTCATCCAGGTACCCTTGATTGGAATGATGGTTACATTAGTGTATTTATTTGTCAAACTGTGTTGAACTAGACACTTCTAAATGAGTGCACTGTATGGTATGTAAATTATATGTTAATAAAATTAATTTTTTAAAAAAAGATTGAGTTATCCATTTATTCAAC
The DNA here is from genome assembly GCF_964374135.1 of Grampus griseus. Taxonomy (NCBI): domain Eukaryota; kingdom Metazoa; phylum Chordata; class Mammalia; order Artiodactyla; family Delphinidae; genus Grampus; species Grampus griseus. The sequence goes on from NC_138998.1 coordinate 779,562, forward strand.
AGACACTTGGTAAGCACATGCTATAAGCCAGGCCCTCTCCTACCAGGCATGGGGGATACAGTTATAAACAGTAATAAACATGACAGACAGTCTCTGCCTTCATGGATCTATACTCAGGACAGAAGACAGACAATGGGCATATTACCAACCAATTAATGCTACCTTTCATGTCTTGAACAGAGCACTAAGGAAAACAAAACAGTATAACGTGATAAAGCCTATATTTTTAATGTATGTTTAATTAGCATATAAACTTCTATGAACTAAATCTTGGTTTTATTTGCCATGTTTCTTTCTACTGTCATTTCCCTTTCTTGCCATTTTAGCCATCTGTTTTGCTTTTCTGGGCTGAATAAACATCAACAATGAGTGTATTTCTTCTGAGATGGATTGTTTGAGTCTAAATTAATCTCAAAGTACTTTAATACTTTTTATGCCAGAATTTACATTTTAGTAAACTAAGACAAGAGTTGCAGCATAAATAATTCAATGGTGCAGAAGCTGGACTGCAAGCTTTGCTTTTACAAATAATACAACACAACAAAAAAATCCATTTTTGTTAGGCTAACCAAGAAGATATAAATGTATGTTTTTCATAGTTTTAATGTATTTTGGATATAGTGCTTAAAGCACATCATACAAAGTCACAAAGTCATGAAACTGAAAAGCAAAACAGCGGCAGAGAAACAAATTATAATCCTAACCAAAGAACTGGATTTAGCTTTGGACACATCAAATGGGAAGGGTGTCTCTGAATCGTGACAGACTCTATTTCTTTCCTATTAGTGGCAGTATCAGTTTCCAATTGACAGTTCTTATAAAAATTATTCTTGTACTGACACAAACTCTTTAAGTTCCTTAATGCACTTTACTTATTAAAAGTAACCCTTGTTATTTTTCACTAATGGCAACAAGGAGATTCTGGGAAAGGAAAACTCAGTCACAATCCACAAACCTAAATTTAGCCTGAGAATCCATCACTACCAACTCTTTGGCCAGAGCTGTTAAAAAAGTCAGAGAATATGTATTCAGTTTCCTCTCCTTTGATTTTTCACTGTCAGGAAAATACTTGAGTTCACTGAAATGACCTGGAGGCAGACAGAAGAAAACCGGAGAAGCAAAATCTCTACATAACCCACTGGCTGGACAACCAATCCACAGATTAGGGTTGATTATATTGTCACAGCCTCCAGGATTTTACAAAAACAAACAAACAAAAAACACTAGAACTCTTGGAAAAGTGAACAAGATTGCTGTGCCAGTAGAAAGAAAATGCAACTCAATATTCCTAAAATTCCTGTCTCTAAAGGAAAACATTTAGTCTCATTCCCATAGCACCAGATTACTGGGGGAAAAAAGACAGTGAGAGAGATGGAGAAAGAGAAGGGGGATCAAAGCTAAGGCTGAAAAGGCCTAGAGAAACAACATTCAAAATGTAATAGAAAAGACTACTTTCTGCAAGAAAATGGCTCCCAATGACATCAGCAGCCTCAGCTTCTTTGACAGAAAGTGATATTCTCCATGATGATATAAATAGGGATGAAGACATGGTCTTCCCTCCACTGGAGGAACTGAATTTGGACTGCATCTTAGGTGACATTAGGGAATCACTAATGATGACTCATGAATCATGATGATTTTGAGAGTTTGTCCTTATCTTTGAGAGTGGTGTGCTGAAGCAGTTGGGGCAGAGTGTCATGATGTCTGACACATACAATTATATGGTTCAGTGGAAATAAAGTACATATACACAAAGTACATATATATATGTACAGCGTGGCAACAAACGTGGCAACAAACACATACAATTATATGGTTCAGTGGAAATAAAGTACATATACACAAAGTACATATATATATGTACAGCGTGGCAACAAACGTGGAATAAAAGCGGTAGGTTTGTGGATTGCATTCCTTGCTCGATTCCTTCAACTCCTTTATACCTTTGAAAATTCTCATACTAGGGACTTCCCTTGTGGTCCAGCAGTTAAGACTCCACGCTCGCAGTGCAGGGGGAGCAGGTTCGATCCCTGGTCAGGGAATTAGAGTCCACATGCTGCAACTAAAAGCCCGCATGCCACATCTAAGAGTTCACATGCTACAACTAAAGATCTCACATGCTGCAACTAAGACCTGGGGCAGCCAAATAAATAAATAAATATTAAAAAAAAAAAGAAAGAAAATTCTCATACTAAAAACCTGGAAAAACTGCAATAGGCAAATGATAGTGTGTGGGGAAGGAATTTGGGATTGATGTGTACTCACTGCTATATTTAAAATAGATAACTAACAAGGACCTACTGTACAGCATGGGGACCTCCGTTCAGTATTATGTAATAACCTAAATGGGAAAAGAATCTGAAAAAGAATAGATACATGTATATGTACAACTGAAACACTTTGCTGTACACCTGAAATGAACACACCATTGTCAATGAACTATATGCCAATGTAAAATAAAAAGTTAAAAAACAAAACAAAAAAGAAAAATGACAGTGTGCCCTCCAACAGAGTGAGAAGTACAAATGTACAATTAATGATACAACAAAGTAGAGGAAATAAGTGCCAACATATAACGTTGAGTTTTTTCTTGTTTTATCGTTGTCAGGGCTAAAGAGAGTGAGTACATCTGAGCTGGGGAAAACAGAAGACTTCACAAAGGAAGTGCTACACAGACCCTTAACAATAAAGACTTTCACAGGCAGAGAAGGGTGACACGTGCCCTCCTACAAAGGGCAGGAAGATGTTCTTGAGTGTGAAGGGAAGGGCGAGTGTGAACAGAGTCTGGTGGGGGTGGTGTGCCGACACCGAGAGGATGAGGTGGGGGGGGCGGGTGAGGCCAGGCTGCGGAGGCCCTGGACACCCTCATCACAGCTTTGGGCTCTCACTGCTGGGTAAAAGGAGGATCCCCTGAGGTCGGTTTGTTTGTTTGGCTCATGTCTCTGAGACATGAGCGAGACAATTACTTATATGTTTTCCCCCAACATTTTATTCCATGTATACGTTTTTTTAAATAAAACTCAAATCATAGAGATGCTCCAAAGACAGTTACCTCCTCCTAAGCGTGTGTGCTCTGGGGGCTCTAGGGATGACAACCATATTCATTCATTCTATGACCGCCACTTGCCCATGAGGTGGTACTGTCATCACTGCTCCCATTTCAGGGGAAAGGAAACTGAAGCACAGAGGCGAAGCAGCCTTTTCAAAACCACAGAGCAAGCAAGCGGCTGAGTGGGGATGCTGAGCTCGGCACACTCTGCCCTACAGCCTCTCCTGGTAGGAGAAAGTGGCATACACAGCAGGAATCCAGTTCCTGAAAAGCCACCTTGAGAAGCTCTTATCCAAGAAATGCTATTGAGGCAGAAAAAAATTATATACATGTAATTTTAATATTTTACTATTAGCAGTATATAAATAATTATATACTTATTTATAATTATATGAGGCATATTATAGAAGTATATAAATATAATTATAAATATATATATGTATATAGAAAGAGTGATCAAGACAATGCTATACATTTATTGCCATGGAAGCAAAATGAGACTACAATTTTCATCCCTAAGAGTGGACAAAGAGAGCTGAGTCCAAAAAATAAAGCAGAATTTGAATCCAATGAGCTGTGAGAATGTAAATAAAATAAGGTAAGACCATCCCCTCGGGCACTCACCCAGCATTAGCAACTCCAGGTCCATACGCAGGCAGTGGAAAACGCTCACCCACCCCCATCCCACCTCCCCTCTGTGACAGAGGCAAGCATTCAACTCTCTGTAGGTACGAATTTATACCTGCAAACATTCCCTTTGGCCCCAAGAGGACATGGCGACGGTGGATCAGAGACATACTGTCCCTGCTCTCATGGAGCACAATTCTATCACTGTCTCCAGGTGGTGGTAGGCTAGACACCCCCAAAGTAAGTCCCAGATTCTTCTGCAGAATGATTGATTTTTTGCACTATTAATATTTGTGTTTCCAAAGCCAAGAAGGCAGAGGAATGCAGCAGGTTGGAAAGCAGAGACTGTCAACACACTTCATGCCTTCGCTTTTAATTTCAAAAGTTTAAGTCAGTTGAAGTGGCTTTCCAAGTGCAACGAGAGGAGAAGAAAAGTCACAGAGTGAGGTGGGCACAGGGCAGGGTCTCCTGACCAGTGGGGACTGGTGTTCTGCTTCCTGAAAGGCAAAGCCTCAGCCATATTGAAACCGAGCAGGACCCTTTGGGGCTACTGGGCATGGAAGTCTTTCTGCGTCCCCCGTTTCTTGTTTGTAGGGAATAGGCTTCAGCCTCCATGACCTTCCCTGAGTTCCAAAGGGCAGGTTCAAATAGTTGCTAATTAGGGAAGGGAGGGGATGCAGAGACAAGGGAGGAGAAGCCAAGGCACAATAGTGCAGCCTTGGGGCAGGGCCCTGGTTCTCCCTCAAGGGATACAGTAACAATACCTTTGAGCTCTTCTGCAGAACTAAAACCCCCACCAAATAGAAGATGTCAGCATTCTTCATTCCAGATTAAAGGAACCACAGAAACTCATCAGACTACCTGAGACCAGATTAAAGGAGTACAGGCCCTGCACACACCCAAATCCTTATCAGCAACCCCGTCCTTGAACCATTGCTATAAAACTCACCAAATCTCCCCCAGTTGGGACACACAGTTTTTGAAGGCAGGAGCCCACTGTGTCCCATTTTGCCAGGCAAAGCAGTAAAGCTATTCTTTTCCACTTCACCCAAAACTCTGTCTCCGAGATTAGATTTGGCACCAGAGCACAGAGGCCGAGTTTTCGGCGTCAGCATGTCTCGGTGGTGTTCCTAGGAAGGCCATATCCGATGCTCTGACGTTCACGTTGTCAATCATTCCTGCAACACCAGTGGAGTAGCGGCAGAGCCCCTGGACCTTAGGGGACCATGAACAAAGGGACAAAGCACAGGGGAGGATGAAGCCACCACAGTGGCACAGCAGCACCTATGACCTTGGAGCCTTAGCATGACCCTGGGTGGGGAGGCCACAAGGAGGACAGAGGTCGAACTCCCTGCCAGCCTGGAAGGTGGGTGCTCCCATCTGAACAGTGTTGACTGAAAGGAAGGAGAGAAATGCCTGCCTGAATTTGTGGACTAAGAGTCATGTTGTTACACCTGTAATCTTTTTGACAACAAACGTTTCCAAAGCCTCATAAAGGCTGATGACAAAAGGGGTATCAGACACCTTTAATATCTTCTTTTTTCCTACCCAATATATGTGGCAAAAGATGGGGTGGAGAGAGAAAGAGAAGGGGTAGAGAGAGAAAGAGAAAGAGAGAAAAAAACATGGAAAAGCAAACACTACAGAGCACAGCACTACTACCTCGTAGCTGTTGCCTGTAGACTTGTGATTTGAAGAACAAAAGACGACAAACTCTTCTTTGATCATTGCCTAAAATTGCATTATCAACAAACACACCACGATCGTAAGCATGGTCCCCTCTCTGTGTGCTTCTGTAAATGTGTTAATTTTACTGAGGACAGTCAGGAATAATAACATTCTCTCTTCTCTATGACAAGAGGGTTGAATCTCGATGGAATAAAAGAGTCTTGGCATTTAGGGTTCCTGAACTAAATGAACACAGAACAGAACAAGGAATAGAGCAGGAAAATTTTAAAAACAAAGAAAACTGACTCTCTTGTGATCTTGCTTAAAGACTTTACCAAGGCTGAAGTGCCTTTCCCTCCCTTGACCCCTGACAACTTCCAGTTCAGACAGAGCAACTGAAAGGGTGGAGAGAGGCAGTTGGACTTACTCCAGACATAAGACATATAATAAGATCAAGACATAGTTTTGAAGTCTTTTTTTAATCTTAAAAAACACCTTTACTGGGATATGATTTATATACCATACAATTCACCTATTTATAGTATACAATTCAATGTGTTTTAAGTTGCGCGACCAACACTACAATCAATTTTAGAACATTTGCATTTACCCTTCCCCACCCAAAAAAACCTTAAGCCCATTAATAGTTGCTCTCTTTCCTCTTCCCACCCCCAGCCCTGCACAACTGCTAATTTACTTTCTGTCTCTATAGATTTGCCTATTGTGGACATTTTGTATAAATGGAATCACGTAATCTGTGGCCTTTTGTGACTGGCTTCTTTCAAACATTTCACAATGTGTTTGAGGTTCATCTATGTTGTAACATGTCCCAATACTTCATTTCTTTTCATTGCCAAATGATGTTCCATTATATGGATAGACCACATTTGTTTATCCATTCATCAGTTGATGGATATTCACATTGCTTCCACTTTTTAGTTATTATAAATGATGCTGCTGTGAACATTTGTGGACATGCTTCATTGTTCTTGCGTACATGCCTAGTAGTAGAACTTCTGGGAGACTGTATGTTCAGCCTTTTGAGGAACTGCCTCAAAAGACCGTTTTCCAAAGTGGCCGTACCATTTCACATTCCCACCAGCAATGTATGACAGTTCTAGTTTCTCCAGATCCCTGCCAACACATGTTTCAGCTGTGGTTTTGACTACAGCCATCCTAGTGACTGTAAAGTGGTACTCATTGTGGTTTTGACTTATATTTCCCTAATGATGTATATCTTCCTTGGAAAAACTGTCTGTTCAAATCCTTTGCTCATCTCTTACATGCATACAGACGTGTAAGCCCTCAAGCTTTCTTGGGGAACACTACAACTTTTATGAGCTCAGTGATGTCTGAGCTCACACCGAGATTCTTTGATTTTAGTTAAGTGGTTCTGGGTAGGTTTGATTATGGATAAGTCAGAGAAGTGGGAAGGATCCAGAAAAAGGGTGACAGCAGAGTCATTTATTTGAAGGGGAACAACAGTATCTTCACTGTTGAGCGTGAGTCAGGGAAATACTTCAGTGCCTTGTAAAGCCATCTCTGTGTAGTTCCTTCACCTAGGAAATTCTATTAAAACGCTGGAGCAGTGACACACCTAGCAGGCCCACGTGAAAACACAAAGCAGGTAAAATGACCGTTGATAGTAATCTAAGCAAAGCAAGAGCTCCTGTTTGCTCAGGACTTGTCCTCATTCCCACAAGCATTGGGCTTTAGGCATGTGTGGCACAGCCCCCGCCTGGCCTCAGAGAGTCTGTCTCCGCCATGTCTGTATCTAATATGCCCAGCAGCTCCTAAGTCCCTGAGGCAAACATGAAAGCACGTGACCTATCGCTCACGATCCCAATACCTGTGGCCTGCCCCCAGCAGTTTATTTGCCTTGTACCGCATTTTCACCCCAGTTCTCTGCTGAGGAAGTCTGGGTCTCGGGCTCACCTGGAACTCGTATTGAATTCTGAGAGAAGTCACACTTGGTTTAGACCAGGCTGCTGACTCATCAACACATGGACCTCAGGGCAGGTCCCTGGGTGTGGGTAAGAAAGTAAGCACTGCCCAACACGGCTGCTCCTGTACCATGCCCTTCCCAACCCTGGAACTGATTTAGATGACAGGGTCCTGGGCCTCAAGCCTGATGCCATGATCAGATGAAACTAGGGATTTTGACAGAAGGATGAGTTTGTGGGAGGGATGTGTATACTTGTAGCCAGATGGCAGACTATAGTAGCAAATAGTATTGTCTAAAAAAGCTGCATCAAGAACAACTTCTGGACAGCAGGAAATAAACATTTTAAGGAAAACCTTAAAAAAGTTAAAAATTAAAAAGCTGCATCAACGTTTTGGATTCCAAATGTTCTTTCATTACCTTGCCATCGAGAATTAAAATTTATTCCCCTCCCCTTGAAACTCAGAAAGCCTTTGTAATTGCCTCAATGAACAGAATGCTGTGGAAATGCCACTGCACTGTCAACCTCGAAGGGTCGATTTACAAAGACGGTACAGCTTCCACCTGGTTATCTTGGGCTGCTCACCCTTGAACCCAGCCACTGGGTGGAGTGACTGTCCAGACTACGAGAAAAGGGAGTGTATAGATGTACCAGCCAACAGTTCCAGAGGGTAAGGCCTCGGCCAATGGCCAGTAGCAACCACCAAGCATGTGAGGGATGGAACCTTCAGATGATTCTAGCCCCCAGCTGTCAACCACTCCCAGTTCTTGAGTCTTCTCTCTGAAGTCCCAGACATTATGGAGCAGAGGCAAATCAGTCCTGCTGTTTCCTGTCTGAATTCTTGACCTACAGATCTATGAGCATAATAAATGGTTGCTCTGAGCACTAAGTTTGGGGTAATTTGTTACACGTTTATAGATAACCACAACATCCATAAAGAATGTGGGTACCCGCGGTGTAACCCTCCTTATAATTTCAACAACTTTTTGCAAACGAGACTGAAAATGAACACCAAGAGCCACCTTGAGGGTGAAAGCTGCGTTGAATGATCATCCAGGTGGCATGAGCGTATTACCAAGAGATGGTTGCACACTTGATTCTAAGCAGAAGAACAAGCTCTTTCTTCCCCTTTCCAAAGATGGGAAGGGCAACTCCAGGACCCCTTGCCACTGCCCGGCTGGAGTAGCAATTTTCCAGATACACGTATGGACTGGAAACTATGCTCTCCGAAACTCACCCCAAACTTCTCCTCATACCCACAATCCTATGTATCAAGAGACGTCTGCCAGCACTGCCGATGTGCCAAATCCTAAATGGCACCGCCGTCCCACTGAAGACCTTCACTTGCTTGCCTTGCATCCATTCTCCCCCTTGATATTGTTACTCCACGTTCTCTTTAGGAAATGACCTCGAGGGAGATTGAATGATTGACCACAGCTGTCTGCCCCTCCCTATATGCATGCCCTTTGTTATGTGACTTTGCTGTTCCTCCTGCTACCCTGCTGCCGGCAAGAAATGTTTCCCAGTCTCGTGGGTCGACGGCTGGGCTGTATGGTTTGCTCTGGCCAATGCGTGTGAGTGAAGGTGGCAGAGAGTGCGGGTCTGAGCTTGGGTTCTAAGAAGCAGCAGTTTCCACCTACCTTGCATCCCTACCATCACTACGGGTTTACCACAAGTGGTGAACCTCACAAGAGAAGACTGTGTAGTTCATCCACCCTGTCCATGGTAGGCCAAGAAAAACGTTTGTTTTCTCTACCTAGATTCTCAGAAAACCTCTGCTTTCTTTCTGACACCTGGTTATGCTGCCTTTGCTTTAATTCAATCAAGCACTCCATCCTTTCCATAAATTCCTTTTTTGCTCAAGGTAACCTGTATCAGTATCTATTGTTGGCAACTGAAGTACAGTTACTTGTACAGTGAAAGACACATGACTGGGGATGTTTGGAATAAATCTGTCTATTGAAAGAAATCTACATCTAATCCTCCCTAAGCAAAATAGTCTGATTCAGAAGGAGGCAGCTCCAGGGGAAAAAAAGAAAAAGGTACTGGATTTGAAAAATTCAGCCTTTATAAAGTGCCCTGGGAGATGGGGATATGGGGTTGTAGAATGTAAAAGGAACAGACTTTGACCTTAGCCAAAAGATCCTTTTGTGCTTATTGCTTATGCATAAGCCTCTACGTTCACAGAATGGGATTTGTACCATGGCTGGTCAATTAAGAGAAAGAAATACTCCATAAATCAGTCACAGGCTTTAGCTCTCTGCTGGCCAACCAGAGTAACTGAATCCGTAATAAGTACACACAGCATACAGCATACACACACACACACACACACACACACGCACGCACGCACACACGCACAGCAAGACTTTCTAGCAAATGCAGCCAGAGACCAAATTAATCAGAAATACTTGAGTTATTTTACACAGTGTGGCCCAGGCTCAACACTGTGATTATTTCTGGGGCTGTTATATGCTATTTTTTTTTAATTTTATTTTACCTTTTTTATATAGCAGGTTCTTATTAGTTATCTATTTTATACATATTAGTGTATATATGTCAATCCCAATCTCCCAATTCATCCCACCACTACCACCCGGCCCCCCCTCGCTTTCCCCCCTTGGTGTCCATACATTTGTTCTTTATATCTGTGTTTCTATTTCTGCTTTGCAAACCGGTTCATCAGTACCATTTTTCTAGATTCCACATATATGCTTTAACATATGAAATTTGTTTCTCTCTTTCTGACTTGCTTCACTCTGTACGACAGTCTCTAGGGTCCATCCACGTCTCTACAAATGACCCAATGTTGTTCCTTTTTATGGCTGAGTAATATTCCACTGTATATATGTACAACATCTTCTTTATCCATTCGCCTATCGATGGGCATTTAGGTTGCTTCCATAACCTGGCTATTGTATATAGTGCAGCAATGAACATTAGGGTGCATGTGTCTTTTTGAATTATGGTTTTCTCAGGTTATATGTCCACTAGTGGGATTTCTGGATTGTATGGTAATTCTATTTTTAGTTTTTTAAGGAACCTCCATACTCTTCTCCATAGTGGCTGTATCAATTTACATTCCCACCAACAGTGCAAGAGGGTTCCCTTTTCTCCACACCCTCTCCAGAATTTGTTGTTTGTAGATTTTCTGATGATGCCCATTGTAACCAGTGTGAGGTGATACCTCATTGTAGTTTTGATTTGCATTTCTCTAATAATTAATGATGTTGAGCATCTTTTCATGTGCCTCTTGGACATTCTGTATGTCTTCTTTGGAGAAATGTCTATTTAGGTCTTCTGCCCATTTTTGGATTGGGTTGTTTTCTTAATATTGAGCTGCATGAGCTGTTTATATATTTGGGGGATTAATCCTTGTCAGTTGCTTCATTTGCAAATATTTTCTCTCATTCTGAGGGTTGCCTTTTCGTTTTGTTTATGGTTTCCTTTGCTGTGCAAAAGCTTTTAAGTTTCATTAGGTCCCATTTGTTTATTTTTGTTTTTATTTCCATTTCTCTGGGAGGTGGGTCAAAAAAGAACTTACTGAGATTTATGTCATAGAGTGTTCTGCCTATGTTTTCCTTTAACTGTTTTATAGTGTCCAGTCTTACATTTAGGTGTTTAATCCATTTGGAGTTTATTTTTGTGTATGGTGTCAGGGACTCTTCTAATTTCATTCACTTACATGTAGCTGTCCAGTTTTCCCAGCACCACTTATTGAAGACGCTGTCTTTTCTCCATTGTATATTCTTGCCTCCTTTATCAAAAATAAGGTGACCACATGTGCATGGGTTTATCTCTGGGCTTTCTATCCTTTTCCATTGATCTATATTTCTGTTTTTGTGCCAGTACCATACTGTCTTGATTACTGTAGCTCTGTAGTATAGTCTGAAGTCAGGGAGTCTGATTTCTCCAGTTCCGTTTTTTTTCCCTCAAGATTGCTTTGGCTATTTGGGGTCTTTTGTGTCTCCATACAAATTTTAAGATTTTTTGTTCTAGTTCTGTAAAAAATGCCATTGGTAATTTAATAGGGATTGCATTGAACCGGTAGATTGCTTTGTGTAGTACAGTCATTTTCACAATATTGATTCTTCAAATCCAAGAACATGGTATATCTTTCCATCTGTTTATGTCATCTTTGATTTCTTTCATCAGTGTCTTATAGTTTTCTGAGTATAGGTCTTTTACCTCCTTAGGTAGGTTTATTCTTAGGTATTTTATTCTTTTTGTTGCAATGGTAAATGGGATTGTTTCCTTAATTTCTCTTTCTGATTGTTCATTGTTAGTGTATAGGAATGCAAGAGACTTCTGTGTATTCATTTTGTATCCTGCTACTTTACCAAATTCATTGATTAGCTCTACTAGTCTTCTGGTGGCATCTTTAGGATTCTCTATGTATAGTATCATGTCATCTGCAAACAGTGACAGCTTTACTTCTTCTTTTCCAATTTGTATTCCTTTTATTTCTTTTTCTTCTGTGAATGCCATGGCTAGGACTTCCAAAACTATGTCGAATAATAGTGGTGAGAGTGGACATCCTTGTCTCATTCCTGATCTTAGAGGAAATGCTTTCAGTTTTTCACTTTTGAAAATGATATTTGCTGTGGGTTTGTCGTATATGGCCTTTATTGTGTTGAGGTAGATTCCCTCTATGCCCACTCTCTGGAGAGTTTTTATCATAAATGGGTGTTGAAATTTTTCAAAAGCTTTTTCTGCATCAATTAAGATGACCATATGGTTTTTATTCTTCAATTTGTTAATATGGTGTATCACATTGATTGATTTGCATATATTGAAGAATCTTTGCCTCCCTAGGATAAATTCCACTTGATCATGGTGTATGATCCTTTTAATGTGTTGTTGGATTCTGTCTGCAAGTATTTTGTTGAGGATTTTTGCATCTATGTTCATGAGTGATATTGGTCTGTAATTTTCTTTTTTTGTAGTATCTTTGGCTTGATATCAGGGTGATGGTGGCCTTGTAGAATGAGTTTGGAGTGTTCCTTCCTCTGCAATTCTTTGGAAGAGTTTGAGAAGGATGGGTGTTAGCTCTTCCCTAAATGTTTGATAGAATTCAACTGTGAAGCCATGTGGTCCTGGACTTTTGTTTGTTGGAAGATTTTTAATCACACTTTTAATTTCATTATTGTCTTTGGTCTATTCATATTTTCTAGTTCATCCTGGTTCAGTCTTGGAAGGTTATACCTTTCTAAGAATTTGTCCATTTCTTCATGGTTTTCCATTTTATTGGCATATAGCTGCCTGTAGTAATCTCTCATGATCCTTTATATTTCTGCAGTGTCAGTTGTTACTTCTCCTTTTTCATTTCTAATCCTATTGATTTGAGTCTTCTCCCTTTTTTATTGATGAGTCTGGCTACAGGTTTATCAACTTTGTTTATCTACTCAAAGAACCAGCTTTTAGTTTTATTGATCTTTGTTATTGTTTTTATTTCACTTATTTCTGCTCTGATCTTTATGATTTCTTTCCTTCTACTAACTTTGGGTTCTGTTTGTTCTTCTTTCTCTGGTTCCTTTAGGTGTAAGGTTAGATTGTTTATTTGAGATTTTTCTTGTTTCTTCAGGTAGAATTGTGTTGCTATAAAATTCCCTCTTAGAACTGCTTTTGCTGCATCCCATAGGTTTTGGATCATTGTGTTTTCATTATCCTTTTTTTCTACGTATTTTTAAATTTCCTCTTTGACTTCTTCAGTGATCTCTTGGTTATTTAGTAACGTACTGTTTAGCCTCCATGTGTTTGTGGTTTTTTTCCCTGTAATTGATTTCTAATCTCATAGCATTGTGGTTGGAAAAGATGCTTGACATGATTTCAATTTTCTTAAATTTACAGTCTTGATTTGTGACCCAAGATGTGATCTATCTTGGAGAATGTTCTGTGTGCACTTGAGAATAAAGTGTAATCTGCTGTTTTTGGATGGATTGTCTGAAAAGTAAATCTATCTGGTCTATTGTGTCATATAAAGCTTGTGTTTCCTTATTAATTTTCTGTCTGGATGATCTGTCCATCGGCGTAAGTGAGGTGTTAAAGTCCTCCACTCTTATTGTGTTATTGTCAATTTCCTCTTTTATAGCTGTTAGCATTTGCCTTATGTATTGAGGTGCTCCTATGTTGGGTGCATATATAATTGTTATATCTTCTTCTTGGATTGATCCTCTGATCATTCTGTAGCGTCCCTCCTTATCTCTTGTAACAGTCTCTAAAGCCTATTTTATCTGATATGAGTATTGCTACTCCAGCTTTCTTTTGATTTCCATTTGCATGGAATATCTTTTTCCATCCCCTCACTTTCACTCTGTATGTGTCCCTAGGTCTGAAGTGGGTCTCTTGCAGACAGCATATATATGGGTCTTGTTTTTGTATCCATTCAACGAGCCTGTGTCTTTTGGTTGGAGCATTTAATCCATTCACGTTTAAGATAATTATCTATATGTATGTTATTACCTTTTTCTTAATTGTTTTCAGTTTGTTTTTGTAGGTTCTTTTCTTCTCTTGTGTTTCCCACTTAGAAAGAAGTTCCTTTAGCATTTGTCGTAAAGCTGGTTTGGTGGTGCTGAATTCTCTTAGCTTTTGCTTGTCTGTAAAGCTTTTGATTTCTCTTTTGAATCTGAATGAGATCCTGTCAGGTAGAGTAATCTTGGTTGTAGGTTCTTCCCTTTCATCACTTTAAATATATTGTGGCACTCCCTTCTGGCTTGTAGAGTTTCTGTGGAGAAATCAGCTGTTAACCTTATGGGAGTTCCCTTGTATGTTATTTGTCGTTTTTCCCTTGTTGCTTTTAATATTTTTTCTTTGTCTCTTTTTTTTAACGTCATTATTGGAGTATAATTGCTTTACAATGGTGTGTCAGTTTCTGCTTTATAACAAAGTGAATCAGATATATATATATACATATGTCCCCATATCTCTTCCCTCTTGCATCTCCCTCCCTCCCACCCTCCCAATCCCACCCCTCTAGGGGGTCACAAAGCACTGCGCTAATCTCCCTGTGCTATGCAGCTGCTTACCACTAGCTATCTATTTTACGTTTCGTAGTGTATATATATCCATGCCACTCTCTCACTTTGTCCCAGCTCACCCTTCCCCCTCCCTGTGTCCTCAAGTCCATTCTCTAGTAAGTCTGCATCTTTATTCCTGTCTTGTCCCAAGTTCTTCTGACCATTTTCCTTTTTTTTCTTTTTTTCTTTTAGATTCCTTATATATGTGTTAGCATACGGTATTTGTTTTTCTCTTTCTGACTTACTTCACTCTGTATGACAGTCTCTAGGTCCATCCACCTCACTACAAATAACTCAGTTTCGTTCCTTTATATGGCTGAGGAATATTCCATTGCTTACATGTGCCACATCTTCTTTATCCATTCATCTGTTGATGGACACTTAGGTTGCTTTCATGTCCTGGCTATTGTAAATAGAGCTGCAATGAACATTTCAGTACACGTTTCTTTTTGAATTATGGTCTTCTCAGGGTATATGCCCAGTAGTGAGATTGCTGGGTCATATGGTAGTTGTATTTTTAGTTTTTTAAGGAACCTCCATACTGTTCTCCATAGTGGCTGTAACAATTTACATTCCCACCAACATTGCAAGAGGGTTCCGTTTTCTCCACACCCTCTCCAGCATTTATTGTTTCTAGATTTTTTGATGATGGCCATTCTGGCCAGTGTGAGATGGTATCTCATTGTAGTTTTGATTTGCATTTCTCTAACGATTAATGATGTTGAGCATTCTTTCATGTGTTTGTTGGCAATCTGTATATCTTCTTTGGAGAAATGTCTATTTAGGTCTTCTGCCCATTTTTGGATAGAATTTTTTGGTTTTCTGATATTGAGCTGCATGAGTTGCTTGTATGTTTTGGAGATTAATCCTTTGTCAGTTGCTTCATTTGCAAATATTTTCTCCCATTCTGAGGGTTGGCTTTTCGTCTTGTTTATGCTTTTCTTTGCTGTGCAAAAGCTTTTAAGTGTCATTAGGTCCCATTTGTTTATTTTTGTTTTTATTTCCATTTCTCTAGGAGGTGGGTCAAAAAGGATCTTGCTGTGATTTATGTCATAGAGTGTTCTGCCTATGTTTTCCTCTAAGAGTTTGATGGTATCTGGCCTTAAATTTAGGTCTTTAATCCATTTTGAGTTTATTTTTGTGTGTGGTGTTAGGGAGTGTTCCAATTTCATTCTTTTACATGTAGCTGTCCAGTTTTCCCAGCACCACTTATTGAAGAGGCTGTCTTTCTCCACTGTATATTCTTGCCTCCTTTATCAAAGAGAAGGTGACCATATGTGCATGGGTTTATCTCTGGGCTTTCTATCCTGTTCCATTGATCTATACTTCTGTTTTTGTGCCAGTACCATACTGTCTTGATTACTGTAGCTCTGTAGTATTGTCTGAAGTCAGGGAGTCTGATTCCTCCAGCTCCATTTTTCTTTCTCAAGATTGCTTTGGCTATTCAGGGTCCTTTGTGTTTCCATACAAGTTGTGAAATTTTTTGTTCTAGTTCTGTGAAAAATGCCTTTAATATTTGTTAATATGATTACTATGTGTCTCGGCGTGTTTCTCCTTGGGTTTATCCTGCCTGTGACTCTCTGCGCTTCATGGACTTGGGTGGCTATTTCTTTTCCCATGTTAGGGAAGTTTTTGACTATAATCTCTTCAAATATTTTCTCAGGTCATTTATCTGTCTCTTCTCCTTCTGGGACCCCTATAATGCGAATGTTGGTGCGTTTAATGTTTTCCCAGAGGTCTCTTAGAAATGTCTTCATTTCTTTTCATTCTGTTTTCTTTATTCTGTTCCACAGCAGTGAATTCCACCATTCTGTCTTACAGGTCACTCATCTGTTCTTCTGCCTCAGTGATTCTGCTATTGATTCCTTCTAATATATTTTTCATTTCAGTTATTGTATTGTTTATCTGTTTGTTCTTTACTTCTTCTAGGTCTTTGTTAAACATTTCTTTCATCTTCTCTATCTTTGCCTCCATTCTTTTTCCGAGGTCCTGGATCATCTTCAATATCATTATTCTGAATTCTTTTTCACGAAATTTGCCTATCTCCACTTCATTTAATTGTTTTCTGGGGTTTTATCTTGGTCCTTCATCTGGTACATAGTCCTCTGCCTTTCATTTTGTCTATCTTTCTGTAAATGTGGTTTTCGTTTCACAGGCTACAGGATTGTAGTTCTTCTTGCTTCTGCTGTCTGCCCTCTGGTGGATGAGGCTATCTAAGGGGTTTGTGCAAGCTTCCTGATGGGAGGGACTGGTGGTGGGTAGAGCTGGGTGTTGCTCTGTGGGGCTAAGCTCCTTAAAACTTTAATCTGCTTGTCTGCTGATGGGTGGGGCTGAGTTCCCTCCCTGTTGGTTGTTGGTCTGAGGTGACCCAGCATTGGAGGCTACAGGCTCTTTGGTGGGGCTCATTGCAAACTCTGGGAGGGCTCATGCCAAGGAGCACTTCCCAGAACTTCTGCTGCCAGTGTCCTTGTCCCCGCAGTGAGCCACAGCCACCCCCGCCTCTGCAGGAGACCCTCCAACACTAACAGGTAGGTCGGTTCAGTCTCCTATGGGGTCACTGCTGCTTCCCCTGGGTCCCGATGCACACACTACTTTGTGTGTGCCCTCCAAGAGTGGAGTCTCTGTTTCCCCCAGTCCTGTCAAAGTCCTGCAACCAAATCCCACCAGCCTTCAAAGCCTGATTCTCTGGGAATTCCTCTTCCCATTGTCGGACCCACAGGTTGGGAAGCCTGACGTAGGGTTTAGAACCTTCACTCCAGTGTGTGGACTTTTGTGTTATAGTTGTTCTCTGATTTGTGAGTCACCCACCCAGCGGTTATGGGATTTGGTATTATTGTGATTGCGTCCCTCCTACCGTCTCATTGCAGCTTCTCATTTGTCTTTGGATGTGGGGTATCTTTTTTGGTGAGTTCCAGTGTCTTCCTGTGGATGATTGTTCAGCAGTTAGTTGTGATTCCAGTGCTCTCGCAAGAGGGAGTGAGTGCACGTCCTTCTACTTTGCCATCTTGAACCAATCCCTCTGTTATGTTTTTATACAAGTTTCAACAAGACTTGCTATTTCTCCCAAGTGTAATCAATCACATGTCATTCTTTTCAGGTTTCTCTCAGCTGTTACCCTTGGCTCTGGGGTAACTGTGTGGAATTTCATGGCCCAAGCCAACACGGTGGCCTGTGTGGCATTTCCATTTCTCAAGCCTGGCAGGCGATGGAAAATGGGATTCAGTGAGTACACTTGGTCATTCATCTTGTAGGAACAGCATCCGTCATCTGTTGCTTTTTCTTCCTTTGCCACTGAGATCTTTCCTCTTATTTATAAGACATGAGATTTTATTGAATCTTAATGTTAATACAATGCACTAAAATTTGGCCTTATGTTCTCATTTTTCATTTCATGAAAAATAGAGCAAAATAAGCAGAGAATGGATTCTTAGTAGGTTCACCTCAAAATACCTCCAGTTCTGGGTTTCAGGATCCTGAAATGCATTAAATATCCAAAGCTAACAGGGGAAAAAAAATCCCAAACATAAGCCCATAATAAGAGACATATTTTAAGACTGTTTTTATAAGACTTTGTCCTTAAACCTTCCCTTGTACACTGTTGGTGGGAATGTAAGTTGGTGCAGCCACTGCGGAGAACAGTATGGAGGTTCCTCAAAAAACTAAAAATGAACTACCATATGATCCAGCAATCCCACTCCTGGGTACATATCTAAAGAAATCTGAGGTGGATGGAGAAATAGGAAGTGAACTGAGATAATACAGTGTCATGAAAAATACAGAAGAAAAATGTTCAAGAAAGGGGAAATGATCTTCCATATGAAATGGTCTGTTTATAATACTGTCCCTTCTCAAAGACTCATTCAATTAAAATACCTTTCTCCCAAAAGTGCTCATTTCTGCACAGCTTTCTACAGTGTCAAGTAAAAAGAATTCCATCTGTTCTTAGATCTTTTTTTTTCCCCTTCTGCTCCAGGGCAAGGTCTCACACCTACAACAGAGTTAGTATGCAAAATGTTTTCAACCACCAACTTGCCCCTGACTGAGCAGATGCAGGTGAGACAGCATCTTCTACGTGATCTCAAAATCCTATCCCATCTGCTGCTTTGGTGGCATTTGGAACTGTCCAGAAGATCCAGGTCTCATGGGTATCACTTACCTCCCCAAAGCAGCTGGGAAGTGAGTAGCGAGAGCACAAGGATGCCACGACAAGCAGAAAAACTTCCCTAGGTGAAGAGATGAAGGGAAGTCAGGATATATGACAGTTTCTTGAACCTCCCTCTGAAACTTGTAAATCTGAAATTGAATCCACTTTATGGTTCCAACATCATCACTGAAGCCAAGATTGCTCCTAAATTACCCAACTTGTATTGCAGATGACAATGTGCGGGGTTAGTGATTTTGCTTTAAAAATAAATAAGTAATTGTTCTCCTTCCTTGAAAAGATGAAATAGTGAATAGGCAGGGTACACTACTTTTTAATTTGGGGAACATCTGTCAGCCAGAACCTTGTCAGGGAAATTGCAATGTCAGGCTAAGAAATGCTTTAACACTCCATGGCAGAAGAGGTGTGTGACAGCGAAGCTTGATCTAGCTGGCCCGAGAGCCCGGCAGGAGGCCCTGAATCACAGAACAGCAGGAGCTTTGAGATGCCCTTGATTTCAGAGCTCCCTACAACTTCTGAGGCGCTCCATCACCCCTTCCACACTGGGTGACCTTGCTGGCTGGGCGAGTTCCCCACATCATCCCCTAGAGACAGGGATTAAGAATGCTGTTATGAAAGAGAAAGACAAATACCATATGATAACACTTACATGTGGAATTTAAAATATGACACAAATGAACCTATCTATGAAACAGAAACAGAATCACAGACATAGAGAACAGACTGGTGGTTGTCAAGGGGGAGGGGATTGGGGGAGGGTTGGAGTGGGAGGTTGGGGTTAGCAGATATAAGTTTTTTGTTTTTTGTTTTTTTTGCGGTACGCGGGCCTCTCACTGTTGTGGCCGCTCCTGTTGCGAAGCACAGGCTCCGGACACGCAGGCTCAGCGGCCATGGCTCACGGGCCCAGCTACTCCGCGGCATGTGGGATCCTCCTGGACCAGGGCACGAACCTGTGTCCCCTGCATTGGCAGGCGGACTCTCAACCACTGCGCCACCAGGGAAGCCCAGATGTTAGCTTTTATATACAGAATGGATGAACAACCAGGTCCTACTGTATAGCACAGAGAACTATATTCAATATCCGGAAAAGAATATGAAAAAGAATGTATATATACGTGTAACTGAATCACTTTGCTGTAGAGCAGTAATTTACACAACATTGTAAATCAACTATACTTCAATTAAAAAAAAAAAGACACACACAGAAAAGAACACTGTTATTTTACTTTTTCCATCAGTGGCAGTAAAGTTCCAAAGTAAATATGGAGGATGGCAGCCAATATCACATACCTGAGACAGTCTACTCCTAGAAAAGGGAGGTCTTGTGATTTAGAGTGAGTGCTTTTGCTCAAGGGCAAAAAAGTCTCAGACTAGAAAAGCTCCAACTTGATGGCCCAAGTTGAAAAGAAAGTCAGATGGCCAAGGTCCACTGTGCAATGTGGTACTTCTAAAGTAGATGGAGAAGCAAGCAATTGCTTCCACTCCAATGCGACAGCCATGGAAATAGCACCCTGGCCTCCTGGTCCCTCAAACACATCAGCAATTGAATTATGCCAGCCATGCTCCCTACCCCTGTGCCAGCAGGGTCTTATCTTACCTTCCTGACATGGTGCAAATCCTATCTTCCTTACAAGGCTTTCTTATGTTTCTGGCCTACAGGCATGATTTTCCTCTGAATCTCTACAGTATTTTTTTTTTTTTTTTTTTTTGCGGTATGCGGGCCTCTCACTGTTGTGGCCTCTCCCGTTGTGGAGCGCAGGCTCTGGACGCGCAGGCTCAGCGGCCATGGCTCACAGGCCCAGCCGCTCCGCGGCATGCGGGATCTTCCTGGACGGGGGCACGAACCCGTGTCCCCTGCATCGGCAGGCGGACTCTCAACCACTGCGCCACCAGGGAAGCCCTCTGCAGTATTTTTAAACTGCAGGATTCATCTTAGTTCTGCATCCTACATGCACTGTCTTAGATGCTGCAGGTGAACGTCTGTTCTCTGCACCCAGATCATAAACCCCTGAGGACACCAGCTCTCTTGGGATGACTTCATATCACCTACAGCTTTAGCTCCAGGCCACGCCACCAAGTCCTCTTAATCGCCACCACCCAAGGCTGGAGGTTATGCAGAGACATTTGGCAAGACACAAGCAATAAAAAACAAAAGGCTCAAAGAATTTTCTTTTACTATTCAAAAGAAATGCGCATTTACCTCCATTAACACTTTGCCAATTAAATTCATGCTGCTAATATCCATGAAGAAAGAAACTCCACTTGAGGAAAAGATAGTTCCTGAGTCTTTCACAAAGTCCAAGAAAGAATCTCTTAACATAGAACCACTCCTTTTTTTCTTCATCATCAAAATGACCATAATTTCCACCAGATGATGTTTATCAGATCAGATCACCTGTCATTCTAAGTAGGCTGGAAATGTGCCTCTTTCTTTCCTTCTTCCCTTCCTTCCTTCCTCTCTTTCTTTCAAGAGTGAAAATTTTCATATTTAGGATGAGCTGGCTGGACTCAGCTTAGATGACCCCAATTTTGTTGGCAACATCCAAAGTATCATAGTCAGGAACCAGTGGACCATATGCCTTCTCTCCATCAGGCCTGATCAGGGCACTGACCTTGGCCGGGTCAATGTCACAGAGATTTTTCACAGCCTGTTTAATCTGGTGCTTGTTGGTGTTGACAACCAAAACGAACACAAGTGTGTTGCTGTCTTCTCTCTTCTTCATGGCTGACTGGGTGGTGAGGGGGAACTTAATGATGGCATAGTGGTCAAGCCTGTTTCTCCCAGGGGCGCTCTTTCGAGGATATTTGGGCTGCCTCCTGCAATGTTTTGGGCTGCCGGAAGGTAGGTGACATCTGGATTTTTTTTTTTGTGGCTGTGGACGCCTTTCGACACTGCTTTCTTGGCCTTCAAAGCCTTTGCTTTGGCTGCAGTTTTGAGAGGGGCGGGGTTTCCTTCTTCGCCTTCAGCGCCATCTTCGTGAAAAGGGTGTCTTGCTTTCCTTTTCATAACAGTGCCAGGTGCTGTTCTAGATTCTGAGATTACTGTGGTGAATAGGACAAAAACTCTGCCCTGATGGAGCTGACATTCCAATAGGAGAAATAAGACAATACCTGTATGAATAAGTAATGATAATCAGGTTGCGATCTGTGCTACGGAGAAAGATTAAATAGGGAAAGGAACTAGAGAAAAATGGGAGAATAAAGAGACAGAGTGATCAGATGACATTTGAATGGAAACTTGAAAACAGTGAGGGAGCCAGCAGTGCTCAAGTAAAGAGCACCCAGACAGAGGGAACAGCAAGTGCAAAGGCCCTGGGGCATATCTCATTTGATGTGTATAAGGAATAATCCGGAGCAGCAGAATGAGCAAGGAGTATGGGAGATCCTTCACCAGGAACCAAATCAGTGGTGACTTGATCTTCAACTTCAGCCCCCAGGACTGTGAGAATAAATGTCTGTTGTTTAAGCCGCACAGTCTATGACATTTGTTATAAAGGCCTAACACAGGTGTTAAGGAAATACCAAAGGTGCACAAAGGATGGTGTGACCATAGAGAAGTGGAGAAAAACCTCCCAAACAAGATGACCTTTAGCAGGTGCTTTTAGTCACTTCTACCTCTTAAACAAATTTCTATCATTTAATGGAAGTGCTGGCTGAGATAACTTAGTGCAAGTTCATTGTTCTTCAAAACCATATTCTTATGTATACACTTTTATTTTATACAGTCTTTGCATGAATGCCCAGAATTCACACCACATCTGGCTTCATTAAGATATTTTTGCATCTCTTTTTATTCAATAAATGTAATAGCATTTTTTGAACTTCAATTAATTCAGTGATCATTGAATCTACCTCTTTTATAAAGTAACTGTTATGAGTACGTTCCTTGGGAGGAAAACTCTCCAAGAATAGACATTCTTATGAAATATATTTTGTCCTGTGCTCATTTTGTTCATTCTTCTGCCTAAAGCCCGTTAGCCATGTACGTCCTAAGAAGGAAAAAGGGGTCAAAGTCCTTCTATTAAAATATTTTCTGTGCTAGAAACCCATCAGCCTTTTTAGCAAGTAAGAGAAATCGAAAAAGGAGAAATAAATTTGTCTTCTCCAAAGTAAAGAAGCAGGAGGTGAGTTTCTCAAGTGGGCTAAATTAAGGCTTCTGGAGCTGAAGTTTACATCGCAGTTTTACAGATTTTGTTGATGGAAATGTGTTTGTTGTTTAGCTTCATTTTGCTACCTTGTTCCACAGTAAGGAAAGTCACACAGCTTGCAATACTGAGAAACTTATTAGAATCCTGTGGTGTTTGCCAGCTTCCATTTTCACACAGTAGAGCCAATGTGAGGGGAAGGATGGAGCTGCAAACAGGAAATGTGAAACCCCTGCAAGAATTCACGGCTGGAGATGGCAGCGCCAGGCTGCCAGAAAGCACCTTCCCACCTTGGCATCCTCCTCCTCAAAAAAAAAAAGGTAATTTCAGGGTTGGTCTTGCCTGGAAAATTGCATCTAGAGTTGAGGTTTTAGCGGAGGATTGGAACTGCACAATAGAGTTAAGAAACTGCTGTGGAAATGCCAACAGATTTTTAGATTCATTTTAATGATTTCAGCTTACTTCAAAGGGCCTTTGAATCATCAGATGGTTTCAAAATGCCAAGTAGGACCGCTGGGAAATGGGGCTGAAGTGAGAAAAAGCCGTGCTAAGTCAATAAATGTGTTTGTCTTTATTCAGTTGTGAGGCATCTTTGCCAATATTCCTAACAGGCACACTAGGAAAACCTAGTACAAAAATCACAGAGGTGCAAAACTCACACCAAAAATCAATTAGAGACATAAGCTTTGGGAAATATAAATTGGAGCAAATGAAAAAAATTAGATTAAAATTCCCAGAAGTACTAGAGAAAACTACAGATCCACACCAAAGAGAGAAGCCAGTGGATAACCAATAAATTAAACAGATAATTAAAGGAAAAAAGTCCTAAAATAACATTTCATTTTCTATTGAAGAAAAAAAGAAGAAGCTCTTTAGCATGCGGATCTGTCCACATGGCTTAAAACTACAACACTGGCTGGAGAAAATGTCACAAGTGAACATCCTGAGTTTCCTAATGACACTCATCTGTTCCACTGGGTTACAGAGTCTCCAAGGAGAGAGCTATTTGCTTATGAATGACAAATCTATACTGTTTGGTAGAGGAAAACTGCCTTTTCTCCCATTTCCTTTGATCGGCTATTTTAACCTAAGAATGTAAGATTGGTATAGTTTTCCAAGTGTCAACCTGATTCAGAAGAAAACTCTGACTCAACCAATATCTGTCTTAAATAATTCTTGCTAATATAGGCCCTAAGGTCTCACTGGTGTGCTCATTAACAAAACTCTGACAAAACTTCTAAGTTCTTCTATATTATTTTAAATAAGTAACAGGAACAGTTGAAAAATACTCTCTTTGCTAGAAAATTAGATCATTATATAAATGTCTAAAGTTCTCTTTGACCTTTGACCCAAACCAGGCTCTTGCCAACTCCTGCTAGTTTGCCTGGGTTTTTGATCCCTTGTCTCCAGCACATACACATTAGACACAGGTATTTTGTGGTGTTTGTGTTTCACAAGTGGAATCATATTATATATACTTTTCTGAATGTTGTTTTTGTTTACTGATCATGGGATATGGAACTTTCCATGCTCATACAAACAGACCTGCCTCAATCTTTTTGATCAATGCATAGTATTTCTTGTGAATTTTACTATGTATTTTGCCATCTTCCATTGGCAGACACAAGTTTTTTATAGTTATCTGCTCTTATGAAAACTCTTCAATGAGCACCTTTTCACATGCCTCCATGGGCACCCCTCAGCGTGTTTCTTCCAGAGTACAAACAGACAAGAGAAATGTCTTACGCTTTTTTTAAATTAATTTCTATTGGAGTATGGTTGCTTTACAATGTTGTGTTAGCCTCCACTGCACAACAAAATGAATCAGCCATACACATATAGATATCCCCTCCCTTTTGGACTTCCCTATAGGTTACCACAGTGCATTAGGTAGAGTTCCCTGTGCTATACAGCATGTTCCCATCAGTTGTCTATTTTATACATAGTATCAACAATGTATGTGTGTTAATCCCAGTCTCCCAATTCCTCCCACCCCACCCCTTTCCCCCTTGGTATCCATACATTTTGTTCTCTATGTCTGTGCTTTTTAATCACTGTGCTAAAATAGCAAAGAGTGAAGAATGGCATGTAGGCACCTGTTGGAATAAAAGAAATAAAATTACAACTTTCCCAAAGAGCACCAGAAAGCTATAGCAGATTGATTTGGTGCAGATTCTTAAAAGTCAGAGATTCCTGAGTTCAAACCTCAGTCCGAGTTCCACACTGAAAACAGTCTGCATCCATCTATGGAAATGGCAAAATACATCATAAAATACCTAAAGAATGCTATGTAACTGATTAAAAAAATGAGGCGGATCTAGATATACTAACAAGGAAGAGTGTAACTTTGTGTAACTTTTAAAAGTTTACTTAACTTTTCCGAGCCTTAGTTTCAATGTGGAAATAATATTTTTTAAATGTATCTACAGC
Organism: Grampus griseus; assembly: GCF_964374135.1. Lineage (NCBI taxonomy): Eukaryota > Metazoa > Chordata > Mammalia > Artiodactyla > Delphinidae > Grampus > Grampus griseus. Next base: position 804,602 of record NC_138998.1, read on the forward strand.
ATAGAGTTGCTGTACAGATTAAATGATAGAATAGTTACAAAGTACTTAGTGCACCACCTGACACAGCGTAAGTGCTCAATAAATATTAGCTTGCATTATAATTCTTAATGTGTCCCAAGATGGTGGAGATATTTGAACAACTCAAGGCCACTTATTAATGTCAGTCATTTATGAAGCTTCTATTATATGAACAAGGTTTCATGCTACCTGATTAGAAGAAAACACAGGTGAATGAAACAATCTTTGTCCTTGAGGGTCCTGGGAATATATTGGGGAATATAAATCATGTCCACACTAACCTTAATTTAAAAAGGAATGTAGTAAAAAGTAGCATAAGAGGATGTCATAATAGACTGCTACTATTTTATCTGCACTACACCCCCCTTTAAGAAATAGCACTACACCCTCCTTTAAGAAATAGCATCCCCCTTCTTTGGAAGAAGTGTTCCTCCTCCAATCCCAACACTGATGTGAGGAGAGTCAATTATAGATATCAACTGGCCACAATTGATAGGTCAGGAAATATACATGTGACTTAGTCATGTGACCCAAGCCAGGCCAATGAGAGAATTTTTCACGCTAAGAACGAAGGGAAAGGGGTGCATCTTCTCTAATGGCAAAGGCATCAGATGGGAGGCTTGGATGCTCTTTGCAGGAGCACAGTGACAAGAGCAGAAGCAAAAACAAAGAAAGACATGATGGGATTTGAGTCCTGGTTCTGGAGGTCCAGCCTCAACCCTGCCTTTTGGTGATGGCATGGGATTATCATTAGTTCTATGACAGCAGGGATTCTATATGTTTTCATGTACTAATGTATCCCTAGCATCTAGAACAATGCCTGGCACAAAGTACGCATTCACTACATAGTTCCTGAATGGATGAATAAGATCCTGTAATAGATGCCTCTTTTTTCTAAGCAAGTTAAAATGTTATTCTTTCCTTGCAACCAAATCCAGAATTATTCTTGGTAAAGTGGAATTTTTTACAATCCTACCTTAGAAGGAAGAGAAAGGGAGGCAAGGAGTAAGGAAATATACCTCAGAATGCTATCCTGGGCCACTCGGATTGTGGCTCCAGATACAGCTCCAGACCAGATCCTGTCAGAGTCCTGTCCGCAACAAACCCAGAGGTATTTCGAGTTTGGGTTATCAAAACCTCTCCTGTAGGATTCAGTCTGGTTTAATAAACCACAGGTCTGTCTACTTGGTTTCCAAGACCACAGATTTTAGAAACTGGAAATCAAAAGACAGTCTGTCCATAAACAAAATGAAATAATGTCATTTGCATCAACATGGATGGACCTAGAGAATGTCATACTGAGTGAAGTAAGTCAGACAGAAAAAGACAGATATCATATAATATAGCTTATATGTGAAATTTTTAAAAAAAAAGGTACAAATGGACTTATTTACAAAACAGAAACAGAGTGACAGATGTAAAAAATAAATTTATGGTTACCAAGGGGGTAAGGTGTCGGGGAGGAATAAATTGGGAGATTGGGATTAATATATATGCACTATTATATATATAATAGATAACTAATAAGGACCTACTGTATAGCACAGGGAACTCTACTGAATACTGTGTAATGAACCGTATGGGCAAAGAATCTAAAAAAGAGTGGATATATGTAAAAACAAAAACAAACAAAAAAAACACCACTCTGCCATTTGCCTACCTCCATCCCTCCTATTTGTATATGTCTTCTTATTTATCCTTCAATGGATCAACATATAAATAACTGTCCACGCTGTTAGAGACTGGCGGAAATCTAAGAGGCTGGCACTGAGCTCACTGTCAGTAGGAAATTCACATGAATGAGCTCGGATTGGCAGTGGTTTGATGTAATGTCCAGGGATTGAATAACTTGCAAATCCCCCAGCAGATATGAAACACACAGCTTACTGAGAATTCCATCATTATTGAAAAAATGCACAATATAAGTCAATGTGCATGACAGGTTGAGACATCAGTATACTAAAACAAAATAAAGATTGCCTCTCTGGACAGTTTATCCAACTGGCCTGAGAAGGTTCCTTGAATGGCATTATATATGTTTTATTCTTTAACACTACTGACTACCTAACATAGGCTGAGAACTATAATAGGAGTTGTTGGGCAGAGAAGAAAAATCGAGTACAGATCTCAGTCTGCAAACTAATACTCTAGCAGACGGCTAAGACATATTCACCAATTGTCACATACTTTTGACCAAATGTAAAATTCAGAGGCAAGCCAAATGTGAAAATGAGAGACGAATGAAAACATTTGGATATTGAAATCTATTAAGGAATGACACAAATGGGAAATCCTTGAATGTGTGCTGTAAAAGTGGGCCTGGCATTGATGACTTTATTTCTCCAAGTGTGTATGCTTTGACCCAGTTTCTATTATTTGCTGAATAATTCAACATGATGGCCATCTGATTCAGACGGCTATGGCCAGCATCTATGGTAGCTATTACTGGGAGGATTCCTCCAAAAGACAACAAGTAGAATCATTTCACCCACGAGAACAGTAAAGCAGAGCGATGCCACACTGGCTGATAAGAGGTCCCTGAATACTGAAGTGGATCAGGTCTTAGAGACCATCTTCTAGACCAGGGTTCCACAGAGTGAGGTCTTGGCAGCAGCGGCAGCAGGATCACCTGTGAACTTGTCAGAAGTGTACGTTCTTGGTCCTATCCCAGACCCACCGAATTAGAAACTTCGAGGTGGGGGTCCATCAATCTGTGTTTTAACAAGCCCTCCAGGTTATTTTGGTGCACACTCAAGTTTGAGAACTACTGATCTAGGTAGTTTCTTACTTTGGAGATGACCAAAGTGATCCCCAGAGGTAAAACAAGTGGGCCAAAAAGAATGACAAGAACCGGGTGGAAATCTCACACAGCATAAAATAAGGTTGCTACTGGAATACCAGAGAACCACCACCTCAAGCCTCAGTATTTTTATTAGTCAAGCTTTTCACAGGAATTACTTGACCCTGTTAAACTGGATAACTTTGTGTGTGTGTGTGTCTGTGTGTGTGTGTGTGTGTGTGTGTGTGTGTGTGTGTATTTATACACATATGGGTTGAAGTGTAAGGAAACCTCAAGAGGTAGTGTAATAACTTAGAGCTGGTAAGATCAGAAAAGCAGGTACCACTCATAGGCCTAAAGGGGGAAAGGGACAAAGGGAAGAAGCCATGTAGACAAGGAGGCCTTCAAAAGTGCAGTGACAACATTGTAAATCAACTACACTTCAATAAATAAATAAAGCTGAAAACAAAAACAAAAAATAACAACAACAAAAACATTGTACTGGAGATTTTAGCCAGTGCAATCAGGCAAGGAAAAGAAATAAAAGGTATCCAGATTGGAAAGGAAAAATAAAAGAAAGAAAGAAAATAAGTGCAATGATTTTACTCATGGGACACAGCCAGCCTGAGGCCGTCTCACAGGGAGGAATCAAAGTGTCAAAAATCTCTGACCTCACTCTCCACACTCCCTCTGATTGTATCAGGGCTTCCTTCTGGGTCAACCCAATTGGAAGCCAGAAGGCAAAGGAACTCGTGGGTATAATCCACATAAGCTGCCTCCCCAGGCAGAGAGTGGGGTGAGGGAAAAGATGGAGGTGAACTTGCAAGGGTATATGGGAGCTGTTTGACACAATAGTCAAGAATGGCCAGAGATCTCTGGAAGTCACAGCAAAAACTAGAAATTCTTCTCCCTCTTCTGTACTCCAATTGCTTTCTTCTCAAAAAGGTATCAAACACCCAAACCACTCAGCCATCCAGAAAATAGTTGTATTTCATTGCTAGTTTTCCCTAATGCTTGTTCTTATCTTCTTTATCAGTAAAGAAGATAAGAGCAGCCTTGTCTTCTTATTTAGCTGGGAGTGTGCTCATCACACCTGGCAGATATGTTTCCTGTACAGTTAGGTAGACAATGTGACTAGGTTCTAGCCAATGGTACACAAGTATGAGTGATGTCCATAACTACAGGGATGGTTCTTAAAGCACCTCCTTCCAGCTGACTGTGAATTCAGGCAAAGTGGCTGGCATTCTGAGCTGTCTTGGATCATAGCTGATTTTGACAAGGATTGTATCACACTGCAGGGGCAACAAGCTGGAAGGAGCCTGCACTTTTTAAAACTTTATTTATTTTTGGCTGTGTCGGGTCTTCATTGCTGCACATGGGCTTTCTCTAGTTGCAGTGAGCAGGGGCTACTCTTCGTTGTGGTGCACGGGCTTCTCATTGCGGTGGCTTCTCTTGTTGTGGAGCACGGGCTCTAGGAGCACAGGCTTCAGTAGTTGTGGTGCATGGGCTTAGTTGCTCCATGACATGTGGGATCCTCGCGGACCAGGAATCAAACCCTTGTCCCCTGCATGGGCAGGCAGATTCTTAACCACTGTGCTACCAGGGAAGTCCCGGAGGCTGCACTTCTGACACCAGGGAACACGAGACCAACCCTGGGTTGACTCTCTCTCCACTTTGTAAGTGGGTGGAAAAATAAATTCTTATATTCTTAAGCCATTTATTTCGTGGTTCCTATCGCTTGAATCTAATTATGACTAACATAATCTTTAAGTTCTAACATGGAAAAATCAGCAAAGGCATGCATTAAGTGTTAAATTATGCCACCACCACCCACCTAAATTCATATAAAGAAGCCCTAACCCCTAGTAAACTGAAAATAGAGCTACAATATGATCCAGCAATCCCACTCCTGGGCATATATCCAGAGAAAAGCATAATTTGAAAAGACACATGCACCCCTATGTTCATTGCAGCACTATTTACAATAGCCAGGACATGGAAGCAACCTAAATGTCCATCAACAGATGAACAGATAAAGAAGATGTGGAATACTATTAGTACAGTAGTATTCCACATCTTCTTTATCTACTACTAGTAATGCTACTTTTAGTAGCATTACTAGTAGCAATGGAATACTACTCAGCCATAAAAAAAGAATGAAATAATGCCATTTGCAGCAACATGGATGGACCTAGAGGTTATCATACTAAGTGTAGTAAGTCAGAAAAAGACAAATATCATATAATATCACTTATATGTGGAATCCAAAAAAATTATACAAATGAACTTAATTACAAAACAGAAACAGACTCACAGACTTTGAAAACAAACTTATGGCTACCAAAGGAGAAAGGTCAGGGGTAGGGATAAATTAGGAGTTTGGTGTCAACATATACACACTACTCTATATAAAACAGATAATCAACAAGGACCTACTGTATAGCACAGGAAACTCTACCCAATATTCTGTAATAACCTAAATGGGAAAAGAATCTGAAAAAGAATGGATATATGTATATGTATGGCTGAATCCCTTTGCTGTACACCTGAAACTAACACAACACTGTAAATCAACTATACTCCAATATAAAAAAATTAAATTAAAATAAACAAAAAAAAGTTTAAATAATAAAAAGAATCCCTAACCCCCAGTACCTCAGAATATGACTATTTGGAATAGAGCCTTTAAAAATGTGATTAAGCGAAAATGAGGCTGTTAGGGTAGGCCCTAACCCACACCGCCTACTGTCTTTACAAGCAGAGGAGACTAGCATACACAGACACCAGGGATAAGTGCACACAGTGTGTGGGACCCTGTGAGCTCACAGGAGGAAGGCAGCCATCTGCAAGCCGAGGAGAGAGGCCTCAGGAGAAAGCAAACCTTGACCTTGGACTTCACTCCTCCAGACCGTGAGAAAATAAATCTCTGTTGTTTAAGCCACCCAGTCTGCAGTGTTTTGTTATGGCAGCCCTAGCAAACTAAGACAGCATGTTATTAGGTTAAAGAAAAAAACAGCAAAATGCAGAATGATAGTATTCATTATTTACGGGTAGTATGCTGAAGTATAAAAATGTATGAACGAAGACCTGGAAATACGCACCAAAATTTAGAAAAGATGACCACTGTTAAAAGTGCGGAGTTAGTGGGGCACTGGGGACGGAGGTCAATGGGGAGCTTCACCTCATCCAGAGGGCAAATGTATTCAAGACGCAATGTGAAATTAATGTTTTTAAAAATCTATTTACTTCTTCTCTGGTATCGGCAGGACTTTGATTCTGCTGAGTTCTTATATTTGAAATCCAAGGCCTCTGCCCACGGTGGTGGCATGCAGTATAAAGAGAATCTCCCAGAGCTGAGTAACGTGTTTGGTGCTGGTCATGTTTCCTAGAAGTGAACCATGGTAGCCCAGGCTACCATGTACTTGGGGTACATGATCTGCAAAGCTGTGGGAGAGCCATTAGGGACTGATGCCCATAGGGCTGTGGAGTCCTGTTTATACAGATTACATGCTGAGTTGTCTGGGATCAAACCAGGAAATATAGGAAAGTGGTACCATAATGGAAAAGAATATAGAAAAGAACATACATGTGTGTGTGGCTGAGTCACTTTACTGTACAGCAGAAATTAGCAAAACATTGTAAATCAACTATGCTTCAATAAAAAAAGAAGAAATATAGAGAAGTGGCAACGGGTTCAATGATCAGGAACGTGTTGTAATGTGGCTTACATTAGAGAGGGAAAAGGGGGACTGCCCTGGCGGTCCAGTGGTTACGACCTGGCGCTTTCACTGCCAGGGCCCTGGGTTCAATCCGCGGCTGGGGAACTAAGAGCCCACAAGCTGCACAGAGCGGCCAAAAAAGTAAATGGGAGAGAGAGGGAAAGAAAGTCCTTCAGCTAGAAATTAGGGTAATGATTTTGATATTAGGTCTTGGATTGCCCCAGGAGGGACACATTTTAAAACTGCACATGGAATTATTTCGGTCAAGACAGAGATGTAGAGAACAAGCTTTCTTGGGATGGGTGCTTCCCACATCCACGTTCCCACAGAAGAGAAGAGAAGTGGTCCCTGAAGGAAGAGATATCCAGGATGTGACATACAGAGATGTACCCTGAGACTTGGTGTCTATTACAGGAATAGCACAGATTTATAATTAGAGCAGCCAATGAATCACAAAGGACGTGGTAACATGGCAACCCTTAGAACAATGGGATGAGGAAATAGGTCACAGCTCTACCTGGCAGTGGGAAAATGTTATTTCTGAATCCAGCACCTGGGCCCGGTTAAGAGACGGTTACCCTGGAAAGAAAGGATTAGAGGTTGCAGGTTTACATGGTTTAGTGAGAGGAGTTTTAATAATAGAGGATATAGCTATTCCTGTGACAGTTGTGTATTAAGGCAGCAAAGTAACACGAAAGAAAAATGAAGCAAGAAAAACATGGGGAAAAAATCACAAATTGGATCCTTTTCATAAGATAAAAATTTCAAAGAACACTTGTAAAAGGTGGGTAGATGTTATAAGGGTGAAATGTTGATCAGAAAGAGAATCTGGAATAGGGCATAAGCCTAGCTAAAACAAATGAGTTAAATGACTAAATTTGAAAGAAATTGTTGTTAAAGTGAGTCAGACCTGGTGGTAGAAGAGAGACAAAACAGGGGAAGAAAAAGAACATCATTTTAACCATAAAACAATAACCCAATAAAGTTTAAGTCCTCCAGGTAGATTCCATTTCTAGCTGTCATTACGATAAGGATCCTCACCTTATGGAAACAGCATTTTATATATATATATATATATATATATAAAAAACAGAGTTTTTAGGAGCTGGACCACACAGTTCGCTTCCCTTTGGAGGAAGGTCTGGGAGGAGTTTATGCTACAAGGCAGAGAATGATGTTAAAATGGGGAGAGAGCCTGACCTGAGTGCAAAAATGTCCCCTTGCAGCGGGGCTGAGAAGATCTCCCAGTTTCTGCATACATCTTTCTTCTGCTAACTCTGGCTGTGAGACAGGCTGGGACATGGGACCTGGGACCCTTTGCTGCGGTGCTGGCACCTGGACAAACGTCTGCTCCAGCAACAAAACACAAAGAAACTATAAGGGACTAAAAATAACTGCATGCACAGTTGGGGCAAAACTTTGGACAAGATACAAAAAGATCAAAAAACCCAACTGCCACTTCTGAAGAGGTGGGAGCAAAAGCAGGGAGTCAGGAGCAAAAGCAGGGCACTGCGCATGGCCCCTGCACACACCACCACCAAAGGGGTGGGCAAACCATCTAAGCCACACCTCTGGCCCCACCCCCTGGACCCACCCCTACCCTCACCTCATATAAGGAACCAGCTCGCCCCTCCTCCAGCAAGCGAGCAAGGGAAACCGTTACTGGTTCTCGCTCCCCTCTGCTGCAGTAGGGGCCCTCACAGGGGCCTTGCTTGAATTTCTTGTCTGGCCTCTTATCAATTTCTATTGACTGGGGAAGGCCAAGAACCCTGACCAGTAGAAGTTGGTGTCACAGTCAAGCCACGCGTCCTACGGTGATATACTCACACCGTGTATGAGTTCTGTTCCAGGCTCAGTGCTTAGAAGGAAATCCTCAAAATGAAGAGCAAGGTCTGGGAAAGTCAGGTGCTCTTCAGTCGGTACCTGTAGCCTGGCTGGGATTACTCATTTCTATCACCGGAGAGGTCTAGGGTTCCCAGAGTGGGGAGTGGATAGGAAAGTCAACAACCCTGCCCACACGTGTCCAGAGGGTGACTCCACCCATGCCTGCTCCTGGGAATGAGGGATCAAGAGTGTCCATCACAGCCCAACAAATATCCCGTTCGAGTCTCTTCCATCTTAACCAAGCAAAATAAATCACTGCTGGCCTGGCAAGTACATCTGGTTGTACATTCCCAAAGGACAATGCCCAAATGCTGCAGGCACTCCAAGGGACCCTATTAGGGATCTAGCAACCATGGCTACAGAGATCACATCCAAGAGGGGCATTCATGCCGCTGCCTGGGCTGGAGCTGTTTCCAGTAGCTTAAGAGGGCAAACGCACAGCTTTCCAACTCAAACCATCACTCCATTGTCTCCACTTTGATCTTTCACTCTTCCCTGCTGTACCTTGCCTACTTACCAAAAGCCTCCACCCCTCACACCAGCATCTGACACTGCCCATGTTAGATGACCCCTCTGAGAAAGCTGTGGAAGAAATACTAGAGCCTTACAAACATCACTAGTTCCAGAAAGGATGTCAGCTGGAAGGTCTAGAGAGGAAAGCTGCCTTCTGCTTCCAGAATATGCTACGATGGTCTAATTCTTCAAGTCCTGTAACAAAGCAATCTTAAGAAAATTTCAACCCAGCTCCCACCTCACAGAATAGAAGGCCAGAACAGGAGAAGAGGTATTCATTCCACTCCAGATCCTGTAACTGGATCCAGTTCCTTGCACCATGCCACGAAGTACAGGCAGAGCAGAAACCCAGTATTTTGTGAGGTTTCCATCCCAAACTCTCACCTCCACGTGCTGCTCTCGCTCCTGGTGAATTTCTACGGCTCCCTAAACCCATCTCAGGCTTTCCTTGTTGGTTGGTGTGAAATAGGTTTGGACATTCTCTTCCAACTTTGACACTACACCACTCTCATAGACATGCTACACTGCACAGTTGCACAGGCTGTGCACTGCCCAATGCCATAATGTCATTCATATTCACATGGTGCTCTTTCAATTGATACAGATTCTCTGGCTTCACGCACTCATGACTACCAATAAGAGGCACTCCTACATTTTGCCTTGGTCCCATGAGAACTGTACGAACTGGGCTAGCCCCTACAAGGAGAAGGGGACCTAGTTCACAGACCTAGTTCACACAGGTAGGGATCTGAGCCGATGAGAAAAAAGCAACCTATGGCTTGCAGGTTACAGCCAGTCTGGCTACTTTTGAGATGTAGCTTGAGACCTAACTTCAGAACCAAAGATTTGAAAGCTGTGTTTGGATGGTTACTTCTCAAATATTAACATATTAACATTTTATTAACTCAGAAGCAGTGCCAGTTTTTAATTCTGTTTTTTTTTTTTTTTTTTTGCTTCAGATCTTTTATCTCGTCAGGATTAAAATTTATGAATTCTGTTGAATTATGCCTTGTGACTCTACCTAGGTTTTTTCTCTCTTTCCTTTCCTCCAAAACATTGCTCTTCTGAAGTAGGTGACTAGCCATTAAGTCCATGTGTTTATGCTTTTAATTCACATGTGAATCATGTGAACAATATACAGGTTTGGGGGATGATTTTAATTTTATATACAGGTATCCCCCACTTTCTGAAACTTCCCGTTAAGCCACTTCTTTTACATAAGACCTACATCAGTACAATAATGGCTTTTTGTCATAAAAACAAAAATTCTCTTCAGATTTCTTTCAGGTACTGAAAACAGGAACTACATGCCATTTCAGCCTATGGTTTACAAAAGGTTTCATAGGAATGCTCTACTTCCGGATAGCGGGAGAAACCTGTAATTGACATCAGGAATAAACGAAAAGAGCGAGGTACAGAATGACACCTTATAAATTGACATTATAAGGTATCATTCTATACCTCGCTCTTTTCATTCAAAACCAAGTTTTTGAAATTTATAAGACTCATATCCTTCACCAACTTTTTTTTCCTCTTAATTCTTTACACATTCTGGATGTATATAGATATACATACTATATATATTTTTCAGGTATATATCCTCTTCTCTTGGTCTAGTGTTTGTTTTTAAATTGCATATGGTATCCTTTGTTATACATGTTTTTAAAGTTTTAATCTAGTCAAATGGATCAATATTTTCCTTCTGATTTTTTCATCTTTAGTCGGTGAAAATATTATTCCCAACCCTCAACTCATAACCACATTCTCCTTTTTACCCCACAAGTTTTACTTTTCATATTTAGGAACCTTTGCCTTCATACAATTTATAGTATGTTCTGTTTCTTGCCAGGGGTGTGCAAGGGCTTCTCTCTCACTGAAAAGTTCTCATTTATGCATGGATGTGTTTCTGGCTTCTGTGTTGTTTCTTTGATCTACTTCAGTGACACCTGACCAATACCACATTGCTTTAATTGCAAAATCTCTTTAAAAACCTTGATATTTGGTACATCAAAATGTCTATCATTTTTTCTTTAAAATTATGTAGGTTATTCTTGGCCTTTTATCCATCCATATGAAGGACAAGAATTACTTGTCAAGTTCCATACACAAATATACACACACATACAATCTATTATAACTTTTACTGGAATTACTTTGAACTAACAGATAAACGTAGACTCTTCCCCTCTATGAATATGTTGTTTTTCCATATATTTAGGACTTGTTTATGCCCTTGAATAAATCTTATAATTTTCTCCACAAAGATCTTGCCCAGTGTTGCTAAAAATATTCCTAGTTTTCTTGCTATTATGATTAGGGTCATTTTAAAATTTCACTATATTTCTAACTGATTATTCTTGGAATATGGGAAACTGTTGATTTTAAAATATTGATTTAAATCCAGAAAATTTGCTGAACTTTCTTAATAGCTTTAATACATTGTCAATACATCCTGCTAGATTTTCTAACTAAACAATTTTACCATCTGCAAATCTGGCAATTTTCTCTCTTCCTTTCCAAACCTTACACTTCCAATTTCTTTTTCTTACTCTAATGCATTCTGTAGGACCACCAGGACACTAATTAATAATAATAATGATAGAGGCATCTTTATTTTATTCCTAATTTAATGGAAATTAACCTAAATTTTCTGCATTAATTATGATGTTTTCATATGTTTGAATTCTTGATAATCTTTTTTCAAGTAAAGGAAGTACTTTCTAGCTGCTAAGAATTTTTAATAATGAATATTTGTGAATTTTAGCAGCATCTTTGAAGACGATCTTTTTCTTTTTCCTCCTTCAGTGTATTATTGATGTGTGTAACATTAATGGAATTTCTACAGTTAAGCTATCTTCCAAAAAGATAAAAGCTATCTTTTATCTTGGGATAAAATGTATTTGGTCAGGATGTCTTATGTACTGCTAGATTTAATTTACTGATATCTTATTTAGAATTTTTTCATCTCTGAGTAAGTCAGTGTATCTTTTTTCGTACACAGTCTGTCCAATTTTGGTATCAAGTTTATATGAGCTTAAAATTAGTTGGAAAGTTTTCCCTCTGGAACAATTTATATAAAAGGGGATTATTCTTGAAAGTTTGATGAAATAAAAACGTCTATGATTGGTACCATTAGGCAAAAGTGGTAGAAGGAGAGGATTTAGAATCCAATTCAGTCTCTTTAACAGTTATTTGATTAATCTTTATTTCCTTTTGAGTCAATCTTGGCAATCTGTTTTTCTAAAAATTTACCTATTGTCTCAAAGTTATCAGAAATTTTGGCACAAAATGATTCAATATTACATATTTTCAAAATACAACTATCAGGACTTCCCTGGTGGTCCAGTGGTAAAGAATCCACCTTCCAATGCAGGGGACAAGGGTTCAATCCCTGGTCAGGGAACTAAGATCCCACATGCCACGGAGCAACTAAGCCTGTGCGCCTCAACTACCGAGCTCGCACATCTCAACTAGAAAGCCTGCATGCCACAAACTACAGAGCCCATGCACCCTGGAACCTGCATGCCACAACTCGAGAGAAGCCCAAGTGCTGCAACCATGAGCTCACGCACCACAACAAAAGATCCTGCATGCCTCAATGAAGATCCTGGGTGCTGCAACTAAGACCCAACACAGCCAAAGATAAAATTAAATAATTAATATTTTTTAAAAATTAAAAGAAATAAAATACAACTATCTTCTCTGTAGCTATGCTCCCTTTTTATTTCTGAAGTTATTTATTTACACTTTATCTCTTTCTATCAATTGCATGAATATTTCAAATATTCTGCTTTGAGTTTTTGTTAATCATCTCAATCATTTCTTTACCTATTTCCCACAGTTTTGATATATAATACTTTATTTGTATTTTATTCTAAACAGTTCAAATTTTCCATTGTAATTTTCTAAACACATAATTATTTACAAGTACAGTTTAGTGCTCAAAAACATGAATTTCTATTGTCTTTTTACTATTCATTTCTAATCTTATTACTTTGTGTTCAGAGAGCATGGTGTACACGATACAGATTCCTAGAGTGTCACAGAGATTTCCATTGTAGCCAATTTTCATAAATGTACCCTGTATATTTAAAAAGCGTATGTGTGCTGGGGATAGAAATCATATATCTCTATTAGCAGTTTGTTAAATCTGTTACTAAAAACCTGAAATATCCATCATAATTTTTTGCATCCATGACTCATAAGTTTTAGAAATGGATGTGTTACAAACTTCTCCTGGGTAACAGATTTTAAACTTTCTCCTTGTAATTCTGTCAGTTGTTGCTTTATATATTTGGAATTTATGTTGTGTAATGAATACAAATTCATAATGGCTTCTTCAGCCAATTGTGATCATTAGGTTATATCGCTATCATTATTAGCAATTTTTGTGTTAAACTCTAACTTATATAGTACAAAAAATTGTTAAACTGTTTTTAAGTAGTATTTGCCTACTATATAATTTTCCATCCATTTATTTTCAAACTTCGTGAATTAAGATATTACCTTAAGTGTTTATGATAAAACTGGTCACATACACAAACGTATAGAGCCTGAGATAACTAACCCCATTATGTCCATCACCCAGATTCTACTATTAATTAGCAAGATTTGCCACACTTGCTTCATCTATTCCTTTTTTCTTTTTTGCTACAGTATTTTATAACAAATCCCACAATTCAGGTCATTTTACCCTTGCTTACTTCCAAGGCATCTCCAAAAATACAAACATTTTTTTACATATTTACCAGGCAGTTTGCACTTCTAATAAAACTAACACGAATTCCTTGGTATTATCTGATTCCAGTTTATATTCAATTTTCCCAATTAAACTTAAGATGACTTTTTATAAGTGATTTGTTCAAATGAGGCTCTTAACAAGGTTCACAGAGTACATTTTGTTGTGCCTCTTTAATCTAGAGTAAACTTCCTTGTTTTTTCCATGCCTATCTTTCCCCAAGGCCTAAGGTCAGTTTTCCCATAGAGTGCCCCTCTATATTGTTTAACTAGTTTCTCTATCCCTATGTTTCCAATAAACTGAAAATGATTTTTAAGGCAACATTGCACTCAGGTTGAACACTTTGGGGCAACATTTCTTCCTACATGAACGTGACTTCATTAATTCACATAAGTATACTTTCATATACCACTTTACCTCTAGAGCATACGTCTGCTCATCGCACTATAAATGATTTTGTTTCTGTCCTACCATCTTATTTCCTTTTAATTCTTCTACTAGTTAAGAGTTTATATATTCTATTTCTATCTTTTCAGGGACAACCCTTAATTTTTCAATATGCTTCTCTACATAAGCTTTAAATTAATCAATGTCTCTATTCTCCTTCCAAACAAGAGAATTAGAAAGCTGTAACCATCCACAATGCAGCCTAGAAGTTGAGTCTACTTTTTTTCCAAATGTTTCTCCCAAATTAATGCTATTATTTGTATAGCAATACTTATTTCATATTACCAACCTGTTTACTGTCTTGTTCACCCTTGCTTTTTGCATCATATACCTTCTTCAGGGATTAATTTCCTTCTTAGGAAAATATTTCCATTACTAGTTTTTGTCATTTTGTTTGCCTTATTTTGTTTTGATTCAGGAATGGTCTGTAAATTGTAATCTTGTCAATCTTTATAGTTTTTTTTTAACGTCTTTATTGGAGTAAAATTGCTCTACAATGGTGTGTTAGTTTCTGCTTTATAACAAAGTGAATCAGCCATACATATACATATATCCCCATATCTCTTCCCTCTTGATCTCCCTCCCACCCTCCCTATCCCACCCCTCTAGGGGGGTCACAAAACACCGAGTTAATCTCCCTGTGCTATGCAGCTGCTTCCCACTAGCTATCTATTTTATGTTTGGTAGTGTCTATATGTCCATACCATTCTCTCACTTTGTCCCAGCTTACCCTTCCCCCTCCCCATGTCCTCAAGTCCATTCTCTACGTCTGCATCTTTTTCCTGTCCTGCTCCTAGGTTCTTCAGAACTTTTTTTCCTTTTTTAGATTCCATATATATGTGTTAGCATACAGTATTTGTTTTTCTCTTTCTGACTTACTTCACTCTGTATGACAGTCTCTAGGGCCATCCACCTCACTACAAATAACTCAATTTCATTTCTTTTTATGGCTGAGTAATATTCCATTGTATATATATGCCACACCTTCTTTATCCGTCCATCTGTCTATGGACACTTAGGGTGCTTCCATGTCCTGGCTATTGTAAATAGAGCTGCAATGAACATTGTGGTACATGACTCTTTTTGAATTATGGTTTTCTCAGGGTATATGCCCAGTAGTGGGATTGCTGGGTCATATGCTAGTTCTATGTTTAGTTTTTTAAGGAACCTCCATACTCTTCTCCATAGTGGCTGTATCAAGTTGCATTCCCACCAACAGTGTTGGAGGGTTCCCTTTTCTACACACCCTCTCCAGCATTTATCGTTTGTAGATTTTTTGATGATGGCCATTCTGCCCTGTGTGAGGTGATACCTCATAGTAGTTTTGATTTGCATTTCTCTAATGATTAGTGATGTTGAGCATCCTTTCATGTGTTTGTTGGCAATCTGTATATCTTCTTTGGAGAAATGTCTATTTAGGTCTTCTGCCCATTTTTGGATTGGGTTGTTTGGTTTTTTGATATTGAGCTGCATGAGCTGCTTGTAAATTTTGGAGATTAATCCTTTGTCAGTTGCTTCATTTGCAAATATTTTCTCCCATTCTGAGGGTTGTCTTTTCGTTTTATTTATGGTTTCCTTTGCTGTGAAAAAGCTATTAAGTTTCATTAGGTCCCATGTGTTTATTTTTGTTTTTATTTCCATTTCTCTAGGAGGTGGGTCAAAAAGGATCTTGCTGGGCTTCCCTAGTGGCGCAGTGGTTGAGAGTCCACCTGCCGATGCAGGGGATGCGGGTTTGTGCCCCCGTCCGGGAGGATCCCACGTGCCACGGAGCGGCTGGGCCTGTGAGCCGTGGCTGCTGAGCCTGTGCGTCCGGAGCCTGTGCTCCGCGAAGGGAGAGGCTGCAGCGGTGAGAGGCCCGCGTACCACAAAAAAAAAAAAAAGATCTTGCTGTGATTTATGTCATAGAGTGTTCTGCCTATGTTTTCCTCTCAGAGTTTGATGGTGTCTGGCCTTACATTTAGGTCTTTAATCGATTTTGAGTTCATTTTTGTTTATGGTGTTAGGGAGTGTTTTAAATTCATTCTTTTACATGTAGCTGTCCAGTTTTCCCAGCACCACTTATTGATGAGGCTGTCTTTTCTCTATTTTGTATTCTTGCCTCCTTTATCAAAGATAAGGTGACCATATGTGCGTGGGTTTATCTCTAGGCTTTATCCTGTTCCACTGATCTATATTTCTGTTTTTGTGCCAGTACCATATTGTCTTGATTACTGTAGCTTTGTAATATAGTCTGAAGTCCAGGAGCCTGATTCCTCCAGCTCCATTCTTCTTTCTCAAGATTGCTTTGGCTATTTGGGGTCTTTTGTGTTTCCACACAAATTAGTCTTTATAGTTTGAATGATAGTTTAGCTTAGTGTAGAGTTCTAGACACACATTATTCTCCTTTATAACTCAGAAGTTATTTTATGGTCTTACAGGTACATTTTGATGATGAGTGGTTTGTTTTCAGGCTGATTATTGAGATTTCATAGGCAATCTGGTGTAATGAAAGTTTTGTTCAATCTTTCTGTCTTTGAAGTTTTCCTTTTTCATTATGATATATCTGGGTGTGAATTTTTTGTTTTTCCTATTCAAGAATTGTTATGATACTTTATTTTTTTAATTTTTATTTACATTATAGTTGATTTAGTGTTGTGTTAAGTTTCAGGTGTACAGCAAAGTGATCCAGTTATACATATACATATACCCACTCTTTTTCAGATTCTTTTTCCATATAGGTTATTACAGAATATTGATCAGAGTTCCCTGTGCTATACAGTAGGTCCCTATTCGTTATCTATTTTATACATAGTACTGTGTATATGTTAATCCCAAACTCCTAATTTATCCATCCCCTCACTTTTCCCCTTTGGTAACCATGTTTGTTTTCTATATCTGTGAGTCTGTTTCTGTTTTGCAAATAAGTTCACTTGTATCATTTTTATTTTTTAGATTCTTTAATCTCAAGACTAATTGAATCTTTCTCAGGTCTGAAAAGTTCTCTCCATTAAGACTTCAAGTCTGGCCTCTCTAATATCCTTTCTGTTCTGTCCCGTGTGATTGTCCTGCTGGAGAGACTCATGTTACTTCACTATCTCTATGCTCTCCTTCGTGTTTTCATTCCCTTCTCTCTATGTGCTGTCTTCTGAGTGATTTCCAAGATACATCTTCTAATCCTGTTTCAGTTCTATAAACCCTTCTACGTAAACTATACATGAAAGCTATTTCAAGGTGTATGTTTAGCATTTCTAAAATGTTCTCTTTGTTCTTTCCCAAATTTTCTTTTTTGTTTTTTCATAAGTCATTCTTTCTTTGGAATGCCTTCTTTATTGTTCTATAATTTACAATTTTTGAGGTGTCAGTTTTGCAATCTGTCTGATTTTCTGATTTTCATGACTTTTAACTTTCAAACATGGAATGAGAAGTTGATATCCAAGGGGTTCTCACATAACCTGGGCTGAGGAGTTTCCTTGTGTGTTAGCTTTATGTTTGTCTCTACCATTGTCTAAGGGTCTCCCTAATGTCTGATTATTTTATAAGTAAATCATTCAGCTAGGAGTTCTCATGCCACACAGAAAAAGCAAATAGGAATCCCTCATCCATCAGTGGTGAAGGTTTCATGTTCCATGTCCCAGGCATTGGTCGGCATCCTAATTACTTCCTCAAGCTGGTAGGTGTAGACCCCATTGGTCCCCATTTCACAGATGGAGCAGTCTTGAGCAACTCCCAACTCAAATGCCCAATTCTAGTCCTTCACTTTGCTATGGGCCTTATCAAACTTCAGTGAGATCTTGGTATTTTTAAAGCATCCTTTCATCATTATTTACATCAAAACAAAAAAAAAATACCATATTTAGCAACTGAAAATATAGGAAAAGGGAAAATTAAATTAAAGAATACAAGTAATATTGATGGGGAAAGCACAAGTTTTGACTTCATACTTTTCAAGGGTGAGTTGTATTCTTAGGAGTGTTTGCAGAAAACAGGGAGCTGCTGCCTCATGAAAGGCAAGGAGGGTGGGTAGACTGAGAAGCCAGGAGACCAATTTTGGTTTGAGACTCTTTGGACCATGAGGTTTTACAAACTTGTTGGCTTCTCAGGGTTTCAGCTTTCTACCTGCCATTTCAGAAAGGTTCCCCCACAGCAACAACAAAACAGTAGAATAAAAACACAGACATCCAGCTTCAGAGTTTACCATGAAGAAAGGTAAATTCCTGCAGGAAAATGTGTAACATTAACACTACAATCTTTTTAAGTAATACGTCTTATTAAAACAAGAGAAGGTTTTTGGAAAATAAGACCATAAATAAAGCCATTAAAAAAATGGGATTGCTTTAGGCCCAGTCAGTCTGGCCCTCGACTTTTGCTCCTAAAGTGTCACTTACCCAACTGAAACCAGTCTGAGAGGAAAACATCATTTTCTAGGCTTTGGGGGCTGGAGCATTCTGTAAATTAAGACTTTTACAAGAGATATTACAATAGCTCCATTTTTAAGCTGTGGTCTTTCTTGACCTGGTCATAGAGTAAAATATGGTCTAAGCCAGTTCTTGTTAGTCAGCCTCAAAAGATCATCTTCCCTTATACCTTCCTCTTGATATAAGACCACTCCCTCATGGGACAGGAGTAGATTTGACATTTCAGAAGATACTTATTATTTGCAAGAAACAGCAGGTAAATTGTAAGCCTGTTTTATCTGAGCAAAAAAACACTAATCAGCTTCTAGATACCACAGAAGTGTCCATAGCCCAGGAATGTGTGAAGGCCAAAATATAATAAATGGTGTGTCTTCTGTTGGGAAGCAACTAAGACTCATCCATACCTATGAGATAATCTATATTAAGAACTGAATTTGGGATCACCTTCCTTCCCATAATTCAGCAAATGTACTAGTTAGCAAGGCAAAGCCTTCTAAGGTGAAACGTTTCTTGTTTCTCATCACTCTGCCTCACTTCCAGCATATTAACAGGACATCTGAAGATGATTTTAAAGATAATAAGATACAATCTCTTTGGAAGAAAAGCAGGTTAGGGCTTCAGCAAATACATGCTGAAGTTACTCACAGAAACCTGCATCTTGAAAGTATTTTCCTTCCTAAGGTATGCTGATCTTAAAAAGACTTTTCAGGAAAAGCTTCTTATTTTGGACAGAATCTAGCACTGAGGCTAGCCCTCATTTCTAATGGAAAAAAGGGATCCACCCTCTATATGCACACAGGGGAAAGTCATTCTTCCGCCAACTGAAGTATAAATTTGGCAGGGATGAATATAAATGCTGTGAAATTAACAACTTGGGTAGTCTTTAAATATTTTGACAATTACCCCTGTTGCCAGCTGGATTTTCACCTCCAGATGTTGTTACTTGACACTACCATCTGCCTTAAGTAATTTTTTATTTTTCTGTGGCCAGGACAATTTTCCAGATGTTTCCTCCTCCTTAAAAGTTAGCAAGGGGGAAAGACTGTCAAGATGGCAGAGGAGTGAGACGTGAAGATCACCCTCCTCCCCACAAATATACCAGAAATACATCTACATGTGGAACAACTCCTACAGAACACCTACTGAAAGCTGGCAGAAGAACTCAGACCTCCCAAAAGGCGAGAAAGTCCCCACATACCTGGGTAGGGCAAAAAAAAAAAAAAAAAAAAACAGAGACAAAGGAATAGGGATGGGACCTGCCCCTCTGGGAGGGAGGGAGCTGTGAAGGAGGAAAGGTTTCCACACACTAGGAAGCCCCCTCACTGGCGGAGACTGCGGGTGGCAGACGGAGGAAGCTTTGGAGCCACAGAGGAGAGTGCAGCAACCAGGGTCAAAGGGCAAAGCGAAGAGATTCCTGCACAGAGAACCGGTACCAACCAGCACTCACCAGCCCGAGAGGCTTGTCTGCTCATCTCCAGGGTGGGTGGGGGCTGGGAGTTGAGGCTCGGGCTTCAGAGGTTGGATCCGAGGGAGAGGACGGGGTGGGCTGCGTGAACATAGCCTGAAGGGGGCTAGTGCTCCACGGTTAGCCGGAGAGAGTCCAAGATAAAGTCTGGACCTGCCTAAGAGGCAAGTGACCATTGTTTCAGGGTGTGCAAGGAGAGGGGATTCTGAGCACTGCCTAAATGAGCTCCAGAGATGGGCGCGAGCCGCGGCTATAAGTGCGTACCACAGAGACGGGCATGAGACGCTAAGGCTGCTACTGCAGCCACCAAGAAGCTTGTGTGCGAGCACAGGTCACTATCCACACCCCCCTTCCGGGGAGCCTGTGCGGCCCTCCACTGCCAGGGTCCCGGGATCCATGGACAACTTCCCCGGGAGAACGCATGGCACACCTCAGGCTGGTACAACGTCACGCCGGCCTCTGCGGCCACAGGCTCACCCCTCATCCATACCCCTCCCTCCCCCTGGCCTGAGTGAGCCAGAGCCCCCTAAACAGCTGTAACTTTAAACCCGTCCTGTCTGGGCCGGGAACAGACGCCCTCAGGCGACCTACACGCAGAGACAGGGCCAAATCCAAAGCTGAACCCCAGGAGCTGTGCGAACTAAGAAAAGAAAGGGAAATCTCTCCCGGGAGCCTCAGGAGCAGCGGATTAAATCTCCACAATGAACTTGATGTACACTGCATCTATGGAATACCAGAATAGACAACAAATCATCCCAAAATCGAGGCGGTAGACTTTGGGAGCAACTGTAGACTTGGGGTTTGCTTTCTGCATCTAATGTTTTTGGTTTTATGTTTATCTTAGTTTAGTATTTAGAATTTATTATCAGTGGTAGATTTGTTTATTGATTTGGTTGTTCTCTTCCTTTTATGTATATTTTTTTCTATCTTTGTGAGTGTATATGTGTATGCTTCTTTGTGTGATTTTGTCTGTATAGCTTTGCTTTTACCATTTGTCCTTGGGTTTTGTCTGTCCATGTTTTTTTTGTTAGTTTTTATTTTCTTTGTTTTTTTAGTACAGTTTGTAGCACTGGTTATCATTGGTGGATTTGTTTTTTGGTTTGGTTGCTCTTTTATTTCCTTCTTTTTTTTCTTTTTTTTAATTACTTTTTAATTTTTTTATTTTTAATAATTTTTTTATTTTAATAATTTTATTTTATTTTCGTCCTTTCTTCCTTCCTTCTCTCTCTCTCTCTCTCTCTCTCTCTCTCTCTCACTCTGTCTTTCATTCTTTCTCCCTTTTCTTCTGAGCTGTGTGGCTGACAGGGTCTTGGCGCCCCGACCGGGTGTCAGCCCTGTGCCTCTGAGATGGGAGAGCCGAGTTCAGGACACTGGACCACCAGAGAACTCCCGGCTCCACGTAATATCAAATGGCAAAAGCTCTCCCAGAGCTCTCCATCCCAATGCTAAGACCCAGCTCCGCTCAACGGCCAGGAAGCTACAGTGCTGGACACCCCGTGCCAAACAACTAGCAAGACAGGAACACAAGCCCACCCATTAGCACAGAGGCTGCCTAAAATCATACTAAGTTCACAGACACTCCAAAACACACCACCGGATGTGGTCCTGCCCACCAGAAAGACAAGATCCAGCTTCATCCACCAGAACACAGGCACCAGTCCCCTCCACCAGGAAGCCTACACAACCCACTGAACTGAGCTCAGCCACTGGGGGCAGACACCAAAAACAATGGAACTACAAACCCGCAGCCTGCAAAAAGGAGATCCCAAACACAGTAAGATAAGCAAAATGACAAGACAGAGAAACACACACAGATGAAGGAGCAAGGTAAAAACCCACCAGACCAAACAAATGAAGAGGAAAGAGGCAGTCTACCTGAAAAAGAATTCAGAGTAATGATGGTACAGATGATCCAAAATCTGGAAAATAGAATGGAGAAAATACAAGAAACGTTTAACCAGGGCCTAGAAGAACTAAAGAGCAAACAAACAATGATGAACAACACAATAAATGAAATTAAAAATTCTCTAGCAGGAATCAATAGCAGAATAACTGAGGCAGAAGAACGGGTAAGTGACCTGGAAGACAGAATAGCGGAAATAACTACCGCAGAGCAGAATAAAGAAAAAAGAATGAAAAGAGTTGAGGACAGTCTCAGAGACAGCTGCGACAACATTAAACGCACCAACATTCAAATTATAGGGGTCCCAAAAGAAGAAGAGAAAAAGAAAGGGACTGAGAAAATATCTGAAGAGATTATAGTTACAAATTTCCCTAACTGGAAAAGGAAATAGTCAATCAAGTCCAGGGAGCGCAGAGAGTCCCATACAGGATAAATCCAAGGACGAACACACCAAGACACATATTAATCAAACTATCAAAAATTAAATACAAAGAAAAAATATTAAAAGTAGCAAGGGAAAAACAACAAATAACACACAAGGGAATCCCCGTAAGGTTAACAGCTGATCTTTCAGCGAAACTCTGCAGCCAGAAGGGAGTGGCAGGACGTATTTAAAGTGATGAAAGGGAAAAACCTACAACCAAGATTAGTCTACCCAGCAAAGATCTCATTCAGATTCAATGGAGTAATTAAAACCTTTACAGACAAGCAAAAGATAAGAGAATTCAGCACCACCAAAACACCTTTACAACAAATGCTAAAGGAACTTCTCTAGGAAGGAAACAGAAGAGAAGGAAAAGACCTACAATAACAAACCCAAAACAATTAAGAAAATGGTAATAGGAACATACATATTGATGACTACCTTAAATGTAAATGGATTAAATGCTCCAACCAAAAGAGACAGACTGGCTAAATGGATACAAAAATAGGACCTGTATAAATGCAGTCTACAAGAGACCCACTTCAGACCTAGGGACACATACAGACTGAAAGTGAGGGGATGGAAAAAGATATTCCATGCAAATGGAAATCAAAAGAAAGCTGAAGTAGCAATTCTCCTATAAAACAAAAATAGACTTTAAAATAAAGACTATTACAAGAGACAAAGAAGGACAGTACATAATGATCAAGGGATCAATCCAAGAAGAAGGTATAAAAATTGCAAATATTTATGCGCCTGACATAGGAGCACCTCAATACGTAAGGCAAATGCTAACAGCCATAAAAGGGGAAATTGACAGTAACACAATCATAGTAGGGGACTTTAACACCCCACTTTCACCAATGGACAGATCATCCAAAATGAAAATAAATATGGAAACACAAGCTTTAAACGACAGATTAAACAAGATGGACGTAATTGATATTTATAGGACATTCCATCCCAAAACAACAGAATACACTTTCTTCTCAAGTGCTCATGGAACATTATCCAGGATAGATCATATCTTGGGTCACTAATCAAGCCTTGGTAAATTTAAGAAAATTGAAATCGTATCAAGTATCTTTTCCAACCACAACATTATGAGACTAATTATGAGATATTAATTACAGGAAAATATCTGAAAAAATACAAACACAAAAAATCTGAAAAACTACAATACAAATATTCGTGCTAAACAATACACTACTAAATAACCAATAGATCACTGAAGAAATCAAAGAAGAAACAAAAACATAACTAGAAGCAAATGACAATGAAAACATGATGCCCCAAAACCTACGGGATGCAGCAAAAGCAGTTCTAAGGGGTAAGTTTATAGCAATACAATCCTACCTCAAGAAACGAGAAACATCTCAAGTAAACAACTTAACCTTATACCTAAAGCAATTAGAGAAAGAAGAACCAAAAAATCCCAAAGTTAGCAGAAGGGAAGAAATCATAAAGATCAGATCAAAAATAAATGAAAAACAAATGAAGGAAACAACTGCAAAGATCAATAAAACCAAAAGCTGGTTCTTTGAGAAGATAAACAAAATTGATAAACCATTAGCCAGACTCTTAAGAAAAAAAGGGAGAAGACTCAAATCAACAGAATTAGAAATGAACAAGGAGAAGTAACACTGACCCTGCAGAAATACAAAGGATCATGAGAGATTACTACAAGCAACTCTATGCCAATAAAAGGGACAACCTGGAAGAAATGGACAAATGCTTAGAAAAGCACAACCTTCTGAGACTTAACCAGGAAGAAATAGAAAATATGAACAGACCAATCACAAACACTGAAATTGAAACTGTGATTAAAAATCTTCCAACAAAAAAAAGCCCAGGACCAGATGGCTTCACAGGCAAATTCTATCAAACATTTAGAGAAGAGCTAACACCTATCCTTGTCAAACTCTTCCAAAATATAGCAGAGGGAAGAACACTCCCAAATTCATTCTACGAGGCCACCATCACCCTGATACCAAAACCAGACAAGGATGTCACAAAGAAAGAAAACTATAGGCCAATATCACTGATGAACACAGATGCAAAAATCCTCAACAAAATACTAGCAAACAGAATCCAACAGCACATTAAAAGGATCATACACCATGATCAAGTGGGGTTTATCCCAGGAATGCAAGGATTCCTCAATATACACAAATCAATCAATGTGATACACCATATTGACAAATTGAAGGAGAAAAACCATATGATCATCTCAAAAGATGCAGAAAAGGCTTTTGACAAAATTCAACACCCATTTATGATAAAAACCCTGCATAAAGTAGGCATGGAGGGAACTTACCTCAACATAATAAAGGTCATATATGACAAACCCACAGGCAACATTGTTCTCAATGGTGAAAATCTGAAACTGTTTTCTCTAAGATCAGGAACAAGACAAGGATGTCCACTCTCACCACTATTATTCAACACAGTTGTGGAAGTTTTAGCTACAGCAATCAGAGAAGAAAAAGAAATAAAAGGAATCCAAATCAGAAAAGAAGAAGTAAAGCTGTCACTGTTTGCAGATGACATGATACTATACATAGAGAATCCTAAAGATGCTACCAGAAAACTAGTAGAGCTAAGCCATGAATTTGGTAAAGTAGCAGGATACAAAATTAATGCACATTAATCTCTGGCATTCCTATACACTAAAGATGAAAAATCTGAAAGAGAAATTAAGGAAAAAAATTCCATTCACCATTGCAACAAAAAGAATAAAATACCTAGGAATAAACTTACCTAAGGAGACAAAAGACCTGTACGCAGAAAACTGTAAGACACTGATGAAAGAAATTAAAGATGATACAAACAGATGGAGATATATACCATGTTCTTGGACTGGAAGAATCAACATTGTGAAAATGACTATACTACCCAAAGCAATCAGATTCAAGGCAATCCCTATCTAACTATCAATGGCATTTTTCACAGAACTAGAACAAAAACTTTCACAATTTGTATGGAAACACAAAAGACCCTGAATAGCCAAGCAGTCTTGAGAAAGAAAAACAGAGCTGCAGGAATTACGCTCCCGGACTTCAGACTATACTACAAAGCTACAGTAATCAAGACAGCATGGTACTGGCACAAAAACAGAAATATAGATCAATGGAACAGGATAGAAAGCCCAGACATAAACCCACGCACATATGGTCACCTTATTTTCAATAAAGGAGGCAGGAATATACAATGGAGAAAAGACAGCCTCTTCAATAAGCGGGCTGGGAAAACTGGACAGCTACATGTAAAAGAATGAAATTAGAACACTCCCTAACACCATACACAAAAATAAACTCAAAATGGATTAAAGACCTAAGTGTAAGGCCAGACACTATCAAACTCTGAGAGGATAACATAGGCAGAACACTCCATGATATAAATCACAGCAAGATCCTTTCTGCCCCACCTCCTAGAGAAATGGAAATAAAAACAAAAATAAACACATGGGACCTAATGAAACTTAAAAGCTTTTGCACAGCAAAGGAAACCATAAACAAGATGAAAGACAACCCTCAGAATGGGAGAAAATATTTGCAAATGAAGCAACTGACAAAGGATTAATCTCCAAAGTTTACAAGCAACTCATGCAGCTCAATATCAAAAAACCAAACAACCCAATCCAAAAATGGGCAGAAGACCTAAATAGACATTTCTCCAAAGAAGATATACAGGTTATCAACAGACACATGAAAGGATGCTCAACATCATTAATCATTAGAGAAATGCAAATCCAAACTACAATGAGGTATCACCTCACACCAGTCAGAATGGCCATCATCAAAAAATCTACAAACAATAAATGCTGGAGAGGGTGTGGAGAAAAGGGAACCCTCTTGCACTGTTGGTGGGAATGTAAATTGATACAGCCACTATGGAGAACAGTATAGAGTTTCCTTAAAAAACTAAAAATAGAACTACCATATGACCCAGCAATCCCACTACTGGGCATATACCCTAAAAAAACCCATAATTCAAAAAGAGTCACGTACAATGACTCTTTTTGAATTATGTTCATTGTGGCTCTAGTTACAATAGCCAGGACATGGAAGCAACCTAAGTGTCCATAGACAGATGAATGGATAAAGAAGGTGTGGCACATACATACAATGGAATATTACTCAGCCATAAAAATAAACGAAATTGAGTTACTTGTAGTGAGGTGGATGGGCATAGGGTCTGTCATACAGAGTGAAGTAAGTCAGAAAGAGAAAGACAAATACCATATGTTAACACGTATATATGGAATCTAAAAAAAAAAAGGTTCTGATGAACCTAGGGGCAGCACAAGAATACAGATGCAGACGTAGAGAATGGACTTGAGGACATGGGGAGGGGCAAGGGTAACCTGGGATGAAGTGAGAGAGTGGCATGGACACATATACACTACCAAATGTAAAATAGGTAGCTAGTGGGAAGCAGCCACATAGCACAGGGAGATTAGCTCTGTGCTTTGTGACCACCTAGAGGGGTGGGATAGGGAGGGTGAGAGCGAGACACAAGAGGAAGGAGATATGGGGATATATGTATACGTAGAGCTGATTCATTTTGTTATAAAGCAGAAACTAACACACCACTGTAAAGCAATTATACTCCAATAAAGATGTTCAAAAAAAAATATTAGCAGGGGGAAAAAAATATGAATACAGCCGGGCCCCAAGAAGACTGCTGGCCCAAGCAGAAGTCTGACCTTTGAGAACACTCTTGCTTTACTTTCTTCCTTGTCTAATAAAAGAAGGGGCAGCCTGTCAATTGAAGATGTCATTCTGAGTTCCAAAGAGATAGAGGGAGGGTGCCTCTCGCAGAACTCCCAGTTTAGTGGGAGGAAGATGGACAACTAGCAAGCAAACAAATCATATTTGACAGTAAAAAGTGTTATGAAGAAAAGAACACAGAGCAATGAGACATGGTTATTAAGGGATGGAGGTGGGTGGTTATTTTGGATATTTTAGATCAAGAAAATCCTATTTTTATTGAAATGTAGTTATTTACAATGTTGTGCTCATTACTGCTGTACAGCAAAGTGATTCAGTTATACATATACATATTCTTTTTTTATATTCTCTTCCATTATGGTTCATCACAGGGTATTGACTATAGATTCTTGTGCTATGCAGTAGGACCTTGTTGTTCATCTGTTCTATATATAAAAGCTTCCATCTGCTAACCCCAACCTCCCAGTCCATCCCTCCCAGGCCCCTCCACCTTGGCAACCACCAGTCTGTTCTCCATGTCTGTGAGTCTGTTTCTGTTTTGTAGATAGGTTCGTGTCATATTTTAGACTCCACATATAAACGTTATCGTATGATATTTGTCTTTCTCTGACCTACCTCACTTAATATGATCATCTCTAGTTGCATCCATGTTGCTGCTAGATCAAGAAAATCCTGTTATGGAAGGTGACATTTCAGATGAAAACTGAAAGATAAGTAGTAGCCAAACTACTTAGAACACTTTAGAATGTTTTTTATGTATTTCTTAATGGGCTTATATATTTTATAACACTAAGAAGTTAAATATCACCCATATCCCATGACATACACACAATGACATAATGAAGTTCAAGTTCTCCATTTTTCTGCTCCCATCCTTCCGGTCTCTCTGTTCCTGTGGCTAATTCCCGCTGCTGCACCAGAGAGAATCACGAGTAACAATCTGACGGATGATTTCATTACTGACCCTTTACCAATATTCTTATATTCTTAATTCAAGTATGTGGATAATCTGCAAAGCCTCTGGAGTTCTCTCATTGCTCTTTCGTCCAGACATCATTTTACCTTGCCTGTGGAAAAACCAGTATGAGTCCCATTGGCTGTAAAACCCCTCAGTTCCCCTTTAACTGTGTGAGTGAACTACAAACACCACATCACGACTCTTAGAACCACAGTAGAGGTGACAAATGATTGACCATGAGATACATGCCCAGCAGCCAACTCAAGATTTTACATACGTTATTATTTTTTAACTGAAGTACAGATGATTCACAATGTTGTGTTAATTTCTGCTGTACAGAAAAGTGATTCAGTTATACATACATATACTGATTTTTATATTCTGTTCCATGATGGTTTATCACAGGATACTGAATGTAGTTCTCTGTGCTATACAGCAGGGCCTTGCTGTTTATCCATCCTGTATATTACAGCTTCCATCTGCTAACCCCACCCTCCCATCCACTATCTTATCTCATCTTCACAACAACCCCACTCTAACATGTTCATGTAAATGTCCCCATTTTAGAAGTGAGGCCCAGAGATTAAATATATTCCCCAACACCACATAGGAAGTGGCGAGCAAAGGTTTATGTGCAGATCTGGCTGACTCCATCCCCTCCTCCAGATTAGTGGGTGGCAAGTTACAGCCCAAACCAGCTCTCCACTTGTTTTTATATAGCCTACAAATTAAGAATGGATTTTATGTTTTTAAATAGTAGAAGAAGAAGAAAAAGAATAGTCTTTTAGGACACATAAAAATCACATACATTTCAAATTTCAGCGCCAATAAAGTTTTATTGGACCACAGACACACTCATTCATCATGTATTTTCTGGCTCTTTTCATACCACAACAGCAGACTGAGTAGTTGCAGTGGAGGCCAAATGGCCCACAAAAGCTAAAGTATTTACTATTGTCATTTAAGATAAAGTTTCCCAACCCCTCTCTGGGTAATCAAGCAACAGGCAGACACTAAATGAGTAACAGGCTATGTATCAGACATAGTATCATTATGTAACAGACATAGTATCATTCTATGTCTGATCAGCAAAACGGAGCTACTGTCATACTGTGATAATAGAGAGTTTGATACATGAGAATGAGAAAGGAGCTGGATGAGGGAAGATCTGGAGGGTATAGCCAGAGGATTAAGAAAACAGCCACTATGGGCTTCAACTTGAAGTACTGGAGGCGGTGGAGAGAATGGAGCTCATGGAGGTCTTTGAGGTACCACTACATCTGGATGCATGACCTCAGGCAGCAAGCAGGTGGAAAGGTCTGCAAAGCTGCCACATCCTTCAAGACAGTATCTCCTGACCACCAACGGTGAGAGCTTCTCCCTTATTCTTCTTTCCGAATCTCTGCAAGTTCCTCTCAGTGGTAAACTCTAATCCAGAACTCTAAAGGAAGAAGGATTTGGGGAAACATATACCCCAGACATAGAAGGGTGTGGTGACTGTATAGAGTTGAAAACACAACCCAGCTCGTGAACCAAGCACTGCTTGACAATACCAGAGGTGATATTCCTCCAGTGGTGGCCAGTACCTACACAGAACCTGCCATCTTGCTTATGCTGATGGAGATGGAGATGGAGTTGGGGCCCTGGGATGCCTATGGGAGGTCAGGGTGCAACCCTCAGAACCCATGTCCACTAGGTTTGCCTGCCTGGCCTTTCGCCATACCCCTTAACAATACCTACACTGCTTCTACTTCGGGATTGAGATCCAGGCTTGAAACCCAAGCCAGTCAACTGGGGATCCAATATTTCATCATCTCCATCATCGTCACCTTCACTGCTGTTAAGTCACTTTCAACTGAGAAGTGCCGACTTCCTGCTTCGGATTGTGCTGGATACTTTATATACTTCATCTCCTTTAGTCCCCACAATAACCCTTTCAGGCAGGGAGATTTAACCTCTTTTTACAGATGAGGAAACTAAAGTTTGAAATAGTGAAGGAACTTGCTCAACTTCACAGTGTAAATGTCTGAGCCAGGACATAGATCTCTGTTCTGTGTGACTCCCAACCCCAGCACACTGACCACGGTGCTGTCTACCAAAGCCAAGTCCTCTCAGACCCCTGCTTCTGGTACTCTTACTTTCCTTCTGGGAGAAACTTTGTTTGCTGGTAACCTAATTACCATCCTTGCATGCTCCCTCCCTCAAATGAGACCCTTGGAAAGTTCCAAAGTTAACTAGATTTCACTAAACTTTCTTGATCATAATATTAACTGCTAATTTCATCCTAGACGGGGGTAGGATATATTGTCCTGGCTCTTTTCTGCAACCCTGCAGAGCATAATATCACTCAATCCATCTGCCCCACTAGAAGTTCTCAATGTACAGCTTGGTCCAAGGTGTTCCTAACTATGACAATAAAAAGCCTTCTTAACAAGTAGCTTCCTCTCCTAACACAGTATAGGGTGAGTGTTCAAGTGTGGGCTCTGGCATGTGATTACCTGTTTTAATCTAGGCTCTACCTCTTACCACCTATGCAGGACCTGACCTTTGAGTCTCAGTTTTCTCATCTACAAACTAGAGATAGTAACCATATCTACTCATAGCATGGTTGTGAGGATTAAATAAATTAAGACATACAAATAGGGCTTCCCTGGTGATTCAGTGGTTGAGAGTCCGCCTGCCGATGCAGGGGACATGGGTTCGTGCCCCGGTCCAGGAAGATCCCACATGCCGCAGAGCGGCTGGGCCCGTGAGCCATGGCCGCTGAGCCTGCGCGTCCAGAGCCTGTGCTCCACAACGGAAGAGGCCCGCGTACCGCAAAAAAAAAAAAAAAAAAAAAGACATAGAAATAACTTGCTGCAATGCAGTACTTACTATAAGCACACACAGTTGGCTATGGTTATTAGGATTATTTTCATAAATCAAAGACATCAGAAAATCCTTGCTTTACAAAATGATACACAGTGCATTTTCTATCCAAGCAAGTCAACTTGAACGACTGTTTCTGGCATGATGAAACAGTTTCTCAGTATTATGAGGATAAAAATAATTAATACTGGTTAGCCAATATGGCGCCTTGTGATTTTGAAACAGCTTTCTCATTAATCATAAGCATGCAGAATCATTTTTTGTTCATGGACTAAATCTTCAGTTAATGGATTCTGAACAGGGGCTGTGTGAGAGCAGCCAGAAGGTATGTGAATTTGTGAAGAAGCAGAGAAGGGCTTGGAAAGCTGGTGTTCAATTGCCAAGGCCTGCAGGACCCCATGCAGCTGATCTGCATGCTAACTGCCTTGCCAGAAACTAGACTCTGCAGGGCAGACACAGCGTTAGTGATGGTACCCCTTTCCCCCTCGTCTGTCTTCATCTTATTTCCGTCACCAGATCTCTCTGTCACCAAAAAAGAAAAACACTCCACCCTGTATCCAAAATGAGCAAGAAATCTGGAAAGACTGGGTCTTTTATGGAGTTTCCACGGCTGGAAAGCCATTGTCAAAATGACCCTTGGGATCCAGGCACATTAAGTGGCTTTAAGCAAGACAGTGACATGGTCAGATTTGAACTATAGAAACATCCATCTGGAAGCATGGAAAAAGGGGATTGAAGAAAGACTAGCCTGAAAGCAGAGCATCTGTTACAGTAATCCAGGGCGCTGTTATGTTCAGGGGGGCTGAACGCAGGGTTTTAAAATGGAGATAAATGGATAGATCTGAGAGACAGGAATTAGAACTAAAGACTGATTGGACAAGGGGCTGAGGGAAAAGGAGGATTCAAGGTTCACCCCCCAAGTTCCTGTCATGGTCTACTGGATCCTCTGGGCCTAGAGATAATTAGTAATTCAAATGATCATTTGATTAAATGGCCTCACACACCCAATTTATTAACACAATAGGTCAATATATTAACATTGAGACTATATTCCACCAGACACTGAAATCAATGAATCATTGGCAGTGGGATTTAGGAAACAATCACCCAGTATCTACATGTGCTACGCCAGATAACAACAAGGATATAGAGATCAATAAGACATGTAACACAACATTTGCAAAGCAAAATTGATAAGTATTACAATAAGGTTAAAAAAATGATTATCAAAAGATAAGGGAACAGGAGATTAATTCCAACCTACCAGAAGAGTGACTTCAGAAAAAGTTGTGACCTTGAATGGTCCTTGAAGAATGAGCAGAATTTCAACAGGCACATCTGTAAAAGAGACATTCCAGGTTGATGAAGTGGTTTCACAAAACCTCACAGGTATGTGGATGTACTTGCCATATACCAGGAAGGCTGAGGATTTATTACATTTCTTCTCGCCTTTAACATTAGATTCATGATCAACAAAACAGGAGTTGGAAGTTAACACATTAAATGTACAGATCAAGTTTGAAATGCAACTCACTTTGAGTGGATGAAGTAAAAAAAGAAAGGTGTATCATGATATCAAGGAAAGTCAAGTATGACAGAGGAAGCATATTGTGCAGGGGCGTGAAAGCAAGAGATAGGTCTGGGAGCAAGAGTTTATACTCGATTTGGGGGACAACGGTGGGACCTTCAAAAGTTTTTGAGAAAAAAATGACGCTATCAGCTCTGCATTTTAAGATGAGATCTTCAGTGCAAAAAGTCAAGAAAAAGAAATAAAAGGCATAAGGATCAGAAAGGAAGAGGTAAAATTGTCTCTATTTGCAGATGACATGAATTTTTATATAGCAATTCCTAAAGAATCAATAAAATTACTAGTAAAGCTAATACCTGAACTGATCAATGCCACGACATATAAGGTTAACATTCAAATTATATATGCTAGCATCGAAAATGGGAAAATGAAATGTTTAAAAAAAATTTTCTGCAATACCATCAAAAAACATAATATACTTAGGAATAAAGTTAACCAAAGACATATAAGACCTCTATGCTGAAACTATGCAACATTGTAAACATAACATGTTGATGGAATGGAAAAGTCAGTTGCCTCTGCCTTATAAGTAATCAATCTATGCATCCAATACAGCCCAAATCACAAGGTAGCAGGTTTTCTGTTGAAATTGACAAGTTGATTCTAAAATTGAGGTAGAACTGCAAATGACCTAGAATATCTAAAAACAATTTGAAAAGGAAAAACACTTATACTTACACTACCTGCCTTCCAGATTTATTCTGAAATTACAGTTTTCAAACTGTGTGGAACTGGCATCAGGATGGACGAATAGATTAATAAAACAGAATTGAGAGCCTAGACAAGCCTCACAAGTACAGTCATTTAATTTTTGACAAGTGCACCTAATCCATCTAATGAAGGTAGGAAAATTTTTCCAGAGCTAGATATCCATATGGAAAAAATAAACCTTAATCTCTACCTCACCCTATACTAAAAATTGACTCAGAATTGATCATAAGCCTAAATGTAAAAGCTAAAACTATGAAAGTTCTAGATTACATGGGAGAATATTTGCCTGGGGTAGATTAACTTTTCTTAAGTAAGACACAGAAAACCAATAATGATCAACACCCCTTGGTATTTACCCAAAGAAATTAAAAACTTATGTCCACACAAAAACCTGCACACAATTGTTTAGAGCAGCTTTATTCAAATTTGCCAAAACTTGGAAGCAACCAAAATGCCCTTCCACAGGTGAATCGCCTTCTCATTCAGTGAGTGGATAAATAAATAAACAGTAGTACATCCATACAGTACTACTCGGAGCAAAAACAGAAATGAAGTACCAGGCCACAAAAAGACACACAAGAAACTTAAATGCATATTAAATGTATATTACTAAGTGAAAGAAGTCAGTCTGTAAAAGCTACATGCTGTATGATTCCAATTATATGACACTGTGGAAAAAGCAAAACTATGGAGAGGGTAGAAAGATGAGTAGTTGTCATGTTTGGGAGGAGGGAGGGATGAAAAGGCAGAACTCGGGGGCCTTTTAGGGCAGTGGAACTATTCTGCATGATACTATAACAGTGAATACATGTTATTGTACGTTTATCAAAACCAACCAATGTACACCAAAAGTAAACCCTAATGTAAACTATGGGCTTTGAGTGATAATGACATGTCAGTGTAGGTTCAGCGATTATAACAGATGTGCCAGCTGCTGATGGTCGGTGAGGCTCTGCCTGCATGGGGAAAGGGATAGACAGAAACTCTCTCTACTTTCCCCTCAGTTTTGCTATGAATCTAAAACTTCTCTAAAAAAACGTAGCATGTAGCACAGTCCCTGCAAAATAAAAGCTCAGTAAATGTATGGTTTAGTTCATAAGATCATTAACAAGTCTTAGGTCAGCTCCATGCAGTGTGCCCTTTTATAAGCTTTTCATTAGAGATACCAAATATATTCTAGACTGTAAGGGGACATGGGTAGGTTACCATATAAAGCATCATTATGTTAATTTATAGGCTGATAGCTATGCCAGTCAATATAATTTGGGAACTCTGGGATAAATTAACAGTGGGCAGGGTGTGGAGAGGGTCTTGAGGTGATACCCAGCTAGACCCGTCCTAGAGCAAGGTCAGCTCTGGCTCCTGAAAGAACCTGGTTACCAGTGAATGCCAGTTCCTTCTTTATCTTCAAGGACTAAGCCCTGTGGCCTTCCCAGAATTTACAGACCTGGGACTATCTCAGTAGTTATTTCTTTGCCCAACCACCTAATAAAATATGTATATGTAAATATACACATAAGGTTTATTTTCAAGGCCAAGAGAGTAGGTCTGGTATGATTTCAAACTGCCCATTAATAAGTTAATTTCTATTTCTCCATCTTCTTCTGAATGCCTAGAAATCCCTTTACCTGACTGTGGGGGTGGGGATGGGACTTTAACCCATTGAGTCAAAAGATGTAAGATGCAAATACCTGTGTGAGGTCACTTTTTAGACAGACTATGTTTCACAAGGGGAAAAATCCAAGAAATTGATCAACCAAAAGATTAGTTCTCAGATAATTTCCTGTTCTTGGGAGGAAACAAACAGTGAGCAGAAAGATATCGTAGTGGGTTCACTGGCACTTGACCTTCAGTGAAATTATATTGCATATCATGTTCAGAAACGATGCTGGTTATGTCTGGCTGTACCAGGAGTTGGGCGTCTGTATGCTTGACAACCTCCCCAAGGGATTCTAATGTTCACCAAAGTTACACAGTCACCACTCAGAGGGCTTTACCCTCCTAATAATTACCTCCAAGGAAACCTGGTTGTTTGGGTGAAATCTGGAAAACCATGTCTTATCTTAACAGTCGATACAAAAACTTCAAGGAAAGTGTCTTTATTTGCAACGTGACACTTGGAGAAGTAGGTGACACCTAAAGCTATGAATGTTTAAAAACAGGAAGAAAATGGTTTTGCTCCTGCCTGGAGGGGACAGAGGGGAGAGGGAGGGAGGGGGGAGGAGGAGGGGGAAAGCCAGCAGGTAACGTTCTACTGGAAGCTGTGTTGCTGAGACACGTACCCCACTTCCGAATCCCCACAACCATTCCCACTCCCCAAGCCTCACTTAAGTCTACTAGGCACAGAAATTGCTTCGTGGAAAGAACCTTTGTGGAAATCAAGACAAGCACAGAGATCCGTGCCTGGGTCCACATGTAGAAAACAGGGAGGCACCTGTGGGATAGCACGCTGTCCACAAAGAGAGGGTCAGAGACGTTCAAAGTCAGGATTTTTACAGAGTGAAAGACCTGGAGATCTGCAGGAACCTTGTAGACTGCTGTAGGATAAGCTATTTGAGAGCTGGACCAATCTCTCCCAGATCTGAAGGAGGAGGAACACTCTAGTTGATATCTAACAGCTACACACACATAAGCATCCTTGTCAACAGAAGCTAAGGAGCACTTTGAGAGAGGCCTCAGCTTGAAGGATATGTGTTGAAGCTGGGTTTTGCCTGTGTACATTATTGATTTGGGGCCATAGGAAGGACAAACTACAAAAACATCCGTAATAACCATGCTGATTACTCCTCTGCACAAAAATCTACTGCTTGTCTTTTTTACAAATGACATGAAGGAGATAAAGGCAGCTTCAAGGCATCAATTTACAGAATGAGATTCTAAAAAAAAAATGCTACAGTGGTGAAGATTGGCAGAATAACAAAGAAAGGGGGAGGGGAAAAAGCACTTACTATTCCTTTAAGTTGAGCCCTCAGTCCCCGGTTTGGACAGCCTTTAGGGAGAACTATTCTAAACTGATATGATGGGATTTCCCTGGTGGCACAGTGGATAAGACTCTGAGCTCCCGATGAGGGGGGGCCCCACGTTCGATCCCTCATTGGGGAACTAGATCCCACATGCATGCCGCAACTAAGGAGACCTTGAGCTGCAACTAAAGAGCCCATCTGCTGCAATGAAGACCCAGTGCAACCAAATAAATAAATAAATATTAAATAGATAAAATAAACTGACATGTTTTGTGACAGGCTGGGTCCACCAATCCTGGTATAGGGCAAAGCCCCACTCCAAGTTCCTACCATGGGACATGACGTCAGGGAATTCAGCTACTGCAGCTTTCCACAAAGGAAAACATGCAACAGTTATTGCAAAAGTTATAGATATTAAAATCATTTTAATAACAGTTAGAAAATCCACTGATCAATCCACTTTAGTCAACCTGTTTCAAGCTCTCCCAATGTTTAATTATGTAAAAAACTTTGCTGTAGATCAATATTCCTTCTGATACTATACTAGATTTGGGAAAGAGCCAGGGTAAGTCAGTATTGAAAATGGACTAAAAAAAATTAGTTATAAGTATGTGAAAAGATCTCTGCAAAAATTTCACCACCTACTTACAAGCTTATGTGAAAATCACTGTGTCCTTAAAATGTCCTATAATCCTTGGGTAGCATTTGCCATAAATTCTCCTCCCAGAAAATCTCTAGAAACCACAAAGGAACAAAAGACCTTATCACTGGCCTTTAGAAGAGAT
Source organism: Grampus griseus (assembly GCF_964374135.1). NCBI lineage: Eukaryota > Metazoa > Chordata > Mammalia > Artiodactyla > Delphinidae > Grampus > Grampus griseus. The sequence continues at coordinate 841,492 of NC_138998.1, forward strand.
AAAATTGCAGCCTTGTTTTTTACCACACAATCAGAGGTCTTTGTCCAAGGTCAGGCATTTCCTTCTGCACTTGATGTGTCTGCTGTAATTGCAACTGGCACCGCAAAAGCAGGTGCCCCCAGAGCTCTGAGGTTTGTCTGCCAGGAAAAGAGGAAAAGGTGCTGAAGCTGCTGGGTTGTGTGACAGTCTCTGATTTCAAAATTGTCTGCAGTTTCTCAAAAGGAAGGATATAGGTAGAAAAAGAAAAGAATACTCTCCCAAACTATTAATGCCATCTGATTCATCACACCTTTGCCAGCGGAAGTGGTTTCTATGTATGTTTACACATGCACTCAAATGGTATATCTGGCTCTGACATTATGAAAAATAAAGGGAACAGTCTGGTACCAGACTGACAGTCAGCGAACTACATGGGTGTTAGACCAGAAATGACGCCCTCACCAGCTTCTATACCAAAATCCTCTATCTCCACTTTAACTAGTTTGAATAAATTATCACGACAAAGAAACTGATTTACATGAAAATAGGGTATTAGGCCATTTAACACCGTGTATCTTGTGCCATTTGGTAATGCCATGTATCTTGTGCATCTTTGTTGCAGTTTTCTGAGCAGAGGATTTATTAATGTCCTACCACCATCTTTTAATGTTCCAATTCTACTCCCTGCAATCACTTTGACCCTATTCATCAACTTGGAGTACAATTAGGACATCTTGGGTTCCTTCAAATAATCAGTCAAACCCTCACCTGCTTTATCAGGAAGTATACATTCCTTTCTTAGGTCCCCCATCACCATCCAGAATTGTCTTAGTACCCAAAGGGGACTGGTCCTCCTTACAATGCCATGAACAAAAAAAAAAAGAAAGAAAGGAAGGAAAAGAAATTCTAATCAATCCACTAACCCTGGCACCAATGGTGGCTTCACATCCTCACCAACACTTGCTATTGTTCCATCTTTTTAAATTACAGCCATCTGAGTAGATGTGAAGCAGCATGTCATTTTTGTTTTCATTTGCGTTTCTTTAATGATAAATGATGCTGAGCTCCTTTCCATGTGCTTAATGGCCTCTTCTAAATCTTCTTTAGATAAATATCAATTTAAATCATTTGCCCAGATTTTAACTGGATTTTTTGTCCTTTTATTGTTGAGTTGCAAGAGTTATTTATATATTTTGAATGTTAGTCCCTCATAGATACATAATTTGCAGGTATTTTCTCCCATTCTGTGGATTATCTTTCCACTTTCTTGATATTGTCCTTTGAAGCACAAATGTTTTTGATTATGGTGAAGTCAAACTTACAGAGTTTTTGTTCTTTAGCTGCATGTATTTTTGATATCATATCTAAGAAACCACTGCCTAATCCAAGGATGCAAAGATTTTTACCTATGTTTTCTTCCACAATTTCTATAGTTTTACCTTTTACATTTAGGTCTTTGGTCCATTTTGAGCTAATTTTTGTGTATGATGTTTGCTAAGTGTCTAACGTCACTATTTTGCATGTCAATATTCAGTTATCATCATTTATTGCAAATACTATTCTTTCCCCCACTGAATTGTCTTGGCACCACTGTCAAAAACCAAACGGTCATTAAATGTAAGGGTTTGTTAATGCACTCATAATTCTACTCAATTGATCTGTATGTCTATCTTTATGCCAATACCACACAATCTTGATCTTGTAGCTTTGCAGTAAGTTTTGAAAGTGGGAAGTGTGGGTCCTCCAACTTTATTGTTGTTCAAGAATGTTTTGTCTAATCTGGGTCTCATGCATTTCCAGATGAATTTTATGGCCAGCTTACCCATTTCTGGAAAACAAAAAAAAAGCAGCTATGATTTAAAAAGGGATTGCAATGGATCCATATTGAATCCATAGACCAATTCGGGGATTATTCCATTTTAACCATATTAAATCTTTCAAACCATGAAATTGGGATGTTTATTATTTCCATTTATTTATTTTTTTTTTAAATTTATTTTTGGCTGCGTTGGGTCTTCATTGCTATGTGCAGGCTTTCTCTAGTTGCGGCAAGCGGGGGCTACTCTTCGATGCGGTGCGGGGGCTTCTCATTGCTGTGGCTTCTATTCTTTTGAAGCACAGGCTCTAGGCACGTGGGCTTCGGTAGTTGTGGCATGTGGGCTCGGTAGTTGTGGCATGTGGGCTATAGAGCACAGGCTCAGTAGTTGTGGTGCACGGGCTTAGTTGCTCCGCGGCATGTGGGATCTTCCCGGACCAGGGATCAAACTGGTGTCCCCTGCATTGGCAGGTAGATTCTTCTTTTTTTGTTTTACAGAGATTTTATTTACTTATTTATTTTTGGCTGCATTGGGTCTTTGTTGCTGTGCATGGGTTTTCTCTAGTTGCAGCGAGCAGCGGCTACTCTTCATTGCAGTGCGTGGACTTCTCATTGTGGTGGCTTCTCTTGTTGCGGAGCATGAGCTCTAGGCACATGGGCTTCAGTAGTTGTGGCTCACAGGCTCTAGAGCACAGGCTCAGTAGTTGTGGTGCACGGGCTTAGTTGCTCCATGGCATGTGGGATCTTCACAGACTAGGGCTCAAACCCATGTCCTCTGCATTGGCAGGCAGATTCTTAACCACTGCACCATCAGGGGAGTCCCAACAGGCGGATCCTTAACCACTGCACCACCAGAGAAGTTCCTATTTAGGTAGTTTTAAATTTCTTTCAAAGATGTGTTGTTGTTTTTCGTGTACAAGTCTTACAGTTATTTTATTAAATTTATTCCTAACTGGGTTTTTTTATGTAAGGAATTATTTTTTGTAATTATTGTTTGGGGTTGTTCGTTGCTATCGTATAGAAATATAACTGATTTTTGTACACTGATCATGTATTCTGCAACTCTGCTGTACTGTTTATTAGCTGTAACAGTTTTTTTGTCTGTGAATTCCTAAGGATTTTCTATATGCAAAATCATGTCATCTGTGAATAGAGATAGTTTTAATTCTTCTCTGATATGCATGGTTTTATTTCTTTTTCTTGCCCAACTGCCCTGGCCAGAGCCTCCAGTACAATACTGAATAAAAGTGGTGAGAGTAGACATCCTTGCCTTCTTCTTAATCTTAGCAGAAAAGCTTTCAATCCTTCACGTTTAAGTATGATGTTAGCAGTGCGTTTTTCATAGGTGCACTTTATCAGTTGAGGATATTTCCTTCTACTAGTTGGTTGAATGTTTTTATCATAACATGGTGTTGGATTTTGTTAAATATTAATACCTTTTCTGTATCAACTGAGAAGTTCATATTATTTTTATCTTTATTAATTGGTGTGTTACATTGATTGATTTTTTTATATCTTGAAACAAGCTTGCATTTCTGGAATAACCCACTTTGTCATTCTTTTTATATCTTGTTGGATTTGATTTTCTGGTACTTTGTTGAGGATTTTTGCTTCTAAATTTATAATTTATATTCTTTCTATATTCATAACATAGTTTTTTTTTTCCTTGTGATATCTTGGTCTTGTTTTGGTATAAAAGTAATAGTGACCTTATAGAGATGATTTGGGAAATGTTCCCTCCCCTTCTATTTTTTGGAAGAGTCTGTGAAAGATAGGTGTTAATTCTTCTTTAAACATCTGGTACAATTCTCTAGCAAATTCACCATCTAATCCTGACCTTTTCTTTGTGTGTAGTTTTTTTTATTACTAATTCAATTTCTTTACTCATTATAGGCCCAAACAGTTTTTCTGCATACAGTATTTCTGTCTTCTTAAATCAGTTTTGAAAGATGTGACTTTCCAGGAATTTGTCCATTTTATCTAGGTTATCTAATTTTTTGGCATACAATTGTGCATAGTATTTACTTTTAGGCCTTTTTATTTCTGGGATGTTGCCTCTTTTACTCCTGACTTTACTAATTTGAATCTTCTCTCTTTTTTCTTTGTCAGTCTAGCTAAAGTTTTGACAATTGTGTTGATCTTTTCAAAGGATCAACTTTTGGTTTTCTCCATTGTATTTCTATTACCTATTTCATTTATTTTCTCTCTAATCTGTATTATTTCCTTTCTACTGCTTACTTTGGGTTTAGTTTGTTCTTCTTTTTCTAGTTTCCTAAGGTAAAAGATCAGATTACTGATTTGAGATCTTTCTTCTTTATTTAATATAAACATTTACAGCTACAAATTTCTCTCTAAGCACCATTGCTAAGCTCTATTCCAAAACTTCTGGTATTTTGTGTTTTCACTTGCACTCATCTTATTTTCTAATTTCCTTTTGATTTCTTCTTTGATCCATTGGTTGTTTAGGAGTGTGTGTTTGACTTCCACATATTTGTGAATTTCCCAAATTTCCTTCTGTTACTGAGTTATAATTTTATTCCATTGTGTTCAAAGAACATACACTACATGACTTCAACCTCTTTAGATTTATTGAGTCGTCATTTTTTATGATCCAACATATGGTCTATCCTAGAGAATGTCCCATGTGCACTTGAGAAGGATGTGTATACTGCTACTGTTGAGTGCAGTGATCTATTCATTTCTATTAGGACTAGTTGGTTTATTGTATTGTTCAAGCCTTCTGTTTCCTTGTTAATCTTATGTCTAGTTGTTCTACCCATTATTGAAAATGGGATCTTGAATTTTCCAACTATTGCTTTTAAATTGTCTATTTCTTCCTACAATTGTGTCAGTTTTTGTTTCATGTATTTTGGGGCTTTGTTGTTATGTGAATACATGTTTATAATTGTTATCTTCTCTTGACGGATGGATCTTGTAGCTTTTAAAATACGCTTCTTCTTCTCTAGTAACAATTGTTGCCTTGAAGCCCATTTTCTTCTAGTAATAGCATGACTGCGCTAGCTCTACTTCTAGTAATAGCATGGCTGCGCTAGCTCTACTTCTAGTAATAGCATGACTGCGCTAGCTCTACTTCTAGTAATAGCATGGCTGCGCTAGCTCTACTTCTAGTAATAGCATGACTGCGCTAGCTCTACTTCTAGTAATAGCATGACTGCGCTAGCTCTACTTCTAGTAATAGCATGACTGCGCTAGCTCTACTTCTAGTAATAGCATGACTGCGCTAGCTCTACTTCTAGTAATAGCATGACTGCGCTAGCTCTACTTCTAGTAATAGCATGACTGCGCTAGCTCTACTTCTAGTAATAGCATGACTGCGCTAGCTCTACTTCTAGTAATAGCATGACTGCGCTAGCTCTACTTCTAGTAATAGCATGACTGCGCTAGCTCTACTTCTAGTAATAGCATGACTGCGCTAGCTCTACTTCTAGTAATAGCATGACTGCGCTAGCTCTACTTCTAGTAATAGCATGACTGCGCTAGCTCTACTTCTAGTAATAGCATGACTGCGCTAGCTCTACTTCTAGTAATAGCATGACTGCGCTAGCTCTACTTCTAGTAATAGCATGACTGCGCTAGCTCTACTTCTAGTAATAGCATGACTGCGCTAGCTCTACTTCTAGTAATAGCATGACTGCGCTAGCTCTACTTCTAGTAATAGCATGACTGCGCTAGCTCTACTTCTAGTAATAGCATGACTGCGCTAGCTCTACTTCTAGTAATAGCATGACTGCGCTAGCTCTACTTCTAGTAATAGCATGACTGCGCTAGCTCTACTTCTAGTAATAGCATGACTGCGCTAGCTCTACTTCTAGTAATAGCATGACTGCGCTAGCTCTACTTCTAGTAATAGCATGACTGCGCTAGCTCTACTTCTAGTAATAGCATGACTGCGCTAGCTCTACTCTGCTTGCACGACATACCTTTATCTATTCGTCTACTTTCAACCTATTGTGTCTTTGAATATGAAGCGTGTCTCTTGTAGACAGAATATAACGGATCATTTTGTTATCCATTCTGTCACACTCTGTCTTTTGATTGGAGTGCTTAATCCATTTATATTTAATGCAATTATTAATAAGATAGAATTCATATCTGCTGTTTTGTTATTAGTTTTCTACATGTATTATGGTTGTTTTGTTCCTCTATTACTGTCTCATTTAGTGTTAAATAGATATTTTCTAGTGTACCATTTTAATACCCTTGGTTTTTTTACAATACATATTTTTAATATTTATTTATTTATTTGGTTGTGCTGGTCTTAGTTGCGGCACATGGGCTCCTTAGTTGTGGCATGCAAACTCTCAGTTGTAGCATACATGTGGTATCTAGTTCCCTGACCAGGAATTGAACCTGAGACCCCTGCATTGGGAGCGTGGAGCCTTAACCACTGTGTCACCAGGGAAGTCCCTACAATATATTTTTAAAGTTATTTTCTTAGTGGTTGCTCCAGGGATTACAAATAATATTTTAAATAATAACAACCTAGTTCAGATCTCTCCTCACTACTAGTTTATTTTAAAAATATTCTACCTTTTCATCAAATTAAAGCATGCACAAAGTTAAATACCCCAAATATTAATGACCAAAAAAGCAGTAGTCTACTGCCCCACTCGACAGAGTGAACTACGTTCAACAGTTTATGTTTTGAGTTCTTCTAAAGATTGCCTCCACATTTTAAATAATACATTGATACCACTAAATCTTCATTTATCAAATCTAGATATCATTTCCTGACCCCAAACTTCAAAGACGTTGATGCTTATGTCATTATTTTTTGTTTTTTTTTACTGGGTTACCTTTATAAGTTTAGCTCATTAATATATATATAGTTCTTTTTCCACCAACTAGAGATAGAATCTCTTTACTCCCTACATTTGTAAGATATGGATCTTAGTAACCCTATCTTCCTTCCACATTTTCTCCCTCTTTCTTTTTCTCAGCTACAATTAGGAATATTTTGACTTTTCCATTGTCAAGGTTGACAATATTTATATTCTGTCCTGAAAATTTATATTTTTGCACTTAGTCTATAGGTTAACTCTCAGTGATGAAAACCAACAGAAAATATTTCCATTACTATTACTCAGTTGTTCATAGCATAGCTAGGTAGCAAACTACGGCAAAATTTTCTTTCCTGAGATTGCAACATAATAATCTCTGCGCCACTTCAAGAGCAAAGCTCCTAGTGACAAGGTCAACCAAGTTTTCTGTCCTTCCTCCTCCCTCCCTCATGCCCTAATTGCTCAAACCCTGATACATTTCACTTTGCTGCTTATGTGACCACAACTTCCTTGTGTTGTTGAAAAGTCAATTTTGCCTTTCATCAAGATTCTGATGAACTTACCTGAACCATAAACCTCATAATAAGTTTTCAGTCAATATTTATTGAAATTAAATTATCTGAATAACCAGCCTATCCCCACTAATAAATGAAATGTTAAAATATTGCTATTTTCCAGGGATTTTATATGTGACTACTGGCAAAAGAAGAGAAAAATTGTTCACTTTGTCCCTTTAGGATGAATTCCAACCCAGTTTTAGCCATACCAAATTTTCTCAAAACTTTTGTGAGCAATATTGGTATCATACCACCCAGCTTGGCTTCCAGAAATCACAATGACTTTGTGTACTCAATATTAACTAGCCAAAAGGGAAATAAATATTTTATTTTTCCATAATTGAACTGAAGTTTTTTATCTGTCAGGTTCTAAATAAAAAGTATCTGGCTTCATTTAAAGAATTAACCTAAGGTATTTTGTTCCCGAAGAGTGTGTACATAATGAAGAATTACAATAATCAAATTTAAGGGAAGAAAGAAGAACCCATGGGCAAAATGTTGACAGTGATAAAAAGTAATACCATTGAGAGAAATAAGCAGCCTTAATCATCAAGAGAATGAATGATTTCTAGCCTCCTAAGCCAAGCTTTATAAAGCCACCCACAGCCTTTCCCATTCAAATAGGTACCTCTGTCAGCCTCATGGAACATGGATTCTAATTTGGATCCTCAGACCTCTATGAAGACCTTCAGCAAATTGATTAAATCCTTATATTTGTTTAAAGAGTTTTAAGTTTGTAAAATTTCTGGGTAGGGGGTTTACAGATTTAATTAGATTTGTATAGGGTTCCAAGACCCCCCTAAATATTGAGATCACAGTCACAGATTAAATAGTCTACTTGGATTTTGTGTGTTGACAGCCCAAGCCATAAGCACATATACCCAAGACTGCTTCTTTAGAAAAGCTACTAATCCTGTCAGAGCCACACATAACTTACCTGTCTTCTTCCTGACTTCTTAGTCAAGCTGCACACTGAACACCTCTCTTTCATTTTTCTTATTTCATGCCTACGAGAAATCATACATGGCTTAAAGAAAATTACAAGTGAAGCCTACACCTCCTAAACAGTATTTTATAACCATCAGAGCCATTGGATAATAGCAAAACATCTGCCAAAAATTTCACTGAAAATTATTTTAAAAACATGGTAAGCCTCTGGTTCACTCTATGGGGGCCTGGAGAACAGAAAGTAGTAAGTGTCCCAGATTCCTTAGACACACGCATTCGAGACTGAGGACAGGAAATTTCATGGACAGGCAGGGGCTGGCTCTCCAGGGAAGGTTCTGGGAACTAGTCTCTGGGGCAGAACAAGACATTCCCTCCGAGTGGCAGAAACTTGCTGCCCCTTGAAGAAAAAGTCACAATGTTTAGTGGCCCTCTTGGGATTTTAGAGGCGCATCCACCACATTTTCGTGCACTTACCAAACCCATTTCCTGTTGACTCCAATGGCTGTCAACTTAAGTGAGGCTAAGGGCAAGTGGAGGTTCTCCAGCTGGTCCACGCCATGTTGCAGGCAGCCCTAAACCTTGACTCTTATGATCTAGCAGATGCAATGGGACTTGACGGGCCTGTGACAGATTATTACTCTGTGGGGACTTCTGTAACATTCGAGTGGCAACCTCTAGGGCTGGGGGACAAACATGCCGTTTTCAAGCTATTGTACTTTTGAAAAACATCTCTTGGTTTGCTCTTGGGCCCAGTGAAGATTCAGTACCTCACCATGGGACACCCATTGACCATGTAACTTCTCCCTGTAACATTACACATTAAGTGTTGTCTAATCAGTGGCATCGCCATAAACTCAGGCATATTCAACAAACCGTAATCAAATGATTGATATACACTGATATACTGACAGAAATCAAATATAGACACATTTATCTTTATAAATATTAAGAGAGACAGAGAGAGAGAGAGAGAGAGAGAGAACCAACTGAGACAGATCTTACAGGCACTGACCTGACTGCGGGAGCAGTTTGCACTCGCTGAGGACTCACTCGGGCCTCCTCCTGCCACTTCTTCCTCAACCCTCGCTGACGGCCTCCGGGAGTTTCCTCTGAGGAGGGAAAGATGTAAGCTTGACTTACAGACAGTTCTTCACCACAGTGATGTTGGCAGCTAGAAGCGGACTGTGGAGAAACTTATCACGCTCCTTGTGGGTGACCATGAAAGGTGGCGGAGGGAGGTTCTCCCCGTGGGTAGAAGACTGAACAGGACAGTTTTCTTTCTCTCAGTAAGTTGTGGTAACAACCGCTAAACATGAGTGCTTACAATAAAGATTGTTTCTCACTCTCTGGAATGTTGGCTCTGGGTGAACAGAGCATGTAGCTTTGCTCTGCATGTTTCCTCAGTCTTATAACCAAAATGAAAGCACAGCCCCCATCTATGGCTTTGCATTCTTGTGTCAGAGGAAAAGAGACCATGGCAAAGCTCACAACGGCATCCTGATGGCTTATCTGAACATACTAGGTGTTGTGTCTGGTCACATTCCATTGGTCAAAATATGTCATATGGCAAAGCTTAACCTATCTTTACAGGAGTAACTTAGTCGCTGACAATGAGTAGGCTATATAATCCTTTAATAGGAAGAGGGTGTGAATAGCTAGGGAAAATAGTATAATCTACCACAAGCAGTACATATCATTGTTCACTTTTACTGGAAAGACTGCTTAAGATATGGTTCAAGACCAATGATGGGGGACTCTAATAAAAAAAATGACACAAATGAACTATTTTACAAAACAGAAACAGACTCACAGATCTCGAAATCAAACTTGGGTTTACCAAAGCAGAAATGTGGGGGGAAGTGATAAACTGGGAGATTGTGATTGATATACACACACTACTATATAGAAAACAGATAACCAGCAAGGACCTACTGTATAGCACAGGCAACTCTAGTCAATATTGTGTATTTGCTATATGGAAAAGAATCTGAAAAAGAATGGATATATGTATATGTATAACTGATTCACTTCACTATACAGCAGAAACTTACACAACATTGTAAATCAACTATACTCCAATAAAAATTATACTTTAAAAAAGGACCAACTGATGGGGAGTGGCTGACAGTTTAGCTGCATCATGGATAGAGACATGGTACAAGAAGGCTTGAAGAGGAAGTATGTGTGGAGACTTCTCAAAGTGGACCCAGGGTAGGAAGATATTTATGTCCCATGTGACTCCTCAGCAGAGAGTCCCACCACGGAGGAAACTCTTAATAATCAGACCTAGATATATGTCATACATCTAGTGTATGTCCATCAGCCTGTATCTTCAGCCAGTGAACTCATGAACTAAAAGACTCTGACAACAGGGACAGAGAAATAACCCCATGAAGACCAACTGGTCACTTTCTCTGATGAGTGCTCCAACTGCCAGCAGCAGCAGGAACCAACCCTAAGCTCAGGGATATAACACCATTGCCTTGGACGGGGGCAAAGCAACCAGCTAGCTAGCTTGTAACAGGCTGATTGCTTTAGGCCCCTTCTATTAGGGTGAGAACTTTGATTTTTCCTCACTGGAATAATCGCTCTTTCTGGATCTGGATTTGCAGCAGCACACGGTGACAAGGCATCCTTATAAACTGTTCCCCCAGTCTCCCAGTCATCCTGGAGCCTGATTCTACAGCCTTCCCACTGATTCTGTGGGCTGCACAGTTTCCTTCCAAAAAATCCTTTTCAGCTCACAGGCAGTTTCTGCTACTTGAAACGAATAATCGAGACTGAAAAAACAAAGTCCTTGGGATTTCTGCTCAGTCACTTTCCTTATGAAACAAAGCCCTAAATTCCCAACTTCTCAAAATCCTGCAGTTCCGACAACATGGTTGAGACTGGAGGGTGTTATGCTAAGACAGAGAAAGACAAATACTGTGTGACCTCACTTATATGTGGAATCTAAAAAACTCAGACTCAGAGCAACAGAGAACACATTGGTGGTTGTCAGGGGCTGGTGATGGGGAGCTGGGAAAATAGGTGAAGGTGGTCAAAGGGTACAAGCCTCCAGTTATAAGATGAATGAGCTTTGGGGATGTAATGTACAGCATGGTGGCTACAGTTAGCAATATTACATTGTATATTTGAAATCTGCTAAGAGAGTAGATTCTAAAAGTTCTCACCACAAAAAACACTTTGTAACTACGTGAAGTGATAGATATTTTAACTGACCTTTCTGTGATAATCATTTTGTAATATATACAGATGGCAAATCATTACATTGTACACCTTAAATTTACACAATGTTATATGTCAATCATATCTCAATAAAGCTGGGAAAAAATTCCCAACTTCTCCATAAATGAAGCAAGAAGTTTCCTCCTTTTTAGAATTATAGGCTTGGCACCCAAGCTATAATCAAATCAATCCAAGAGGAATTTCTTGGAGATTCAAGTTTAGGCTGTCTAGGCAAAACACTGCTAAGTTGAGTAATTCACCACTGAATTTGTTCAGTACAAGCAGCAAGGCTTTCATTCTCTACATCAGATACTTCTTTTTCATAAAACCATGGTATATTTCTTGGATATTCTGTCATCTTTTCCATACTTCATTTTTTTCTGCATAAAATAACTCAAATTAGGCAGTTCTATTTAAAATCTAGTAGTAATTGCTAGCACGTCTGTAAGTTTTCGTCAGCCATCTTTACTAAAAAGATGCATACAGCAGCTTCTCAGTGACCAAAATTAGGCAGAATTCAGGCAACTCCAAAGCAACCTCTTAGCACTTATCTGGGTCTCTTGAATTTTTTTTTTTTTTTTTTAAGTCTTCATGTCACACACTCCTGCCTGCATCAAACTTCTGCTAGCCTTGGTGTAATACCTTAGTCAAGATAGGCTAAACTCTGAAATCTTAGTGACTGACTTAATGCAACAAAGGCTCCTTTCATGTCTACCTCATTCATCTAATGTTTATATAAGGCAGCTCTATACCATGCAGTGACATAGGAACCCAGTATGCTCACAATGGTGGTTCCATGATCTCAACCTACAACCTCCATAGCCCTTTGGCCTGAACAATTCACGTGTCCTCAGCCTAACTGCTAGCAAGCCTGGGGATGCAGAAGGAACACCAACTGCAGGTAGAAGAGAACCAGGTATTATTCATTTGTTCTAGCGTTCAAAAGCATTGTTTTCTTTACTAGCTGGTACATGTCTGACACTTTGTATGCACCAGGGCTCTGAACTTGAGCTAGCATAGGCCTTTCCTCAAGGAGATTACAATTCAGGAAAATGCAGCTGGTAAGAAAAGAATCAAACAATTAAGAGCATCATATAATAAGCATAGGACAGGGGTTACTGTTAAAGCACAGGGAAGGGGAAATCAGGGTAGGATTTTTGGAAGAGGTGATTTTTGAGCTTAGTTTTTAAGGTTCTAGTTCAAACCAAGCAGATGATGGGAGGGAAAAGAACATTCTAGGTGAAGAGATCAGAATGTCAGGACACCTGGAAAAACAGTAACAGCATGGCGATTTCAGAGAAGGTGGATCAGAGGACAGAAGAGGTAAAGTCACAAAAGTTGAATTGAAAGTACTTTCCCAAAGGATATTCATCAGAATCGAATCCCCTGATTTGCTCCATGGCAAAAGGATTCGATGGTTAAATATGTAATATGTTGGGGGAAGTTAGCAGATTACATTCACATTTTAGCATACTGAAAGTTCTAAGAAACTCTATGGTATCGAGTCTGACTAGACTCTGAATAGATTTACCAAACTTAATATGAAATCCTATTAACAGCTCATAGAATAGGTAAGCTAGGGAACAGAGATGGAAAAAATCTGTAACTAAATGCTAGATAAATAGATAAGTTACAGATAAATGCTAAAGAACTTGAATTTTATCCTGAATGTTGTAAGGACAATGAAGGATTCTAAATAGAATAAAAATTTGAAAATGCTACTATGGCGTGGTAATTCAGGCATGTAGCATTAGGGCCTGAACAGATTTTTTTAGAATTATGTCACTGAATCTACTAGGACTGTTTGTTCAAAGTCAGGGTTTGTAATTTCTTCATCTCTGAAATACACACATTCCAAGCCCAAGATTCTGCACATGGCAGAGGCTCCATAAAATGAAGAACGATTCAATGAATTAAGTGGCTTTTGAAATGGTTCCCAATGATCTCTGCCCTCTTGGTCTTCATGCCTTTTGTAAAATCCCCTCCCCTTAGGCATGGGCTGGACCTAATGACTTACTCCTACCAAATGGAATACAGGGTAGTCTGCCATTCCATGGTTAGGCTACAGAAGACTGTGACTTCCACATTACCTTTCTTACTCTCTTGCTGGAATTCACTCTTGCCTTCTTGCTTGCTTGCTACCATTCTGTAAGATGTTCTATGGATAGAGCCACATGGCAAGGAACTGCAAGAGACCAACAGCCAACAACTCATGAGGAACTAAAGCCTCAGTTTAATGGACCCCAGGAATGAAGTCCTACCAACAACCATGTGAGTGAGCTTGGAATTAGATTCTCCCCAGTCCAGCCTTGTGTGACTGTAGCCTTGGAAGACAGTCAGAGCCAGGGGACTCAGCAATATGTGGTTCCTGACCTATAGAAACTGGGAGATTATAAATATGTACTTTTTAAGCTGTTAAGTTTTGGGGTAAATTGTTATGAAGCAATAATTAGCACAGTAAATGAATAGATCAATCAATCAATCAATCAATTTTTCTCCATTTTATGTCCTTGATATTTATCAAGTCTCCTTCCTTCCTCTTTGGTACTTGAATGACACAACAGCTGTGTGTTTGATGGTGCAATACACCCCATCGTTTTCACCTTTTCCTGTATTCTTGCCTTTTCCCATGCGATGTAGTCATTTTTCACATTAAAGAAGTAAAATACATTTTCCTATCTCTTGACATTGGGTTTAGCTACGTAATACTTTGGCTAACAGAATAAGGCAGAGTGCCAGTTACAAGCCTAGGTTTAAGAGGCCTTCAGTGTTTTCACTCACATTGTCTTGCAATTATGCCACTGCTATGAGAAGAATTCGATCAAACTAGTCTGCTCATCCCCAGAAGAGGACGAGAGATGTCAGGCTCAACACATAGCCAAGCCCAGTCTTGATCAGCCGACCCCCAGACTATCCACCGAATCATGAGCCAAACAGATGCTTAGTCATGTGTGCCTCTGAGACCTTGTGATTTTGTTGTTGTTGTTGTTACATACTATGATGATAGTTGACTGACACAGCTGTGTTCAGGAAAGAGGGATGGGAAGCTTCCTGCTGAAGAACAGTCTGTTCAAGTAAACCCCAAGTCTAAACATTAGCTCAAGTAAAGAAAAAAGTACACAGATAAATTTTTTCAGGCAATATGAAATAATTTGATCAATCTTCCTAAACTCTGAAATTTTTAGATGCTGTTATTAGTGGCCTGCTAACACCCTCAGCAAGTTACGGCAGAGAAAGTGGATTCCAGTTTATCACTTACCTTAATAAGTTTTAGAAATATATGAAGCTATTTAAAAGAAAATCCTCTTCTTCTCTCATACAAAATTACTTTTACTAGGGTTTCTATTGGTCTGGTTAGTATAAAATCAATAGGGGAAAAAAAACCTTTGCTTAGTTCTCCCTTTCCCGTTACCATGGCTCGTAAGTTTGATGCTTTTGAGGAACTCATTGGCTCTTTGGGACCATAATTAGCTGGAGACCATCAGAGTGCAGGGTGACTCTCATTCTGTTAGCTAAGTTTTTTTTTTTTTTTCTCCATTAAATTTGTGATCACGGGGAGGAGAAAGGGGTCAGTTGATGGGAAATGTAGTCCATGAATGTTTTACATGTAATCTAAAAATATTCAACCTTTGGTGGACTGAATTATGTCAGAACGAAAGACTCCTATTTGATCTTGATTGCCTTTAAGTCATTTGAAAGAAATTACCATGGTTTGCCTGTTACTGTTTTTCTTTCCAATTTTTATCCCATTATGTTTGTTTTTTTAACAGACCTGATGAAAGAGTATTTCTTATTCCTCAGCTCAAATTACCAAATCCTCTTCCTAAGCCAGCTGAATCATTCTATGATATTTATACAGTAAACCAGAACTTTTCCGGGTGTTTGTACCCTGGCCAAATACATTATACATTTTTCAGATTTCTGTAGCACTGATAGAATGTTTTGAAATTCACAATATTGGGAAAAGTGTTTACCACTCAAATCATATGGCAAATTGAACCCGTTTTAACAAGGATGTTGGAATACTACTCCTTTGAAATACCAGTCTAGGCTTTCATTGCTGTAATTATCTCTCAGCAGGAGGATGGTACAGATTTCCCAGCTGCACCAGCTGCATGGCTGCTGGGGGGAAGAGCAGGGACAAACAGGGGCTCATGGGGTTTCTGGAATAAACAAAAGTGCAGCTCCAAGAAGGAGATGATCCAAAACGAGTCCAAGTTTGAACAGAGACATGGCAAAATCAAACTAGATTTATCACTGAGAATGGGTAGGAATGGAATATGCTATTTGGGAGGGCAGAATAGAGCTCTTGTCAATGCCGGTTGCCAGGATGGGACTTTACAAGAGTTCCATTAAAGCAGGACACAGAAAAGCAAGAGTGTGAACCAGACTCCAAGTGTGACAGAATAATATTGTGAAGAATTAGCTCCTGTATCTTGTATTCTTTATTCCCTTTAGGAGTGATCTTACCAACTCTTTCTTATTTCCCCCAGGAATAAAAGGTTCTCAAATTAGACAAGATAGCAATACACCCAATGCTTTATCTTTAAATATTTAAAAACCAGTGCAACTGCAAGACTAAAATGAATGTCACAGATGTGTTATCGGACAAAATGGGTCTGTGCCCCCAACTATCTGAACTGAGGACTATAACGAGAGAGGAGAAAGTTTAGATGTTGGTCCATCTTTCCCCAAGTCCTAGAGGTGGTAGAAGGGAAAGGTGATGATGAAGCCTTCTAGATGGATTTGAGGGATACCAGACCGAGAGACCTGTGCCTCACCTGTCCTTTCTGAAACACGGTGACTGGGCTGCCTTGCCGATGTCCTTCATAAAACCAGTGCATGGGATCAACACAGCAGGGATGGCTAGGAGGGGTGTCTGTGGGCAAGGTGGGTGCTAGGTGACAACCTTGACTTTTTCATGGGTGCCCACACAGGAGAACATCTGGAATTTCCTTACGTCCTTCGAAATAGGAAATTAGAGCTAAGCAGGGGCTAGTAGAACACTCCCTCGTCCACCCCCTCCAAAAAAAACCACACACACATACACACAATATTCTAGGGTTTGGAATAAGAAAGAATCCAGGTGAGCTGTGCTGACCTGACGGCTAGAGGCCATGGAAGACTAGATACTTAAGTCCTCCACAGGATGACTGTTATTCTTGGTGAGCACTTCATGGAAGTGGGTCAAGCCTGAGGACCAGACTGGCTCAGTTCTTAGTGGAGCAGGACACCACCAGAAGAATGAGAGAGATGCAGACTGAGGGAGAGAGAACTATTTCTACCAGTGGCTCAGTGGCCTTAAACCTCATGGAGATACCGGCAAAGGTCAGCTCATTAAGGTCTAGTTAATGAGTTATAGATTTACTTAAAAGCAGTAAAAAGCGTTTGAAGGTATAACAATTTTTCCTTCTACAAATGATAGAAATCCAACTAATATTGACATAAACAGAAGTTTCTTATCCTCAAGATACAGAAGTCTAGAGGAAGACAATTCTGGACTGCGGTAACTCAAAGATGTCACCAAGCACCCAGTGTCCTATCTTCCTGCTACTTTGTCCGTGGTATGTGGCTTTTATTCCCATGAATGCAAAATAGGTGCAACACTTCCAGGCATCAAGCCTGCATCAATTCCAAGAAGGAAGGAGTGGAAGGCCAAAACGACAAAAGAGTTTTCTCCTGGTAAGATGTTTCATTTTGTTTTATTTTTACAAATTGTCATTAATGGTGTATTCCCTTATACTTTTCTATTAAAAAACTGGAGAAATGTTTTAATTACTCTATTTTTCTTCTTATTTTTGACAGCTTTACTGAGGTATAACTTATAGACCATTAAATTCACCCTTTTTGGCATACAATTCAATGAGGTTTAGAAAATTTACAGAATTGTGCAACTGTCATTACAATCCAATTTTAGAGCATTTCCGTCACCCCAAAAGACTCCTCATGCCCATCTGCAATCACTCTCAATTCCCACCTGCTGCCCCAGGCAACCACTATCCATCTGTATAGACTTTCGTTTTCTGGACATTTCAGATAAATAAAGCCATAGAATATGTGGTATTTTGTGTCTGGATTCTTTCTCTTAACAAAATATTTTGAGGTTCATTTATGTTGTAGCATGTATCACTAACCCATTCCTTTTTGATTGGTGAATCGCACTCCATTCTTTACAAATATCACATTTTATTTATCCATTCACCATTTGGTAGACTTCTGGATTATTCAGTATCGGGTTATTGTGAATAATGGTTCTATAAACATTCATGAACAAGTCTGTATATAAACATATTTTCATTTCTTTTATGTAGATTCCTAGGAGTGGAATAGTTGAGCATATGATAAATTTATGATAAACTGATTAAAGAAATTGCCTTAATACAGGTTAAAGAATAAAAGTGTTTAAAAAAACTATTGCTGGGCTTCCCTGGTGGCGCAGTGATTGCGAGTCTGCCTGCCGATGCAGGGGACACGGGTTCGTGCCCCAGTCCGGGAAGATCCCACATGCCGTGGAGTGGCTGGGCCCATGAGCCATGGCCACTGAGCCTGCACATCCGGAGCCTGTGCTCTGCAATGGGAGAGGCCACAACAGTGAGAGGCCCGCGTACCGCAAGAAAAAAAAAAAAAACTATTGCTGCAGTAATTTGTTAATGAATACAGAATATAAAAAGAGCTAAATTGTGACATCAAAAACATAAAAGAGGGGGTAAGAGTAGAAGTATTGTATGCAATCAAAGTTAAGTTTACCAGCATAAAACATACAGCTATATCTATAAGATGTGTTATATAGGCTTCAGGATAACTACAAAGCAAAAACCTAGAGTAAATACACAAAACATAAAGAGAAGAGAATCAAAGGGTACTGCTATGGAAAATCATCAATTCACAAAGGAAGACAGAAAGAGAAAAAAAGGAAACATGGGAACCACAAGAGACCCAGAAAACAATTAATAAGATGCCATTAGTAATTCCTTATCTATCAATAATTACTTTATAAATTAAATCCTCTAATCAAAAGGCATAGAATGGATTTTTTTAAAAAGACCTAGCTATATCCTGCCTACAAGAGACTCATTTCAGCTTCATGGAAGCATACAGGCTCAAAATGAAGAGACGGAAAAAAGATATTCCATGCAAGTGGAAATCAAAAGAGAGCAGAAGTAGCTACACCTATTATCAGACAAAACAGACTTTAACTCAAAAACTGTAACAAGAAATAAAGTGCTCCATTATATGATGATAAAGGGGTCAATTCATCAAGAAAATATAACAATCATAAATTTATATGCACCCAACATATGAGCACCCAAATATTTTAAACAATAATGAACAATTATATGCCAATAAATTGGATAACCTAGAAGAAATGGATAAATGCCTAGAAACATCTAACCTACCAAGACTGAATCATGAATAAATAGAAAATCTGAAAAAAAACAATGATTAAGGAGATTGAATTAGTAATCAGAAGTCTCCCAAAAAAGAAAAGCGCAGGACCAAATAGCTTCACTGGTGAATTATAACAAACATGGAAAGAAGAATGAATGCCTATCCTTCTTAAACTCTTCCCAAAAAAACTGAAGAGGAAGGAATACTTCCAAACTTACGTTACAAGGTCAGCATTAATTACCCAGGTGAGAAAATGGTAGCCTGAACCCAGTGGGGCCTGTGAGGATGGGGAGACACCTAGGTGCCAGGGAAGACGACTTGGGCTTAATTAAGTCATACCTAGGGGAGAACGGGGGCGGGGGAGAAGCAGTCAAGTATTTAGTGTAATATTTCCTCTTCTGCTTTTCAGGGGGGCCCTAAATCAAAGAAAGAAATGTTTGTTATCAAACAATGACTAGAGAGAGAAAACATCATCTAAGGAACAGCATGCCGGGACCTCCCTGGTGGTGAAATGGTTAAGAATCCACCTGCCAATGCAGGGGACACAGGTTCGATCCCTGGTCCGAGAAGATCCCACATGCCGCGGAGCAACTAAGCCCATGCACCACAATTACTGAGCCCATGTGCCACAACTACTGAAGCCCGCACGCCCAGAGCCCATGCTCTGCAACAAGACAAGCCACTGCAATAAGAAGCCCGCGCACCGCAAAGAAGAGTAGCCCCCTGCTGGCCGCAACTAGAGAAAGCCCGCGCATAGCAACGAAGACCCAACACAACTAAAACTAAGTAAAATAAATAAATTTTTTTAAAAAAGGAACAGCATGCTATACATTTGAATTTTACTTATTGCTAAAACTGACCCATTTTTATTTTAGCCTCAGTCTGATTTTACACTGCTCTCTTGAGAGCACTGCAACATGGAATAACTTGTGACATGAGTCTAACACCAATATCCAGTTTAATGAAGCATTTTACTCTAAACGACATACTGCGGGCGATATACTGAGGAGAGACATGTTATTCCACAGCCATACAAACATGGCTTTTGGTTGATTAGCCCTGAAAACTGTCCAAAATAAATTAATACCTAATAAAAGACAAAAAGCTAGATGCCAAGTTTAATAGGGAATCACAAAGTGGCGTGACAACAGTGACACAAAGGAGCTGAGGGGCCTGTGAATTAAATGTTGCATTTGCTGATACAAGTTTTGTGCATTGTCAGGGCTGCAGACACCTTCTTCATTGAGAGTAAGAATTTCCAAGGCTTATAATCACGAAATATGGTATTCCACAGAACTTCATGGAGTTCCAGCTTGAAAACCAAAGCTGGAAGCACACAGTTTGCTGGATCTTTATAACTGCTTTCTCCAGTGGAAGTTTCAAATTCGTTCTGTAAGAAAAGAACGTCAGTTTCCCAAGCCCCTACCGAAACCTCATTCATTTCCAGAACAGAATAGTAACAGGACAGCATGACCTGGTGAATCTGCATGTGGGGAAGCAGAATCAGCACATTGGAGGATGTGCAATTTGAGGGCACGTGGGAGGAAATGGGGGAGGAGGACAAGATTCCCTCTCCAAGGAGACCCCACACCATGTGCCATTTGCCCCCAGAAAACAAAGAAGCAGAAGTGGGAGTGTGGCTAGTATACAAACCCCCATGATCAGGTCTGAGTAGACACTGCTCTTTGCTCACTTACTTACTCTTGTATACAGTGATTTCTCAAACACTTAACTAATATCATTGACCTCATGAGCAGTGAGTTCTGCTGAGGGATGAAAGGACACTAAGACTAATAATAAGGACCCCTTTCCTGAATCAAGGTGAGAATAACAGCAGTCTCCATTGAGAGCTCTCTCTGTAGCAATTGCAGTATTTAATCTTATTTATTCCTCTCAACAACCCCTAAGTGTAGGTATTGCTATCATTATTAAAATGGTAGAGAAAATGAAGTTCAGAAAGGTCAAGGGATTGTATCCAAGTTCATGCATCTGAAAAAGTTGTTCAACCAGAATTTTATTTTCTTCTATTCTGACCCCAAATCCCTTGCTCTTAATGGTATAAAACACGGATAAAAGCAAGTCAGGGTAGGCATGAGGATACTTACAATGATTTCTCTATTCCCAACGTGGTTCTAAATGCTTTATTGTTTTAATTTATTTAATCCCCACAGCCATGCCATAATATAGGTCTTAGTATTATCTTCATTTTAGGGTGGAGAAACTGAGCCACAGACCTTTCCCAAAAGCCATCCAGCCAATAAATGACAATGCTGGGACTTGCACCCAGGGAGACTGACTCCAAGGATCCGTGCTGTCTACACATGCTATCCTGGCACCCTGGAAGGGAGAGCACAGATTCAAGGCTAGAAGAGGAGGGGATTTCTCGAGGCTGTAAAGCAGAATAATATGTGGAAGAAATAAGTATTTGAGGGAAGGTGACACTTTTGAACTGGGTTTCAGAAAACAGATAGACATGTAGAAGGAGAGTGAGGTCAGCTGGAAGAAATTCTACCTACATAGATTTCTCTCCACCACTGGGCCTTTATTCTTTATTCTCTATTTACTGCATTGTTTCTTCATAGCATTTTGTGGGTTGTAATCACCTACTTATGTATTTCCTTTCTTCCTTACAGAAAGACCACGAGGGCGGGAGCTAGACACTCCGCATCACTGCATGCCCAGTGCCAGGCACACAGGAGATACCAAATCATCACCCATGAAAAGGAGGAAGAGGGGAGCAAATTAGAAAAGTCAGGAAATGGGTAAAGAGCCAAAAATAAGTTCTACAGGAATTCAGGATATATGTCCAAAATTAGCAAGGAGAGCTTCAGGTAGTAGGTGGAATTTGAGCCAAGCAAGAGTTTTTAAATGTATCTTACTGAATTGATCCTAAGACTTACATATGTTCAGATTTTAACATCTCCAAAATTGGAACCCACTGTTAATCAATGATGCATTTTAGCTTAATTGGCATCATTTCTTCTACCTTAGGAAATAAAATGGCAGTCCACTCAACACCTGATGGCACCTTAGATCTGATGAAATAAAGTACCAATGTAGAAATGCCTTGTCTGACTCCCATAAGCAACGTCTGTTAGGAAATAAACGGTGAGGCCAAGACTGACTATGGAGGGTCCTGGAAGCTGTCATATTCGACTTGATATGAGAAACTACAGGGAGCCATGGTGACTTTCTGAGAAGAGGAGTAAGCTGAAACAACGCGTCACAGATGCTCTGACCTTCGATGCACATTTTGCCCTTCTGGGTCTTGGTTTCTTCTTTAAGAAGATGAAAGGAGGGCTTCCCTGGTGGCGCAGTGGTTGAGAGTCTGCCTGCCGATGCAGGGGACAGGGGTTCGAGCCCTGATCTGGGAGGATCCCACATGCCGTGGAGCAGCTAGGCCCATGCGCCACAACTACTGAGCCTGCGCATCTGGAGCCTGTGCTCCACAACGAGAGGCCGCAACAGTGAGAGGCCCGCGCACCGCGATGAGCAGTGGTCCCTGCTCGCCACAACTGGAGAAAGCCCTCGCACAGAAACGAAGACCCAACACAGCCAAAAATAAATAAATAAATATATTTATTTATTTAAAAAAAAAACAAAAAGAAGATGAAAGGGTAGATCAGGGTAGCTCTCAGGCCTCTGCGAGTTCTAAAACTTGGTGGTTACTCCAGGTATGAAGCAGCAGGGGCCCGTTGTGGGTGGCAGACAGGGATACAAACCCTGAAAGATGGGCACAAAAAGTATTTTGAAGGAAGAGCATTGTGCAAAGATGTGGAATGGAGGCTGAAGAAAGCATGGGACTGAGGCTAGAGCAGTGTGGCGGAAGATGAGGGCAACAGTGGAGAAGGGCAGAAGCGCCCGGGTGCCATAGTGACAAGTTTGGGCCTTATTCCAGGAACAATGGAGAATTAGGGAAGATTTCATAAGCAAGCAGAACTATCTATTAGAATCAAATCTACACTTAGGCAAAATGGTAGTTCTGTCTGATGTCGGAAGGATAAGCCCCAAATGAGACCCACCTACTATGGGGATCTAGAAAGGAAAATGAAAGAGGTCTAAATCAGAGTGATAACTGTAGGGACAGAAAGAGCTGGACAGGTTTCGGGACACTCAGAAGACAGAATTACCAAGATCTGCTAAGTGACTTAATAGTGAGAGAGAGAACAATCACTTTAATAGTAGCTGTGTTCGTTTGGCACGACTATGATGACCAAATACCACCAGCTGGGCGGCCTGAACAATAGAAACGTGCTTCCTCATGGTTCTGGAGGCTAGAAGTTCAAGACCCAGGTGTGAGCAGGATTGGTTTCTTCTCTCTTTGGCTTGCAGCTGGCTGCATTCTCGCTGTGTCCTCACATGGTCTTTCCTCTGTGCCCACTATTCCTAGTGTTCCTGTGTGCCCTAATCTCCTCTTTTTATAAGGACACCAGGAAGACTGGATTAGGACACACCCTAACTACCACATTTTACCTTAATTACTTCTTTAAAGGTCCTATCTCCAAATACAGTCACAGTCTGAGGTTCTAGGGATCAGGGCTTCAATATGTTAATCTGGGGGACATGCAATTCAGCCCATCATAGTAGTAATAATAATAGTAATAGCTAATACATAGAGGGGCTGCTAATTCACTGTCTCACTTTCCACTAGGATGGACTATCTCCATTTCTTTTTCCACCTCCCCTCTGCACCCCTAGCCCTCCTGCCCTTTCACTCATACACTGGGGCTCTGAATCCACCACCATCCTACTGGACACAAAATCATGTCATGGCTCCCCTTCCTAGCTCTCCAGTCATTCATTACACCCGTGGTTCCCATTGCCCTCACGTGACTTCACCTTCCTTGATCAATGGAAATACAGAAAACCTTCATCCTACCACCCTTCTAGAAGACGTGGCATGCCCCGCCCTCAGCTCATGCCCATAGCCTCCTAGTGAAATCAAAACACCAGGGAAGCAATGCCCATCCCTAGGTGTGTTCTGCAGGTAGCAGACTCTGACTCTGGAGTTTAGTGTGCAGGATGTTTGTTAATGAGTTCCCTTGGGATGAACACCATGGAGAGAGGGAAAGAATTGGGAATGGGAAGAGGAAGGAGTCATTTACGATGCCAGTGACAGCCTCAGCCAACCTATGGGGAGCCCTGGAGCTAAGTTAGAATTGTCCCAAGCTGAGCTTAAATGGTCAGTCCTGTATATGCCCACTGCAACCAGGCATTGGCTGTGGGCTACCACGGAAGGGCGTGACCTTGGCAAAGTGGCTCTCTGCAGCTGAGGCAAGTACTGAATGGGCTGGCAGTGGAAGGGTGCCCACGGACAAACACCCAGAAGCTGGGCAGCAAGTCTTTCCCTAATGGGGGCTCTGGGTCACACCTCGTGATGACCCCAGCAAGTAGCCTCAGCTGATGACTGAGCACGGATGGAGAATAAATAATCCAACTTGCTCACCTCACGAGACTGGGGCTGGCAGGGAGATAACCCCACAACAGGTTCTGCCCTGTCTCCCATGATCTCCCAAACTCAACACCTGCCCAACACCACACCGTTTACTTGATCTCTTCCCTTCCCCTTCCAACTTCCCCCAGGTCCCACCTGTGCTTCTGAAATAAGCCATGCGCATTCACATCCTCATCTCAGGATTGCTCCTGGGAGAACCAACCGAAAATATTCCCCAAAGCCTCTTTACTCATTTTCTCTACGTGATAAAAATAGACTTTTTTTTAAGGAATGACCTATATCTCCAGGCCTCCCTTTTCTTGCAATTTCCACTGTTTTTCCCCACCAAGAAGTTATCTGAAGTAGTCGTGCATGCCCTTGACACATGCTGATGCCTCAAGGTGCAGACTGTTCACAGAATGTGCTGATTCCTCCACACAATGCTTACTGCTTATCAGGACTCACCGGTTAACAAGAAAACATCCTTAGCTCTTCTCTCTGACTTCATCAAAAGCAGGTTGGTGAAGCACATTCCTCTGTCATAAACCCAGCAGACAATAAAATCAATCTTCCCTGAATGGTTGTGTCTGGCACCTGCTGACAGCAACTCTCGGGCTGCTCGAGTGCCCACAGCTGTCAGCAGCGTCCAGGGAGATGGTCCCCATACACCTCGGAGACACCTGCTGTTGGCCTATTTGCATGTGCAGATGTGACTGGAGAATAACTCCCCACGGTAAGGGGTGACAGATGGGCTAGAGACCCCCAGAGGGCTTGGTTCTACACCAGGAGTGGTGGTTCCAGGTGGGGGAGGACAACACAAACACATTTAACCAAGAACAGCTAGCATTTCTTTACCTAGGAAAATTGTCCTAGTTGACAGATGTATGTAGTATGGGGAATGTTTGGTTTGGGTCTTCCGTACTTCCATTTAACCTGTGGTTCTTGACCATTTGGATCCATTTGAGTTGTTAAAAAAGAACAGAGAAACTTATGGTCACCTAAGGGGAAACATGGGGGGAAGTGATAAATTAAGAGTCTGGGATTAATGTACATACAACTACTATACATAAAACAGATAACCAAGAAGGACCCACTGTAGAGCACAGGGAACTTAGTCAATATTCTATAATAACCTATATGGGAAAAGAATCTGAAAAAGAATGGATAGATGTATATGTATAACTGATTCACTTTGCTGTACACGTGAAACTAACACAACATTGTAAACCAACTATACTCCAATATAAAATAAAAATTAAATTAAGAGAGAGAAAGAACAGAGAAGAAAAAGGGAAAAATCCCTAGATTTCAGACTCAAAAGCCATAGTCTACCTATTATAGGAAGGCTTCAAAGAACATAAGTTATTGTCCCGAGACAGTGAGTTGGGTGTAGGTTGTTTACTTAGGAGGTGATTCCAGGAAGCATAGTGGGAAGTGAAACCAAAAATGAGGGAAAGCCAGTAAACAGTGTGTCGATGAGCTGGTTACCACTGTGGGCAATCGGGGCTAAGACTTACGGGGGATCCTCTGAGAAACAGTATGAAGCACCCCTCAGAACCTTCTCGCTGAGAGACAAGGAGGCTGCTGGCCAACGGCTGCCCACTAGGATGTTGATACTGTGTAATTCTGGTCTGCACCTGCACGGCCAAGCAAGCTCCCATGATAGCAGACAAAGCCCTCAAGCAGGGAAACAACAAGAGACATGCATTGGCACTTTAGGTGGGAACCCGCAGAGTGTGGGAGGGATCAACAGCTGCAGCTCGGGTGGGTGAGGGGATGAGAGAATACAGGGCAGGGTGCCAACAGTGCCTGCTGTAATATGCTCAAGGGGTGAAGAGAAGGCAACGAAGACAGAGGCAGAAGGGAAGTCAGGCCATAAGACACTATGTGACTTTTTGAGAACGGGCTCTGCCTTTTCTGCTCACTGCCCTCCACTGGTCACGTCCAGCATGGGGAAGAATGTCTGAAACCCCCATATACGTTTTGAGATCTAAAGGCAGAAAGGACCCGTGTTCAAATTTCTGGCAGGGCACTTGAAAGCAAGTGGAGGCCTGCCCTGGTGGCCCAGTGGTTAGGACTCTGCACTTTCACTGAGGGGGGCTGGGTTTGATCTCTGTTTGGAGAACTAAGATCCCACAAGCTGCGCAGCACAGCAAAAAAAAAAAAAAAAAAAAAAAAAAAAAAGGCAAGCAGGATCCATAAGTTCCCCCACAGCTTGCTAGCTTGGACCACTAACACAAATATAAAGATAATGCCAGGGAGGGTAATCTCAGGAAACATAAAAATACAAGAAGGCTAGAGGAATGGATAAGAAGAGGCTCAAGGTCATGATGAGAAAGAAGCAGAGTTCGAGAAATGACAGTCAGTGGGAGGGTGAACATTTCAGCAGAACTCAGGGTGGAAGGACAGTGATGGTGGAGAAGAGTGCAGCTGAGACCAGGGCAGCAGATGCAACAAAACACAAGTTACCAAGAAAGCTCCAGATTCCCCCTTGAGAGCCACAACACATGTCAATCCCCAACATCCTAGATGCTTCTTCAGGGAGGGAAAACGTCCATACGTTTGTTCTCTAAGTCTGTTGAGTCTGTCTCTATTTTGTAAATACGTTCATTTGTATCACATCTTTTTTAGATTCCACATATAACTGAATCACTTTGCTGTACACCTGAAACAAACACAACATAATTAATCAACTATGCTTCAATATAAAATAAAAAATTTTTAAATATACGGAAAAAAAGTCCAAATTGACTGAGGTTAAATCTAAAATTTCTACGTGATTTAGACTGGGTTTCCTCAAAATGAGAGCCTGGGACAAGGACTTGAGCGTAGGTGTCTGGAAGGTGATTCCAGAGAGCAGGGGGGGAACTGGAAGAGAGAAACAGGGACAAAGTCAAAGCCAGGATACCGGGTGTTATAGAGGGATCCACCTGGCAGTAGGAACTCAGTTCCGCTGGAACATTTTGAGAGTCGTAGAGAATCACCCACCTGAAGGATGGAAGGCTGAGGCATTTATCCACTGGCTCCTGTTTCCCAGTGGTCAAGGGATGCTCTCTGTATTAGTCAGGCTCCCCCAGAAAAGCAGAACCAATAGGATGTGTGTGTGTGTGTGTGTGTGTGTGTGTGTGTGAGATCAGAAATAAATGAAAAAGAAATGAAGGAAACAACTGCAAAGATCAACAAAACTAAAAGCTGGTTCTTTGAGAAGATAAACAAAATTGATAAACCATTAGCAGACTCATCAAGAAAAAAAGGGAGAAGACTCAAATCAACAGAATCAGAAATGAAAAAGGAGAACAACTGACACTGCAGAAATACAAAGGATCGTGAGAGATTACTACAAGCAACTATATGCCAATAAAATGGACAACCTGGAAGAAATGGACAAATTCTTAGAGAAGCACAACCTTCCAAGACTGAGCCAGGAAGAAATAGAAAATATAAACAGACCAATCACAAGCACTGAAATTGAGACTGTGATTAAAAATCTTCCAACAAACGAAAGCCCAGAACCAGATGGCTTCACAGGCAAATTCTATCAAACATTTAGAGAAGAGCTAACACCTATCCTCAAAATCTTCCAAAATAGCAGAGGGAGGAACTTTCCCAAAGTCATTCTAGGAGAGCACCATCACCCTGATACCAAAACCAGACAAAGATGTCACAAAGAAAGAAAACTACAGGCCAATATCACTGATGAACATAGATGCAAAGATCCTCTACAAAATACTAGCAAACAGAATCCAACAGCACATTAAAGGATCACACACCGTGATCAAGTGGGGTTTATCCCAGGAATGCAACGATTCTTCAATATAAGCAAATCAATCAATATGATACATGATATTAACAAGTTGAAGGAGAAAAACCATATGATCATCTCAATAGATGCAGAAAAAGCTTTTGACAAAATTCAACACCCATTTATGATAAAAACTCCCCAGAAAGTGGGAATAGAGGGAAGCTACCTCAACATAAAAAAGGCCATATATGACAAACCCACAGCCAACATCATTCTCAATGGTGAAAAACTGAAACCATTTCCTCTAAGATCAGGAACAAGACAAGGATGTCCACTCTCACCATTATTATTCAACATAGTTTTGGAAGCTTTAGCCACAGCAATCAGAGAAGAAAAAGAAATAAAAGGCATACAAATCAGAAAAGAAGAGGTAAAGCTGTCACTGTTGGCAGATGACATGATACTATACATAGAGAATCCTAAAGATGCCACCAGAAAACTAGTAGAGCTAATCCATGAATTTGGTAAAGTAGCAGGATACAAAATTAATGCACAGAAATCTCTTGCATTCCTATACACTAAAGATGAAAAATCTGAAAGAGAAATTAAGGAAAAAAATCCCATTCACCATTGCAACAAAAAGAATAAAATACCTAGGAATAAACTTACCTAAGGAGACAAAAGACCTGTACGCAGAAAAGTATAAGACACTGATGAAAGAAATTAAAGATGATACAAACAGAAGGAGAGATATACCATGTTCTTGGACTGGAAGAATCAACATTGTGAAAATGACTATACTACCCAAAGCAATCAGATTCAAGGCAATCCCTATCAAACTACAAATGGCATTTTTCACAGAACTAGAACAAAAACTTTCACAATTTGTATGGAAACACAAAAGACCCCGAATAGCCAAGCAGTCTTGAGAAAGAAAAACAGAGCTGCAGGAATTACGCTCCTGGACTTCAGACTATACTACAAAGCTACAGTAATCAAGACAGCATGGTACTGGCACAAAAACAGAAATATAGATCAATGGAACAGGATAGAAAGCCCAGAGATAAACCCACGCACATATGGTCACCTTATTTTCGATAAAGGAGGCAGGAATATACAATGGAGAAAAGACAGCCTCTTCAATAAGTGGTGCTGGGAAAACTGGACAGCTACATGTAAAAGAATGAAATTAGAACACTCCCTAACACCATACACAAAAATAAACTCAAAATGGATTAAAGGCCTAAATGTAAGGCCAGACACTATAAAACTCTTAGAGGAAAACATAGGCAGAACACTCTATGACATACATCACAGTAAGACCCTTTTTGACCTACCTTCTAGAGAAATGGAAATAAAAACAAAAATAAACAAATGGGACCTAATGAAACTTAAAATCTTTTGTACAGCAAAGGAAAACATAAACAAGACAAAAAGACAACCCTCAGAATAGGAGAAAATATTTGCAAACAAAGCAACTGACAAACGATTAATCTCCAAAATATACAAGCAACTCATGCAGCTCAATATCAAAAAACCAAACAACCCAATCCAAAAATGGGCAGAAGACCTAAATAGACATTTCTCCAAAGAAGATATACAGGTTGCCAACAAACACATGAAAGGATGCTCAACATCACTAATCATTAGAGAAATGCAAATCCAAACTACAATGATGTGTCACCTCACACCGGTCAGTCCTAATGGCCACCATCAAAAAATCTACAAACAATAAATGCTGGAGAGGGTGTGGAGAAAAGGGAACCCTCTTGCACTGTTGGTGGGAACGTAAGTTGATATAGCCACTATGGAGAACAGTATGGAGGTTCCTTAAAAAACTAAAAATAGAACTACCATACGACCCAGCAATCCCACTACTGGGCGTATACCCTGAGAAAACCATAACTCAAAAAGAGTCATGTACCAAAATGTTCATTGCAGCTCTATTTACAATAGCCAGGACATGGAAGCAACCTAAGTGTCCAATGACAGATGAATGGATAAAGAAGATGTGGCACATATATACAATGGAATATTACTCAGCCATAAAAGGAAATGAAATTGAGTTATTTTTAGTGAGGTGGATGGACCTAGAGACTGTCATACAGAGTGAAGTAAGTCAGAAGGAGAAAAACAATTATCAAATACCATCTGCTAACACATAAAAATGGAATCAAAAAAGAAAGGTTCTGATGAACCAAGGGGCAGGACAGAAATAAAGACGCAGATGTAGAGAATGGATTTGAGGACACAGGGAGGGAGGAAGGGTAAGCTGGGACGAAGTGAGATAGTGGCATGGACATATATACACTACCAAATGTAAAACAGATAGCTAGTAAAATAGATAGCTAGTGGGAAGCAGCCACATAGCACAGGGAGATCAGCTAGGTGCTTTGTGACTACCTAGAGGGGTGGGATAGGGAGGCTGGGAGGGAGACACAAGAGGGAGGGTAACGGGGATATATGTATACGTATAGCTGATTCACTTTGTTATACAGCAGAAGCTAACACAGCATTGTAAAACAATTATACTCCACTAAAGACGTTAAAAATAATGTTTGCAATGATCTATTTTTTTCACTACCCCCTAATTTTCTTTATGAAGAAATAGCTAAATCTTCCTAGAGCAGTTATATCTTCGTATTCTTTAAAATATTTTCAAATGTGCTTTAATGTTATTATTAATGAGCAATGGATCACATCAAGCATTTTCTGAATGATGGACTCTCATCTCTGTATTTTCATATGCAAAATTCTGGAGGATGAAAATGTATATTGTCTAGAAGGCTGAGCTGATAATATACAGGAATGAGGGTTGTACATCAGTAAAATGCTGATTCTTATTTAAAAAATGAAGTTTTCCAGGTTAAACACAGTTTCCTAGCTCAGTTCAGGCATTACTCATGGAAGAAGGTACTCATTTTCATAGCTTTAATTTAACTTGTTCAACACTGAAGTATGGAAGGACAATAGCCCCTACAATCTATTTGTATTTTTTGTGTGGAGTGTTTTGAATTCACTGTCCATTTTCTTCATTCACTACATAAAGTAGGAACTCAATCTTTTCTCAAGCAGTAGCTCATTCAATCATTCATTCAACAAACTGGGTACTACTTTGTCAGGCCCCATGTTAGGTCCTAGTGACACCAACACTTGGTCACTACCTGAAGTTCATATTCTAGCAAAGAAGCAGGGATTACACCAATAGTAAGTGTATTAAGTGCTATAAAAGGGGAAATACAAGGTGTTATGCAAGCACATAGGAGAGGCATCTAACCAAGGTTAGAAGGTCTGAGACGGCTACCTGGACATCCTACAATTTGATCCCAAGGAACAGCACCATCACGCCCCAGTTTTTGTACAATTTAAGGTATAAATCAGTGAAGTGGGAGAGGAGACAAAATCTCATATTTTATTGATAGAGCCTTAATTAGAGGATATAAGTTAGCATGAAAGCCAAAAGGACCTGAATTAAATACACAGCCAGGCCAGGTGGTATTGGAACAGGTTAAGCAAGAAGGACAGAGCTGAGCTAGACATGCCCGGTTATTATTTCCAATTTTACCAATCAAGCAAATCAGTCATAACAAAACAAACAAACAATAACAAAAACAAAAACAGCAGAGCAAAGGGTCAGAAGTGTCACACCAGACCACTTGGAAGAAACCATCATGAGTGTGTAAGAAGTAGGAGCCTTATATTCACAAGAGAAAGCCATTACCTCTTTCTTTAACTGGTTTCTTCTTGACCTTCTGTTCTCTTTAACAACAAAAGAAAAATCACTACAACTCCTGATGGTTCCCACCAACAGCATAAATCCATTGCACAAACAGTTTTACATTTAATAAATACCTTTTATGTACAAAATGATCTTTTTGTTGATTTATCATATTGGACATTTTCCATTATCACCATATGTTTCCCAAGTGCAAGGCTGAGTGTCTAAGCCATTCCACTTAAAATGCAACAGATTTATGTCATAAATTGAAAAGCTGCCAGCAAAAATTATGCTACTTTTTCTCTGTTCTACCTTCTGAAGAATATAAGAATATTTCCTTTTCTAAAAACTCAGGGAAAGAAAGATTAATGAAAATTAAGTATGAATATTCCCAGATATTTCACATTTTTACTTCCTGCCCTTACTCCAAACTCAATATTTCATTATCCATCTTCTAGATGAGTAAACATTTAAAAATAGGCCAGAAACTAAGCTGGTACTTGGTAGAGTGTATAATGAAATCATGTATGTGAAAGTATGTTATAAACTACAAAGATTCAAAAGGGTTACCATCTTGTAAAAGTGATAGAATCCCTTTCATAAATTCATGAGTGCATTCATATTTCAAAGCATTCACAAAATGGAAAATGCGGGTGATTTTAATATTATTGTTCATGTCCAGAAACTTCCTGGATGTCAGCAGGAATTATTTTTTTAAATAAATGGGTAATGGTGGTGGGCTAAGTGAAGTGGAGGTCCAAAGTTCCTTATACTCCAAGTAATACTGCCTCTTCCCAGCCTCTACCCTCCATCAGCTTGAGTGAAGATGCGGAGCTGAGCTTGTGTCCTTGGCAACACCTCTATCCTACCCTCGGCACCATCACCCCAACACTCACAGCCTTGCCACCACTATCTGCGTTGGAGACCATGAGCAGCAATTCCATATGCCTCCAAATCAGGAAGGCCCATAGCCCGTTGTATCCCTCATCCCCATACAGCTCTGCACAATCCTTAATCTAACCGGTCTACCCCTCCCCCAACCCTTTTGTGGAACTCCTGATGCAGCATCAGCAAAATCCCCTTCTCCAGATGTGTGCTGCTGGTGGGGGGCGGGGGAGCACAGTGCTGTGCACACTCAGGTCACAGGTGGGCCACCTGAGCTCCAGTCCCAGCTCCGCAACTTACAACCCCTGATCCTGAGCAAGACACCCTGCCTGTCTATGCTCTAATTTCTCCATCTGTAAAATCAGGCTAAAGAGAGATCTGTTTTGAGGACTAATTTAATATATAAAGCATCATGGAAGAGTTCCTGGCACATAGTAAGTGCTTTGTAAGTTCCAACCCCTCCTCCATCTTTCCTGCTCCCAGTGAGCCCTGGCTCTCCCTGAGACCCTGCTTTCCTTAAAGCTCTACCAAAGATATCT
Source organism: Grampus griseus (assembly GCF_964374135.1). Taxonomy (NCBI): domain Eukaryota; kingdom Metazoa; phylum Chordata; class Mammalia; order Artiodactyla; family Delphinidae; genus Grampus; species Grampus griseus. The sequence continues at coordinate 874,529 of NC_138998.1, forward strand.
TTCTCTCCATCCCCCTCATGCTAATGTGACCAAAGGTTGAATGAAGGTGCTTCTTGCTCCATGTTACCCCTTCTGAACCATCAACCTTCCTGCCTCCCAACTACCCTCTCCAACTCTGAGGTCCATGCATCAAACCACACTACCATCACCAGACACCAGATCACCTTGCTCACTCCTCTGAGGACTTCAACTCCTGCATCATTATTACTGTAGCTCTGCTGTTATCATACATTTTGGTGATTTCAGTGTCTTTGGGGATTACCCTTTCAACTCCCTTGCTTCTTACTTTCCTACTCACTTCACCTTCAGTTTCTCCTTAGCTTTAACTCAACAACTTACTGCCTTGGTTATACTGTACACAGACCTTGCCACTGCCAATAAATCCATCCCCTTCCCATGGTCTCATCCCTCAGCTCACTCCCTTTGTTAGATAGTTAGTCAGACATGAGTGGGTCCCACCCCATCCTGGACGGGGTCATCTTTTCCTCCCCCACCTGGACACCGGTGACTGGAACACATCCAGAGACCCTCCCTTTTGTGGTTAAGGACCGCTAAGTTTTCAGCCCTATCAGGACCAAGCAAGATAAAACCGCCAGCACAGGTTGGCACAGACACATGGAGATCTAAGAGGTGACCCCAAATAACCCAGGGTTCATTATGCCCTATTTATAATAAATTAGCATCAGGGTTTTGCCTCCCCACCCCCGTGGGTTTCACTTGGGTGCTTATGGGCAAGCACCTGCACACTAGGAGAAAAGTGATATAACCTCAAGTTGTCAATCAACTTGTCAGTCAAATGACGCAGGACAGGGAGAGGGACCACCACTCTAAAAAACCCAACCCGACCCCACAGCAAGGCTGCTTCTGGTTCCCAGACAGCCCACTCTCCTCCCTTCTCAAGAGTGTACTTTTGCTTTGCTTAATAAAACTCCTGCTGCTGGAAACTGCTCTATGTCTCTCGATTGAATTCTTTCCCTCGAGAGGACAAGGACCGAGGAATTGCCATGCCACCGGTGACACCTTCACTGCTCCTGACACCAACAGATTTGCCTTGCAAGTTCTCTCAGTGCATTGATCCTACGACCCATCCATTCACTAGCCTCACATCCAGACTTCCCAGCATAGTATTAACCTGAAGACCACAGTCTGTTATTCCGTCTTTTCCTTCCATATAACTCCAACTCCTTTGGCGCCTTCACCCTTAATTTTACTCGCCTGGCAAAACCCAACCCTGGTGAAGTCCAACTCTGCCCATTCTATACTTTCCTCCACACAGCTGAATACAGCTGGAGAAAACTTCAAAATCAGGCTGACATACCTCACTTTACATTCATAACCACTAACCTACGAAAGCGCAAGTGGACCCAAGTAACCATATTCTCTTTCCCAACTCCTTTAACTCTCCTCCTCTATTCAATAACTATTTTATACCTTTCCTTACCTCAAACTTCCAACACCTCCTCTGTAATACTTATTCTCTGCTGGGAATGACCCTTCCTATTTCATAGGAAAACGGAAGAGATCAGAAGACAGCATTTCCACCATCAATACCCTGGCCTTTTCAGTTTCCCCTTCAGATCCACCCTCCACCCTTCCCTCCTTTTCTGGGCCCAGGAGTCAGACCTCTCTGGACTGCACCAGCTTTACTGCCCTTCAGCACTGGTTGATTCAGCCAATGAGAGAACCAGAGAATGGAGGTCAGGAAGGGGTGGGGGGCTGGACTTTTATCCCCTGGACTCCCTCCCTTCTGGTCTATAGATTGACAGTGACTGCATTTCTTTTGTAAGGTCCCAGCCCCCATCACATGGCTCTCCTAAAGTTACACACAGCAGTAGCTACACTGGGTTCCAATAGCAGCCCTGCCCCTGGACTCTTCAAGCCTAGCGTGGTGACAGCTCCCAGCCATGACTCACATGAGCTGCTTCACCCACTAGCTCCTGTTAGTTGCCCCAAAGTGTCCACTCCTCTGTAAGTAATGACTTTATTAACCTCTCCTCGGTCACCCCACCCAAGCATGCTGCCAGGTCCTCCTAATATACCCTCACCCTCCTCCATTTGTGCCCTTACTCTGTGCCAGCACTCCCACCCCCACCCCGTAACCACGATGCACCATCTGGCTCTTTTCTAAGGCAAATCCCGTCACTTGTCCCCAGATTCCCTCACCTATGAAAGAATATCCCTCTAATGATTAATCACTTTCACCTCTGTGTTATCATTTTTTTCTCTCTCTACTGGACCATATCTGTTGGCTTGCAAACATGCTAGAAGAGCTCCAATCAAAAATCTTCTATTTCTTCACATCATCCTCCAGCAGCTGCCCCATTTCTCTGTTCCACTTTAAAGCAAAAGCCCTCCAAACTGTGGTCTATTCTGTCTCCATGCTTTTCTAACATTTCCTAAAATCCTCTCCAAATAACACTCCAATTAAAGTGCCTTCTCTAACACTTAACCAAAAAAGCCATTACTGAGGTTACTAATGACCTCCCCATAGTAGTCCAATGGTCACTTCTCAATCATCTCCTACATGACTCATCAGTAGCATCACACATGTGATGACTCCATTCTTCTTGGAGTCTCCAGGGCAACACTTTCTCTTGGTTATTTGCTACCTCACTGACTACTCTTCTCCAATAGACTTTGCTGGCTGCCGCCTGTCTAATGTTGGAACGCCTTAGGACTTAGTTCTCACAGGACTTCCCTGGTGGGAGGGTGGTTAAGATTCCTCACTTCCACAGCAGGGGGCCCAGGTTGAATTCCTGGTTAGGGAACTAAGATCCCACATGCTGTGTGGTGAAAGAAAGAGAGAGAGAGAAAGAAAGAAAGAGAGAGAGAGGGAGGGGGGAGGAAGGGAGGGAGGGGGGAAAATAGATTTAGTTCTCAGACCTCTACTCTTTGTCTACTTCAGTGACTTCATCCCGCCTCATGTCTTTAAATTTTATTTTTCTCTAGCCCAACCTCTCCTGCAAACTACAGGGTGCCTAATATACCTGTCTAGTCAACGAATTTGGAGGTATACTAGGCTCCTCAAATTTAGCTCATGCAAAATGAAATCACTAAATACTCCCCACCCACCTTTCAAGCTCTTCCTCCTAGACTTCCCCATCTCAGTAAATGCAACTCCATCCTTCCATCTGTTCAGGCATCAGAGCCACCTCTGACTCCTCTCCTTTGGCACATCCTATACCTTATTATCAGTAAATCCCACGAACTACACCTTCAGAATGTATCCAGACTCTTGCCCTTTCTCACCATCTCCACATTTCTCCCCTCATCTAAGCCAACAGCATCTCGTCTGAAGACTGTTTTATACCCTCCTAACTGTTCTCTCTGCTCCACTGAGACTTCCCCTGGGATCCAGTATAATAGACCGATTTCCCTGTTTCCCTTACTCAGCTGTATTTTCTCACAAGGTAGTTATCAACATCTAACATAATCTATATTCTCACATTTGTTTTCTATCACCTCTTAAACTCTAGGAGAGTAAGGATCTCTGTTTTCATTTACTGCTGTATTCCATCGCCTGAAAGAATATGTAGTAGCCAATAGTCACTCAATATATATTTGTTTAATGAACAGTTGAATAAGTATTGAAATAAGTCACAAATGATTTCATGATCTAAATTCATCATGTGCCTAGAATGGGAGACCCATGTGACTAGGATACCATAGCACATGGGGCCATTGTTAATAATCATGTACTCCACGGGCAGACTTAAACATTTGTAAAGTATCAACCAGTAAAGTCTTATCTCATTTCTTCATAGCTTAGTACTTAATACATTATTCCACAGTGAGCTTGGAAAACTAGTTCTGAAAGAAACTATACAATGTTTCTTAAGGAAAGAAAAAGAAAATCTGTTCCAGCTAGGATGAAGAGTGAGAACAGACGCTAAAGTAGAAGGTGCAGGCCTGCTGGGAAAACAGGGCCATATTGGAAAAAATGAAAGATAAACTTGGGTACAGGGAGACTGACTGTGAAATGATATTCATCAAGCGTTTATTAAATGCTTATTCCTTGCAAGATACTGGGCTGGATGCCAGGACTGAGGCACATATAAGCATGAATAAGGCAGGTTTCTGTCTCCAGGTATTTATAATCAAATATAGCAAGTAAGGGCTTCCCTGGTGGTGCAGTGGTTGAGAGTCCTCCTGCAGATGCGGGGGACATGGGTTCATGCCCCGGTCTGGGAGGATCCCACATGCCACGGAGCGGCTGGGCCCGTGAGCCATGGTCGCTGAGCCTGCGCGTCCGGAGGCTGTGCTCCGCAACGGGAGAGGCCACAACAGTGGGAGGCCCGCATACCACACACACACACACAAATATATATATATATATATATATATATATATATATATATAGCAAGTAAACCATATGCTTGAACAACTCTAATACAGGTAGAATATGAGGTGTCAGAAAAGAAGAGAAGGTGAGAAGAAAGAGGCTCCTGGGTGGCAGAGTGACTGATGGAAATAAAGCAGCAGGTGGAACCAAACACTATTCTAAAACTTTAAGCCTAAAGTTCCAGAAGAATTGTAATTACACAAACAGAAGTGAGGAAAATCCGTCTGTCAAAGTTACAGGATTAGTTTGAAATGGCAGTGTGCCATTGGACAAGCCATCGGATAAGCCATCATCCAGGGGGTCCCAAACCTGGCTGTTCCTGGGACAGGATTGCCTAAGGAACTTCCAAAAAATACTAACTTCTAAGTCCTAGCCCATAACCACTGAATCAGAATCTCTAGAAGTGGAGCATATTAGTATGTGTGTATTTTGTGTCTAGGTATGTGGATGTTTATGTGACAGGTGTGTGTGTGTGCACACGTGGATTTCTTAGGTCGTGATACAGATAGTCTGTAGACCATTATTTAGAACCACTGCTATTGACAGCTAAAAATATAGGAGTGAAAAGAAGATGTGGAATCATTGGAGAAGTTATAATTCTTTCACCAGTGATGACCTAATTCATATACTGAGGACTGGCAGCTCTGAGAATGGAGGAAAATCTGGATTCACCGCTTCACAAGAGTAGAATTAGACTGACATTCAGGGGACAAAAGGAAGACACAATTAAGAATTCTGAAAACAGACTAAAAATACTTCTTAGGAGAAATTATGAACTGTACCAATTCAATAAGCAAGAAAGTACTTCTTATGCATAATAAAATATGGAGTCAATTCCCAGGTATATCCATGCCCACATGCATATTTTCCATTTTTTTGTGTTTTGAAACTCAGCGATGTAGTGTAGCAATTATTCATTTCCCTCTCCAAATATTTTTGAAAAAGAGAATTGCTATCTTAAAATAATGAACACTAAACTGAATGGTGCAGAACAGATGCAATGCCCAAAAAGACAGGTCTTGTTAATTAACTCAGTACTCATTAAAGATGAACAGCTCATGAAGCTAAAACATAACTGTGCTCATTTAAAATGTATAATTAATATGGAAGAGAATGTATTATTAAAATAAAATAATATGTTCATGCAATGTTTAGTCTGTGGCCTACTTAGGAAAGTATAGTCTTAACTTTTACCATGATCAACCTCATTTTTTTATTCAAGCGTTTAACCAATATTTACATGGCAATTATTATATAATAATAATTTATATATTCTTCTGAGCACATTACAAACTTTAATTTATTTCATGCGCTAAACAAACACTGAGGTGTAGACTGTCTACTTCAGAGAGGAGTCTGAGGCAATGTGAGCCTAAGAGGCTTGCCCAAGGACTACAACTAGAAAAGATTCAAACCCAGACCACCGATCTCCAGAATCCATGTTAAGACAAAGCAGTTGCCATAACAATATGAATTTTATTAATTTTGAAGAAATTTAATTTTTATCTGAAAATAGGTATCAGAAGTTAGTTTGTAGTATTTCACCACTCTAGCTAATGAACATATTAAAATAAACAGATTTGGAAGATGAGCTGACTGAAATAGACAAGAGTTATCCACATATCTGATTTTCGAGTGTCCCTTATCTTGGGATGGGTTTCCCCAGCAGCAGCTGCTGGGACCAGGCTGTGAGAGGGAGCAGCCTGTTTGGGAAGTGATCTCAGGAAGCGCTGGAAGGGAAGTGCGCCCATGAGGCAGGAAAGGGGAAGAAGGTAACACAGTGCGTTTCTGGGCAGGTGACCTCCATGGGTAACACTGACTCAGTGCCACTGGGATTCTGGGGAGCACTGTGGAACATGCACTTCCAAGGCACCAGGGAGCTACCAGACATCAGAGCTCTTTTGAAAATATATTTGCTTAGTCAAGTACAAAGTATCCCAGACATTATATAACATTAGTAAAATTTTATCAAGGTTGTAGCAAAGATAGATAGTGGTAAGGTGAATCCCCATAAAATTTTTCAGTGCACAGTTTTATATAGAGGAAAAACTGTGAGTAACATTTACAGTAAACCCCCTATGTATGAACCGTCAAGTTGCGAACTTTCAAAGATGCAACGTGCGTTCAAGTGTCCAATCACGTAAGTTAGTTCACATGTCTGGTGTACATTGTCACGTGCATGCATCCTCTACAAGTCGTTGTGCTTTAGTGTACTTTACTGTACAGTACTGTATACAGTAGTACAGTATCTTTTTTCAAGCCCAGGATGTCTGGAAGCAAGCGTAAAAGCAGCTGACATAGCTGGTACTGCTAAGAAGCACCAAGGAATAATGATTATGTTATTCACAGTACCTAGATTAACTTTGTTGGACTTATGAACAAATTGGACTTACGAACATGCTCTCACAACAGAACTCGTTCACATGTAGGGGACTTACTATAAAACCCAGTTCTCTTGAGCTATGTGATCTAGGATAAGTGGCTTAACCTTTTTCAACCTATGCTATTACATGGAATATAGAAATAATAATACTTGCCTCACAAAGGTGTCAATAGGTGCGTATTCTTTTTCTTTGAATTACTTATTTCTTTGAAAAATTCACCCTCTTCTATTCCATGTGTCCATGAAGGAGCTGTCTACCATGATGACTGGTCACCCTCCAACAAGGACCAGCAGGTGACCCAAGGAGGGCCAGCCAGAGTTTTTACTGAAGTTAAAATAATAATGACTCTGAAAGAGGAAATTCCTCATCCACTGCTTTGCTGAAATGACAGGATGAAGTTACAGACACGAGCGGCCTTCTTAGCAGATACATGGAGAGACCCTGCCTGCAAAGAAATCAAGCAACTCCCCCAAAGAGGAGTATCAGCCTTTCTGAAGCATTCAGGGTTGTGTTTTCTAAGTGGTTGAAATGGGGATACAGGTGCTAAGAGGACCATGATCCTTCTCTTTCTTCTTCCTCTTCTTAGTCTTGCACCCATACAGCTGAAGCAGTCAGCAAACTCGGGCTCCCTTGGAATTGGCCACACCAGGGTCTGGAACTGAGTTGGAAATAGATACACTGTCTCTTGCAATGCCTTTCTTATTCCATTTTCTCTACTATTGACCATCATGGCTTTTGTCCTATAGATTTGGTGTTAGGTCCCACAGCACTACTGGGATTTCAGGAAACAGAGTTAGTAAAGGGCAGATCCTGGATCCAAACTCACAACTTCTTAACCTAAGAGTCCTATTATTCCCATTATGCCCCAAGAATAGCAAAAATAATACAGAGAAAATAGTATGCAAACTTGAGGGTCTTCTTATAATCAAATGAATTTAGGACAGTCCCAGGAACTGTACTACTTTGTATATCTAACACAGTATTCCTAAGGAATTTAATAATAAATGGAATGTCTCAGTTGGAAACAGCAGCAATAATCTTTCAATAATTCATTGAGAAAAAAGTAGGCGGGAAGAAAATAAATTTGGTGTTAACACATTTAATGATGGCTCAAATGGTAAAATTATGAAAGAAGCATGAAAAACAGATACGCTATTGTTCAAATGACTAATTTTTTGAGAGTGAAAGTCTTTATATGAGAATAAAGAGATTTTTGTTTGTTTTAGGATGGAACTTTTATTTTTGCCAAATACCTTCTAATGCAATTAGAAGTAAAATATGATAAAGACATATCTGTACACCACATGTAATATTTTATACAGCACCAGTGAGTACCACAGAAATAAGTGTTGATATGAATAATTCATAAGAAGGAAATTACATATTACTTCAGTAACACTTATCTAAAATTATTTTCAACCTCATTAAGGTGCCAAAACTCTTCAAAATGAACACAGAATGACTGTATAGCGGTGGCTGCATGACCAATAATAAAGGGATCAAAGAGAAAATAAGGAATCTGTGTCTTGGTCTAAGAAACACAAAACTATCTTAGGGAGACATATGGCTTTGTTAACATTATTCAAGGCTGCCTCAGCTACATTCGAGTAACTATCATTTAAGTGGGCGGTGATCACTGCGATCACAGTCCAGTCCACCTACTAAACAGCAGAGAGTGAGAATTCAGCCACAGAAAAAATCTGTCTGTCAAGTCAAAAACAAAGCCCGAGAAAGTCAGAGAATTTAGGTGCCATTAGCATCACCCATGCCGCACGAAGAAGACTGGACAATTACTGAGATGTTGTATCACTGTTCAAATTTTATCCCATCAAACTCAGGATATGTAGTAACCAAGACGAGAGCTTTAATCTCCCTTTAAAAATAAATAAGTAGCCCTGAAGCTATTTAATGCATGGAGTCACTCTCATAACAAGCAGCCAACCACCCATCCCACCAAAGATAAAGTAGGAAGAGCTGAGCACAAACAGCGGCATAGTCTGTGCATCCTAAAAGGTCATGCCCTTAAGTGACATAGTGATGAAGGTATACTTAGATTTTATACCTATGGGCACATGGCATGAGTTGGATTGAGGGCAAAGAGCAAACCAGAGTTTCCTTTTCACCTGCCCTAGGTGGGTCTTTAGGATCATAAATTGGCGATGCACTCCAAATTGAATGTCTGACTTGGTACAGCATAATTCATTCCATGATTAATTAATTTCTGACAGCATGTTTATAAATGCTTGCCACCCCTACCTAATTCTCCCTTAATCTGTAAGTTAGAAGATGTGAGAGAATGATTTCCTATATTATGGCATTACTCAGAGATTGCCAAGACGTCACCATACCATTGGTGCAAATGTAGTCACAGTAATAATAATAAAATTCATTTTATTGGGACTTTCTACCACCTGCATAACTCAGTATCCCACACCCCTGAAGAATTTCCTCTCAAGAGTGTCTCATGGTTTCCAGGAGGCATCTTCACAGAAGATTACCACTCATCTTCTTATGGAGCCCTTTATTAATGGAAACTGTCCATAAAGCCATCACAATGTTACTGTATCACATTACCCATGTTCTGAGTGGTCCTTCTATTAATACTCCCAGTGATGAAAAGCCATATAGCCCTGAACCAACTGGCAGAGAAGGGGTCAGTCTATAGGCTGAGGTGGTTGGTTCCAATTCCTAAGGTGAAACTGGGGTGCCGCTACAAACCAGGAGCAAAGAGGACTATGTTTGGAACCCAGGTGATTCCCTAGGGTGGCCTTAGTATCCCCTTGACTAATGCTAATTCTCCTTGGAAAACTTCAGCAACCAAATACAAATAGAACCACCAAGGGCTCAAATCCCTTGATGGCCCACTAGGAAAGAACAGAGGCTAGCCAAGGTACTGGCAGAAGATTAGGAGAACAGGAATGGAGTATGGAGGATGGGAGCTATGATTATCAAATTAGACGTCATGCTCAGATCCAGAAGATGTGGCGGCTATGTGTATATTAAGTACTTCCCCTGCTACCTTATATCAAAGTCATGGTTAATATTTTAGATTTTAGGTGGAAGGGCAGCTGAATTGACATTATCCTATGATAATATGTATCTGGTAGGACTTTCTTTCCCCCTGCATAGGAAACACATATTCTTTTTACTCAAAGAATAGTGGTAGGTGTTAGGGGCCAGAGCTAGACAGTATTTATTTCCCTCTTGAATCTGCTCTTTACTCTTCTCCACCTTATCCTGTGCTGGATCAGGGGCAACTGTCATTAAAGCATTAATGGTATCTCTTGCCCTCTGGCTTCTCATTAAGTTTGACCAAGAGGAGTCAGTGACAGAAAATCAGAATGGAAGGGGAAGAGTAAGGTCAGGGAGTTTAATCTTCCAGCACTTATTCTGCTGGGTTGCTGTCACTTGGCTGCATTTTTTCCATCAAAATCAAAGCTCCTGGAGGCAGCCCCTTCCCACAGCATAGCTTTCACTCCAGGTCCAGCAACTGCTTCCACTCTTCACCCCTTCAAGTGTAAGATTCAGCATCTTAACTACTGCTGGTCCTAGGATGCTGTGTCATCTTTCATTGGTTTCTATTTACCTTGTCCACTTCTTTGTAAACATTCCCTTTATCTGCTCATTACCCATTTGAGGAATGTACTCTTTTATTGTCAAGACTGAAACTGGTACAAAACCCAGTAACAAAAAGAGCAAAACCCCTTAACAAGCAGACATGAAATATTCTCCAGGGGATACCATATGCTGTGCCATGAAACAAGTCTCAATAAATTTCAAAGGATTGAAATTATATTAGGGTGTTCCCGCTCCAAAACAGAATTAACTTAAAGGTCCATAATGGAAAGAAATCTCGGAAAACCCGTAACAGTTGAAAATTAAACAAAACGCTTCCAAATAATCCATGAGTCAAAGGAAAGTTTTAAGAATACCTTACGCTGAATGAAAACAAAAACACAACATATCAAAATTTGTGGGAGTTAATGTAGTGCTTTGAGGGGGAATTTATACCTTAAAGTACTTATCAAAGAAAAATATCTCAATTAGTAACCTAATACTCCACCTTAAACTAGAAATAGAAGAACAAACTAAACTAATGCAAATAAAGAAAGGAAATAGTAATGATCAGTGGAAATCAATGAACTAGAAAACAAAACAACAGAGAAAATCAATGAGATTAAAAGTATATTCTTTGAAAAGATCAAAAAGATTGGCAAACCCTTCTCAAAACTAACCATAGAGGATCTTAGTAGACTTCTAAGTTAAAAATTGATTTAATAATTAAAACTATTCGCACAAAAAAAGTCCAGGGCCAGAAGTCTTTACTTGTGAATTCTATCAAGTATGTAATGAAGAAATAATACCAATATTTCATAAACTCTTTCAGGAATTAAAGGAGGAGGAAACACTTCCAGCTCATCCTATGAAACCAACACCAGAGAAGATCTGGTGAGGGAATGTAAATTGGTACAACTGTTATGGAGAACAGTATGGAGGTTCCTTAAAAAACTAAAAATAGAACTACCATATCATCCAGCAATCCTACTCCTGGGCATATATCTGGAGAAAAACATACTTCAAAACGATACGCACCCCAATGTTTATAAGAGCATTATTTACAATAGCTAAGACGTGGAAACAACCTAAATGTCCACTGACAGATGAATGGATAAAGAAGATGTGGTATATATATACAATGGAATACTACTTGGCCATAAAAAAGAATGAAATAATGCCATTTGTGGCAACATGGATGGACCTAGAGATTATCATACTGAGTGAAGTAAGTCAGACAGAGAAAGACAAATAGCATATGATATCACTCATATATGGAATCTAATTAAAAATGATTTAAATGAACTTAGAAAACAGAAACAGATGCACAGATTTTGAAAACAATCTTATGGTTACCATAGGGGAAAGGTGAGGGGGAGGGATAAATTAGGAGGTTGGGATTAACATACACACACTACTGTATATAAAATAGATAACCAACAAGGTCCTACTGTATAGCACAGGAAACTCTGCTCAATATTCTGTAATGACCTATATGGGAAAAGGATCTGAAAAAGAATGAATATATGTATAACTGAATCACCTTGCTGGACACCTGAAACTCACACAACATTGTAAATCAACTATACTCCAATAAAATTCTTTTAAATATGCTAAGTAAAAGAAACCAGATGTGAAAATTACATATTGCATATGATTCCATTTTTATGAAATGTTCAGAAAATACCAATTTATAGGGACAGGAAGCAGGTTAGTGGCTGCCTGGAGCTGGGAGTGGTCCCAACGATTGACTGCAAATGAACCCAGTAGAGTGTTTTCCAGTGATGGAAATGTCCCAAAGCTGTCCTATAAGGGTGATGTATTTACCAAAAATCACTGTACTGTACACTTATAATGGGTAATTTTTATTGTATGTCAATATGTCCCATGAAAAATGGGGGTAAATTCATGTGACAAGGTTTCAGTCTCTTTCTTATAGGTGGGTTGTGGAGATTCAGAATTTACTTACACTCCAACTACAAAATTAATTTAAATGGTCAGGAGCATACCTTCAACATAATGGAGAAACAACTGGCAATCGCAATTAGGCAGCATGCTGATAAGACTTTGTTCAATATGCTGATATTGGCATGTAAACTAGGTTGCCTACACTTACCATAATGTCCTTGGATGAACCAGGTATAACTGACAGCCTATTCTAAGCACTGCCTAGTTTTCTTCTTATCTGTAGAACAAGACAACCTAGAACAGCTTCCTTCCTTCCTGAAGTTGCCCTACTGAAAACGTCACATTAGTTGGTATTTCCCTAATATATCTTACACAGTAACTTGCTGAAAATTACCCAGTTTTCTAAGTAATTCTCAGGCTTGTACAGAAGACTAAGATAAATGTGCATTTCCTTTCCTTTGAAACCCCAAGCAATTTGTCATGCACTTCTGCTTCAGAGTTATAAGAACATCTTTTTGATGTATTCAGAGGTGCTCTTTCTTCATCAAATATACTACAGGTTACCTTGAAATGCATGCTCCTTTGTCCCTCCTCCCTGCTCCTACGGGACAAGGTGAGACCTGCCAGGACTATTCTTTCTCCTTGAAATCTTCAATCCACTTTTTAAAGCAATCCCCAAAGAATTTTATTTCCTGTTCTAGTTTTCTTTTCAGGATCCAGGTATCAAGAGCTTAATAATGATGTGTGTCCATTCTGTAAGTCTGCCCCACGTCACACATCGCACACAGTTAGAGGTAGGTCTGTGGGTTCTGCAACAGGCAAGGCTCTGCAGGTTAACTCTGAGGGGTTATGAGGCCCAGCTCCAGCCCTGACAGTCATCATGATCTGATGGGGAAGACAAAATGCACATATAGAAAACCACAGAGAATCAAGTTTTTCAGCTGAGTGCCAGCAGAGGGAAGATGGTCAGTGTCTTAAATGATTTCTTGAAAAGGATAACCAAAGACAAAGTTTTGAGTGGAAGTAATTTATCTGGGCAGCAACCCAGGAAGCATACCAGGTCAACAGGGAAGTGTGAGAAAAGGAAAGCACGATGAAAGCTCACCATCACGGATAACTGACTTGCTCCCTCCTGGTTGGGAACTCCGGGAGACATCACAAGTACCACCTCACGCTGGTCACAGTGGCCGTCATCACAAAGTCTACAGACAATAAATGCTGGAGAGGGTGTGGAGAAAAGGAACCCTCCTACACTGCTGGTGAGAATGTAACTTGGTGCAGCCACTATGGAGAAGAGTGTGGAGGGTCCTTAAACCAAAACTAGAGCTATCGTATCATCCAGCAATCCCACTCCTGGGCATACAACCAGAGAAAACCATAATTTGAAAAGATACCCGCACCCCAATGTTTATTGCAGCACTGTATACAATAGCCAGGACATGGAAATAACCTAAATGTCCATCGATGGATGAATGGATAAAGAAGATGTGGTATATATATACACATACACACAATGGAATATTACTCAGCCATAAAATGAATGAAATAATGCCATTTGCAGCAACATGGATGGACCTAGAGATTGTCATACTGAGTGAAGTAAGTCAGACACAGAAAGACAAATATCATATGATATCACTCATATGTGGAATCTAAAAAAAAATGACACAAATAAACTTATTTACAAAACAGAAACAGATTTACAGACTTAGAAAACAAATAGAAAACAAACTTATGGTTACCAAAGAGGAAAGGTGTCAGGGAGGGATAAATTAGGAATTTGGGGTTAACATACACACACTACTATATATAAGATAGATAACCAAGAAGGATCTACAGTATAGCACAAGGAACTCTACTCAACGCTCTGTAATAACCAGAATGTGAAAAAGAGTGGATATATGTATATGTATAACTGAAATCACTTAGCTGCACACCTGAAACTAACACAACCTCGTAAATCAACTATACCCCAATACAAAATAAAAATTAAGTTAAAAAAAAAGAACCAAGAAAAACAAAAAATACGCAGGCAAAGTTGCCTCACTCACGCCCATCTGTCTTTGGCTGAGGAAGGCGGAAGGTGTTAATTCCACAGCACTTCCAGCCTTCCTTGCACGGGGGCAAGAGGAAGTCCTCTGTAGAGGGTCGAAGGTGCTGGCAGTAGGACGTCATCTGCAGGAACTGGGAAGGTGAATGCCAGGGGGTTACAGGCAGAGCAACCCTGCAGCAACCAGCAGAGACTCTGTGGGGAATGGCTTTTCAAACCTTCTTAAAGAAGATACTGTGACTTGGTAGGGAAGAATAGAGTTCCCAAGAACATGCAAAGAAAAGGGCATGAGTGTGAACACACCGAGAAGAGGGAAATAGGAGATGGTGACAGCATGGATTCCAGGAAATGGCCTGTTCCATGGAGCTGTTATTTAAGGGGGAAGGCATCACTTTTATCCTAGGATCTTTGTATCTGCAGGTATTAATCATCTCATTGTACACAGATCTGATTAAACTCTCACTGGACAATGAACAGCTCTTGGCTCAGAAAGCAGCAGACAACGTGAGAAGTTAGAGGGAAATCCTAAATGAAACTCATGTGCTAGAAAGTAAAAACTTGAGCAAGGCTAACATTTAAAATTTTTCATTATACAGCAAAGGAATGAGCAACAATGGCCCTTAAGTCAAGTCAAATGTCTACAAAGTACAAGGCACATAAAGCTTAATCCAAGGGTATATTTGCAGGGTGTCTCAGACAGTGACCTTCAAAGAATCACCTATGACATTTCTTTAAAAACACATATGCCTAAGCCAAATACCGGGATGTTTGGATTTAGAATCTCCTAAGTGTAGATCCTAAGTACCTGTATTTTAAGACCCATAGGTCATCCTAATATGCACCTTGGGTCATGAGCTGCTGGTGGAGAACAGTCTTGTGTTTATGTAGTTGGACTGTGGAGGAAGGCTGGGGAAAGAGGGAGAAGACGGGAGTGCAAATAGAAATGACCTCTGGCCAGTAAATAAAACACTAAAGAGGGAGAAAGAAAAGAGTGTGGCAACACTAAGAGAAAAGAAGTTCCCCACCCGACTCCCATGGTGCAACAAGGGAGCTTCACACGTGACCTGCTGGCTCTCCATAGCAGGCATGGCTTCCCAAAGCCTAAGTCAACAGTCAAGTTAGAAATGCCCCAGAGACATTTCCCCCCGTAGGAAGTGGGCCCAACTACAGCCTGAGTGTTAACCACCCAGGCCACAGAGTTAAGGAAGACTTAGTGGGAGCACATCCCATTTCTTCCTAAGGAAAGCAAACATGACCAGAAAGCAGCAACTTGGGAGCACACAGGATAGAGGATTAATCAGCTTTGTGTACCAGCCACTGATTGAATGTTGGGTAATGAGAGCTTTGTTGATTAACAGCTATCATTTATTTCATCCACTAATGTGCAAGTTGGGCACAGCCCAGCAAGGACAACATGTCTCTGCTCAACATGGAATCATCTGAGATAGAGAATCTACTTCCCAGTTGCTTCACTCACAAGTGGCAAGTTGGTCTTGGCCATCAGCTGGGAGTTCAGCCAGAGCTACTGGCCTGGGGACTCAGCTCCTCTTCCTGTAGGCGTCCCCTGGGGGCTGCGTGAGCTTCATTACAGCATGACAGCTGGGTTTCAAGGGTGAGTTTTCTAAGAGATTGGGAGCTGTAGTTGACAATCTTTAAGGCATGGGGCTGGAAGCTGCTCACTTCCACCATGTTCTATTGGTCAAGCAATTGGACTCTGGGCGATCAAATTAACTACTCCCAATTTGGGGGTAGTTCTCTAAAAGCGGGTGGTAGAATGTGACCTACCAAGGAAGAGGACAGGAGTGTCCTTGTCCTATCTTCCAAGGAATAGGAAGAATAATAGGAATGGGGTAGTAGCGAGAGAATCTTGAAGGTGGTTCCGGCAGAGGACAATCACATATTAAGTGATTGACAGCTGGGTGTAGGGTGAGAGAGAAGAAAGGATAGGCAGTCCAGCATAATTTGTTATGGGTAAGTTAGTCCCCCACTAGATGTGTGTCCAAGAGATGTGACTCCCAGGTACTGTACCACAGGGAGGGCTGAAAATTGGGGGAAGACAAAGATGATTGCTTGCCCATAAATTACCTCATATCCAAAAAGAGGGCCCAGACAGAGGAACTACAGGAATAACAGACGGAAGGAAGGAAGGGAGGGAGGGGAAAGAAAGAGAGAAAGAGAGAAAGAGAGAAAGAGAGAAAGAGAGAGAGAGAGAGAGAGAGAGAGAGAAAGAAAGGAAGGAAGGAAGGAAGGAAGGAAGGAAGGAAGGAAGGAAGGAAGGAAGGAAGAAGGAAGAAGGAAGAAGGAAGGAAGGAAGGAAGGAAAGAAGGAAGGAAGGAAGGAAGGAAGGAGGGATGAAGAAAGAAAGAAGGGAGAGAGGGAGGGAGAGAGGGAAGAGAGAGACAGAGATAAATTTAAAATAAATTAAAAGTTCTAGGGAGTTCCCTGGCAGTCCAGCAGTTAGGATTCAGCATTTTCACTGCCATGTCCTGGGTTCAATCCCTGATCAGGGAACTAAGATCTCACAAGCCACACAGTGCAAACAAAAAAAGAAAAAAAATTCTAAATTAAGATAAGATTAAGACAAATTCAGTCATAAAGTTTTAGAATAATCAGAAACATTAAACAAATTTAAAACTTCATGATTCCTAAGTCAAATTCGAAAAGAATCTACAGCACACTGTTCTGTAATTCACAGAATAACGTGTCAGTGGCCAATGTATCATTAAATTATTGACTAATTACTCTGTGCTCACAGCTCCCACTGTGATACAAAAGCGCCATTTATTTCACTTATTTCACATGAAATACAACCGACCTCAGTGAATTCCCATCACTCACGCCTTGTTTTTGGAGGAACTACATCTTTATTGATTCTGATTTTGTAATGCTTTGAAGATAATAAATTATTTGTAGAGCTAAAACATTTCCTACAGGCCTTATTATTTTTTTAATAACCAAATTACTCCCAATTTCACAGGCTTATTTGTATTCCTGCCTTTTCCCCTTTTTTCTGATTTATTAGCACAGACTGTACATATTTTCCCCTTCAAATACCATAACTCTGCACAATCAACCTGAAAGGACTATGTTCTCATCACTACCATCAGTCATACTCTCAGAACAAAACAAATTAAAATTGTTCCTGTTATAGATGCCATACAAGGAAGGGTAGCAAATACAGCAGTGTAACGCATGGAGACACAGCCATTCAAGTCCTATATGAGTCTGCCACCTACTAGAGGGGCCTTGAGAAGTTACCTATCCCCTTGGAGCTTTATTCTCTTTATTGGACTT
Organism: Grampus griseus; assembly: GCF_964374135.1. Taxonomy (NCBI): domain Eukaryota; kingdom Metazoa; phylum Chordata; class Mammalia; order Artiodactyla; family Delphinidae; genus Grampus; species Grampus griseus. The sequence continues at coordinate 892,062 of NC_138998.1, forward strand.
TGGGGATTAATAATTCCTGTCTTACCTAGTCCACCATCTTCTTATTTAAAAATCACATAATTTTTATGAAGCATGTTACTAAAGTTGTAACATCCCACAGGAAATTGCTGACATACATTTTAGAGTCTAACATGAAAAGAAAGGTGGTGTCTCTGGAGTTGGCTTTGCTGCTGAAACTCATACAGTGGGGTTAATGCTTGAGATTAAGAGTTGGACTATGGAATCAGATAATCTGGGTTCAGATTTCAGCCCCTCCACTCACTAACATGGTATCTTATGATAAATTTACTAATAAATGTTTTAAGTGTTTTGATAAATGTTTGATAAAAAGATTCTCTGAGACTCTGTGTCTTACCTGTGAAATTGAAACAATAATACCATATGGTCATGATGATTGAATAATAAAATACATGCAGTATTTTTCTATTTCCCAAAGGTAAGAATAATGACAAGGGCAAATGGGTAATGTCAAGAGAATCTTGAAGATGCCTAGCACATAATAATGCTTCAATAATTGGTAGCAAATATTACTGCTGATAATTCATGTTATAACAAAAAAAATCTGTTCTTCTCCCTTCATTTCAGCCATGATCAAGTAAGACTTATTCCTGGGATGCAAGGATACTTCAACATATGTAAATCAATCAATGTGATACATCACATTAAAAAAATGAAGGGTAGGAGTCCAGAGAACCAGTCAAGCAGCCACTGGTCCTCTAGATCTAGCGCCACCTCCCTGAGGGACCCCTGGTGATGAAAATGCCAGGAAAGATTTAAAGACATTACCAGCCTTTCCAACCAAAACTCTACAGGAGCACCCCTCCCTTGCCTACTGTGAGGACAGGGTAATTGAGCATTACTTGAAAATCAAAGGTCTGACTCGGGGTCAACCTGAGGTTCAGTATATGAAAATAGTAGAAGCTCTACCGACCTATGGAGTCCATTATTCTGCAGTAAAGGATAAACAAGGACTTCCTTGGTGGCTTGGAATCAGCTATAAAGGAACTGGCCAGTATGATTTGCAAGATAAGGTGAAACCTCAGAAAGAGGCAAAACAGATCCGTGAAACTTGCACAAGCCTCTTAGATAGCCTCATCCACCAGAGGGCAGACAGCAAAAGCAAGAAGAACTACAATCCTGCAGCCTGTGGAAGAAAAACCACATTCACAGAAAGACAGAGAAGACGAAAAGGCAGAGGACTATGTACCAGATGAAGGAACAAGAAAAGCCCCCAGAAAAACAACTAAATGAAGTGGAGATATGCAACCTTCCAGAAAAAGAATTCAGAATAATGACAGTGAAGATGATCCAGGAACTCAGAAAAAGAATGGAAGCAAACATTGAGAAAATGCAAGAAATGTTTAACAAAGACCTAGAAGAATTAAAGAACAAACAGAGATGAACAATACAATAACTGAAATGAAAACTACATAGAAGGAATCAATAGCAGAATAACTGAGGCAGAAGAACGGATAACTGACCTGGAAGACAGAATGGTGGAATTCACTGCTGCAGAACACAATAAAGAAAAAAGAATGAAAAGAAATGAAGACAGCCTAAGAGACCTCTGGGACAACATTAAACCAACAACATTCGCATTATAGGGGTCCCAGGAGGAGAAGAGAGAGAGAAAGGACCAGAGAAAATATTTGAAGACATTATACTCAAAAACTTCCCTAACATGGGAAAGGAAATAGCCACCAAGTCCAGGAAGCACAGAGAGTCCCATACAGGATAAACCCAAGGAGAAACACACCGAGACACATAGTAATCAAACTGGCAAAAATTAAAGACAAAGAAAAATTAATGAAAGCAGCAAGGGAAAAAACGACAAATAACATACAAGAGAACTCCCATAAGGTTAACAGCTGATTTCTCAGCAGAAACTCTACAAGGCCAGAAGGGAATGGCATGATATACTTAAAGTGATGAAAGGGAAGAACCTACAACCAAGATTACTCTACCCAGCAAGGATCTCATTCAGATTCAATGGAAAAATCAAAAGCTTTAGAGACAAGCAAAAGCTAAGAGAATTCAGCACTACAAAACCAGCTCTACAACAAATGCTAAAGGAACTTCTCTAAGTGGGAAACAGAAGAGAAGAAAAGGACCTACAAAAACAAACCCAAAACAATTAAGAAAATGGTCAAAGGAACATACATATCGATAATTACCTTAAATGTGAATGGATTAAATGCTCCAACCAAAAGACACAGGCTTGCTGAATGGATACAAAAACAAGACCCATATATATGCTGTCTGCAAGAGACCCACTTCAGACCTAGGGACACATACAGACTGAAAGTGAGGGGACGGAAAAAGATATTCCATGCAAATGGAAATCAAAAGAAAGCTGGAGTAGCAATACTCATACCAGATAAAATAGACTTTAAAATGAAGAATGTCATAAGAGACAAGGAAGGACACTACATAAGGATCAACGGATCGATCCAAGAAGAAGATATAACAATTACAAATATATACGCACCCAACACAGGAGCACCTCAATACATAAGGCAACTGCTAACAGCTCTAAAAGAGGAAATCGACAGTAACACAATAATAGTGGGGGACTTCAACACCTCACTTACACCAATGGACAGATCATCCAAAATGAAAATAAAGAAACAGAAGCTTTAAATGACACAACAGACCAGACAGATTTGACATTTATAGGACATTCCATCAAAGAAGAGCAGATTACACTTTCTTCTCAAGTGCGCACACAACATTCTCCAGGATAGATCACATCTTGGTCACAAATCAAGCCTCAGTAAATTTAAGAAAATTAAAATCATATCGAGCATCTTTTCTGACCACAACGCTATGAGATTACAAATGAATTACAGGAAGAGAAACGTAAAAAACACAAACACATGGAGGCTAAATAATACGTTACTAAATAACCAAGAGATCACTGAAGAAATCAAAGAGGAAATCAAAAAATACTTAGAGACAAATGACAATGAAAACACGATGATCCCAAACCTATAGGATGCAGCAAAAGCAGTTCTAAGAGGGAAGTTTATAGCTATACAAGCCTACCTCAACAAACAAGAAAAATCTCAAATAAACTATCTAACATTACACCTAAAGGAACTAGAGAAAGAAGAACAAACAATACCCAAAGTTAGCAGAAGGAAAGAAATCATCAAGATCAGAGCAGAAATAAATGAAATAGAAACAAAGAAAACAATAGCAAAAATCAATAAAACTAAAAGCTGATTCTTTGAGAAGATAAACAAAATTGATAAACCATTAGCCAGACTCACCAAGAAAAAGAGGGAGAGGACTCAAATCAATAAAATTAGAAATGAAAAAGAAGTTACAACAGACACCACAGAAATATAAAGCATCCCAAGAGACTACTACAAGCAACTCTATGCCAATAAAATGGACAACCTGGAAGAAATGGACAAATTCTTAGAAAGGTATAACCTTCCAAGACTGAACCAGGAAGAAATAGAAAATATAAACAGACCAATCACAGGTAATGAAATTGAAACTGTGATTAAAAATCTTCCAACAAACAAAAGTCCAGGACCAGATGGCTTCACAGGTGAATTCTATCAAACATTTAGAGAAGAGCTAACACCCGTCCTTTTCAAAGTCTTCCAAAAAATTGCAGAGGAAGGAACACTCCCAAACTCATTCTATGAAGGCACCATCACCCTGATACCAAAACCAGATAAAGATACTACAAAAAAAGAAAAGTGCAGACCAATATCAATCATGAATATAGATGTAAAACTCCTCAACCAAATACCAGAAAACAGAATCCAAGAACACATTAAAAGGATCATACACCATGATCAAGTGGGATTTATACCAGGGATGCAGGGATTCTTCAATATATGCAAATCAATCAATGTGATACACCATATTAACAAATTGAAGAAAAACCGTATGATCATCTCAATAGATGCAGAAAAAGCTTTTGACAAAATTCAACACCCATTTATGATTAAAAAAACTCTCCAGAAAGTGGGCATAGAGGGAACCTACCTCAAAATAATAAAGGTCATATATGACAAACCCACAGCAAACATCATTCTCAATGGTGAAAAACTGAAAGCGTTTCCTCTGAGATCAGGAATAAGACAAGGATGTCCACTCTCGCCACTATTATTCAACATAGTTTTGAAAGTTCTAGCCACGGCAATCAGAGAAGAAAAAGAATAAAACGAATACAAATTGGAAAAGAAGTAAAACTGTCACTGTTTGCAGATGACATGATACTATACATAGAGAATCCTAAAGATGCCACCAGAAAACTACTTCAGCTAATCAATGAATTTAGTAAATTTGCAGGATACAAAATTAATGCACAGGTATCTCTTGCATTCCTATACACTAATGATGAAAAATCGGAAAGAGAAATTAAAGGAACACTCCCATTTACCATTGCAACAAAAAGAATAAAATACCTAGGAATAAACCTACCTAGGGAGACAAAAGACCTGTAGGCAGAAAACTATAAGACACTGATGAAAGAAATTAAAGATGATACCAACAGATGGAGAGATATGCCATGTTCTTGGATTGGAAGAATCAATATTGTGAAAATGTCTATACTACCCAAAGCAATCTACAGATTCAATGCAATCCCTATCAAATTACCAATGGTATTTTTTACAGAACTAGAAAAAAAAATCTTAAAATTTGTTTGGAGACACAAAAGACACTGAATAGCCAAAGCAGTCTTGAGGGTAAAAAAACGGAACTGGAGGAATCAGAGTCCCTGACTTCAGACTATACTACAAAGCTACAGTAATCAAGACAATATGGTACTGGCACAAAAACAGAAACACAGATCAATGGAACAAGATAGAAAGCCCAGAGATAAATCCACGCACCTATGGTCAACTAATCTATGACAATGGAGGCACGGATATGCAATGGAGAAAAGACAGTCTCTTCAATAAGTGGTGCTGGGAAAACTGGACAGCTAGATGTAAAAGAATGAAATCAGAACACTCCCTAACACCATACACAAAAATAAACTCAAAATGGATTAGAGACCTAAATATAAGACTGGACACTATAAAACTCTTGGAGGAAAACACTGTTTGACGTAAATCACAGCAAGATCTTTTTTGATCCACCTCCTAGAGTAATGGAAGTAAAACCAAAAATAAATAAATGGGACCTAATGAAACTTAAAAGCTTTTGCACAGCAAAGGAAACCATAAACAAGACAACCCTCAGAATGGGAGAAAATATCTGCAAACAAATCAACAAAGGATTAATCTCCAAAATATATAAACAGCTCATGCAGCTCAATATTAAAAAACAACCCAATCCACAAATGGGCAGCAGACCTAAATAGACATTTCTCCAAAGAAGACATACAGATGGCCAAGAAGCACATGAAAAGCTGCTCAATGTCACTAATTATTAGAGAAATGCAAATCAAAACTACAATGAGGTGTCATCTCACAGCAGTTACAATGGGCATCATCAGAAAATCTACAAACAACGAATGCTGGAGAGGGTGTGGAGAAAAGGGAACCCTCTTGCACTGTTGGTGGGAATGTAAATTGATACAGCCACTATGAAGAACGGTACAGAGGTTCCTTAAAAAACTAAAAATTGAATTACCATATGACCCAGCAATCCCACTACTGGGCCTATAACTACAGAAAACCATAATTCAAAAAGACACATGCACCCCAATGTTCACTGCAGCACTATTTACAATAGCCAGGTCACGGAAGCAAGGCCCACCAACAGACGAATGGATAAAGAAGATGTGGTACATATATACGATGGAATATTACTCAGCCATAAAAGGGAACGAAATTGGGTCATTTGTTGAGACGTGAATGGATCTAGAGACTGCCTTACAGAGTGAAGTTAAGTCAGAAAGAGAAAAACAAATATCGCATATTAACGCACGTATGTGGAACCTAGAAAAATGGTACAGATGAACCGGTTTGCAGGGCAGAAGTTGAGACACAGATGTAGAGAACAAACGTATGGACACCAAGGGGGGAAAGCCGCAGGGGAGTGGGGATGGTGGTGTGATGAATTGGGTGATTGGGATTGACATGTATACACTGATGTGTATAAAATTGATGACTAGTAAGAACCTGCTGTATAAAAATATAAATTAAATTTTAAAAAACAACATATCCACTATCTGGCTTGTGGGTACTAACAGTATATTCATCAAGTGTAACTTTTTTAAAATGAAAAAAGAATAAATCAAAAAAACAGAAAATTTAAAAATGTAGGGTAAAAATCATATGATCATCTCAATGGATGCAGAAAAAAACATTTGACAAAATTCAATGTTCTTATATGTTAAAAAACTATCAACAAATTGGGTATAGAAGGAATATACTTCAACATAATAAAGACCATGTATGAGAAGCCCACAACTAACATTGTCCTCAATGGTGAAAAGCTGAAAGCTTTTCCTCTAAGATCATGAAAAAGACGCACACTCTCGCTACTTTAATTCAACATAGTACTGGAAGTCCTAGGCAGCACAATTAAGCAAGAAAAAGAAATAAAACACATCTAAACTGGAAAGAAAGAAGTTAAATTGTCTCTGTTTGCAGATGACATGATATTAAATATAGAAAACTCTAAAGGCTCCATAAAAAACTGTCAGAACTACACAATGAATTCAGTAACATGGCAGGACACAAAACCAATATGTAAAACTCAGTTGCATTTATATAAACTAATAACAAACTATCAAAAATAGAAATTAAGAAAATAATCCAATTTACAATAGCATCAAAAAAAGTACTTAAGAATAAATTTAACCAAGGAGGTAAAAGATCTATACACTGAAAACTATAAAACATTGATGAAAGTAATTAAAGAAGACAAAAATAAATGGAAAGATATCAATGTTCATGGATTGAAAGAATTAATGTTGTTAAAATACCCATACTACTCAAAGCAATCTACACAGTCAGTGCAATCCCTACCAAAATTCCCATGGCATTTTTCAAATAAATAGAAAAAAAATCTTAAAATTCATATGGAACCACAAAACACCCTGAATAGCCAAAGTAATCTTGAAAAAGAAGAACAAACCTGGAAGCATCATACTTCCTGATTACAAAGTTATATAGGCATACCTTGTCTTTTTGTGCTTTGCTCTATTGTGTTTCACAGATTGACTGTGTTTTTCACAAACTGAAAGTTTGGTGGCAACCCTGCATTGAGCACATCTATTCAAGCGATTTTTCCAACAATATTTGCTCCCTTCATGTCTCTGTCACATTTTGGTAATTCTTGCAATATTTCAAACTTTTTCATTAATAATATATTTGTCATGGTGGTCTGTGATCAGTGACCTTTGACTTTACTACTGTAATTGTTTTGCTGTGCCATGAACTACACCCACGTAAGACGGCAAACTTAATGGATAAATGTTATATGTGTTCTGACACCAGCCATTCCCTCATCTCTCTCTGTCACCTCAGGCATCCCTATTCCCTGGGACACAACAATATTGAAATTAGGCCAGTTAGTAATCCTACAATGGCTTCTAAGTGTTCAAATGAAAGGAAGAGTCGCATATCTCTCACTTTAAATCAAAAGCTAGAAATAATTAAGTTTAGTGAGGAGATAGGCTGAAAGACAGGTCTCTTGTACCAAACAGCCAAATTGTAAATTCAAAGTAAAAGTGCTTGAAGGAAATTAAAAGTGCTACTCCAGTGAACATGAATAAGAAAGTGAAATAACCTTATTGCTGAGGTGGAGTACATTTTAGTGGTCTGGATAGAAGATCAAACCAGCCACAACATTCCCTTAAACCAAAGCCTAATCCAGAGCAAAGACCTAACTCTCTTCAACTCTTTGAAGACAAAGAAAGTCGTGGAAACTGTAGAAGAAAAGTTTGAAAGTAGCAGAGGTTGGTTCATGAGGTTTAGGGAAGGAAGCAGTCTCTATAGTATAAAGGTGCAAGGTGAAGCAGCAAGTGCTGATGTAGAAGCTGCAGCAAGTTATCCAGAAGATCTAGCCAAGATAATTCATGAAGATGGCTACACTAAAGAACAGATTGTTAATGTAGATATCATAACCTTCTACTGGAAGCAGATGTCATCTAGGACTTTTACAGCTAGAGAGGAGAAGTCAATGCCTGGCTTCAAAGTATCAAAGGACAGGCTGACTCTCTTGTTAGGGGCTAATGCAGCTGGTGACTTTAAGCTGAAGCCAATGCTCATTTACCATCTGCAAGTCTAAGGGCCCTTAAGAGTGATGCTAAATCTACTCCGTGTTCTACAGATGGAACAACAAAGCCTGGATGACAGCACATCTGTTTACAACATGGTTTACTAAATATTTTAAGCCCATTGCTGAGGCTACTGCTCAGAAGAAAAGATTCCTTTCAAAACTTGACTGCTCACTGACAATGCTGGTCTTGTAAGAGCTCTGAGGGAGATGTACAATGAAATTCATGTGGTTTTCATGCCTGCTAACACAACATCCATTCTGCAGCCCATGGATCAAGGAGTAATTTTGACTTTAAAGTCTTATTTAAGAAATACATTTCATAAGGCTATATCTGTTATAGATAGTGATTCCTCTGATAGATCTGGACTAAGTCAATTGAAAACCTTCTGGAAAGATTCACTATTCTAGATGCTGTTAAGAACATTCATAATTCACAGGAAGAGGTCAGAATATCAACATTAACAGGAGTTTTGAAGAAGTTGATTCCAACTCTCATGGATGACTTTGAGGGGTTCAAAACTTCAGTGAAGGAAGTAATTGTAGATGTGGTGAAAACAGCAATCAAATTAGAATTAGAAGTGGGGCCCGAAGATGTGCCTGAATTGCTGCAATCTCATGATAAAATGTTAACAGATGAAGATTTACTTCTTACGGATGAGCAAAGGAAGTGGTTTCATGAGATGGAATCTACTCCTGGTGAAGATGCTGTGAAGATTGTTGAAATGACAACAAAGAATTTAGAATACTACATAAACTTAGTTGCTAAAGCAGGGGCAAGATTTGAGAAGATTGACTCCAATTTTGAAATAAATTCTACTGTGGATAAAATGCTATCAAACAGCATTGCAGGCTACAGAGAAATTCTTGAAAGGAAGACTCAATCAATGCAGCAAACTTCACTGCTGTCTTATTTTAAGAACTTGCCACGCCCACCCCCAACCTTCAGCAACCATGACCCTGGTCAGTCAGCAGCCATCAACACAGAGGCGAGACCCTCCACCAGTAAAGAGGTTAGGACTCACTGAAGGCTCGGGTGATGTTTAGCATTTTTTAGCAATAAAGAATTTTTAATTAGGGTATATACATTTTTTAGACATAATGCTACTGCACACTTAATAGACCACAGCATAGTGTAAACACAGCTTTAATATGCACTAGAAAACCAAAAAACTCCTGTGAATTGCAATATTGTGATACTTGCTTTATTGTGTTGGTCTGGATCGGAACCCTAATACCTCCGAAGTATGACTTTAGTAATCAAAACAGTACGGAATTGGCACAAAAACAGACATAGATCAATGCAACAGAGTCAAGAGCCCAGAAATAAACCCATGCGTATGCGATCAATTAATTTTTTATAGAGGAGCCAAGAATACACAATGGGAAAAGAATAGTCTCTTCAATAAATAATGTTGGAGAAAACCAATTTCCAATGCAAAAGAATAAAACTGGACCTCTATCCTACACCATACACAAAAATCAACTCAAAATGCATTAAAGGCTTGAACATAAGACCTGAAACCATAAAACTCCTAGAAGAAAACATAGGGGAAAAAACTCCTTGACATTGGACTTGGCAATATTTTTTATTTGACACTAAAAGTGAAGGAATAAAAACAAAACTAAACCAGTAGGACTACATTAAACTTAAAAGCTTCTGCAAAGCAAACAGCAGCAAAATGAAAAGGTAATCTGTGAGACGGGAGAAAATATTTGCAAACCACATATCCGATACAGAGTTAATATCTGAAAAATGCAAGGAACTAGTATAATGCAATAGCAAAAAAACAAATAATTCAATTAAAAAATGGGCAAAAAACCTGAACATTTTTCCAAAGAAGACATACAAATGGCCAACAGGTACATAAAAAGATGCTCAACATCCTTATCATCAGGGAAATGCAAATCAAAACCACAGTGAGATTCACCTCACACCTGTCAGAATGGCTCTCATCAAAATGAAATAACAAGTGCTTGTGAGATGTGGAGAAAAGGGAACCCTCGTGCACTGTTGGTGGGGATGTAAATTGGTGCAGCCACTATGGAAAACAGCACGGAGGATCCTCAAAAAATTAAAACTAGAACTACCGTATGATTCAGTAATCCCACTTCTGAGTTTATATCCAAAGGAAATAAAATCACTATCTTAAAAAAAATCTGCACTCCCCTGTTCATTGTGGCATTACTCACAATAACCAAGGTAGGGAAACAACCTAAGTGTCTGTTGATGGACGAATAAATAAAGAAAATGTAGTGTGTGTGTGTCCGTGGATGGATAGATAGATGATAGATAGGTAAATAGATAGATGATTGTATACTATTTATATAATATGGAATATTATACATAATAGACTAATAAAGAATAGTAAATGCGATATATCTGTAGTGATAATCTACAACGGATAAAATATATATATATATGCGGAATATTATTCAGGCTTTAAAATGAAGGGAAACCTGCCATTTGTGATATGGATGAACTTGGAAGGTATTATGGTACATGGAATAAACCAGATAGAGACAAGCAAATACTACATGATGTCACTTATATTGTTATTGAACTTAAGTCCGTGTGCCCCACGCACAGTGAGGCCAAACAATACCAAAACGTCCGCGTTTGCAGCAGAGAAAGGTTTATTACAGGGCCATGCAAGGAGACGTCTGGCTCCTGCCTTAAAAAACCCTGAACTCCCTGAAAGCTTTCAGCAAAGCCCTTTTACAGGAAAGGTGAGGGAGGCGCATGGTTAGTTGTTGCAAACTTCTTGGCGTCAGATCTTTTGTTCTTGAGGTCAGGTCACGGTCAGGTCACAAGGTTCCTGTAAATCTCCACCAAAACAATGATTATTCTCTGTTCTGACGGAAAGGGCACTTTCACCCTCCCAGGCCCAGGCTCTGGGTAAGAGGAAGGGGTCCCAGTCTGGCCAGTTACCCTGCCCGGGAGCGTCTGTCCAGCAGCCAGCCTGGGTCCTCCCGCCAGTGCCCAGGCTGGGCTAAAGAGGCAGATCTCAGCTGGCGGCGCCCTCAGGGCCAGGTCCCCAGGGCCTGCCCAGCTGTTGTCACTGAGGGAGCCAGGCGCCCAGGACCCCGCCAGCCCTCAGGCTTTTCCTTTAAACTGGAGAGAATCATTTGTATCGGATCAACAGGAGTACCTGCTGTAGCAAACACCCATCAGGTGAATTCCCAGCTCACGACAACTGCCCTCCTTTGAGGGCAGCCCCATCACAGAGGTGGACCTTAAGTAACGATGTGCAGTGTCCTGGCAACTTAACCCTGACCCCCGGCCACCTCCTCGAGGGGAGACAACTGACCTAAGCTGGACCCAGTTTTGAAATGAATGGAAAGACTGAAGGTGGTGGAAGCTGGTACCTGAATGGCCGTGTCCGTACACGCCAGGTGCTGAGGCCTCCGTGGACCGAGGAACCTGCGGAGACCGCCGCCATTAGGTCACCGAGCGGGAGAGGTTCGCGCTGCTCCCAGGCCTGGGTCCGGCCAGCATGCGGCCGCGGCGAGGGCTCTGGGGCTCCGCGAGACACAGCCCCCAGCCTGTCCCCGGTACCCCAGCTCACCAGAGGGCCCGGAGAGCCCAGGGAGAAGGGTGCACACGCCTCTGCCCACGTTCTCTGCCACGAGGCCCCCTGGGAGCCTGACTGTGGGCGGAGCGGGGCCCCTAACCGCGCTCAGGGTCTCGCGATAACGGCTTTGCGTTATCGGGTATCAGCTTTTCGTATCGCGATAACGGCTGTGCACTTTTCTAAAAGTGCAAAGTACACAAATGCCGGTAAACAGCCACTAAAACAATATTTGGAATCTAAAAAAAAAAAAGTTGAACTCATAGGAACAGGAAATAGAATGGCAATTGCCACGGGCTGGGGATTGTGAGAAAGAGGGAAAGATTGGTAAAATGGAACAAACTTTCAGTTACAAGATGAATAAGGTCTGAGGATCTAATACAGAACATGGTGACCGCAGCCGATCATACTGAATTCTATCATTTAAATTTGCTGAGAACAGAACTTGTGTTCTCCCCAAAGAAATAAAGGAAATAGGTGAGGCGACGGATGTGTTAATTAATTAACTCAATGACGGGACTCCTTTCACAATGTATGCATGTATCAAATCGCCATTTTGTACACTTTAAATAGCTTACCATTTTTCTGTCAATTATACTTCAATAAAACTGAAAAAAAGGAAGATAAAAAGAGGCACTTCACCGCAGGGGATGTAACGACGGTCAGCTTCACTGGTCATCAGGGTGAGTCATCTCACCACAATAGCATCCCAAAACATAACCATTATAATGGCTACAGTGAGAAAGCTAAACAATAGCAAACGTTGACAAGAATATGGAACAATCAGGATTCTCATCCTCCGCTAGTGAGAGATAAATGGGTAGAACCACTTTGGGAAACCTGAAATACTCACTGCCTCCAAACCTGTGAGTACTCTATCACCGGGGACCATTACTCCCAAAAGATACCTGTATATACAGTCACCAAAAGATAGGTACAAAAATGTTCATAGCAGCACAATTTAAAGTGGGCAAAAACTGCAAAGTACACAAATGCCGGTAAACAGTAAAATGGATACAGAAAACGTGGCACATTCCCCAAACTGGTTACTGTAGAGCAGGGAGACTGAACTAACTGCCACTGCATACGACAGCACGAATGCATTTCACAACTTAATGTTGAGGGAAATTCCAGAAACAAAAGGAAATACACAGTATGATTCCATTCCTATAAAGTTCAAAACTAGGCTCAAGTAGCCTACGGTGTTATAAACCAGTTAACTTGAAAGTGGATGGTGGCGAGAGCTGCCGTGACATGGGCTTGGGGAGTGCTCCAGGGTTCAATTTCTCGATAATGAGTGGGTTCATATTCAGAAAAATCATCAAGCTGTACACATGACTTGTGCACTTTTCTAAAAGGATGTTCCATTTCAATTACGTTTGAAATAACAAATGAGGACATTTTAAGAGCTGGCTTTTTCAGGAAAGGTGATGAAATGAAGCTCTATCACAGAGGCGCCCATCTCTAATACCAACAAATTTAACAACAGGCAATAGAACCCAGACTCCTCCAAAAAATTCACCAGCAGAAATCCAAAAAAAAAAAGGGGGGGTGGTGTCACAATTTAATGTCACAAAATTCTAAAGGGGAAATAGCTGCGAGCTGAATTTGGAGAATAATCTGAATATGCATCCTCAAGCGGTGGTGTGGTTGTTTAATAAAATGATCAGGAGACCAGAACTTGTTTTTCCTATGTATGGTTCTTCCCATCTCCCAAACTGCAAACCCACAGAAAAGTGGTGGAGACACAATTCCAAGCTCCAAAAATCTATTTCAGGAAAAATAAGTAAGTAGATGTGTGGTTAAAAAAAAATAAAGTCAAAGACTCACAGACTTCAAAAACAAACTTATGGGGCTCCCCTGGGGGCGCAGTGGTTGAGAGTCCACCTGCCGATGCAGGGGACGCGGGTTCGTGCCCCAGTCCGGGAAGATCCCACATGCCACGGAGCGGCTGGGCCCGTGAGCCATGGCCGTTAAGCCTGCGCGTTCGGAGCCTGTGCTCCGCAATGGGAGAGGCCACAACAGTGAGAGGCCCGCGTACCGCAAAAAGAACAAAAAACAACAACAACAAAAAACTTATGGTTACCAAAGGGGAAAGGTGGAGGGAGGGATAAATTAGGAGTTTGGGATTAGCAGATACACACTACTATATATAAAATAAATAATCAACAAGGACCTACTGGGAAAAGAATCTGAAAAAGAATGGATATATGTATATGTATGACTGAATCCCTTTGCTGTACACCTGAAACCAAAACAACATTGTAAATCAACTATACTCTCATATAAAATAAAAATTAAATTAAAAGATAAAGTCAAGAAGAATCCATTAGTACTATATCTGAGTAAAGAGAAACTCTGGTCAGGGTTGCACACACTAAATAGGAGGTTGACAAATCATCAGAATCTTATCAACAGACTAGAAACAGGAAAAAAGTAAAAGTAAGAGGAAAGAAGGAATGAAGAAATGGAAAGAATGAAAAAGGGGAAGAGAGAGAGAGTGGAAGGAAGGGAAGGAGGGAGGAGGGAAGAGAAGGAGAAGGGGAGAAAGGGAAGGAGGAAAGGAGGGAGGGAGGAAAGAAAGGTATGGAGTTCCAAGTCCAGAACCTCTAGCTGATGCACAGCACCTTTACCTGATATCCAGATGTGACACCTCTTGATCCAGAGACCCAGGTACTAAAAGGACAAATTTCTGCCCCTCCACACACCCAACATACAGCAGTTGAACAAAAGCGAGACAATCGTAATAAACATTTCATTCAGAAATGAACGCTTTTTTCTTTTAGAAAGGGGAAAAGTGGGAGCACATGGCATTCTCCAGTCCATTGCAATCCGGAAATCCAACTGGGAAGGTGTGAGGGGTCAAGACCCTAGGGTGGGGAATATTCCTTCATCTGCCTCTGATTCCGTAACCTCTGGGTTACTCACCTGTCCACCATTCTCCATGGAGCTTGGCTCAACCCTCTAGAAGGGCCATCCTTTCCAATTAAACTTCTTTATTGTATCTGAAGAGGGCTTTGAAACAACAATTGCGGCCAAAGGATCAAGAGATTTGGGCAGTGAGCCAAATGGGTTATTAAACCTCTACCAAGTAGACATAAATACAGTTTAGTCGAATATCTTTGAGTGGATCCACTTGGCCAGAGTCAAAGTTTGTGCAGGGTAATGGTAGCAAAAGAAGGGTGTATGGAATCCTTCAATATGTCTCCCAACATCGAGAGAATAAAGTCCTCTGAGCCTAATAGCCAAGACCCTTCATAGTCCAGCACCAACCTGACTCTCCAGTCTTATTTCCCTTGATTTATTTTCATAGATTCTATAGATGAGTCAAAATAAATAACCTGGTAAATTTTTCAGAATCAATATGCTATTAAGAATGTCATCTCCAAGTTATGTGTGTATATTTCTTATTGAAACCTTAGTAACAATGCTAAATAATGAAGTGTCTTTAGAACATTTCTGTATTCTGAGCATTTCTGCATGTAAATGACACGAGGGTCTGAAGAAAGGATGTGGAGGGGTTTCTGCTCCAGACTAAGCAGGTAAAGTTCCATGGTCAGAGTATTTGGGAAGGATGCACTGTTTCTTTAGCAATGATTCTCAAAAGAGAGTGATTTGCGCCCTTGGAGATGTTTATTAATTCCTTGAGACATTTTTTGTTATCACAAATCGGGGGCTTGGGCCAAAACATGGAAACAATCTAAATGCCCATCAACAAAGGAGTGGATACAGAAGATGTGGTACATTGTATACAATGGAATATTACTCAGCCATAAAAAAAGAATGAGATAATGCCATTTGCAGCAACATGGATGGACCTAGAGATTATCATGCTAAGTGAAGTCAGTCAGAGAAAGACAAATACCGTATGTTATCACTTATATGTGGAATCTAAAATATGACACAAAAATCTACAAAACAGAAACAGACTCACAGGCATAGAGAACAGACTTGTGGTTGCCAAGGGGAGTGGGAGAGGGATGGAGTGGGAGTTTGGGGTTGGTAGATGCAAACTATTACACGTAGAATGGATAAACAACAAGGTCCTACTGTATAGCACAGGGAACTATGTCCAATCTCCTGGGATAAACCATAATGGAAAAGAATATTTTTTAAAAAAGAACATCTCTGTGTGTAAAACTGAGCCACTTTGCTGTACAGCAGAGACTGGCACAACATTGTAAATCAACTAAACTTCAATTAAAAAATAAAATCAGCGGCTTGGTGGGGTAGTAGGGAACAGGGGCTATTCATCTAATGGGTAGAGGCCAGAGATACTGCTAAACCCACCGTGTTCCAGTAAAGAATTGTCTGGCCCCAAATGTCAATAGTGCCACCGGTGATAAATCTTGCACTACAGTTTGATCTACAAGCCCAAGAACTGGTCCAAAAGAAAGATAGAGGGACTTCCCTGGTGGCACAGTGGTTAAGAATCCGCCTGCCAATTCAGGGGACACGGGTTTGAGCCCTGGTCCGGGAAGATCCCCCATGCCGCGGAGCAACTAAGCCTGTGTGCCACAACTACTCAGCTTGCGCGCTAGAGCCCGCGAGCCACAACTACTGAGCCCGCGTGCCACAACTACTGAAGCCTGCGCACCTAGAGCCCGTGCTCTGCAACAAGAGAAGCCACTGCAATGAGAAGCCCGCGCACCACAACAAAGAGTAGCCCCCGCTGGCCGCAACTAGAGAAAGCCCGCGTGCAGCAATGAAGACCCAACGCAGCCAAAATAAATAAATTTTTAAAAAGAAAAGAAAAAAGAAAGATGGAGAGAGAGAGTTAGGAGAAAACCCAGCTCTCATCACCAGAGTGGAGGGGGTGTGCTATTGGCAGACAGCCCAAAATATACCAAGCAGGGCTGCACCTGCCTCTGTTTCTTCAGCCCCCCACATTCTACCCACACTCCTCCCCATGTGTCCTCATAGGCTCTCTGGATCCTGAAGGGAGTGGTGCATGGCCGCCAGATGGCCTTGCCTCTCACCCTCTGCTTATCCACTCGCTCTGCGCTCACTGACTCAACACAAATCAGCTGAATTACCATTGCTGTTTTCAGCAGCTTGAGGGCAGATAATCCTTGATGGAGCAGGGCATCCTTACTACAAAAAGAAAAAAAATGAAAAAAAAAGAAAGAAGGAAAGAAAACACTTGAAAAAGCTCCAAACTTGAAGTCCTTGGCGGTGGGTGTTTCCGTTGCCTGTCAGGGAGCCTGGACTTGGCCCGCAGGCGAAATGCAGCCGAGTATGCCATCAAAATAACTAGGTCAGTTTTCAGCTTCTTCCTGCAAGGCTTTTTCCTCCTCCTCTCCCCTCCCTGCTGCGCCCTCAGCTGGTCTGGGCCGGCCACCTTGATTTCCAAGAATTGGCTTTCTCAGCCTACGTCTCACAGTCCAAAGGCCCCTGGGATTGAACAAATTGCCCACCCACTTTGAAACAAAGAATGCAGTCCTGCTCCTTTGATTTGGGCATCTGGAATGGGTGACACCTACAGTGTACAAGCACTGGACCACCTGGCAGAGAATGACATTTTACCTGATGCCTGCTGGCATTCTGGGTTTCGTCCACTGGCTCCATCAGAACGTGTCATTGGACCCCGGGAAGTGCTAAGTTTCACGCTGTAGCCAGGGACATGGTTTTAGGCCTGTGTCAAGTGGGAAAGATGTGATTTATTAGGTTTGGGAAAAAAATCAAACAATAAAACCAAAAGTATACCCAAAGTATCAGGTTTAAGGAATCCAAAAGCCCTAGGGAAAAAACAGATGTCAGGAAAGATTCTTCTCAATAAAATCATCTCAGAACATGGCAGCTTTTAGATAAGAACATGGTATGAATAAAGACATCTACTATAGAAATTCTCATAGTTCTTCCACTACTTGTTTACACTTATCTTTCTTCCTTTAAACACCGATCTGTCCAAGAGATGGAGCTTATTTCATTCATCTTACACACTCACAATGCAGCAAAATGCCTCACACCTGTTAGGTGCTTAATATATTGATTGGTTCCTCAACCTTTTCTTGCACACTTTTTTCCAAGATGACCCTCAAACATTCGCCCAAAGACACACGTCTCCCATTCCCTGACCCCATGACCTTAGCTACTACTTAACATCCAGTGCATGTTACTAGTTAGCTCTTCCCCACCTGGATACTATCTCTTCATTATCAGCTGACTACCACTCAGACAATCAGTTGGCTAGTATTACAAACTATGTGGGATTTGTGTCCTAATGAATGAAAAAAAAAAAAACACATTACTTTTTGAAGCCAGTATCTATGCTTATGGTCTTACTTATTGGTTGACATTGCAAGTTGCTGAATTCAACTCTTTCTACCATCGTGTTCTACATATTACAGATGCTTATAAATACTTGTTGGACAAATCCTGGCTTCCCCCCACCATCATCACAGAAGGGAGTAGTTAATTAAGTGTATATTCATGTGCTATTTACACATCAAACTAGCACATGATGATTCCCATGCAAATTCTTCCCGAGGAGAAAAATAAGGGAAAATGGCGATAAATCATATTTTAAAAAATCATAACTGCACCATCTACAACAACCTCTAAAAAAATGGATGTTTCTGGACTATAGTAAAATAAACATTTGCTCCTAATTGAAGGGCTTAGGTATAAATTTCTTACATTAAGAAAAAAAAATCCTAACTTGACATGCAATCTGTCAGGGATGTGTTCTTGGGTAAATAAGGTTTCAGAGATTTTTGTTAGAAAAGAAAGATTGGCAAAGACTTATGGAGGTTATTTCAAAGGCTAGAAGCTGAAAGGATGGCATCGAATCAAGACAGCAAGGCACCCCAGGGGCTGAACCATTAAGGAAAGTGATGGAGCCTGGACTGAGCTGAGTAGGGAGAGAGAAAAAAGGCAGAGTCAGAGACAAGGAAGCCAGGGCACCATGAGTGACATCTACCAAGTGGGAACATTGGTGAGTGGTCCCCATAGTCATTCCACAAACACGGGGGCATTGTCACCAGCTTCTGCTTTCCGCTCTTCTATTAATTAGGACATGCATCTCCCTTTGTTTGCTCCAAAAACATCTGGCACAAACTCAAGCTGTAATAGAGTAGAATATGATCATGACTTAGACAACAAACCTTTTTGTGTAAACCTGAAGTTCTCAGAGTGTAAGCAATTAGAAAATTGCTACTAGTAACTCACAGTGAAAGCTTTCAGACCTAAGTTTTAAAAGATATGTGATTGTAATGAGAAAAATTATAGAAATGACAACAACATCATTTTATTCACTTTATCTAATGGACATTTTTTAATGAGTATATGGTGCTAAGTAATAACAAAGGGAAATGGAACCAGTGATCAACTAACTTATTGATTTGTATCTTACACAATGTCCAAATGATTACTGTCTTCAATTTTGCCATTTGTAGCAGGTATCTCTGGAGGAAACTAGGTGCCAGCCATGTCTGGATGCTTTATGAGAGTAATTGATCTTCCTGGGAGAAATATTACCTTCTCTACTTTACAGCTGAAGAAAGGAAGATTCCGAGAAATTAAGAAGTTTCTCAAAATATGTGGCAGCACCAGGATTTGAACTCTGATTCTTCTAATTCCAATCTCCCGTGTCTAATACTAAGTCACTAGGTCCCAGACTTTGAAATTCCACAGAGCAATAAATTTTCAAAAACATTTTGAAGGTCAACATAAGATTGCTAACTCTTTATTTTTCTAGGTAAGGACATTAAACACACACACACACACACACACACACACACACACACACACACCTGTCACCATCATTTCATAAAAGAACATTTTAACACCAAAAGAGTGAATAAACTCAGCTTTATAAATAACACATTATATTTCCTTACTATTATTACATTGCTTCAAGTGGGTAAATTTTAATCAGATGGTGAAAACTTCAGCTCAGCTCTGAACTTCCAAGGACCTTCATTTGGGAACTACTGCAGAAAATCAGGGAACCTCTTCAGGCAACAAAGTCCATCTGCCTGGAATTGGATTGGATCCTAAAACCTACTGAGGCCCACTTTGTTGACTTCCAGCCACCTACATGGATCAAGGTATTCAGGAGAATGTGGGAAAATGTAAATGTATGGAGGAGAACATATAGATAACTTCAACATGTATAGGATACTTAGAGCCACTTTCAAGAGCAGATAATGCATTCGTTTGCCACTGTTCTCTACAAACTGTTACTCTTCTGAAAGACATTTCTGTATTGTAAGTAAACATTCCTGAAGCTAGGGATGAATTAAGAAGCTCCTATGCCTTGCTTGGATTTAGGTATATACATTAAACTATGTAAATTTTGCACAAATTTTGCACTAATTGAAAAGGCACATAATTTAGTAAACAACCCATATGGACAGATCTGAGTTCTCTTCCTGGTTCTTTCACTCACTCACCATGACTTCCAGCAAACCACTAAATGTTTCTTGGCCTCACTTTCTCACCAGGAAAAGGAGGGACTAAGACTATTGTTCCCCAAGCTTTCTTTCAGTTCCATGAAACTCCACTTGCCAACATCTGAGATAAGGGCTTGTTTATGAAGGACTATTTTATTCCTATTGCTTTTACTTTTCACTTTCCAATTATATTATCATTTTCTGAGTACCATACAAAAGTTGGAAAAATAGACATGAAGTATGAAGAAGAAAAAAACAAATAATAATCCTACCACTCAGAAACAACAATGCTAACAATATGGTTAATATTTTCCAAGTAAATTTTCACAAATTTATAAAATTTTGCATACAAAATTTTGTATCTGTTTTCTCTTGATATTATATAAAGAACTTTCCCAATTTAATTGAACAGTTGATTATAAGCAAACATTTAAAATCACTTAAACATTATTTTCCCAATGTAATTAAACATTTAGTGTTCTATACACTAATAATGAACTATCAGAAAAGAAAGTAAAAATACAATCCTGTTTAAAATTGCATCAGAAAGAATAAAATAGCTAAGAATAAACTTAACCAAGAAGGTGAAAGATTTATCTCTGAAAGCTATTGATATAAAACATGGATGAAGGAAATTGGAGATGATACCAAAAAAAGAAAAGACATCTCATGCTCTTGGATTGGAAGAATTAATATTTTTAAAATGGTCATAAGTACCCAAAGCAATCTACAGATTTAATGTAATCCCTATCAAAACACATGTGACATTTTTCACAGAACTAGAACAAATAATCCTAAAATCCATACGGAACCACAAAGACCCCAAATTGCCACAGCAATCTTGAGGAAAAAAAAAGAACAAGCTGGAGGTATCACCAGACTTCAGACTCTACTACAAAGCTACAGTAACGAAAATAGCATGGTATTCACACACACACACACACAAGACATAGATCAATGGAACAGAATACAGAGGCCAGAAATAAACCCATGTACTATGGTCAAGTAATGTATGACAAAGGAGGCAAGAATATACAATGGAGAAAAGACAGTCTCTTCAATAAGTGGTGCTGGGAAAACTGGGCACCTACATGTAAAAGAATGAAATTAGAACATTTCCTCACACCATATATGAAAATAAATTCAAAAGGGATTAAAGTCCTAAATGAAAGACCTGAAATCATAAAACTTCTAGAACAGAAACACTCTTTGACAGAAGTCACAGCAGTTTTTTTGGATCTGTCTCCTAAGACAAGAGAAATAAAAGCAAAAATAAACAAATGTGACCTATTTAAACTTAAAAGCTTTTTTACAGCAAAGGAAACCATCAGCAAAACAAAAAGACAACCTATGGAATGGTAGAAAATATTTGCAAATGATGCAATCGACGAAGGGTTAATATCCAAAATATACAAACAGCTTATACAACTCAATATCAAAAAAAAAATCAAAAAGAAATGGGCAGAAGACCTGAATAGACATTTTTTCAAAGAAGATATACAGATGGCTAACAGGTATGTGAAAAGATGCTCATCACCTCTACTTATTAGATAATTGCAAATCAAAACAACGAGTGAGACATCACCTCACACCTGTAGAACGGCTGTCATGAAAAAGTCTAACAAAAAACAAATATTGGAGAGGCTGTGGAGAAATGGAACCCTTGTACACTGTTGATGGGAATATAAATTAGTGCAGCCACTATGGAGAACAGTATGGAAGTTCCTCAAAAAACTAAAAATAGAGTTGCCATATGACCCAGCAATTCCACTCCTGGGTATACATCAGGAAAAAATGAAAACACTAATTCAAAAAGAGACATGCACCCCAATGTTCATAGCAGCACTATTTATAATAGCCAAGATATGGAAGCAACCTAAATGCCCATCGACAGATGAATGGATAAAGAAGATGTAATATATAAACAATGGAATATTACTCAGCAACATGGATGGACCTAGAGAATATTATGCTTAGTGAACTAAGTAAGAGAAAGACAAATACTGTATGATATCACTTATAGAGGAATCTAAAAACTAATACAAATAAATGTATATGCAAAACAGAAACTGACTCACAGATATAGAAAACAAACTAGTGGTTACCAAACTGGAGGGGCAAAATAGGGGTCTGGGACCATATGAACTACTATGTATGAAATAGATAAGTAATAAGGATACATTTTATAGCCCAGGGAATTATAGCCATTACCTTGTAATAACTTTTAATGGAGTATAACCTGTAAAAATATTGACTCGCTATGCTGTACACCTGAAAGTAACATAATAGTGTAAATCAACTATACTTCAATTTAAAAAAACAATTTTTACCAGTGTAGTCAAACATTTGTTGAAACATACCTTTTATAATACATTATATTTTTATTGATTTTAAAGTAATATGTTTACTATAGAATACTTGGAAACTATCAGAAAAACATAAAGAAGAAAATGTTGTATTTCCTAAGGGTTAATTCCTGTTAATACTTGGATGTAAATATTCCAGATGTATATTATAAAGTTTTACCGTACTAACTGTCTCGCATGATGTAATGGCTGTGCAGTCTTTGATCATAGGAATCTACCAAATGTATTTATGAAATCCTTTACTGTTGTTCCATGTTTAGGTTTTAAATCCAGTCTAATATTTTAAAATGTTACTACTGCAAGAGAGACGAGATATGGGAACATATGTATATGTATAACTGATTCACTTTGTTATAAAGCAGAAACCAACACACCATTGTAAAGCAATTATACTCCAATAAAGGTGTTAAAAAAATGTTACTACTGCTCTTTCACTAATAATGCTAGTTGTATTAATGTACATTTTAACGTTTCAGATTTAAAGCTACTAGTTTGCTATAATAATTAGAATGAATATAACTGAGCTATCTGTGCCAGGAGTTGTCCCAAGTATTTTACACGTATTATTTCTTTTAATCCTCATGACAATGTTATGTGGGAGGTACTATTTTACCCCCATTTTACAGATGAGTGAACCAAAGCTTGGTGAGCTCAGTGACTTGCCTCAAGTTTGGTAAGTAAGACTGGTAAGTAACAGAGCCAGGAATGAAACCTATTAGACATCAGAATCCAGGTTCTGAACCTGGAGACTTCCATTTCCTCAGTATGCCAGACAGTGAATAATATCTATTAACTTGTTGATATAAAGTCTCAGTCTTCTGAAACTCTGCAAAGTAGGTCTTACTACCCTCATTTAGCAGGTTAGAAAACCTAAGCTTAATGGAGTTAAGTAACGATGCTAAGAAACTGAAACCAGCAAGTGATAGAAAAGGATGGAGTCCCATGCTAATGATTCATGTTTTTTAACCATTTCACAAAGATTTTAATACACTTTATTTATTAGTTTAACTGATACATTTGGTTTATTTTGTTGATATGTTTTTCGCTTAATTTTTTAAGCTTTGTTGTTTCCTTTTTCTTTTTATATTTTCTTTTTATATTTTACTTTTTTTATGTTTTCCTTTTTATATTTTGTTTACTTTCCTATACTCTAGTGTATCAAAGGCATATGTCCTATTTTTAATTTTGTTAATAGTTACCTTAAATTTTCCAAAATCATCCTTGGATTTACATTCAAAAAGAATATCTTTTTGGAACTCCCTGGTGGACCAGCGTTTAGGATTCCACACTCTCACTGCCAATGGACTGGGTTCAATCCCTGGTCAGGGAACTAAGATCCCACAAGCTGCGCAGCACAGCCGAAAAAAAAAAAAAAGAATGTCTTTTTGAAGTAAGTGAGAAAGAGAAAGACAAATAGCATATGCTATCACTTATATGTGGAATCTAAAATATGACACAGATGAACTTATCTACGTAACAGAAACAGACACAGAGACATAGAAAACAGACTGGTGGTTGCCAAGGGGAAGGGGGGGTGGGAGACGGATGGATGGGGAGTTTGGGATTAGCAGAGGCAATTATATAGAGAATGGATAAACAACAAGGTCCTACTCTATAGCACAGGGAACTATATTCAGTATCCTGTGATAAACCATAATGGAAAAGAATATGAAAAAGAATATATATACGTTTAACTGAGTCACTTCGCTGTACAGCAGAAATTAACACATTGTATTTCAACTATACTGCAATCAAAATATATAAAAAACAAAGCAAAACAAACAAAAAAGAAGATGTTTTTAATTTCCTCTTGCACAGGGCATGGGGGTTCTCTTTACCCCCACCTGCTCCTTCAGCACTGCTTCTCAATCATTACTGTAATCTACTAATAAACTCTAAGCTATCTTGTTATTATACTATCATTTATTAATCTGTGATTAAATGTATTACTTATTCATAATAGATATATAAAATAGTAAGTTTGTTAACACTAAAGTCTTGTTTTTGCCCTACACATTTTTCAAAAAGCTAACTTAACACAAGTATTCCGTCACGTGGAAGATTTACGGTAGTTTGTTGGATGGGTCTTGTTAAGCTAGTTGCAGCTAAACTGCAGTCCTCCTTTACACAGAATCCTCATCCCCGAGCTCCAAGCTCTATCTTCCAAGCAGTCACACTGCAGCTCCAGTCATGGGGCCATCTAACGTTTATCCCCTGGTGGATTTCTTTCCTCACTGGCTAGATGCTTATCAGATTGTTTTCCCTTGTCATTTAGTTCAGTATTTTTATCTGGATAATTTGAATATGGCTCTCTTTTCAATTATTTCTCCAGGATCATAGTGGACTCTTTCAATATTCGTAAACTAGCCTTTTAATCTCATTTATTACATTTATGTTTATTTTTTTGTTCCAATATTCCTCTCATGAACACAGCCATTTGCTGAGTCTTTATTCTGTCTTTCTTACATTATCTTCTCTCTCATCATTTTAATCAAATTTATCTTTTATTTCTACATTCTGGGAGAGTGTGTCTTCATTGATTTGATTTCCTGTAATGCTAAATTATCACTTTTTTGCCTTCAATATAGACTTTATTTCTACTATTTAACATTTAATGTACTCGGAATCCTTTTTAATATTATTCATCTCTACTTGCATTCAACCCCTTGTCTTTTCATCAGAGCATTTATACATTTTGGCTGCCATTCCATAGGGGCTATGCCTCCTTTCATCCTAGGGAGGGTATCTGTCCCTTTATAGTTTATTCTACATCTACAGTAGGTCATTTTTAGAGATGTGGTTTTCTTCAAAGTCTTTGAGTCTGTTCTCTTCCCTTAATCTCTGTAGCTTTTCCATTAGCTCCATGTTGGTTATGGGTTTGATTTTTGCTCTCTCTTCATCCTTGGTGAGGAAATATTGCTCCCCCATGACCACTGAAGTAGCCATCAAATTCCAGTCCAAGTGCAAGTACCACTTACAGACTGCACTGCCAAGACCTTTCACCTTCCTGCTGTCAGGCCACATCTCCCAGGATGCCCTTGGCCACTACTAAATACCTTGAACTTCTTTGCCATTAGTTTCTAAGAGTGGCTGCCTCTGACCTTTCAAATAAAGTTGATGAGGGAAGGGGGAGGGGCTCTGAAATTTTTGCCCAGTTATGTGCAGGTGATCCTGGGCCTTCACCCTGAGTGTTTAATTCAGTAGCTCTGAGATGAGACATGAGAATTTGCATTTCTAACAAGTTTCCAAGTAATGCTGATGCTACAGGCCTGAGGACCCTACACTGAGATCCACAGCAGTAGAGGGATGTGTGTCCTTTTCTCTGATTAGTAAGATGCCTATGAGTCAAAGCAGACAGTAGTGAGGGGAGTGGGCCTTTTTTTTCCACTTGGGTTCTACACCATGAAGCCAAACCTGGTTGGAAGAGGTTAAAACTTCCAGCATCCATTTTTCTGGTGGTTTTGGTTTCTGGGAGAGGTCATTATAGATATTTTAGTGAGAAAAGATGTTTTAAGGGCCACTAGTCAGATACATTTTTAAACCAGAAGTTGGTAAATGTCATTTGTTAAAACAACATACTATTCCTTAGGAAGGATGGTCCATAATAGCTTCATCATTCTCTGAATGTTTAACTCTCAGGCTATTATCAATTTTTCAGTATTAGTAGGTAAAGCTACATGGAACACCTTTATAAATGAAGTCATTTATGCATTTTAGATTATTTCCCTTGATAACTTATGAAAAGAATGATTAACCCCTTTCGTGGCTCCAAATACAAATTGCCAAATTCTTTCCTCAAAAGTGCGTTGTAGCAATAAATACTGGATATTCTCACAGGGGGAAAACCCACCATTTTGTTAATCTAATATACAAAAAGGAGGAGTATCTCATTATTGCTTTAGTTTGCTTTTCTTCATTTAATTTTATTTTATTTTTTGGCAAGGAATGTATCTACCCACACCCTCCATATGCAAAACTTTCCCGGGACCAGGCACACACCAAAACCAGCCTAACAAAAGGGGTCTTTGGTAACGAAATTTTCATAGGGAAAAAAAAGGCCAGAACCTCCTTCATCATAATAATGTGCAGAAGAGACACTGGCCGTAAGCTAATTCTGGCATGTGAGAAGCCTTTCTTATACGCCATCGTACTACTTATGAACTATACATAACAGCATCGGGAAACCTTAAAAACAGAATAAAGAGTGAGAGAAGCCAGATACAAATATGATTTCAATTATATGAAGTTCAAAAACAGGCAAAATTAGTCTACAATGTGAGCAGTCGGGACAGTGCTTCTCCTGGAGTAAGCGTTTGGGCAATGTCCAATTCCTTGACATGGAGTGGTTGGATGAATGGACTAATTTTGTAATAAATAAGCTGTTTACTAATGATTACTATACTTTATTATACACATATTATTCTGTAATAAAAAGTTTTTTAAGTAAACAAGTTTAGGACAATTGTATTCCATACCTGTGAATTATAAAAAGCTAATTTATTTATAGTCAAGAGGGCAGGAAGGGCTTCCCTGGTGGCGCAGTGGTTGAGAGTCTGCCTGCCGATGCAGGGGACACGGGTTCGTGCCCCGGTCCGGGAAGATCTCACATGCCGCCAAGCGGCTGGGCCCGTGAGCCATGGCCGCTGAGCCTGCACGTCCGGAGCCTGTGCTCCGCAACGGAAGAGGCCACAACAGTGAGAGGCCCGTGTACCGCAAAAAAAAAAAGGAGTCATGCACCCCAGTGTTCATAGCAGCACTATCTACAATAGCCAGGACATGGAAGCAACTTAAATGTCCATCAACAGATGAATGGATAAAGAAGATGTGGTATATATATATACAATGAAGTATTATTCATCCACGAAAAAAGAATGAAATAATGTCATTTGCAGCAACATGGATGGACCTAGAGATGATCATACTAAACGAAGTAAATCAGACAGAGAAAGACAAACATCATGTGATATCACTAATATGTAGAATCTAAAATATGACACAAATGAACTTATTTACAAAACAGAAACAGAATCACAGACACAGAAAACAAACTTATGGTTACCAAAGGGGAAAGATAGTGGGGAGGGATAAATTAGGAGTTTGGACAGAAACAGACGCACAGGCTTAGAGAACAAACTTATGGTCACCGGGGGGAAGGGTAGAGGGAGGGAAAGAGTGAGTTTGGGATTGACATGTACACCTGCTATGTATAAAATAGATAACCAACAAGGACCTACTGTATAGCACAGGGAACTCTGCTCAATATTCTGTAATAACCTAAATGCGAAATAAATTTGAAAAAGAATAGATGTATGTATATGTATAACTGAATCAATTTTGCTGTACACCTGCAACTAACACAGCATTATAAATCAAGTTTATGCCAATAGAAAATAAAAATTAAATTTTCAAAAGAAAAGTAAAGAAAAGAAATGGCACTCTGGCCATTTGAGATGAACACCATGCCAGGGGCTGCTCAGGGTCTGGAAGCAACAGATCTTTCCTGAGGAGGTATTATCTGTCTCTGGATACAAATACAGCCTCCAAAAGGCAAACCTTACATTGCTTCACCCTCTCCACCTAGATGATAAGCATAATTTAGCACACCTCAGCAGAAATAAGCCAACAGGAGATGGCATTCAGCAAGAAGGTGGGGGAGGGCTTCCCTGGTGGCGCAGTGGTTGAGAGTCCGCCTGCCGATGCAGAGGACGCGGGCTCGTGCCCCGGTCCGGGAGGATCCCACATGCCGCGGAGCGGCTGGGCCCGTGAGCCAGAGCCGCTGCGTCCACAGCCTCTGCTCCACAGCGGGAGAGGCCACAACAGTAAGAGGCCCGCGTACCGCAAAAAAAAAAAAGAAGGTTGGGGAGAGGGCTCCTGGTTCTACCCAGTCGGGGCACCAGACTTTTGATGTAATAATCACTGGGCAATGCGTCCATATGCCTCTATCTGGAAAGAGTCTTCAACATGGACTTCTAAGGAAAGTTTTAGTGTTAGCAATTTGTCAGGACTGATTTTTCTTTGATTCTCTAGGCCTAAAATGTGCACCTCTGTGTTGATTTATGTCATAAATGAATAGCAAGAATTTTATTGCAGCATTGGTACAAGCCAGACTCTGCTCATTGAAGCCAAGGAATCTGATGGGCAAAGTTCCCAAACTTATCTCGGCACAGCTGACCAGCCAAACAGTATGCAGCTCTGTGGTAATCTGAACATTTTTGTTTTTGAAAGTTTATTATTCACAACAGTGTTTATCTAGCTTTTAATCTCTTAAATCTCAGATATCTTTTTTTAAGTAAGGAATATTTAGCAGTCCTGTTAAAAAATGGGAATGCTACTCACTTTAGATCAAAAAATATTAATTTCCATTAGTCATACTTTTCTGAAGGAAAAACATATAAATGCTGAACTGTCTTTAAATATCTGGAGACCACTTCTGCTTGAGTTTATCAAATTTTATGCTGAGTATTTTGAGTTTGGCTAGTGATGAGAAAGTGCCTATTTCAGATAAAGCCAAGAAAATCTGGGTGCTGTCACCCAATAAAGGAAAACACTTCCTCCAAACTTTTCAAATAAGAGAGGGCCTTGGTTATAGCTTTCACTTTCTGTGGTGAGAAAATAATTTGCTAAATAAGAGAAGAAATATCAAGAAAGAAATTACTACATGAAATGTGTTTAGGGAGGTCCCTGGTGGTCAGTGGTTAGAATTCGGCATTTTCACTGCCGTGACCCGGGTTCAATCCCTGGTTGGTGAACTAAGATCCCGCCAGCCATCCTGCAGGCCAAAAAAAAAAAAAAAAAAAAAAGGTTTGAAGAAATGTGTTTAAACTGTTTTTTGAGTCAGTGTTAAAGACATTTTGGTGTCACGTATGGGCCAATGAGCACAACATTAAACGCTGAGTGAACAAGATCTAAACGATGCATTTCCATCTCTTACGTATGCCTTTCAGTTGTGTGGAAGCAAAGATGACTTTGTAAAAAGTAATTCATTAAAGCCACACCATTTAAAGTGATACATAAGATATAGCCTGTTTCCAATAAACTTTTCATAGACCTTGGCCATCCAACAACAGTGCCCCAAGACTAGCTTGGTCTTCCTCTGATCTGTCCTGTGTGCCCATCTTTCACAATACCCCAGGACACACAGACAAGTCCTAGAAAAAGAGAGTGGAAGCCTAGATTTTGACCTCCTCAGCTGGATTAGTAGTTGATGACATTCCAAGAGCTTTGTACTATGAAAACCACTAAATAATGTGAGTCCTGAAAGATGTGCCTGTCATTGGGATCAGGTAACAACATTGAAAAAACATCCTTGCAGGGCTTCCCTGGTGGCGCAGTGGTTAAGAATCTGCCTGCCAATGCAGGGGACACGGGTTCCAGCCCTGGTCTGGGAAGGTCCCACATGCCGAGGAGCAATTAAGCACGAGCACCACAACTACTGAGCCTGCGCTCTAGAGCCCGTGAGCCACAGCTACTGAGCCTGCGTGCCACAACTACTGAAGCCCGCACACCTAGAGCCCATGATCCACAACAAGAGAAGCCACCACAATGAGAAGCCCACACACCACAACGAAGAGTAGCCCCTGCTCGCCGCAACTAGAGAAAGCCCTCGCACAGCAATGAAGACCCAACGCAGCCAAATGAAACAAAACGAAACAAAACATCCTTGCATGCTGTTCTCATCCCTGCTCTGCTAATCATTATTATCCATGCTTGTCGTTGTTTCCTAGACTCTAAATGATCAATTCGACATCATGTGTATTGATGGGTTTACGAAACCCAAAATCAGTTAGCTTTTGCTGCATAACAAAGTATCCCAAAATTTAGTATTTTAAAATAACTCTTGGGAGTTCCCTGGTGCCCTAGTGGTTAGAATTCCGGGCTTTCACTGCCATGGACTGGGTTCAGTCCCTGGTCAGGGAACTGAGATCCCACAAACCGTGCAGTGCAGCCAGTATATATATTACCCTTTATTATGACTCCTGAGTCTACAGTCATCTAGGCGATTCTACTGGCCTGG
The DNA here is from genome assembly GCF_964374135.1 of Grampus griseus. Lineage (NCBI taxonomy): Eukaryota > Metazoa > Chordata > Mammalia > Artiodactyla > Delphinidae > Grampus > Grampus griseus. The sequence continues at coordinate 922,606 of NC_138998.1, forward strand.
GCCAAGCTTGACTGGTCTTGGCTAACATATGTCTGAGACGTCGCTTGGGAAACTGGGATGGCTCTGCTCTGGCCCACACAGCATCTATCCTCTACCACCTGGCTGTCCAGGCCTGCTGCCACAATGGCTGGCAGTGTCCCAAGAGAAAGAGGGGAGGCACACAAGGTCTCCTGAGGCCAGGCTCTTGACTCACACACAGTTACTTTGTTGCATTCTATTTGCCAAGGAAAGTCACAAGCACAGCCCAGGTTCAAGGTTTGGCAAAATGGATTTTGCCTATTTATGGGAGAAGCCGCCAAGTCTCCCACTGCAAAGGGAGAGGTCAGGAGCGCTGGCTATATTCGCAGTCTGCCACGGAAACCAGTAACCCTTCTAAGCAAAAAATGTTTCTCTGTGGGGAGTTTAATTTGGGATGAGGGGAAGAATTATTTCCAACACTAAAAGGTTGGTACAAATCTAAGCATATTCACCAGGTAAAGCAGCACGCAGTTGACCCAAGTCACCAGTTCTCCCCTGTGAGCTCTGCTGCTAGACACTCCCACTCCATGAAACCATCTTTCAGTTCACACCCAGGAAGCAGAGTGTGGAGGACAGTGTTTATTGCACAGTAATTTAGGCAGCCTCTGGCCTGGAAGGCATCCACCGAACTGGAAGGTTCAGCAACTACAAAAATAAAATGCTTGATGGACAAATGAATGCCTGGCTCCTTTTCACAGAGGGAACTGGAGAGCAGAGGAACTGGCAGAAAAGGTCAGAAGAAGAACAAACTCACCAGAATCTTCGCCAAGTTTCCGCCAACTCCCAGGGAGACCGAAGGAGGAGGAAAGGAAAGACCCCTCGCAGAGGGAAGCAGCAGAGCCGTGAAAACCAAAGCAGAGAAGATGAGAAAACAAAGCGGCAACAGGAATCTGGAGGACCAAAAATAAAATGCCTCGAGTTTTAACAAGGTTCAAAAATACTAGTCTTTCTGGAAAATGAATCACTAGCAGGCGTGCCAGTTTCCCTGATGGCATGTCTGTGAAGTTTGGAAAGACAGCAACAAACATAAACAGCTCCTTGATATTTAAAGGGTTTACTCCCAAGCTGTGGGTTATCCAGTTCCCTTGTTTTCCGTCGTTCCCATTTCCTTCAGCCTAGGGTACTTTGTCAGGTAAATGCAGATGTACAAAAACACTAATGGAAGAAGATAACAGGGAATAATAAAAATTATTGGCTACTATAGAAGAGAAACTTTATAAATGTTAGCATCCTAACAACCCAGAGAGGAAGGCATCATTATAACCCTTAGACAATTATTTTTTCACATCTTTATTGGACTATAATTGCTCTACAATGGTGTGTTAGTTTCTACTGTGTAACAAAGTGAATCAGCTATACATATACATATATCCCCATATCTCCTCCCTCTTGCGTCTCCCTCCCACCCTCCCTATCCCACCCCTCTAGGTGGTCACAAAGCACCGAGCTGATCTCCCTGTGCTATGCGGCTGCTTCCCACTAGCTATCTATTTTACATTTGGTAGTGTATATATGTCCATGCCACTCTCTCACTTCGTCCCAGCTTACCCTTCCCCCTCCCCATATCCTCAAGTCCATTCTCTACACCATTAGGCAAATTTAAAACTGTAGGATTAGAACAGTAAACATGTCTCCAATGCACCAGGTTCCCAAGCACCTCAGCCTGACTCCAAAGCCCAGGCCCTTAACATGGTCCTTACAACTCTGAGACCAAGTAAAGGCCTTAGTTTGTGTCAGGCAGCCAGGACCAGCGTGCTCAGCTGAGTTGCCAAGATGAAACCGTGTCCTGGGTTAAGGACAGATTTCGGCTTGAATCAGTTCTGCCACCTTCTGGTCCAGGGCTCTCCCTCTCATCACACTCCTAAGGGGAAAAGTTCCATCTGAGTTTAGTCATTTATTCCAAAACTTGGTACGGAGGAGCTGCTATGTCCCAGATGTTGTGTGGAGAGTTCCTGGCCCTGGCGGAACTTACCACCCAGCAGTTGCAAGATAAATGCTCAGTTAGGAGGACGCCTCAAGCATAGGGCAAAGGAAAGTTCGGGGAGTCGATGATGCACGGTATTCCTCCTTTCTCCTCCTCTCTCGTTCTGTTCTTCCTTCTCTAGTCACCATTCGCAGGGCTTTAGAGCAGCAGTACTTCACCTGCATTCTTCAATGACTCATAAAGGACCGACTGAGCTCCCATTCCCCACGTGCGGGACTTTTCTCTATAATTAAAGGATAGGAAAAAACACTGAAAACAACAGCTCTGAAGCTTTAGAAGTTCTGAGTACATTGACTATCATCATGGCAGCCTCTTAACCCCTCCAGTATGGTAAAACTGCCAGCAATTTTCCCCATACGGTGTTTGCTGAAAATCCTTTTTTTAAAAATTTTTTTTTAAGAACAAGTATTTAATAAAGGTGAAAACAGAAATGAAGAAGTTAGAAAGTGAAAAGTCAAGAGAAGCAGAAAAACACCAAAAGAGGAAACCATTAACAAAACTAAAGAAAAATAAAAAGAAGAAAAACCAAATACACAAAATTAGCAATCACATGGGAGACATAATCATCAAAAGAAAGTTAATTTAAACAAATCCTAAGAGACTGCTTTGTACAACTCAATGCGAAATCTAGATAAATTAACATCCATCAATAGGTGAATGAACAAATAAAATTATATATATTGCTTTCTTTTATATACATATTGCTTTCTTCATATATGGAGATGATCATATTATTAATTACATTAATGGACAGAAATATTTCCTTTTGCAGTAGTTTGGTGTCTTTTTTCCTTTAGCGTGACACTAAAATGTCTTAGAGGAGGTTAGGTTATGGTGATTATCTCCAGAGAGCAAGGGCTGGGGTGCAGATGATTCTATGGGAAAAGAAAGCAGAATTGAGGGAGTGGGAAATGCAAGACAGGAGAGTGAGAAAAGACAGTAAGATGGTATGCTGGTTCCCTCTGCGGGCAGCCAGAGCTCATGTCTGCTGAGGAGCCTGTGCGGAAATGTGTGGCCCACCCGTCAGCCTCGTCTCACCAGAGGACAAACAGCCCAGGACCTTTGAACACTGACTCCCATCAGCCATGGGGCACTAACTCCCCCCCCCCCCGCGCCCACACTCCTGGACCATGTCTGTATGTGGCTGATCAGCGTTCTGTGGCTTCAAAGTAGAGAGACACAGCTTCCCCCCCTTGAGAAGGGATGCTGGTAACTCTGGAAATTCCTCCTGCAGCTGCATTTAAATCAGGTGAGCTAGCAGGATGTGGCACAGTGCATCATAAGTATCTTCTAGAAGCAATGGTACTGGTTTTGAAATAGGAATACTTATAGATACTATTTGGTGCCTTGTAATTTACAAAGGGCTCTTCACATACACAACTTCATTTAGGTCTCACAGTAGCCATCCTATGAAATTGATGCTCTTATTATCACATTTTCCTCATGAAGTTCTGAGGATCAGAGACGTTGGCACCGGTAAGAATATCCCCTCTTACTGAGAGTTCTAGTAGGCTGCTTCCAGTTAGTATTGACTTAATCAGAACATCTTCCCTTGAATAATCAATACACCCTACACCTTCTGACTTGGAAAGGCTAAATAAGATTTTTATTTTCAAATCAGTTCAAAACCACAAACACCTGGCCTAATAATACTCCAGAGAACACCTGTCAACAACATATTTTTCTAATCCTCCAATACGTAAATCAGAACTACAGAGTCCAAGAAATAACAGGTTCCATTTTATCTCAAAATAGTCCCTCACAATTTTTTTTTTCTGGATTAAACTAGCAACAATTTCCCTGGGACTAGAATTATAATGTTTAAATGATTCTTGAGCTTAAATTACACGTTTGAACTGTCCGACAACTTTACATTATACGAGCCAGTGAAGTTCAAACACAGAGATAGAAAGGAATAAGGAGATATGACAAGTCAACCCCTTAATCACCACTAAAAGACAAACGAGAGAAAGGTTGAAAATCTTCTATTCGAAATAAGTGTGAGTTAACCTTAAACAGTTTTAGAAGGATTTTAGTTTTTAAAATTAGTTTGTTCTGGCTTCCCTGGTGGCGCAGTGATTGACAGTCCGCCTGCCAATGCAGGGGACACGGGTTCGTGCCCCGGTCTGGAAAGATCCCACACGCCGCGGAGGGGCTGGGCCTGTGAGCCATGGGCGCTGAGCCTGCGCGTCCGGAGCCTGTGCTCCGCAATGGGAGAGGCCACAACAGTTAGAGGCCCGCGTACCGCAAAAAAAAAAAAAAAAAAATTAGTTTGTTCTCCTTATGTTTATGTTTTGAGGACTTTTTGGTTTCAGACATATAACAACCATAAGCAAAATATTTTAAAAGAGTATTTAAAAATATGACATATTCAAAACTGATATAAACGGGCTTCCCTGGTGGCGCAGTGGTTGAGAGTCCGCCTGCCGATGCAGGGGACACGAGTTCGTGCCCTGATCCGGGAAGATCCCACATGCCGCGGAGCAGCTGGGCCCGTGAGCCATGGCCGCTGAGCCTGTGTGTCCGGAGCCTGTGCTCCGCAACGGGAGAAAAAAACTGAGATAAACCACTCCAAGGAACAAATAGAAACTTTCCATAATGTGCAGGATATCTGAGTGCCTATGGTTCTCTGCATACACACGCAGGCGGAGGATTCTGGGTATCTGGGTCCTGATGGAGAACAGGTTGGTGTGGGATCACTGCACTCTGGAAAGGAGGGGCAATAGATGCTGTCGCCCATCACCTGTGGCTGCTACTTATATGAGCCTCATGCCTAGAGAGGCAGATGAACACTCACGTCACCTGGCAACAAGATGCTGAGCCAAGCCAGCCCCATCATCCCTGAGGGACCAGAGCTGGGAACCACCAATAGGAGACATGGTTCTGGATCAGAGCCCCAGGGTGGTCAGGTGGATGCAACTTCAAAACGACTAAACAGGGAGAAGGAAGTCAGAGAAAAAGATAACAACCTTTAACACGAGATGAGCCTGCAAAATACCAAAATATATAAATAAAACTATGGCTAAGAGAGATAACGCATAAATCAGAACATGAATTGGTACCAATCAAATTGTTTGGTACGCTCAAAGAGATAAATAAGGGAATAATACTCGTAGAAATAAGAAATCCAAAACAGTTAACGATAAAATAAGAATAGTTGGTGGCACATACAAATTAGTAGAATTAAACCTATAAGCACTGAAATTAAAACTCAATAAATAGGCAAGATAAAGGTCTGTTTGGACCCAAAGAGAAAAAGGAATTAGTACCTTGGAAAGCAATCTAAACAATGCACTCAGAATGCAGCACAGAGATACAAAAAGATTTTAAAGATATCTACATCTATATGGATAGGGAGACAGAAAAAGAGAAAGAAACAGAGAGAAGCTCAAGAAACATCTCATATTAGCGCCGTAAGAGTAGAATAAAGGAGATGGATGGCAGGGAAGTAATATTTTCAAAGATAACTGCTCAAATTTTCCAGAATTGACAAGAATAGAAACAATATGCCAATGAATTTTTAAAAGTTAGATAAAATGGATGATTTTTTAGAGCAGCGTAAACATATCAAATTTGACTTAAGAAAAAAATGGAATTCTTGAATAAACAGCCATTAACGAAAGTGAATTAATCTTTTAAAATCTTTACCAAAATGGGACCCCGATTCCCCACAATTTTACAGGTACATTTACCTCATGTTCAAGGAATAAATTCTCTTATATAAAGTGATAAGTTAATGTAGAAACTATTATTAAGCTTTAGTAATTAAAACAGTGTGGTGTTCATGCAGAAATGGAAAAATGTATGAAGCAGACACATCAATATATTGAAACAGAGATGTCCCTATAAATCAATAAAGGGCAGGCTAATTAATAAACGTTCTGGCACAATAACCATGGAAACAAATAGTTAGCCATATGGGAAAAAATGCGACCCTACCTTATGTCATACACAAAATACATTTCAGGTGCATTAAACATCGAAAAAAGGAAATGATTTTAACATTAAAACTTTCAGAAGGATATATATTGAATATATATATCCCCTGTACCACAACTAAGACCAGGCAGAAAGAAAGAAAGAAAGAATGAATGAATGAAAGAAAGAATGAAAGAAAGAATTTTTTAAAAAGTACTACTTAAAAGAATGAAGATGAAACAATAACCCATTTGGAACCAGAGTATGATACCAAAAAAAGGTAAACAAGTTTCTCTACCCACCTACATTTGTACCCCCAAAATGCTGCCCTGTTTACTGGCTAGGCCCTAAAATTTTCAACAAGAAAATTTTGGTCTCAGGTAAAATGAAAATCTTCAAACCCCAAAACAAAGAAGAAATTGTTGAAGAAAAAAATTGATACATAATATTACAGAAAAATTAAAAGTGACTTGTAGGCAAATAATACCAAAAATAAGGTTAAACTGGAAATCATACTTGTAAAATATATGACAATTACTAATTTTTTTTTTTTTTTTTGGCCACACTGTGCAGCATGAGGGATCTTAGTTCCCCGACCAGGAATCAAAGCCGTGCCCCCTGCCTTGGAAGCATGGAGTCTTAACCACTGGACCACAAGGGAAGTCCCAACAGTTACTATTCTTAATACCTCATACAATAAGAAGAGTAAAAGCCTCAACAGGAAAAGGGCACAACCAAAATGCCTCTGGACAGAGAATGGATAAAGAAGATGTGGTACATATATATGAAACATAGCAGGACCCCATGGTTCTTCCCCTCCATGTGCTCAGCCTTTCTTTTGTCTGTGGAAAAACTTTAGCCAAGGAATAACTTTAATCAAAGAAGTGAGAAAATGCAGAAACAAAGGAAAACAGTCAAAGGAGACCATATAATAATAGTTTAGTCATTAAGCAAAGTCAAGGACATTTAGTTCCTCCTCAAGGGCTATAGATAATATTCTGAGCCCTCTCCTATGAGCTGTCTTGTAGATACTAAAACCCCCATCAGGTGGAAGAAGTTAACTACATGATGACCAAGTTGTAGCCATGACATAAACCACAATTCTGAGAGCTGGCCTCAAGGAAATGGGAACAAACTGACCCTGGAACTGAAGACTAACTGTACTTAAAACAATCAAGATGACACTGATCAGACAACCGATGACCAATTTCAAGGTGACCGTCAGAGCTGCCTGCACTGTTTCTGCATGTAGCCCGCTCCCTCCACCTTTAAAAGCTCTTGCCCCCTGATTGTCAGTGGGGGGAGCTGGCCTTTGGACAGGAGTCTGCCCTCCTCCCCTGGTTACTGGCCTCCAGAATGAAGCAAACTTTCCTTTCCACCAACCTTGGCTCTTCATTGGCTTTTGAGTGGTGAGCTGCTGGACCCCACTTTTGGTAACATATACAATGGAATACTACTCAGCCATCAAAAAGAATGAAATAATGCCATGTGCAGCAGCAACATGGATGGACCTAGAGATTACCATACCAAGTGAAGTAAGTCAGACAGAGAAAGACAAATACCATATGATAGCACTTATATGTGGAATCTAAAATATGATAAAAATGAACTTATTTACAAAACAGAAAGAGACTCACAGGCATAGAAAACAAACTTATGGTTACAAAGGGGAAAAGCTGGGGAAGGGATAAATTAGGAGGTTAAGGTTTTATATATAGTAGGTACAAACTATGATATATAAAACATAAAAAACAAGGTCCTACTGTACAGCACAGGGAACTCTATTCAATATTTTGTAATAAACCATAATGAAAAAAAGAAAAAGGGCAAACGAGAAGAGATGTGCATTGGACAAATAAACTTATGAAAAAATGTCAGTCTTTACTAGTAGCCCTGCTACTTGCCTATCCAACTGCAGCTTTTCTCTTTCTCTCTTTTTAATGACAATATCCAGGATTGTGTATGTTATTGTGAAGTGTGCTTTCTTAAATATTGCAAATGAGTGTTTAGGACGTTACACACTTTCTATAACATAATTAGTCAATCATATCAAAAATTCAGACATCTGACTACCTTTGACCCAACACTTGCACTTCTAGGAATGTATTCTAAGACAAAAACTAGACCTCAAAGATCAAATGGCAATATGTTTATACAAAAGTATCTATAAAAACTGAAAACGACTAAATTTCCAATGATAGCACCTGCTTAAAGAATGTTGCTCCATCCACAGGTTAAAATTCTTTGCAACCACTAAAATGTATGCTAGAACAGAAGAGTAATGTTCTCAATAATTAAGTGAAAAAGGCAAATTATGAGGTTGTCTGTACTTATCTATACAATATTAGATACAGAAACATTACATATATAACATATATTGTCTATAAATTATAGATATATAGATAATTTTTAAATATTCATCAGATATACACCAAAATATTAACAGTGGCTCTTTCTGGGTAGTAGGGTTACAGGAGATTTTTACTTTGTATATGTATGTTGTTCTCTATTTTTCACAGTTTCCATAATAAAGTTGTATTATTTTTATAGTCAGAAAACAATCATTTTTCAATCAAAGTGCAAATTCTTCAAAGAGGGAGGCACCAGGTCTGTCCATCTCATCTGTGTGAAGGATGGATTCACAGTTTTCAGTCCTGTCCGAGGAGGTCCCAAAAGTGGCAGCACATCTTGGATGGCTGCAAGTAAACTCTGTCTTCTCTACAAATTTGCGGAGCCTTTAAATATTCCTTCACAAAGCAAAACACAACAGTACATTTCTAATAAGAGTAATTTGTTTTTGATGATGATTTCCTACCAAAATAATCAAGATGTTATTCAGAATCTTCAAAAGCAATAAAACAGACAATAACAACAGCATAAAACATACAATAAAAAGCATAAAACACAAAATCAAAACAAGGTCATCTCATTAAGAACAAGGGATTCCTCTTACAAATGTCTAGGCTCTGGTGGTCCAGTGGTTAAGACTCCACGCTTCCACTGCAGGGGGTAGGGGTTGATCCCTGGTCGGGGAACTAAGATCCCATAAGCCACATGGCATGGCCAAGAAAAAAAAAATGTCTAGGCTCTCATTGGAAGGAACTTTCTTTAATAATAGTTTTGATTTGGGAATGCCGACACCAAAATGACCTTATTTTCCTCCCTTCATGGTGCCTTCATGGTCATGCTTGGGTCCCTCTGACAGTGCTCAAGGTCTGTCTGCTAAGAAGAGTGTGATTGGTGGGTGAGGAAATGTCCTATCTGCACTGTTCAAAAGCAAAACAAAACAGACTATATGCTTATAACGTTTTAACGTATTTTTAAATTTTCTATAAACATAGCATAAATTGAGTTTAAGCAAGGCTGGCCCCCTCTGCCTCTACTTCTCTCTCCTTCCCGAATATTTCTCTCACTTCATGCCAAAGTGGCCAAAGTACACCACTATCAAGTCATCCCGAGTCCTGAAAGCATTTGCCTTACCAAGAATCTTTCATTATTTACAAGCAAATACTCCCTAAACCAAATTCAGCTCAGTTCTTGATTCGGTGCGGTCACCTGAGGTTAAGAAAGTGACCAGAAAGAATGAACCAAGTAGGGGACTGTGTACAAGGACATACATGCAGGAAGGAATATGGAAAGCAAAAGGCAAAGTGAAAGGATCATAAATGCAAGCACTGCTAGTTATCCGTACATAGATGACAGATACATAGATGACAGATACAATCATTAAATCCCAGGGGGTAAAAATGATGTACTTTTTAAACAAAGGCAGCGTCCTGAAATGAGCTACTTCCTCTTCTCACCACAAGATGGCGCTCTCTTTGGGCTCTCCAAGCTCAGTTTCCAAACTCAGAGCTGAAACAGTGGGGACCTTGCATTAGAAATCCCATCTATAAACCATGCTCTTCTAGTTCAATTCAGCTTTAAATAGAACTTGCAGCTAATGAAACATTAGACTTCTGTCCATTGAGAATCCTTCATTACTGATGCTGCATGTAGCTGGGCAGTCACCTCTGAATTTCAGCACCCATTTGCAGCAACATGGATGTACCTAGAGATTATCATGCTAAGTGATATAAGTCAGAGAAAGACAAATACCATATGATATCACTTACATGTGGAATCTAAAATGTGACACAAATGAACCTATCTAGGAAACAGAACCAGAATCATGGAAATAGAGAACAGACTGGTGGTTGTCAAGGCGGAGGGAGTTGGGAGAGGGACGGAGTGGGAGTTTGGGGTTAGCAGATGCAAACTAGTATATATAGAATGGATACATAACAAGGTCCTACAGAGAACTATATTCAACATCCTGTGATAAACCATAATGGAAAAGAATATTTTTAAACAAGAATGTATATATAGGTATAAATGAATCACTTTGCTGTACGCAGAAATTAACACAACATTGTAAATCAACTCTATTTGAATGTTAAGAGCTATTGATAAATTTCAGCATCAACAGCCATCACTTTCTTTCCTCAAGCCAAGCTTTCTGCTGTCGGTATCCCTTTCCCTCTTGCTGTTTCTTGGAACTTGTTTTCTTTTTATGTTATGACGAGAAAAGTGAGATGTCATGCTGTAGCAGATATGGAACTAGGGCACCAGAGCCATCCTTCAAGAAAGGGCTGGACGCCAGATGTGGAGAATGCACTCCCCCGGTCAGGTGCAGCTGGCAGCCCCTCCACAGTCTTGGCTACAGAGAGCACCTCACTCAAGTCCATGCCTTCCCACAGCCCTGCATCAGGTGACTGCGGGGGGGCGGGAGCGGGTGGGATATGGTTCAACCCAGTGTAAGACAACAGGCAAGGCTTGTTCTGCAGCCTCGCTGGCCTCCACTGCCTGGCAGCTCTTTCCTCTGGTTAACTCTGTTTCCTACCCCTTGCCTTAAACAGGTACTGATCCCGATTATCTTGTTCGTAAACGACATCTCTGTGTCTACTTCCAGAGAACGCAACGGGCAGCAATGCAAAAATAAATTGCTCAGATCATCTGACAATGGTCGGCCATTAAACCATTTGGAATACTTAGCTTTTGCTTTCGTACCCATCTGTACTTCAGATGCTTTCACTGAATTGCCATGTACTCACTTATGCAATAAATATTTGAATGGCTTCCACGAGCTGGGCACTGTGCTTAGCAGAGGATACATGAAAAATGTCTGGAATGTAGACCCAGTACTGGAGGTGAAGCAGCCCTCTTGGCAACCATGAAAATGAAAGCGACAGTCAAAGGGGGGCAGAAGTGAGAGGCAGAAATAGCCTCCACGGAGCAGCAACTACTGCCTGGGATTGCCTATCACTGGCCTCTCACTGTGTGAGAAAAGTAACGTCTACTTGGGTTTTCTATTATCCCCTCACTTGGCACTTACTGGTGTCTGATGAAAATACCAAGTCTCGGCCATTGTTTGTTAATTTATTGATTGACTAAACCAGCAAATGAATGGTAGGTCTTTTTTCTCTATTTTTTTTATCGAAGTATAGTTGATTTACAATGTTGTGTTAATTTCTGCTGTACAGCAAAGTGATTCAGTCATACACACATATACAGTCTTTTTTTATATTCTTTTCCTTTATGGTTTATCACAGGATACTGAATACAGTTCCCTGTGCTACACGGTAGGACCTTGTGGTTTATCCATTCTCTATATAATAGTTTGCATCTACCAATCCCAAACTCCCACTCCATCCCTTTTTCTCCCCCCTCCCACTTGGCAGCCACAAGTCTGTTCTCTATGTCTGCGAGCCTGTTTCTGTTTCATAGATAGGTTCATTACTGCCATATTTTAGATTCCACATATAAATGACATCATGTGGTATTTGTCTTTCTCTGACTTACTTCACTTAGTATGAGCATCTCTAGTTGCATCCATGTGGCTGCAAATGGCATTATTTCATTTTTTTACAGCTGAGTAATAGTCCATGGTATATATGTACCACATCTTCTTTATCTGAATGGTAGTTCTTCCTATTATTCTACCTCACATTCCCTGGTCAGACCCAGAGAGCTAGCCAGCAGTAAGGAGTAAAGCCGTAAGAGGGGCCTGGCCCCTGCCTGCCCACCCCTTGACTCTGATCTGCTCACCTTATTCTTCCCTTTTTCGTTTCAAAAGCATACTCATGTCATTCCTTTCTTGGTATTACAACATGAAAATTAACAACAAGCAAAGCATTTCTCCAGTAAGATCATCTTTGACACTTTTTCATTCTATATCTTATATTCGAAGGAGAGGAAAACTTGACACATAGGATGTGGGGCTGTATAAACATACAGCATATTTTTTAAATGCTTCAGTTTCAGAGGATCTGAGACAATGGTATGTCTATAATTAACCCTCCACCATCAGTAAGCTTCAAATGACTGTCTGTTCTCAAAGGTAGAGAAAAATATTAAGTATTTTTTATGAAATTTCAGAAGTTGCCTATTCAGTAATTTGCTATTTCATGGAGTCATACACACAGAATGTGTCTTGAGATTCTGTTTAACGGCAGGGAGGTTTTCAATCAACCTATTTGATTGGGATATAAGGAGGCCACCAAGAAAAGCCTGACCACCAAGCAAATGGAATGCCTTAGAGGTCCACAAATGTGTTCCACCACAATCACAAACCACTGATGGTAAGACACTCAATTCAGCTTATTTCCCATCAATTTCCTTCTTCCCAACAGTATTTCCTCTTAGTTCATATATGTGTGTGTATGTGTGTGTGTGTGTGTGTGTGTGTGTGTGTATTCGACAGACAGTCATTAAACATCAATTATGTACAAGCATTGTGTCAGGCACTAGAAAGAAATACAGTAAGTCCCCTACATGCGAACCTTCAAGTTGCGAGCTTTCAAAGATGCGAACATGGGTTCGCATGTCCAACCACGTAAGTTAGTTCACTGTCTGGCGTACATTGTCATGTGCATGCATATCCTACAAGTGGCACATGGACCTAGTTGCTCCATGGCATGTGGGATCTTCCCGGACCGGGGCACGAACCCGCGTCCCCTGCATCAGCAGGCGGACTCTCCACCACTGCGCCACCAGGGAAGCCCCCTGCTTCCTCATTCTGGAGCAGATGTCAGGCTTCCATTGTGAGCTCCTCCTCCACATCAGGTGGAAGTTTTCTTGTCCCTACACGATCAAGCTGGGACTGTCATGGCACAATGGAAATGAGCAAACTGCGGTAACACATGCTAAAAATGGTAGGTTTCATCTCAGGTTTCAGTATAAAGTCACCTTTTCCTTATATTTGTGTTTATAGCGTATGCAGAGGAGCATGTCCTAGGAATCATTAAATTACTGAGCTCACTGGGCAAGATGTGGGTCTCATGACACCATCGTTTTATTGTTTGGGGGCATGTCTTGTGCTTCTGTTGCATGGTTTTGTTGCTAAGCAAGCCTGCTTGGTTTTGTGGTTAAGCAAACCTGCTTTCTTGAGTGATCATTAATTTACAGGGTCTCCCATACTTTTTCCTTTACTTACGATCCCCTAGTGGGATTAACTATTTAATCACCTACTTTGTCCCTTTACTCTGTTCCTATCACAACTTCTTCTCTGCACACCCACTTCTACCAGCCCGGGCCATCATTCATGTACCTGGATCATGGCAATAGCCTCCCAACAGTCTCCCTGCTGCAAACTCCTGCTCTTATAGCAACCAGAGTAAGCCTCTCAAAAGATAAATCAAAAGATGTCACCCGGGACTTCCCTGGTGGTGCAGTGTTTAAGAATTCGCCTGCCAATGCAGGGGACATGGGTTCAATCTCTGGTCCAGGAAGATCCCACTTGCCACGGAGCAACTAAGCCCGTGTGCCACAACTACTGAGCCTGCGCTCTAGAGCCCGCGAGCCACAACTACTGTGCCCATGTGCCACAATTACTGAAGCCCATGCACCTAGAGCCCATGCTGTGCAACAAGAGAAGCCACCGCAATGAGGAGCCCGCGCACCGCAATGAAGAGTAGCCCCCGCTCGCTGCAACTAGAGAAAGCCCATGTGCAGCAATGAAGACCCAACACAGACAATAATTAATTAATTCGTTAATTAATTTTTTTAAGTGAATAAAAACAAAAAGTTGTCACCCCTCTCATGGCTGTCCTACATTTTTAAAATAAGAGTCTTCATTACGTCTGTAAGAACCCATATGATCTGGTATCTGGGTCCTGCTGGATTTCATTTCTTCTTCTACTCTTCCCCTGGCTGACTGCTCTGCATCTAGACTTGCACCCTTGACATTCCTCAAACACAACAAGAAATCTACCACAGGGCCTTTGTACTTGCTGTTCTCTCTGCCTAGAAGTGTTCTAACGGCTACTCACTTCATTTGGGTCTCTGCTCAAATGTCACCTCTTCCTAGAGGCTCTCCACAACAATACCACTGAAAATAGTGCTCTCCCCTCATTTGGCTTCGATTTCTTCCCCTAGCACTTGTCACTATCTGACATTACATGTATTTATCCACTTTCTAGCTCCCGCCCTAGAACCTAAGTCCTATGAGAGTGAAATTTTATTTAAGCCACTGCTGTGTCTCCAGCACCTGCAGCAATTCCTACAAATAACAGGCACTCAGCAGACATCTGTTCCATAAATAAATCCATGCCATGTCCCCAGGACCCAGAAGAAAGAAGAAATAAAAGCTTAGTGTGTGCAGAAGTTGTTTACATGGCAGGCCCTGGCTCTTCACTCCCCTTCTAATCGAGCTAAAGAGGCTGTTCTAGTAACATCATAAAACCAAACAAAGAAAAGATCAGTTCCAAAGGGAGTACAAAGGGTGGGCAGGATTCCTTGTCTGAAAAGCTTTGGAAGTAGTATTGTTGAGAATCAGAGCCATGACACTAAAAGCCTTTTTAAATCCTTCAAGTTCTAAGTGACCGTAAGGCCCAAGTCCACTTGGAGACACATGTTCAGTCACCTCGGCGTGATGCCATAGTCTAAAGAAAGGATTTTCCCAATAGACAGATGTTCCTGGAGAAACTGCTGTACATCCTCGTAGGGAGAAGACCTGGCACCTCTTAAAATGACAACCCAGAGGCCCATCCTGTATTTAGGGGTTGGGGCCGGGGATGGGTTACATTTTATTTTTACATTTTTTAAATAGTTTCCTGCATTCAAACATTGGAATCCATACTTTCTATGATCTGTTGAAAATGTGAAAGATCTAGCAATACCTAATAGTCAGTGTGAGGCTAGTGACAGCTGCTCCCTCCAGATCGGGAAGCACTCAGACTGCCGCCCCGCTTCCCATGACCCATGTATGAACTCAGGTGGGTTCTCTCATTTAGTTGACCTGTCTGGTCCACGTAGCCATTTAAGTTCTGATTCCTGGCCTTAAACCTGATGGGTTACTTTCCCTAGAGTCAGAAAGACCATAAAAGGAACAGAAACACTGATAATGCCATGAAGAACCACCAACTTTTTAAATGAGGCGTCACCGTAGAAATGTAGAGCTGGAAGGGGCCTCAGGAATCAAACAGTGGCTTCCTTATTACAGGTGAGGGGCAGGTGGTCGCACTTTGAACAGATCAAAGATTGCATCTCCCAATACCCGATATGGGTCTTATATGCCATCTACGGAGTGGCCATCAGAACGTGTGTTCGCAGATTAACAAACACTGCTATTGGTCAATGTCATGGCCATTCAGTGGCCCCCATCCCTAATGTTTTGGAAACATTTTTAAAATCTAAATACTAAGAAAAGGCAGCCTTTCTAACCATTTAAGGGCAATTGAGAAACATCTATTAAATAATATTCTCATGAATCTCAAGATTCGGAGAACTGAGTTGGCCTAAATCAAAGGTGAGGAAATTCTTTTGGTAAAAAACCAGAGAGTAAATATTTTAAGCTTTGTGAACCATCGGGTCTCTACGGCAGCAACTCACCTCTGCTACTGTCTCAGGAAAGCAGCCCTAGGGGATATGTAAATAAATGGGTATTACTCTGTGCCAATAATGCAGGCGTTACTATGGACACCGAAAGCCGAATTTCATAACACTTTCATGTGTCATGAAATAATAACCTTCTTTGATTTTTTTTCTTTTGGAACCACTTAAAATTGTAAAACGCATTCTTAGCACACAGGCCATAAAAATGACAGGCAGACGCAACATCGTAAATCAACTGCGCCAATAAAATTTTTTAATTTTAATGTTTAATTAATTTATGAAAATGATAGATAGGATTTGGCCCTTGGGCCATGGTTTGCAGATCTCTGGTCTTGATGGTGACGGGGGATAAAAAGAGCAACCAACCTGCCTGTCCTGGTATCCCAAGGTTGCTTTCAGTTTGAATACAAGATCTCTGTCCCTCACTAGACCAGCCTGACTTTTTTGTTTTTAATTTCTCTTTTATTTTATATTGGAGTATAGTTGATTTACAATGTTGTGTGAGTTTCATGTGTACAGCAAAGTGATTCAGTTATACATATACTTATATCCATTTTTTTTTTAGATTCTTTCCCCCTGTAGGTTATTACAGAATATTGAGTTCCCTGTGTTATACAGTAGGTCCCTGTTGATTATCTATTTTATATATAGTAGTGTGTGTGTGCTAATCCCAAACTCCTAATTAATCCCTCCCTCCCCCCACCTTTCCCTTTCGATAACCATAAGCATGTTTTCGAAGTCTGTGAGTCTGTTTCTGTTTTGTAAATAAGTTCTTTTGCATCATTTTTTTAGATTCCACATATATATGATATTAGATGGTATTTGTCTTTCTCTGCCTGACTTACTTCATTTAGTATGATAATTTCTAGGTCCATCCATATTGCTGCAAGTGTTATTACTTCATTCTTTTTTATGGCTGAGTACTATTCCACTGTATATATGTACCACATCTTCTTTATCCCTTCCTCTGTCGATGGACATTTAGGTTGCTTCCATGTCTTGGCTATTGTAAATAGTGCTGCTATGAACATAGGGGTGCATGTATCTTTTTGAATTAGTTTTGCCTGGATATATGCCCAGGAGTGGGATTGTTGGATCATATGGTAGTTCTCTTTTTTGTTTTTTAAGGAACCTCCATACTGTTCTCCATAGTAGCTGCATCAATTTACATTCCCACCAACAGTGTAGGAGGGTTCCCTTTTCTCCACATTTATTATTTGTAGACTTTTTGATGATGACCATTCTGACTAGTGTGAGGTGCTACGTCATTGTAGTTTTGATTTGCATTTCGCTAATAAGTTGCAATGTTGAGCATCTTATCATGTGCTTTTTCCAGCCCAATGTTTTTCTTTCTTTATTTTATTTTATTTTTTTTTCTGCCACACTGCACGGCTTGTGGGATCTCAGTTCCCTGATCAGGGTTTGAACCCAGGCCCCAGCAGTGAACAGAGTCCTGACCACTGGACCACCAGGGAATTCCCCAGCCTGACTTTTACGAAGTGAATCAGTTATACATATACATATGTTCCCATATCTCTTCCCAGCCTGACTTTTTAATGGCAGTATTTGAATTGTCCTACAGTTTATCTAGTTTACTCATATTCTCTTGTTTGATCTTTACCATGTTCTATGAGTTACACAGGGCAGGTATATACACATATATATGGCATTTCAAATTTGTTCATTTTCATACAGATTATAATCACAATAACAGATGAAAAATTCACCCAAAAAATCAGAAACTCAGGAAAAAATATTTGATGTTTTTCTTTATATTGCTCTACTCTCTTTTCACATGCCAAATTTTACTGAATTGGCACCATAATATTGATAAAATGGTAAATTCCAGTTTTTCACATAATGAGTCTATGCATTATACTGCATTACTAAATAGACCTCATGGTGAATGTTTAAGATTCTTTTGTACTTTATCATTATTTACTTAATCTTTTCTCACTTGTTGGACATTTAGGAAGTTTCCAATGATTTACGATGATAAATAATGCTGTAATGAATGTCTTTTTCCACTTTACTTTTATAGGAGTATTTTCTTATGATATCCCCAGAAGTGAGATTACCAGATAAAAGGATAGTAACACTCTTTAATTGTTCGTAAGCTTTGGAAATTCCTTTCAAAAAATTTTTACCGAAGCAGAATTTTTATTAGCATAGGGTTAAAACAATGGGCCCTGGAGAAGCCCAGTTCTGTCACTGACTCCTGTGTGACCTTGGGAAAAGTCTCTTATACTTTAAGCTTCAATTTCCCCATCTGTCAAAAGAGGGAAATAATCTATGCTCTCAGTGAGGATTAAAAGAGATAATCTATGTAAAGGTGACTCATAATAAGTAACTTCCCAATACTAGTGAAGATGGTGTAATGATGGTGACGGTGATGATAATGGTGATAATGAAGGTGATGATGATGGTGATGGTGATGACGATGATGATGATAATTCTGATGATAATGGTGATGATGATGGTGATAATGGTGATGATGATGGTGATAATGATGATGGTGATGGTGATGGTGATGAGCTTCAGTTTATTTATGAAGAACTGAAGTTCAGACTTAAGTGTCTCACCCAATGCCACACAGTTGGGGAATAGCACTTCAGACTCTAGCTCATGCCTTTTGCTGTTTCTTTCGGACGGCACCCAAGGACCTCCCACGATTTTGAATGTATACGTAGTTTTGATTTCTTGTTCCCTCTCAGGGGCGTTTCATTTGCAGACTGACTTCTAAGTCCCAGATATCAGCCAATCTGTTCCTTCCGGACTGAGGACCCTACTGGTCCATCTCTAATCTGCTACACAAATCCAGAGGTGAGGCTTTTTTTCCTTTTTATTTTTTAAATTAAACAAGTAACAAATGAGCATTATGTGGCATAACATTTGTGCCTTTACATCAGCCTAGTCACCAAACTTGCTGCAACAGTCCCTTCCCTTCTGACAGTATTTACTTGCTATTTAAAGTAGATGTCAGCAAGTCCTAACTGTGAGTTCATTTATATTCTTAATGCTTTATCGACACTCTGATATTTCAAGGTTAATGACATTTGTACTCCTGAAACTGAGAATTAATATCCAAGAAGAGTTCATATATGAAAAACATTTATTACTTCCCCTTCTTTATTTCTTCTTTTACGAAAAGATCCCTAAGAAACTTCAAAATTATAGAGTTAATAACAACATGAGAATGGTGACAAAAACTGTAATCTTTGTCTATATAATATTCTGAATGAGATGCAAAGCTGGAGTCTAGGAACTTCCTTGGCCGCTTCTGTCAGTGCTTAATCACTCCTCCCAGGATGTTTTCTGTAAGTTTACTCATTGACGCAGTTGTGTTTCTCACTGTTGGTTGCACTTCGTAACAACTTTGATTTAAAGTATTTGAGGTGGACTTCCCTGGTGGCGCAGTGATTAAGAATCCTCCTGCCAATGCAAGGGACACGGGTTCGAGCCCTGGTCCCGGAAGATCCCACATGCCGCGGGGCAACTAAGCCCGTGCACCACAGCTACTGAGCCTCTGCTCTAGAGCCCGTGAGCCACAACTACTGAAGCCTGCGCACATAGAGCCCTTGCTCTGCAACAAGAGAAGCCACCGCAATGGGAAGCCCACACACTGCAACAAAGAGTAGCCTCCGCTCGCCGCAACTAGAGAAAGCCCGCACGCAGCAACAAAGACCCAACACAACCAAAAATAAATAAATAATAAAGTATTTGAGGGACTTCCCTCATGGCACAGTGGTTAAGACTCCGTGCTCCCAATCCAGACGGCCTGGGTTCGATCCCTGGTCAGGAAACTAGATCCCACATGCATGCCACAACTAAGAGTTCACATGCCACAACTAAGGAGCCCACGTGCTGCAACTAAGGAGCCTTCAAGCTGCAACTAAGGAGCCCGCCTGCTGCAACTAAGACCCAGCGCCACCAAATTAAAAAATAAATAAACATTTTTTTAAAAAATAAAGTATTGAGGACTTCCTTGATGGTCCAGTGGGTAAGACTCTGTGCTCTCAATGCAGGGGGACTGCGTTCAATCCCTGGTTGCGGAACTAGATCCCGCATGCGTGCTGCAACTAAGAGTTAGCATGCCACAACTAAGAAGCCCACGTGCTGCAACAAAGCTCCCACGTGCTGCAACTAAGACCCAGTACAGCCAAAATAATAAATAAATAAAATAAAGTATTTGAGGCAAATCTGGTTCTAGGAATTAACGACACTTGTAGTTATAGGTTGGGGGAAATTGGGAGTTTTAGAACAGATGTCAGCAAACGTTTTCTTTAAATAATCAGATGGGAAAGATTTTAGGTTTTGTAGGTCTCTGTCATAACTAGTCAACTCCGCTGTGATAGCACACAAGCAGCCATAGACAGTGTGTAAATGAATAGGTGTGGTTATGTTCTAACAAAACTTTATTTACCAAACCAGGTAGCAGGCCTGCAGGCCATAGTTCTCTGACTTCTGGTCTAGAAGTTGAGAGAACTTGCACTTCTAGGTATCAGTGACACTAGTAGTATCTTGGCACTTTGTGGCACTTTTTCACACTTTTAATGGCACATACTATTCTAGGTTTTGGCGTTTTCTTGCACTTTGTGGAGCCAGCACTTGGTGAAGGCCTCTTGGGACTTGGTGGAACTTATGATTCTAGATCTTGATAGCACTTGAGGTTTCATGCTTGGCAATTCTTGTGGCTGTGAATATTGCTGGCATTTACATTTCTAGAAGGTGGTTATTTAATGGCATCAATGGTCATTTGCCAATCCCAAACTCATAGCCCTGATAGTAAACTCGCAGAGAATGTTTAGTGAATACGTGACTCCTTCCTGGGTCTCCAAGGTGTGCCAAAAATTATATCTCTATTATCATGCTAAGTGAAGTAAGTCAGACAGAGAAAGACAAAGACCGTATGATATCATTTACATGTGGAATCTAAAACAATAATACGAATGAACTTATTTACAAAACAGAATAGACTCACAGACATAGAAAACAAACTTGTGGTTACCAAAGGGGAAAGGTGGGGGGGGATAAATTAGGAGTTTAGGGTTAAGATATACACGTTACTATATAGAGAATAGATAATCAGCAAAGGACAGGGAACTCTACTCAATATTCTGTAATAACCTATATTGGAAAAGAATCTGAAAAAAATGGATACATGTATATGTATAACTGAATCACTTTGCTGTACACCTGAAACTAACACAACATTGTAAATCAACTATACTCCAATATAAAATAAAAATTAAATTTAAAAAAATGTTAAGAACCATAATGGCAAAATAAAATAAAATAAAATAAAAATTATGTCCCTAATATTTACAAATTTCTGCACTCCATGCTTTTTATTCAATAAAAACTGGCTATTAAATTTGGAAAAACTGACAGACTTTGGCCAACAGGTGGTTCTGGTTTTCATTAATTCATATTTGCAGTCATTGTGTCAGCAAATATTAATTTAGAATCTACCATGTATAGGGCACAGAACCTCCTCTAACTAACCTTTTTTTTTTTTTTGTGGTATGCAGGCCTCTCACTGTTGTGGCCTCTCCCGTTGCGGAGCACAGGCTCCAGACGCGCAGGCTCAGCAGCCATGGCTCACGGGCTCAGCCGCTCCGCGGCATGTGGGATCTTCCCGGACCGGGCCACGAACCCGTGTCCCCTGCATCGGCAGGCGGACTCTCAACCACTGCGCCACCAGGGAAGCCCTAACTAATCATTCTGAATGTTGCATTCGGGTATCTGGGTTCATCAGCTTTATAAATACCTTTTACTGAAAGTTAGTATATCTCCCAAAGTACTATGGAGAAATTTCTGCATTCCCTAAGAAATGGGAATACTATTAGATACAGATCCTACTGGTCTCATTCTTAAATGTAAAAAGTATATAATTGTTTCCCTCTTCAGCACAACTCTGAGAATGTGCTCCTCTGGGTTAGAAAACTCCAGTTTTACAAATAAAACATCATGAGAACTAAGTCAGGTCTACCTGTTGACTTAAGAAACTGATAAGAAATAAAACATTACTTTGAAGCTACAAAAATATTATTTATGTTCCATGACTTTGTTTCTTAAAATAAAATAACTGAAGCCAACGTGGCCACGTTTCTATACAAGAAGGAATTTGCAAGCTGGTCTGAAAAGCCATATTAACTACCAATGCTTTGGCACCATCATGTGGCCGTTTAGATTTATCCACTAAAAACTAAAGTGAGTGCTGCCATAACCAATATGGCAACTCCACGCAGATCATAACCGATATCTGGAAATGGAGAAGAAACTCTTCAAAATGGTGTTTCAGTCCAACCTGTTCTCTGGTTCTCTGACAGGGGACAAAAGATTATTATAATCAAATTTTTATCTGACGTATAATGGTAGCTTGCCTATTTTGAATCCAATTGTTGTCAAGCCTTGTGGAATTTGCTGGCTAGATATCCGCTGCATCTTCTCTCTCCTGTCTTTTCCCACTGCCACCACCCGAGTCCAGGCCCT
This sequence comes from Grampus griseus, assembly GCF_964374135.1. Lineage (NCBI taxonomy): Eukaryota > Metazoa > Chordata > Mammalia > Artiodactyla > Delphinidae > Grampus > Grampus griseus. The sequence continues at coordinate 944,894 of NC_138998.1, forward strand.
TGCATCTGTCCTCAGCAGATCTGTCTCCTAGACTTCTGAAGCAATTTCCCGCTCGAGTCCCTTCCTCCGTTCTCCACTCTGTTGCCACAGTGAAAACAAGACCAATCCTGTCACTCCTAAACTCTACCTAAAACTCTTCAATAATGTCCCACTTCTCCCAGGAAAAATGTCCCAATTCTAACTCAGCCTTGCAGGCCACCCAGCTCTGTCCAACAGAGGAGCCTCCAGCCACTTGAAAGGAGGCTTGTGGAGATGAAATGTGCTGTGAGTGTAAAATACACCCCAGAATTTGAAGACTTCAAACATAAAAAAGTATGTAAATTATCTCATTAATAATTTCAGAGTAAAATGATAATACTTTGGATATAATGGGTTAAATGCAGGATTTTTAAATTTTTTTATTACTTTATACAATTTTTTTAAATTAATTAATTTATTTATTTTTGGCTGCGTTGCGTCTTCATTGCTGCGTGCGGGCTTTCTCTAGTTGCAGCAAGCGGGGGCTACTCCTCACTGCAGCGCGTGGGCTTCTCATTGCGGTGGCTTCTCTTGTTGCGGAGCATGGGCTCTAGGTGCACGGGCTTCAGTAGTTGTGGCGCACCAGCTCAATACTTGTGGCTCGCGGGCTCTAGAGCGCAGGCTCAGTAGTTGTGGTGCACGGGCTTAGTTGCTCTGCAGCACATGGGATCTTACCAGCCCAGGGCTCGAACCCGTGTCCCCTGCATTGGCAGGCGGATTCCTAACCACTGCACCACCAGGGAAGTCCCTATTTTATACAGTTTTTAAAGGTTACTTTCCCTTTACAGTTATGACAAAATACTGGCTATGTTCCCCGTGTTGTATAATACATCCTTGAGCTTACCTTACACCCAACAGTTTGTACCTCCCCCTAACCCCACTGGTAACCACTAGTTTGTTCTCTATATCTGTGAGTCTTCTTATGTTATAATACAGTATATTATTAAACTTACTTTCACCTGTTTCTTTTTACTTTTATAAGGTGGACCCAGAACCTGGGGATATAGTGAAGCAAGCAAGAAAAGCGCCTTTCCCTGTGGCGTTTCTCCCAATCTTATAGGAGAAGTGGGAGGTAGACAACACAGAATATGAGACAGAGCAGGTAAGGGAGTGACACGTGCTGAGGAGGGGGGGCGGAGAAGAAGAGCCGGGACAGGTGGGTGAATTGGAGATAAGCAATTCTAGGCAAGGCCTCATTGAGTAGGTGATTTTTGAGTCCTAAAGGAAGTGAGGGAAGCCACCCAGAAAAACCATTTGAGGCAGAGGAAATAGCAAGGGCGAAGGCTGTAAGGCAGGAGCAGCTCTCACTTATTTCAGAAGTCTCCAAAGGTCAAAGTGGCTTAGCCTCAGTCAGCAAGAAGAGACAGGGGAAGTGAAGGTCAGGGAAATAACAAGACATCACTGAGAGTCTTACAGAAGGTAGGAAGGACTTCAGCTGAGGAAGACAGGAAATTACCAGAGACCCTAAACAACGGACCAGCCCCAGTGCTTTCCCTGACTCAAGCCTATGCATCCAACCACTGCACACCTTCCCTTCGTTGTCTAAAAGCTCTTTCAGAAGTGACTGATTCCTGACATGTGGCCCCCAAGACCAGCTCCTCACCCAGGAGTCCTCATCTTACTAAATTACATCTACATACACCTATGTAGCACCTAAATAAAAGGAATTGACAGTAAAAGTCTTCTGGTGTTAGCCCCAACATGTAAAAAGCTTGGAAGGCATCACTCCCTTCTTACAAAAAGAAAAAGCTGAACAAACTGAAAATCAGAGACTTTTCTTGGACCTGTCAGAGAACTGAGGTGGCAGGACACATAGCACCCTGAGATCTTGAGAGACAGCGGCATCCAGAGGGTCACAGCCAAGGTCAGCAGAAGCCACTGGAGTCATAAATTGGCAGCCACAGTTCCACATGGTGGCTACAATTAGATTGAGAATTTGACTCCTAGGCACCTGGCAGGTGTCAAAGGCTTTTCTGAGTAAGAAATGGAAACCAAAAGTAAGACATTTACCCAAGCCATGAAACCTAAAAACAGGTTTTGATTATGCACATAAAAATGAAGAACTTCTGTACAATGAAAGAGAAGAAAAGTTTAAAAATAACTAGGAAACTGGAGGGAGTTATTTGCAGCATAGTTAACAAAAGGTCAAAGTCCATAATATATAAACAGCACCTACAAATCATTTTTTAAGTATGAGCAAGTTCTTGAAACATTGTTTCCAATACAGAAAAACTGGACTACCTTCACCATAGGCAGGGTATAGCCATTCCATAAGGTTCTATGCAACTGATAATAAAGGACTATTGTAACTCATCTTCTGTCTTAGAAAAAGCTCCATGATTTGTATTTAAATGACAATAGCATGATAAATATTGAAAGTCTCATCTCAAGACAAAGTATGTAATTTATCTCTTCAAGACTTCTTTATGCTCAGAGAAAAACATAATTCAAAAAGACACATGCACCCCAATGTTCACAGCAGCACTATTTACAATAGCTAAGACATGGAAGCAAATGAAATGTCCATCAACAGAGGAATGGATAAAGAAGCTGTGGTACATATATACAATGGAATAATACTCAGCCATAAAAAAGAATGAAATTGGGTCACTTGTAGAGATGTGGATGGACCTAGAGAGTGTCATGCAGAGTGAAGTAAGTCAGAAAGAGAAAAACAAATATCATATATTAACACGTATATGTGGAATCTATAAAAATGGTAGAGATGATCTTATTTGCAAAGTAGAAATAGAGACACAGATGTAGAGAACAAATGTATGGATACCAAGGGGGAAAGGGGGAGAGGTGGGAGGAATTGGGAGATTGGGATTGACATATATACACTATTGATACTATGTATAAAATAGATAACTAGTGAGAACCTACTGTATAGCACAGGGAACTGTACTCAATGCACTGTGGTGACCTAAATGGGAAGGAAATCCAAAAGAGAGGGGATGTATGTATACGTATGGCTGATTCACTTTGCTGTACAGTAGAAATAAACACAACATTGTAAAGCAACTATACTCCAATAAAAATTAATTTAAAAAAAACTTCAAAAGAGAGAGGAAAAAGAAAAAAAAGATTTCCTTATGGCTCCACGATGGAGTTTTACAGTTTTCTTCCAAAAGATCCTTTACATTTTTCATTAGATTTATTTCTGGATATTTTCTGTTTCATGATGCCAATATGAATGGAATATATTCTTCCATTATATTTCCTATATAAATTTCTATACAGCTCATATAAAACTTGTTCATGTTTTTACATAAGAAAACTGCTGATTTTCAGATATTAATTTATAATTGGACTCAGAGAATTATCTTATTGTTTCTAGTAGTTTAATAACTGTGCTTACCCATTCTATTCCTTATGTTTCCTCCTCTATACCCCCAAGAGGAGCTGTTAAACATGACTGCAGTTCAGGGGAATTTTACTGCTAAACAGCTGGGAAAAGAGAATAGGGAACCATAAAATTACTCATATTTGAAAACAAAACAGTTTTGCAAAATCAAGTAAGTCAGTATGTGGTCCCTGAACGATGGTTCCTGAGTCTTTCTCAGTCTGGGCAGTGGTGATCACACACGCTTTAGGCAAGCAGCTCTTTCTCCAAATGAAACCTTGAGCAGGAAAAAGCCCAGTATCTAAAACAGAGCTTGTGTGATCGACACTGCCGGGGGAGAGGGGGGGCAGAGGCGGGGAGGGGGTGCAGCATCCTGGGTAAGAGAGGAAGCCTCCTCTGAACTCCGGCGACTTCCCAGAATAATACACCAAGCACTGAGAGCCCCTACTACTCTCACTCCCCCTTCATCCCTGACGACTGCACTCAAACTTCTTTTCTTCACTTGTCCCCTTCTCTCAAATGTATATGCCTCTTCTGCCATAGAAAATTACTCTTTTTCAACGTATGGGGGCCCCAAGATAACTTCTGGACACAAATATAGGGCATTTTCTCACAGTGCCAATGAAATGTTCCACGATCACCTGGAACATTCTGGGATTTGACTTGACTTCAAGGAACCAGAAAACAAAAAACTGTGTATGATGACTCTTTGCTTTAAAACCCATTTAACCGATTCTTGAGAATTCCAGCCTGTTGCCCTTAAAAACATAGCAAGTGAGTGATTAAAATTCCAGTGTTTCTGTTGATTTTCTGTCCTTATGACGGTTATCAATTTAACAAAGTTCTGCGTGCCCACAGCTGCTTGAGAGAACTTCTCCACAAATCAGAAAAATCAAATCAAAACAAAACTGGAAAGGAAGCAAAAAACTTTTAAAACATTCTAGACCCAGGATAGGGCTTTAAACAGCAGGGCTTTCACCCAACACCGTGCCTGACGCAAATCATTCTTCACGTTCCATTTACCTGATTGGCAAACTGAGAGGTCTGCTGTCTGGCAAGTACTCACAAGCACCCACTGGGGGATTTGGTTCTTCCAGTCCCCTGTTCCACAGAGCTGGCAGCTGTGCTTGAAGCTCCTCTCACCATCCTGGAACGCATCCGCGTGTGCTTGCATAAAATTCCATCTGGTGCTATAAGCGTGATTTTAATTACAAGACTGAATTTGGCAAGTAGCTGAGAGAATGCATCAAAAGTTCTCCACATGATGGAACTGCACCTCCTGGCATTTTACTTTTTGATGAACCTATGAGGCTAAACTACATTGTTTTTGAGCAAAAGCCTTTCCACTGAAATCATGTCTTATGGTAGGAGGAGCTGTCATGAGCTGAGCCATCACACTGACAAGGCTCTCCCCAAAGAAAACGCTGTTGGCTGCTAGAGGCTCTATAGAAAGTACAGTGCGGCACAGGGATTAAATGAATAGCTTTGATAACTACTCTGCATAGGTGATATAAAGAGAATAAATACACAGTTGAGGAAAATCATAGGTGTCCAGATTCATAGTATTTAATTAGCTTAGCCAAGACTGAATTCACTATTTCCACTTCCACTTCTTACAAGTTTACTGTGCTCCCATCTCCAGGCTTAGGTTGAATGCTTAGTTTTCTGTCTCAGTTAAAGTCTAGACGTATAAGCTTCAGGAGGCGTTACCTCTCCTAATAGCCAAATGGTGCATGTAAGTTCTATTGGTGTCCATTTCTTTCTGTCCACAGAGCTCTCCCATTGATTCTGAACCTACTACATGTTGGTTTTATGCATCAAGTATTGCTGATGAAAAGTCTGATATCATTCTGATTTTCTTTCCTCTGTAGGTAATTTGGTTTTTATCCTTCAGGATTTTCTTTTCATGTCGAGGGTTTCAAAGTTTCACTCCAAGGTGTTAATTTTTGTGACAGGTGTAAAGTCTGTGTCCAGGTTCATTCTTTTTTTTAATTTTAAAAGAAAAAGATTTTAATTGAATAAATTTGACATGTAATATTGTATAAATTTAAGGTGTACAGTGTATTACTTTGATACATTTAAATATTGTAATATGACTGTTGTAGCAATGTTTATCAGTATTATATAGTTATAGTACAATATTATTGTCTACTTTCATTATGTTTTATATTAGACCTTTATGGCTTATTTACTACTCTTTACAAGTTCATACCCTTAAACACCATCAGTCTTATCCCCCCAGCCCTCATCTCCTGACAACCACCATTTTACACTCTGTTTTTTACTAGTTTGACTTTTTTAGATTCCACATGTAAGTGATTGGTTTGTACAATAGGTTCATTTTTTGCTTCTGGCTTTCCAATTGCTCCAGCACCGTTTGTTGAAAAGATTATCCTTTCTCTATTGAATTGCCTTTGATCCTTTCTCAAAAACCTGTGAGGGTCTATTTCTGAGCTCCTTAATCTGTGTCACTGATCTAAATCAATCTACGTATCTGTCACCAGTACCATGCTATCAGCATGTCCTGCAAGAAAGGTTTCCCAATAACACTGTTTTACCTTTTCTCCGTATCGCCATCAATAATGAATGTTATGTCTTTAAAATGTTTTTCCAATCTACCAGACTCTTCTCCCCATCCCAAATCTTTACTTTTTCAAAACGCCTAGTATATTGTGTCATTTGTTTTATTTTTTTTAATTTATTTTATTTTATTTATTTTTGGCTGTGTCGGGCCTTAGCTGCAGCACGTGGGATCTTCATTGAGGCTTGCAGGATATTTCACTGCAGCGTGCAGGATCTTCGTTGCGGCACGCGCGCTTCTCTCTAGTTGTGGCGTGCAGGTTTTCTCTCTCTAGTTGTGGTGCACAGGCTCCAGGGCATGTGGGCTCTGTAATTTGCAGCACATGGGCTCTCTAGTTGAGGCGCAAGAGCTCAGTAGTTGTGGCACATGGGCTTAATTGTCCCACAGCATGTGGGATCTTAGTTCCCTGACCAGGGATTGAACACACGTCCCCTGCATTGGAAGGCAGATTCTTTACCACTGGACCACCAGGGAAGTGCCTGTCATTTGTTTTAATGATTTGTTAATACTGTTTACATATTACAGATATTGACCTTTTGTTACCAATATTGGAAATAGTTCCCTTCAAATTCCTAGTTATCTTTTAACTTTGTTTCCCTTTTATTACATGAAAGTTCTTCATTTCTATGTAGTCAAACCAGTCTTTTAAGTTTCATGGCTTATGTGAATGTTTTACTTCTGGTTTCATTTCTTACTTAGAAAAGCATTTGACACCTGCCATGTCCTTGGAGTCAAATTCTCAGTTTAATTGTAGCAACCAGGTGCAGCCTGTGGTTCACATATTTTCATTTGAAATTTTTGCTTTCTCATGTCATCATTCTAAACTTCTTAATGTTATCTAATATCCAACTGAGCTAATATATCAAATACCACCTCAAAAAATGTTTGTGTCTTACATGAAATAGAAATAAAGTGGATAAAAATAAATGCACATTTCACTCAGGTATATACCCAGAAGGATTGAACCCAGGTCTTCAAATAGAAACTTGTATACAAATGTTCATACAGCCCTATTCACAAGAGGCAAAAGGAGGAAACAAGTCAGATGTCCATCAAATGATGAATGTATACTAGAGATGATCATACTAAGCGAAGTAACCCAGACAGAGAAAGACAAATATCACATGATATCACTTACATGTGGAATCTAAAAAACTGATACAAATGAACTTATTTACAAAACAGACACATGAGTGTGACAGGGGCCGTGGCGAGGCTCTGAACAGAAGTCCTGGCTGTGCCCAGCCTGATTTCTCACTGTCTCAGGTGGGTTTCCCTCAGTGACCCTGGCTCAGCATGTCACCTGAATCAGATGCTTTTAGTGCACATTGCAGAAACCTCTTAACCCCACGTCTTCCTTTAGCCATTGCTGCAGTTACTAGTTCCATGCAGGCTTTGACCTCCTTTGTCCCTGGGAGACTGGGTTGTACCTTGCCTTTAGCTGCACTGAGAACCTCTTGCTTTGTGCCCAGGGATTCCTTTGAGGCGAACCCAAGATGTCTTCCAAATCACCCGGAATTCATGCATTCTCGATCCAGATTACAAGGAAGCTAACGTCAGTGAGACCACCCTTGACCATGGGGGACAGATGTTGATTAGTAAATGCTCCCCCCTTGCATTCTCCACCCCTGCCCAAGAAAACAATTCCTGGATGCATTTCCTAAGGTTCCTCACGAAGTCTCACTGGATCCAACACCAGATGCCTCCAGCACTGGTCCAGCTCAACAATGCATCCTTGTACTGCCTTCCCTCCTTTCTGGCTTCATTCCTGCATCCTGCACCCTTGCTCCCTGGGATCATATTTTTTAATAAACTGACTCTGCACAAACTGATATCTCAAGTTCCACTTTAGGAGAAATCCAGCCTAAGACCCCTCCCTCCACTTTCAAATCTTACTCCTCCAGCGTGGAGCCTCTTAGAACGTGGTGCCTGCCTGGAATCTCGCAAATTGTCACACTCACCTGGTCTTGACTGACAGCCAGTTCTACCCTGGCTGCCCCTCAGGCCCTTTTAGCTCCCAGTCACCTTCCCCTCCCTCTTCATCTCCTCTGTTCCCCAGAGCTAGAGGCAGAAAATGAACCTGGAAAATAGGGGGCCAACAGATTGTGAAAGTCCTTGGATGCCATGCCAGAAGTTATAGGCAGAAGAGATCCACTGGGTGTTTTTAATCAGGGGAACAATGTGATCATATTTGAGAAAAACAACTAAGGGAAGAGTATAGAAGGTAGATGAGAAGAAAAAAGTCTAGAGCCATGGCGATTAGGAACAAAGAAAGTGGAGGAATACCCACTCTGATTATGGCCATTCTCTCCCCAAAACTGGTCGTATGCCAACAATGCTGGGCATAGCAGTGGAGCCAGGGCCCACGGGGAATGGTGGATGTGCTTCCTTGAGGTGCTCAGGGCTGGGTTGCTCTGAGTGGGGTTGGCATGGTAGGTGCAGTGGGAACATAAACAGATGGGGGCCCTGGTGATGTGAGGGTTGTGGTGGAAGGGATGCATCATGGGACTCATACTGGATGGGAAGGTAAAGAAATCAAGAGGCATGACCCACACTCTGAAAGAATCACGACAGTCAAAAAGGGACTTCCCTGGTGGCGCAGTGGTTAAGAATCCACCTGCCAATGCAGGGGACACGGGTTCGAGCCCTGGTCCAGGAAGATCCCACATGACGCGGAGCAACTAAGTCCGTGCGCCACAACTACTGAGCCTGCACTCTAGAGCCCACGAGCCACACTACTCACCCCATGCACCACACCTACTGAAGCCCGCGTGCCTAGAGCCCGTGCTCTGCAGCAAGAGAAGCCACTGCAGTGAGAAGCCCGTGCACCACAACAAAGAGTAGTCCCTGCTCGCCACAACTAGAGAAAGCCCGCGTACAGCAACGAAGACCCAACGCAGCCAAAAAAAAAGACAGTCAAAAAGAGATGCTTGTGAGAAGGAACAAGGAGGTGGAACCCTAAAATGTCCATCTTGGGACTTCCCTGGTGGTCCAGTGGTAAGGACTCTGTGCTTCCACTGCAGGGGGCACAGGCTTGATCCCTGGTGGAGGAACTAAGATCCCAGGTGTCACACAGTGCAGCCAAAAATGAAAAAATAAAATAAAATGTCCATCTCGCTCCTTCATTACATTTCTGAGTGGAAGGCTTGTTACAGAATCCATGGATGCTAAACATTCAAATAAGGTTTGGAGATTATCTGTGGATTTTAAAGGTAATAGGCAATGAAATTCAATCCTGCTTAACTTACAGGAACTAATGGTCGCATTTCAAAGTCTAAAGCGAGACAGGACGAAAACTTTCTATTAGTTCAGCATAAATATTGCACAGGGCTAGAGAAAGAAGGCCAGATTCATGGCCCTAAATTTACTTAGGATAATGCTCACTGTGGTCAGAAACTAATCACACAGCATTGTAAGGGCTGACAAGACTCTTAAAAATATAAGTAAATTAGCAATCTTTTAAGCCAACTTTAAAAGTAAAGTCGATTCACCAATATGGCCATTTTTCCTTGTTCTTAGTAAGTTAACGTTCCCATTTTCTTTCTGTAATTGAACAACCAATTAGTCATTATTCTTTTTACTATTGAAAATATTTTCATATATATGAAATTAGATAAATGCAAAAGGCCAAGATAGGAATGCAGTCTAGAAACTACCAAGGAGGTTTTTGCTTGTGTCTTTGTTTTGTTCTTTTACTTGTATCTAATTATAATGGATGGACATTATCACTTCAGCTGAACTGCATTTATTACCTTGAAAAAAATTCCAGGAAAATATGTTAAGGCTTAAAAAACTACCAATTAATATATGTACTAATAAAAAATAAATGCCACTGTATCAGTTGTCTGTTGCCACATTCATGCTGAGTACCAAACAACCACAGATCCTCACTGACATACAAAACCCGGCATTTAGTGTTCACATATCTGTGGGCTTGCTGTGTGGTTCTGCTATCTTGCTGGGTTCACTCAAGTTTCTGTGGGTTGGGTGGGCGGCTCTGATTTACTCAGAACTTTATTGAGTCAGACTAACTGGGCCTGTTCTGCTTTCACTGTCCTTCTGGAAGCAGCAGGCTAGCTAGGAATGTCCTATGGCAATGGCCCAAGTTCAATTGCAAAATCACTTCTCAAGACTCTCCTTGCATCCCATTTCTAACACCTCATTGGCCAAAGCCAGCCATCTGAGCCCAGGGGAGATATTACACCCTGCCCACAGTGGGAGAGAGCTGAAAGGTTACACGGCAAAGGGCACGAATACGAGGGGGGGAAATGCAGCCTGTGGCACAATCCACCATACCCACTTCTAAGAATTTATCCAAGGAAATGTTTTAAAAAGATAAAAACAAAATGATGTACAAGAATGTTCAGCAACATACTGATTACTATATGGAAAAACTAGAAACCTAAATACCCGTGAATAGGGGCCTTTTGAAGCACATCATGATACAAGAAAATGAAAACTTATCAGCTATAAAAATTGAAGTAGACTCTTTTCTTCTTTAAATGGGAAGAGGTCCACTACATATTATAGAGCAGGAAGGATAAAAACAACTTAGAGAATAGAATGACTGATATGAACCCATTCATGTAAAATGTGTACGTATTTCCACATGTCACGCACATGAGAAATATCTGAAACAATGTCATCTGAGGTTTTCTTGCAATTGTCGAGTTCTAGGTGCTTGTTTTTCTCTGTATCATTTGACTTTAAAAGTGTACAAGCATTGGGGCTTCCCTGGTGGCGCAGTGGTTGAGAGTCCGCCCGCCGATGCAGGGGACACGGGTTCGTGCCCTGGTCCGGGAGGATTCCACGTGCCGCGGAGTGGCTGGGCCCGTGAGCCATGGCCGCTGAGCCTGCGCGTCCGGAGCCTGTGCCCCACAACGGGAGAGGCCACAACAGTGACAGGCCCGCGTACCGCAAAAAAAAAAAAAAGTGTACAAGTATTATATTTACAGAAGCAGTAACATGCTCAAAAGATAAGTAAATTACTCATCTTTAAAATTAAATATAGTAGAAAGAGGAATGGATAAAGAAGATGTGGTACATATATACAATGGAATACTACTCAGCCATAGAAAGAATGAATGTTTGCCATTTGGAACAACATGGATGGACCTGGAGGGTATTATGTTAAGTGAAATAAATCAGACTGAGAAAGACAAATACTGTATGATATCACTTACATGTGGAATCTAAAAAATACAGTAAACTAGTGAATATAACAAAAAAAGCCGACTCACAGGTATAGAGAACAAACTAGTGGTTACCAGTGGGGGGGGGGAGGGGCAACACAGGGATAGAACAGTAAGAGGCACAAACTAGTATGTATAAAATAAGCTACAAGGATATATTGTACAACACAAGGAATGTAGCCAATAATTTATAGTAACTATAAATGTAGTATAACCTTTAAAAATTGTGACTTACTATGTTGTATGCCGAAAACTTACATAATATTGTACATCAACTATACCTTGATTTTATTAAAAATTAAACACAGGAGAAAATAGACCTTTGCTCTTAATTTAATTCCTGACTCATTGTCAAGATTTATACTGGAAGTCCCAGTTTTTCTGCACAAGAAAAGAGTAACTACTCATTTAAAAACGTTTCATTTTTTTATTAAACTTGGGTGGGAAGAACAAAGATGTTTGTTATGTTATGCTTTATACTTTTTGTGTGTCTTATTCATTTCATAATAAATATTTTTGAAATTTTTTAAAACCAAACCTGTTTCACTACTCAGTGTACTTTATTACAAATGCAATTTTTTAACATCTTTATTGGAGTATAATTGCTTTACAATGTTGTTAGTTTCTGCTTTATAACAAAGTGAATCAGCTATATGTAGACATATATCCTCATATCCCCTCCCTCTTGCGTCTACAAATGCAATTTTTATTAGTTCTGAGGCTCTTAATGTCCTATAAGGAAAATTTTCAAATTTGAGACTATTTTTAATAATTTGCTCAAAGCCTCGAAGAAATAATCATCATTTAATAAAGCTATCATTTATGGAACTCCTACTATATACAACAGACTATATCAAGGGCCACTCAGGGTTTGTTTTTAAGTACATGACAAAGAGTCTACTTTTAAAGAGGAAAACGCTTCATATTTTGAAGAACAGTCCCTAAGTAGGATATGATACAAAGAATTTCTGCCTCTAAAATGATCTAGGGAGGACTTTCCTGGCGGTCCAGTGGTTAACACTCTGCTTCCACTGCAGAGGGCACGGGTTCAGTTCCTAGTCAGGGAACTAAGATCCCACAAGCCACGTGGCACAGCCAAAATAAATAAATAAAAATAAATAAAATAATCTAAATGTCAAAGCTAGATTTCATGGAGAAGATTCATCTCATCTATGAGACTCTCATATTAGTATAGGTGTTCTACGCCCATGCTTCTATTGGCTTGAAACTTTGCTCCAAAAACTATAGACAGTCAATAGCCAACTTTAAGACCCAATTACAAGCATCTTGCCCACAGGGTACCAAATGGAATATGTATTCGAGAAAAAGAACAAACACAGTGATATTAAACGGTGATATTGCTTAGCACAGCAATCCAAAGTCGGCCAGTGTCCCAAGGTGACTGTTCTCCAAGGCTACTTAAAGTAGTTTGTTGTCAAAAGAGAATGGTTTGCTGTCAAAAGAGTCTAACGTACACACCTCGGTCTTGGCTTAGTATGACTGTGCACACAGATTCAGCTATGACGTTGTCAAATCACCGTCCTCCACTTTCTACCAAAAATGGGGATTCAGCTATCTCTATGTTAACATACACTGCAAGAGCTTTGCATCATTGCCAAGCGACATACTGCAGCCAGACTTCCCAGTAGAGGACTGAAATGAGGATACATTCATTTTAGTCCTTCAATACCAACTACCTGCTAGAGGTAATATTTGTTTCTTTAAACTCCTGTAGTTTATTTTTCCAGTACAATTGCACTTATGTGTTGATTTACATTTAAAGCATTTTCATCTAGGTCCTGCCTTCCTTCACTGACTGTTTATCCCTTAAGGCAAGAACAGCACCTATTCATCATTGAAGCCCCAGAACACCTACTACACTGTCTGGTAAAGAGCAGACTCTCAATAAATGGATTTTTAAAAAAATGAATAAATTCTAATTCTGTTTCTAATTCTGAGCTATAAAAATAAATCTGATGAGATAAGAGCACTGAACTTTCAGTACAGAGATATAGTAGACACCGTTGGCTATCAACTCCACATTCACTTTGCAATACTGTCCTACGTTACAGCAAAACCTGCCTCCAGTGACAGAGACTGAAAATGCCAGATACTCACTTTTCCTGACCTCCTTGCAATTAGGAATAAAAATGTAACCAACTTCTAGCCACACTGATACCTGGAGAAATCTTTGGAGAATTAATTCTTGGAAAGATGTACCCCCTAATTGAAGAGGGGGAGAAGGAAAGAATGTGAAAGTGAGAGAAAGAAGAGATAAGAGATGGAGAGGGAGGGAGGGAGGGAGAGAGAAGTAGACAAAGTCAAGGAAGAAAGAGGGAGGGGGAAATAGAGAAACAGAGTGGAAGAGGTGGGCAGGAAACGACGAAGGGAAAAAGGAAGAGGGAGGAGGAGAGGGAGAAGGAGAGAGAGCTATCCTATCTCTCCCTTCCTGCTTTGGGTTGATTCTGTAATGGGAAGATGTGATGGCTGGAGCTGTTGCAATCATCTTGTGGCCTTGAGGGGAAGGTCAAGAGAATCAAAGAGACACAAGCCTGGCTCCTTGAACTAACCTGGAACCACTTGCTTCCAGTCTTCTGTTCATGTGAGATTGTTAATGGTCTTTTGTGTTTAAGCCTATATCAGCCAGATACCCTGCCATATGTAGCTGAAAGCATCCTATCTGATAGGTTTAAGCCCCAGCTCTGCCACTTACTATCCGTATGACCTTAGAAAAACTTCTTAATATCTCTGATTCTCCATTTCTCTATCACTGCCTTCCTCACAGGAATGGTATAATGAGTGGCTATGAAAATTGATTTAATTACAGGTTGAAGCTATAGATATCCTCACACTTTGTCAATGATTGTTGTCAGATCATGTCCTCAAATCCCAAACTCAACAGGTAAAGAAAAGCATACCATAGAAACAAAATCACAATCTGCTGATTAACAGCAGCAATTAAATTTCTCATATCTCCAGGTTATATTCCTTCCAAAGAGAATTCCCAAAGACTCACTTTACCAACTTACCAACTACCAAGAATTAGTTTTTTTCATGCAACACGATACCATGATTTTAAATAATACGGATTTTAGTTTTCTTAAAATATGTTGAAAGTGGGCCAAGGAACATTTTTCTGGAATGTAGTTATTGCAAATATGGACTAATTACAGGACAAACCCAAGGGCTGTTTTTCTGTGCAGGTTGCACACTAACTCACTGTGGGTAATGGCCCAGTCACTTAGAGCAGCACATAATTACTCAGCAGTTAGGACTTCCCTGGTGGTCCAGTGGTAAAGAATCCACCTTCCAATTCAGGGGACACGGGTTCGATCCCTGGTCAGGGAACTAAGATCCTACATGCCGCAGGGCAACTAAGCCCACTTGCCACAACTACTGAGCTCGTGCGCCTCAACTAGAGCCCAAGTGCTGCAAACTACAGAGTCCACACGCTCTGGAACCCGCGCGCCACAACTACAGAGCCTACGTGCCCTGGAGCCTGCACACCACAACTAGAGAAGAGGAAACCCACACAACACAACTAGAGAGAAGCCCACGCACCACAACGAAGAGCCCGCACACCACAGTAAAAGATCCCACATGCTTCAACAAAGATCCCGAGTGCCACAACGAAGACCCAACACAGCCAAAAATAAATAAATAAATAATAAATCTTTAAAAAAAAAATTACTCAGCATTTACAGCTAAGTCTTTTCTACGCTTTTGCCAAATAAAACCATGAAAATACTATAAGACTGTAAGGCAAGCAAATGATTCAGAGAAAGCATAAGTGTTGTATGTACGGGTCACTTAGTGTCTGATTCAGAATGATTTTTGCTTTTAGTTGCACACACTTGTGTGGGAAAACTCCAGCCTGCTTAAGCTCTATCAAGCAGAAGCACTGCTCAACCTGCCCTTCACGTAACAGGCTTGAGCTTGAAGATGTCTTGCTAATGATAGTCGCCTGTAGGAACTACTATTTTGTCTGCTCCACATACACACTTTCCTCTCTCCTCTCTTCTAGTAACAAACTCTCCCCACCGGTCACAGGCTTGGGCATGTGACCCAAACAGGATCGGTCAACGGCAACACCCTCCTGAACCCAGTGATTGGTTCAGGGATGTGCACATACGGCCAATCAGAATCCTTCCCTGGGTTTACTGTATGAATGTTAGTAAAAGTCCATCTCCAATAAGAGAGAGTCAGCTGGCACATAGGAAGATCTAGTTTCATCGTTTGGGTGAGGCTTTTAGCTTCTGCATATGGGCAGGTTGCCAATCGAAATGACTTCTGATGAAAATTCTCTGGTTAATTCAGTCATGTGACTTAATTGCTCCTCCAAATAGTCGTCAGCAAAAAGTGGGTGGCAAAGTCAGCTGCCATGTGAACTCAGAAAAGACTTGACTTAGCTATACCACTGGACACAGTGATTAACATGAGAAGCAGAAATAGAGAGTAACTAAGAGTAAAGATTAATTGATCCAGAGAAGAGAAGAATCTAGAGCAGCATTATCCAACAGAAACTTCATGTAAGCCACGCATATAATTTTAAATCCTCTAGTAGCTATGTTTCCGAAAGTAAAAGGTGAAAATAATTTAAACAATTTCTTTTATTTTATATAGCCAAATCTTATTATTTCGACTTGCAATCGATATTTTTAAATTATTAGTGAGACATTTTGCTTTCTTTTTTTAGTAGTAAGTCTTGAAATCCTGTGTGTATTTTATACTTACAGCTCATCTCAATTCAGACTAGCAGTATTCTATGTGCTCAATAAACACATGTGGCTGGTGGCTACCATATTGGATAGTGAAGCTCTAGAGAATAAGATAACCTAGTTTTTAACTTTTGCTGGCAGCTCCCTAATATCTCTTTGAGCTGGGAATCAGTGATTCCCCTAGATCCAAAGCTTCATTTACCAGCACAATATGTAGAAATTCCATCCTGGGTAAATTTTTTGGTTTTTTGTGGATTTTTTGTTGGTTGGTTGGTTGGTTGGTTGGTTTTGTTTGTTTGTTTGTTTGTTTGTTTTTGGCTGCACTGTACAGCATGCAGGATCTTAGTTCCCCACCCAGGGGTCAAACCCGTGCCCCCTGCAGTGGAAGTGCAGATTCTTAACCACTGGACCACCAGGGAAGTCCCCATCCTGGGTATTTTCAATGGCAAATTCAAGATTCCACGTGGGTGTGGATACACCCAAGTATGTGAGCCGAGAATCTGAAACACCTCATGTGGATTACGACACCTGCTCAGTGAAAAGATGACCATGGATCATCTATCCTGTCCTTGCACCCAGGTTGTTGAGCAACTCTCTTGGAGAAAAATGACATAACTCGGAGCATTGGTACCATTACAAATTCAAAGCTTTAAACCTCAGATAGAAACTCAGTTCTACCGAGAAATTCTGTCCCTGGTCAATCCCCTTTCCCACTGTCCTCCACAGCTATTTGACACCTTCACCATTTTCCTTAAGCCCCTTACCTCAGCATAGCCCCTTCTTCTGGCAATTTTCCGTGCACAACCCTAACCTTCCTTCATAGAGAAATGGAAGCCTCATGTAAGAATTCCATTTCCCTACACTTGTTTCCTCCTTCAAACTTCAGCCTTGAGCCTTTATCCACCCTTTTCTGCCTCTTGTCTAACTCCTGTCACCTCCCATCTTCCGGGCTCACTCCATCTACTATACCACTTCTTGCACATTCAGCCTTTCTTCTCTACTTTCTCCTCTCTTCAGCATATAAACCTGTTCAAATTTCTATTGTATTGAAATTATATACATCCAATTATTCCTATTGCTTGCTCTCTCTGTATCCTTTCAAAGCAATCTATCCTCCTTTCTCCACGAAAACTGCCCTAAGGTCATCAGATGCCTCTTCCTGGAAAACCCAGAAGAGTCTGTTCTGTCTTTGCTATTGTTTCTCAGCAGCATTTGACCGAGTTGAACACGCTCTCTGTCTTGAAATTCTTTCCGCCATTCACTCCACGACACAATCACTCTCCTGATTTCTTCCATTTCTGGCTACTCTTCACAATCCCTTTGCCGCTTTGTTCCCCCCTTGCCTATTATTTAAATATTGTTGCTCCTTAAGTTCCAATCGTCTACCTCCTTGGCTTTCCAAGTGTGGTCTGTGAAGCAGTAGCATCGTCACCATCTGGAGCTTGATGAAAATTCAGAATCTTGGGCCTTGCCCCAGGGCTTCTGAATCAGAATCTGCATTTTAACAAGATCCCCAGGTGATGTATGTGCACATTCAAGTTTGAGAAGTGCTGCTTTCCCCTGGTCTCTTCTTATTCTGCACATTTCTCCATGAGTGATCTCATCCGCTCTCATGACTTTCATCACTACCCATATACCATGACTCAAACGTGCATCTCCAGCCCGGCTCTCTTGTCTGAGCTCCTTGCATATCTATAAAATTGCCGACAGGAGACTTCCCTGGTGGTGCAGTGGTTAAGACTCCGTGCTCCCAATGCAGGGGGCCCAGGTTCGATCCCTGGCCAGGGAACTAGATCCCACATGCATGCCGCAAGTAGGAGTTCACATGCCACAACTAAGGAGCCCACCTGCCGCAACTAAGGAGCCTGCGTGCTGCAACTAAGGAGCCGGTGAGCCGCAACTAAGGAGCCCTAGAGCTGCAACTAAAAGAGCTTGCCTGCCACAACTAAGTAGCTGGAGAGCCGCAACTAAGGAGCCCTCGAGCTGCAACTAAAGGAGCCCACCTGCCGCAACTTAGACCCGGTGCAACCAAATAAATAAATATTTTTTTAAAAAATTTAGTATGATCCCACAGACAAATCTGATCCCACGTGTTCAGATAAGGGAGAGATCATGAGAGAGGAGTAATGATAAAAGACCTCACCTTGGAGCTGGGGTTGAACTTGACCTGAGCCTATGAAAATACGGAGGGCAGGGATTCAGATAAAGGTAAAGGGAAAGGATGTGTAAAGCACATTTATCTTTTTTTTTAATTTTTTTAAAAAATTTTATTGGAGTATAGCTGCTTTACAACGTTGTGTTAGTTTCTACTGTACAGCAAAGTGAATCAGCTATACATATACATACATCCCCTCTTTTTTGGATTTCCTTTCCATTTAGGTCACCACAGAGCATTGAGTAGAGTTCCCTATGCTATACAGTAGGTTCTCATTAGTTACCTATTTTATACATAATATCAATAGTGTATATATGTCAATCCCAATCTTCCAATTCATCCCACCCCACCCCTTTCCCCCATGGTATCCATACATTTGTTCTCTACGTCTGTGTCTCTATTTCTGCTTTGCAAATAAGATCATCTATACCAATTTTTTCAGATTCCACATATATGAGTTAATATACGATATGTATCTTTATAATTGATATGTAAGGCTTTCTCCCAAGGCAGCCGTCTCCTGCCAGGAAATCTAAGGAAGAAGTAGTGGTTCGGTGTTTCTTCAGCTGGTGTGAGAATTCCCCTAGATCTCTTAGTCTCTATTCTCTTCAAATTTCTTTTCATTAATTGAACAGATGTTTACTGAGATCCTGCTATGTGTCAGGTACTGTTCTACATGCTGGAGATAAAGTAATGAAGAAAATGCAAAAATTGCTGCACTCACATTCTTGGTAGAAATCTTTTTTTAAATTCGCTTTTTATTTATTTTTTTGGCTGCATTAGGGTCTTCGTTTCTGCACGCGGGCTTTCTCTAGTTGCAGCGAGTGTGGGCTTCTCTTCGCGTGCTTCTCATCACGGTGGCTTCTCTTGTTGCAGAGCACGGGCTCTAGGTGCGCAGGCTTCAGTAGTTGTGGCATGCAGGCTCAGTAGTTGCGGCTCGCAGGCTCTAGAGTGTAGGCTCAGTAGTTGTGGCACACGGGCTTGGTTGCTCTACGGCATGTGGGATCTTCCCGGACCAGGGCTTGAACCCGTGTCCCCTGCATTGGCAGGAGGATTCTTAACCACTGCACCACCAGGGAAGTTCCTTGGTAGAAATATTTATTTTCTCCTCTTAATGAGTCATTTAAAAAGAGACTATCATGCAAATCGAGTCCTTTAGTGATGAAGCTCCAGGGCTCAGGAAGAATCCCAAGACATCACATGAAATACTTTAAGGCAAAGGCCTTCTGTTGGTGAAACTTATGAGTAAGTGTCAATAGGCAAAGAAGGCCTGGATCCTTTATGTTCCCACTGGCCCTACCAAGAGGCTTGCTGGGATGACCCCCGAAATGACTTATGCAGCTATTCAGTGCTTATATATGCTAGACCCTGATATCACAAAGAGGAATAACATCTCTGTCCTCCAGTAGGGAGAGGAGGTGAAGTGTGAATGGAACCGTGCAAATCCACCACCACATCTGAGAAAATTTTCCCAAGTAGATTACTAGGTTTATCAGTGTAAATAAAAACCGTGTGAAACATCCTGTTGTAGCTCTTATTTTGTATAGATTTCACTTGTGATACATTCCCCATTGCTAGGATAGACTGATTAAAACCAGCATTAGAGCCCAAAGACCAAAAAAATTTACTAGTGACACACGCCCACAAAAGTGAAGGTTAGTCTAGTAGAGTTCAGTTATGAGCAGAAAAATACCGATAACAAAACACTAAACCACAGAAAATAGATAGTGGAATTATCAATTAACTGCAAAAATGGAGTGTTTCTTTGACACTTTCATAAAGTGATATTTTCCTCAAATTCCAAAGATAATTGTAAAAGTTGGAACTGTAAGTCACCACATGTATCTCCACATGTCTCTTTTTATATTGTATTTTAGTGCCAATAAAATATAATAGGGGAGAAAAAAGTAGAGCTTTGATATCAGGCCTCTTACCTTTTCATTTGATTTCAATCTCATATTTCTAGAAATACACAATAGTGCCAAATAGCTTTCTTTATCTTGGGTTGGTTTTTCTGTATATTAGCAGTCATTGTAAAATTATTGCACTCCTACATGGAGACTAAAATTCCAGACAACAGTTACTGACAAATTTCTCTACAGTTCACTGATTCCTCAAAGAAAATGGGTTTTCTACACAGCTAAAATTAATTATCATTGTAACAGAAATCAGAATGCATCTGACAGCTGGAACAGAAAACACAGAGTGCTTTGCTTTCCTTTTTTATCATATCAGTAATAACATTCTCCAAAACCAATTTGTATAGTATAATCTTCCTAAAGAAATACCTACCCATGATACACACTTACTGTGCAAAAGTCAGTCACAAAAATCTCCTGAACTGGAGGGATGCAGGTTTGGGCAGTGAGAGAAGGTATCAGGGAATGTTTTATCACCTCTTGCTTGCCCCAAGAATACGTAGGATCTGGGAAAGTGATGCTATGGTACCAGGCAGCCCAAGATGGCAAGTTTCAGGGTGTTAAATTAGTACTTCTGCCTAACAAGCCACCCAAAACTTGATGCCTCAAAACAGCAGCCATAACAGCAAGGTCCTACCGTGGAGAACAGGGAACTATATTCAGTATCCTATGATAAACCATAATGGAAAAGAATATTAAACAAAGAATATATATATATATATATATATATATATATATATAACTGAATCACTTTGCTGTACAGCAGAAAGTAACACAACATTGTAAATCAACTATACTTCAATTAAAAACAAAACAAAACAGCATCCATGTATTATTGCCCACACATGTACGGGTCAGCCAGGCAGTTTGCTGATGTGAGCACACTCCAGTCTGTAGCTGTGCACTGGGCTATCAGCAGTGGCTCCAGCAGAGACGCTCCTCCACATGGTCTTGTCTTTCAGCCAGCTAGCCTGGGCTTGTTCCCATGCTGGTGGCAAGGAGAGAACAGAAGCGTGCAAAGCCCTTGATGACTGGGATTGGCCAAAGCAAGTCACCAGCCAGCCCAGATTCAAGGGACAGGGAAATGGACTCAACCTCTTGACGAGAAGGTCTTCAACGTCACGTGGCAAAGGGCTAAAATACAAGGACAGAGAATTAGTCAAGTGTCTTGGTCGTAAGTCTAACATCCCTAGGAAACCCCCGGCTAGTCTCCTTAGGTGTTATAGTTCTACCTGGCACATCCCTGAGGAACTGTTCTTGCTGAGACTTTATCTTACTGTGACCCTGTCTTGCAGTCGCCATTACTCTCTAAAGGGCAAGTCAGAGGAGACAGGGCCAAAGGGGGAGAGGAAGACACTACCTGTGTCCACAGGGCTTTACTGTCTCTCGACTCCCACCAATAATACACCCAAACCCTTGCTCTGGCCTCTCAGTGGGAGAAGTAAGCTTCCCTGCCCCTCACCTGTGGGACAGCCACGTGCCTTGCTTTGGCTGATGAGACGTGCCACCAGCAAAGATTTAAAATGTGCTTATGCATTAAGCTTACGCTATTGCACTTGGGCCATTGCCATGAGAAATACATACCCTGGGAAGACACTGCCCCTTCAGCACAGAGCAAACCAGCCCGGACACCCCAGAGTACATGAGCCAAAAATAAACGCTTGTGGTTGTATGCAACTGAAATGGACTGAATTCTTGATAAACTGAATTAAGAGTAGATGAAGCTGACTTACAATGTTGTGCCAGTCTCTGCTGTACAGCAAAGCGACTCATTACCCACATATACACATTCTTGTTTTATATTCTTTTCCATTACGGTTTATCCGAGGAGACTGGATATAGTTCCCTGTGCTCTACAGTAGGACCTTGTTGTTTATCCATTTCTAAATGTAATAGTTTGCATCTACCACCTTCATGAAAAGACTCGCCATTATTTATTTATTCGTTTATTTATTTATGGCTGCGTTGGGTCTTCGTTGCTGCGTGCAGGGGCTACTCTTCATTGCGGCGTGTGGGCTTATTGCAGTGGCTTCTCTTGTTGCGAAGCACGAGCTCTGGGCGCACAGGCTTCAGTAGTTGTGGCACGTAGGCTTCAGTAGTTGTGGCTGGCGGGCTCCAGAGTGCAGGCTCAGTAGCTGTGGCGCACAGGCTTAGTTGCTCCGCCACATGTGGGATCTTCCCAGACCAGGGCTTGAACCCGTGTCCCCTGCATTGGCAGGTGGATTCTTAAACACTGAGCCACCAGGGAAGTCCCAAGACTCACCATTATTAAATTTGCCTTTTTTGATTAAAAAAAAAGGAGTGGATGAAGAGGCAAGGAGGAGAACAGGAATTCTGAAGGCAGGAAAGCAGCAAAGAGGTGATGGAATCATCATCTTTAATACAGGTTTATTCAACACATGAATTTTCTGAGAGAAATCATGCAGAGTCATTTTTACTCACTGAATGTTACAAGCATTAATCCAAGAGCATCTTTTCTACCTCTGCGTGTGTGTGTGTGTATGTGTACTTCTTGTTTAATGGTAGGCACTGGTTGTGGTTAATCATTAAGAGAAAACTTTGTATTATTTTTGTAAGCATAACAGGATACATTGGTGTTTGCTAAAGAAATGTCCCATATTCCCCCATCTGTGAAACGGAGATTAACATGTTAAGATGCCTCAAAGGGTTTTGTTTTCTGGGATATTTTTTCCCTGAAGAATAATGGAAAAGATAACGGAAAAAATGTACGGAAATACAAAGCAGTATAAACAATAAATAATAATTACTTGTGAGAATTGCTTTGCCAAGAATCTTGAGTTAGATTATAGCTCCATTATTTGCGAGGAATAGCTAATGAGAATCCTCATTAAAATTTCTCGTTTTCTACCGACTGATTCTTTACCAGGTCGAAATTATTAGCAAATCCCTATCAAGCATTGTGAAGCAGAAAGCTATTCAAGGCAAGCAGCATAATTTCCTTTCGGGACACGGCTGACTAGGGTTGTCAGAAGTCACCTAGCCATGGCAGAAAGACATGGCGCTTCCAGATAGGGAGGAAAACAATCACCCCCCAGCAGATAAAGCTGCACAAGGGCACTAGAGCCTCTAGTTAGTTAGCTGGATGGCTAACTGATGT
The DNA here is from genome assembly GCF_964374135.1 of Grampus griseus. Lineage (NCBI taxonomy): Eukaryota > Metazoa > Chordata > Mammalia > Artiodactyla > Delphinidae > Grampus > Grampus griseus. The sequence goes on from NC_138998.1 coordinate 967,941, forward strand.
GCTATTTGTACTACCACCATTCCAGAAGACTTATTGCTGGTTTACGCCTGCACACCAGTAATAATAATAACAATAATAACAGCCACTACTCATCGAGCAACAAGTATGTGTCAGGAACTTTATATAAATTAGCTTATCCTGACATCGATCATGTCCAGTTCTTTATATATAATAGATGCCAACACACATGTGTTTAATAAATGAATGAATGTTTATAAGTACTGTTAGCTCCTTAACTCTTTCTTACAGATAGGAAACTTAAATAACTCAGGTGGTAAATGATAGAGCCACAATGTTAAAAAAAAAAAACTTTTCTGAACCCAAAGCCTAGTCTCTTTCTATTACATCTCCAGTGTAGACATGAAGAACAGAATGGAAACAAACAGAATCCCTGCTCTTTAGACATTTCTGGTCTCAACCCAGTAGAGATGTTACCTGCCGCATCCTGAGTTGGGCTGACCGTCCTGCAAGGTGAGGTGGAGAGGTGTGGCTTAGATCACGTGACTTTCTCTACCCCTCTCTCCCATGTCTCTGAGGCTGTGCTCTTCGAATATCAGAGAAAGGTATCCTGGTGCTTCCAAGCAAAGAGTCCGCCCAGTAGGGCTCCCAACTTCACCCCTGCCCTAGTTCTTCTCATTGCTCTACCGCCCCGCGAAAGTAATGACCTGCCCTTGTACCCCCTGTTCTACAAAGATGCCCTGTTCCTTGCTGCAGGAAAACACACGGGTAAGTCTGGGCTTCCAGGATCCCTTAATTTTCTTGTTCAATTTTCCTCTTATTTACCGGACAGAACACCACCACCCCTGACTCCCACCAGGTCCCACTCAGATCACCACGTGCCTCTCTGGTGTTTACTAGGGTATCCTGAGCATAAAATTTGAAGCCAGAAATCCCAGCTCTGCCATTTACTCACTGACTTTGAGAATGTCTCAAGACCATCTAAGCCTTCGTTTTTTCATTTATAAAGTGGGGACAAATCTAAACAGAAAAAAAAAAGGACTTTAGAGCAGGCCTTTTACAGCTCACCAAAATTATCATTAATCCAGGTACTTCAGATAGAGTATCATAACAAGTTGGGGTGAAGGAGAGTGAGTTTTTAAAATTTTATTGAGGTATAGTTGATTTACAATGTGTTAATTTCTTCTGTACAGCAAAGTGATTCAGTTATACATACATATATTCTTTTTCATATTCTTTTCCATTATGGTTTGTCACAGGATGTTGAATACAGTTCCCTGTGCTGTACAGTAGGACCTTGTTGTTTATCCATTCTCTATATAACAGTTTGCATCTACTAACCCCAAACTCCCAATCCTTCCCTCCCCCACCGCTTCCCCTTTGGCAACCACAAGTCTGTTCCCTATGTGTATCTGTGAGTCTGTATTTGTTTTGTAGGTACGTTGATTTGTATCATATTTCAGATTCCACATATAAGTGATATCATATGATATTTGTCTTTCTCTTTCTGACTTACTTTGCTTAGTATGATAATCTCCAGGTCCATCCATGTTGCTGCAAATGGCATTATTTCGTTCTTTTTGATGGCTGAGTAGTACTCCATTGTATATATGCACCACATAAGAAGACTGATTTTATGTGAGGCATGTTCTCTATGACCAAAGACCATAGCCCCTAGGGCCCTGCCTGATCCCCCTTCAACATTAGCCTTGAATCACAGCTCTGAAAAGAGGTAGACATAATGAAAGGTCAGAGGGCAAGGATTCTTGTTTGGTTCACTGGTATGTCCCAAGGACCTGGCACATAGTCAGTGTTCAATAAATATCTGTTGAATGAATGAATGGAGAAATTGCCATAAATGACTAAACTTAGAGCAATTCCACCCACTGAGGAAGTAGTCGACTTAGTGGTTTCAAGCAGTGATTTAGGTATCTGATGGATCTGAGTTCCAGTTCTCGATCTGCATCTTATTATGTGAGCTTGGCCAGGAGTTAAGTTTTCTCAGGCCTGAGTTTCATTATCTGAAAATGGATATAATAACACCTATTTTCTTAAAGGTCGTTTGAAGGATTAAATGAGATAATACTGGAAAACATTTAACACAGTGTCTGGCACACAGACTAATTGCCAAGAGGAATAAAAACAAAAGATTGGGTGAGGGGGTAGTCACGTGAGCCAGAGGCCTTTTGGCTCATGGGATGCATTTGTGTTCTGTTTACAGGGATAAGTGACAGAAATTCAGTCATTCATTCAGCAAGTATCAATATGTTTTAGGCACTTTCTCTGAGCCAGACACTGATGCAGGCACACGGGATGCTTCAGTGAACAAAACAAAGCACCCTAGGGCTTCCCTGGTGGTGCAGTGGTTAAGAATCCACCTGCCAATGCAGGGGAAATGGGTTTGAGCCCTGGTCCAGGAAGATCCCACATGCTGCACAGCAACTAAGCCCATGCGCCACAACTACTAAGCCTGTATGCCACAACTACTGAGCCTGTGCTCTAGAGCCCACGAGCCACAACTACTGAGCCTGTGTGCCACAACTACTGAGCCTGTGCTCTAGAGCCCACGAGCCACAACTACTGAGCCTGCGTGCCACAACTACTGAGCCTGTGCTCTAGATCCCACGAGCCACAACTACTGAGCCTGTGTGCCACAACTACCGAGCCTGTGCTCTAGATCCCACGAGCCACAACTACTGAGCCTGTGTGCCACAACTACTGAAGCCCATGCGCCTAGAGCCCGTGCTCCGCAACAAGAGAAACCACCGCAATGAGAAGCCCCTGCACCGCAATGAAGCCCCCGCTCATCGCAACTAGAGAAAGCCCGCACACAGCAACAAAGACCCAATACAGCCAAAAATAAATAAATATAAATAAATAAATAAAATCTATAAGAAAAAAAAACCAAAGCATCCTACCATCAGGAAACTTCCCTTCTGGCAGGAAACAATATGCAAGTACCAGACAACTAAGTAAATTATAAGGTGTGTTAGGTGGTGACTAATACCTTGGAAAATTAAGAAGTTGAGCAGGGTTAGTAGCAGTGTGGATCAGTAGTGTGGAAGTAGGAGGCAGAATGCTGTTTTTTTTTTTAATTTTTATGTTCTACTGGAGTATAGTCGATGAATACTGAGCGAGGCAAGTCAGACAGACAAAGATCACATGACATCGCTTACGTGTGGAATCTAAAGCAGTGATACAGATGAACTGATCTACAACACAGAAGCAGACTCACAGACTTGGAGAACGAACTAGGGTTTCCGGGGGGGAGCGGGGGGACGGGGGATACACTGGGAGATTGGGATCGACATGTATACACCGCTATATTTAAAATGGATAAGCAACAAGGACCTATGGTATAGCACAGGGAACGCGGCTCAATACTCAGAATGCAATATTTAAAAAGAGTGATTAGGCTGGGGATTCTTGAGAAGGTGACATTTGAGCAAAGGCTCGAAGAAGGTGAGAGAATTGGTCGCGCATCTGGGAGAAGAGCACTAACGGTAAAAAGAACAGCCAGTGCAGAGGTCCTATGAAGGGATGTGACAGGTACACTTAAAGAACTGCAAAGAGATAAGCAAGGCTGGAGCAGAGTTAGCAGAAGTGGTGTAGATCCTTTAGAAGCTTGTGAACCATTGCAAGGACTTCAATACCTATTCTGAAAGGTTTTGAGCAAAGCAGTTGTGCCATGGATTTGGTTTTAAAGGGATTATTCTGGCTGTTGGGTTGAGAACAGGTGGTAGGGAAGCAAGTACAGAGTCAGGGAGACTGACTAAAAGGCTACTACAGTGATGTAGATGGGAGAGGGTGGTGATGTGGACCAGGGTAGCAGGAGCCTGGGAGATGACAGGAAGGGGGTAGGTTCCAGATACAGTAAGTCCCCTACATACAAACCTTCAAGTTGCAAACTTTCAAAGACGCGAACGTGGGTTCGCATGTCCAATCACGTAAGTTAGTTCACGTGTCTGGCGTACATTGTCACGTGCGTGCATCCTCTACAAGTGGTTGTGCTTTTGTGTATTTTTACTGTTTAGCACTGTATACAATACAGTATCTTTATTTCAAGCCCAGGATGTCCGGAAGCAAGCGTAAAAACAGCGGTGATGTAGCTGGTACTGCTAGGAAGTGCCAAGAAATAACAATGGAAACAAAAGTGAAAATAATTGGAGAGTGGAGCGAGCAAAAAGATGGTAGACGCCGCTCATTCTTATAACATTGAACTCCTTGTCGTGCAACACGAGGGGCTTACTAATGAAGATCTGATGGAACTGGATCTTCATCCAGCGAAAGGATGAAGAGAGACAAGAGGAAGAAGAAGTAACTGAAGAACCGAAGGGATTCACGACACAGGAAATGGCAGGGGATTTTCTTTATCTGAGGCGGCGCTGTTAGTTTTTGAGGTACAGGACCTGAACCTAGAACGGTACACAAAGGCTGCAGTAGCCGCTCAGAATGCAACCCAGTGCCACCGTGTCATCTGTGACGAGAAAAAAAGAGCTACTACCCAGACATCACTGGATCGTTTTTTCAAGAGGGTGGATAGAATTGAATCCAGCAAGGAACCAGATCCTGCGCCATCAGCGTCAGGTGTGAGTGACACTGCAGCTGGCCCTCCGTCCCCTATTGCCCTATTGCTGACCATCCTTCAGCTCTACCATCTCCCACTCCCCCTCCCTCCTCCAGTCAGTAACTCTTCCTGCTGTTCCCTCGATGCCAGCCCCTGGATGCCAGCTGTTGTACTGCACTACTGTTCTTTTCAAGGGACTGCACTGTAAGATTTAAAATGTTTTATTTTTTGTGCTTGTTTGTTATGTATTACTTGTGTGAAAAGTATTGTAAACCTGTTACAGTACAGTACCGTATAGCCGATTGTGTTAGTTGGGTACCTAGGCTAAGTTTGTTGGACTTATGAACAAATTGGACTTAATGTGCTCACAGAATGGAACTCATTCGTATGTAGAGGACTTACCTCTACTTACGGTTATCAGAATGGGTAGAAGTCAGAGATGTGCCCCCAGGGAAGGTCTGCTCATCTCCCCCTTTTTATAGCTGTCGTGATGTCCAGTCAATAAGGATACATTTGAATAATTTCACAGTATTGTCGTGGTGGACCTTCCCGTATTCAAAGAGGCATCTCCTCCAGTGCTGATTTTTATTCAGAATTAGCAATTTTTAAATTCAGCTTATCTCATATATACAATGGAATATTACTCGCCATACAAAGAAACGAAATTGAGTTATTTGTAGTGAGGTGGATGGACCTGGAGACTGTCATACAGAGTGAAGTAAGTCAGAAAGAGAAAAACAAATACCGTATGCTAACACATATATATGGAATCTAAAAAAAAAAAAGGTAATGAAGAACCTACAGGCAGGACAGGAATAAAGACGCAGACGTAGAGAATGGACTTGAGGACATGGAGAGGGGGAAGGGTAAACTGGGACGAAGTGAGAGAGTGGCATGGATATATATAAGCTACCAAACGTAAAACAGATAGCTAGTGGGAAGGAGCCACATAGCACAGGGAGCTCGGTGCTTTGTGACCACCTAGAGGGGTGGGATAGGGAGGGTGGGAGGGAGGGAGATGCAAGAGGGAGGAGATATGGGAACATATGTATATGTATACCTGATTCACTTTGTTATACAGCAGAAACTAACACAACATTGTAAAGCAATTATACTCCAATAAAGATGTTAAAAAAAAAGATGCAGCCTATCTGCTAACATCACAAAATGATAGTCATTGTGTACTGTGTCACGAAGGCACATACTACCCTTGAACAGTGCATGTTCTTGTAAACTTGGGTTAAGTCTCCAGTTCTAACCACCAATTGCTAGGCAATACAGAGGACAGAGCAATATGTAAAATGATACCATAGACTTCAACCAGCAAAATATAGATGTGGGAAACGCTATAGGACAAATGATCTGTTTCTTTAACAGCTAAATTGCAAGGGGAAAAAAGAGAAAAGACGACTGCCTCCTTTAGATTAAAAATGACAATGTGTTGACCTCATTTGGATCCTTGTTTTTAATATATCCATATTTTTTAAAATTTATGAGGTATCTGGGGAAATCTGAATACCAATTGGATATTTGATAATATTAATGCATTATTGTGAATGCATTAGGTGTGAAATTAGGTGTGAAAATTATTAGGTGCGAAAATGAATTCTGGTTATGTTTTTTTAAAAAGAAAGAGAGTCTGCTTGTCTTTGAGAGCAGGAGTTGGTGAACATTTTCTGTAAAGGACCAGATAGTAAATACTTTAAGCTTGTGGACCATAAGTCTGTCACAACTACTCAACTCCACCATCGTAGCACAAAAGCGGTCACACACAATAAGTACATGAATGGGCATCACTGGTGTTGGGAAAGAAAACTTTTCTCTACCCTCTTAGGTTCAGATATTGGGGTCTGTGAATTAAACTGATTAAAAAACAGATTAGGAATACATGCACCCCAATGTTCACAGCAGCACTATTCACAATAGCCAAGACATGGAAACAACCTAAATGTCCATTGACAGATGAATGGATCAAGAAGATGTGGTACATATACACAATGGAATACTACTCAGCCATAAAAAAGAATGAAATAATGCCATTTGCAGCAACATGGATGGACTGAGAGATGATCATACTAAGTGAAGTAAGTCAGACTGAGAAAGACAAATATCATATGATAGCACTCATATGTGGAATTTAATGTTTTAAAAAATGAAACAAATGAAATTATTTCCAAAACAGAAACAGACTTACAGATATTGAAAACAAACTTATGGTTATCAAAGGGGAAAGGGGGAGGGATAAATCAGGACCTTGGGATGAACATACACACACTACTGTATATAAGATAGATAACCAACAATGACCCACTGTAGAGCACAGGGAACTCTACTCAGTATTCTGTGATAACCTATACGAGAAAAGAAACTGAAAAAGAATGAATATATGTATATGTATAACTGATTCACTTTGCTGTACACCTGAAACTAACACAACATTGTAAATCAACTCTACTCTGTATTCTGTGATAACCTATATGAGAAAAGAAACTGAAAAAGAATGAATATATGTATATGTATAACTGATTCACTTTGCTGTACACCTGAAACTAACACAACATTGTAAATCAACTATACTCCAATAAAATTAAAATTTAGAAATAAAAAAAAACAGATTAGGAAGAGAAAAGACAGATTTTTATTCATGCACATACACAAGAGTTCACAGAAAAATATGACTCAAAAGGTGTCTTATTTTTATAATTTGGGACCTACAAATTATCTTAATAGGGGAAGTGGAGGGGAAGAAAGGACACTTATGGAAAACCAAATGCCTTTTAGGAAAGATAAATGGGCCCTCAGGAGAATAGATGACAGGTATAGTTTTGTGACAATGTCTGGTTAGATGTGGTTCCAACTTCTCATATCTGTGATAAGAGTTAATCTTGCCTGGTTGAGCATTCCTGGGGAGTTTCATCACAACTGAGTTCTTCTAGGAGGATCTGCTCTTAGGCAGATAAAAGAGTTCAGAAAAAAAAGCCTATCCTCAGATGACTTCAGTTCAAAATAATTTTTATCCATCAGTGGCATATTGTGGACCCCTTCACTGTGTTCCAATAAAACTTTATTCATAAAACAGAGTTTGGGCCATAATTTGCTACCTTTATTTTAGAGATACATACTGGAAGATTTAAAAATGAAATAGAGTATGGATGAGATCTGTTTCAAAATAATCAAGTAAAAGTAGGGGAAGTGAATGGGCATTTAGGTAAAACAAGATTGCCCATAAATGGATAACTGCTAACGAATACGTGGGGGTTATTATACCTCTATTATTAAAAATTAAAAATTTTTCCATCATAAAAAGTAAAGAGGGCTTCCCTGGTGGCGCAGTGGTTGAGGGTCCGCCTGCCGATGCAGGGGACACGGGTTCGTGCCCCGGTCTGGGAAGATCCCACATGCCGCGGAGCGGCTAGGCCCGTGAGCCATGGCCGCTGAGCCTGCACGTCCGGAGTCTGTGCTCCGCAGGTGGAGAGGCCGCAACAGTGAGAGTCCCACGTACCGCAAAAATAATAATAATAAAAAAAAAACAGTAAAGAAGTGAAAACAAAAAGGAAACAAAATAAAACACAATAATACTTAAGATTTTGAATTAATTGCTATTATTGAACACATTGTATTCCAGGCACCATGCTAACCACTTTACACTTATTAACTCGTTTAATCTTCCCAGCAACCCTAAGAAGTAGGTAACTATTATTATCCCCATTTTACAGATGAGAATCATGAGGCACAAGTATGTTAAATGCATTGCTATGATCACAGAGCCCATAAAAGCTCAGAACCAGTATCCAAACCCCCAAAGGCTGGCTCCAGAGCCCATTCTCCCACAGCACTACACAAGTTACTTATTAGATACATGGGAACTCTCTGTGTTCTCTGCTACAAAGACTCTTTCCTAGTTAATATGCTGCTCCAGTGATAGCTTTCTGGGGGAGTCACCTCCTGGGTCTTTGCATTCTACATTATTATTCATTCCTCTTTCTCACCCACAATATAAAAACTAAGCTTAGTTATTAAAATAATCTAAATCCTTCTGTATTTAAATGCATTTTTTTTATCAACCTTCCCCCTCTTGCTTTAGTCCAAAATACAATAACAAGAAATCTTTTTGAGGAGAAAAAAAAGACCCAATGGCTTATATAAGACACGAGCATTTGAATCCTGTTCATCTCAAGTATATGATTTTAACCAGGCAGGCATAGATTCAGGTCAGGAGCCAGTATTTTTAACCATCACTGTGTACAAAGGATTTTACATCAGCAGTATTAGCGTAATCTTTAAACAGACATCAAAAAACAAAACCACCAGCGACAAGGAACCTTGAGAGGTCATCTGATCCCCCGCTGCTGCTAGGAAGGGGTGGGCCTGAGCCAGCCAAGAGCAGCAGCTTTCTCATCTTTCATCTCTTCAGAAGGAATGTCATAAGCTTCTTTGTTAACGTTTCTATGCTTCACACTGCTTATTTTGGGGGAAAATCCTAAAGTCTGGATATGGTGCTTTTTACCTTGACAAAGCTTTTCTCCTATGTAATAATAGGTCACATGGATGATGCTATAATAATAATAAATCTACATAGATATAGAAATATGAAAATAATAATAAAATCCAAACCAATTGAATTTTCTGGACTTAGCAACGAAGGTCCTAGAGAATCCATACATACGGAAAAGCCCACACTCAGCTCTTAACAAAATAGCCGCTCTCTGTACAGAGGATACACTTAGTATTCTCTGTACAGTACTGATAACCTCATTTGAGGCTCAAAACCATTGATGCATGGATAACATTATTGACTCTGAAACCGAGCAGTACACTGTGGGGTCCACCCGAGGACAAAAGCCCCTCTGTATCCCCATTTCTTGTTTGTGGAAAAAGGCTTTATTCTCCTAGGGCTTCCCTGAGTTCCGAAGAGAAGGCACATGCCCTTACTAATTAGGGAAGAGAGGGAATGCAGATACAAAGGAAAAGCAGTTGAACAAGAAAAGTAATGACAAGAGTACAGTGATAAAACAGTCCTAGTTCCTCCTCAAGGAATATACCTAACAACCTGATGCACAGGTTGTTCAGTTGTTCTGCAGAAACTAAGACCCTCCTGCTACCCAGGTGGAGGATGGTAACTACAGGCTGAGCATGAGCACTAGACCCCAGGCTGCTTGGAATCAGAGGCTGATGACTGAGATTCCTGAAACGCCACCCTATTACCTCACCTCCAACCAATCAGAAGAAAGCCATGCACCCTGCAGCCTCCCCCCTAAATGTTGCCATTGAAAACTCTTCACTGAAGACCCTCGGGGAGCTTGGCTCTTCTGAGCACAGGAGTCACCCGTTCTCCTCGTTGGGTGCCCTGCAATAAATGTTGTACTTTCCTTCACCACAACCTGGTGTCAGTAAATTGGCTTTGCTGCAAGGTGGGCAAGTGGACCCAGGTTTGGTCCAGTAACAACTCCATTTACAGATGAGAAAAAGGAGGCCCAGTGACAGTGATTTAAACCTAGGTTACTGAGTCTAAAGCTCCCACTCTTCCCCCAACATCACTCTGGAAAGCAAGGAAATCTCAGGTGGCTTATTCCCCACCAGCCCATCTTTAACAGAGCTTGGCTAGGGTGGAATTAAGCAGTGAAAGTGAAACCAAGTCCTCCTAAAGCCGAGTGCCCCTGCTGACTTTATGAGGAACCTCTCTTTGCAAAACTTTATTCCCTTTCTTGTCCCACCCTGGTCCCCTCAAGACTGAGGGAGATCAAAGAAAAGAGAGGATTGAAACTGAGGCCCCTGCAGGGCCCTCCCAGACACAGAAGCCTTCCCATACCCCCCGTTTCTCATTTGTAGGAAAAAGGCTTCCGTCTCCTGGGCCTTCCCTGAGTTCCAAAGAGCAGACTCAAGCAGTTAATAATCAGGACAGTAGAGTCACAGGACTCCTAGCTCCTCCTGAAGGGACATAGATAACAATCTGGTACATATCTGTGAGCTGTTCTGCAGAACTATGACCCCCCTCAGCCACCCAAGGGGAGGATGGTGACTACAGGCTGACCACAAGCACACAGACCCCAGACTGGTTGGAACCAGAAGGTTGAGATTCCAGAAATTTCACCTGTTACCTCACCACCAACCGATCAGAAGAAGGTTCACAAGCTGATCGTGCAACCTAGGACCCTCTCCCCTCACACTGTCTTTAAAAACCCTTGCCTGAAAGCCATCAGGGAGTTAGGGGTCTTTTGAGCATTAGCTACCCAGTCTCCCTGCGTGTTGCCTGCAAATAAACCACTACTTTACTGCAAACACCCGCTGTCCGAGTTTGGCTTTCTGCACCAGGGCATAAGAGCCCTTGCTTGGTAACAGAAGGATAAAGGAAATCCTCATGTGCTGTCTGCTAAAGTTAGGCCAGATCAAAATGGCAATACCTGTGTCAGTTACTTTGAGGTTATAAAATGTTATTAGCCAGTGGTGAGGGGGTGTGGCAATGGGCTGACACATATTCTTCTGCTCTGCTTTAATTTTTTTTTAAATGAGCATATATCACATACCATCTGATGGTATATGAAAAATATACCATCAGTGTTTTTAACCTATAAATTAATAGGTCCTTCCCTTAAGATACTATGATGAATTTAATTATAAAGATACACTAATATTAAACCTGGAAAGAGTAGAATATATATACTTAGGGAAGGATCATATTGATTTTCAAGTTGGAGTTTGGTTATCCGTCTTTATATATTCTAATTTAATGTGTCAGTACCTGCAAAAACAAAACAGGTCCCATCTTTCCAAAGAAACAAAAGGAGATGTTCAGGAAACTGCATTACTCCTCCTCCCAATTCAGAACAAGGTCCAAAAGAGCTGGCTCTGGCCCTGCCTATAAGATTTCCCTTGGTAGAGCCTCAATCCTTGCTCTTTGGGCAGGTGGGTATATTCATGAGGGTAAAAGTCTGCTCTTTAGGGTCAGAAGACACTCTTGAGTCCCCGCTGTGCCATTTTTTGACTGTGTGACTTTGGACCAGCTTTTTAACTTCACTAAATTTCAAATTCCTTATCCATAAAATGGGGACAATGATGTTACCTAAATTACACAGCTGTAACTGAGCAGGACCCCCTGGGGCCTTCCTGGGACAGACCCCTCCCCCGTATCCTCTGCTTTAGCCCCTCTCTGAAGTATCTGGATAACAGTATGTGACGCACACTTCCTGAGTTGTTTCACAGATGTCAAAATCCCCCACCAAATGGAAGATGCTACCTACTTGATGACCTTGAGCCCCCAGTCCCCAGGCCTACTGGAGCCTAAGGACTGATAATATTAACCCCTGTGATCCTGCCCTGTGACCTCACCATCAGCCAATCAGAGAATTGTGCACGAGCTGATCACATACCCTGCAACCTGCACCCCCCTCACCTGGTCTTTAAAAATACTTTGCTGAAACCCATCGGGGAGTTCAGGTGTTTTGAGCACTAGCTGCCCTGGACCCCTTGCTTGGTGCCCTGCAATAAAAACTGCACTTTCTTTCACCACAACCAGGTGTCAGTAGATTGGCTTTACTGTGCACGGGCTAGTGGACCCAAGTTTGGTTCAGTAACATCGTGAGGATTAAATGCAAAAACGTTAAGAAAGGTAGTTGAAATATTGCCTGACATACTACATAAGCATTAGCTATTGCTATGATAATTACTGTTATTACTCCAGGACGGAAGTCCAGCTTTCTAATTTTACGCTGCAAAATTTCTAGACACCCCACAGGCACAGAAAGGCTAGCTGGCTAAACACTTCAGAGAAGGAGCTTCCTTGAAGACTTAAAGCAGGAGTCGCGAAACTACAGCCCATTGGCCAAATCTGTTTCCCACCTCCAGCGCCCCCTCCAGGTGGAATCCTGCACGCTTGTCACTTGTCTAAGTATTGCTCGTGGCTGCCTTGCACTACTAGCTGCACGACTGAGAAGCAGCAACTGAGACCATGTGGCCCGTAAAGCCAAAAATATTAACTCTCCAGCCCTTTACAGAAAAAAAAAAAATGGCTGAATCCTGAGCTAAAGGCATTTTTGTTCAAAACAACATAAGTAGGTTTTTATAATTCAAGGTACACTGCTTTTAAGCAATTCTAAAGAAACTACCAAGATAACCATGACCCTTCCTCCTTGGTTTCAAAGACCAAAGCTGAGCCTCTAGTAACTAGGCAGAGAAAAGCACTGCAGCCCTCACTCATCACAGCCGTGAGGGCCATCCCCAGAACTTCCTTGAGGCGGTAATGACAACCCTCTCGGTTTTCTATGACCATGAACAAACTGGTCTTCCTCACCGTCTTCCTGAAACAGAGATATTGTCAGTCACTGTTAGGACTAATATTCTTCTCTTTGTGTCGGTGTGTGTGTGCACACGTGTGCGTGCCACACGCTTTGCTGGATTCTGGGAATACGATTTTTGTTCCCAAGATCAATAAGATTTCTCTTCTCATAAAGTGTACATTCTAACAGAGGAATAAAAAGCCCGGAAAAAAATATTTTTAAAATGACATCATTGGGTCTTCCCTGGTGGTCCAGTGGTTAAGACTCTGCATTCTCAATGCAGGGGGCCCGGGGTTCGATCCCTGGTCGGGGAGCTAAGACCCCCCCATACCGCAACTAGAGAAGCCCACGTGCCACAACAAAGAACCTGAGAGCCACAGTGAAGACCCAGCGCAGCCAAAATAAATAAATAATTTTAAAAAGGACATCATTTCTGATCCTGATAGATGTAAAGAAACAAAACAGGGCTCTGGGATGGAGAGAGATTAGGAAGGAGAGAGGGGGCTCCTTTAGGTTGGAGGCTCCCCCCAGAAGAGGCAGTTGTGCTGAGACCTGAATAACAGGAGCAAGCCAATTTGCACATAAATGAAAAAGGACAAGAGAAGAGCAAAGACAGAGGCAGAAGGGAGCTTGGTATGTGTGAGGAAGAAAAAGAGCACAGTTTGGCTTAAATGCAAGCAGTATGAGGTGGGATTGCAGGGGGGTCAGGGCCACATCACATGCCCTGGTAAGGAGTTTGCCTTTCATCTACTGTGAAACGGGCAGCCATTGGAAGCTTTCCAGCAGAGAAGGGGCACGATCTCATTTACATCATAAAAAGATCAACTTGACAGCTATGACTAAAACTGTTGCAGGAAGGGGGACCCCTTCCAGGGCTCGAGAGCGGGCTCTTGTCTGACCCTCGGAAATGAATTGTCCGAGGAGACACACGTGCTGACAAAGCAAGAGACTTTATCGGGAAGCGGCACCTGGGCGGAGAGCAGCGGGGTAACGGAACCCAGGAGAACTGTGCTTCCACGTGGCTCACAGTCTCGGGTTTTACGGTGATGGGTTAGTTTCCGGGGCGCCTGTGGCCAGTCATCTTGCTTGGCCCATATTTGGTATCACTCAGCGTCCTCCCGGGTGGTGCACGCGTCTCTCAGCCAAGATGGATTCCAACGTGAGGGTTTCTGGGAGGTTGGCCAGACATATTATGGGCTGGCACCTCCTCCCTCCTGCTTTCAGTCCCTCCTGAATTCTCCCAGTTAGTTTTCAGTGGCAGCACCACGTTCCTTATCGGGACCTCCTGTTGTGACACAACTCATACAAGTGGTCACATCATGCCCAGCCCAGGCGGGTGGTTTCAGTCAGCGGTTCCCTGACAAAATGAATGGTGCTCGGGAGGCCATGGAAAGTGGGCAGAGGAAGAGCAAAGAGTTGGCTCTTGCGGGAACTCGGGGAGATGGACAGCAGCAGTGGAGGTGGAGGGCAGCGCTGTGCGGGGGCTATTTTGGGGATACAATCTGGTGGAGTTTTGGAAGAAGGAGATGGGGGAAAGTGGGGAGGGCAGGAATCAAGTTGCCTCCCACTAGCCTTGTGGTCGGTGGAGCAATTTTCTGAGATCCGCTCATCTGTTCATCCAACAAACGTTTATTGGGGACACACTTTGTGCAGGTACTGTTCTAGGTGCCAGGAACTGTAGCAGAGAAATAAGCAGCAGAAATCTCTACTCTGGGGACTTTCTGGTGGTCCAGTGGTTAGGACTCAGTGCTTTCACAGCTGGGGCCTGGGTTCAACACCTGGTTGGGGAACTAAGATCCCACAAGCCATGCCACATGGCCAAAAAGAAAAAATCCCTACTCTGGTGGAATTTATATTCTAGCAGGGGATAGAAAATACAGAGGATTATGAGAGAAGCAAAGAATCTGGGAAGGAAGACAAGGGGAATCATTTACCAAATCCTCTGATTCTGTCTCCTAAATACCCCTTGCAGTAGTTCAAGTTGAAAACAGGTGGCAGCTGCATGAAAGTCATATTCAGGGTGTTAAATTAATCAAACAGGAGGCTGTTAGACTGAGGTGGCCCCCATGTCCTGGCAGCCTAAGTCACCGAACCAACACCTAAGCCGGAAATGCCTCAAGGTTATTAAACTGAAACTAAGGACAACAAATCACCAACAGCCAACTAGGCTTTAAGCTGTAGCCAATCAATATGTCCTCGCTTCGCTTTGCTTCCTTTTCTCTACAAGTCGGGCCCTGAGCTCCTGCTGGTGAAGTCACCTAAACACTCACGGTTTGGCCCATTCGAATCAAAAAACGTTCAAATCAACTCTTAAAAATGTTTACTGTGCCTCAGTTTACCTTTCAACAAGTTCACTTGAAAGACACTGGTGATGGGGAAATCTTCCCGATGGGCGGAGCTGCAAGCAAGGCATCTGGTCCACTTTGTACAGGAGAAACTGCCCAAGAAGTGAGAATACATCAATATTTCTGGACAGTGGCCAAAGGTCTGGCCTTCAGGCAGGGGTCTGGAAAGAAAACATCTCTGGAAGACCAGAGATGAGACGGTCTGGAGCAGAGGCACGCAGACGGACACCCAGACACTCCATGGAGAGTACAGATTTTCCTATCACACATTCACACCCACCAGAAAACACTCACAGGGTAGAAGCACTGAACGACCACGTAGACAAAACGAATCTGTCCGTTGACACTATCAGCCTTTGTCACTGGCCACCCAGAACTTACACAGAAGGCTTGTGAAAGAAGCCACAGCGGCAGAGATGAAGGCCACATGTGGGCCCAACACTGCGGACCCCTACTTAGCAAGATGGATCTAGCTACCGCTGCCTCTGCTTACTTAATACAATCCAGGTACTGCTGCCTCTGCACGTCCAACCACGCTCCAAAAGGAGGACCTGAGGTTCACCCTCGCAGGCGTAGGTTCCAATTTCAGGTGTGGGTTTGCCCTTTCTGCCATCGAGCCTCAGCCGGCACCACTGTCTGCAGGTCCACAGGCGTGGATTCCCTTCAACACAACTTCTGAGTGTTGGCTCAAAAATTCAGGAGCTTCCCGGGAGAAATCTGAACCTGGCCCCCACAAACGGAAGACAAGGAGGGACCAAAGAAAGAGGCAGGTAGGTGGCAGGTGTAATAAGCAAGGGAACTTACACAGGAGGCTTGTCTTGGGCGCCAGAAGAGGAGGAGACCTCTCCACCCACCAAATCTTAAAGTTTATACAGAGAACTTCACTGGGTTCAGTCATGTGTTCAGTCCAGATGGTCTCAACACCACACCGCTCTCTCAAGGCTGCGTCCTTGCAAACAACTCCCACTGTGGGAATGGTGGGCGGAAGGTACGTTTCAAGGACAGGGGAGGGGTTGTGAAGCCTCCCACTGCCCGGGGCCAGCTCCAGGGTCAACCAGCGGTCGCATCCTCTCAATGACCTCCCCGCACACTCCAGCCCTCCCGGTTCCTTGACTCCTACAGTCTCTCACGCCCCCCCAGCTCCTCCACAATGGCTCTGAGAGGTCCGCGAGCAGTTTCACTAGCATCGAGACGGCCTGTTTGGTAGCTGTCTGGCTACACTGTAGCAACACAGGCACAGGCAAGAGAAAACACAGATCAACATAATGACTCCCAAAATAAGTAGCAACCTTTCCCACCAAGAGCCCCATGATCCAAACCACTGATTCACTAAATGTCCCAGGCTGGGGACAGTGGATCACTCAGGGTGCTCGCTTGAGTCCCCATTTGCTTTAATAAAGAAGACACGTTAACAGACCATCAGGTGTGAACACACAGCATTCTGTCTGGATAACACACAGGGGCCTCCTTGTGAGGCAGTGGTAATGTCCGACCGAGGCCATTTTATTCTGGAGGACGGCTTTTCTCACTAGAGACAGTTCAGGGTCCGGTAGGGGCAGGCTTTGCCAGCTATCATTTAAGGCTTGCTGGGTGAATGTGGTGAGGGCTTGTGTGTGAGCTAGAATAACCTCCAGGCCAATGGAGGAACGAAGATGGCAGCCACATGTTGGTACCAGTGGAAAAGAGAACGGGCCCGCCTGGCCTCCAGGAGAGGGAGGTGGGCAGCTTTAGGACCCTGACCCAGTTGTGCTGGCCATACATGTTGACTGGGAAGGCAGCAGTGTCAGGAGTGAGGGATGGACCGGAGGTGGGCTATGTCAAAGCAGGACCCAGACCCCCCCGCTCCCCTCTCTCAATGGTGCACGCTCCAATCCGGGCACAGCTGGCAGCAGGACAACGGGGTCCCGGTGGAGACGCCCTCCCGCAGGGGCAGGGAGCAACTCTCCTCTCCTGGTGGGACGTCCCACTGCAACTTCCAGCACACGACGCCCGTCCCGGGCTTGAGGGGGCCGGGTGTTCTCAGCAGCACACCACGTTGATCCGTGGTGTCAGGGCGCTGCCACCCCCTGACCCTTCCATACTTTATGGTGTTGCGGGTCTCGGCAGGGGGCCCCGGACTGGCACATGGGGCCACAGTCCCTACTGGTTGATCACTCAAATGTATAAAGTCTGGGACGGTGGCTTAGTCCACCCAGCCAAGGTGGTTTGACCTGTTAGTGATTTAATCTGCTGCTTGCAGGTTACAGGGGAGATGAACCCTCTGTGCAACGTCATGTTCCTCTGCCTAGTCTTGCACAGCATGGCCCTTGAAATGGGATCTCCGATCACTATTTGACGAGGGTATCAGTACAGGGCACTCAGCTTCTCTAATCACCTAAGGGTGGCAGCCCCTGGCTTGTGCAGCCACAGGGGAAAGCTTGGGTTAGGCCAGATGCAGTGTCCACAGGAACCAAGGCAGATTTAGAACCCTCACTCTGAGGGAAAGGGCCAATACGATCAATTTGCCAACCCCTCGCTGGCAGGGAACTCCAGGGGGTGGTCCCAGACTCCTCTGGTAGTTGCCCTGGGCACCGTTGAGAACACACAGGACACGCTGTTGCTGCATGAACCAACTCACTGTATTTCAAGGGCAATCCAGGGTCGTGGCAATACGCCATCCCACCCTGGTGCTACGGTGGCTGCCCTTCCTATGCACCTCATCTACTGATGAATCTACTGAAGGGTCAGTTACCAGGGCTGGTACCCAAGCTAGGGCATCAGCCTCCTGATGGCCAGGGGGTGTCAGCGCCTCGTGAGCCGGGAGGTGGAAGCCAGTGAGGACGGCCTCAGCCTCTTGCAGGTGAACCGAAACGTCTCTCCACACATCCTGCCCCAGCGAGGGTTTATTCATGAACATCCACCTCCCGACTCCCCGCTGTTCAAACCACAGGGTTAATCCCTTTAGATCAGCCCAACTGTCATGGCAAAGGGTTAACGGCCAAGGCTCATGAGTGGTCACCAGCCAAATGCTGAGTTCAAACCCCTGGCTGCTGCAATTCATTCCTGTTACAAGATGAACAGATTCTTGTTGAACTTACGCAAATAACTATATTGCCATGAAACTAAGAATGCTCATTCTAAGACTTTCTGAATTCTGCAGGGGTCAGGTAGGGAGGAAAAGGTGAATGTTTCCTCTTTGTTCACAATGGTATATGTTAGCAAATTGCTGATAGCTTAAGAGAAAAGAAAATTGTTTTTCTTAAACCCGGGAAAACAAAACATAAAAGGATCAACAATGTTTCCAATTTAAAAGATCATAAAAATGATAGTCATCCTCATCAGTTTTTCCATTAGAGTTCTGCAAATTCTTACGCAGTTTAGTAGCGTGACCTTAGTTACCAGAAAGCTATATTCTTCCACAAATCTTGAAGATGAAGCCCTCTTACAGGAACACTTTTGCAAAAGCATCAGAGCAGACAAAAGTCTGTAAATGACAGAAGACTTTAAAATGGCCAAGGTTAAAGATCTGATGAGAGCTCATCATAATGCAATTGGCAAGGAAATTTGGTTATTGCTGTGATATACATCCTCCTGATGACCTCCTCTGACACCAAGCAGGGGACCTACGTCACAGCAAAGATGGGCCGTGGGCATAGGCCAATGACACGGGGTCCCCGGGTTGTATGACACATCATACCATGCAGAAGCAGCCGGCCTCCTAGAAGGATGAACTGCCTTCCAAAGGCACCCCTGAATGACCAGCTGAGAGGCAACCTCCTGAATGGGTGCAATGCCATCCTGGGGATGCAGTATGTGCTTAAATCAAAGACTTCTGTACGGGGCTAAGTCCCCAGTGAGAACAACACACAGGTCCAGAAACAAAGCGGGGTGGGGAACAGGGGTGGCCCCACTTACCATCACTCCCAGTGATCCAATCACAGCGAGGAATTTCATGCTTTCCATCCTTGCCACTCTGAGCTCTGCAGCGTTAAAAGTTCTGATCTCCAGAGGGTATGCACACTCTTGCCAGGGGCCACAGCAAGTGTCTCATTACAGCCAGGACACTTTGGCCTCCCTGTGCCCAGGGACCAGAAAGTCAGCATGCTGGCTGTGGAATCTGACCCTGACCAGCCAGGGAAGGTAGCATGTGTATGGAATCCCGGTGGTCTGCTTGGGTGCCTCCTGGTATCCGCTGGCTTCCTGATCCCAGTGCCTAGGACACAGCTCCAACTGCTGTCCGAAAAGAGCGTGGTATGATTGCCAAGGGCTCAGCCTTTCAGGACTAAAGGTTTTGAGCCACACCACCAGGGAAGCTGCCAAAGCCTGCCAAGATAATCCCTGAAGGTGAGGGGAATTTGGAAAGAACAGTGGCTTAGGGAGAGGATGGGTACCAACCAGTATGCACCTGAAACCAATGCAGGATCAGGGGCTACTGCTTGTCCCACTAACTTCCCTCTTCTAAATTCTCCCTCAGAAAGAGAGGCCCACAGAACTCACAGAGGACCTGCCCCCTGAACTTGCTTGCAGAAGTAGATCACTGTGGTACAAGGGGTGCAGCACACTGGCCACGAAAAACGCACAGCTCAGGTCTCCGGCCATGCCCTGGTAGCACTGCCGCCGACCACAGTGGGGGCACTAATGCAGGTCCACCCCTGAGGGTCCTGGAACTCCTTCAACATGAGATTCTCGGTCGATTTGGCCCGTCGGCCTGGCCAAAACTCTCTTAGAATGGGACTTCCATCTGAAACCTTTCTAGTCCACCCCCTTTCATCCCTGCCCCCCCTCCTGACGGGTGTCAGACTCTCATCACGGTCGGAGGGGCTCCCTGCCTTCTCTTGTTCCCTCTCCCCTCATCCTTCACAGGCCTTTCCCCCCGAAGACTTGCACAGGAAATCCTCTCCTGGTGTCTGCTTCTCAGGGGACCTGAATTAAAACTAAAGCTAACTGTTATTACTTTTATTACCCTAAGTTGTCTACTTTTTTCCTTAAACATAAAGACCCAGGGGGAGAGGAGGGTCTTTGGGTCCAAAAATAGTCATATCCTCTTGGCACTAGACCACAGAAAAAAACTGTCAGATTTCTACCAGTTCAATATTCTCAGTAATGTGTGTATATATAGATGTACACACGTCTATCTATATATACCACATACACATATATACACAGTTGAGCCTAGAACAACGTGGGTATGGGGTTGCTGACCCCCCTTCCCTAGTGTGCAGTCAAAAGTCTGTGTATAACTTTACAGTTGGCCCTCCGTACCGCTCGCTCTGCATCTGTGGATTCCACCAACCTGTGGACTGTGTAGTACTGTAGTATGTACTATTGAAAAAAATCCTTGCACAAGTAATCCAGGGATCAGTTCAAACCCATGTTGTTCAAGGGTCAACCGTATACCCTTTATACAACTGTATCCTTGTAGATTTGTGATTTTCAAAGGAAGGATTCTTCACTTCAGAAGCTATCAGTTTTAGAAAACATTTTAAATCCTTGCCTTCCGTGCAAAAGGCAATACCTATCCGTCTAAAAAATAACAGTGAGATTAAGTAAAATGCTATAAAATAAGCTGAGTAGGGATTAGGGAAAGATTAAAAGCCAAAAGTATCTGTATCTATTACAGAATTTTTAAAAAGCAGTAATAAAAGAGGAAAGAGTTACTGATACACTCAATAATATGGATAAATCTCAAAAAAATTGAGAGAAAGAAGACAGGAACCAAGGGGTATGACTCCACTTATATAAAACTCTAGAAAAGGCAAATCTTATCTATAGTGACAGGAAGTTCTTCTGCAGCTGGGGAGATTGGCTGCAAAGGGGCACAAGGAAATTTCTGCAGAGATGGAAATGCTCTATATTCTGATTGAGGTAGTAGTTCCTCGAGTGTGTGTCACACCTTTATTAAAACTCGTTTAACCATACACTTGAAATGGGCGCAATTTACTGCATGTAAATTATGCCTTAGTAAAACTGACTAAAAAAAATGAACATGATTTTCAACTTTAAAATAACCTTGGGTCAAAATATCCTGCTCCATCCATCCAGGCCACCATCTTTTCTTACCTGGATTTTGCTCTCCCCTTCTGATTGGATTCCCTTATAGGAATCCAGCTTCCCTCCAATCTGTTCTTTGCTCTGCAGCCGGAGTCATGTTTCTAAAAGGAAATGTGATTATGTTACTCCCAACAACTCCCATTCTTCACATGTATCGGTCAGGGTTCAATCAGAGAGAGAACCGCTAAGAGAGATACAGATGTAGATACTTATTACAGGGATCTGACCTACACAGTTACAAGAACTGGCTAAACAGTCTCTGTAGGGCTGTTAGGTCCACCTATATTCTCTTCCGCTGCTGGAGACTCAAGTCCACCGGGCAGGCGACTGGGAAGGGAAGATGGATGTAAAGTTCCAACAACCAGCTGGAACACACAGCCACAAGAATGAACCTCACCCTGTCAGTTCTTGCTTCCTCTGACCTTGGCGTCATGGGGTGGAAGCTGGGCCATTCGTGAAGCTAAACGCATGTGGCCCAGGAGTCAGGGAAATTGAGGGAGGATCCAGGGGCGGGTGGAGCAGTTACAGGCTCAGCCACTGCCTCACCGCAAGAAGTCAGCCAGCAAAGCCACAACACACGTGAGCTACAAAATGGTTGCTGCTTCACGCCACCCTGCATATCTCCTACAAGACTCTCTCGTGGCCAGCCCTAACCAAAAAACATACGGTAGAGCGAATTCTGGGAAATGCGGCTCAGCCTAGCCAACTTGACACGTTACAAAACCATCGTTAACACACCAAACCTTAGATGGCTTCCATTACTCTCACTGCCTTAACAGAACTTAGAAGGTTCTTTGTGACCTGATTTCCTCCAGGTCTTCTGGCTTTATCTCCTACTCCCATCTCAGGCTGTAAGTATTGAAATATTTACATTCGGTCCTGAGGTTTTCTCTAAATTTCCTAGCCGTTCCACACTATGCCTCCTGGCTGGAATACTCTTCCTTCCTTCCCCTGTAACCTGACTGAGACCTTTTCACCCTTAGGAAGCCTGTCCTGACATATCACTTTATTGCTGGTGGCCAGTACAAAACCAGGTCCACAGCTGGCACCCAATAAATTTCAACGGAACCAACCATACGCCCACGAGAATTAAGACTGATTACCACTGAATGAACATGACTGGAGACTTAGGTATATAGGGGATAAAGTGCTGCAGCAAAGGTAATACGAGCAGCCCATTAACACATGGGGAAGGCTGTTCCCTTCTCACTTTTGTGCCCCCTCCCCAAGAAACAGGGGGAAAGGTCTAGAGACATTTTTAGTTGTCACCACTGGGGAAGTAGGTGCTACTAGAATCTAGCAGGTAGAGACTAGGATGCTGTAAAGCATTCCACGATGTGTACGACAGCTCCCCTCTCCCCAACGAAGAATTACCTTGCACAAAGCGTCAGCAGTGCCAAGGTTGAGAAACCCTGACAAAGATAACGCGTATCTGGATACTGATATATAAAAACGCGCATTTACATAAACATATTATTTCTCAACTTAATGCAGTTTATAACAGGTAAAAAAATCAATATTTAATGACAGATGATTTGTCCTACATGCCAGCAATACAAAGTGTTGCATTTGTACCACCAAAACCAAAGGAATTGGTGAGTCCAATACATCTCTTCTCAGTTTTCCATTCCTGTGCCTTGAGTGGAACATAATTGAGATCAAATTCTGGTTCTGTACAGTCCAGGTTTAAAGTAGGTGGCAGTTTTCGATGATAACAAGCCAGGGAGGTAAAAGCTGCCTCAGCAGCCCCGGCAGCCCCCAGCAGGTGTCCCGTGGCTGCCTTGGTGGAGGAAACGGCAAGGGCGTGGGCGTGCTCTTTGAAAAGATGTTTGATGGCTTTGTTTTCAGCAGCGTCTCCCAACGGTGTGGAAGTAGCATGTGCGTTGATGTAGGATATCTCTTCAGGCTGTACACCTGCATCTTTTAGAGCAGCAGCCATACATCTAGTACAATGAGAAAAGCAACTGAACTTATCGGAACGACATCTAATTCTAGCAAGGTATTCACTGTCTGTATGGCTTACGAAAAAGAAATATCCAAGTACACTGGATGAAAAGAACCCTTTATGCTCTAATGACAGAACAGCATCTTGGATTACCGTGTGAGTTGGAATGCTGTCTGCATGGGAATAACAAGGCACCCCCAGGACCCTGGACTGATTCATCACCATGACATAAACATACAAACCTATGGATTTTACAATCTCTAATAAAACGTATTTCCATTTTATTTGAATCGTCCTTTCTTCCTTGAGGAAAAAGCCACATAGACTCAGGCCTAGAATAATTTCTCTTCTAGGAATTGCTTTTCAGTGGGGTGTGTTGTAGAGTTAAAACGTGGAGAAAAACATTTATAACTATGCTTTAATGTTTTCTTTCACAGTTAAATGTAAAACTTGGAATATGTCCCAATAATCTAAAAAATGTCTGTCCTATTACTTTAAGGCTCAAACACCCTTTCAAAAATTGTCTATTCGGGATATGAGAATTCTAAATAAATGAAGAAATACAAAGCCAAACCCCAAGAGAAACAAATCCAAAAATAAAACACTTCTCTGGGAAAACCTCTGAAAATCTCATGGATGTTAACACCCTTTTTTTTAGTTGTTGATCTCTGGGCTGCATACATTTCCTTAAGAGGCAGCTCAGAGTATCATCTGAGGCGTGCTGGAAGGTTTCACCTAAACATAACTATTTCCTCATCTAGCTGACTACTAGGCTGGACATTTCCAGCACTAGCAACTACTCACTAAAACTCAGAAATATAATTCAGGGGTCGGTGAACTATGACCCTGGCCAGATGCTGCTTTTGCACACACAGTTGGCCCCCGAACAAACTGGGGGTTAGGGGTGCTGACCCGTCACACAGTGGAAAATGCCCCTATAACTTTACCGTTGGCCATCCATTCCCCCAATTCCACATCCGCAGATTCAACCGACCGCGGATCCTGTAGCACTGTAGTATGTACTTAGCGAAAAAGACCCGCGTGTAAGTGGAACCGCGTAGTTCAAACCCGTGTTGTTCAAGGGTCAACTGTACTTTCATCGGAACACACCCATTCATTTTCGTACTGTCCATGGCTACTCTCAGTTACAAAGCAGAGTCTGAGTAGCTGTGATAGAGACCCTCGTAGCTGGGATAATATTTTTGGCCCACAAAGCCAAAAATATTATTTGTTCCTTTACAGAAAAGGCTTGCCAACCCCCGGCTAATTTAACTGGTTAAAACGTAATATGATCTAAGCAGGCTAACCTATGAACAAACATACTGACACATAATGTTAGTGTCAGAGGGGTGTTTTGTTTTGTGGGTTTTTTAACTTAACTCGCTACCTCTTTCACAATAAAAGCACCTTGCTTTTCCAAGTGCGGTCCTCAGACCAGCAGCATCAGCACCACCTAGGAGCTGGTTAGAAACGCAGCATCTCGAGCACCACCCTAGACCTACGGAGTCAGAATCTGCATTTTAATAAGATCCCTGGGTGATGAGAAGTCGCAGCAGAACCCTGCTGAAATGGAGCAGAGACCAGGTACACGTAGGACAAAGCGCTAACTGTACTGTGCAGGTCTGATGGAGGGCTGCAGAAGGGAGCCTCCTGACCCTGACGGCTGTTAAGCACAACTGAAGGGATGAAAATGTGGCAAAGTCACACACGGCCTTCTTCACAACGTTACTGGCCTTCGCTAAAACTCCAGATTTTGTAAGGATATTCACATGTTTTCAAATATTTCAAACGTGGTAAAGCAAAGAATTCAAAAACACTAGTTAGTCTAAAATGGGAACACAACAGAGATACAGTACACCAAGGCCAGATACTACAGTTTCCCCTAAGCTGAGACTCCAATAAAGAGTCTTACCTGAAGAAATGTGAACAAACAACCACTCTTTACCTTAAGGCACCTTCTCCTCCAGGATCAGGGGCGGTTATGTGACTGGCATCACCTGAGAGTCCGTAGCCCAAAATCTCTGCATAGATCCGAGCCCCTCTTTGAACAGCATGCTCGTGTTCTTCTAGCACCAGCACAGCTGCACCTTCTCCCATCACAAAACCATCTCTCTTGGGATGGAATGGCCGACATGCCGACTTCGGATCAGAGTTTGTGCTCAAAGCCCGGGCTCTGGAAAACGCAGCCAGCGACAAAGGGCTGATGCAAGAGTCGGCACCTCCAGTCACCATCACATCAGCAGCGCCGTGGGCTATGAACCTCAGAGAGTCTCCCACAGCATGAGCTCCCGTGGTACAGGCTGTGGACACTGCATGATTGGGGCCCTTGAGTTTATAGCGAATGCTGACCTGGCCTGCGGCCATACTGATCAGAATCTTAGGGACAAAGAATGGGCTGACTTTACTGTAACCTTTCGTCTGAAACATCAACGCGGTTTCAAAAATCTCTTCAAGGGGAACCATTCCCATGCCAATTGCAACACCAGTAGCCTCTTGGTCAGCTTCTGACTGAGGATGCCAGCCGGAATCTTTCAAGGCTAACTCAGCAGCCCCAATGGCCATAACGGTGGGAGAAGACATGGACTTGATATCTGATTTGGGCACAAAGTTTTGTGCATTGAATTGACCTTCATCACAACCTCTTGGCACATAAGCTGCAACACTGCAAGGGACACTCTTATACTCTTCACCGACCAGTGAAACGATTCCACTCTCTCCCTGGATAAGACGATCCCACACCAGCTGAGTGCCAACACCCAGAGGAGTCACTAAGCCAATGCCTGTAACGACAACCCGCCTACGCAATCTGGGTGTTGGCACAGTTCCGAAAAACCTCCTTTCACTTATCAATCGCTGGCACAACCCTGTGTGTATTAGATGAGGGCTTGTAACTTTTAGGAAACTTTGCAAGCCGTTTGACAGCATGGTTGAGACTCGGAGGGTCAGAGACGTTCTGTAGCAGACCACGACACGCCCAGCAGGTACTGACTGTTGTTGAAATACCTTAAAGGCCAAAGAAACAACATCCAAGGTGGTTTTTCTCGGGTGCTTGGTATGAGCTGTTAAGGAGCGCAGGGAAAATAATGTTACATCACTTTTACTTATCAAACCACCTGTCTGGACTCAACCCTTTTTAGACTCTCAGTACCCTCGGACATTCCAAGATAAAGAGCTGAAAAGACGACTCATTCGATTCACAACAGAACTTCACAATGAAAAATATACACGCACTCCTGGCCTGATATAGGCTGCGAAGAGCATCCTTTTTCAGGATTACCGAGGCCTTATTACAAAAGGCACAAAACACACTTCAGGGCCTATTATTTGGGGTGGCGGTGAGAGAACTTTTTTGATCAGGGTTTTGGGGACCGCGAAGGTCAAGGGTGGGGTGGGGGGGAAGGGAAGGGGGTGTGGCCAACTCCCCGCACCAACCCAGAAACCCGAGGAAAGCGTGGCGAGAGGAAAAGACACCTGACCCGGCTCCTCCACACCCCTCTCCCCACGCAGCGCCGATCCGACTCGGAGCTGGAGGGCGGAAGGAGAAGAGGAGCGAGAACCCACTACCTGCACCCGGCCTCCGGCGGCCAGCGCAGCCGCAGTCCCACGCGCGATGCGGGCGTGCGCACGCGCACAGCACGTCCACGTATGTCCGCGCACACACACGTCCGCGCACGTCCGCGCACACACACGTCCGCGCACACACACGTCCGCATAGGCGCGCACGCGCACGCCCGGCGTGCGCGCCCTCTGGGCCGGGCGCGCTTCCCCCGCGTCACCTTGGCGGAGGTCAGACGGTGAGGGGAGCGTCCGGGCGCCACCTCACCGACTCCAGCATAACTTGGGAACGAGCACGTAACGAGGGGAGATAGCATTTTTGCGTATCAAAAAGGGATCTCTTTTTTTTTTCTTTTGCTAATAATCCCAGATATTCGCCTGTTGTGGGAAGAGGGACTCCGTCATATTCGCCCGGAATGCTAGGGAAGAATTAAAGAAGTTACCGTATCGTTACAGTGATCTCTGTATCGCCCAGAATTGTTTATCATAGCAAAGTAGGACTCACCGCAGTTGTCTATTTTGTGGTACATCTAAGTAATGTGCAAACATTTAAAATAATTTTATAAGTGAATATTTATTAATGTGGAAAGATGTTGATAATTTCTTAGAAGATCCAAGTAGTAACTTGTATTTTTCCTTTTTTTTTAAAGGGTTTTCTTGGGGGCGGGGTCTGGTCTGCAAGCAAGTATAATGATTGCGGTGTTTTTCCCTTATTTTATTTTTTAATTTTTAAATTATTTTGCCCACTCCTTGTGGTGTGCAGGATCTTAGTTCCCCGACGAGGGATGGAACCCAGGCCCCATGCAGTGGAAGCCTGGAGTCCTAAACACTGGACCGCCAGGGGATTCCCATTCCCCCTTATTTTTGCTTAGCTTTATTTATCATCTTCTCTATAGTATACAAACAATGCTTTTGTCATAATAAAGTTACTTTTACTTTTTGAAACTTATTTTCAGCTCTTGGGCGGTGCTCAAAATATCACAGCCAGTGTCTGAGAATGGAGACAAGACCAGAATAGAGAAGAACGTAGACATTTATTTCTAAGTGTTCGAAAAATTCAATAACTTTTATTTGCTCAGAGCTCACTGTGAATCTATCAAGGGAAAAATAACATGAAAATATAAAAAAGCAAGAAATCAGCAAGGTAGTATTTGTTTAGATGACCATCTGTTGCTCACGTGCTGACCCAGGTGCGTTTTGTGTCCTTCTTTCTTCTGTAGATAAAGGATTGACCATATAACCTGCATCTGAACCTCTCAGCGTATTTGTTTCTTTCTGGACAGTGTGCCTCTTGATGGCTTCCAAGTAGAGTGCTTTGTCTTCTTTCCCAGCTCTAGGGAAGAATTTGGGAGCTTAGCTTTTCCTAGTTAGTACTGGATTTAAATGTGTCTGGAAATAGACTTTTTCTAAAGTAGTTCCCTAGTATGACCTTGAGTCATCTTTGATCCAAGGCCTATTCAGTCACTTCTTAGGTTGACCTTCTTTCAGTGACGATAGAGTTACTTTAAGAGAAATTAAAACAAACGTGGTTATAAAATACAACTAAAAGTTAAGGAGTGAGAGGTACCCAAACTTGCTCTCTCCTCTCTTCATGGCTATATAATATTTTAAAATCATAGTGCGAAAAGTCCTAAAATATTTTTTGAAGCCAAACTCATATGAAACACAGTTTTAACATGCTGTTCTTTTTTCTTTTGTAACATCACAAAATTATCTTGGATAAGAAGTGACAAGTCAATTAAAATATTGTAGAGGGAATTCTCTGGCGGACCAGTGGTTAGGACGCCCCGCTTCCGCTGGTTGGGGAACTAAGATCCTGCAAGCTGTGCAGTGTGGCCAAAAAACGGAAAAAAAAAATTGTAGGAAAGTAAAGCCACCAAAAGTCTTTTCATTTTTATTTCTACCTCTGATCTTTCCTTTGGTCTGGAAAGGGGTGAGAGATTTTATGGTATTCTAATAGCTATACTGTATGATTTAGTACCATATTCCTTGTTAAAATACCATGGTGTTTTAGCTAAAGTACCAAAATCTTCAAAAAGGCTCCACTTGCCATAGCCTTTTGTTCAGACATATGTTTACTTAAATTTTTTGTAATGTGATTCAAAACTATCTTTCCAGATATAGTTCCCATTCTCTATTAAAATAGATTTCCACCCAAGATGGCTGTTCTCTTGCACTCTGTACATCCTCTGCCTGACGAGTGCCTGCTTCACCTACACCCTACTCACGCGACTGACCTTCCTACAGACTTGCCCCCAGCCCCAGCTGGT
The DNA here is from genome assembly GCF_964374135.1 of Grampus griseus. Lineage (NCBI taxonomy): Eukaryota > Metazoa > Chordata > Mammalia > Artiodactyla > Delphinidae > Grampus > Grampus griseus. The sequence goes on from NC_138998.1 coordinate 996,884, forward strand.
GACTAATCTTTAGATCAGAACCTCTGTAATGTGAGAGTTCATCAAAGAAGCAGTGAGGGGCGTGCCTCACTGTTGGTAACCGATGAGCCAACCTGACATCAATTGCCCTATAACTGGTAACCTCCCCCTCCCCCAGGAGCAAAGACTGCTGCCATGTCCTGCCCACCGTCTGCTGCAGACGGTGGGGTGTCACTCCACGACCTTGCTTCAGACATGTAAGATCCCCCCATCCACTAAACCACTGGTGTCTCTGTCACTGACTCTGGGCTCTTTCTTTTGTCTTGAAGCTGGGTAAGCCCAGGGCTTGCAGGCCTGCAGGGTGCAGCCCAACACCCAGCAAAAGTGATCTTATCATCTCTAGGTTGACTTCAGCTTGTCTTTTTTCATCTCTGTATCTTTGCTTGTACTTTCTTTTGTTCAACATTCATTTTCTTCCTAAGCTGTGCTAGAAGCTGGCATATGAAAATGAATAGGGTATGGTTCTTGCTTTCAGGAAGTTCATAGTCTAAGGAAACAGCCATGGAGACAAATATGTGCAAACCACTGAAACAGGTGCTGGAATAGAAGAATATGACAGAATTATAATAATACAAAGGAGACAACTGGGTCAATACTACCTTCCAAAGTCAGGAAAGCCTTCAAAAAAGTTGACCTTTGAACTGCATCTTGAAAATGAGTACATGTTTGTCTAGTAAATTTGGTGGGAAAGGGCATCCTGACAGAGTAGAACAAAGGCCTGGATACCTGATATCTTCCACAAACTGCTAGTAGTAGTTCAATGTGGCCAATGCTGGATGTGAGGTGTGGGACAAAGCAACAGTGAAAGCATGAGAGTGAAGCAGGGGCTGATCTGAAAAAGTCTTGGATGTTGTGCAGAAGACTTTGGATTTGATCCTGTAGGTCAGAAATGATATGCAGGCAGCCCTGGTCTAACATGGACTGCAACATTCTTTTACTGAATCTAAATTCCTCTAGGAAGGAAATGGTAAACTCTCTCATTCCCTTCACCGGACTCTGCTAGTTCTTTTGTCTTGAACAAAGCCACTTAGTACATTCAAGTTTCTTGCCTGACTCGTGACATCATTTGGCGGTAGAGTGTGTGTTGCTGAAATCTGGCCTCTACGCTGGTGCCAGATGAAATCTCGGAGACAGAGTTTTGGGTGAAGTAGAAAGAAATGGATTAATTGCTTTGCCAGGCGAAGGAGGCCACAGTGGGCTCGTGTCCTCAAGACTGTGCGCCCCGCCCTGGAGGGGGTCGAGAGAAGTCTTACGATGTTCAAGGAGCAGGGCGCGGTCAGCTCGTGGACATTCTGATTGGTTGGTGGTGAGGTAATGGGGAGTCGGCATCGTCAGCCTTCTGGTTCCAACCGGTCTGAGGTCTACATGCCTGTGGGCAGCAGACAGGTAACTTCCTCCACCTTGTGGGGTTTTCAGTATCTGCAAAACAGCTCAAAGGATGTGGCTCAGAATATTCTCTATAGTCCTGGAGGAAGAACTAAAGGTCCTCGCCTGTTTACTGGCTAAAGTATTGTGATTTGGTCTTGCTTGACTGTCTTCCTTTCTTTCTGCATTTTCTCACGTCTCTGGCTATTCTTCAACTAAAGTTTTTCTACAAACAGAAGGCAGGTGTAGGATGTGGGTGGAGGTCTATTCTGGGAAGGCCCCATAGGGTCCTGCTCGGTTACATGTGGGCAAGGGGTAGCCATAGAAAACGTTTCAGCAGAAGAATAACATGATCAGATGGGTGGTTTAGAAAGATCATCGTTGCAGCATGTGCAGGGGGATTGGGGAATGTGGGAGTGGACATGGGGGAAGAGAGTTAAGACTGGTGAGGCTCTACGGAGGGGATGAATTGGGGGCTTGGGATTGACATATGTACACTACTATGTATAAAATAGATAATAAGAAGAACCTACTGTATAGCACAGGGGACTCAATGCTCTGTGGTGACCTAAACGGGAAGGAAATCCAAACAAGAGGATATATGTATACATGTAGCTGATTCACTTTGCTGAACAGCAGAAACTAACACAACATTGTAAAGCAACTATGCTCCAATAAATATTAAAAAAAAATTTAAAAAAGACTGGTGAAGCCCTAAACTAAGGCAGTGGCACGGAGGAGAGAGTGCTAGGATGCTGTCCTTAATTAAATGTGTGTTGGGGGCATTTCCTCCCACAGCTGGAAAGTCCTGCCCTTCCTCATCTCATTAACCTCCCAATTTAAGGGTTCTTTTCAAATTCTTCTTCCATGAAACTGCAACCACAGAGGAATTTTCCTTCTTCTAAACTAATAGTTCTCCAAATTTACCGTGCACCAAAATCACCTGAAGGGCTTACCACACACATTGCTGGGCCTCATCTTTTTTTTTTTTTGCGGTACGCGGGCCTCTCACTGCTGTGGCCTCTCCCGTTGCAGAGCACAGGCTCCGGACGCGCATCCTCAGCGGCCATGGCTCATGGGCCCAGCCGCTCCGCGGCATGTGGGATCTTCCCGGACCGGGGCACGAACCCGTGTCCCCTGCATCGGCAGGCGGACTCTCAACCACTGCGCCACCAGGGAAGCCCTGGGCCTCATCTTTAATGGTGGGGCTTGAGAATATCCTGATAGTTCCCTGGTGATGCTGATACTGCTGGTCTCACCAGTGCTCGAACTCGATGACTCTTATGAAGGCGGGGCCTGTGCTCATCTCCTCCCCTGCTTCACAGTGTGTGGCGCACGGCCATTGGCTTCATAACTATTTGGTGAATGAATGAATTACAGAATGAATTAATAAACACATACCCTTATGCATATACCACTTTGTGCATTTCTTACCAAATGATTTTTTCACAGTAACTCTGTTTCATCAACTGAAGGGCTATCTGTATGTAAGGTATTCTTATTCATTTTGTCCTTCCTACTAGATTAAAAGTTTCTTATGTCATCCATCTCAGACTGCTTTGCATACAGCATGTGCTCAATAAATAATAGTTGCTTAATTACTTAATACAGTCACACAGTAGTGAGCTACCACATCAATTCCTGAGAGGCTTTAACCCTTCTCCTTGCCAATAACCTTTACTGAGGTCAACATTTTCTCTTTTTTAAAAAATATATTTATTTATTTTTGGCTGAGTTGGGTCTTTGTTGCTGCCCGCAGGCTTTCTCTAGTTGCGGCGAGCAGGGGCTACTCTTCTTTGAGGTGTGCAGGCTTCTCATTGTGGTGGCTTCTCTTGTTGCGGAGCATGGGCTCTAGGCATGCTGGCTTCAGTAGTTGTGGCTCACGGGCTCAGCAGTTGTGGCTTGCGGGCTCTAGAGCGCAGGCTCAGTTGTCGTGGCACACGGGCTTAGTTGCTCCGCGGCATGTGGGATCTTCCCGGCCAGGGCTTGAACCCATGTGCCCTGCGTTGGCAGGCAGATTCTTAACCACTGAGCCACCAGGGAAGTCCCAACATTTTCTTTTTTATGACAAAACCTATCCTGGGGAAATTTCAGTGAGTTATATCTTTATTTCATTTTAAGAATAGTGCCACCATATGTCAACTCTAAAGATGATGTTCTTAACAAAGCTGGAATCCTAAAAAGAAATTCATTATCTTGAAGCAAAAAAAAAAAAAAAAATCAAGTGAATGAACAGGAAGTTCAAAGCTGATTTAATACTAGAACATCCTTTTATGTGTTTGGAGCAATGGTGGGTATAAAGAGATTGACTAGCTTAAAACCTTTAACTTTTCTAAAGGAAACTGAAGAATCAAAATACTTTCAACTTGACTTAAGTGGAAGAAGCAGACAGGGAAAAGAATGGGCCAAGTCCCTTGTTATAATAAATTCCCTTAATAGCTTCATAGATGGTGGTATCCAAGAGAGAGAGTAGTTACTCAAAGTAAAGAGTAATTGGGGGGCTTCCCTGGTGGTGCAGTGCTTAAGAATGCACCTGCCGATGCAGGGCACACGGGTTTGAGCCCTGGTCAGGGAAGATCCCACATGCCACGGAGCAACTAAGCCCGTGCGCCACAACTACTGAGCCTGCGCTCTAGAGCCCGCGAGCCATGACTACTGAGCCCGTACCCCTCAGCTACTGAAGCCCGCGCACCTAGAGCCCGTGCTCTGGAACAAGAGAAGCCACTGCAATGAGAAGCCCGTGCACCGCAACGAAGAGTAGCCCCCTCTTGCTGCAACTAAAAAGAAAACCCGCGCGCAGCAATGAAGATCCAACGCAGCCAAAAGAAATAAATTTTTTTAAAAAAAGTAATTGGGAAGGATTTAAATTTCAGGTGAATTAAAATAAACAATAATTTAGTGAATTACCATTGAAATGAGGATTTCTATGATTTTATGGACTGTACGTTATTTTAACAGCATTAATTTTATGGCATTGGTTCTCACACTGTGGTTGCATGTCCCTCACAAAAGTACCTTAAAGCCATTATCTACTCAAGGGGAAAGCTAAGTTGATAACATTCTATTCCTCCCCCACCACAAGAGCATTCCTGCTTCAGTTCTAGAGCGCCTCCACTTTGGTGTTTTGTATATACTAGGTTTCCTCCTAAGGGTTTATTTGAAAAAAAAAAGTGTTCTGTAGCCTTAAAAAAAGTCATAAATACTAGATAGTATATGATAACCTTATACAATTATTATAAGAATAAATGAGTGTGCTGATGGAAAGAAGAAACTCAAAGGGAATACTGTTTGTGATAGAGACAGCTAGTTACATCCCAGGCCTCCCACCTCCCATCCCACAATTCCCAGAGTTGTGGGTGGTGCCTGTCCAGCTAAGGACTACATTTCCCAGTCTCCCTCCCTTTTCATCTAGGTGGGGCTTCATTTTCACTAATGATACAGTAGAGAAAACGCTGTTTGTCATTTCTGGGCCCATGTGGTTAAGAAGCAGGTATGCAGTCTTTCTGCCCAATCACTAACTAAATGCAAAAGTCTCTGTGGCCATATAGCAGTAGTTAGCAAACCACACGCTAAATCCAGAAGGCTGCTTGTTTTTGTAAATAGTTTCATTGGACATACCCATACACATTCATTTTAAGTACAGTTGACCCTTGAACAACACGGGTTTGAACTGCATGGGTCCACTTATATGAGGATTTTTTTTCAACAATAAATGCTACAGTGCTACATGGCCCACTGTGAGTTGCAACCTCAGATTCAGAACCACAGATACAGTGGAACCTCAGATACAGAGGAAGTTATACACAGAATTTGAATGCTTGGAGGGTTGGTGCCCACGTTGTTCAAGGGCAAACTGTATTGCCTATGGAACAACTGCAAAGGCAGAGTTAAATAGTTGAACCAGAGCCCCTATGGCCACAAACCCTTAAACATTTAATATTTAGTCCTTTATAGAAAATGTTTGTTGACTTCTATGGGAGGAAAGGAGCCTGGGGCCCTGCATCATTATCTGGAGGAAAGCTGCTCACTGACAAATGATACCTCTTGTATGAACAAGAAAGAAATTTCTCATGTTACGTCACTGAAAATTTCAGTTACGGCAGCTAGCAACACACTATCAGTTAAACATTATTCTTGGAAGCTGGTCCAAAAACCTACATATTTATTAAAAACTTCTCACATATATCTGGCAAGTGAATGGTAACTGAAGTGGGTGGTTATTGCTCAGGGTCTTGCTCAGAGACACTGGAAGAAAATTTCAAATTTAAAAAGCGAACTGACGATAAAGCATCAAGATTATTCAAAGAAGCTACTTAGACAAACAACTTTTAAAAATATATAGTGTCAAGAAAAACATTTGTTGAGGTTTGGAAAAGAAAGAAGGCATTGGTAAAGTACACTTTCAAGGTCATGGAGAAGTAGATGATGGATTAAAGATGTTAGGATTCTTCTTTTAAGAGGAATAAAGGACGCTGATCACAGGATCTACCTGCGAAACAAGGTCACAAATTAATACGTACACTTACTGCATGGGATGCATAATTTTGCTGTCTTTCCTTTCTCCTCCATTCCATTCTACTTTGTCGTTATTGGATATGTGTTTTACTTTGGTCAGTGGAGTCCACAACCCACTATGTTGCAAACTGCAGTTTTGAAAAAAACTTCTTTACAGAGGCATCATATTCTCTGAGCTGGGACTTATGCAAGAGATTTTCAATCATTTATCTAATTCCAAAAAAAATCCATATAGGAGAAACCCAGCAGAGTTTATGTGTTTGGTTTTGAACGTGGTTTTCTGCTTCCCTCTGGGGTCTTTCATCCACATTGACTTAGGAAGGCCTGACCATCTGCGAGGAGGAAGCTGTAGAGTAGTTTCATCTGGGGGCAAAGGGGTGGTTGGAATATAGGGGGTTTCTCCACCGTCTGGCTGGATCTATTGAGGCCGGCCCCGAGGCGCCGAGGAACCTGGGTTCCTGCGCTGCACCAGCCAGCAGCCCCTACCCCTGCGCGAAACCCCCGCCCCTCCACCCCACCCCGCGGTCCAGACCACCAGACACACATGGGAAAAGCCCCGCGGTCCGGACGACCAAGACCCACACCCCAGCCTGGTCGAAGCCCCCAGGCCCTGACAACCAGGCCCCTGTCGGCCCAAGCCCCCAACGGCCCCAAACAGCCCCCAGCTCCTCCCAGACGAACCCCACCGGTCCCGGATACTAGTCCCCGCCCCCTGGAGACCAGCCGTCCCCCTCACCTCCCGCCGAGTCCCCAGCCCAGGATATCAGACGCCACCCCCCTGGAAAACCCCCCGTCCCCTGCAGATCACCCCCCCACACACGAGCCCTGCCCCCCGCCACGAGCCTTGCACGCCCCCGCCCCCCCGCCCCCTGGAGACTAGCCCCTTCCCTCTCGGCTGGGCCCCGCCCCTGGAGACCAGCCCCTTCCCTCTCGGCCGGGCCCCGCCCCTGGAGACCAGCCCCCTCCCTCTCGGCCGGGCCGGCCCCTGGAGACCAGCCCCCTCCCTCTCGGCCGAGCCCCGCCCCTGGAGACCAGCCCCCTCCCTCTCGGCCGGGCCCCGCCCCTGGAGACCAGCCCCCTCCCTCTCGGCCGAGCCCCGCCCCTGGAGACCAGCCCCCTCCCTCTCGGCCGGGCCCCCGCCCCTGGAGACCAGCCCCCTCCCCCCGGCCGGCCGCAGAGCGCGGCGAGCTGAGGCGCCTGCTCAGAGCGCACGCGGTGCGGGCGGGGGGAGGGGGGGTCACGGCCGCGCGCTCGAGTATGGCGGCGGCGGCGCTGGGCAGTTCCTGTGGGTCAGCGTCCCCGGCGGTGGCCGAGCTCTGTCAGAACACCCCGGAGACCTTCCTGGAGGCCTCCAAGCTGCTGCTCACCTACGCGGACAACATCCTCAGGTGCGGGGCCGCGGGAGGGACGCGTGCCAGCGGGCGGGGCGCGGCGCACGCGCGGCCGGGTTTGGGGGCGCCCGGCCGGCCCCGGGGGCGCGGAGGCCGGGAGGGCCCCGGGCCTGGCTCCCGCTCAGGGGGGCGGCGGGGGGGGAGCTGGGGCCGCCCGCCAGGGGCCTGGAGACCCGCCCGGCCCAGCCCCGCCGGAGCGGAGGGAGTCTCTGCACCTGTGACCGGACACCTGCTGTCGCGGAGCCCAGGGCGAGCCGGGTCCCGGGACGCGCGGGGCGGAGGAGGGGAAGGCGCGCCCCGGGCTCTGGCCTCGGTCTGGCGCTTGAACAGTCTTACGTGTCAGGACAGGAGCGGCGACAGCGTTTCATCCCCACTGCGTGCGTTTTACCCACCAGCAGCCTTCAGTTGCCATTGGGCTTCTCAGAAGTTTGCCACGGACAAGATGTTTTCTTCCCAGCGTTTTGTGAATATCCTAATACTAGAGCCTAACACTACCGTGGTGTTTGTGAGGATAACCTTGGCTAAGAGTAGTTTGTTTCCTTTTACTCTGAGCACACTTCTAGACCTCTAAGGAACCTTACAGATTTGGGGAATTGGGAAGTAAGTTTTATTAGTCATTTTGAAGCATTACGTCCCTCCACTCTTAGATCAAATGATGTGGTGTCCTGAGGGACGGGATGTGTGGGGGAGGGAAAAGGAGCCCCACGTGCCTCCGCCTTAGTGCTGTTAGCTCGTTTATCAGGGCGCCGTGATCATATAGGCTCTGCCCCCCGCCCCCCAGCCCCTGGTGCGCTTGCTTTTCTAAGGGGTGGATGTATTGGCCTGAAGTCTAAAAGGAGATCCTTCGCAGTGTCAAGGTTATAGATTTCACGTGACCCAGTTTTGGAGACCTTAGTTACAAGTGCAGTGTCTTAACCCATGGCAGTTTTAATATGGCTCATATAGGCAACATTAATGATTTAAAAAGTGAATTGAAAGAAGAACATATTGAGCCCTTGTTGTGTGACAGATGCAGAGAGGGATGCAGCATGTGCACTGTGCACAGCTGCACAGTTAAGACCTATATGGGGGCCGCCTTCCTCCTCTGTGACACCCTCTCAGCTCACCTTCTCAGCCCTGGGAGATCTGACAGCTCTTCAGAGCGCAAGGATGCCAGAGGATTCTGCACAGTGAACTCCGAGGCAGAGTTCTCCAGAGGCCGTCAGCTAGCACCTCCCATCTGGAAAGCCACCAAACTATTTAAACCCCATTCTTCAGAAAAGGGAGTTGCCCTTGTAATGAGGATTCACTTCTGCTTTCAATCCAGGGAAACCACAAATGCTGAGATCAAGGTGTTTTGAGGAAGGAAGTCTTTTCCATCATTATCGTCATTATGAGTGTTTACCAAACTCATAGTAGAAACGTGGCATGCTGTCAGTGTATGTTATAGTCTCTACGATGGCTTATGTTTCTTACCTTAAAAAGGTTTTTTATCCAGAAAGGGAATTAGGAGTCTGGAACTCATATAAGTGGAGATGGTATGAAAAACTACCCTTTTTAGTTTGTCTTAAGTAATAGTATTAGTTCCTGCCCTCATTCTTTTTTTTTTTTTTTTTTTTGCGGTACGCGGGCCTCTGACTGTTGTGGCCTCTCCCGCTGCGAAGCACAGGCTCCGGACGCGCAGGCTCAGCGGCCATGGCTCACGGGCCCCAGCCGCTCTGCGGCATGTGGGATCCTCCCGGACCAGGGCACGAACCCGTGTCCCCTGCATCAGCAGGCAGACTCTCAACCACTGCGCCACCAGGGAAGCCCCCTGCCCTCATTCTTACAGTTCAAACTCGTTTGGTCTTCAGAGGGGGGGAAAAATCCTCACCTTTTCTTCTGCTTCCAAGTCCAGTGATTTGCTTGCCTCTTAACAGAAAAGCCCCAGGCCTCTTCTTGATCCCTTAGCTACACTGCATTACAGACAGGCTAATCTAACTTATTTGAGAATAGAGGAAACCATCGTTTCTTTTGCTGTTTTAGGAACACCTTTAGCATGAGCGATAAGGGGTGTTGTCTTGATATCCTTTGCTCCTAACTCAGGATCTGACATAGTATTTTATAGGGTGAGTGCTGAACTGAGAATTTCATTTGCAGTTTTTTAATTGTTGGTGTTAACAGTGATATTTGTCACTATACACTGGTGAAAATAATACTTTGGGTTAAGTTTGAAATTTTTGCTTCAGATGATGTTTATCCTATTCCCCAACTAAGGCTCGTAAAGCTAATGAAATTATACAATGAAGTATATACTAATTTGCATGCACAGTGTACCATGGGTTTGAACCGTTTTTTCAGTTCACTGACTTATCGATAAAAATCAGCTTTCCTCAGTATCTGCCTTTCAAAAATCTGCAGTAGTTTTACTGGCATTCCATGTGGGTTCCCTAGGAAACTTGCTTCATTCATTCTTTAAAAAACAATATTTGACTAAATTCGGGGGGACGAGGGGAAGATGGCGGAAGAGTAAGAGGCGGAGATCACCTTCCTCCCCACAGATACACCAGAAATACATATACACGTGGAACAACACCTACAGAACACCTACTGAACGCTGGCAGAAGACCTCAGACCTCCCAAAAGGCAAGAAAGTCCCCACGAACTTGGGTAGGGCAAAAGAAAAAACAGAGACAAAAGAATAGGGACGGGACCTGCACCAGTGGGAGGGAGCTGTGAAGGAGGAAAGGTTTCCACACACTAGGAAGCCCCTTCGCGGGTGGAGACTGCGGGTGGTGGAGGGGGAATGCTTCGGAGCCGCGGAGGAGAGCACAGCAACAGGGGTGCGAAGGACGAAGCGGAGAGATTCCCGCACAGAGGATTGGTGCCGACCAGCACTCACCAGCCCGAGAGGCTTGTCTGCTCACCCACCGGGGCAGGCAGGGCTGGGAGCCAAGGCTCAGTCTTCGGTCGGAGCGCCGGGAGAGGACTCGGGATGGCGGCGTGAACACAGCCTGCAGGGGGCTAGTGCGCCACAGCTAGCCGGGAAGGAGTCTGGGGAAAAGTCTGGACCTGCCGAAGAGGCAAGAGATTTTTTTTTCCGTCTTTGTTTCCTGGTGCGCAAGGAGAGGGGATTAAGAGCGCCGCTTAAAGGAGCTCCAGAGACGGGCGCGAGCCGTGGCTAAAACCGCGGACCCCAGAGACGGGCATGAGAGGGTAAGGCTGCTGCTGCTGCCACCAAGAAGCCTGTGTGCAAGCACAGGTCACTATCCACACGCCCTTCCGGGGAGCCTGTGCAGCCCGCCACTGCCAGGGTCCCGGGATCCAGGGACAACTTCCTCAGGAGAACGCACGGCGCGCCTCAGGCGGGTGCAACGTCACGCTGGCCTCTGCCGCCGCAGGCCCGCCCCTCACGCCATGCCCCTCCCCCCGACTCCGGCCTGAGTGAGCCAGAGCCCCCGAATCAGCGGCTCCTTTAACCCCGTCCTGTCTGCTGAGCGAAGAACAGACGCCCTCAGGCGACCTACATGCAGAGGCGGGTCCAAATCCAAAGCTGAACCCCGGGAGCTGTGCGAACAAAGAAGAGAAAGGGAAATTCCTCCCAGCAGTCTCAGAAGCAGCGGATTAAAGCTCCACAATCAACTTGATGTACCCTGCATCTGTGGAATACATGTATACACAACGAATCATCCCAAATTAAGGAGGTGGACTTTAAGAGCAAGATTTATGATTTTTCCCCTTTTTCCTCTTTTTGTGAGTGTGTATGTGTATGCTTCTGTGCGAGATTTTGTCTGTATAGCTTTGCTTCCACCATTTGTCCTAGGGTTCTATCTGTCTGGTTTTGTTTTTCTTAAAAAAATTTTTTTTTTCTTAATAATTACTTTTTATTTTATTAACTTCATTTTATTTTATCTTTTATTTTATTTTATCTTCTTTCTTTCTTTCTTTCCTTCCTTCCTGCCCTCCTTCCTTCCTTCCTTCCTCCTCCCTCCCTTCCTTCCTTCTTCTCTCCCTCCCTCCCTCCCCCTTCCTCCCTCTCCCCCTCCCTCCCTTCTCTCTTCCTTCCTTCCTTCCCTCCTTCCTTTCTTTCTTTCTTTCATCTTCCTTCCTTCCTTCCTTCCGTCCTTCCTTCCTTCCTTCCTTCCGTCCTTCCTTCCCTCCCTCCCTCCCTCCCTCCTTTCTTTCATCTTCCTTCCTTCCGACCTTCGTTCCTTTCTTTCTTTCTTTTCTTCTTTCTTTCTTTCTAATTTTTTCCCTTTTGTTCTGAGCCGTGTGGATGAAAGGCTCTTGGTGCTGCAGCCAGGAGTCAGTGCTGTGCCTCTGAGGTAGGAGAGCCAACTTTAGGACACTGGTCCACAAGAGACCTCCCAACTCCACATAATATCAAACGGCGAAAATCTCCCAGAGATCTCCATCTCAACATCAGCACCCAGCTTCACTCAACGACCAGCAAGCTACAGTGCTGGACACCCTATGCCAAACAACTAGCAAGACAGGAGCACAACCCCACCCATTAGCAGAGAGGCTGCCCAAAATCATAATAAGTCTACAGACACCCCAAAACACACCACCAGACGTGGACCTGCCCACCGGAAAGACAAGATCCAGCCTCATCCACCAGAACACAGGCACTAGTGCCCTGCACCAGGAAGCCTACACAACCCACTGAACCAACCTTAGCCTCTGGGGACAGACACCAAAAACAACAGAAACTACGAACCTGCAGCCTGCAAAAAGGAGACCCCAAACACAGTAAGATAAGCAAAATGAGAAGACAGAAAAACACACAGCAGATGAAGGAGCAAGATAAAAACCCACCAGACCTAACAAATGAAGAGGAAATAGGCAGTCTACCTGAAAAAGAATTCAGAATAATGATAGTAAAGATGATCCAAAATCTTGGAGATAGAATAGACAAAATGCAAGAAACATTTAACAAGGACCTAGAAGAACTAAAGATGAAACAAACAATGATGAACAACACAATAAATGAAATGAAAAATACTCTAGATGGGATCAATAGCAGAATAACTGAGGCAAAAGAACGGATAAGTGACCTGGAAGATAAAATAGTGGAAATAACTACTGCAGAGCAGAATAAAGAAAAAAGAATGAAAAGAACTGAGGACAGTCTCAGAGACCTCTGGGACAACATTAAATGCACCAACATTCGAATTATAGGGGTCCCGGAAGAAGAAGAGAAAAAGAAAGGGACTGAGAAAATATTTGAAGAGATTATAGTTGAAAACTTCCCTAATATGGGAAAGGAAATAGTTAATCAAGTCCAGGAAGCACAGAGAGTCCCATACAGGATAAATCCAAGGAGAAAAACGCCAAGACACATATTAATCAAACTGTCAAAAATTAAATACAAAGAAAACATATTAAAAGCAGCAAGGGAAAAACAACAAATAACACACAAGGGAATCCCCATAAGGTTAATAGCTGATCTTTCAGCAGAAACTCTGCAAGCCAGAAGGGACTGGCAGGACATATTTAAAGTGATGAAGGAGAAAAACCTGCAACCAAGATTACTCTACCCAGCAAGGATCTCATTCAGATTTGATGGAGAAATTAAAACCTTTACAGACAAGCAAAAGCTGAGAGAGTTCAGCACCACCAAACCAGCTTTACAACAAATGCTAAAGGAACTTCTCTAGGCAAGAAACACAAGAGAAGGAAAAGACCTACAATAACGAACCCAAAACAATTAAAATGGGAATAGGAACATACATATTGATAATTACCTTAAATGTAAACGGACTAAATGCTCCCACCAAAAGACACAGATTGGCTGAATGGATACAAAAACAAGACCCATATATTTGCTGTCTACAAGAGACCCACTTCAGATCTAGAGACACATACAGACTGAAAGTGAGGGGATGGAAAAAGATATTCCATGCAAATGGAAACCAAAAGAAAGCTGGAGTAGCAATTCTCATATCAGACAAAATAGACTTTAAAATAAAGACTATTAGAAGAGACAAAGAAGGACACTACATAATCATCAAGGGATCGATCCAAGAAGAAGATATAACAATTGTAAATATCTATGCACCCAACATAGGAGCACCTCAATACATAAGGCAAATACTAACAGCCATAAAAGGGGAAATCGATAGTAACACATTCATAGTAGGGGACTTTAACACCCCACTTTCACTAATGGACAGATCATCCAAAATGAAAATAAATAAGGAAACACAAGCTTTAAATGATACATTAAACAAGATTTACTTAATTGATATTTATAGGACATTCCATCCAAAAACAACAGAATACACATTTTTCTCAAGTGCTCATGGAACATTCTCCAGGATAGATCATATCTTGGGTCACAAATCAAGCCTTGGTAAATTTAAGAAAATTGAAATTGTATCAAGTATGTGTTCTGACCACAATGCTATGAGACTAGATATCAATTACAGGAAAAGGTCTGTAAAAAATACAAACACATCGAGGCTAAACAATACACTACTTAATAACGAAGTGATCACTGAAGAAATCAAAGAGGAAATAAAAAAATACCTAGAAACAAATGACAATGGAGACACGACGACCCAAAACCTATGGGATGCAGCAAAAGCAGTTCTAAGAGGGAAGTTTATAGCAATACAAGCCTACCTCAAGAAACAGGAAACATCTCGAATAAACAACCTAACCTTGCACCTAAAGCAATTAGAGAAAGAAGAACAAAAAAACCCCAAAGTTAGCAGACGGAAAGAAATCATAAAAATCAGATCAGAAATAATAGAAAAAGAAATGAAGGAAACGATAGCAAAGATCAGTAAAACTAAAAGCTGGTTCTTTGAGAAGATAAACAAAATTGATAAACCATTAGCCAGACTCATCAAGAAAAAAAGGGAGAAGACTCAAATCAATAGAATTAGAAATGAAAAAGGAAAAGTAACAACTGACACTGCAGAAATGCAAAAGATCATGAGAGATTACTACAAGCAACTTTATGCCAATAAAATGGACAACCTGGAAGAAATGGACAAATTCTTAGAAAGGCACAACCTGCCAAGACTGAATCAGGAAGAAATAGAAAATATGAACAGACCAGTCAGAAGCACTGAAATTGAAACTGTGATTAAAAATCTTCCAACAAACAAAAGCCCAAGACCAGATGGCTTCACAGGCAAATTCTATCAAACATTTAGAGAAGAGCTAACACCTATCCTTCTCAAACTCTTCCAAAATATAGCAGAGGGAGGAACACTCCCAAACTCATTCTATGAGGCCACCATCACCCTGATACCAAAACCAGACAAGGATGTCACAAAGAAAGAAAGCTACAGGCTAATATCAATGATGAACATAGATGCAAAAATCCTCAACAAAATACTAGCAAACAGAATCCAACAGCACATTAAAAGGATCATACACCATGATCAAGTGGGGTTTATTCCAGGAATGCAAGGATTCTTCAATATACGCAAATCAATCAACGTGATTCACCATATTAACAAATTGAAGGAGAAAACCACATGATCATCTCAATAGATGCAGAGAAAGGTTTCCACAAAATTCAACACCCATTTATGATAAAAACCCTGCAGAAAGTAGGCATAGAGGGAACTTTCCTCAACATAATAAAGGCCATATATGACAAACCCACAGCCAACATCGTCCTCAATGGTACAAAACTGAAAGCATTTCCACTAAGATCAGGAAGAAGACAAGGTTGCCCACTCTCACCACTCTTATTCAAAATAGTTTTGGAAGTTTTTGCCACAGCAATCAGAGACGAAAAGGAATCCAAATCGGAAAAGAAGAAGTAAAGCTGTCACTGTTTGCAGATGACATGATACTATACATAGAGAATCCTAAAGATGCTACCAGAAAACTACTAGAGCTAATCAATGAATTTGGTAAAGTAGCAGGATACAAAATTAATGCACAGAAATCTCTGGCATTCCTATACGCTAATGATGAAAAATCTGAAAGTGAAATCAAGAAAACACTCCCATTTACCATTGCAACAAAAAGAATAAAATATCTAGGAATAAACCTACTTAAGGAGACAAAAGACCTGTATGCAGAAAATTATAAGACCCTGATGAAAGAAATGAAAGATGATACAAATAGATGGAGAGATATGCCATGTTCTTGGATTGAAAGAATCAACATTGTCAAAATGACTCTACTACCCAAAGCAATCTACAGATTCAATGCAATCCCTATCAGACTACCACTGGTATTTTTCACAGAGCTAGGACAAAAAATTTCACCATCTGTATGGAAACACAAAAGACCCCGAATAGCCAAAGCAATCTTGAGAACGAAAAATGGAGCTGGAGGAATCAGGCTCCCTGACTTCAGACTATACTACAAAGCTACAGTAATCAAGACAGTATGGTACTGGCACAAAAACAGAAAGATTGATCAATGGAAAAGGATACAAAGCCCAGAGATAAACCCAGGCACGTATGGTCAGCTTATCTTTGATAAAGGAGGCAGGAATGTACAGTGGAGAAAGGACAGCCTCTTCAATAAGTGGTGCTGGGAAAACTGGACAGGTATGAGATTAGATCACTCCCTAACACCATACACAAAAATAAGCTCAAAATGGATTAAAGACCTAAATGTAAGGCCAGAAACTATCAAACTCTTAGAGGAAAACATAGTTAGAACACTCTGACATAAATCACAGCAAGATCTTTTTTGACCCACCTCCTAGAGAAATGGAAATAAAAACAAAAATCAATGGGACCTAATGAAACGTCAAAGCTTTGCACAGCAAAGGAAACCATAAACAAGACCAAAAGACAACCCTCAGAATGGGAGAAAATATTTGCAAATGAAGCAACTGACAAAGAATTAATCTCCAAAATTTATAAGTAGCTCATGCAGCTCAATAACAAAAAAACAAACAACCCAATCCAGAAATGGGCAGAAGACCTAAATAGACATTTCTCCAAAGAAGATATACAGACTGCCAACAAACACATGAAAGAATGCTCAACATCACTAATCATTAGAGAAATGCAAATCAAAACTACAATGAGATATCATCTGACACCAGTCACAGTGGCCATCATCAAAAAATCTAGAAACAATAAATGCTGGAGAGGGTGTGGAGAAAAGGGAACCCTCTTGCACTGCTGGTGGGAATGTGAATTGGTACAGCCACTATGGAGAACAGTATGGAGGTTCCTTAAAAAACTACAAATAGAACTACCATATGACCCAGCAATCCCACTACTGGGAATATACCCTGAGAAAACCATAATTCAAAAAGAGTCATGTACCAAAATGTTCATTGCAGCTCTATTTACAATAGCCCGGAGATGGAAACAACCTAAGTGTCCATCATCGGATGAATGGATAAAGAAGATGTGGCACATATATACAATGGAATATTACTCAGTCATAAAAGGAAACAAAATTGAGCTATTTGTAATGAGGTGGATGGACCTAGAGTCTGTCATACAGAGTGAAGTAAGTCAGAATGAGAAAGACAAATACCATATGCTAACACATATATATGGAATTTAAGGGGAAAAAAACGTCATGAAGAATCTAGGGGTAAGACAGGAATAAAGACAAAGACCTCCTAGAGAATGGACTTGAGGATATGGGGAGGGGGAAGGGTAAGCTGTGAGAAAGCGAGAGAGTGGCATGGACATATGTACAGTACCAAACGTAAGGTAGATAGCTAGTGGGAAGCAGCCACATAGCACAGGGAGATCAGCTTGGTGCTTTGTGACCACCTAGAGGGGTGGGATAGGGAGGGTGGGATAGGGAGGGTGGGAGGGAGACGCAAGAGGGAAGAGATATGGGAACATATATATATGTATAACTGATTCACTTTGTCGTAAAGCAGAAACTGTCTCACCATTGTAAAGCAATTATACTCCAATAAAGATGTAAGAAAAAACAATATTTGATTTCCCACTAGTTTCCTTTGCAAACTGCACACAGTTACTGGTTATGAACTGTATTGGGTGTGATTGGGAAGGGCCAAGAATGGAAAGTGGTTTCTTCCTTCAAAGAAAATAAATACGTCTGGGAGAAAGACACAGGTGTGGAAAATAGCCACAGCATAAAATCTAGAGAACAATTAATTCCAAGACAATGTTTAAGCACTTACGTGTTTATGTGAGGAGATAGCTGGATGACCTAGTGTGGAACAGTTCTGAGAACAAAGGTTTGGTAAGAGAACATGTATTTGACATGATAGGCAACAGAAAGTAATTGTAGTTTCTAGACTCAAAAAAGAAGCATAACGAGAAATTCACGTGGAATAATGATGTGAGAAGACACAAGGCATGGATTTCACTTCTGAAGCTACTGCAGAGCATAAGCATAACTGTGGATGTAACAGAAGAATTGTAGTCAGGGACTGGCAGTCCTTGATGAGTGAGTGCCAGGGGTAGAGCTGGTAACGGGAGGAGACAAAATACTGTACCTGAAATAACTTGAGATTTCTCATCTGGGTTAGTACTGACACCTGGAGAAACTGAGCGAGGATGGCTGAGTTTGTTGGCAGCTTGTATGGTGGAGAGTGTTTGTAATCGAATCAGTGGGTTTAAGTCCCAGTCAACCATTTCCTAAGAATGTATGTAAACTGGGCTTCAGTTTCCTCATTTTTAAAAGGAACAAACAATACCTACATTATAAGATTGTTGCAAAAGATAGAAAGAAATAGAGAATATGGCACATGTGTTGTTTGTTAGTCTCATTCAGTTTTTCATGTTAAGCTAGTTTACGTGCACGTTTCCCTTGTTGTCAGCTGCAGAGAATGGTGGAGTTAGAGCCAGGGATGCTTCCCAGATGTTCTAAAGGCAGAGAGATGTTTCTGAAAATTTTACATGTAAGTCGCACTAGCAGATTTTCAGAAGGACTAGAAATAGTTTTTCAGATGGCCTACAAACCAACTTTTGTCATCAGTAATAAAAATGCAAGATTATAGGATGCACTCACGTACTAAATTTCCATTTGTGAGAACTCTTCCTGGGATTATGCGTTCTAAAGAGGAAGAGAGCTAGAGAATGCTCAGATATATTTAATTCCTAGCATTTCTGAAAGAGAAACATTTAAGCTTTCCTTTTCTGAGAAAAGGAATACTGTGACTCAGTGGGAGGCTTATTATTAACATGTTGTAAAATCTTAGAAATATGGTAGATTATGACTTTCGAGGTGCAAAGCGGGTGTTTTTCCTACTATTCAGTTGTAAATACACAGGCGAATTTTCTGTAAATGAAACAGTTTGTCTATCTGTGGGTAAGACAGCTAGGAAGGCACCAAAGTGTGTTCAAAGTGATGGTTGCGTGAGGTTTAGGAAGTTTTGCTGCCCTTTCAAACCTCATTCATTCAACATCATCATCCAACAACCAGAAAAAGAAATCTCAAGCTAAGGTGCAAGATAATTGCTAACAAGCAAGATAAATAATAAAGTCGTAGAAATAGTTAATTGTCACCAGAGATAGGGAAAAAAAATCGAAGAGTTATAGCAAAAAATATTGAGAAAAGTCTGCACAGAAAATTAAATTAGTGGAAGAAGAAGATCAAAACTAAAGGTCCGTAGGGGTACTTCAGATGCCGCAGGATACTGAGCGTAGTAATGGGCTCGAGGAGAGTGGCCACTCCAGGCTGATGCTGTGAAGCGAGAGGTTCAGGAATGTTTGTATGGCACTTCTCCAAGGGCAGGAAATGGGAGCTGATGGATCCGAGGTCTGATGGCCCTGGGGCCAACTTCTGTAAGCCTTTGAGGGCTTCAGGGGCTGACTTTCACATCAGTCTGTGCTCAAGACTATGGTTGGTCTGCTCAACACATTCATTCATTCATTCATTCATTTATTTATGGCTGCGTTGGGTCTTTGTTGCTGCGCGCGGGCTTGCTCAAAGCTGCGGCGGGCGGCGGCTACTCTTCATTGTGGTGTGCGGGCTTCTCATTGCAGTGGCTTCTCTTGTTGCGGAGCACGGGCTCTAGGCACGCGGGCTTCAGTAGTTGTGGCACATGGACTCAGTAGTTGTGGCTTGTGGGCTCTGGAGCGCAGGCTCAGTAGTTGTGGCGCACAGGCTTAGTTGCTCCGCGGCGTGTGGGATCTTCTCGGACCAGGGCTCGAACCCGTGTCCCCTGCATTGGCAGGGGGATTCTTAACCACTGCACCCCCAGGGAAGTCCTGCTCAGCACATTTAAAAAGAGGAAGCTAGGATTTGGTTACCTGGATGTTATTGCCATTTTTCAAAAAATTTTTTTAATAAATTTATTTATTTTTGTCTGTGTTGGGTCTTCGTTTCTGTGCGAGGGCTTTCTCTAGTTGTGGCAAGCGGGGGCCACTCTTCATCGCGGTGCGCAGGCCTCTCACTGTCGCGGCCTCTTGTTGCGGAGCACAGGCTCCAGACGCGCAGGCTTAGTAGTTGTGGCTCACGGGCCCAGTTGCTCCGCGGCATGTGGGATCCTCCCGGACCAGGGCTCGAACCCATGTCCCCTGCTTTGGCAGGTGGATTCTTAACCACTGCGCCACCAGGGAAGTTTTGCTCAGCACCTTTAAAAAGAGGAAGCTGGGATTTGGGTACCTGGATGTTATTGCCATTTTTCAAATTTTTATTTGCAATATACGTTGAGTGAGAAAAACACATAAATGATATGTGAGGTCCACAGATGTTGTACAAAGATAGAACATTGTTCGTTAGAAACTAGAGAGGAAAATCTAAGCTATACAAAGCCTGTAGCAGAGAAGCTGCTTCGACCCTTTGAAACATGTCTCAAAATAATAAGCTATATCAGAACAGCTCATGTAAGTTTTATAAGAATTTTTTAGTGTGAAAAAGGGAAGAAAAATTAGAAAATTAAGCCCAGTGAAAGATTTTGATTATGTAGAAATCTGGAAACTGTTGGGAAAAAATAGACTAAGATAGCTCAAGCAGTTCTGCACCAGTGGGATATACCATCCTGGTGGTACTGATTGTTTATCACCCTGTGGAATGTGTTGAGTGTCGTGAAAAGATGCCTCATTTACCTGTAACTAGCTTTGGTAAAGGTAGGATTGTTCACTGTTTAATGTTTAAGTGGTAAGAAAGAGCGGCATGCTTATGATGTAGTGTGGTATAGAAGCCAGGGATGTAAACATTTTACTGTGCCCAGGGCAGCCCTCACAGCAAAGGCCAAAGATCAGTATTGCCAAGGTTTAGAAACCCTGATCTGATACACAGAATAAAAGAGTAAGGCATCTGTATCTCTTTGTGTTTCTCAGTTATCTGTGATTTTCAAATGACCTGCAGTAAAGAACAGTATTTTTAATTTCCAATCCTTTGTGGACCTATAACTTTTGTAAAATGCAATGAAAATTTCATGGCAGTGTCAAATTGCTGTAATAATTACTGAATACTTTCAATTTCTGTACTCCTCATGGATGAAAAGCAAAGTGTTTACAGATCAGCACCAATCTGGACATTTTAAGTAACACTACTTTGGAGCTTTTGTCTCTAAATATTCTGTAATAAACTGGTGTAATTTTTGAAATTAAAAGAGGTTTAAAAAAGTTTTGTGTAGTATTTATGACAGTTTGGCAACAGGAACTGCTTGATGGAAAACAAATGTGAAATTTGTTGAACCTTCTACAGTTAACAATCTCTGTTTTGGTTTTTATATCACCATATCTAGAGAACATGTGTAAGTTTAGGGCAAAGGTGTTTGGTCATTTGCCAGCACTTGGCCACCCCATCATCCCAGACCCCAGGCTGATAGCCTCAGCACTGCTTCTGTGGACCCCTGAGACAGCCTCAGTCTTTCTTAATGCCATACTGATGGAAGCCACTACCATTTTAAGGGCGTCAGTATCAGATATGAAACCTACTTATCATCCTGAATTAAGTTCAGAAGGCCTTTTGAGTATAATACCTTGATTGTCTTTAACCTTTTATTTTCTTTCTGATTTTTTTTTTTACAGCCTTTCTGATTTATCAACGTTATTACAAATCTCAAATCAAAGATTTTTCATGTGCTGGTCTCATCTCATGTGTACTATTCAAAATCTTAATCATGGTAAAAGAAATTCATATGTTCACTGTATTTTATTACCATAGTTGCTGTGACAAAAATATATCTTTAGCTGAAACAGAAATTATAGTAAAAACAACCATTGGTCTAGGGAAGACAGAAAAATCAAGCGACCGTAAAGGTATACCTAGGTTCATGTTTGTCAGAAGTAAAGTCTTTGAGGAGCTGTGATTCATTTGTCTATAACTTCTTAGTTTCTTTTATTCATTCGTTTCACAAATATTTATTAACCACCATCTACATGTCCATCAGGCGCTATTCTCGATGACTGAGATCCATCAGAAGAAAACAGGCAAAACTTTCTGCCCCTGTCTGGAACTTGCATGGAATTTTTTCTTAGCAACTTAAACACTCATAAAGGTCTCTAGTTTTAACAGCACAGAAATAGAATGTTGCATGGGTTTCCCTTACGTCAGCATTGATATTATCAGCTGTGAAGTTAAACAGTAATGTTGCAGTAAGTGTGTACAAGGTAAGAATCACAAAATCAGTCTGTCTTTCTAGACTGTGCATCCTCTTTCTTTAAAGCTGGGATCTCTACTACCTCGTAGGCGTATAGCCAGTATAAAATGTGAAAAAGAATGCAAAAACATGGTGAAAAATGTAAATTGTTATATATAATCAGACTTTTTTTTTTAAATCAGAAACCCTAATGATGAAAAATATAGATCTATCCGGATTGGAAACACAACTTTTTCTACTAGACTCTTGCCTGTCAGAGGAGCTGTTGAATGTTTATTTGAAATGGGCTTTGAAGAGGTAAGTATGTTCACGGTTTCTTCTCCACAGTTCATGTACAGAGCATTCATTATAATGTTGATAGATAATTTCTAATAAGAATATTTTTATTGATTGATTCATTTTGGAAAACTGTGGAACTAGTCATTTCTTCACTTACTCTACATTGAAAAGTCACAGTCCATATGCTTTAAATTCACAGTAAAATATAACAACTCTCCCACAGGGAGAATTCTTACAATCTCAGTCCTTTAGAATAGGGAGGTCAGGCATGCAACCCAAGGACTAAATTGTGGTTCTCTTTAGACTTTTAGCAAAAACCTGCTATGAGAGCAAACATGAATTGCTGATGGGGGTCCAACCACCTGTCTCCAGTAAGAAATGAGAAGAGTAAAAACAGAAAAGTTGAGTTTAGTTGCCACGCATAAGGGTTCCCTTCTGTGACAGGAGAAAAGAATCTCAGTGGGGTTTTTTTGTTTTTAGGTCAAAAGAAAAGCTTGGTGTTTCCATGTTGTGGAATCTTGTGGCATAGTTTAATTTTATGACACAATGAAAGTAGCTTTCAAGATGATAAGTTTTCTTTATGCATATATGCTTAACCATTTCTAGTTTATGGAATACTGAGAGAAGTCCAGCCAGGTTCTAGAGGCCAAGCAGTCAGTAGCAGTCAACTGGCAAGACCGTAGCAGCTGTTAAGGAGATACACTGAGTTGCTCTGGGATGTACTTTCCTCCCCGCCTCTCTGCTTCCCTCCCCGATTCTGTTTCAGGCCTTGGGAATATAGTGGTGAACTAGTTAGATAAGAGCTCCCATCTCACATGGGGCTTGCATTCCTGTAGGTTAGACAGACAGTAGGTGTGAAAGCAAAGATGAGCACAAAGAAGAAAATAAGGCATGGAAAGAACATCATAAGCAACTGTAGTGATGGGCAGCTGTGTAAGGACGAGCGCTCAGGGGAGGCCCCTGAGGAGATCATGTTTGAGCTGGGACCTGAGTGATGAGAAGCAATTCAAATACCTGACGCCCTCAGGTGAGCGTTTTTCAGGCACAAAGAGCCACACGTGTGGAGGATCTCTAGCAGGAGTAGCCTTGGCACAGAAAGTGGCCACAGAGGCAGGCCTGGGGTTTGGGGAACTGCGGTAAAGATTGGACTTCATGACCAGTGGGATGGGAAGCCATTGAAAGGTTTTAAGCAGGGAAGAGTATTTTTGAAGATTGCTCTGGCTGTTGGAAAGAGAATATCCTGGATGTTCTGGATGGGGGCAAGGGGTAAAGCAGGGAGGCCGGTTGTAAAGCTTGTCACGTTAGTCTCAATGAGAAATGGTAGTGGTTTGTCTAGATTCCACGAGGGCAGGCTTTGTGTCTGTGTTGCTCCCCGTGTGCTGGCTGCTGGGAAAGGAGCAGAGCAGGTGGGCACCCAGTAAATATTTGTGGAAGTAAAGACCGACGGCAGTGGAGATGGGGGAGTAGTGGGATCCAGGATTTCTTTTTGAAGCAGTCTGTGGGACTTGCTGATGAACTAGATGTGGAATGTAAGGGAAAGGAAGGAATCAGGGTGACGTCTGGGTTTTGGTTTGAGCAACTGAGTGGATGGGAGTACTATTCATCGAGGTTGAAAAATCTTGGAGAGTAGCAGGTATCAGGGGAGAAAAAACGACCCGTCTTTTGGATAATTATAACTGATATACTGTTAAATATTCAAGTAGAGGTGTCAAGGAGAGAGTTGGATATATGAGTCTTTGATGATTCAAAAGGAGAGGCCAGGGTGGAGGTATAAATTATGGTGTCATCTGCTTGTAGTTGCGCACAGACATCTGAACCTAAAGAATTTAAAACTATAGAAGGGGAAAGTTGAGAACATTGATGAATTTGTTCAAGGAAATGCAGATTTTTGAGAGTCAAATGACAGGAAAATTAAGTAAATGACAACTGGAGACTGTTGAAGTGTTTCAGTTTCTCATTGTTTCTCATTGTTGAAGTGTCACAGATTCGGTGGAATCATATTTATCTTTCATTCAGCAAATACTTGAGTGCCAGGAGGGATGACCAACCGCTCTAGTTTGCCAGGGACTGTCCTGGTTTTAGCAGTGAAAGTCCAGCCCCGCAGAAAACCCCTCAATCCCAGGCAAACTTGTAAGTTGGTCACGCCAGTGCCAGGTAACAAGCCAGATTGAGACTTGCAGTAGTATTTGATGCAAGTAGAGTCACAATTTCAGAAACGATGATCATGCTTTAAGACTAATTTATACTTAGAGTTTCTGGCTGGCTTTGGACTTCACACGGTAGGAAGTAAATGTTTTATCAGTGTTAGCCAACGGAGTTGAGACTGAACTCTACCACCAGAAAGAAACTTGGTGGGCTTTGAGATGAAGTAGGAATCCAAGACCTATCCTGAAATTTTCAGTTACACATTAAAATCCTGGACACCTTTGTGCCCACTTGTCCCTGAGGCTGCATTCTTGTTTATGAAAATTCTGAGGAGGAGGTTGAGAAAGATTGGGATTCAAATGGTCGTGTGACCCGTCAGGCTGGCTTAGTGGAGTAGTTCTTGCTGGGAGCTGCCCCCACCCTCGGGGAGGATGGGGCATCGAGGACCATAGTTTTGGTTGTCTTGGTGACTGGAAGATGTCACCAGCATTTAGCGAGCAGGGACGGGGTTGACTCACATCTGGCAGTGAGAACTGTCTCACCAAGAATGCGTTGAGAAACATAGATTTTGTTAAATACTAAAATCCTCGTTGGTTTCTTAAAGTGTTATTGGGTCTAGTGCATTAAGCCTGTAGTTTTGTCCTTTTATGAAAATACAGTGCTGTCGAGTAAACTTTTTCGTACAGACACTTCAGTCATAATCATACATTCTTTTAGGACTGGTCCTGAAAAGATGGAAGGGAAGGGAGCAGCCTCTGTCTCACCGGGGCCCTCTCTGGGGTGTGGACCAGACAGACCCACGTGGCTGTCAGGCTCTCCTGCCTCCGGCCACGGTGTCGTGTACCTTCCTCAGTGCCACTCCATTCAGAGTGTGAGATCAGAGGCCTCCATGCATGGTTTTAACCCAGGAGTCTGGTTTCTCTTCCCAGAGCTCATCGTAGATAGGAAGTGGTTCCTTTCTCCTGTTGGAAAATTCACTGCGTTCCAATTTGTGCCAATCATCGTGTATGTAATCATCACAACTGTAGAAATGCTTTTTGCTCAACCCTTCAAGCTATTTGTACAGGCTTGTGGGTTTTGATCTCTGTTCAGTCTCAGGTGGAATCAGTTATAGCATAGCGATTAAGATCATGCAGTTTGAATCCTTGCTCTGACGGTTGGTAGCGTCAGGCAGGTAGGTTATTTAACTTCTCTGAGCCTTCATATTTCCATATGAAAAGCGGGGATAAACCCAATACCTACCTTTCAAGGTGGTTGTAAGAATTCTTCAGATAATGTGGGTAAAGTGCTTTTTAGCACAGTACCTAGAAACACATAAATGCAGTAAATGGTAGTAGTCTTTTTTACAGCTGTTTTGGGTAATACATGGAGATTGCTGGCCTCTTCCAGCTTTTTCAAAAGGATTCACGTGGAATTGATTTTCATGTCGTGATGGAGTAATGTCTTGGTCCGTTGATTCCTGTAGATCTGCCATCACCAGGGAAATAAGGTCATTCTCAGTTGTGGAGTTGAATTTAAATGCTCACAATCTACAGGTTGGCCCACTGCATATTGTAACAACTGTGTTATCTCATTTGCAGTTGGTGGAATTACTGTTTTAGCATTGTTGCTTCTCAACCCTTAAACCTTGATGGAATATATTTTCATTTCACTTTTTTGTTTTGTAATTTACTATTTTACATTGTGAGCTTTGTTGTAATGTTTACTGTACCTCAGAGCGCTCTGATTATATTATGTGGATTCATTAAATGAATCACTTCTTAAAGAATCAGATTTTTATTGTTTGATGGTCTGTTTTTGTTTGGACCACCTTTGTATTACTAAATAGCAATAGTTTTTCCATAGTTTTGAATTGACCCTCAGGATGTAATTTTTGTTATCTTGGAAGAATTAGTGAACTCCATACACAGACTTCTAGTCATGTAGCTATTCTTAAAGACTTGAGTTTAGAAGATTCAAAGGTTGTTATATAACTTCTTACTGGTTTTATGTGACCAGTGATCATTTTGAATGGCTGTATCTATAGTATCATTATTTCATAGGGAATTTCATGGAGAATAGTTGTATCATATACTATTGCAGAGGAGATAGGAATGTTCATTTTTGCATCTCTTAGGAGGCTTTCTGACTCATTACAGTGTTTCTAAAAGGTAAAGTATTTTTCTGAAGGTCTTTTGAACGAATAAAACAGGCTAAACATTTTATGCTAACAAGGAGACATATTTTCTTAATTTTCTAGTATACCTTTGCCTGTATTTTTTTAAAAAGTGCCAAAATGGTAAGAAAAGAGAAAGATTGTTAAAATATGATGTGTTCTGTAGTATTGGCTCCATTTTATATATACTGTGTACGAATGACTGTCAGTATAAAGCAAAGGTTCAAATTTTCCCTAATTTTGTAAATTCCAGGGAGAAACCCATCTTATCTTTCCTAAAAAAGCTTCAGTGGAGCAGCTGCAAAAAATTCGTGACCTGATTGCCATAGAGAGAAGTAGCAGATTGGATGGATCAGATAAGAGCCACAAAGCAGAATTATCTCAGCAACTTGCAGCCAGCACCCAGCTTCCTACAGCACAGCCTTCCAGTCCTAATGGGTTAACCCAGCATCCAGGGAACAGTGAAGGGCAGTCATCAAATCCACCGTCCGCTCCAATGGTAATGTTAGAATTAAACCTTCCTTGACTGCTCCTTTCAAAGTGTTGATATAGCAAAAGCTTTAAACTAGGACTTATTCCAGAATTTATGTCTCAGTCATTCTTGGTTCTTATAGTTCTAATACATTCAGATTTCCTGAGCTCTTTTAAACAATTGTCAGATCTGTAACAAAAGTGGGGAAATGGCTGTCTTTTATTTGGACTTTTAAATGTTAACTTGTGACTTACTGTTTCTGAGGCAGCCAGGGTTTTATTTAATTTATCGTTTGTAAATGTACCTGTTGCCGTGGCACTTAAACCAGTTGCACAGATTAGCGTATGTCTTTAACCTAGAAAAAGTAAAGGACTTGCTAGACAGATGTGTGGCCATCAAGTTAGATTTCCTCTATTGCTTTGACACTTCTGATGTAATACCTGCTGCTGTCTACCATGGAATTATTCATTCCAACAACGTACCATTATCAGCACCTCAATTCCATAAAAAATGGGCTTCTTTAGGCTTAAGGTAAATAATCATTAATTTACTGACAGTGGTGCTAGCATATACATATATACTTCTGAAGAACTGAAGTCAAATTACTGATGTCTAACAGGCATTCTCGGTATACTTAAATGACCTTATTTAATAGGAAATTATCCTGTTTACAAAAAAATCCCTTTTAATAAAGGTCCTTAAGCATTTTACTTCTAAATTTTCACTGTCAGAAAAATTTTCATGGCTTTTCTATAGTAATTTTATCAGTAGGCAGCTTAAACTCATGTCCTCTTTTAATTTTGGTGAAACACCTGGTTGCTCTCCTCCATACACTGGAACTCTACATCTAGAGTCAGTTGTTAAATCTACCCTTAATTTTCTCCAGCTGAATAATTGGAGAGCCTTTAACCTAACCTCCCTGGTAGTCAGATGATGGGCAGTCATTCCTTAGTGTAGGCTGGGAATACCCTAAGCTTGTCTTTAAAAAATAAAGAATTGAAGGTGCTAGGGGCTGGCAGGGGAAGAGAGAGTGTCTGTCCTTTTGAATAATAATTCTTATTTATTTATTTATTTATTCATTCATTCATTTATTTATTGGCTGCGTTGGGTCTTCATTGCTGCATGTGGGCTTTCTCTAGTTGTGGAGAACGGGGGCTACTCTTCCTTGCAATGCAGAGGCTTCTCGTTGTGGAGCACGGGCTGTAGGTGCACGGGCTTCAGTAGTTGTGGCACGTGGGCTTAAGTAGTTGTGGCACGTGGGCTTCAGTAGTTGTGGCTCACGGGCTCTAGAGCGCAGGCTCAGTAGTTGTGGCGCACGGGCTTAGTTGCTCTGCGGCATGTGGGATCTTCCCAGACCAGGGCTCGAACCCGTGTCCCCTGCATTGGCAGGCGGATTCTTAACCACTGTGCTACCAGGGAAGCCCCTGAATAATAATTCCTGATGAGTGGTTTCCCAGATTTTTGTGGAGGGTTAACTCTTCTAAAACATATTCTTTTGTGCCTCAGTTGACTTAGGTTAATGTTTAAGTCTTTAAAATATTTCTCCTCTCATTAGCTTCAGAGCTAATGTTTGTTTATACTAATAAACACAGCTATTGTTTATGAATGCTTCCAAGAAACTGTTACTGGATACTATTGGATCAACTAGTAATGATATTAAGTGGCCGTGGGCATCAGATAAGAGCATATGTGAAAGCTTAATAAACTGTAAAGGACTTAAAGGTTTGCTCTTGGTAACAGTAATTCTTTCTGTAAAGTATCTCAGCTGCTTCATTCAGAACAAAGTTACCACAGAGTAACAGAAAAGTGGGACTACTTAACTCTATTGGGACAGAATAGTAACCCTAGCCAGTCCAGTCCTTAGGACACTGGTTTCCACTCTTTTTTGATTGTACATCTTACCAGTGATAAAATGTTGAATGCATAACCCAATAAGTGTCTATTTACTTATGAGTTACATACTTCTATGGGTATGTGTTAACGTACCTTATACAGGACTCATGTACAGGATTAAAGCATGTCATTACACCTCTGGGTAACAGGTCTTCATCAGTTTTGCAGTTAAGGCTGGTACAGGGGCTTCCCTGGTGGCGCAGTGGTTAAGAATCGCCTGCCAATGCAGGGGACACGGATTCGAGCCCTGGTCCGGGAAGATCCCACATGCCATGGAGCACCTAAGCCCACGCGCCACAACTACTGAGCCTGCGCTCTGGAGCCCACGAGCCACAACTACTGAGCCTGCGATCCACAACTACAGAAGCCCGCATGTCACAGCTACTGAAGCCCATGCGCCTAGAGCCCGTGCTCCACAACAAGAGAAGCCACCACAATGAACCCGTGTCCCCTGCATTGGCAGGCGGATTCTTAACCACTACACCACCAGGGAAGCCCCTCGGTTATAGTTTGAGGTCTTTAATCACTTACCAGAAAGGGCCTGGATACTACACTAAAAACAAATTGTCATCCTATTGTCAAAACGAATTTAGAGTTTAGAAGAAAACAAACTTTTGCAAACACATATGCTCTTAGAAGCCTACTGTATATTAACTCTTAACTTCTTGAGTCCCTGGGACAAAGTATCTTTTTCTTAAGGGAGTTGGGAGAAATTAGAATGAATCTTGTTTTTTATAGCCAACTCCTGGTTCCATGGATCACTGAAGTACACATTTTTAAAAAGTATTTTGTTATTTAAGCTTTTATCACCATTAATTGCTGTATTACAGAGTTTGACAATTATGTTCTCCTCCCTTTCTCATTTTGAATGGGGATATTGAGAATTAAAATGGACCAAGTAAAGCAGCAGGAGAGAGATTAACAATGCATGTAACTGCATATAAACTAGACAAATCCTGAGCACTGTTGAGTGTCACACCTAATATATTTCTTTGGTTGAAACTGTATCAAGTAAAATTTGGAAATATAAGACAAGGTGATAGTCATTGATGTTGAAGTTGCCAGTAAGTTTTTCCCTTAAGATATAAAGTACTGGAATATACCCATGCTCAATAAACGGTGATGTAGTTAGAAATTTATTTTGCTGCTTTTTCTGGATATTTTATGTAAATGAATGATACACTACATAGTCTTTTGCTTCTGGCTTCTTTTACTTTGTATGTTTTTGAGGTTTATCCATATTGCAGGATGTATTAGTATTTTTTTCCTTTTTATTGCTGAATAGCATTACATGGCGGACATTTGGGTTTGCCATGTTTGCTTGTTATGGACAATGCTGCTATGAATGTCCACGTACCAGGCTTTGTGTGGGCAGATGTTTTCATTTCTCTTGGGTAGATTCCTAGAAGTGGAACCACTGGGTTGTATGACAAGTTTATGTTTATTGCTTTAAGAAATTGCAAGCTGTTTTCCAGAGCTGTTGCACCTTTTTACATTCTAACCAGCAGAGTGTGAAGGTTCCGATTTCTCAGTATTCTCATTGATAATTGTTAATGTCTTTTTTATTATAGCCATTTTAGTCGATGTTAAGTAGTATCTCATTGTGGCTTTAATTTGTATTTTCCTAATGACCAAACTGATTTCTTAAATTTGCTGGTTATACATGCTGAGCATTTAGTGTTCTTATATGAAATAACTTCCTGATAACCCTTTATATATTTTTATGCCCTTTGCCTTCCAAAAGCAGGTTCAAAACAGCAAAGACAGTTTTTCAGAGACTGAGCCTCAGAGTGTTAGAAGCATTGTTTCCAATTTTGCAACTTTTTCTAGGTTGAAAGCATGTGACTCTTGAAGTATGATTTGCTTAAAATAAGTCGTTGGCAGTTATTGCACAGTCTAACGTATGCTTTTATTTGATATGTGACTGCTTTTAGAATGTGTATGAAGTTGTTGAGGACTTTGCATCAACACTTTTATGACTCTAGAAATTATTGCCCATTGTGTATATGACTATATATGTATCTGTTTAAAAGAATTATCATTTGAGATTATATTAGTGAAATTATAAAAATAATATTAGATAATGATAAATAACAAAATTAGTTGATTTTTTTAAATGAAGATATTTTTTTTTTATTGTTTTAAATTTAACTTTTATTTTATATTGGAGTATAGTTGATTTACAGTGTTGTGTTAGCTTCGGGTGTGTAGTGAAGTGGTTCGGTTATACGTATACATGTATCAATTCTTTTTTAGGTTCTTTTCCCATATAGGTTATTATAGAACATTGAGTAGAGTTCCCTGTACTATATAGTAGGTCCTTGTTGATTACCTGTTTTATATATAGTAGTGTGCATATGTTAATCCCAAACTCCTAATTTATCCCTCTCCTAGACCTTTCCCCTTTGGTAACCATGTTTGTTTTTGAAGTCTGTGAGTCTGTTTCTGTTTTGTAAATAAGTTCATTTGTATCATCTTTTTAGATTCCACATAGAAGTGATATCATATGATATTTGTCTTTCTCTGTCTGACTTACTTGATCCTCTCTAGGTCCATCCATGTTGCTGCAAATGGCATTATTTCATTCTTTATTGTGTCTGAGTGGTATTCCAGTGTGTGTGTGTGTGTGTGT
This sequence comes from Grampus griseus, assembly GCF_964374135.1. NCBI lineage: Eukaryota > Metazoa > Chordata > Mammalia > Artiodactyla > Delphinidae > Grampus > Grampus griseus. Next base: position 1,028,183 of record NC_138998.1, read on the forward strand.
GTGTATACACATCACATCTTTATTCATTCATCTGTTGATAGATATATTGGTTGTTTCCATGTCCTGGGAATTGTAAACAGTGCTGCAATGGACATTGGGGTGCATGTATCTTTTCGAGTTATGGTTCTCTCTGGATATATGCCTAGGATGTGGGATTGCTGGGTCATATGTTAGTTCTATTTTTAGTTTTTTAAGGAACACTCCATACTGTTCTCCATAGTAACTGTACCAATTTACATTCCCACCAACAGTGTAGGAGGGTTATCTTTTCTCCACACCCTCTCCAGCATTTATTGTTTGTAGACTTTTTGATGATGGCCATTCTGACCGGTGTGAGATGATACCTCGTTGTAGTTTTGATTTGCATTCCTCTAATAATTAGTGATGTTGAGGATCTTTCCATGTGCTTTTTGGCCATCTGTATGTCTTCTTTAGAGAACTGTCTATTTAGGGCTTCTGCACATTTTTTGATTGTGGTGGGTTTTTTCTTTTTGACATTGAGCTGCATGAGCTATTTGTGTATTGTGGAGACTAATCCTTTGTCAGCTGCTTCATTTGCAAATATTTTCTCCCATTCTGTGGGTTGTCTTTTAATTTTGTTTATGGTTTCCTTTGCTGTGCAAAAGCTTTTAAGTTTAATTAGGTCCCATTTGTTTATTTTCTTTTTATTTTCGTTACTCTAGGAGACAGATCCAAAAAGATATTTCTGCAATTTATATCAGACAACGTTCTGCCTATGTTTTCCTCACGAGTTTTATAGTATCCGGTCTTACATTTAGGCCTTCAGTCCATTTTAACATTACTTTTGTGTATGATGTTAAAGAATGTTGTAATTTCATTCTTTTACATGTAGCTGTCCAGTTTTCCCAGCACAGCTTGTTGAAGAGGCTGTCTTTTCTCCATTGTATATTCTTGCCTCCATTGTCATAGATTAATTGACCATAGTTGCATGGGTTTATTTCTGGGCTTTCTATCCTGTTCCGTTGATCTATATTTCTGTTTTTGTGCCTGTACTGTACTGTTTTGATGACTGGAGCTTTGTAGTATAGTCTGAAGTTAGGGAGCCTGATTCCTCCAGCTCTGTTTTTCTTTCTCAGGATTGTTTTGGCTATTCGGGGTCTTTGTGTCTCCATACAAATTTTCAGATTTTTTTTGTTCTAGTTCTATGAAAAATGCCATTGATAGTATGATAGGGATTACATTGAATCTATAGATTGCCTTGGTTAGTATAGTCACTTTGACAATATTGACTTTTCCAATCCAAGAACATAGTATATCTTTCCATCTGTTTGTGTCATCTTCAACTTCTTTCATCAGTATCTTATAGTTTTCTGAGTACAGGTCTTTTGCCTCCTTAGGTAAGTTTATTCCTAGGTTATTTTATTTTTTTTTTGATGTGATGGTATATGGGATTGTTTGTTTAATTGCTCTTTCTGATCTTTCACTGTTAGTGTATAGAAACAACAGATTTCTGTGTATTAACTTTGTATCGTGCAACTTTACTGAATTAATTGATGAGCTCTAGTAGTTTTCTGGTGGCATCTTTAGGATTTTCTATGTATACAATCTTGTCATCTTCAAACAGTGACAGTTTTACTTCATCTTTTCCAATTTGGATTCCTTTTATTTCTTTTTTTTCTCTGATTGCTGTGGCTAGGACTTCCAAAACTATGTTAAATAACAGTGGCAAGAGTGGACATCCTTGTCTCGTTCCTGATCTTAGAGTAAATGCTTTCAGCCTTTCACCGTTGAGTATGATGTTAGCTGTAGGTTTGTCATATATGGCCTTTATTATGTTGAGGTAGTTTCCCTCTGTGCCCACTTTGTGGAGAGTTTTTATCATAAATAGGTGTTGAATTTTGTCAAAAGCTTTTTCTGCATCTATTGAGATGATCATATGGATTTTATTCTTCAATTTGTTGATATGGTGTATCACACTGATTGGTTTGCAGATATTGAAGAATCCTTGCACTCCTGGGATAAATCACACTTGATCATGGTGTATGCTTCTTTTAATGTGTTGTTGGATTTGGTTTGCTAGCATTTTGTTAAGAATTTTTGCACCTATGTTCATTAGAGATGCTGGCCTGTAATTTAATTTTTCTGGTGGTGTCTTTGTCTGGTTTGGGTATCAGGGTGATGGTGGCCTCATAGAATGAGTTTGGGAGTGTTCCTTCCTCTGCAATGTTTTGGAATAGTTTCAGAAGGACAGGTGTTAACTCTTCTCTAAATGTTTGATAGAGTTCGCCTGTGAAGCCATCTGGTACTGGACTTTTGTTTGTTGGAAGATTTTTAATCACAGTTTCAATTTCAGTGCTTGTGATTGGTCTGTTCATATTTTCTATTTCTTCCTGGTTCACTCTTGGAAGATTGTTCCTGTCTAAGAATTTGTCCATTTCTTCTAGGTTGTTCATTTTATTGGCATAGAGTTGCTTGTAGTAGTCTCTTATGATCCTTTGTATTTCTGTGGTGTCAGTTGTAACTTCTTTTTCATTTCTAATTTTGTTGATTGAGCCCTTTCCCTTTTTTTCTTTCACGAGTCTGGCTAAAGGTTTATCGATTCTGTTTATCTTTTCAAAGAACCAGCTGTTACTTTCATTGACATTTTATGTTGTTTTCTTCATCTCTATTTCATTAATTTCTTCTCTGAACTTTATGATTTCTTTTCTTCTACTAACTTTGGGTTTTGTTTGTTCTTCTTTCTCTAGTTGCTTTAGGTGTAAGGTTAGGTTGTTTCTTTGAGATTTTTCTTGTTTCCTGAGGTAAGATTGTATTACTGTAAACTTCCCTCTTAGAACTGCTTTTGCCAGGTCCCATAGGTTTTGAATCGTTGTGTTTCATTTTCATTTGTCTCTAGTTATTTTTCGATTTCTTCTTTGATTTCTTCATTGATCCATTGGTTGTTTAGTAACATATTGTTTAGCTTCCATGTGTATGTGTTTTTTTAGTTTTTTTCTCGTAGTTGATTTCTAATCTCATAGTGTTGTGGTCGGAAAAGATGCTTGATACGATTTCAGTTTTCTTAAATTTGCCGAGGTGTGCTTTGTGACCCAGCATGTGATCTGTCCTGGAGAATGTTCCATGTGCATTTGAGAAGAATGTGTATTCTGCTGCTTTTGAATGGAATGCTCTATAAGTATCAATTAAGTCCCTTGGTCTAATGTGACATTTAAGGCCTGTGTTTCCTTATTTTCTGTCTGGATGGTCTGTCCATTGCTGTAAGAGGGGTGTTAAAACCCCCACTATTATTGTGTTACTGTTGATTTCTCCTTTTATGGCTGTTAGGATTTGCCTTATGTATTGAGGTGCTCCTGTGTTGGGTACATATATATTTACTTGATCATTATGTAGTGTCCTTCCTTATCTCTTGTAACACTCTTTATTTTAAAGTCTATTTTGTCTTATATGAGTATTGCTACTCCAGCTTTCTTTTGATTTCCATTTGCATGGAATATCTTTTTCCATCCCCTCACTTTGTCTGTATGTGTCCTTAGATCTGAAGTTGGGTCTCTTGTAGACAGCATATATATGGGTTTTGTTTTTGTATCCATTCAGCCAGTCTGTTTTTTGGTTGGAGCATTTAATGCATTTACATTTAAGGTAATTATCAGTATGTATGTTCTTATTGCCATCTTGTTAATTGTTTTGGATTTGTTTTTGTAGGTTTTTTTCCTTCCCTTCCTCTCTTGTGATTTGATGCCTGTCATTAGTGTTGTTTGGATTGCTTTTTCTTTTTTGTGTGTGTATCTGTTGTAGGTTTTTAGTTTGCTGTTACCATGAGGTTTTGATATAGCAATCTGTATACAAACACGATTGTTTTAAGTCGCTGGTCTTTTAATTTCCAATGCACTTCCAATATCCTGCATGTGTACTCTCCTCTTCTCACAATTGCTGGGTTTGATATCATATTTGTGTGTGGATGATTTCCTACCTTTACTCTATGTTTGCCTTTAATGGTGAGCTTTTCCATATGTAATTTTCTTGATTCTAGTTGTGGTCTTGTCTTTTCTGCCTAGAGTAATTTTTTAAAGATTTTTTGTGAAGCTCTTTTGGTGGTGCTGAATTCTCTTAGCTTTTGCTTTCTTCATCGAATCTAAATGAGAGGCTTGATGGGTAGAGCATTCTTGGTTGTAGGTTTTTCCCTTTCCTCACTTTAAATATATCATGCCACTCCCTTCTGGCCTGCAGAGTTTCTGCTGAAAAAAATCAGCTGATAACTTTATGGGGATTCCCTTGTATGTTATTTGTTGCTTTTTCCTTGTTGCTTATAATATTTTTTCTTTGTCTTTAATTTTTGTAAGTTTGATTAATATGTGTTTTGGTGTGTTCCTCCTTGAGTTTATCCTGTATGGGACTCTCTGCACTTCCTGGACTTGAGTGAGTGTTTCCTTTCTCACGTTAGGGAAGTTTTCCACTATAATCTCTTCAAATATTTTCTCAGGGTCTTTCTCTCTCTCTTCTTCTGGGACCACTATAATGCGAATGTTGCTGTGTTTGATGTTGTCCCAGAGGTCTCCAAGACTGTCTTCATTTCTTTTCATTCTCTTTTCTTTATTCTGTTCCACAGCAGTGATTTCCACCAATTTGTCTTCCATCTAACTTGTTCGTTCTTTTGCCTCATTTATTCTGCTATTGATTCCTTTTAGTGTATTTTTCACTTCAGTTATTGTATTATTCATCTCTGTTCTTTAAATCTTCTAGCTCTTTGTTAAATATTTCTTGTATCCTCTCAGTCTGTGCCTCCATTCTTTTTCCAAGATCTTGGGTCATCTTTACCATTACTCTGAATTCTTTTTCAGGCAGATTGCGTATTTCCACCTCACTTAGTTGTTCTTCTGGTGTTTTATCTTGTTCATTCATCTGAAACATATTTCTCTGCCGTTTCATTTTGTCTAACTTGCTGTGTTTGTGGTCTCTGTTTCTCAGGCTGCAGGACTGTAATTCTTGGTTGTGGTGTCTGCCCCCTGGTGGTCCAGGTTGGTCCAGGGGCTTGTGCAGGCTTCCTGGTGGGAGGGACTGGTGCCTGGCCACTGGTGGGTGGAGCTGGGTCTTGTCCCTCTGATGGGCAGGGCCATGTCAAGGGGTGTGTTTAGAGGTGTCTATGTGCTCAGGACGTCTTTAGGCAGCCTGTCTGCTCATGGGTAGGGCTGTGTTCCCACCCTGTTGGTTGCTTTGACTTAGGTGTCCCAGCACTGGAGCCTACATGAGCCACAGCCGACCCCCGCCTCCCCAGGAGACCCTCCTAGACCCACAGGTAGGTCTGGCCCAGGCTGATATGATGTCACTGCTTTGCCCTGGGTCCCAGCACATGTGAAGCCTTGTGTGCGCCCTCCAAGAGCAGATTCTCTGTTTCCCCCAGTCCTGTGGAGCTCCTGCGCTCAAGCCCTGCTGGCCTTCAAAGCCAAAGGCTCTGGGGGCTCCTCCTTCTGATGTGAGACCCCCAGGCTGGGGAGCCTGACATGGAGCTCAGAAGTCTCACTCCTGTGGGAGAACATCTGCAAAATAATTATTTTCCAGTTTGTGGGTTGCCCACCTGGTGGGTTTGGGATTCGATTACACAGCGAAAGCGCCCCTCCTACCGTCTCACTGTGACTTCTTCTTTGTCTTTGGGTGTAGAATATCTTTTTTGGTAGGTTCCAGTCTTTTTCATCCATGGTTGTTCAGCACTTAGTTGTTATTTTGCTGTTTTCCTGAGAGGAGATGAGCTCAGGTCCCTCTGCTCCACCATCTTGTCTCCTCTCTGTTCTGTTTATAATTTTAAATTGACACCAATTCTGCTTATTGTATGCAAAGCCCTTCTCTAGTCTCCACATCAAAGTCAAATTTGTTCCATCTTGAAGATGTTAAAGAGTTAAGTCAGAATTGCAGAACCTTCAAATGCAGACTTAAAACGGTAGGAGCCCAGCATGAAGAGCACTCGGGTTCAGCCTCCTGGCCGCCCTGGTGTCTTCTTCCCCTGGCTGTGCACCTCTGAGTTAGTCGATTTTTAAACTATTTAAATCTCATAAGACAACTTCTTAGTCTGGATCTATATGCAAACTTTGTAAGAGGAGAAATCTCCTCCTCGTCTCCCTTGGACACAAGATTTAAATGTTCAATTTCTTGTTCGTGAACCATTCTTAAAAGTAACATATATTTACATACTTTCAACAGGCAATTATGACACATATTTACATTGCCATTCTTAATATCCTTTAGAAATGATGATGTGGTATATTTTGACATGAAGACAATTATTATGTGGTGAAAAAAAGGTAAACTAAGAATTCCAAAATTAAACAACATATGTTGTGTGTTTGTGTGTATTTCCATTTTTCTTATTAAAAACACACATACATAAATATGTTCATTTTTAAAAGGTCTGGAAAGCTGTACACTGATATCTTAGCTATAATTTTCTCTGAGTGGTGAAATTATAGTGATTTCACATTATTTATACCATTCAGTATTTCCTGAAAACTTGCTGCAACATTTATTACTGTTACAAATAGAATAAAGTGGTTTTTGTAAGAAATGTTTATTGAAGTCACAAGTTGATTAAAACTGTCGTTAAAAATTTATTAAACATAACTTTTATGTTAAGAAAACAGGTTCTAAATTTAAAAGCCATTGAAGCAAAGGGTTGTAAAAAGGTAGAAAGAGGGCTGGTGGGCTTGAGAAGCCTTGTCCTTTACTAAAGAAGTAAATTTGCTGATCCAAATTCCACTGCTTCTATCACTGCTTCTGTTTTGTGTGATTTGACAAAAATACACATTGTACTTATTTTCTTATAAAGAGTCTTAAATATCTCACATTAGAAACCAAATAATTGGAATCCAGGTATGATTAGTGAAGAAAAAAATCTTTTTTGCTCTAAAACAGATTTCACGTTTTAAACTCCCATTTGTATTCCAAATAACTTTTAACTCTTAAGCAATGAACTGTTGCCTCATCTACATGGTTACCCAGCTGCTATAATGGCCATGCAATCAGCAAACTTCTATTTTTATGAATTAGTTTTTTTGGCACTGTGCTAATGAGTATTTAAAGAAATAAGGCAAAGAAAATAAACTTTATTCTTCAAGATTGTTTGAGTGCCATTAAAAACCACAGTGGGGGCTTCCCTGGTGGCGCAGTGGTTGGGAGTCCGCCTGCCGACGCAGGGGACACGGGTTCGCGCCCCGGTCCAGGAGGATTCCACATGCTGCGGAGCGGCTGGGCCCGTGAGCCATGGCTGCTGAGCCTGCGCGTCCGGAGCCTGTGCTCTGCAATGGGAGAGGCCCGTGTACCGCAAAAAAAAAAAAAAAAAACCACAGTGAAGGTGGTAATTTCCAGAGTGAAAAATGAAAATAAAAATTCTTTGGATGAGTTCTTACCCTCTCAGTAAATGAAAATCTGTGTGTAAAAATAAATAAATAAATAACAACCGTAAGGGTCTCCTCTTTATAGGAATTCTTTCAGGTAAAAATGGAGACATCCCTGTTTGCTTGTTTGTTTGTTTCTGTGTCAATTCTGGTAAAAAGCACACTCCTTCCTGCTGTGGATGCCCTGGGTTTCCCACCTCAGGTCTGCCCCATCTCTTCTGTCATCTGTTAGTAGAGTAAATGTGTCTGCACCTGCTAAAGGCCAGCCCGTCCTCTGTACCTGTGTTCCTCTCCTCTGTTCACCGTGGGATGGCAGGTGGACTGCGCAGTCTTGACCTGCCCCTTTTCTTGGAGATTCTTCTCAGTGGCATTGAAACCTTGCTTTAGGCCAGTTTTCATCTAAGCTTGGACCATTGGCATCAGAATAACCTGGACACGCAGATTCCCGGACAAACCCCAGACAGGCTGAGCCAGAAAGAGAGGGGGGAGCTTGGAAACCTGCATTCTTCCCAAGCAGATTAACGTTTATGAACCTCTCATGTAGCTCTTAGAAACAAGCCATCACACAAGTATCCCTGGATCGTGCATTCCTGTATTTCTCACTTCCTCTTCACAGCAACTTTCAGGGAGAATCCCCAGTACGCATCCCTGCATCTGTACTCCTCATGTACTTGTCTTGCAGGTCTCCTCATTCTAACATGTGCCCCGTCAGTAAAACATTTCTGAGCATGTCCTCTCAATGTGTATTTATTTGTTTATAAATTATATACATATACTAGTATGTCAGTGTACTCGATACATTATAGAACAATGTAAAGAGGAGCTAGAAAATAAGTAACATTTTTAATTTAAAAAATGTATTAACACTATATCATTTCAAGAACGTAGACATGTCTTATTTTAAATACTCTTGATCATTTTGTTTGTCAGATCTCAGTAGATTGTGATTTTTTTTTTTTGGCATTAAAATATGGCTGTTGAAGGGGCTCATACTAAAATAATAGATGGGTTAGCCCTGCCATTTTCTTCTTGTAACACTCCACATGTGCTTACATTGTAAGTATTAGCCTCAGTGCCTAGAGGTCTTTGAAATCTTTTTTAAGCCAGGTTGAGGGTTAAATTAGTTAAAACCGCATAGTATGATCTGTAAATCCGCTGAACCAGGCACATTTGAACTGCAGAAGTTTGTAGCATCATGGGAGCAGAAGTAGGAATGAGCCGTGCCACTGTGAACCCCTCCACTTTGTGGGACTTTCTTCCCTCAGGATGGCTTCTGTAGCCTGGGAGGAAGCCACCATTGATCCAAATATTAAATATTATAATAAATTGCTTTACTTTTTGGACAAAAAAATAATATAAATAGAAGTTGTAATATTTTCTGTCCCTATCCCAGTGGACCACTTTGTACAGCTCCTTTGGGGCACCTGGCCCACTTCGGGACACCACTTATACCACTGAGTCTCTTAAAACTTGTTTTCCTTATTAACACTGTTACAAAACTTATTACTAAGATCATCAGTGATCTCCACGCTGCTAAATTTAATGGACTTTTTTCAGTTCATTTTTATTTGACCGTTCGTAGTTTTTAGCTCAGTTGACCATTTCCTGGTGTTTCTCCTATTATAAGTGGTTCAACCATTGACCCAGTTGCTCATATGTGAATCATTCCCAAATATTTTTCTACTTTCCTAACTGCCCCCTGACCCCACGGTTCAGTCACTAGGATTTGTTGATTCTACTTCCTACATGTTTTTCGTATCCATTCGCTATTCTACCACCTCTGTCCCCACGCTGGTTTAAGCCTCCGCTCCCTCAGAGTTCGGCAGTGGTCCCCCAGTGAGTCTTCTGAGGCCTGCTTTCTCCCCCCTACAGCTGGTGTCAGACTCAGAAAACACAAATCTGATCATTTTACTCCCTTGCTTAGGTTTCTTTAATAGCTTCCCATTACAGTGGAAAGAGACAGGGAAGATCTAGATGCTTCCCCAGCCCAACTTCTTGCTCAGCTGTCTCGCACCATCATTTCCCCTGGGTGCTCTGTGCTCCAGACACACTGACTTTCTCTCTGATCCTTCACAGCATGTTAAGTGTATCCCCCGCGCAGACTCCCCGGCTGCCTGCACGTTGCTCCCTGTGACAGGAATGGTCTTCTCCCTTCCCTGGTTACCAGCGCTTCTCATCCTTCATATTTTACTGCAAATATCATTTCTCCAGGGAATTCTAGTTGTGCAGTTACACTGTCCTCTGTGTTTGCTTTATAACTCTTACCGTACATATGAATAAACTGTCTAACCATTATATCCCCCGTACCTAACAGGTAATAAAGGCTCCTTAAATATTTGAGTAAATTAGCATCATTGTAGCAATATTTGTTTCTGTATCCACAGACTCCCTACTCTGTGAGGATAATGTCCTTGTCTGGTTTGGTCTCCATTATTTTTCCATCATCTAACACATATGCACACACACATTTACACACAAACATTTGTCGACTTCATGTGAAGATTCTCTTGTTTCTTGTTTAATGCCTTCCCCTTCAGACTGTAAAGTGATGATGTCTGTTTTGTGCACCCATGCCCAGCGCTTGATACAGTGCCTGACATTACAGTAAGTATTTGGTAATGGTTTTTATTTTTTAAATTAATCTATCTCTGCCTTTTAATAAACAGGTTAATCCATTCCTATTTACTGTAATTCTAATATGTTTGAACTTACTTCTGACATCTTATTTTGTGTTGTCTGTGTCCTTCTTGTTTTTTTTTTTCTTTTTCTATTTTTGTTTAGATTGACCAAGTTTTCTTCCATTATTTTCCCTCTAAAAATTAGGAAGCTAAGTATTCTCCTTTTAGTCTTCTCATTATTCTCTTTAAATTTCTAATGCAGGTATTTACTTTATATTTTTCTGCCAACATCTTACAACAAGACAGGAACCTCAGAAAGGATTTACTCTTCTCCCTTCCCTGCCACCTTTCTTAGATTTTGCTTTTCAATTATCATTATTTATTTATAACAATCGGAACTTAAGTTTAACTAGTTTGTTTGGTTTTTATTTAACTTGCTCCTGCTCTTTTATCCCAGGCTCTACTCCTTGGTGTTCTGTTTATTTACTTTGGCTATATTATATTTGGGGGGGACAATAACTTTTCTAATAATTTTTTAAAATAGGATTTGGGAGTGATATATTTTCTGCATTGTTACATATCAGAAAATGTGTTTATTTTGCCCTTCTATGTAATTAGTTTGCCTGGGTATGCGTCGTATGTTCTCATTTTCTCTCAGTATTTCAGAGATTTTACTCCGTTGTTTCCAGTGAGATGTCTGATATTGAAGGCTTTTAGTATTTTGTTTTTAATCCTTTTTACTGTCATGAAATGTCACTATTACATACCTGATATAGTTTTTGTTTTTGTTTTCCCATTCACACTGGCTCGCTCTTCAACTCTCAGAGATTTTCCATTATTTCTTTGAGAAGTTTTTTCTTCCATTTTTTTCTACGCTACTTTCTAGACTTCCTGTTAGCTGGATTTGGGAAGTTTGGGGGTTTATCCTCAGTGTCAGTGTCTATTTGTTCTTTTGTACTGCATCCTCAGAAAATGTCTCAATCTTCTAATTGATTGATCACTTAGCTGTGTTTGTTCTGCTGTTTGACACACCATCTGTGCTTCATTTCAGTGTTTACATTTTTAATTTCCTAGATCCATAGTTTTCTTTCTCTGACTCCAGTGTACTCTTGCACTTCTGAAGATAGACTTTTTTTTAGTCTTTTTCTGTATTTGCTGCCATTGCCACAGGTTCCTCCTTCTGCTGTTGATTCTAGTGCATCTTCTCAACAATACGGGTTGTTGTAGATTCACAGGGGTCTGAGAGTCCCTGCTAGCCTATCTGTGAATACCGCATGTGGTTTCAGCCACTGTGGGGAGGGACAGGACATGCCGCCAGGTGGGCTTTGCCTGAGCAGCGCCTCTTCTGAGCCGGGGCGCTCGTCTTTCCTTTTAGAAGTCTAAGCGTCCGCCCTCACTGCCCAGAGACACACTTTTTTGTTGACAGTGGTGACCAGAATGTCTAGCTGTTCCTCCCGTGGAGCCCAGCAGCCTTCCTCACGCTCACTCCAAGGCCCCTTCCTGCTCTGCGGGTCCTCAGGCTCCTCTCTCCTTGGGATTATTTTGAGAACTTTTTCTTAGTTTTTGTAACCACTCTCTCTAGAGGGCCTATTGCCATTGTTTCTTCCTTTAGTCCATTGGCATCTGCCTTTCCTCTCAGGAATTCCTCCAAATTCCTGATCCCTTGAGAGTAGTCCTCGGTAGCTAATGCGCTATAAAGTTCTAAAAAAATTGTCCTTTACAGGGATTTGAAGTGGAAACAGCTGTCAGATGCATTGCTTAGAGTGCTGTCTTGTTCCAGGTGTGTGGTCAAGAGTTCAGCATATCCCTGCCTAAATATTTATATCCTCAGTAACATACTTTCAGATGAAAATATAGACATGTCTTAGACTGTGATACAGATATGGCTGTCTCCTAATACTAATTTTGTAAAGGTTTTGGGTATAACTATTATATTTCAATGAATCCATGCATTATCTGTGAAATCATAGAACCCGTGTGTTTTTATGATGTTTAACATAGAACCGGTGTTATTATTTTTATAGCATATGGAGAAAAGCTAATTTCATTATTTTCTTTCTGTTAGGTTACTACTGGTGATTCAGTCATTCTAAAAGCTCTTCAGTCCAACATTCAGCATGTACTGGTCTATGAGAACCTTGCTGTCCAGGAGAAAGTGCTGGCTTGTATTCCAGTCCAAGAACTAAAAAGGAGATCACAAGAAAAGTTATCTAGAGCTAGAAAGTTGGATAAAGGTAGTGGCTTTACATAACCATTCATTGCTAAATATGCATCATTGCTAAATAAATGGGAATGCTGAAATGGTGCCTTTTGCTGTTGACATTGTAAATACGTAACCCAGTTCTATTTGGATTTTTAAGAAGTACAGTAGTATAATTTTTTATTGCATACACCTCATGCACACTGGAATGTGTATTTGCAGTTTAATCATTGATATATGATTTTTTTTCAGATATAGTAGATCTTTAGTCCATGGAATATATGATGGCATTATTAGAAGATTCTAATGTGAATCGGAGAAAAACCTTACTCAAAATTAATTCATGTGATTAGACCACTGACTCCCTTTAATAGACAGTTACTGATAAAGAGTGTGGATATAGAAGCCAGATACCTGGGTATAAATTCAGCTCTGACTCTTACTGAGCAAGTAGTTTAATCTCCTTACCTCAGTTTCTTCATTTGAAAATAGGAATGATAATTTTAAGAGGTAACTGAGATAGTACATGTAAATGGCTCAGAACAGTGCCTGCCACATTCATCAAGCAATAATTATTTGTTATTTTCATTAATGGTCTTAGGATTTTAGTTGTTAAATGTTTCCAACTTCAGCATTTTTACTTTGAGTTTTATGGAATTGGTTTTTATCTGTTAAGTCATTTCTTAATACTGTCCTTTCTAGGGGGTTCTGTAGTATTTTTTTGGTGGTTGCCCTAGTTTACAGTAAACATTTTTTTTCCAATTTAAAAAAAGAATTATCTTATATTGGTATACTTGATTGATAATGTTGTGTTAGTTTCAGGTGTACAGCAAATTGATTTAGTTATACAGATACATGTATCTATTCTTTTTCAGATTCTTTTCCCGTGCAGCTTATTGTAGAGTACTGAGTAGAGTTCCCTGTGCTATACAGTAGGTCCTTGTTTATCCATTTTATATATAGTGGTGTGTGTATGTCAATCCCAGACTCCCAATTTATCCCTCCCCCTCCTTCAAAAGCATTATGCTGCTTCGTGTGTAGTGCAGATACGTTTCAACAGAATGTCTCAATTCTTCCTTCCCATCCCTTGAGACTCTGCTGTCATTCATTTCACTTACCCAGACACTGTAAACACTCAGTACATTGCTATTGTTATTATTTAAGCCGTTACTCTTTAGACTAAGTAAGAATGAGGAAAATAACAGATTTTATGTTACCTTCATGCATTCTTCCCCTGATGCTCTTCCTGTATGCAGGCCGGAGTTTATGACCATCACTTTTCTTCTTCCCGAAGAACTTCTTTTACTGTTTCTTTCAGGGCAGGTATACTAGAGGTGAAGTCCCTCAGTTTTTCTCTGCCTCAGAAAGTCTTTATTTCTCCTTCACTGTTGAAGGATAATATCCCTGGGATAGGTTGGTGGGGATTTTTTCTGTCAATGACACTTTAAATTTCTATTCACTCTGCTGCCTGCTTGTTTATGAGGAGAAGTCTACCGTAATTTCTATCTTTATTCTTCTTTAGGTTTCTCCCACCTGTGCCCCTCACCTCCCCCTCCATCCCCAGCTTCACTCAGGATTTTCTCTTTGTTTTTAGTTTTCTTCAGTTTGCGTATGATGTGCATATGATGTGCATATGTGTGGTTTCTTGGTACTTATCCTGGTTGGTGTTTTCTGAGCGTCCCAGATCTGTGGTTTGGTGCCTCATTAATTTTGGAACATTCTTGGCCATTATTGCTTCAGGTATCTCTTCTGCTCCTTTCTCTCTTTCTTTTCCTTCTGATATTCCAAAATAGGGTATCCTATTCCACCTTTATTTATCAACCGTTTCCCACCATCGTTAGATGTTCTGGTCCATTTTTTAAATTCTCCCACCATAATTGGATGTTCTAGGTGTTTTGTTCCTTTGTTTTTATTCTCTTTTTTCCTCTTTGATTTTCAGTTTGGGATGTTTCTGTTGACCTGTCTTCAGGCTCAGTGATTGTTTCCTTGGCTGTGTCCAGTCTGCTGATGAGCCCGTGAAAGGCATTCTTTATCTCTGTTAGAGCATTTTTGGTTTCTAGCATTTTTTTACAGTTTCCATCCTTCTGCTTACATTGTTCTCACATGTTGTCTACCTTTCTCATTAGCGCGCCAAACATATTAATCATAGTAATTTTAACTTCCCTAATTCCAAAATTTGTGCCGTATATGAGTGGTTCTAATGCTTTGCTTTACCTCTTCAGACTTTTTTCTTTCCTTCAGGTTTTTCCTTGCCTTTTAGCATGCCTCCTAATTTTTTTGTTAAATGTTGGATACGATGTATTGGGTAATAGGAACTGAGGTGAACAGGCCTTTTGTGAAAGGTGTAAATGTCCATTTTACTAGGAATTGGACACCGTTAACGACATTGTGTTTAATGTTTGCTGTAAGTGTCAGGGGCTTTGGGTTCCTCTGGTGTTCTTGGGGTCCCTCTGTTGTCTGTGGGCTTCCCTAAGGACCCCTCCTTAGCTCGAGTCTGCATCCTGCAGATGGTTTAGTTGTAATCATCCCCTATTGTTGTACTGGAGTCCTGTTGGTGTGGTGGTGAGGTGTGGGAGAGGAGCATTCTGTAATCTTAGGGTTAAATCTCAGGGTCTTAGGGGGCCTTATGCTCGGGCCTGTGACCCACCCTCCATAGGTGAGACAGGAAGACCAGAGGGGCCTAGAGTCAGAGAAGTGCCCTTTCCCCAAACTTACTTAAGCTACAGGTTTGTTGTGAGACCTTGAAACAGTTCTTCCTCTTCTTGAATTAACAGGGTGTTTTGGTTTTTTTCTATTTATAAAACAAGGATGCTTATCAGCATGTGGTCACGGAGGCTCTGTCCATTTCAAAGTACTGTGGTCCTGTACGTGATGCCTGACATACATGCCTATTTCTCAGGTACTTACTGTCATGTTGTGTGTGTGCTGAGCCCTGCAGAGGAGACATAGTTAGCAATGTCCCTGCTGCCGTTTGCCCTGGCATTTTTTCCCTCTAATTATAAAAGTAATACCTGTTTTATGTAGAAAATTCAGGAAATAGGGGGAAGATAAGCCATCCATAATTTCATCACATCAGAATGCAACTTCTAAGATTGTGTATGCAGTTGACCCTTGAACAACACAGTTTGAACTGTGTGGGCCTGCTTACACGCAGATTTTTTTTCTCTAAAGACATGCTACAGTACTACATGGTCCAAGGTTGGTTAAATCCGTGGATGTGGGACCACAGAGAGTTGACTGTAAAGTTATACATGGATTTTCCACTGCGTGGGGGAGATCAGCACCCATAACCCCTGCATTGATCAAGGGTCAACTGTATATCCTTTCACACTTGAAAATATAAGGGCAGGATAATGGCGTTTTAATGTAAGTAGGAAAGAAGGAACACTTCTTTTCTGGTAGAGGCATTGGCAACTGCAAAGGCTCCGTGGGTGGGAGTGAGCTTGGCATGTTTAGGGGATGGAAGGAGGGCACCTGGCGTAGCAGAAGGAGCAAGACAGAAAGCTGAGAGAGGCAAAGGCAAACATTAGTTTCCTGTGCTGCTGTAGCAAATTACCACAAACGTGGCTCCTCGAAACAGCAGGAGAGTGCTGTCTCACAGCTCCGGAAGCCGGAAGTCCGTAATCAGTATCCCTGGGCCGAAGTCAAGGTGTGGGCAGGGCTGGAGGGGAGAAGCTCTCCCTGCCCCTGTCCGCTTCTGGGGGCTGCCTGCAGTCTGGCTTGTGGCTGCACCACTGCAGTCCAGAAGACCAGCATCTTCACACCCGGCTCCTCTGCCGCTGCGTCACCTTCCCCTCTGTAAAGTGTCCCACTGCTTCCCTCTTGAAAGGACACGTGTGATTGCATTTAGGGCCCCCGTTTAGTACGTAGGATAATCTCCCTGGCTCAGAAACCTTACTGCATCATATCTGCGGAGGCTTTATTTTTTTTTTTTTTTTTTGCCTTCTTTGGTAGGATTCACGGGCTCCAGGGGTTAGAGTGTGGATATCTTTTGGGGGAGCTACTTTTCGGCCTACCACAGGCGCCAGCTGAAAGAACGAGAGTGGCGACTTTGGCTTGTATTCTGAATGAGATGGAAACCCTTGGGAGGGTTTCAGTCGACTCAGGCTACCTTGCATTCTTAAAAAGATCACTCTGCTGTAGGGACTTGTTGGAGAAAACAGGATGAGAGTGCTGTTTTTCTTAAAGTTCATTTTTAGTCCAGCATTCACGAATATCTCCTTGTTGAGAAACTTTCATGTTGTACAGGAAAAGCTGAACTCTCCCTGCCAGTCAGTCCTCTGCCTCCTCTTCTGCAGGTAACAGCTATTACCACGTGACGTGTTCCTTTTCATATCTTTTCCTGTGTATTTCTACCCATAAATAGTTATCTGTAAAAATAAATAAAGTTGCATGGGTTTAATAAAGTGTATCATCTCTCATATATTCAGCTCCGTGGTGATTTTCATTTACTGACATGTCTTGGAAGTCATTTTCCCTCCCCCTAGTGCTCTGTAGTGTGCATGCACTGTTATTTATACAGTTCCCCACTGATGGACACCAAGATTTCCCTGTTCTGAAGGCTGCTGCAGTGAAGATCCTTGTAAAGCATGCCTGCCTACATGAAGGAATGTTTCACTGGGTTAGATATAAAAGTATCAAGGGTTGTGTGATACTTTTATACTACAGTGGATCCCTGCCAAACAAATTGCCTTCCAATTTATACCAGAAGTGTCTGGGAGTGTTTGTTTCAACTTAATGAAATTATTGAACTTCTTTTATGGACTGTACTAATTTTTCTAATGGGTTCTGTTAATATTCTTACTGATTTATAGACGTTCTTAATATATTCTGTATACTTTTCTTTGTTAGACTCATTACATTTTTCTCTCAGTATTCTTTAATTTCATTCAGTGTATCTTGAAATTCAAAAGTTACAAATTTTAATGAGAAAATTATTTTTTCCGTTTTTGTTTTTACAGTTGTGTTTTGTTTTCTACACCAAAGTCATAAACGTAAACTTCTACTGTTACTTTTATAATATTCCCTCTCTGTGTATAGTGTTTATATATATGTATTAGAATGAATGTAGTAGGGATCTGATATTTGGATAGCTACTCGTCCCAATACCATTTGTTGAACAATCCATCCTCTTAGAACTACTTTAAAGGCTAACTTTATTAAATACTGTGTATCACTTAGAAATCTATCTTTCAGGACTCTTTGCTTTGTTTCATTCATCTCTGTCTATTCTTTATCAGTATCACAATATTTTAATTATTAGAATTTTGTAATGTGTTTTGATGTACTGTAGACAGATTTATCTCATTCTTAGTCAAAGTTGTGTTGATCATTTTGTGCCTTTCCTCTTTCACATGAATTTTGCAGTTAGCTTATCAAAGTTTATGAAAAATTATTTTGTAATTTCAGTTGATTGCATTAAAGTACAGGTTATTTTGCGGAGAGTTAACAACTTTGAGTTTTCCCATTCAAGAACATAATGTATTTTGGCCTTTTAATATTCTCTGTAGTTTTTTTTTCTTCTATAGTTTTTTTATTTTGAAACGTATCAAACATAAATACAAGAATAGCGTATAACAGATCAAACACCTGTGCCCAGCATCAGACTTTATTAGATCTTAACATTATGCCATATATCTCCTTCATATATTTTTTTTATTTTTAATAATAAAATATTAAAGATAGGAATGAGAATCCCCATATATGTCCCGAGATTGTTTTCCCCTCTCCTTTTTCCCAGAGATACCACTGTCTTGAATATGGTCGAGAGAGAGATCTTTTTATTTGATAAAGTGGATATAATAATATATGTCATGCTCACTTGCTAGGGTTGTTTTAGATAGATAGTACACATGGTTGTGCTTTTATGTGTTTTGTGAATTATATTGAATGATGGTGAATTATATTGTACAGTTGAAGCACTAATAGAAAAGCTAACAGGATGATTTTTAAGGTATCCAGAATTCTGTGATTTCTGCCTGTAATAACTGTGATTGTTTCATATTTACTTGTGAATATACCTGATAACAAATATAATGCAGTCATTTAAAAATGTTTGCCAAAATCAGACTTTGTTACCTTCCAGGTGCTTCAGGATCAACTCCAAACTGTCAGTAGTTCCCTGAGAGGTGGTTGTATTCAGCATGGTGTCGGTCAGAGGATGCAGTAAAGTCCCACTGCTTTGAGTGTGCAGTGGATTACGTCCTTGTATTTCAGCCTGCTTCACAATACACTGACAATTCTGTCCGCATCCTATTTGTGAAGACCTTTTAGATCATCTTCTGTTTTCATATATTTCAGCCTCATATTTGAGGATAAAATGCACATGGATGTTTTTAGTTTTTTATGCTCTAAATCTTACTTGGTTCTGTTGTAACTTCTCAGGTACTAATGTAAGTGAAGAGGACTTTCTTTTGCTGGAGCTTTTACACTGGTTTAAGGAAGAATTTTTTCACTGGGTGGATGACATTTTGTGCAGCAAATGTGGTGGCCAGACTAAGTCTAGAGGCGAATCATTGTTCCCCAGTGATGATGAGCGGAAGTGGGGTGCAAACAGAGTGGAAGATCATTACTGTGACGCCTGCCAGTTCAGCAATCGATTTCCAAGGTGAGCATCCCCTGGACACTGAAGTCAGAATAATCTCTTATTGGGATGGCTAGAAGAGAATTTTATTAAATCAACTTGTAATCTTCGTTTTAGTTATTAGAAGTATATTCCTCTAGGACAGGGGTCAGCAAGCTATGGCTGACTGGCTCAATCCAGCCCACATCCTATTTTTGCAAATAAAGTTTTATTGGGACACATCCATGCTGCTTCAATAGCTTATGGTCTGTAACTGTTTTCACATTACAATGTCAAGAGTTGAATACTGGCAACAGAGACCATATGGTCTGCACAGTCTAAAACATCTACTGTCTGGCTTTATATAGGAAATGTTTGTTGACTCTTGAATATAAATTGAGTGTAGTTCTAGCAACTTAATGCTGTAAATCTTGTATTTTTATTCTTTTAATACATAAGTTTTAACTTTCTGATTAATAATAATACTGATAACACATAAAATGATGCTGAAACACTAGAATAATAGTGATCATTGTGATAGTAAATACAGTGCTGTACTCAAAATCATCAGATGGAAATATGGAAGGTGAAAGTATAGTATAGGACCATCTTTTTTTTTTTTTTTTTTTTGGCTGTTCTGTGTGGTACACGGGATCTTAGTTCCGCGACCAGGGATCGAACCCGCGCCCCCTGCAGTGGAAGCGCCGAGTCCTAACCACTGGACCGCCAGGGAAGTCCCCTCATCATATTTTATCTTGAATGACAGAAGTTTAATTAGGGGCCTCTGCTACCAACCTAACCTACCCTCATATCTCTAAATTCAAACTAAGGGAACTGGAACTTTTCTGTTCACTTTTTCCATCCTTTACTTTATAAGTCTCTTATCAGATGTTCTTAATTGACAATACTTGTAAAGTTTGGTTGTATCATCAGGTAAGAAAAGATACCAAGTTTTTGAAATACCTGATTTTGGGGGCTTAGGGACTCAGTTCAGTCCTAATGAGGAATCAGTCCTGTGATATACAGAGTCTAAGATAAACAGAATCCACTGTCCAATAATTATCTAAAATAAGCGCAGGTTATTTTTTCATTCAGCATATGTGTGCACAGGTACTTGGCAAAGATGTGAAGATAAAAGATGTCTGTGATTAAATCCTGTCTTCATAAGGTCTAAGCAGTTGGGTGTAGACTGATAGTGTGGGGAGACAGAGGCTAACAAAGGTGTCTGTACCGAGCATTGTCCTTTTCCCTCCTAACCGTGTGCTTGTCTTACTGTTAGCTGTTCTCTGGGTAGGGCTGGGAGGATGAACACTATTAATCAGAGACCAAGCAGCCTTTCAAGTTGGCACGAGTGTGTTTAGAAGATGGAGGCGTAGGATGCTCTAATCCTGCTGCCGTTACTTCTTCAGGTTAATACGCAACTTCTTCCAGTAACTACCTTACCTAAACCATAAATTCATTTAACTTAGCTCAAGCAAGAGCATCTACTTGATTGAAGACAGATAGCTTGTCATTGCAGATACGGTTCATTCACAGCTGACATCGCTGCTCACTTTTCCTGAGTAGCTTTATTAGCTCAAAATCCTTCTCAACACAATATGCAAATTTTGATGTGCTTCAGCTTTATGATAATTTTATAACTGGAGTAACTTTTTTAAAGAATGTTGCCAACACATTTCAAAACACAACTTGCAAATTAGCAAACACCTGTAAGTAATTCAGCAGAATAAAATTTCAATCCAAATGGTTGTTAGAAAGAAGAATAGTATTTTAAGTAAAACTGAGTTCAACTAAGCTTTAAAATCTTCCTTGAGTTATTTGTTAAAGTTGTTTACCTTTGAAGTACAAGGAGCTAATTATACCACTTGTTAGAGTAACACTAATGCTTAATGCAGATTTCCTAGAGAACCTGCCTGTCCAGATCCTGCCTGTCCTTCAAGGCCCAGTTCAGGATCAAGCCCTCCTCCCCGACCCCTCCCCCATGACACTAATTCTGACCTGTTGTAGGGTAGGTATCACAGTCTGCCGTGTATTTAAATGATTTGTGTTCTCTCCTTCCCTCTCTCAGGACTGTAAGCTCCTTGAAGGCTGTACCACTGTTGAATCATTTTCCACCCAGGATTCTAGCACAATGCCTCACATAATCTAGGCTCTTTAATTGTTATTTAAGAATACGAAGTTAAGAAATATTACTGTTTAGCACGGAGGTAATGTAAATTCTTCAGAATGCTTGATTTCTATAATGAATCGAAGCTTTTTGTTGTTGTTATTTTAAACCAGGTATAATAATCCCGAGAAACTTCTGGAAACAAGATGTGGACGGTGCGGGGAGTGGGCCAATTGTTTCACACTCTGCTGCAGAGCCCTGGGCTTCGAAGCCCGCTACGTCTGGGATTACACAGGTGCGGACGCCATGTGGGCAGAGGCCAGGGTGGTCTTGCTGACTTCAGGATGGGGTGTACAGTCCCGCCTTGTCAGTCTGTGTTTCCATTTGCCTTCTGTAAATAGCAGTAATCCCAGCCTCGTGGGGTTTTTTTTTTTTTTTAATGGGGATCACAGGATTGTTTTTAGTACCCCTAGCATTTTGCCTGGTACTTTACACTATAAACATTTTTTATTAACAATTTATCGTGACATTTTAGTAGTGCTGTTTCTCTATGGATAAGAACGTGTGTAATAATGTTCTGTAGAAATCTTCATTTTTGTAGAGATTAGTGTAAAAGATTTAGTAATCTTAATATACAATAAAATATAATAATAGCCATGTGAGATTTATATTGTCCTTATTTAGTTATAACTTGTGTCACATGTTAAAAAGTTTTTCTTCTTAGATCTTTTTACTTGTGTTTCTGTTATTTTCTTAGGATAAAATGAAACCTTCACTTAATAGTTATTGTTCTCTTAACAGTCAGATAGAGACCATCAGTAACCAGACATCCTCTGTTAGACCTCTGCTGGCCTACAGTTCCGAAGTGGAATTAACTCCTTCACATAAGCAAACTGTGTGCATTAGTCCTATGGTTTACGTGCTGTTGTTCAATGTGTTTGCCCTTTTCAGAGTTATAGCTCACATTATTTTTAATTAAGCCTAAAACTGACTGTATTAAAGGAGATTTTCCAAAACAATTGCAAGGATTTCAAAGAGAGAGAGAGGGACTTCCTTGGCGGTCCGGTGGTTAAGACTCCATGCTTCCACTGCAGGGGGCACGGGTTCGGTCCCTGGTTGGGGAGCTAGGATCTCAAATGCCGCAGGGCACGGCCAGAAAATAAAAATAAAAAGTAAAAAAAACAGTCATCAAGAATTGCCCCTATTAAAAAAAAAAAGAGAGAAAGAGAAATTAAAGCAGGTGTTCTAGAGTCTTGTGTGCCACAAAATGCTCACTTGTTAATTAAAATTTAGACTCTTGCATATTATCACGTGGTTCTCATCTTAGGCGTTTGTATATAGTTATTGGAAGTCTTGGTTTTATAAACTTAGCTTTTGTTTTTCTCTTTCTGTCGCGTCTTTGTCTGTCACTTGCATAGACCACGTCTGGACAGAAGTGTACTCCCCTTCTCAGCAGCGGTGGCTGCACTGTGACGCGTGTGAAGACGTCTGTGACAAGCCCCTCCTCTATGAGATAGGCTGGGGCAAGAAGCTGTCCTACATCATCGCATTTTCTAAAGATGAGGTAGGACGGAAGAGAAAAAATGTGTTCTAAGAATAAAATTTTTTTTTCTTTTTTGACAGCCTTTGAAGGTATAATTGACATAAAATAAGCAGCACTTGTTTAAAGTGTACAATTTAATAAGTGTTGTCATTTGTATATGACAACACTTTGTATATGACAAAGAGATGACCTTTGCAGTCAAGGTGGTGAACACATCCATTATCCCGGGAGTTTCCTTGTGTTCGTTCTCGCTCCTTCTTGCCCCTCTCCAGGCAACCACAGATCTACTCTCTGAGACTGTACACTAATGTGCATTTCCAGAGTTGTATGTAAACGGAATCATATATACTCTTTTTGACGGGGGGGGGGTTTATTTTACTCATCATAATTATTTTGAGGTTCCTCCATGTGTTTGCAAGTATCAATAATTTATTCTTTTTATTGCTGAGCAGTATTCCATCGTATGAATGTACCATGGTTTGTTTATCCATTTGCCTGTTGATGGACATTTGGGTACTTTGCAGTTTTTTACTATTTCAAATACAGCTGCACAAGTCTTTATATGGGCATATGCTTTCTTTTCTCTTTGGTAAATGCCTGCTAGTGGAATGACCGAATCGTATGGTAGGTGATTGTTTAACTTTTTAAAAAACTGGCTCAACTGTTTTCCAAAGTGATGATGCTGTTTTGCATTCTCATCAGCAATATGTGCGAATTCCCAGTTTCTCCATATTCTTGCTAACAGTATGGTCTGACTTTTTCATTTTAGCCCTTTTTAGGAGACGTGCGGTGGTGTCGCATTGTGGTTTCATTTGCATTTTCCTGAGGACCAACACTGAGCATCTTTTTTATGGGATTGTTTGTCATCCATTTCTCTTCTTTGCCCTTTCTTTTTTTAATTGGGTTGTTCATTTTCTTATTCTTGAGTTTTGAGAGTTCTTCATACATTCTGAATACAAGTCCTTTTTCAGGTATGTGCTTTGCAAGGATTTTCTCCCTATCTGGCTTGTCTTTTTATTCTCTCAGTGACTTTTGAAGAGAAGAAATTGATGAAGTCCAGTTTATCAATTTGTTCTTTTGTGGATCTTGCTTTTTGATGTTATGTCTAAGAGATGTTTGCCTAGCCCGAGCCACAAGGATTTTCTCCTACGTTTTCTTTTAAGTTTTATACTTTTAGTTTTACACTTGTGTCTGTGATCCATTTTGGGCTAATTTTTGTAGATAGTCCAAGGTGTGAATTGAAATTCATTATTTTGCATATGGATAATGAATTGTTCTAGCACCGTTTGTTGAAAAAGTTATCCCTTTCCACTGAATTGGCCTTGTACCTTTGTCAAAAATCAGTTCTATAATATATTTATATATAATTTATATATTCAGTACAATAAAAATGGAGTGTGTTTATTTGTTGAATTTTGTGAAATCGGCTTTGTAGGTAAGTTATAAACAGCTAAATGTTCTGAAACTTTTATCTCCTAATCACAGTCTTTCTTGGAAGTGCATACTGGTTAGAAAATGAATAAAAAGCATATTCTCTTCGATTTTTTTTCCCACAGGTTTTAAAATGTTAAACAAAGGACAGCATTTAAAAAATTCTGTTTAAGAATTACATGCATTCTAGGTATTTAGCCAATTAGTGTTGATGGTTGTAATCTTATTAAATATTTCTGTCCTGTAATTCGAGGTGGTTGACGTCACTTGGCGATATTCTTGTAAACATGAAGAGGTGATCTCCAGAAGAACTGAAATTAAGGAAGAGTTACTTCGAGAAACTATTAATACACTTAATAAGCAGGTATGTGATGGGCATTTGGCATTTTTCAGAGGACATTTGAAATATTATATAATCAAGAATAGCCAATTTTTAACCCAGTGAAGTTCTTCAAGTAGTAGCATTATTTTACAATGAAAAATGTTTAAATATTTAAATTAAAATTTTTGAGGACTTGTTTTAAGTATTGTGAGGTGGGGTTTTTTTTGGCTTAAATTGTCACATCTCAAAGTTCAGTGAAACAAAATTTCCATATATATACTAGTTGACATAAAAAATATGTTGCCTTATTTTTCAAAGTAATTGTGTCTTGAATATAATTACCGACACACTTGTCCACGTAGGGGAATTTCTGGAACAAGGCACGGGAAGTTGTTAACAATGAGTATTTCTGGGAAGAGGACTGGGGGGTCCAAGAGGGAAGTTTCAGCTTTGATTTTATACCCCTTTGGTAGTACTGAAAAATTTTTTTTATATATATATATATATATGCATATTATTTTGCAATTAGAATAGGGCAGATCACCTTACAGTGGTTGAGATTCAGTGTTTCAGCACGTTCACCTGTTTTGAGCTTGGCTCCTTGGGCCATTTGATGATTGGCAAATGCCTGGAAGGGAGAAGAGGTGCAGTTCAGTTCACCTCAGTTTGTTTCTTCCCTTGGGATCTTAGCTTCTTCAGGTCGGGATACCTTTGTAGTTTTGTGTTGCATTCAGACAGCTGTTGTGTGTGTGTGTGTATACCTTTGTAGTTTTGTGTTGCATTCAGACAGCTGGTGTGTGTGTGTGTGTGTGTGTGTGTGTGTGTGTGGTTCCCTGCTGTCCTCGCCTTTCTCAGCAGGACAGTTGTTTAAACGTAAGCCAGTAAAGGGCATGGGAAGTTGGATATGGGTGTTCAGTGATTTCTTAACATAAAATTTGTAAAAGTATTTTGTTTCCACAGTGTCCTTTCTATTTTCCAAAATTACATGTATGAAAACAAAGTTGGTTACTTCTTTCCAAGACCCTGTTAAAATACAAATGTCTTAATTATATTCATACTTAGAGATGGACCTCTGCATTCCCCTAATCGTTAATGATGGTTTTTTAAACGTGCATTACAGAGGCAGATATCTTTGTCAGAAAACAGAAGAAAAGAACTTCTCCAGAGGATCATTGTGGAGCTTGTTGAATTTATATCTCCCAAAAGCCCTAAGCCTGGAGAACTTGGAGGAAGGATATCTGGGTCCTTGGCGTGGAGAGTAGCCCGAGGTGAAACGGATCCAGAGGTATTTACTTCATTACAGCCTGATAACCTTCTCACTTTACCACTTCCTGTCCTGTGCCCTTTACGTACAGAAAAACACGGTTGGCCACGACCTTTCAATGAACTTTGCAGGGTAATTATTAAAAAATGTAAACATTTGAAGAGAACCAATAATAGATTGATGTAGTATAATTACATACAAGAGTTAGCAAAGCAATTAAAATGGGATTTTTCTGTTGTTACCTTACGTAAATTTCTAGGGCAGTTATGACTAAAGTACATAAAAACGCATTAATTGTAAGTGTACAGCTTAACAGATTTTCACGAATTGTGGTTCCTCATGTGACCACTAACCAGAATAAGAAGTCAGACAAGCAGGTGTCTGAATGACCTGAGTTCCCTTCCAGCCACTGCCCTTCACCCCTAAGAGTGACCTTTTTCCTGGTTTCTAATATCATGGACTAGTTTTGCCTGTTATTGTGCTTTATGTAAATGGAATCATACAGGATGTACTCTTTTGTGGACGATTTCTGTCTCAACATTATTTAGTGAGATTCACACTTGTTGCTGCTTGTTTATAGTACATTTATTTTCTCATTGTGGTATAATATTCCACTGTGTGAACATAGTATAATTTATCCACATCACTATTGGGTATTCAGGTTGTTTCTCGATTTTGGCTTAAAATTGTGCTGCTGTGCTATTTACAATAGCCAAGACATGGAAACAACCTAAATGTCCATCAACAGATGAATGTATAAAGAAGATGTGGTACATACATACAATGGAATACTATTCAGCCATAAGAAAGAATGAAGTAATGCCATTTGCAGCAACATGGATGGACCTAGAGATTATCATACTAAGTGAAGTAAGTCGACAAAGACAAATATTACATGATATCACTTGTATGTGGAATCTAAAACATAATACAAATGAATCTATTTACAAAACAGAAGCAGACTCCACAGACATAGAAAACAGACTTATGGTTGCCCAAAGGGGAGAGGAATGGGTTATAAATTAGGAGTATGGGATTAAGAGATGCACACTACCATGTATAAAAGAGATAAACAACAAGGGTTCACTGTATAGCACAGAAAACTATATCCAGTATCTTGTAATACCTGTAATGGAAAATAACCTGAAAAATATATATATAGAAATAACTGAACCACTTTGCTGTACAGTTAAAATTAACGCAATATTGTATATCATTGTATATATTTATTGTATATTGTATATTATTATTTATAATATATTGTATATGAATTTTTTTTAGTAAGAAATTACATTTTTTTTCCTGGAAAACATAGGGTTTTTTAAAATTTATTTATTTTTTATTGAAATATAATTGACTTACAATGTTGTGTTTCAGGTATACAGCAAAGTGATTCAGTTATACGTACATATATATCTATTTTTTTTTTCCGATTTTAAATTTGCACTTTGGTGCTGAATGATGAAGTTGAATGTCTGTTCTTTAAACTTTCGTTTATTTATTTATTTTTATTTCTGGCTGTGTCAGGTCTTCGGTTGCCGCATGTGGGATCTTACTGTTGCGGTGCACAGGCTCTTCGTTGCAGCGCGTGGGCTTCTCTAGTTGTGGCGCGTGGGTTTTCTCTCTAGTTGCGGCGCGTGGGCTCCTGTAGTTCGGGGCGCGCAGGCTCTCGTTTAAGTGCGCAGGCTCAGTAGCGCGGTGCACGGGCTTAGTTGCCCCGCGGCATGTGGGATCTTAGTTCCCCGACCAGGGACCAAATCCATGTCCCCTGCGTTGGAAGGTGGATTCTTAACCACTGGGCCACCAGGGAAGTCCCATTCTTTAAACTTTTGGATATCCTCTTTTGTGAAGTCCCGTTCAGTGCTAGGAAAACTTTATAAAGTGGGAAAAATAATAGAACCTGGGTAATTCAGCAGATGAAAGTGTGTATTTCTTATTACATACTTGCCTGCATCTGGTTTGGGCTAGAAAGTGTTGTTGCTCTGAGTACTATTATATAGTCAAACTTATTTGAAGATATTATCACTTGACTAGTCTCCCAAAATTAAATAATGAACAATGGAAATGTAATTTCTAGAGTTAGGGACTAGCATTAAAGCAGTGTGCTCTGTAATGGACATTAAGTACAATAGACTGTCCTTTGCTCTTAGGGAGCTTAAAGTTGACTCACTAGAAAGTATTTAATATAAACGTCTAAGAAGATAAGCAATGAAAAATGCTTGAAAGGAAAATAATCCATCACGGTAGAAGTATCAAACAGCTCCACACAAAGTTTTATATCTACTTTTTCTAAATTTGCCAGTTACACCTCATTTCTCTAATAAAGGAATATGTCCCGAAGGGGAGAATTATCTCTAGTAAACTTTGTTTACTCTTAAATTTATCCCATCATCTTTAGCTGGCAGTTAGAAGTGTTGGTTCAGCTATAGAATTACAAGATCTAATTTCAACAAATCAGATCACTGCTGATGCAGTGCAAGTTACAAGTCTAAATCTAAATGAAGCCAATTGAAAAGAGCTAATGTAATTCACAGCTGTGTTCAGTTTAAAATGGGGGTATTTAGGTCTTCGCTTCTTTTTCTTTTTGTGGATGAGTGCGCTTCCTCTTGCATGGCATATACGTTGATTAAACTTTAAAAATATGAATTGGGTCCTATGCCCGGATTGTTTTCCCTGATGAACATTTTTTAAATTTCTCAATTATTGGAGACCATATTAGGGCCGTGGATTTAAAAAATCATTTTCCTCTTTACAAATAGATGTTTGTTTTAAAAGTCAGTCCTAAAAAATTAGGGAACTGTATCTTGAAATCGGTTGGAAAAAGAAGGAAACATTGGTGATATTTTCATAAAGAGAAGTTTTGTCTTAATCTTATATTTTAAAGAAATTATGAAATATGATATATTCAGTAACGTATATTTTTCTTTTCCCTTTGGTAATTAGTTATCCTTGGTAAAATGGTAGACAATGCTACTTTAATATTTTAATTCCACCTGGGTTATGTCAGCACTCTGAAATATCTTTGATAGAGAAGAGAAGAATTGAGAAGTATTGTTACGTGCTCGTTTTAAAGTGTAGTGTACTAATTCATAGTTAGAAAATCACCTCCTAAAAATAATAAACTGCCCTTTTTTTTTTTTTAACCATGTCCAGGTTCTGCTAGGGAATTATCTTGTTTATACATTTATAAATATTTTTCTCTTTCCATCTCTAAGATGTTTTATATTCTACTTATTGATCCTTGTACATTTGAAGTTTTTACATTGTGTACTACCTAGTTCCCAATGTTTAACAGGAAAGCATCACCTACTATCTTGATTGATTAGTAAATTGATTAGTTAGAAGCAAGAGGTTGATACAGACTAGAGCAGTGGTTCTCAACAGTGGATGACTGCCTTCCAGGAGCCATCTGTAATGTCCAGGGACATTTTGGGGGTTCCAGCTGTGAGGGGCAGTACCACTGGCATCTGGTGGGTGAGGGGCCAGGGATGCTGCCGAGCAGCCTGCAGTGCACAGGGCAGCCCAGCCCCGCACACCACACGCTGCTATGCTCACATCTGAGAGGGAGGAGATGTTGTGTCGGTGCCACAGACAGGCGTGGGACAAATACATCCTCTTCCTCAAACCTGAGATTCAACCGGTGATTTCAGGCGCCTGTTTTACATTAAAATAAACATTTATTTTGTAATAGAATGCAAAATTTGCCTGGAATTTTAAGGTGAAACAGGAGTTTTTGTAGCAATTTCACATGTGCGGAAGATTGTTTCCAGCTATACCTCCCAGGCACTGTCCTCTCTTCGGGCATCAAGAAAGGACCCTGGTGAAACGGCTTTAGGCTGAGGCCTGAAGGGTGAGAAAGAATCACGTAGCTGGAGAGTAGAAGGAACAGCATTCCAGACGGAGGGAACAGCATGTGTCACGGCCCCATGGCAGGAAGCAGCTGGGCCTTTGTGAGGAACTAAAGAAGAAGTAACACAGTGCGGGTGAAGAGACCGCAGAGAAGGGTGCCGTGGGACCTGGTTGGAGAAGGAGCACAGGACAAGCCACGTGGGCCCTGGTAGCCCTGGTAGAGGTGTGGCGTTCCTGTGCAGTGAGAGGTCAGTGGAGCCAGTTAAGCAGGAAGGTGAGGGACTTCCCTGGGGGGTCCAGTGGTTGAGACTCCGCACTTCCACTGCAGGGGCCGTGGGTTCAATTCCTGGTTGGGGAACTAAGGTCCCCCATGCCATGTGGTGCAGCCAAAAAAAAAAAGAAAGTGATGTGTCCCAATTTACATTTTTAACAATCACGTTGATGACTGTGTGGAGAGGTGAAGAGTTGAAAGCTGGGAAATCAGCTGTAGGAGAGGATTGCAGCATCCAATTAAGACATGGTGGTGGAAATGAAGTCATGTTGACACAAAATCCGAAAAGTGTAAGTCAGCTACAGTTTATATTTCTTGTTTTCTGTCTAGTAATGTTTGGTGCTACGTCAGCATCATCCTGTTCATATTTAATCTGTAAAATATTTTCCAGATTTTCCAATGACACCAGTTTTTCATTTTCAAGTTGAAGGAACTCTTAACCACTATCCATAGCAGTACCTCTCTATGTATCTGTTTTCTATTATGTTGAAAAGCTAATTCTGCTTTCTTTTTAAGAGTAAAGAAACCCTGTTCATCCCCTCTGAAAACGAGAAGATTTCTAAACAGCTCCACCTTTGCTATAATATAGTAAAAAATCATTATGTCCGCATTTCAAGTAATAACCAAACCATTTCTGGATGGGAGAATGGTGTGTGGAGAATGGAATCCATATTCAGAAAAGTTGAAACAGACTGGAACATGGTAACGTAATGCATGAAGCTGTTTAAAACTTCAGTCGTTGTTTAAACAAATACAGATTGGCTTCATTTTTCAGCTGTGCATAATGTGAAAATGGATATCAAAATTACTTTTAGTAATGCTTAAAGTTGTAAAAGAAGATCCTGCTCTCTGTTTAATGAAATGTCCATTCGAAATCTCTGTGTTTATATCAAGAAAGTATCCATTTTCATCAAAGAGGCCGAATTTAATTCTTTCATGGGGAAAAATAATCAAGTGTATGACCAACTCATGTGACTAGTTTTTGCATGAATATGTAGAGTATACTGTTATCCACTTCCTTCATAGATGTGTACTGATTGCCTGCTACGGGCAGGCTCTTAGGGACTGTAACCCATTTAGTCCAAAGTCCCAAGAGCTAACCATCTAACACGCTTCTGTTTCATAAGAATGTCGATGATTGAGCGGCGATATTGGTTATTTCTTCTCTGTTTCCTAAAGATAAAGGGAGAAATGGATGGTGTGACTGTAGTAGTTCATTATACCAACTTGTACATTGTTGTCACTTGTTGTCTGGAATAAGAGGCTTTGCTTTTAGACTGCCCTCCCCCTTAGGCACACACCAAAAACAAGCTCAGAGCAACTCACATGACCTCGGTAGGTCTGACCGTATTATTGATGGGTTTCACTGGAGTGAATGAGCTCATGGGCAGCTTTAACTTGCCCCCTGAAGAGTGAGAAGCTGTTCACTTGTAAGACATAGTGAGTAGATTTAGCAGGTGAGTCACAGATGAACAGCTGCTGGTGTTCATGAGCATCTACTACATGCTTATCGCTGTACCAGCCATTAATCAGAGTACAGAGGACATCCAAAGATAAGGTCCCTGCTTGCTTCCACCACCACCACCCTCACCCCCCCATAGGTTTTTGTTCTAAACTTACCTTGGTGCTTATTTTGACCATCTTTTTGTATTAAGCCAAGAATGGTTTGTAGGCTCATTGAGATTGTAGATGGAGGAATTCTCTCCCTTAGTTAAGGAAGGGCATAAAATGTAATACAAGATAAAATTTAAAACTTCAAGATATGTATATCTGTAATTGACTCTTCTCGCTGATGAGAGAGGATGAGCTTCTTCTGGAAAACCATCCTTACCTGAAGAATTGCTCTGAACAGAAAGCAGGAGAGGACAGACATGGCGTTTACCCAAGGACTAGCATGTGCTGAACTGGAGACAAGGCATGCCTCGCGCCCTGACCACCGGCCTGGTGGAGAAGACAGCACTGTGCCGAGGAGCAGGGCTCGTGTGTGGCATGCTCGCGTCCTGCTCCCGCGTTTGCTCATCGGCACACGCGCACCGAGCGCCTGCTGTACCCGGCACAGCTCTCACCGCGAGGACGCGCTGGTGAAGGTGCCACCGGTGCCGGCCCTCACAGTCCAGGAAGCGTGAGCAGCCACGACGCAGGGCGCTGTAGCAAGGACGCCAGCGCGTTGCCATGGGGACTGCGGGAGGCTGGCAGAGCGCCACAGCGCGGGCGCCGCTGGGGCTGCGCGCAGAGAGCGGAGTAGGTGCTCGCGAGGCAGGGCCGGAGCGTGCAGGGCAGGGCTCGCTTCCAGACCTCTGAGTAGACGGTCGTGGCCGGAGACGGGGTGTTGTGTGAGAAGGCTTTACGTAAGGCAAGTGAGGTGTGAGGGCCATTAAGTATGAAACAAGAGCCTACTGAAGCAAAGTTTGTGCCTTCGTATGCTTTTACGAGGGGCGCCATTTTTCAAAAAGCTAAATGAATCCATTCCCGGTTAAAATACTTAATTAGTAAATTAAGAAGAATGCTGGAATTGTAACTGCGCTTGTAGAGACTAATCACTCCAAAGTCATATGTCGCCATTTAAAACATGAATTTTTCGCCTAAATCAGTCTCTGGTCGTTCTGTTCGAGGGCGCCCCCTGCTAGAGATTCTCTAACTCGGCTAAAACTAGAGGCGCATTCCACTCAGTAATCGCCACGCTGGAGTCACGGCAGGTCCCGTGCAGCCCGTCTGTGGGTGATTAGAACAGAACCTTACGCTCTCACAGTGGCAGCCTCCCGGGAGCACAGAGACTCTGAATTTTACTCCTTAGCAAAGACACTGTTCAGTGGTGTCTGGATTTGAAGGGAACATAAAAAGCTCAATCAAGAGTCTCCTTTTTAGGAGGCAAGTAGTAACACCCTGATAAAGTGATGTTAGTGGCTTCCTGACTAGTCTCCCTGCATTGCCCTGGTCCCTTCAAAGATGTTTTTCTGGCTACAGCATGGAGAACATTGTCAGAACCCCGTTCGTTACTGAGTGCTCTCAGGGTGAGAAGCAGCTCCGGTCTCCTGAGTCTGGCCCTCGCCTTGCACCACCAGGCTGCCCCCTGGCTCTCTGCATGCGCTGCCCTGCCTTGCCCCCCTCCCCGCGGAACCTCGTTTCTTTCCTTTCTGTGAGACTAACTTATTCTTACCCTTAGGACCTGTGTAAGCCTCATTCCGTCCAGTCCCAGCCGGCTGGTTCCTTTTACCCCGTATTGACTCGTGGCATCATGCCCCTCCCCTTCCTGAAGTTTATTCTATGCACGTGTGTGAAAACAGATTGTCTCTCTCCTACCGGACTGTAAACATTGCCCGGGCAGAGACCTTGTCTTTTCCTACTCACTTCTGTGCTCTCAGTATTCACATGTCTAGCATAGTGCCTGATACGTAGCAAATGTTTAATAATAAAGACGGGTGGATGTGAGAACGAGCGCTTGAGTGTGTACGGCATAAATTCTGCGGCACCCGAGGGCCACGTTGAGCACCGCAGGAGCTCTGTTCATTCAGACTGTGCCCCGTGGATGTTCCTCAGTACTTTGCAGTTTTGAGCAGTTTTGTCATTCTCGATGCCACTAGAGTCACGTTAGCCCTTTCGGGCGCACGGCGTGATGTCAGGAATTGACCCCCTCAGCCATTCGGCAGCCGTGCACCTTGTCATACTCTGTGCTCGGCACTTAGGGCCTAGTGGTGAGTTACGAGGCGCACCCAAGGTGAGCTAGGCCTGTGTAGGAGGAAGACACGTGGACCAGCTGTTTCGGTCAGCAAGGTGGGCGCTGGAAGGACATGGGCCCGTGTGTGACACACGAGGAAGAGCCGCTGCACCTCACGCCGGCGCCTTGCAGAAGAAATGATATCCGAGGGGGCGGCAGAGGGGAGTTTCTCCGAGAGGGGCATGAGAAACAGTGTGCACACGCACAGAAGCGGGAAACACCCGCACCTTCAGAGAAGAGGAAGCAGTCGGGAACGCGGGGAGAGCAGCGGGGAATAAGGCCGGAGGGGTGAACGGTTGTCAGGCCCCAGGGACTTTGATGACCTTGCACTTATGCAATAGGAAACCTTGCAGGAGTTCAGGCAAAGGAGGGCCATCATCACACTGGCCATCCAGAGGCTACAGATGGAATAAGTAGAAAGCATAGTCTGGAAAGATGTAAATACAGTGGGAACTGACAGTGTTCACGTTGGACCTCAGTTGAAAAATTGGAATAACCAAAAATAAGATTCATGAGCCAGAGCAGCTTACTAGCATTCGATTAGGGTTTCTTGAAATACAGCTGCTCTGCTGGATATCTGTAGGAATGACTGACTGCACCGTGAACTCAGAGTTCATCTCAGCAGCCGCGGCAGAATGAGAATTTTAAGTGTGTACTAAAGAGCAGCTTCAAACAGTGCAGTGCAAACTGAGCCTCCAGGAAACCATAACAGCCGACTAACCAGCCTGGCATGTTTCTCATGTGATGAGAAAATCTTTAAGTGCAGATCTTCCCAAGAATGTGAAATACGGAAAGAAGCTGATGTGCAGATTGTTCACAGTCTTGAGAGTAGTGGTCGCAGCCACAACCCGCAGGACCCGCTTCAGCAGGGTGCATGGCAAGCAGTATAACTTAGATCTGAAGCCGCAGATGCACTGGTCTCACTCCTCCCCACAGGTTGTGTGTGATGTGCTTTCGTTGTCTACAGATGCCAGAGAGGGGCCAGGGTGGATCACGTACAAATTTAAAAAGCCAACAGGCAAAACATTTGTTGAAGGTAAATCAAGAAGTTCGGAACGATCAACAGTTACAAAAATGCTTTTTTTCCCCTTTAGAGCAAACAGTTGCCTGTTGGAGAGGTTATAAAGTATTTTTTTCTCCTAAATAAATTATAATTACCGGTTCTGTTGGTTTTACACCTAGACAGGACCACAGTTGGAGGTTTATGTAAATCCTGATGTTTTGGTACATTTCAAAGTGCCAAACTGAGTATATACATAGTATACTATGGAACTGAGTATACATAGTGTACTCGGTTACCATAGTAACATCCTACAGTCTCTAAAAATGCTGAATTAAATAAGTTGGTTAAAGTGCTACAGACAGAATATGTTGCGTCCAAAAGATGACATGAATTTTCAATATAAATAGGGTTTACTTTATCTCCATACGCTGTTTCTTTAGCCTAAGAGAACTTTTATTTTCTCACCGTATGCTTAAAGGTTTGTTTAAGCATCTAAGAATTCAATGAGGAATTTCACCCTATCCTTTAACGTTTTAGAGTTGTAAAAACTGATGCCTTCAGGACTGAAAAATGTAAGTCTTAGAAAAAGCAATTTTCAGACATGTTCAACAGCCATTATAAGCCTTCTGTGACAGTTAAAAACAGTTCTAATTAGATCGTCTTCACTTTCTACTGTGATCAGGTATTGCTTTTCCATGTGTACCTGTAAGACTTTTCTGTCATATCTCAAAATTAGAAGCTTTAAGAAAGAAGAAGAAAAAAATTTTGGCCCAGACTCACATGATATAATTAAGGCAGTTCTTGGGGGTAAACTAGAACATTGAAGTTAGCTTGACTTCAGCCTATCGTATTTTATATGCCCACACTTTTAGGGGGGCATTTGAAGCCACTGAGCTCTGAAAACACACAAGACACAGAAGACAGGTTTTGAGACATAAATATATTTGCTCCCTGTCTTTCAGTTTCTTCCCACCACCTTTCTTCCAGTGACCCCTCTGTCTGGCTCTTCTTTCCCAGGTAGCCCCCTTTACCAGCCTCTCCTCTGGAGGAGTAATTACATTATGGATAATCCCTAGGTGCCCAGGAGTTTAGTGTTGGTGAGACTAACAGCTCCCTGGCAGCTTTGCTGCAGCCCTGAGCCCAGACTCTCCATGCACACAGCTCTCGGGGGAGCGAGCAGGAGGTACACACGCATCCGAGGTGCTAGAGTGAGGTACCCGGGACCCGAGTGGGGCAGGCAACCGTGCAGACAGCTGGGATGGTTGTGCAGGACAGCAGCAGGCGCTTTATGTGTTTCTGGTCTAAGGAGTTTTAAGTCATCTTCCCTGGAGAGTGATTGTGTAACGGTTTCATTGTCTCCAGCTCACTGATTCTAAAAACTCAAATTAGCCAGCATATTTAACCTGGAGGAAAACTAGGTAGGGGTTGCCGAGCAGAATAGCGTATCAACAGCATGCTAGCAGCAACTGACGTTTTACTTGATGGCTGAGGGCTAGAATAGGAAGGAATTGGACATTTCCATGGCAGGTGTGTTTCATGCGGTACTGCCAGCTACTTGCCCCTGAGAAGTAGATTAGCTGTTTCTGAAAGAACGTATGTGTGTGCGCGCGCAAGTTTCTAGTACTTAAATACTGTTTATTAAACCCCATAAACCCAGAGCCTGTGCCCCCAGAGCATTTATGATTTGGTTAAGTTAGATAATACAAGCACACCTGAAATAAAACAGTTATATTTGGGTCACGGAGTATTGGCAGTTCAAGGCGGGATGCACTTGTGGAGGACCATGAAAACTGCGAGTTTGGATGTCATGCAAGAGGCAGGTACTTGCTGTACGTTCTAGACCAGCAAACCATAGGAGGCAGTGGGATGTTAAAAACATTAATTAGGCAGTTGCAGAAAGATGAGTGTAACGTCATGACCGAAGTGTTAAGTGCAGTAAGACCAAAGGAAAGGGTTTTTCGTTGTTTTTTATTTTCAAGACTTATTTCAAAGAAATGCATGGATTATTGTGGGAGTTTGGACATTAGGGATAAATGACTAAAGAGTCAGGTTCTCAGGGGTTCAAGCCTGGGTGAGTGGGCCAGGGCTGTGGACGTTCAGTTTTCACGTCAGCACATTTGAAGAGTGTGGATGAAACTGTGAAGGGAGCTGGATTGGAGGCAGCGGTCGGTCTGGACGTCTTAGGGAGGACATTGATGGTGGTCACAGCACTGACGGTGAAGGCCTGGGCAGCATCCTGTTTAGAGAGGCTTGCGGGGAGCATGGACTTTTAGCCTTGTAAACCTTTCCCGTTGCTTAGCACTGACTGAGGTATTTGCTTGATTTAGAGGATATGGCCCATCTCATTCTAGGAAAGCTTATCTGAAAACCCAGGCTTAGAAAAGAAGATACATTAAGGAATAATTGCATTTAAAAAGACTTCATTTTCAGCAGGATTCATCATAAAGTTCATTTTAAATAGCTGGACTGGGGACTTCCCTGGTGGTAAAGTGGTTAAGAATCCGCCTGCCAATGCAGGGGACACGGGTTCGAGCCCTGGTCCAGGAAGATCCCACATGCCGCGGAGCAACTAGGCCCGTGAGCCACAACTACTGAGCCTGTGCTTTAGAGCCTGCGAGCCACAGCTACTGAGCCCACGTGCTGCAACTACTGAAGCCCGTGTTCCGCAACGAGAAGCCACCACAATGAGAAGCCTGCACACTGCAACAGAGTAGCCCCCACTGGACGCAGCCACAGAAAACCCATGTGCAGCAACAAAGACCCAACGCAGCCAAAAATAAACAAATAAATAAATGTAAAAAATTAATAAATAAAAAATAAATAGCTGGAGTTGGTAATTTAAAAGAGAATATGATTTACCAAAATTTTGGTTAGCATGCAGCCTTAGGGCTCTACTTATTGAGGCACCTGTATTCAAATAATACCTTACATCCATAGCAAAAGACGCTATCGCAAAGATTGCTAATAAAATGAAAAATTGTTAGCAGTAAAAATCTTTTCAGTGGGGAAAGTTATGTTTTAAATCACCATTTGTGCATAGTTCCTGTGGCAATAAGACTTTGACTATATGTGTTTTTCTACACTGTTTGATTATCTCTGACAGTTCCTTTTCTCCCACCTACTTTATAGGTGTATTTAACCCGAAAGGAAGGATCGTCTTATGCTTACATTTCCTGGAAGTTTGAATGTGGGTCAGTTGGCCTCAACGTAGATAACATTTCCATTAGGACAAGTAGCCAGACCTTTGAGACAGGAACAGTACAGTGGAAATTGAGATCTGATGCAGCACAAGTAGAGCTGGCGGGCGGTAAGCATTTGACGGGAGAAGTAATGGTGAAGTGTCTGTTCAGCACTCTGAAGGGTGATTGTGCTTATCTGAGATGTAGTTAAGAGTTTTCCTTAGCCTAGAGTTATTCATACTGTTGCAGTAAAAAAAAAAAAAAAAAAAAAAATTTAAGTTAAAACCTGTAGTTTAACCTCATTATTAATAGTAGGGCTGATGTTTTTCATTGTGAAACACAGATGGAAGGAGAAAACATCATTTCTTTCTTCAGAGGACACATTTCCTCCATAAAGAATAATTTGTATTTATTTTTTAAGGGTTGATTTTTACCTATAAGGCAGGTATGTCAAATGCATTCCGAAACTACCTCTTTTATGTTCTTACCAAAAGCAAAGTGTTAATTTTTTTTTTCCTCCAACAGATAAAATTCTTCGCTCCTATCATGATTTTTCTGGTGCCACTGAAGTTATTTTGGAAGCAGAATTAAGCAGAGGAGATGGTGTTGTTGCTTGGCAACACACCCAGCTGTTTAGACAAAGCTTAAATGACCCTGAAGAAAATTGTTTGGAGATAATTATAAAATTCAGTGACCTTTGAGAACCTGAACATTATAGAAAAGCTGGCAATAATCAAGGACACAGCATGTTCTAAAGTAGTCTGTGGGCTCCGTGCATGCTTAGATGGCAGTTCTGCCCCCTGCTAGCATATCTCCTTGTTGGCTATCCATCGTGTTAACCCTCATGAAAATGTATCTTTTTACTGTGGACCCTAATGAAACCTTGAATTAAAAGCTTCCTTCCATATGTGACTCTGATTTGGAGTGAAGTC
This sequence comes from Grampus griseus, assembly GCF_964374135.1. Classification (NCBI taxonomy): domain Eukaryota; kingdom Metazoa; phylum Chordata; class Mammalia; order Artiodactyla; family Delphinidae; genus Grampus; species Grampus griseus. Next base: position 1,066,522 of record NC_138998.1, read on the forward strand.
TTACTGCCCCACTATGAGATTTTAACCTAAAAGTCGTGAGTATGGTTTTAAAAGTAAAATGAAGGTATTCGTGATTAAATGCTATTCGTGATTATGATGACATCTTAAGCTAATAATAGTAACTTGACAGTTTCTGATCATTCTGGCATTAATTTCTCCGTAAGTAATAGAAATAGATTTCCTAAGATTTTTTAATTTTTAATAAACGTGAAAGTGTAGTATTTCATAAGTTATAGAGCATGAAAATTTTTATGACTGTAAATACGTACACATTTAAGAAATAAAATGAATTATTTTGCGTTATATCTTTTTAGTGATTACTTTGGCTAAATAAAAATCATAAGTATGCTAAACATTGAAAACCACTTGAATAGACGAGAATTATGAAAACAGTTAACACTGCGTAAATTCAAAGATACATTATAGATCCATAATATGTGGACACTTCTGAAAATGCTTTACTTTTGAGTTTACTTTTGAGTATTTTTATCTACCTCATTGAATAAAATGTTTATTCTTGACTTTGAAACTATGTAACTGGGATTATTCAGTGTGTATACACTGTATCAAGAGTGTGTGTGTGTGTGTGTGTTCCATGTAACCTCTCCAGTTAAACTTAGTGAACATTTATGAAGTGTTTGTGTGCACCGCAAGGGATGCGGTGACGAAGACGACCACGGCCCCACTCCCTAAATGCTTTTTGTCACGTTCTGCAGAGCGAGTTCTCAGCTCTCCCGGCCAGAAAAGTACGTTCTCAGACATTCTCACCCTGTGCAACTCACTAGCATGTTTACATGCGTTGTGAAATATGTACTGGAATTCTGAAACAAAGGTCTTATGTTTTCTTTTTAATTGTAGTCCAACTCTGCTGAGGATCACCTTCTTGCTAAAAAGTTACACTTAAAGGTAGCTTGTGCGTCTAAATTTATTAATACGTCTCGAATATTAGAAAATTTTCTGGAATTCTGAAACTGTTAAGTTAATCATAGCATCGTAGAGTGGCCAAATACGTGAAGTTGGACAGCCTTGTCTCCTACCTGTCTCGAAGTGTCTGGTTTTGTCAAGGTAAGTATTTGGATGATAAGTGGAACAATACTCTTCATGAGAAAAACTGGAGCTTGACAAGCAGTCTTGTTAAAGATGGCAACAGAGATAAACTGAATGTACTTTATCTATGAAAAGGAAACATTCTAATTTTTACTGTGGCTTTAAGCAGAAAGGTCAAATGTCCTGTATTTTTACAGAGTTGAACTACTGAAGAGAAAAGCAGTTGCACACTTTTCTTAAGTGTGTTCCTTGAGAGTTTCAACCTCAGGGTACCTGACACACGTTAATAGATATTTTATGATACAGACAAGTTTGGCAATAGTACAGAAGATATGAGACAAAGCAATTCTCAGTAATGTGTACGGCATAGTGAGTAAACCAGTAAGGCAAAAGTAACTGAGGCAGAGACGGGCTGTGATAGTACAAACCCCGTGAATAAACTGGCAGTCACATTAGCTGCCCTTTATAAAGCAGTCATCGGAGATCTTTTTTTATTTTCTTTCCAACTGAAAAATTGTAATTAATTTGCAGGGTTTTTCATTTATCTCGATCAAAACAAATTTCAGAATCCAAATATATGATACCAAAACTAGACCATTTATATTTTGTAAAAATTAATAATAAGCCTCTCTTAAAACCTTTACAAGATACAAATCTAAAATACAAATGCTTAGGGCAGTGGTTTCAAAAGTGTTCTTTATCTGTGAACCAGTGGCATCAGTATCACCTAGAGACTGCTAGAAATTTAAATTCTCAGTCCCCACCTCAGACTTACTGGATCAGAAACAACCCTCCAAGTGACCCTTGGATCTTATTGTAAGAGCCCTCAGTCTGCGGTGACCCCGGGGTGAGCACACAGCGCTCAGGGGACACCTGCACCAGGCTGCAGAACCACCGGCTAGTCGGTGAGCCCCTGCTGTCATTGCTCACCATCTAACAGGCTTTATACCTCGGCGTCCTGAGCAGCTTTACAGACCGTCTGCTTTCTGTTGCAGTGTTGTTTTTTTAAAGTAGGTCCTTTGCTGGAAATCACATTCTCAAGATGAACAAGAAGTTACATCTGATGTTTTGATCACTTTAGAAGGAAAAGAAGTGCCTCGGATTAAGGGAGGGCTAGAGAACACGGTGTCATGAATTTGGGGGTAGGGGGGGTTGTTAGAGATCATTTAATCCAGACTCCTCGCTTTTCCCTGAGGAAGCTCAAGCCCGGAGAAGGGCCTGTCTAAACAATGCAGTGGATTAGTAACACAGGCAAGATTGACTTGTACACTCAGTGTTCCCTTCTACCGAGTTGCAGGGTTGTAACACAGGGTTGTAATCCTATAGAATTCTAGTCCTGTGTGTGGGCTGCTGTTGTATTACATGTTTCATGAATACAGATACTTTGGTAGGAATGTTCAAGTTGAGGAGATATTAAAACTGATGTTAGAGCCAGTTATTTTTCTAACTATAGTTAAGCTTTCCTGGAGAGTAAATGTATTATAATTTGATAATAGATAACTATAGATATATATGCTTTGGTATTTTTTTCTCTACAACACAATAAATTGTGTTTTGATTTTATAGTTCAAGCAAATACACTTTTTAAAATTTATTGAAGCATAGTTGAGTTGCGATGTTGTGTTAATTACTGCTGAACAACAGTGACTCAGTTTTATATATTTATTTATATATATGTGTGTGTGTGTGTGTATATATATATGCACACACACACACCTTCTTTTTCATATTCTTTTCCACTATGGTTTGTCACAGGTTATTGAATATAGTTCCCTGTGCTGTACAGTACGACCTTGTTGTTTATCCATACTATATAGAATAGTTTGCATCTGCTAAACCCAAACTCCCAATCCATCCCTCTCCCACCCCCCCTCCCCCTTGGCAACCACCAGTCTGTTCTCTATGTCTGTGAGTCTGTATTTGTTTCATAGATAGGTTCATTTGTGTCATATTTTAGATTCTACATATAAGTGGTATCATATGGTAAAGCAAATACCCTTTTTTTTAACATCTTTATTGGAGTATAATTGCATTACAATGGTGTTTTAGTTTCTGCTGTATAACAAAGTGAATCAGTTATACATATACATATATCCCCATATCTCTTCCCTTTTGCGTCTCCCTCCCTCCCACCCTCCCTGTCCCACCCTCCCTGTCCCACCCCTCTAGGTGGTCACAAAGCACCGAGCTGATCTCCCTGTGCTATGCGGCTGCTTCCCACTAGCTATCTGTTTTACATTTGGGAGTGTATATATGGTCTGTCATACAGAGTGAAGTAAGCAAATACACTCATAAGCTGCGATCAAGGTGGTACTCCTTCCTAAAGTACTCATGGGAAGAATAAGGGTAAACCACACATGATTGTGGTTTTATTGGTTTTATTACCCTTAGGATGTATTCAGGTACATCCTTTATATTGACCAAACCAGTGCTTTATTTCTGATCAGAGATTTAGAATGGACCTACACTGATAGTGGCCACCGTTTGAGTGTCTACTAGGTACCAGTGGCTTTGGTGTCTCATTGGATCGTAGTGGCACTGTACAGTAGGTAGTATATCTTGTCCCCATTTCATAGCTGATGAAACTAAGAGGCTGAGAGTCAGATACTTTAATACCAGACTGTCTAACAGCCGTTTCCCATTCATTACACCCCGACAAGTGAAAGCAGACTCAGAAGTTGAGACCTTGCTCTATTTCCTTAATTTTCTAAAGACTTGATCTGAGATCAACAAAATTGTAGCAGCAGCTAGAAATCCATAAGTGAGCCATAAAGGGTCTCCGAAGAGCTCAAATAAAGTCTAGCCACAAAAGCCCAAATTCTTTACTGTAAGAGGGCACTTTGGGTTGTCACTCAAAGTCCGTTATTTTCCAGTTTTAAATGTTTAGATTATTTATTTTTGTTAAAAATTCAAACAAGACAGTATTATGAATTAAAAGTGCTGCCTTCACGCCCCACTCCTCTGGTACCATTTTCAGAAGTAACCACCAAAATTTTTACATGTGTCTTTCCAGAGCTTTTCTGTAGATTTTGACATTCAGAGATATCTGTGCACACACACAAAATCAGTATTCATGTATTGACATTTGGTTTTCTTTTTACGTAAATGGAAGAGTATTTTCTTCTTGTATCCTTAACAATGTGCCTTAGAAATCTTTCCATGGTCAATCATAGATCTGCCACATTCTTTTTAACTGCTCTATAGTATTCCTTAATTTATGCATTCCCTAATTTACAGATATGTAGGTTTTCCCCCTTTTTCTTTCTTTCTTTTTTTTTTTTTTTTTGCGGTACGGGGGCCTCTCACTGTTGTGGCCTCTGCCGTTGCAGAGCACAGGCTCCGGACGCGCAGGCTCAGCGGCCATGGCTCATGGGCCCAGCCGCTCCGCGGCACGTGGGATCTTCCCGGACCGGAGCACGAACGCTTGTCCCCTGCATCGGCAGGCAGACTCTCAACCACTGCGCCACCAGGGAAGCCCCTCCCCCTTTTTCTTGTTATTGCAAATACTGCACTGAACTTCCTTGCACGTATGTCCTTCACATAGAATACCTGCAAAGGTATGTTGCATTTTAAATCGTACCACCCACCCACTGTCAAACTGCCCTCTAAATGAGGTACACCAGTTACACACCCCGCAGTGGTCTGTCAGGGCACCCGTTCCCTCCCATTCTCCCCCATACTGAATATGGCAGTTGTGGTAGCCAGCCTCCAATGATCCTCACCTCCTGACTTCCACGTCTTCGTGTTGTCCCTTCCACACTAAATCAGAGCTGGTCTGTGCCCAGTAGAATATAAGTGACCGCGTGTGTGGTATGTCATGAGAAGCCTTGCTTTCCTGGACCGCTTGTTCCGGAGGAGGCCCGTGGCCGCGCCAGGAGGCCTCGAGCAGGTCTGGAGAGGAACCGACGGCAATAGAAGCCTCTCCTCCCTCCAGCCCGAGCAAGCCTTCGATGACTGCAGCCTCGTGAGGAGTCACGCAAGTTGAACCTGCCCAGCCAAACCACTACTGAATTCCTAGTGCACAGAAACCAGGAGAGCTAGTGAGTGGTTTGTGGATACAGCATGAGATCACTGACTGCGACTGAATGTTGGTGTACCCTCCTCCCACTCCAATTCATATGCTGAAATCCTAACCCTCTCCCCACCCCCTACCCCCAGCCCCACCTCCCCGCAGTGTGATCTGGGTGAGGGTGTTAGGAGGTGGGGCCTTTGGGAGATAATTAGGTCATGAGGGTGGAGCCTTCGTGAATGGGATTTGTGCCTTTGGGAGGAGAGAAGAGATGCTTGCTTCCTCTCTGCTCTCCAGCTGTGAGAACCCAGGAAGAGGCCATCCTTAAGCCAGGAAGAGGGGAGGGCCTTCGCGGGGAGCCCAGCCTGATCGCGGGCTTAGAGCTTACACAGCTGTGAGAAATAAATGTTTGTGGTTTAAGCCCCCTAGTCTATGTAATTTGTTACTGCAGCGCAAACTAGTACAGTTAATTAAAACAGCGTTGCTCTTTTTGCCGATTCGATGGATGAAAAATACCTAGTTTTAACTTCCATTTCCTTGATTACTGTGAGATTAAAATTTATCATGTTCATTAGCCAGTTTTGTTTCTTATCTAAATGTTCTATATATACAGTCATCCCTCGGTATCCACAGGGGTTTGGTTCCAGGACCCTCCACAGGTACCAAAATCCAAGGATGCTCAAGTCCCTTTTATAAAATGCCATGGTATTTGTACATAACCTGTGCATATCCTGTGTACTTTAAATCATCTCTAGACTGTTTATAATGCCTAATACAATGTAAAAATGCTATGTAAACAATTGCCAGTGTGAGGCAAATTCCAGCTTTGTTTTTTGGGACTTCCTGGAATTTTTTTTTTCTGAATATTTGTTTTCAAAGAAATGATTTTTAATTTACTGCTTTTATTGAATGAAGGAGTCTTTAAATTCTATAGTACTTTACAGTTCTCAAAAGTCTCACACATGATTTCATATAATCCCATAATAACCCTTTTTTACCCCCTACCCCTTTATTGCCCCTCCCCCCTTCCCTCTCCCCACTGGTAACCAGTAGTTTGTTCTCTGTATCTCTGTGAGCCTGCTTCTTTGTTTTATACACTAGTTTGCTGTATTTTTTAGTTTCCACATATAAGTGATATCACACAGTATTTGTCTTTCTCTGTCTATTTCACTTAACATAATATACTCCAAGTCCATCCATGATACTGCAAATGGCATTATTTCACTCCTTTTTATGGCTGAGTAATATTCCATTGTATATATGTGCCACGTCTTCTTTATCCATTCATCTGTCGATGGACACTTAGGTTGCTTCCATGTCTTGGCTATTGTAAATAGAGCTGCAGTGAAAACTGGGGTGCATGTCTCTTTTCAAGTCAGTGTTGTTGTTTTCTTCGGATACATACCCCGAAGTGGGATTGCTGGCTCATAGGGCACCTCTGTTTTTTGTTTTCTGAGGACCCTCCCTCCACACTTCTCCACAGTGGCTGCACCCGTTTACATTCCCACTGACGGTGAGGAGGATTTTTCTGAATATTTTTGGCTCACATTTGTTTCAGTCCACAGCTGCGGAACCAGAGGTACGAAGGGTGACAGTGTTCGCCTGTTGGGTGGGCTCTTTGTTTGATAATCACCTTTAATCCCTGACTGTTCCTGATCCCTTTCCTCCATATCGGTTTGTGCTTGTTTAATGCCTGGGACATTCTCTCTATCAAGATGCCTAATTATAACTTTCCCATAGGTCTGTTTGTTAAAGAATTATCTCCACTTTCTTGTGGATCCTATCACATTGTTCATCTTGTTTTCTGTTCCATGTGGTTGGTTTTTCGTAAATGTTTGATGGACTGTATTTATGACTAAGGACTAAGCTGATAACTACCAAGTGGCAGGCCTAGGTTTCCTCACTCAGGGGGGCTGTTGATTGGCAGGACTCTCCCTTGGTTGGGAGGCTGACTGCACAGCAGACCGTGTAAGTGGCGGGTATGGCCAGTCCTTAGCGAGCCTCACCCCATCCCTCCCTACTCAGTATTCATTTGTTTCAGGGATTTTCTTTTCCCTTTATGATCTCATGGTTTATTCTATTTTTTTCTTTTTGAAAATATAAGCAGGAAAAACATTTCCCCCCCTTTCCATCACTTCAGATACTATACTATGCTACAGATTCTCTTTTGCACCTCACCTTTTTCACTTGATATATTGTGGCACTCGCTCTGTATTTTTTTTATATTGGAGTATAGTTGATTTACAACGCTGTGTTAGTTGCAGGTGTACAGCAAGGTGATTTAGTTAGACATAGACGTACATCTATTTTTCAGATTCTTTCCCATTTAGGTTATCACAGAATATTGAGTTCCCTGTGCTACACGGCAGGTCCTTGTTGATTATCTGTTTTATATGTTGTAGCGTGTGTATGTTAATCCCATCTCTGTGAGTATTTTAAAAGCTTCCTTATTCTTTCTACAAGTGGATAATATTTCTTTCAGTGCACGATAGCTCACGTTTTGGGCTGTCCCCAGTCTTATTCAACCAACAATTTGAAATTATGTTATGTTTACCATAAAATCTGGATTTCAGCTTACATTGGAAAGTTAGGTGCTGTGACAACACTGCATGCACAATGGCGCAGCTGCGCTTTCCTTAAGGCAGGACCTGTATCCCCATGATAAGGGCCGTAGGGACCATAAGCCCGCACCCCTGCCCAGCTCTGATGCTGAAGCCTAGGGTCAGTCAGTCACCTTTTGCTGTAATACTTGCACTACTTTTTTTCTTAGAGAAATAAATCCCCTGTTCCCGTCTACCAAGATTGTAAAATCAAAGATAGACTACATGGATTGCATATGGTTTTATTTATTCATTAATTCACTTTTACCTATGGTCAGTTTACTCATAGAAGTTATCTGCCCACGTGTGTGTTGCAGTTCGTGCCGGCCCTAAAGGAATGTACTATTTTATTTGTACATATTTTACTCAAGTTTAAGGTAATTGCTTAATAGTACAAGTTGCTTAAAGCAAAGTAATTTGACATGTTGAATAGCTTTAGGAGAGGTTGTTGTCTTTGAATTTTCAGGAACTTAGGATCCATCAGGAAGTCAGCTAAGATGGTAGGACTCATTTCTGATGTCAGATGCAAAATGTAGGTGACAATTTTTATATCTTTTTTTAAAATAAATTTATTTGTTTATTTATTTTTGGCTGTGTTGGGTCTTCGTTGCAGTGCGCGGGCTTTCTCTATTTGCAGTGAGCGGGGCTACTCTTCGTCGAGGTGCGTGAGCTTCTCATTGGAGTGGCTTCTCGTTGCGGAGCACGGGCTCCAGGCGCGCGGGCTTCAGTAGTTGTGGCGCGCAGTCTCAGTAGTTGTGGCGCACAGGCTCAGTAGCTGTGGCTCGCGGGCTTAGTTGCTCCGCAGCATGTGGGAATCTTCCCGGACCAGGGCTCGAACCCGTGTCCCCTGCATTGGCAGGCGGATTCTTAACCACTGTGCTACCAGGGAAGCCCAATTTTTATATCTTTATTTCTATAATCCCCGACTTCAGTCAGTGTTCTGTGAGACAAAGCTCAGTTCTCATGACTGTCTTTGACAAGAACCCTTGTACTGAATAATTTTCAGAATGCTTTATAAGTATCATCACGGCATTTGGAGGAACTAGCGCCACAGAGTGGCTGGCCCCACTGTAGCACCCTCGCCGTTTAAAAGGATCATTGTGGGCATCCAGAGATTCTTTTCCAGGTATCCCACACTGTTACTTGTTAATACATCAGTTTAAAAATATTTTTAAATACAGGGAAGTAGAAAGAATGATATAACAAAACCCAGTGTCCTCTCCACTTGAAAGTGAAATACATTAGCATTTGGTTTTTCTCGTTTGTTTTTTTAACATCTTTATTGGAGTATAATTGCTTCACAATGGTGTGTTAGTTTCTGCTGTATAACAAAGTAAATCAGTTATACATATACATATGTCTCCATATCTCCTCCCTCTTGCGTCTCCCTCTCACCCTCCGTATCCCACCCCTCCAGGTGGTCACAAAGCACCGAGCTGATCTCCCTGTGCCATTAGCATTTGGTTTTATTTGCTTCATCTTCTAATGAACATCTAAACAGCACTTAATCAGTTGAAGGCCTTGTGGGTCCCCTCTACTCCCTCTCTCCCTTCCCCACAGGCAACTGGAATCAGGAATTTAGAGTTTATTTATTGCATGATTTTTAAGCTTTTACTATATGCATATATTTAATAATATATAATATTAATTGTAGAGTTTTAAATCTATATAAATAGTATTATAAATAGTACATAATGTTCACTAATTCACTTTTTCAATCATTTTCCACATCCATGTTGAAGCATATAGATCTTAACTATCTTAACTGCTGAATCCATTCCATCGTTTAATGGTATCACAATTTATTTCTCCCTTACCAACCTGATGGGTGTTTGTCTTGTCCTCTGTGTTTATTACAAACAGTACTTATAACCAGTGCTACCTGTTTCTCCTTGTGGGTAAGTGCAGTTTCTCTAGGATATATTCCTGGATATAGAGTTGCTGACTCACAGTCTATGTATATTTTCACATTTATTGCCAGTTTTTCTCCAAGATGTTTATACCAACTTATAGTACTATTGGCAGTTTATCCCAGTTCCTGCTTGTCTACATCCTGGCCTACACACAATATTGTTAAACTTTATAACAATATTCTTTTTTCTGAAGTATAGTTGATATACAATGTTGTGATAGTTTCGGGTGTACAGCAAAGTGATTCAGATATATGTGTGTGTATACATTTATATATTCTTTTTCAGATTCTTTTCCATTATAGGTTATTACAAGATATTGAATATAGTTCCTTGTGCTATACAGTAGGTTGTTGTTGTTTATTTTATATTATATATAGTACTATGTATCTGTTAATCCCAAACTCCTAATTTATCCCTCCCCCCTTTTCCCCTTTAGTAACCATGAGTTTGTTTTCTCTGTCTGTGAGTCTGTTTCTATTTTATAAATAAGTTCATTTGTATCGTTTTTTAAGATTCCACATGTAAGTAATATCATATCATGTTTGTCTTTCTCTATCTGACTTAACTTCACTAGTATGATAATCTCTAGGTCCATCCATGTTGCTGCAAATGGCATTATTTCGTTCTTTTTTAGTAGTAGTATTCCATTGTGTATATGTACCACATCTTCTTTATCCATTTCATCTGTTGATGGAAAGTTAGGTTGCTTCCATGCCTTGGCTATTGTAAATAGTGCTGCTATGAACACTGGGGTGCATGTATCTTTTCGAATTAGAGTTTTCGTCTTTTTCAGATATATGCCCAGGAGTGGGATTGCTGGATAATATGGTAGCTCCATTTTTAGTTTTTTAAGGAACCTCCATATTACTCTCCATAGTGACTTACATTCCCATCAGTTATGAACTTTAAAGTTATAAACTTTAAAAATACTTAAAAAGCATTCTGAAAATTATTCAGTTATAAACTTTATAACTTTTGCCATTATGATCTGTGTGAAATAGTATTTTGTTGCTTTACTTGGTATTTTTCTGATTACTGGTGAGTTGGAGTATCCTTTTACGTTCATTGATCTTTTGAGTTCCCTGCTCTGCAATTGCCTGTTTGGATATCTGGCCTCCTTTTCTATTGGATTCTTTTGTCCTTTTCTTACTGATTTTTAGTTCTTTATATACTGGGACAGTAATCTTTTGCCTGTTTTATATTTTTCTCCATATGTGTTCCATCTTTTAAGTATGTCAATGATCCTTTGCCAGACGGAAACAACACAACAAAGAGCCATCTTCTCTAAGATCTGTTTAGGAAGATAACAACCTTTGACTTATACCATTTTATAAGCCCTAAAGCCAGTCTTACTAGGAAAAGAGCTTTGTGGGAAGAAGAGGGACAAAGCTGTATCTGGTGGCAATTAAGAATGGTGTGTTAGATCCCTGGTGTTCTTGAAACATAACACTGAATGAAATTCCATGTGTGATGGCAGCATGCTTATAATTTGGAGAACGTTGAGGCTTAGAGAAAAATAAATGCTTGAAAATGAAGGCATTCTCATGCTAAATTCTTTGGTGGAAAGAAAACCTGTCATCTGAAATGTTCTGTTATCCCTTGCAGATGTAAAAGACGAAAAAAAGCAAAGAAGGCCTTTGATCTTCACTGAATAAATATGGAGCCATCAAAGCTCTTGTACTTCTTGTAAACTTAAATTTGAAACAGATTAAATGCTAAGGCAGAATGATGACAGGAAAACTTTGTTAAAGTGAATCATGAAGTAGTTGAATTTCAAAAAAAATTCATGGCTGAAGCAATGAGTGCTGTAATTTCAGTTGGATTCAAATCATCTCACAGGATGAGGAGTGTCAGTACCGAATGGTTGTGCAATCAAGTCATGTACCTTTGCCACTAGGGAAAATTAAGGTATTTTCATTAATCAGATACTATATCCTGAAAGTGCCGGGTGGCAGAGGAGCTGTCCAAAAGGCACAGCGCAAACCTAAGTACCACTTTTTCCTGTCCACATGAATGGGAACGGGCGTCTACACTGAGGTGTCGCCAAGTTGCAGTGCTGCCTGACTTGCCAGCGAGGGGCAGGTGCTGTCCTTCCTGTCCTCCTCCCACTGCTGTGTAGGGTACTAATATCCAGTCCCACACCACCAGGAGCTGCAGGGATGCCTTGCTAACAAGTAGGCCTGCATATTAAACAATCACTACTTTTAAAATATGTCTTCAGTAGGAGAATGGAAACAGTCTGCATTTGATTTCTCAGACTCTCCACAGCATAATTCCTAAATCACGATATTTTGGGGAAACTTTTCATTTTGATTTGTGAATACAAGTTGATTATTTTTCTTAGTTTGAATGCAGTGTTGTGTTTAAGCCTCATTTTCGGGAAAAAAAGTATAATTTTGATTTCACTGAAGAAGGAATTGCATACAGATTAAATTATACTGTTTATGAAATAATTCCTGCTTTAAACTATTTGTGATGTATTACAATGGGAATATATAAATGGAAACAGGAAGAAAAGAAATGGCAATTTGCGTGTTTAATGTTTCTGCTATTTCCCTTTTGTAAGGGTGATGCCTCGCACAGAACATAGGATCTTTCAGGCAGTGTCCCCAGAGTGAGGGTTGTATCACACATCTGGGGGCGGTGTGTGTGTTGGGTGGGGGATGTCACTTAAATACAGATTCCTGGGCCTCATGCAGGCGATATTAAGTCAAAATCCTGGGGTTGAGGCTAGAGAATTTGGTTTATTCACAAGTCCCTGACTCTTAAATGGACAAACATTTGAGATCTGCTGTTCTAACATAATGCTCTCATTTTTATGATGAAGAAATTGAAGGTCAGGGAGCTTAAGACATCGGTCCAAGGCCACACAGCAAGTTAGGAATTCTTTACCCACTGCCTAGTATTCGGAAGCCTCTAACTATTGCTAACCTGTCTCATTCTCATTTTTACCAAGATTTGACTAACGTGGAGTTATTTCATTTTGTTCTTTCCCTTGCGTCATTATGTGCTAGCTGCTTTTTTTTTTTTTTAATTTAACAGAAAAGGAATTTTTTTTCTTCTGGTTCTCTTCTCTCAATTCTTAGAGCAGACCAAGGTTACCTCCAAAGGGAGAGAGGGGGAGAAAAGAGAAAGAAAAAAATAATGGTGCTCTAGCTTAACCGAGCCTACTTCTGGCATCCTCTTTCACTTTGCACCCACCGCAGTTTGTCTTTTACCCCTCACCTTCGCTGAAAACACAAGATGGCAAGCCCCTTCGTCCCAGGAACCATGTGCTGTTTCATTTTGTCACCCTTACTGTACATAGCACAGCACCCAGAAGGGGTATATTGAGGAGGCAGCAAAGGATAAGCAGACTAACTCCAGAGTAGAAGAACCCGAGTGCCTCTTCAGGGAGCGGCTACTCTGTGGATATACTTTTATCCATAAATATATAAATTTATAGATATATAAGTGTGTCCTGGTGGTTTTGCCCCAGGACACATTGTCAACATTTTGCACCCCCTGTGCTGTGGATTCACGGAAGATGTGCTTCTCGCCTTTTCTTTGTCTTTCCCTGTGGGTAGTGGTCTCCATACATTCTCCCTTAGTCACCAGGACTCGCTCTCTCAAGCCACATTCTCGTTCCTTTTCCGATTGGATCTATCAGCATAATCCTAACTGGCTTCCAGTTACCCTAATCAGTCCAACAAGTGCTCATCTATCCAAATGGATATTATTATTATTTAAATTAAAATCTGTGGTTGAAATCATCACTGGGACAGTCTGACCGCTAGTGGCACATACCATATCCTACAATTTTTTGTTTTGTTTTGTTGTGGTCAATTCTTACCCATCTTTCAGTTCTCTGTTACCAAAGAGATCCTTTATCCAAGCTCCATTTTGAGTCTTCTTTCTAATTTCATTATTTCTTTTATAGAATTGAGCAGATCTCATAGTTTCCCTGACCAACCGAGACATAGCTGACTCCCGGAGCTGGACCTCATGCTGACACCTCAGAGATGCCCGAGTTCCTTTCCATGCAGCCATCCCACTGCCACCTTCAAACACAGCCGTCTCTACAGTGGGAACCTTCTCAGCCGCTGCGTATGAGCCATGTTGATGTTCGTGACATAGTTGATTCAGGCCTTCGGTAAATATTACTGACAGCCTACTCTGAATTAGGAATTATTTTAGGTATGGGGACTACAGCAACAAATAACACAGACAAAACTCTCTGGCTTCATGGCGTTTGTATTATAGAGAGGGAGATGATTTTTAAGCAAGATACACACACATATTTAGATAGTGATAGGCAGAGAAATAGATATTTAAATAGTGATAAATTCCAAAGACAAAGAATATTATTTTACCAGTTCACAATATTAGGCTGGTGAACCAAGAGTGACTTGCTTATAATGAACCTAACTGACTGCCCAGCCTCCAAGCACAATGGCTGGCAATTCGGCGGGGCTTTACTGACTACCCGCACCTCTATCTGACAGATGGCGGTTACAAAGAGGACACGCTACTATCTCTCACTGTAAGGGTTGAATAACTTAGACTTTGCACAATTCCTTGAGCTGGCTGCAAACATCCCCCCACATCTGCGTGTCCTCGGGATAAGCCTGTTGCACCTTTTCTCTGTACAGAAGGCCTCACTCTCCCATCTGCCGTGTGAGTGATGTTAACTGCGGCTCCACGTGTTGAAGGACCAGCCGTTGGCTGAGTGATACAGGACCGAATGTTGATTAGGAGAAACAGGGCAGCAGCACAGGGCTTATCAGCACCTCTCCATCTTTCCTGGGACCAAATTTGCTCCCGTGCCTTGGCCTCAGCAAGATCTTGTCAGCTCTAGTGCACCCACTTTATCACACAGTCACATAGCTCTAACTAAGTTCCTTCTGAGTCTGTGTTATCGTGTGATGCATAGAGAGAATTCCAACGTTTCAAGAACGTGAGAATTGGAGATGTGTCCTATAAAGCAATGGTATTGACACTTGGGTATAATAGGACTTGATGCATGCTCGTGGTCATTGTCATTGATCTCCCCTCTCCCTACAGGGCCAGGCCTGGCCAAACTGTGTCTTCTTCCAGAATTTTGGCCTTGGCCACTCCTGTTTAGACACCTTTCTCCTCATTCGTGATTTTGATTCACGTTTATCCTCTTTTGTAAACTTGCAGTTATTTTCAAAAATGTAGCAAGAAAATCAGAGATGTTGAAGAAATTTAATAGAATGCAGTAATATTTAATTAACTAGAAAGCAATTAAAATTTGGGATTCTTTTCCCTATAACGTTTTCTTAGTATACGTTCAAATGGAAAAAATTAAAATACAGATAAGCAAAAATCAAAACTCCCCTGCAACCCCATTGCTCAGAGATAACCACTTTTTAGATTTTGGTATTTGTCTTTATATAAATGAGGATATATATTTTAAAGTTCATGTATCTGGTTTTTTTCAAAAACAGAATTTCACTATACATCATGTTTTATATTTTAAACGTTTGTGAATCATAATGTGCTTTTCTTTATTTTTTATAATTGCATAGTAGTCAACTGTACAAATGCTTTGTCATCTGAAACACATCAATCTCTTGTTGGATTTTTAATGGTGTGATTAGTTTGTTGTTCGGTTTTGATTCTTGTCAGCTTTTTTAAGAGAAAGAGGTACATGAAAAGAAAAGGCAGCTCGTAGCAAAGATTTCCCCCCAAAATCAAAATACCTATAACGTGTCCCGAGATGATACAGATCAATCTAGTTTCCCAGACTTTTAGTAACATCTTAGTGATGTAACCAATTCATGGTGACCATTACAATGCACTGAATCCCTCCCTTCCACCCTACATACCAAGTGCTAGAGCAGGACCTGAGGTGCCAGCACAGCCTTCAAGCAGCTGCTGAGCTCCTCAGCACAGGACTAATAGTTTTGGGGACACAGTATTTAAGCATGGGTTTTAAAAAGACATTTTTTAATTTAGTCTTTATATAAATTAAATCAGCCAGATTTTGTGACACATATGTCACTGGTACAGAGATGTTCTTTAAATTCGAATCTCAAATTTATTAACTATCTAAACATAGAACATCAAACATACCATTCCCTAGTCTTCTTGTTTCCCACTTACTTACCATGGACTTAAAAGTCAAGATGCAATTTTATTGTTGATTCTCGGGTAACATAAAGATGAACTGAACATCATAAGAATTATAAAGGACTTCCGTGATCTGTGGCAGATATATTTGGCATTGCTGGATGACAATCATTTTGAAGAGGAAGTGAGATTAAAATAGAAACTGGGGAATTCCCCGGTGGTCCAGTGTTTAGGACTTGGCACATTTTCACTGCCGGCCCGGGTTCAATCCCTGGTCGGAGAACTAAGATCCTTCAAGCCATGGGTTAATTAACTTAAAACATTTTTTTTTCTTTAAAGACCATAAAAAATAAAATTAAAATAAAATAGAGGCTGATGGCTGAGTACAGGCCTGGTGGTCCTGGAGCTGTGGCCTGTCTACAGAAAAGCATAGACGTGGATACTCCCGTTCTTAGAATTCTGAGGTCCACACTGAGCTGAATACACTGGCCTCTGTGAGCTGTTTTAAAGAGAACGGCAGGCTACGATTAACTCAGGTGTGGCCCCCAATCTCCTGACAAGCTGCCCACATGGGCCAAGTTTGAACCTATTGACTGTAAATTGATAAGATGTAGACAAGTTCTTTGTAGAAGAAAGATTTCAAAGATACAGCTCTTGTTCTTTCTGACCAGTATTCATTAACAGAAGGTAAATGTGGAAAAATGTAACTCACATATTACTTCTTTCAAAACTAATCACTGCATAAATTATGGTAGGCACCATTGGGAAGAAAGTACACATACTTCGGATTCTTTTTTTTTTTTTTCCCGCGGTACGCGGGCCCCTCACTGTTGCGGCCTCTCCCGTTGCGGAGCACAGGCTCCGAACGCGCAGGCTCCGCGGCCATTGCTCACGGGCCCAGCCGCTCCGCGGCATGTGGGATCTGCCCGGACCAGGGCACGAACCCGCGTCGCCTGCATCGACAGGCGGACTCTCAACCACTGCGCCACCAGGGAAGACCCGATCATTTTTAAGATGTTTAAAATATTTAAAATATTTCTCTCTTCCACTCATTTGTTTCTAATCCCACCACAGGACTCAGGCCCTCATCCCTTCCTAATTGGTTTCGGTGCCTCTGGTTTCTCCCTTTTCTCTCCCTTTATCTTTCTAAAACATATCATCAGATCAATCCCCAGTTCAAAGTTGCCCTATTTTCCCCACAGATTTAATTCCTGACACATAGTAAGTTTTTAAGAAGTGTTGAAAGGGGACTTCCCTGGTGGTCCAGTGGTTAAGAATCCACCTTCCAATGCAGGAGGCGCAGTTTCAATCCCTGGTCAGGCAAATAAGATCCAACATGCCATGGGGCAACTAAGCCCACGCGCTACAGTTACTGAGCCCGCGCACCACATGCCACAACTGAGACCCCACGCAGCCAAATAATAGTAAATAGAAATAGTAAATAGTAAATAGAAATAAATAAATAATATTTTAAAAGCTAAATAAATATAAATAAAATTATATATATATATATAAAAAAGAACTGTTGAAGGAACTCAGTGATTGGTTTCCAAAACGTGAGGTTTCAGTTTTGTTTTAGCTTAAACATGTGATTCACTAAGCTTGAACTCGTAACTACGGAACTATACTTCTTTTAGGTTATTTTCACTCACAGATATTAAATGAGGCATTGTAAAACAATTGTTGACAGTGAAATAAACTAAGGCGATTAAAGCTTTAAGGACACTTCTACCTTGTGAAATAATTTGGAGTCACAATCTAACTTGCACGTCACTAAAACTTGGATCATTCACAATGTGTGTCTTAAGGTGAAGATACTGATTTTCATAATCCTCACTTGCAAATCATCCTCATTATTTTCTCCATCGCTGCGTATGCTCAACCCTTCTTCCCATTCTTTTATTTTTAGACCCGGCCAAACTGCCAATCATCTGTGAGCCGCTCATAAGCAAGACCATCCCTAAACAGGACTGTAGGGTTAGGGGTTTTGGCTTCTGCATAAATGTTTGTAAATCAGCTGCATTCACTGAGCATGTGGAGTTGAATGATTTCACATGGAGGAGAAGTTTCACATGAAATGCTCAGTGTTTGCATCTGGAGTGGAAGTGCTTCCTCGTCTTCCCCATCCCCCCCATCTAGGATTTGCAAACGTTGTGACGATTTAACTTTAAGCAAGGTTTAATAAGAACTTCAGATGAATCATAGAGCCCACCTCAAAATGATAACATATAATCCAAGTTCACGGATTGAACAGAACCAGTGAGTTGGTTGAAACAGTTCCTAGGGTGATTCTGGTGTATCCTCTCCCCTCAGTTACCCCAGTTCTTTAGCAGAGCTGGGTTTTAGAGTCCAAAATATCAGCTGATAGGAGAGTGTGCCTTTTCTCTCAGCTGAATTTTGTTAAGTCCTCCTGAAAGATGCACAACTTGCTGATAAGTGCAGGTTATCATTTTCAGTCACTGAAATGAAACGAAATGAAAATGAGTGATACAAGGTAGATTAGCTAGGTCTACTCTGGCTGATACTGGATGAATCTGAATAATTAACTCCTGAATGATTGACTGTAATCTGCATATTTCTTTTGGTCATCGTGGGAAGGTCTTTCAGCTCCTTGGACTGCACACTGTACACCTTCTAATTGTAGGCTGAGTGTCAAGTTGCCTGTGTTCCAAGCAGACTGGGAAGAATGTGGGCGGTCCTCTCATGTTTCAGAGTTATTTAAAACCTGTATGACTCTTTTAAGCTGCGGTAGACTATTCTTACCAATAAGCTAAATTTAACTTTTCTCTCAACGTGCTGGAATGATGTTGCTACTATAAATTGCTATTGTGTAGATTGGAACTTCAGAGAGTAATTATATGTGCAAAGGGCTTCAAGCCAACTTCTACTGCATGTTTCTTGACATCTTGCCTGCAGCCAGTGTGGTAATACTAGAAGTTACTTATTCTCTAGTACAAGACGACACCTGTAGCAGAATCTGCAGACCCGACAGCTACCACAAAACAAGTTAGTCCCTGCTGAAGGGAAATCAGCGAGAATACATGACATAAAACGTGAAAAATGCAGGGACTTCCTTTGTATGCCTGACGGTGGCCATTATTTTTTAAATCTTTTAAGGGTTATTTTAACATGGGGAGCATTGTTTCCTTCAGAGGGCTTTTTTAACGTTCATTTTAGTATTATCAAGGCTGTTTTCTTATTTGAATTAGAAAATGTCAAAAGAGTATATATAGTTGATTTGATTCAGTTTGTACCAAAAAATGAAGAGCCTTAAGTGTGGTAATTTGAGGCATATTTTGAAGACATTTTTGGAAAAAATACATATTACAAGGTTTTTTTTCTTTTTTTAAAAAACGAATCAATGTTTCTGATATTCATAAATACAGATATTAGTTTACTGTTGACTTGTGTTCCATAAGTCTGTTTGAACAGTTACTTGTCATAGTGGAAAGACCAAGGACTTTTAAATAAGCCAGACCTGGTTAAAACGTGGTTCTATTATTTCTTAGCTGGATAAAGTCCCTTAACCTTTCAGAGCCTCTTTTTATATGTGTGGTAAAGGAATAATATCTTCCCTACTGAGTTGTTATAAAGCTTAAAGGGAATATATATAAAATGCAAAGCATAGTACTTGAGACATAGTAAGTATTCAATTAATTACAGTAATAAACTAGCAGTAGTAGATGTATCTGCAGTTGTTGTCAGAACTTAGAATTAATAGCAGGAATATAGGTTACTACTCACTTTAGGCATTAAAATGAGATTTTGTGGTACAGCCTAGAAATCGCATCTTATTTTAAAAGAAAGTGAATAAGATTTTCTTCTTAAAAGAAGGTTCAATTCCCAAACACAAAGACATTTCGGACCAACGTTTAAAAATCTTATAATGAAATCAGCCTTTGGGGGACTAACACATAGTTTTAAAAAGCTAAAAAGCTTGTTGATTAGAAGAAAGCCACTGAAAATACTGGCAGTGTTTTCTGACCTGAAAATTTGATATCTGCCAGTATTTGAGAAGAAGCAAAACAGAGACAAATCTTTTTTTTTTTTCTTTTGGCCACACCGCAAGGCATGTGGGAACTTAGTTCCCGACCAGGGATGGAACCCGCTCCCCCTGCAGTGGAAGCGTGGAGTCTTAACCACTGGACCACCAGGGAAGTCCCAGAACAGAGACAACTCTTACTCTTCAAGTTTTCACGTGCCCAGAGCTTCAGAGTTCATAGATGCGATCATGGGGGTCACCTCAGAGGTCGGCCCAACTTGACAGATGAAGAAACTGAGGGTCAAGCACAATCACTTGCCTGAAGTCACACAACAGGTTAAGAGCAAAATGGGAACCAGAATTAGTTCATTCCGTTCATGGAAACATTTGCCGAGTGTGTGCCAATAGTGGGCAGATGGCAATGCATGCACCTTCCCCTGCCCCCTCCTCCCAACATCCCCACATGGATGGGGATGCCTTCCTCTCCAGGCTTTCAACTGCTCTCTCTGTTTGGACCAAGTAAGGCTCCCTCCCTATCTTCGTCCATTTGCTGCTGTAACAAAATACCATAAACCGGGTGGCTTATAAACAACAGACAATTATTCCTCACCGTCCTGGAGGCTGGAAGTCAGTGCAGCTGGGCCAGGTGAGGCGCCCTCTGGGCTGCAGGCGTCTGGTGGTCCTCACATGGGAGAGGGGCCAGCGAGCTCTCTGGAGCCTCTTGTATAAGTGCACTAAGCCCATCCATGAGGGCTCCATCCTCGTGATTGAAGCACTTCCCAAAGGCCCCACCTACCAAAACCATCACATCAGACATTAAGATTTCAACAAATTAATTGGGGAGGGGGGCACAAACAGACCATAGCACTCCCTCTACCAGTGCTCACATATCCCGGAAGGTCTTAGAACCAGAGAGATTTCTTGTTACAACAAGACAGAGAGGTGGTGTAAATTCCAGAGAGTCTGCATCAGATTTGGGCATTGGTGTTATTAACTACATAATAGTTGACAACTGACCAACTGTCGGCTGGGTACCTCTTGAAGCAACAGAAGTTAATGTGTCTTATCTTCTACAATTCGGTAACATTCTATGATTATTGTTCTCTTTAAAAAGGCTTTCTTTGGGGACTTCCCTGGCAGTCCAGTGGTTAGGACTTCTCCTTCCAATGCAGGGGTTGCAGGTTCAATCCCTGGTCAGGGAGCTAGGATCCCCCATGCCTCATGGCCAAAAAACCCAAAACATAAAAAACAGAAGCAATATTGTAACAAATTTAATCAAGACTTTAAAAATGGTCCACATAAAAAAAAAATCTTTAAAAATAATAAAAAGGCTTCTTAAGTGTTTTTGTTTTTTTTTTTTTTTTTTTACTTTTTTACATTTTTTTTTGAAGTGTAGTTGATTTACGAGTGTTTCAAACTTAAAAAAACACAAACAGGAAAAACCCTCATCCCAGTTTTGGAGATCTGCAGCACAAGGATGAAACAAACACAGACAAATATTAGGATAGATGTTTAGATTTCAAGAGCAGAAGTATGGCTTTACTTTTTTCCCCCTTTTGCGGTGTTCCCAACATTTCAAGAATAGAATCCCTGATTAAATAAATTGAGGTGTTGAGGTTTTCAAGATTCAGATCACAAGTGGGTTTTATTATTTTTCTCCAAAGCGTAATATATTACTGGGTTTCTCTCCCAATATCTAAACAGCTAATAGCTTTGTTGACCAAGAAGTTTGCCCAAAAAGGAAATTCTCATTAACTCAAGCACTTTGATTCAACCTCTACACCATTTAAAGACTGAGGGTTGTGCTACAGTTAGTTTTATCCTAATGTCCTTTGTTGGCTTCATCAAACTTCTACGGATACGAATCTTAATAGATTTCAGTCCTGCTCTATTTTCCCATTCCTGCCTGTCCTGAGGGAGTCGTACAGTTGCTTAGTGTTGGTCTGGCATGCAGCTGGAGGAAGAATGTCAAGCTTATGGGAGTGTGGGAAGGGGCTCACTGTTTGCTTCTGCCGCCAGAAAGTGTTATCTTGCAACTCCTAGGTTTTGTGCAGGACATGATAGAAAAGGAACCACGCAGCTTGGTGGATATACGGATCTGAAATAGCAACGGCTAGAGCGTTGGCATTGCTGCACAGGAAATGGGCACGTTTTTTGGAAGGATGTCAAGTGAGAGGATCGAGGCTCCACAGCTAGTAAGTCCTTTGACTTCCTGTTCTCCGAGCCACTCACCCTGCTCATGGCTTTGCTTCTCTTCCCACCCAGCCTAGCCTCTGGGCCGACGCATTTCACCTTCTGTCTCACACACGCCACCAACCCTCATCCCTCGAGGGTTCATTCCCCCAGCATCACCCGCGTGCCATTTGCCAGGTGGACCATCCTGCTCTACGGCCTCTTCCCACTTTGCGCGCTCTTCCTGGGCCCATGCTCCGCGGCTTCACCTGTAGCCGCGTTTGCAAACCTGTGCTGGCGTTTTGCAAACTTTTGTCTGCAGCCCAGATCTCCATCCCGAGTTCCAGGCCCATCTCCTCCCACTTAGTGGAGACACTCACTTAGATGTCCCAGGTGGAATTCACCTACTTCCCTCTCAAATCGGCATCTCCTTCAATGATCGTCAAGACCCTAGGATCCTTGGAGGGGAAAAAGAAAGCGAAGGAACCAAAAGCCAGGAACCTGGAGTCCTTTGTTTCCTCCTTTCATCCAAAGCTAATTGGAGCCTAGTGCATCAAAAGTCAGGCTCGCCTCGTTTCCTGCTCCGCAGGAGACTGATGATCCTAAGGCATTGTGTTGCAGAAGGTCAAGGCTTCAGGATGGGACATGTTGCTTTGTTTATGGCAACAGCAATGATGCCAGCTATGGGCCTAGAATAAGAAGAGTTCTTTAGATAAATTATGACTGGGTGTGCTGTTGTCTTTATATGCACCGCGATATTGTAAACATTTCTTGAATAACCAGTTTCCCTGGGATATGCGCGCTCCTTCTAAATGTCTATGCACTGCCCACCCATCCTTCCGTGGGAGGAACTTGCATTTAGAGCATTATCTCAATGTATGCCTTTTGAAAGGGGCCAACGGCACATTGAATAGGAAAACATTGGATGCCTCGGCCAGGAAAGGACTATAGAATTAGGAGTGATTAAACCTTGCCTGCAGGGCTGAGCTGTTTGGGAAGGTTTGAGTTGAGGGGCAGGTGCCAGGGGCCATCTGGCCTCTCTCAAAAGAACATGATGCGTTGATTTTTACTTCTTCAACCAAACAAAGATGGTCAAAAAATAAAGGTGCAGCTGTTGAGGTTTGGCTTTTCTGCAGGGATATGTTCAAGTAGAAAGAGCTAAGAGCCGGGAGAGAGCGGATTTGAAGGACTTTTATTACTTGTTGGATTTGAAAAGTTAATTTTATTTTTTTAATTTTTAAATTTTCATTTATTTTTTTTTGAAAATGAGCAAAGACATATTATTATTATTATTTATTTATTTATTTTTTTGCGGCACGCGGGCCTCTCACTGCTGTGGCCTCTCCCATTGCGGAGCACAGGCTCCGGACGCGCAGGCTCAGCGGCCATGGCTCACAGGCCCAGCCGCTCCGCGGCATGTGGGATCCTCCCGGACCAGGGCACGAACCCGCGTCCCCTGCATCGGCAGGCAGACCCCCAACCACTGCGCCACCACGGAAGCCCAAGACATATTATTGAAGACGATATACAGATGGCAAGCAAGCACCTGGGTATTTGTTTGCCATTATTGAAAAGTTAATTTTAAAACTATGGTCACAGCATTATAGACTGTGAGCTCTTAGTCACCAGGACCCGTGATACAGAATGATGGTGTATCTGAAACTGGAGTGTTGTATTGGGGCGTGGGGGGTCTTTGAACCTTAGGAAGAGAAGGGGTTTGTAAGAGTCAGGGTAGGGGAAGGGTCTTTCACTGAGATGGAGAACAGGGAGGGTGGAGTCTGGGTGGCTGCGAATTAAGTCAGAACAAGCCACTCTTTTGCTCAAAACTCAAGTGGCTCCCGCTTCACTGCCTATTGGGCCCTGCACCTTCTGACCCTGCTGCTTCTCCAGACTCACCTCCTCCCTCCCTCCCTCCCTCTCTCTCACCCTGGCCTCCGCCTGCCCAGCTCTGGGACCCACCAGCACACTTCAGCCTCCGGGCCTGTGCACTTGCTTCCCCTCTGCCTGGAATTGTCCGGCCCCACCCCACCACCACCCCACCCCGGATCATGGCCTGACTTTCTTCAGGTTTCTGCTCAACTGCCAGTTTATAAGAGGGACCTTTCCTGACCAAGACAAATTCAAGAACACACCTTGTCCCCCTCCCTGAGCT
Source organism: Grampus griseus (assembly GCF_964374135.1). Lineage (NCBI taxonomy): Eukaryota > Metazoa > Chordata > Mammalia > Artiodactyla > Delphinidae > Grampus > Grampus griseus. Next base: position 1,090,472 of record NC_138998.1, read on the forward strand.
CCAGCCCCCTTTCTTTCCCTTACCTGCCTTTCTTTTTCTCATGCTCTTACCAGTACCCGATGTCCATTTGTTCGTTTATTGTCTGTCTGCTCTCCTCATGTGAACTTCAGATGCAGGGGAGATTATCACGGTATCACCAGCATCTAGAATTGGCCCATGGTGGTAGATGCTCAATGAACTGTTTTGGGGTTTTTTTTACATTTTATTTTATTTTTATTTATTTTTTAAATTAATTTTTATTGGAGTAGAGTTGATTTAAAATGTGTTAGCTTCAGGTGTACAGCAAAGTGAATCAGTTATATATATACATCCGTTCTTTTTTAGATTCTATTCCCATATAGGTCATTACAGAGTATTGAGTAGAGTTCCCTGTGCTCTACAGTAGGTCCTTATTAGTTATCTATTCTATATATAGTAGTGTGTATACATCAATCCCAATCTTCCAATTTATCCCTCCCCCCTTTCCCCCAATAAACCATTATTGAATGAACAAAAGAAATGCGTTTGAGACTTGCAGAATTAGAGGTGTCTCGATTCCATCTAAGTGGAGCCACACACAAGCAGTTGAGTACTGCAGGTTCACCAGAGAGGCCTGGGTGACAGACTGGGCGCCACTGGCATCTGGCACAGCAGGTGGGGTTGCAGTAAGGCAGTGAGGGGTGAGAAGACAGGAGAGCCGGGCCTGCATCCTGGGGACACCAGCCTTGAGGTGTGATGGCGGGGAACAGATCTACGAAGGAGACTTAGAAGGAGTAGTGAGAGGGTAGAAAGCAACCAGCGGGGAGTATCCCGGGAGCAAAGTACAGGGAGCCCCTGAGACAAGGACCTACCGTCAAATGCTGTGGAGTGAGCCCAGGTCCTTTAGGGCAGGGTCCCCGGCAGGGTGAAGGGAGAAGCCAGATGGCGAAGAGCTGAGGACTGCATCAAGAATGAGATGGTGGGCTTCCCTGGTGGCGCAGTGGTTGAGAGTCCGCCTGCCGATGCAGGGCACATGGGTTTGTGCCCCGGTCCGGGAGGATTCCACATGCTGCGGAGCGGCTGGGCCCGTGAGCCATGGCCGCTGAGCCTCCGTGTCTGGAGCCTGTGCTCTGCAACGGGAGAGGCCACAACAGTGAGAGTCCCGCATAACGCAAAAAAAAAAAAAAAAAAAAAAAGAATGAGATGGTGAGGGTAGAAGCTGGCGGTGGAAAGAACAGAGTTCGTTGAGGAGTACCAGAAGCCTTTGTAAAGGCAGACGGTGAGGGAGAGGATGGACCTGAGGCCACGGATGAGGGCCTGTGGGGAAGCCACCTCGCCTGTGGTTGAGAACAGAGCGACAGCCTAGGTGCAGAGGGGAGCGGAATGAAGACCGATGGGATTTAGGGAGGGGGCGGGGGGCAGCAGTGGAGGGCCTCGTGCCTGAGGCCTGCTATCCCCCCCCACCCCGCCCCACCAAATAATGAGGGGGAAGAGGTAATGCTATTGGCTGACAAGCGGGGAGAAGTAACGGATGGATCTCCAAAGACAATATCCAGTTTGGGAATGGGATGACATGGGTGCCCAGAGGCGGCCGAGGCCAATTGTGACTGGGGACCACGGCTCCTGGAGCAACCCTGGTGTTTTGCGTTTAGCTCGCCAATTTTCAGGTGCATGGGGATCACCTGGGGATCTTGCTAAGCCATGAATTCGGGCTCAGTGGGCCTGAGGCAGGCAGAAGAGGTCTGCAGCCCCACAAAGTCCCGGTGACACCGATGCTGCGGGTCTCTGTATGGAAGGTGTTTGGGGATTTTCTCGGGCAGCACCCGCGGGTCCTGCGGGCAGAGCGAAGCCGGGGGAGCGCGGGAGTCAGGGCTCGGGTGCTGCCAGGTGGGCTCAATAGAAGGAAAAGGGGGAAGGGAAGATGACGAGGTTGAAAAGCTTGGCTGACGCAGGGGGCCTCAGTCAGAGGGCGCTGGAGGAGGACGCGAGCAAGATGGAAGGAGGCGTCTGAAGGGCAGAGTGGCGGACTCGAACGCAAGGTAAGTGCGCGCGGTGAGACGCGCGCAGCGGGAGCGGGGCAGACACGGATGCGGGCTCTGCGGGCTGGGATGTAAATGCAGCTCCCCGGCACTGGCATAACGTGAAATGTGGAAGGAAAAATACTACCCACGGCAGTGTATAGTACTTCCTAAACACACTCAGGTTAAGCGAAGTTCCTTAAAATTCTTATCCTCTTTCTTTTTAATTAAACGTCTCCTTTGTTTTCCTGTTATCTGTGTTCTGGATTTTAAATTTCCACTGGGCAGAGATTTTTCCTTTGCGGTTAACGTGTCTACAGCCGTACATTACACAGGGAGCTTGGCTGGTCAGTATATTGAGGGAATTCCCTGGCGGTCCAGTAGTTAGGACTCCATGCTTTCACTGTGGTGGCCGGGTTCAGTCCCTGGTGGGGGGACCAAGATCCCGCAAGCCGCTGGGCACGGCCAAAAAATAAATACATAAAGTTAAAAAAAAAAAAAAAGTATTGAAACTTGTGGGCAAGTATATGGACTTAAGTGATCCATGACTCTAGCCATTGTTTATCAGGAAAACCTGTTACCATCATCCTTCCGTTATTTGTTATTTTTCCTTGGATTGGGGCATCACCCACATTCTTAGAAACACAGCCCTGTTCAGTAAAAGACTAAATTATGTGGCAAGCCCATATTCTAATAATTACACTGTCCAATCACACCGGATTTTTAAAAAATTTGTTGAAGTATAGGTGATTTACAATGTTGAGTTAATTTCTGCTGTACAGCAAAGTGATTCAGTTATACACATATGCACATTCTTATTTTTATTTTATTTTTTTTTTTGTGGTACGCGGGTCTCTCACTGTTGTGGCCCCTCCTGCTGCGGAGCACAGGCTCCGGACGCGCAGGCTCAGCGGCCATGGCTCACGGGCCCAGCCGCTCCGCGGCATGTGGGAACCTCCCGGACCGGGGCACGAACCCGTGTCCCCTGCATCGGCAGGCGGACTCTCAACCACTGCGCCACCAGGGAAGCCCCATTCTTTTTTTTTTTATATATTCTTTTCCATTATGGTTTATCCCCGGAGATTGAATATAGTTCCCTGTGCTATACAGTAGGACCTTGTTGTTTATCCATCCTGTATATAATAGTTTGCATCTGCTAATCCCAGCCTCCCAATCCATCCCTCCCTGTCCTCACCCCCTGGGCAACCGCCAGTCTGTTCGCTATGTCTGAGCTAGCTTCTGTTTTGTAGATAAATTCACTTGTATTATATTGTAGCTTCCACATATAAGTGATATCATATGGTATTTGTCTTTCTCTTTCTGACTTAATATGATAATCTCTGTGTCCATCCATGTTGCTACAAATGGCGTTATTTCATTCTTTTTTATGGCTGAGTAACATTCCATTTTATATATGTACCACATTGTCTTTATCCATTCATCTGTTGATAGACATTTAGGTTGTTTCCATGTCTTGGATATTGTGAATAGTGCTGCTGTGAACATAAGAGTGCATGTACCTTTTGGAATTATAGTTTTGTCTGGAGATATGCCCAGGTGTGGGATTGCTGGGTCATATGGCAGCTCTATTTTTAGTTTTCTGAGGAACCTCCATACTGTTTTCCGTAGCAGCTGCGCCAACTTACATTCCCAATTATAATGTTTAACAAGCATCTTTTATATTTGAAGGAATCATTATTAACAATCTTTAGGACATGGTGCTGCATGATGGGAATACAAAGAGGCCTGAAGTAGGTCCCCTCCCCTTGGTTCTATTCAGAGACTAAGATACACGTGTGTAAAAGTCTTACACCACCAGGCAGCATGTTTATTAAGTACCAAAATGAAAAACATGAATTCGTACTCTAAAGGCACCTTGAAAGGAAAGGTGAGTCCAAGTAATTCAAAACAAAAAGCAGTTACCAGATGTTTCTGGCTTTAAGATCAATTTGAAGGTATAATTTCCAATTAGCATTAGTCCTCATTCTGTCTTGATTGCTAGATCTTTTTCAAAACCTGAAATCAATATTATTAGCAGTTGTTAGTTACCAACCAGTACTAAAACTGAACAATTTAATTACTGCTTTAAAATCGTGTATCACAAATTATTTCAGGCATACAGAAAGGCACAGAGAGTAATATACAAAATAAACTCTCGCGAGTATGAAAGAATAGTTATCCCAGTAGGTACGCAGTAAATGTTTGCTAAGCGAATAAATGACCCGTTTATTATGAAATGCCTTGTCTTCACATTTATAGTATACTTGGAGCCAAGGACAATGGTTTAAATTTGTCGTCTTTTCCATGGTGCCCATATAATGACGGTCATGTGGCTGGTGTTCAGTGCTTGTAGATTGGTTGACTTTTTGGGCCTAGGCTCCCCTATGTTTGTAGCTGTCTTTTTACCCTTGAGCCCTAACTGGTAGCTTTTGTCACTCTAACCCAATATTTAGCTTAATTGAAATTAAGCTGAATTGTAACACATTATTGATGAAGTACACCTGGAAAACTTTAAATTGAGAGAAGCTGAAAATCATTTAAGCTATAGCTTTTCCTTAATTTTATTATTACATCCTAACATCTTTTATTACTACCTGCTATTTTTAATGTTTGAATTAAAAATAGGAACTTGTTTAAAGCCCTGATTTTTAATTAGAGTAAGAATCACTCAAAAGCTGATATTGCAGAATGTTTAAGCACAGATTTCTCTTGTAAGGAAAGAAAAAGGACTCTGCTTCAATTTTCAGAGTACTCTTGTAACTACTACAGCCTACCTTTTTTTTTTTTTTTTTTTTTTTTTTTTTTTGAGGCACATGGGCCTCTCACTGCTGTGGCCTCTCCCCTTGTGGGGCACAGGCTCTGGACGCGCAGGCTCAGCGGCCATGGCTCAAGGGCCCAGCCGCTCCGCGGCATGCGGGATCCTCCCGGACCGGGACACGAACCCGCTCGGACTCTCAACAGAAGGAGACTTAGAAGGAGTAGTGAGAGGGTAGAAAGCAACCAGCGGGGAGTATCCCGGGGGCAAAGTACAGGGAGCCCCTGAGACAAGGACATACCGTCAAATGCTGCGGAGTGAGCCCAGGTCCTTTAGGGCAGGGTCCCCGGCAGGGTGAAGGGAGAAGCCAGATGGCAAAGAGCTGAGGACTGCATCAAGATGATGAGGGTAGAAGCTGGCGGTGGAAAGAACAGAGTTCGTTGCCAGTTTGGGAATGGGATGACATGGGTGCCTAGAGGCGGCCGAGGCCAATTGTGACTGGAGACCACGGCTCCTGGAGCAACCCTGGTGTTTTGCGTTTAGCTCGCCAATTTTCAGGTGCATGGGGATCACCTGGGGATCTTGCTAAGCCATGAATTCGGGCTCAGTGGGCCTGAGGCAGGCAGAAGAGGTCTGCAGCCCCACAAAGTCCCGGTGACACCGATGCTGCGGGTCTCTGTGTGGAAGGTGTTTGGGGATTTTCTCGGGCAGCACCCGCTGGCCCTGCGTGCAGAGCGAAACCGGGGGAGCGCGGGAGTCTAGAGCTCGGGTGTTGCCAGGTGGGCTCAATAGAAGGAAAAGGGGGAAGGGAAGATGACGAGGTTGAAAAGCTTGGCTGACGCAGGGGGCCTCAGTCAGAGGGCGCTGGAGGAGGACGCGAACAAGATGGAAGGAGGCGTCTGAAGGGCAGGAGTGGCGGACTCGAACGCAAGGTAAGCGCGCGGTGAGACGCGCGCAGCGGGAGCGGGGCAGACACGGATACGGGCTCTGCGGGCTGGGATGTAAATGCAGCTCCCCGGCACTGGCATAACGTGAAATGTGGAAGGAAAAATACTACCCGCGGCAGTGTATAGTACTTCCTAAACACACTCAGGTTAAGCCAAGTGCCTCAAAATTCTTATCGTCTTTCTTTTTAATTAAATGTCTCCTTTGTTTCCCTGTTACCTGTGTTCTGGATTTTAAATTTCCACTGGGCAGAGATTTTCCTTTGCGGTTAACGTGTCTACAGCCGTACATTACACAGGGAGCTTGGCTGGTCAGCATATTGAGGGAATTCCCTGGCGGTCCAGTAGTTAGGACTCCACGCTTTCACTGTGGTGGCCGCGTTCAGTCCCTGGTGGGGGGACCAAGACCCCGCAAGCCGCTGGGCACGGCCAAAAAGTAAATACATAAAGTTAAAAAAAAAAAAAAGTATTGAAACTTGTGGGCAAGTACATGGACTTAAGTGATCCATGACTCTAGTCATTGTTTATCAGGAAAACCTGTTACCATCATCCTTCCATTATTTGTTATTTTTCCTTGGATTGGGGCATCACCCACATTCTTAGAAACACAGCCCTGTTCAGTAAAAGACTAAATTATGTGGCAAGCCCATATTCTAATAATTACACTGTCTAATCACACCGGATTTTTAAAAAATGTGTTGAAGTATAGGTGATTTACAATGTTAATTTCTGCTGTACAGCAAAGTGATTCAGTTATACACATATGCACATTCTTTTTTTTTTTTTTTTTTTTGGCGGTACGCGGGCCTCTCCCGTTTCAGAGCACAGGCTCTGGAGGCGCAGGCTCAGGGGCCATGGCTCACGGGCCCAGCCGCTCCGCGGCATGTGGGATCCTCCCGGACCGGGGCACGAACCCGTGTCCCCTGCATCGGCAGGCGGACTCTCAACCGCTGCGCCACCAGGAAAGCCCCATTCTTTTTTTTTATATTCTTTTCCATTATGGTTTATCCCCGGAGATTGAATATAGTTCCCTGTGCTATACAGTAGGACCTTGTTGTTTATCCATCCTGTATATAATAGTTTGCATCTGCTAATCCCAGCCTCCCAATCCATCCCTCCCTGTCCTCACCCCCTGGGCAACCGCCAGTCTGTTCGCTATGTCTGAGCTAGCTTCTGTTTTGTAGATAAATTCACTTGTGTCATATTTTAGCTTCCACATATAGGTGATATATGGTATTTGTCTTTCTCTTGCTGACTTCACTTAATATGATAATCTGTGTCCATCCATGTTGCTACAAATGGCGTTATTTTATTCTTTTTTATGGCTGAGTAACATTCCATTTTATATATGTACCACATTGTCTTTATCCATTCATCTGCTGATGGACATTTAGGTTGTTTCCATGTCTTGGATATTGTGAATAGTGCTGCTGTGAACATAAGAGTGCATGTACCTTTTGGAATTATAGTTTTGTCTGGATATATGCCCAGGAGTGGGATTGCTGGGTCATATGGTAGCTCTATTTTTAGTTTTCTGAGGAACCTCCATACTGTTTTCCATAGCAGCTGCACCAACTTACATTCCCAATTATAGTGTTTATCTAACAAGCATCTTTTATATTTGAAGGAATCATTATTAACAATCTTTAGGACATGGTGCTGCATGATGGGAATACAAAGAGGCCTGAAGTAGGTCCCCTCCCCTTGGTTCTATTCAGAGACTAAGATACACGTGTGTAAAAGTCTTACAACACCAGGCAGCATGTTTATTAAGTACCAAAATGAAAAACATGAATTCGTACTAAAGGCACCTTGAAAGGAAAGGTGAGTCCAAGTAATTCAAAACAAAAAGCAGTTACCAGATGTTTCTGGCTTTAAGATCAATTTGAAGGTATAATTTCCAATTAGCATTAGTCCTCATTCTGTCTTGATTGCTAGATCTCTTTTTCAAAACCTGAAATCAATATTATTAGCAGTTGTTAGTTACCAACCAACCAGTACTAAAACTGAACAATTTAATTACTGCTTTAAAATCGTGTATCACAAATTATTTCAGGCATACAGAAAGGCAGAGAATAATATACAAAATAAATTCTCGCGAGTATGAAAGAATAGTATCCCAGTAGGTACTCAGTAAATGTTTGCTAAGCGAATAAATGACTCGTTTATTATGAAATGCCTTGTCTTCACATTTATAGTATACTTGGAGCCAAGGACAATGGTTTAAATTTGTCGTCTTTTCCATGGTGCCCATATAATGACGGTCACGTGGTTGGTGTTCAGTGCTTGTAGATTGGTTGACTTTTTAGGCCTAGGCTCCCCTATGTTTGTAGCTGTCTTTTTACCCTTGAGCCCTAACTGGTAGCTTTTGTCACACTAACCCAATATTTAGCTTAATTGAAATTAAGCTGAATTGTAACACATTATTGATGAAGTACACCTGGAAAACTTTAAATTGAGAGAAGCTGAAAATCATTTAAGCTATAGCTTTTCCTTAATTTTATTACATCCTAACATCTTTTATTACTACCTGCTATTTTTAATGTTTGAATTAAAAATAGGAACTTGTTTAAAGCCCTGATTTTTAATTAGAGTAAGAATCACTCAAAAGCTGATATTGCAGAATGTTTAAGCACAGATTTCTCTTGTAAGGAAAGAAGAAGGACTCTGCTTCAATTTTCAGAGTACTCTTGTAACTACTACAGCCTACCTTTTTTTTTTTTTTTGCGGCACGCGGGCCTCTCACTGCTGTGGCCTCTCCTGCCACGGAGCGCAGGCTCAGCGGCTCACGGGCCCAGCTGCTCCGTGGCATGTGGGATTCTCCCGGACTGGGGCACGAACCCATGTTCTTGTAACTACTACAGATGCCATAAAATCCCGGAAATTGTTCCTCTACTGCCATGCGCATTTATTTTCTGCTTCTTCCTCTGGTTTGCTGTTTCAGTGTGGTTGGAAATGTCTGGGGTGCTTTTTGTATAGATTCCTGACTTTCATCTCAGTCCTTCTGTATTCCAACCAGAGCAGGGGGCAGCACGTTGACACCAGCATCTTTAAGGTTTCCATATGCTTCGTAAAGAAGCTAAACTTGGATAAATTGTTATTGCTGTTGTCTTAACTCTGCTTTTCTTGTTCAACTTTCCCTCTCACAATATCTTTAAATTTCTGTTCCTATTCTTCCCTTTCTGCTGATCCCTTCCGTACCCTACCCCTGCTCCCACTCTGGCAGCTCCCTCAAGGGTCTCTTCTGTCCTTCATGGCCCCCATGATCCATCTGCCAGTATGGAAACTTTGCAGTAGCCCCTCTTACAGAGTCACTAGCCCTCCTCATTTCAGTCTCAGGGGATGTAGTCACCAAAGACACTGGAAATCATTCTGTTTCAAGTGTGAGGTGCTGTAGATCAGTGCTACTCAAAAGAGCTTATTTATGAGATAAGAAACTTATGCTTGTATAATCAATGCACAATTTCCTTTTGGGGAAAGTCTTGCTATAGTTTCATATTTTGGTGCAAGCCCCTCAACTGTTCATAGACTAACAACAAACAGTTCACGGAAGGCACAATCCCACTAACCACATTTTGAGTATCTGTGCTATAGATTATGTTGTGGGAAAAGCTTTTTTGAGACATAATCATACACCATAAAATTCATTTAAGTACACAGAAAGTATACTTGGAGTTTGCAGCCTTTACCATAATCGATTTTTAGGACTTTTTCATCACCTCAAAAAGAAACTCAATACCCCTTTAGCTATCACCCACCAGCCCTTCCATCTCTCCTCCTCCCAGCTGATCACTAATCGAGTGTCTCTCACTATATATCAATACTTTCCTGTTCTGGATATTTCGTATAAGTGGAATCACGTGATACGTGATCTTTTGTGACTGGCTTCTTTCACTTACGACAATATTTTTAAAGTTTATCCGTGCTGTAGCACGTATTAGTACTTCATTCCTTTCATGATCGAATACCATTCCATTGCATAGATACTTTTTTGCTTTTTCATTTCTCAATTGATGGACATACGGATAGTTTCTCTCTTTTGGATGTTATAAATAATGCTGCTGTGAACATTCATATGCAAGCTTTTGTGTGAATATATTTTCAGTTCTCTTGGGTATATAATTAGGGGTGGAATTGCTGAGTCAAATGGCAGTGTTTAAATGTTGAGAAACTGTCAGATTGTTTTCCAAAAAGTGGCTCCCCTATTTTATGTTCCTATAGCTGAGTATGAGGATTCTGATTTCTCCACATTCTGCCAGCACTTATTATTATTTGACTTTTCTATTATAGCCATCCTACTGGGTGTGAAGTGGTATTGTGATTTTCGTCTGCATTTCCCTAATGACTAATGATGTTGAGTATCTTTACATGGCGCTCATTGGCCATTTGTTTATGTTCTTTGGGAAAATGTGAATTCAGATTTTTTTTTGCCCTTTCTAAAATTGGGTTATCTTTATTATTGGGAATTATAAAAGTTCTTCATATATTCTGACAACAAGTTCCATATTAGATATGATTTGCAAATATTTTTTCCTATTCTGTGGCTTGTGTTTTCACTGTCTTATAGCACAAAAGTTGTTAATTTTGATGAAGGCTAATTTGTCTACTTTTTGTTGATGCTCATGCTTTTGGTGTTACATTTAAGAATTCATTCCAAATCCAAGGTCATGAAGATTTACCCCTATGTTTTTCTCTAATAATTTTATAGTTTTGACCCTTCCATGTAGGTCTTTTTTTTTTTTTTTTTTTTTTTTTTTTTTTGTGGTACGCGGACCTCTCACTGTTGTGGCCTCTCCCGTTGCGGAGCACAGGCTCCGGACGCGCAGGCTCAGTGGCCATGGCTCACGGGCCCAGCCGCTCCGCAGCATGTGGGATCTTCCCGGACCGGGGCACGAACCCGTGTGCCCTGCATCGGCAGGCGGACTCTCAACTACTGCGCCACCAGGGAAGCCCCATGTAGGTCTTTGATCCATTTTTTAAAGTTAATTTTTCTACATGGTGTAAAGTAAGGGTCCAACTTCAGTCTTGTGCATGTGGCTATCCAGTGTTCCAGTACCATTTGTTGACAAGGCTATTCTTTCCCTACTAAATGATCTTGGTACCCTTGTTGAAAATCAATCAATTATAGATACAAGGATTTATTTCTGGACTGTCAACTCTATTCCACTGACCAATATGTTTAACCTTATGCCAGTTTCTCATTGTCTTCATTAGTGTCGCTTTGTAGTAAGTTTTGAAATTGGGATTCAGGGGTCTTCCAATTTTGTTCTTCTGTTTCAAGACCATTTTAGCTGTTCTAAGTCCCTTGAGTTTCATATGAATTTTAGGATCAGCTTGTCAGTTTCTACAAGGAAGCCAGCTGGGATTCTGCTAAGGATTGCATTGACTCTATAGATCAATTTGTGGATTATTGTTGTTTTAACAATATTGTCTTCTAATCCATGAACATGAGATGCCTTTCTGTTTATTTAGATCTTATTTGATTTCTTTCAACAATGATTTGTAGTTTTCAGAGTCTTAAGTTGGTACTTCTTTGGTTAAATTTATTCCAAAGTATTTTATGGAATTGTCGATTTCATTTTGAATCATTCATTTATAGTTCTTACTCATTAGGGACACACAGAGGAAAATTCAACTTTTGCAGTTGCAGGGGAAACTTGGCTGGTCTCCTGTGAGCCAGAATTTCCTAAAATGGATTCCTTGAGATTCTATGTGGGGAAAAAAGTATTCTGTGTCAAATAATTTTGGAAGATGTTTCCTGTCTTAAAGCTTCCTGATCTTTGTAAACAGAAGAATCTGAGAAGTCAGGCAGTACCTTAAATCCCACAGAAAGCAAAGCCTTTCATCTATTTTGAAGTACTTAATCTTGAATGATTTTCATATCCTTAAGATGTGATAAGGCACAGAATTTATGTGGCCAATGTCTTGAAAGACAAAGTTAAGTTATTTCATAGTTTTGCCTTGAGTAGACATTATAATGGTTGGTCATAATATTATAAAATGCATTCTAAGTGCCAGTGAAAATATTTCTTTTTGAAAGTGACACGTAAATTCAGCCTGTAAAATACTGCCTTTTGTTGAGTATTTTCCTTGGATTAAGTATCCTAAATGTATATATCAATACTGTATAATGGTAAGAGCAGTGTATTGAAGACTGGAGAAAGGGGCCTTGGGGAACTATTAGATGAATAAGCATACACAGTTTTCAGGTTAGGTAAGGTGTAAAAAGACAATGTGGCCTTGGAAGTTGGACATGCTCATCTTTGAATCTTAGCTCTGTGTGTTTTACTTGAGTGATAGTGAACATGTGTAATGGCCTCCCTGAATCTCAGTTTTATCACTTAAAACTGGTCTTGATAGCTATATCACTTTATAAATTGCATAGCATGGTACATACGTAACTCATGTAAAATGGCTTTGTTCCCTAAAGTAGGGATATATAATATATATAAAATTCTATTTTACATATGTTTTACCTGTATCCTTCAGATTTGTGTCTGATTTGAAGGAACACTGGGGATTGAATTCTTGGACAAGTTTAGGGCCTTGCTTCAAGAGTGGACTCAAGCGTTCCACCTATAACTGCTCTCCAAGCTGCAGGCCAGCTTCGAATCAGGCAATTTATATCCAGCGTTCCCCACCCCCCCAAACTCTTTTTTTCCATCTTCTTTCCCTATAACTCATTCCCTCCTTCTCTCTGGAATACCAGTCTGTTCTGACAAAACCAACTTTCTGGAAAAGTAATGTGTTAGGCTGTCTGAGCTCCTGTAACAAAATGCCACAGACTGGGTGACTTATAAACGAGAAACATTTGTTTCTTACAGTTCTGGCAGCTGGTAAATCCAGGATAACGGCGCTGCCAGATTTGGTGTCTAGTCAAGGCCCTTTTCTGGGTTGCTGTGTCCTCACGTGGCCTAAGGGGCCAGGGAGCTCTGTGTCAGGCCTCCCCCCACCCATTGTTAATTTCCTTTAGCATCTAGTTTATTTCTGAGCAGCATCGATACACCTTGCAATAACCACCCAATCTCATTGTGTTTGTACTTAGTCTTCCATAGTTTCAAATGCCTGATATACTGTACCAATGGAAGGTACAAGGAAATTTGTATATTTTCTTTTTATTAATAAACATAATATTATGATTAGCTTCGTAGATTGTTCTCCCTGGTTTGTGATTTCCTCAAGGGCAAGGCCATGTCATATTCAGTTTGTCAGGCCTTTTTTTTTTTTTTTTTTTTTTTGGCGGTACACAGGCCTCTCCCTGTCGTGGCCTCTCCCGTTGTGGAGCACAGGCTCCGGGGGCGCAGGCTCAGTGGCCATGGCTCACGGGCCCAGCCACTCTGCGGCATGTGGGATCTTGCCGGACCGGGGCACGAACCCGTGTCCCCTGCATCGGCAGGTGGACTCCCAACCACTGCGCCACCAGGGAAGCCCTGTCAGACCAATTTTTATAAGGGCATTAATCTCATTCCTGAGGGTGGGCCTTCGGGACTTAACATCTCCCAAAGGCTCCACGTCCTAATACCATCACATTGGGCATTAGGATTTCAGTATCATATTTGGGGGGGGGGATATAAACATTCGAACAACAGTATAATGTAAAGTAAAACTGAGTCAACAAGTTACCTGTAGCAATGATATTTTGCAATTTTCCTGTCTTCTCTAAATATGGACTGAAAGACATTGTTTCTAGGTAAATTTTGAAACTTTGTCATGAAGGGCAGTGAGAAGGTATGGAATTCTATTTTGAATAGATTATCCTTTCCTCATTCTTCTGGTTTTGCTATGCCTGCTTGATGATCAGTTCCTTTACAGCTCTTCTACTGCGTTCTATAATAAATCACCAGCTTTCTGGGGAAGGAAAGCATCAACTTTGGGGTTCTGATGCCTTTTTGGCTTTAGATCTGGTCCTAGGAAGTTGGTGTGGAGGAGGAAAGAGAATAGCTAGTTACAAGGAGACTGAATAGACAGATGGAAAACATCAACAGGATTCAGGCCCAACGATAAAGCATAACAGTGTGGGTGCTAGTCTTGGTTATTACAGTCTCCGAAAGGATTTTTTTGTACTGGAGATAACAACTTTCCAAACATAACTGTTGGCATGAAAATAGAATGACAAGCAAGTTACTGGGGACTATGGCATTGTTTTCTGTTTTTGTTTTTTTAATTCTTGACTTTGCTATGATTCAAGTTTCTTCGCAAACGATTGTGTGACTTGTTTTAAGCTGATTAAAATTTAATGTAAAAAGTCACTCAAGGGGCAGAACAGGGGAACTTCAGAAATGAAAACAAATCAATTCAATAAAAATTCACCCAGTCCATGTAGAGGCCTTTAAGGGATAAGGGAAAGTCTAGATGGCTCTTCCTCGGTGGAAGTGGAATGAATGGTGAGTTCATTGAGGACCTCAACAGCCCTGAGCTCAGGTATCTCTCTGGTTGGGACTCACGGTTCAGCTCTTTCCAGTGGAAGAGGCTGGATCATGAGATTAGGTGAATCTATAGTTTTCCCAGAAGCATGACTTTTTCCCCCTATGGCCTTTGAAGAAGACATTCTAATAAAAGGAAAAGATAGCAAAATAATATTTTAACAGCAAAACTCATTTTAAAAAAAATTTATTGGAGATAGTTGACTTACAATGTTTTGTTAGTTTTCGGTGTACAGCAAAGTGATTCAGTTTTACATATACGTATATTCATTCTTTTCCAGATTCTTTTCTCATATGGGTTATCCCAGAATATTGAGCAGAGTTCCTTGTACTATACAGTAGGTCGTTGTTGGTTATCTATCTTACATATAGTAGTGTGTGTATGTTAATCCCAAGCTCTTGATTTATCCCTCCCCGCCATGCCACGTTTCCCCTTTGGTAACCATAAGTTTGTTTTTGATATCTGTAAGTCTGTTTCTGTTTTGTAAATAAGTTCATTTGTATCATTTTTAAAAATTAGATTCCACATATAAGTGATATCATGATATTTGTCTCTGTCTTACTTCACTTAGTATGATCATCTCTAGGTCCATCCATGTTGCTGCAAATGGCATTATTTCATTCTTTTTTATGGCTGAGTAATATTCCATTGTATATACATACCACATCTGTATCCATTCACCCATTGATGGACATTTAGGTTGCTTCCATGTCTTGGCTATTGTGAATAGTGCTGCAATGAACATCGGGTTGCATATCTGTTTCAAATTATGGTTTTCTCTGGATATATATCCAGGAGTGGGATTTCTGGATCATATGGTAGTTCTATTTTTAGTTTTTTAAGGAACCTCCATACTGTTCTCCATAGTGGCTGTATCAATTTACATTCCCAACAGTGCAGGAGGGTTCCCTTTCCTCCACACCCTCTCCAGCAGTTATTGGCAAAATGCATTTTTGACATTACCAAAACCAAGCACAAAATGGACTTAGTCACATGTCCCTCTCCTGTTAAACTAGAATATTTGATTTTTGAGCCCCACTGGTAAACAATGGACGTTCTCCTTCAGTGCTGCTGAAAGAAGCCTGACTGTATTCATTCTTTCAAAAGCCAACAGTGTAGGCAAAGTATGTAATGTTTGGTATCAATTTACAGAAAAAAAAAGTGTTCTCTAAAGCTGTGAAGGGGTAAATGCAACTCATTGGTCATATTTCTCAAATTACTCTTACGTTTGAATAATAGGAAGACTAAAAGAAATCATAGAAATATTTGGTTAGAAGGGAGTATCAAATCCAAATTCTTTACATTTTACAGATGAAGAAACTAGAAACCCAGAGAAATTATACTCTGAAACAAATGATTTAACCAACAAAACCTGTAAAGTTGAGGCCAGGGAATTAAAAACAGCTGTGAAAAACATCATTCGCAGTTAGTTCCTGGAGACCATTGAAGAAACAAGACATGCAACATGAACGAGTGAAGATGCGTGATAGCCTAATTCAAAAGCAGGAATTGTGCAGTATGATCCGTTCCTGAGAGAAATTTATGAGCGAAGTAATGGCAGAACATTTCAGACTTTTACTGTTGTGTATCTTCAGGTGCCCACAATCAGGGGAAGCAATCATTCGGTTGTTGTCACAGACCCTCCGGAAAGGGTCAGCTCAGATGCTGTGGAGACGACTTCAGCAGCAGTAAAATAAAGCAGTGAATTTACAGATGCTGTTTAGGGAGGCAGATTTTAAAATAACAGCCCATAAGTGGTGGTTGCCTGGACTTAGCTTAGAATCCCTGAGAATTTTTGTTCTTAGAACCATATTAACAGTCAGCCTTATTCATCGTAGTATTCTCCGTCAGATGACTCATCAGGAGGAACATTATCATTTTACAGGTATGAAAACTAAAGAGCAAAATAGAAACAGAATCGAGAGCAACATATCCTCCGTTAAGCTTTCGAAGCCTTGGTTCATTGTTTAACCAGAGGTCCCACGATCCCCAGTGAGGGGAAAATTTTAAGGCCAACACTGGGAAGGAGCCAGTACTTGTTAATAGTGGCTCAGGGTTGTTGTTCCCCTCTTATTTTTCTAGCGGGGAAAGAATATGTTGTAGTAGGCAAGTTAGTCTAATCTCTAAGACCTGGTGTCTGATTCTCTTTTCTGTTAAGATAACAGTAATAATACTAGAGCAAAAAGACTAGGAAACTCCAAATGGAATCAGGAGACTCCACTGCTTACAAAACCTCCATTGGTTTTTCCTTGGACTTTTTAGGAGCAAAGATAAAAATCCGTAACATGACCCCACATGCTCTGCTTGATCTAACCTGGCCCTGGTTGTCTTCTCTCACGTCCTCAGCTACACCGTGACCCACTCTGCCTGAGGGTTCAACCTGTGCTGTTGAATGTTAACTCATACTCCGTCCTCAGAGCTCAATGTACTTTTTAAGAAAGCCTCTTCCATCCCCTACCTTGTTGTTATACACTCCCCGTCCCCCCACCCCCCCCCCCCCCCCGCCACGGATCACAGTTATTTAAGCAACTGGTTACTGAATGTCTTTCACTTTTCTAGAGGTGTGCTTTGTGCCTCTGGTTTACTCTTATGTCTGTAGCACCTGGTGGCCCATCTGGCGCATAGGAGGTGCTTAAATATTTGTGGAAGCGAATGAGATAACAGCTGATTGAAATACGTGGTACAGAGTTAGCACTCAATCAATATTAACAGCTAGATTAATTCTGAATTGGTTTTACTCTCCCTCTTTGTCTTACTCTCCCTCCCTCTTGCCTTGTTTTCGATTGCTCAGGGTTACAAGACCCTGCCCAGCTCTGGGGCCGAGCAGTGTGCTGCTGTATGCAGTAGGAGCTTCATACATGTCTACTGCTGCTCATGAGACGTCTAGGACCCTGCCCTTGGACCTGCCGCCAGTATAAACTAGGTTAGCTTTGAGGGCGCTTCATCATAGTTGGGTATGTTAACGGTGATGATACTACATTAGCTACATGTTCTAAAAATTCATCACGTCTTCTGTTTAAATGTTTATTACAGATGACTTGTTCTGCTATGGACACCTTTAGAAAGCTGAAAAATTCTACCTCCTGGTTCTGTCAGAAGAAGCTGAGTTAGCTTTAATATTTATTTACTGTCAACAGGTAGTGATAGTCACTGTTCAGACAGTCTCTTTTTAGAGTGGCTTCTCAAACAACCTCTGGATAGTCAAATTACAGTGGAACTGAAGGTTAAAATCATGAACTCTGGAGACAAGAATAGAACTGGGTTCCTATCTCCCCTTTACTAGATAAAGCAGTGGGACCTCGGGCAGATCAACCTTCCTAGCCTAGGTCTTCTCAACCATAAAAAAGTGGTTTATGATAAATAATACCAAGATGTTCAGCGAATCCCTTTCACATTGTTGAAAATAACATAAATATCCTTCTCTACCAGTTATTCTCATTGGTGGTGGGAGGGAAGGAGTTTTGTCTCTCGGGAGACAATATATCTGGAGATGTTTTTTGTTGGTCACGCTGGGGGTGGGTTGGTGGAGGAGAGGCGGTTTGCTACTGGCCTCCAGTGGGCGGAGGTCAGGAATGCTGGTAACGTCCCACAATGCATAAGATAGGTCTTTATTATTTTATTATTATTATTATGTGTGTGTGTGGTGAAGGAAAGTGCAGCATTTATTGTAAGGCCATACAAGTAGTCCGGGACAGCTAGTGGTCAAAAAGCCCAAACTCTCTGATGAGTTTCAGCAAAGCATTTTTAAAGGCTAGGTGAGGGAGTGGGCATCGCAGGATATGTTATCAGCCTGTGCGCAGTTCTGATTGGCTGATGCTGAGGTCTCAGGGCAGTGTCCCAGGGGTTAACGTTATCAATCCTCAGCCTTCCGTAGGCCTGGGGGCTACGTGCTCCCGGTCATCAAGTATCAAGTACCTTCTTCCATTTGGTGAGGGATTTTCACATCTGTGAAACAATTCAGGAAAAGTGCATCAGAGGCTGTTATCCAGGCACTTCAGAGAGGAGCTAAAGCAGAGGATACGGGGGAGGGGGTCTGTCCCGGGAAGGCCCCAGGGGGTCCTGCTGGGTTACGGAAGTACTGTTGAAATCCGTGTCCCCCTGCCCACTCCAAAGTGAGGGCAGCGCTGGAAGGGAGCTCATTATTAAAACCAGCATCAGGCGTCCGTTTCTAGGGTGGAGTTGAAGCCGCACAACTCAGATGGGACTTGAAGCCAGCCAAAACCCAGACTGGGGGTTGAACCCATTGTCTTTTAAAATCACACACCTGGTCTCAAGGACTTAATGAAGCTCAGGTTCTTTGTGTCTCGTCACAGAAAGAATTCAGTGAGGGACTAATAGGTAAGAAGTGGATTGATTGATTTATTGATGGCTGAGTTGGTGCACGTGGGCTTTCTCTAGTTGTGGCGAGCGGGGGCTGCTTTTCGTTGTGGCGGGCACGGGGGCTTCCCACTGCGGTGGCTTCTCTTGTTCCAGAGCATGGGCTCTAGTCATGTGGCCTTCAGTAGTTGTGGCACGCGGGCTTCAGTAGTTGTGGCTCACGGGCTCTAGAGCACAGGCTCAGTAGCTGTGGCGCACGGGCTTAGTTGCTCCGCCGCATGTGGGATCTTCCTGACCCAGGGCTTGAACCCGTGTCCCCTGCATTGGCAGGCAGATTCTTAACCACTGCGCCACCAGGGAAGTCCCCAGAAGTGGATTTATTTAGAGCGATACACACTCCATAGACAGAATGCGGTCCAGCTCAGAGAGTGAGAGCAGCTCCAGGGCACGGGGGCATCTGGGAAAGTGAGAGGGGCCCAGGGAGATATACACTCCACAGACGAGTATGGGCCATCTTGGAAGGCAAGAGGCGGGACAGGTCTTTAAAGAATCATCCAGTCCAAAAAGTCCATAGTGCCTGCTTATGGTGAAATGGTTGAATAATCACTGCTGTCGTTCAAAGAATGAGAGAGGTCTATGCACAGACGTAGAAGGATTTCCAGGAGACACTAAGTAAAGCAGCTCACAGGGATATATTTATAATATCTCATTTATTACTACCTCTCTGCTGTGTGCATGTGTGTGTTTCCACATACATATGAAAGATCTGGAAGGACACATACCAACGTGTTAATCACTGATATCAATGGGGAAAAGGCATGCTAAGGAGTGTCTGCATTTCTTACTGGACATACTTTTTACTGGGTTTATACAACCCAGTAAGCTATTACCTTTATAATTCTGAAAATTCCTAACTCATACTGTTCCTGTAAGAATTAAAGTATGTTAGTACAGTGCCAATATATAGTAAGTGCCAATAAATAATAGTTATAATTATTGTTATTAGGACAGTGTTATATTTCTCGAAAATCGAGGGAGTTTAGGAAGTGAAGGTATGCAAGTGAATATGGTAATTAAAAGATTTCATTAATGATTTGCAGAGTTTCAGATGTGGCAGCATTCTTTATTTAATCACATAAGTTTCCTTTTGTGCTTATTGAAAGAACTGTTCGATCTTACATCATTTTTTTGGGGGGGGGATGGCACACATAAAAAGGGAAACATGAAATAAATTGGTAAGGGTCTTCCTACCACTTCACATTCAGGATACAAATCTTCTAAATCAGTGATCAGCTCAGAGGCATCAGTGAGCCTGTCTTTCCACACACCCTCACCCTTATTTCTATCAAGTGTTGGTGATACAACATTTTTAAAGTAAATTGTTTTTTTTCCTCACGGTGCAGCTTGTGGGATCTTAGTTCCCTGACCAGGGCACCCTCACCCTTGGCAGTGAAAACGCGGAGTCCTAACCACTGGACTGTCAGGGAATTCCCCAAAGTAAACTGTTTCTATTAATGTAATTTAAATTTTTTTAAATTTATTTTTGGCTGCGTTGGGTCTTCATTGCTGCAGGCGGGCTTTCTCTAGTTGCGGCGAGTGGGGGCTACTCTTCATTGCGGTGCGCAGGCTTCTCATTGTGGTGGCTTCTCTTGTTGTGGAGCACGGGCTCTAGGCGTGCGGGCTTCAGGAGTTGTGGCTCGTGGGCTGTAGAGTGCAGGTTCAGTAGTTGTGGTGCACGGGCTTAGTTGCTCTGCAGCATGTGGGATCTTCCCGGACCAGGGCTCGAACCCGTGTCCCCTGCATTGGCAGGCGGATTCTTAACCACTGTGCCACCAGGGAAGCCTAAAGTAAACTTTTTAATTAAAGCATAATGTTCATTTAGAAAAGTAATTCAATATGTACAGCTGGATGAACTTTCAACATGAACAGAATGATAGATTCACTATCTAGTTCAAAAAATAGAAATTACCAGCACCCAGAATCCTCCCATAGGTAACCACATCCTGACTTCTACCATCATAGATTAGTGTTGCCTGTTGCTAAATTTTATATAAACGGAGTCATACAGTATATATTCTTTGCTGTTTGACTTCTTTAGCTTAACATTACATTTGTGAAACTCATTCCTGGTAGGTGGAGCAGTGATCACTCACTGTCATTGCTGGACAGTTTTCCATGGCATGCAAATGTTACATCCGTCCCACCACTGATTGACTCGGGATTGCTTCTGGTTTGGGGCTACTATGAATAGTGTTGCTATGTACATTTTTGTGTGTGTCTTTTGGTCCATATAAGTATACATTTCTCTTTGTATATACCTAGGAGTAGAATTTTTGTCTGAGTGATGGAATTATGGGGTCATTTTGTTGTTTGCTTTGTATTTACACTTTCTATACTTGTAAAACAAACATGTTATAATAACAGAAATAATATAAAAAGTAGCTGCATTTCCCAGAGTCTTTTCATTGAAACAAAAATTCAACAATGTTAATAGATATTCCTGCAAATAGTTTCAAGGCTAAGTAAGTTTAACTTGTTCATGGCAGCTTGCTCTGAGACAAAAAATGTTAATGTTATCTGATGAATCTCTTATGCTTGGGTACTACATAATAGTGTGCATGGTTTCAGGGATTTATAATTTCCAAAATCTCTGTTAATGCCTCAGGGAGCTAATATACTGGGAAACATTATTTGCAAAATGCTGGAATGGGAGATGAAAAAAATGAAATACATAAAAATAGGTTATAAAAAGGCAAATAATTCTTATCATAGGTGGCTTGTCCAGAAACAAGTCTTCCCTGTATGACTGCACACTCAGAATTTTTAATGCTGCTTTAAGTATCTTTTACTATGAATTTGAATCTCTCCAAAATGTGAATCCAAGAGTCCAATCCCTTGGTACTTCTGCATTCTCCCTGCTACCTTTGAAAGTTAGCTATTTGAGTGTCTTCTATGATCATAACACTGGATTTATATTATATGTTTTAAAATCATGCACATGGACAGATGTCCCTGGACCCACAGGGTCTTGGACCTCAGGTAGTCTTTGATCCTTTGGACTGACTCCAAAAAGCAGCTTATTTTGTAACAAGGCAGGATAAAGCAGATTCAAGCTAGTGTCCAAGAGAAGTGCTAGTCAGTCCTACAAATTGTGGATGCTTGTCACCATAGTTCAATGATAAAATGTAACAACCGAAGGGTTTTACCAAGGGCCAGATTTATTCACTAGTATTGCCAGCTTCCTAGCACATTGCGGAAGATGCTCCACTGCCAAGTATGGCAGCCAACCTGGCACTCTGACAGAAGGGTGTGGTTTGGACAAAGAGAGGCTCGGGCTTGAATTTCAGTTCCACCACTTGTTCAGCTCTGTGGCTTTCTATGACAATTAATTTCCTTGGCTGTGAAATAGGAATGATAATGCCTCCCTCTTAGGGTTGTTGGAAGTTAATTAAGCTGATATGTGTGAAAGTGCCTGCCCAGTACTGTACTAAACAGATAGCAGGGTTCTCGATAAATGGGGTTATTCCTTCTTCATAAAATGAAGCATAAGCATTGGCTGGGCTACAGCTCATGGACTTCCATAGACAGAACGTGTTCACTTTCTCTGCTCAGTTTCAGTCAGTTGGATGCTTTTGTTATCCCTCTCTGGTCCCACCCCCAGTTCTTTTCCCTGGTACCATAATCTCTCCTCTTTCCCTCCTCATATCATCCTGCTTTTCATTCCTAAAGAAGAACAATGCTTTAACTAATTCTTCATAATCTGTTAATGGATAAAGTTTAAGGTACTTTACCCTCTTTGGTATTCAACCAAAAACACTCGAAAAAATAAGACTTAAGGATCCTGGTCAAGTTTCAGCACCATCACGGTGATGGGTGAGATGTTTTGCTTCGAGGAACTTTTTGATATGCCTCAAAGTCATTCTTTGAGAACTTATTTACTGAATACCTCCTATGTGTCAGGCTTTCTAGGACTGGATAGCACTAGGTAGTGTACCATTTACTGAACAGACCGGTCTTGTTCTTTGACTTTTCCCAAACAACGTTTAAATCAGAAATACGTTCCTTAAAGAGTCAGCATCTTAGGCCTGCTTCTGGATATTTCCACATTCAAACAGCACTCTCGAAGTAAAGAAGAAAGCTATTAGACAAAGATATCAGTTACGTAAGATATCTGGGCTAATCTGTGCTTAGCTGTTTTTAAGTAGGGAATGGTTGCTTTTTGTTAATTGGCACACTAAAAGATGGGATATTTTCAAAGTTCTGATTTTTAATTATCACCTTGGGTAACCTACAGGTATCTTTTTTGAAACCCCTGTAGCTTGAAGGCTTTCCATCTCAGATTTTTCTGGTGTAGGTATTTCTCGTACTTCCAGCCCCATACCATCCGAGTTCCTAGCTCTTCTGAAATGCAAACAGTGGAGTTAGGAAAGCCACTGCTATCTTATTTCTTTAGGTCTGAATCTTATAAACTCACTGAGTCACTCGATCCAATGACTCTAAAGAGACGTCTAATACAACGTAGCCATATGCGTGCTAGGATCACATCACATTCTGTGGGTGACGGTCAGGAGAATGACGGCATCTAATGCTTCCCCAAGATGGGGTTTGCTTAGAACAAAATGCTTCTTTGAAAGCCCAAACCTAATGGTACACCCTTTCAAAGCCCAAGTACAGCATTTTTAACTATATGCCAATCATATGCTAATTATGCTTTCCATATTACATAATTTAGTAGAGTAATTGAGAGGTCTGGTCCATATCATTTAAAATAAGGGAAAATTTCCCTTCTATCTGTACAAGTAATTAGAGACATCACCAGAGGATCAGCATAGCTTGCTTCGCCAAAACCAATCAAAATAAACTCCTCCAAATCAAAAAGGCAAACAAGAGGAACCTGCTATAATTATTATAGGTAGAAATTTGAAGACCTTTAGCCTTTATCTGTCTTCTCAGTGATGATAATACTCAGCAATGTGGTGGTCATTAATGTCTTCTGCCATCAATAAACACCTCTTACTTTTGGTGCTTATATACTTTTTTTTTTTTTTTTTTTTTTTTTTTGCGGTACGCAGGCCTCTC
This sequence comes from Grampus griseus, assembly GCF_964374135.1. Lineage (NCBI taxonomy): Eukaryota > Metazoa > Chordata > Mammalia > Artiodactyla > Delphinidae > Grampus > Grampus griseus. The sequence goes on from NC_138998.1 coordinate 1,113,967, forward strand.
ACTGCTGTGGCCTCTCCCGCTGCGGAGCACAGGCTCCAGACGCGCAGGCTCAGCGGCCATGGCTCACGGGCCCAGCCGCTCCGCGGCATGTGGGATCTTCCCAGACCGGGGCACGAACCCGCGTCCCCTGCATCGGCAGGCAGACTCTCAACCACTGAGCCACCAGGGAAGCCCCTAGGTATATTTTTAAAAGTAAAAATATAGTTAGAAAATATTTGGAGCAACTAGTCTCAAAAAGCAGAGTTAATAATCTTATTATGATATTTACTATAGAAATGCTGAAACCCAAAAGGCTACATTGGTGGTAGCTTTCTTCTCTAACTTGAGCATATACTTCTAAAGAAATATTGATATAACAAAGTTAATTACATTGAAAACATTTAATAGTCATTATCTGGAAAACCATTTATTGAGTTTACTGAATTTTTCTTCTTATTCTTTGCCTAGCAACTTTCTATATATTTATGATCCATAAAAGCTAACACAATAAGAGGAAGGGAGAGGTAAAATTGAAGACACTGAATCTTGAATTCAAATATTAACTTCTTTAAATGCTCACTGGGTTAAAGATTAGCACCTCTCCCCTCACCTCCCAACTGAAACTCAGTGTTGGAACAAGACATGATTTAAGTGGAAACTCTGTTGAAACTTTGCCAGGTATCTAGAAGTATAGTTTTGAGTTTCTATCCTAGTTAAATCAATCTTGTTTTTTTTTTTTTTTTTTTTTTTTTTTTTTTTGCGGTACGCGGGCCTCTCACTGTTGTGGCCTCTCCCGTTGTGGAGCACAGGCTCTGGACGCACAGGCTCAGCGGCCATGGCTCACGGGCCCAGCTGCTCTGCGGCACGTGGGATCTTCCCGGACCGGGGCATGAACCCATGTCCCCTGCATCGGCAGGTGGACTCTCAACCACTGCGCCACCAGGGAAGCCCAAATCAATCATTTATTGATTAAAATACCTGCTGTGTTTAAGCTCAATGAAAGGTGTGACACATCAGGTAAACTGTTTATTAAATAGCAAAGGGATGCATATAAATTGCTTTTTTACTGAAAAGCTTAGCTCAAAACTACACTGCACAAGGTGTAAACTCAAGGCAGAGACTACATCCTTATAACCTCGAATTCTTAGGTCCTGAGTACCTAACACATAGCAGACATTTAATATATTTTTGATTGCTGTAATAGGGAGACATAAGATCTAAGAATAAAAATTCTAAAGTAGTTAGGATAAATTCCCATGGAAGCTATTCAGAAAGCTTGATTAAATAAAGGCCTTTATTTTGACAGTTAATGGAATTGACTTTGATTTCTACAATTTTTCATTTTGGCTGGTGCCTGCCATGGGGTGGAAATTAAGTCTTTAAATGTAATAAATGCATGAATAAAGTAATATTACAAACGAGACAAACCTTGACATAGAAGGTTTTTTTAAATTGAAGTATAGTTGATTTACAATGTTGTGTTAATTACTGCTGTGCAGTGAAGTGATTGTTATACATATAGATACATGTTTTTTTCATTCTTTCCCATTATGGTTTATTGCAGGATACTGAATACAGTTCTCTGTGCTATACAGTAGGACCTTGTTGTCTATCCATTCTATATATACAAGCTTACATCTGCTAACCCCAAACTCCTAATCCATCCCTCCCCCAACCTCCTCCCCCTTGGCAACCACCAGTCTGTTCTCTATGTCCATGAGTCTGCTTCCGTTTTGTAGATAGGTTCATTTGTATCATATTTTAGCTTCCACATATAAGTGATATTATATGATATTTGTCTTTTTCTGACTTCACTTAGTATGATAATCTCTAATTGCATCCATGTTGCTGCAAATGTCATTATTCCATTCTTTTTTATGGCTGAGTAATATTCCATTGTATATATGTAGCACATAGTTTATTTTTTAATTCATTTTTGGCTGCGTTGGATCTTTCGTTCCTGCACGTGGGCTTTCTCTAGTTGCTGCGAGCGTAGGCTACTCTTTGTTGTGGTGTGCAGGCTTCTCATTGCAGTGACTTCTCTTGTTGCAGAGCACGGGCTCTAGGCACGCGGGCTTCAGCAGTTGTGGCACGTGGGCTCAGTAGTTGTGGCTCGTGGGCTCTAGAGTGCAGGCTTAGTAGTTGTGGCACACTGGCTTAGTTGCTCTGCTGCATGTGGGATCTTCCTGGACCAGGGATCGAACCTGTGTCCCCTGTATTGGCAGGCGGATTCTCAACCACTGCGCCACCAGGGAAGTCCCTGTACCACATCTTCTTTATCTATTCATCTGTTGATGGACATCTAGGTTGTTTCCATGTCTTGGCTCTTGTAAATGGTGCTGCTGTGAACACAGGGGTACATTTATCTTTTTGAATTACAGTTTTGTCTGGCTACATGCTCAGGAGTGGGATTGCTGGATCATATGGTAATTCTATTTTTAGTTTTCTGAGGAACCGCCATACTGTTTTCCATAGTGGCTGTACCAACTTACATTCCCACCAACAGTGTAGAAGGGCTCCCTTTTTTCCACATCCTCTCCAGCATTTATCTGTACAGTTTTTAATGATGGCCGTTCTAACCGGTGTGAGGTGGTACCTCATTGTAGTTCTGATTTGCATTTCTCTAATAATTAGCAATGTTGAGCATCTTTTCATGTGCTTATTGGCCATTTGTATTTCTTCTTTGGAGAAGTGTCTATTTAGGTCTTCTGCCCATTTTTCGATTGCGTTGTTTATTTTTGTCGTTGAGTTGTATGAGCTGTTTGTGTATTTTGGAAATTAAGCCCTTGTTGGTCACGTGTTTTGCAAATATTTTCTTCCATTCTGTAGGTTGTCTTTTCATTTTTGTTTGTTTTCGCTGTGCAAAAGTCTGTAAGTTTGATTAGGCCTCATTTGTTTATTTTCATTGGTATTTCTATTGCCTTGGGAGACTGACCTAAGAAAACATTGGTACGATTTATGTCAGAGAATGTTTTGCCTATGGTCTCTCATAGAAGCTTTTTAATATGGCAATTATTGCAATAATTACTCTGTAAATGGAAGTTACTTGACAAAACCCCAGAAGGGAAAGCTGCACTGAAGTCCAACACAATCACTTTTATCATAAATATATGCTGCAGGAAGTGAGACAGGTCAGCGTGTCTTCAGGAGCGGAGATGCTTGTGATCTAACTACATTGTCCCCTTCATGGTGAACCTCTGCTTTAAACTGTTGATTTGCATTTATATTCAACAGCTCCTTTATTTGTGATTCTTTTAGGTAAGTCAGTATTTTCATAAGAATAAATCAAGTTACGTTTACTAGAGGGTCTTCATGCTTCGAAGGCTAAAGACCTCAGTGCCTCATGTACAAGGCAAGTGAAAAGATGAACGTGAATTTCCATTAGTTAACCCATCTGACTTTTGACTATATGGTTTTATTCATTTGAAAATTTGAGACTGAAGAGCTTTGAAAACTGAAGTTAAAAAAAAGAGATGGCTATATATTTTATAGCTTGGCTTCTATTAAACACATATATCTTTTATTTTATTAAAAAACAACCCCTCAGAGCCCTTAAAATTATTTACCCCTTTTCAAACTTGTAGAATATATATGTACTTTGAAGATGTAAAGACAGAGTAAGTACAAGAGCAAAAATCCTCAATTTAAGGAGGAGCAAACAGAGGTCCGTGAAGTTAAATACCAAGGCAGGAATACTTAGCTGATCAGGTTCAGAGCCCAGATTAGACCCTGGTCTGTCTGATTTACAAGCTGGCACCTCAAGTTCAAGGTAAAGAAAGGCTTCACTGTTCTGAACTAAGGTCCCAAATATGCCAAAATTATATGGCCGCTAGAGAGCTACTTAAGAAAAACTATGTCTAAATTATTTCCATGTTTCAGAGTTCTCCTCCTCTTAGGATTCAGAAGTCAGTTGAAAGCTGTGACCCGAGACATTTTTGTTTTCCCTTGAGAGGAAATGCACAGTTGGAAGTTCACAAAAACACCTTTTCAAGAGGCAGCAATAAGGTTTTCATCTTTTTAAAAAGCTCTCTTGTCCCAACGATTTGATAGCACTTCATGCCCTCAAGTAAGCATGTTGGTGATAACTCCCTCTTAGCTTGTCTCACAAGTCAGGCTATCAGTGACTTGAAATCAGGGGCCCCGGTTTTATTTGGAGCCCACGGCAGAGCCTGGTACAGGGTGGCGGAGTGTGGCATGGATTTCCATCCAAAAGCAGGACAAAGCCAAGCCATCTTCCTCTGCCAGACCGTGCTGCGGCTGTGTGGGTGATTTTCTTCCTTAGAAAGCTTTGATGTGAATGACATGATTCCTTGGTGCGTGCACTGGGACATTAAAGAATTAAACGTACTCTTAGAAGGCACGGTTCTGGACAGAAGAGAATGGAACGTGACAGTGACATGTCCTCATTGTTCAGAAAAGAGAGAAGGTCAACAAAGAGTAGACTCGGAACCCTCGGCCCACCCGGCATTCTTTCCCGGGAACGTTCTCTGTGCGTCCCGTATCATTTAAGTTTTTTAAAAGCAGTTTTCTTGAAACACACCGGGTCTCTTTCGCGGTGAGGGGAGGAAAGGGCGGGAGGAGATGGACGAGGGGAGGTCTGAGCAGAGGATTCTTCCACAGCAGCGTCCACTCGGGGCCTCGGGAGGCCAGGGTCACGGGGCCCTCCTTGCACCAGTGATCTGCAACGTCCCGCCTGCGGTTTACAACCGCTCTTTAAAAATACTTTCCCTTTGGGACGGCGGCTCCTGACTGCTTCCTGCCCCCTCCCCGCCCCCTCCCACGGCCCCGGGCAAGGAAGGGCCTGGGCTTCGCCCTCAGGGCTAGAGTAAACAGCGCGGTCGGAGGATTAAAATCGACCCAAGGCCAAGTCGACCTTTTCCCTTTGCCGCCCTCAAATGACCCTTGACTGCAGCCCCTGCTCTGCCTTCAAACGGAAAACCCTCAGACACACACGCAAACAAAAAACCCCAAGTCTTCCCTTCGGTTGCTACCCGCAATGACGATTCCCGCTCGGGTCCCGCCCCTCCGGGGGCTTGGGAATTTGGGATTGGCCGATAGGTTGGCCGACGGGGCGCCGATTGGGCGCCGCGGCGTGAGTGACAGCGGGGCGGCCGCTGCTCCCGCCCGCCCTCCCCCGGCCACCCCAGCCCTCCCCGGGGTGCGAGTGTGTGCGGTGTTATGCCGGACAGGAGGGAGGCGACCGCGGCCGCGGCGGCTCCGCTTATTGTCCCTCTCGGCGAGTGGATGTGAAGAAGTCGGGCTGTGGCGCGGCCGACACAAGCGGCTTAGGCGCCGGCGGCGGCGACCCTGCTTCCGCTCCCCGAGGGCGGCCTCCGCGGAGCCTGAGGAAGGACAGGGAGCTGCCGCGTCCCCGCCGCGTTCGGACGCCCGCGCTCGGGGCCTCGGCCGGCCCGGCGGGGAGGAAGCAGCGCCGCCGCCCACCGCCGGCCTCCGCGCTTCCTGCTCCGGCGCCGCCTCCTCGGCGGCCGCGCAGGCCCGGGCGCCGCGGCCGCGCGCCTCGAGTTTGAGGGCGGCGGGCGGCGAGGCCTCCTCGGCGGGCTCGGCTGGGCGTCCGCCCCGGGGTCGGCGATGGGGCACGGGGGGCGGCGCCGCTAGAAGAGCGGCGGGCGCGCGGTCTGTGCGGAGCGGCGGGGCCGGGCGGCCCGCGGGAGGCGGAGCGGCGGCCTCGGGCCGGGAGCGGAGGAGCGCGCCATGGCCAAGGCGGGCGGCGGCGGCGGCAGCGGCGCGGGAGCTGGCGGCCTCGGGGCGCTGACTTGGGTGGTGAGTGGGGGCGGCGGGGCGGGGGTCTGGGCCGGGGCATTGTTCCCGGGCGGCCGTGGAGGGCTCCGCCCGGTGGATCCTGCTGGGGGTGGGGGAGGACGGGGAAATCCGGGCCCCCAGAGGCGCGCCCCGTCGGGGCGCCTGCCGGCGGAACCCTGCGCCCGCCCCTTTTCTTTCTTCTCCGCCTCGGCGGGGGCTTGGGCTGCGGGCGCGCAGCGTGCACTTGAAACTTTGGGGGGCAGACCGTGAGCAGGACTGGGGGCCCCCACGCTTCATTTTCTTTGCTGTTGCGCAAGCTTTGTAGGGCGGTGGGGCAGGAGATGGTGGGGATAGCAGGGGTGCGTGTGTGACCGTGTGGGTCAGCGGTTGCTCCAAATGTGTCTTAAGAGAAGCCGGGAGAGAGGTGCGGGTCCGTGTGCGTGTGCTGTAAGTGCCACTATGTGTGACGCTGTCGCGTCTCAGGGAAGAATGGATTTGGTGAGGGATGTGACTGCAGCCGTGTGCACTTCAGTGCCGAGGGTCTCGTTCTGTTGGAAGCGCGCTCGGGATGGCTCTTTCACAGCAGTGAAACCTTGTAGCTCGTACGTCTGTCACAGGGGGATTATTAAAAGCGCTTACCTGCGTCAGCTTCGCAGGCGAAACGGGCGGGGGGCTGCGTGGACAGTGTCGCCGAGGTGACCCAAGTGATTTGTCCTGGAGTCAGAGCATTTCGGCGCTCGGTTCCTGCTGCTGGCAAGTAGTAGAGGAGGGAAGACCTAGAGAGATCCGATTCCCACGGCAGATCGATAATTCACCCGCATTTCACTGGCTCAGCAGAGAGTTCAGACCAGGGTCACTTCCTACACACGCACACACACACAGCAGGGTCATTTCACACACACACACACACACACACACACACACACACACACACACACACACACACACACACACACACACACACACTGGCTCAGCAGAGAGTTCAGACCGGGGTCACTTCCTACACACACACACAGACACACACACAGCAGGGTTACTTCACACACACACACACACAGCAGGGTCACTTCACACACACATACACAGCAGGGTCATTTCACACACACAGCAGGGTCACTTCTCACACACACACACACACACACACACACACACGGCTCAGCCAACTGACTAGGCATCCAGGAGAAAAATAAAAAGCCTTACATTTTCCCAGGGGACTTTGGCTGCACCCTCCCTTTTCCAAAACACCCAAGGAGACTTTCCTATGGGCATTTTTATTAAGTTGTTCATTTTCTCTTTGTTTGGGTGAGGTTTAGGCGAGTTGTACCGCTAACAGGAAAATATTTTGACCATTTATGTTTGCATGCCAAGATGCTTTGCAGACTAACTTGCCAGACTGTCATTGTTGGACTGTCCGAATTTTGTGTATTACTTCAATAATGTAGTAAGTATGAACAGACTAGAGCCAGGAGAGAGAAAACGTCAGATAAATAAGTTAGCCGTTCATGTAAACATGGTGGGGGGGCGGCGGAGAGGAGGGGGAGGTTTGCATAAATGCAAAAGAAGGCCTTTACCCTCGTTACTAAAATCAAACAACTTCGGAAAATGGAGTTAGCCAGATGGTTCTCATTCACTGTTTGGAAGTGTTTGAGACCTCATCAGTGTTCCTCTGATTCTCTGTAATGGTAAACATTTTGCTCCAAGATTGAATTGGTTAGTTTTAACATTTAAAAGCAATATTTTTGTTTACTGTTCCTTAACTTTGTAGATAATGAAATGACCACTTTTTCTTTCAATCTCAATAGGAAATTTTCCTTTCATTTACAGAAGAAATTTCGTGAAACTTAGAGGGTGTCATTCAATATCAGAAAAATTCATTTGAAACTAAAATTGACTTACTGATTCAGTATTTTCTCACTGTAAACCTATATGGGAAATATAGTAAAATAAGAAATAAAAATCACTTAATCTTTTATTTATAAATTATATCCTCTTGAATTAGAAATTTATTAAAAAGATAATCACTCCCTAAGTCTACTTCAAGATTTGCTGCTTGCTTTAAATTTGTCAGGTTATATGAGCATCTTTATGTCCATAATATACACCATTGACCATAGACCATAGTTTAATTTTATGCGGGGGGGCAATATAGGGAGGTGGTTATGAGCATGGACTTTGGTATCATTGATGTAGGTTCTGATCCTGCCTGACATGTAATCACTGGGACTTTGCACAAAGGGACCTAATCTTTCTAAGCCTATTTCTTCATCTGTAAGATAAGGTTGCATTGATAATTAAATGAGTAATATACATTGCTGGGCTTAATAAATGTTTGTCTTTATCGGTGAAATTCAAGAAATACACACTGAGAAGAAAGTTGCTTTTACGTAAAATATCTTTGAGCCAGAGTGAAAGCAGATTATTCCTTTGCAAGAGTTCAGGAGTTTGTTGCGGAGGTCATCTATTTCTGAAGAGGGTTAATTTTGCCTGCTTTATTGAACCATGTCATATTACTACTTGTTTGTGGGTAACAGGAAGAAATAAAAATTGAATCAGTCCCTGCTATCGTTCTTCTTTTTAGGGGGTGGGGGTGGGTAACACCATGTGTTGCTGGTAGCAACTTGTGTTGGGATGTGTGCTACAGGGTAGTGTTAACATTGTCACTGCACAGAAGTTTACATTTCTGAAACCACAAAGCAAAGTGGTTTAAGATTATTAACTTCTCCTTAATAATAGTGCATTGGGTTTGTGTTTGATTCGCAATATCTTAACAAGATACTTTAAAAAATTAAAAAGTGAGGGCTTCCCTGGTGGCGCAGTGGTTGGGGGTCCGCCTGCCGTTGCAGGGGGCACGGGTTCGTGCCCCGGTCCGGGAAGATCCCACATGCCCGTGAGCCATGGCCGCTGGGCCTGCGCGTCCGGAGCCTGTGCTCCGCAACGGGAGAGACCACAGCAGTGAAAGGCCCGCGTACCGCAAAAAAAAAAAAAAAAAAAAAAAAAAAGTGAAAAATATAAGTACTATAGTAAAACTATTTTGAGTTAAAATTGACAACAGCTATGAAAGCTTCTCTGAAGCAAGCAGAATTTCTTGAACTTTTAGTTTGTAAAGCTTTTCTTAAAAAATGTTTATTTATATATATTTATTATTTATTTATTTTGGCCGAGCCGGGTCTTCGTTGCGGCGTGTGGGATCTAGTTCCCTGACCAGTGATCTTTCCCAGCACCCCCCGCCGCACTGGGAACGCGGAGTCTTACCCACTGGACCACCGGGGAAGTCCCTGGTTTGTAAAGCTTTGATTTGTAGACCCTAATAATCTGTTTCATCCAGTCAGTGTTTTATCATGTTTAAGTGGTTGCAAAAAACAAATTTTGTTTTATTAGAATACAGTTAATCACTATGTGAATATTGATCTTTTCCCAGTACTACTCTAATTTAGTAGATTAAGAAAAAAAAACCCACTGTAATGGAAAGTATTAAGCCTATAAAATTATGGTGGCCAGAATGGTATAAAGACATTCCCTCTATCATCAAGCTTCAGCAGTTACAGCTCAAGGTCACCCACCTTTCCCTTCTCATTATCTTGAAGCAAAGCAAATTCACTTTATCTGTAGATGTTTCAGTATTCACCTCTAAACTGTAAGTTTCTTAAATATAAAACTATTAACATTGGAGTTTTTTAAAAGTAAAATTCAATGAAATATAAAGCATACTTTGTTTTGACTGTGAATATTTCTAATTTAGGAAATGTGACTATATTTAAATATTATTTAAAGATTTATATTAAAAACTTTGTTATAGTGGCTTATTATTGCAAGTCTAAACTCCTCAACCAGACTTTCAAGCCACTTCTTTTATAAACTATGTGCCAATTGAAATTTATTCCATATCATCCTAATAGTTAGATTTACCTCTTCACTTGTCCCCTGGGCATCATGTTTGTTTTTGTCACTTTGCATGCTTATCTTTCAACAGAAATGCCTGTCTCTTTACCAGTCTAAATCTTAGTTACTCTTAAAGGCTAGCTCAGGGTCTCACCAAACGTTTATCTTCCAGTTTATACTCATCTTTTTCTGTCACCCTTGTGGATCATAAAACATAAATATCTTTCCTTTTAATTAACTTTTATGTTTTATACTTTTGTTTTAACAATTAGATTATCAACTCCTGGAGTCAGAGACCATGTATCCTTTATAGTTTTTATCAAAGAGCTGGATACATAATCCAACCTCAGTTATTGTTAACCAGTTAGATAATTGACATACTAACTTCCTCAAAAGTCTTCTGTCATTCTTAGGACAAGTGGTTACATAACAATGTTCTTTAGATACATTCTCAAGTAACTAATTGCAGTTACAATGAGAACAATTTTTAGAAACTCCTAACTTTTCTGAATAGAAGTGGGTGTGTCCATCAGTAGTTTCAGATATGTTTAATACTTGGGTGATAGCAACAGTTGCATTTTACTAAGTACGTTAAAAAAATTATAAGCCTCTTTTGTATTTTTAAAAATCTTAATACAAATAGGACTCAGTTTTAAAGAAGAGGTGAGATCGGTATAATTATTCCCATTTGCAGAGAAGGAGACGGGCTTACAGATTAGGTAACAAACTGTTAATCATGTGACTAAGGCAAAGGTGGGATTTAAACCAGTCCTATGTTCCTAACCATCATTTACACATTCCCCTGGCTTAAAGACAGTAACAACCAAAACAATTTGTCTTTTATTCCGTGATATCTTTCCACTAACCTTTCTTTTACTTTCACACAAAAAGCTACGGAGTACACGCCCCTTTCAGGGTGTATGTATTTTGAATAATGTAAGTGTGATGCCTTTTAAGAGTATGGGCTAAAAAATCACATCACCTGGTTTCGTAACTCAGCTTCTTCAATACGAGCTTTGTTAGCTTACATTCTTCAGACCTCAGTTTCCTTGCTGTAAAATGGGAGTCATTAGTAATGGTGTCTACTTCATGGAGCTTTTATGAGGAATGAGAGTACTTATATAATTCCCATAGTGCTTTGCCCATGGTAAGCTCTTAGATGAGTGTACACACACACACACACACACACGTCTTCCCCCTCTTCGTTTTTAAAAAATCAAGGGATCAGTATTTCACTTATTTTTTTAATTTTATTTAATTAATTTATTTATGGCTGTTTTGGGTCTTTGTTTCTGTGCGAGGGCTTTCTCTAGTTGCGGCGAGCGGGGGCCACTCATTGGCAGGCAGACTCTCAACCACTGTGCCACCAGGGAAGCCCCGCTCACTTCTTTTGTCTGAGAAGATTTTCTTATATTGCAAAATGATCACCACAATAAGTCTAGTTAACATTCATCACCATACGTAGTTACATATTTTTTTTCCTTGTGACAAAAACTTTAAAAATCAACTCTTAACAACTTTCAGATAGACAACACGGTATTATTAACTATAGTCACCTTACTGTACATTACGTCCCCAGGAACTTGTTTTATAACTGGAAGTTTGTACCTTTGAGCACCTTCACCTATCTCCCTGCTCCCCCCAACTTTGGCAATCACTAATTTGTTCTCTGTATCTATGAGTTCGGTTGTTTTGTTTTGTTTTGTTTTAGATTACGCATATAAGTAAGATCATACAGTATTTTTGTCTTTCTCTCTCTGACATATTTCACTAAAATTATGCCCTTTAGATCTACCCATGTTGTCCCAAATGTCAAGATTTCATTCTTTTTTATGGGTGAATAATATTCCATTGTATATAAACACCACATTTTCTTTATCCGTTCATCCATTGATGGACATTTATGTTGCTTCCTTGTCTCAGCTGTTGTAAACAGTGCTGCAGTGAACATGGGGATACATATATCTTTTCAAATTAGTGTTTTCATTTTCTTTGTATAAATACCCAGGAGTGGAGTTGCTGTATCATATGGTAATTCTATTTTAAATTTTTTTGTGAGACTTTCATACTGTTTTAAATAGTGACTGCACCAATTTATTTATTTATTTTAAGGAAAAAACTTTTAACCAGCTTTATTGAGATACAATTTACATACCATAAAATTCTCCCGTTTATAACATACATACAAGTCAGTTTTTTTTAATTTTTAAATTAAATTTTATTTATTTTTTTATACAGCAGGTTCTTATTAGTCATCAGTGTTATACACATCAGTGTATACATGTCAATCCCAATCGCCCAGTTCATCACACCACCCCCCGACCCCCCCCCCGCGGCTTTCCCCCCTTCGTGTCCATACGTTTGTTCTCTACATCTGGACTGCACCAATTTACAGTCCCACCAACATGTACAAGGGTTCCTTTTCTCCACATTCTGCCAATACTTGTTATTTCGATAATAACCATTCTAACAGGTGTTAGGTGATATTTCATTTTGGTTTTGATTTGCATTTCCCTGAGATTAATGATGGTGAGCACCTTTTCATATACCTGTTGGCCATCTGTATGTCTTCTTTGGAAAAATGTCAATTTAGATCCTCTGCCCATTTTTTTTTTAATGAATTGGTGTTTTTTGGGGTTTTTTTTTTGTGTGTGTGTGTTTTGTTTTTGTTTTTTGCTATTGACTTGTATGAGTTCTTTATGTATTTTGGATATTACCCCTTATTAGGTATATGATTTACAAGTATTTTCTCCCATTTGCTAGGTTGCCTTTTAATTTTGTTGATGGTTTCCTTTGCTGTGCAGAACTTTTTAGTTTGCTGTAGTCCCACTTGTTTATTTTTGCTTTTGGGATCAAGTTAAAAAAAAAAAATCATCGCAAAGACTGATGTCAAGGCATGTACTACTTATGTTTTCTTCTAGGAGTTTTACGGTTTCAGTTCTTACTTCAAGTCTTTAATCATTTTGAGTTAATTTTTGTGTATGGTGTAAGATAGGGGTCCAGTTTCATTCTGTTGCATGTGGCTGTCTAGTTTTCTCAACACCACTTATTGAAGAGATTGTCATTTTCCCCTTGTATATTCTTGCATCCTTTGTCATAAAGTAATTGACCATATACGCATGGGTTTCTTTCTGTGCTCTCTGTTCTGTTCCATTGATCCATGTGTCTTCTTTAAATGACGTTCACCGTTTTGATTACTATATTACTTTGTAATATAGTTTGTTTGTTTGTTTTGGCAATGCCATGCGGCATGTGGGATCTTAGTTCCCCTGCATTGGGAGAATGGAGTCTTAACCACTGGACCGCCAGGGAAGTCCCTGTAATATAGTTTTAAATTATGCCTCCAGCTTTGTTCATCTTTCTCAAGACTGCTTTGGCAATTCAGGGTCTTTTTTGGTTCCATATAAATTTTAAGATTGTTCTATTTCTGTGAAAAATGTTGTTGGAATTTTGATAGGGATTGCATTGAATCTGCAGATTGCTTTGGGAAGTACGGACATTTTAGCAATATTCTTTTAATTCATGCACACAGAATTTTTTTCCATTTACTTTTGTCTTCAATTTCTTTAATCAATGTCTTATGGTTTTCAGTATACAGTTCCTTTACCTCCTTGGTTAAATTTATTCCTAGGTGGGGACTTCCCTGGTGGTCCAGTGGTTAAGACTCCATGCTCCTACTGCAGGGGGGCATGTGTTCCATCCGTGGTCTGGGAACTACCATGCTGCACCGTGTGGCCAAAAAAAAAAAAAGTATTCCTAGGTATTTTAATTTTTACTGTTTTTGTTTTAATTGTAAGTAGGATTTTCTTAGTTTCTCTTTTTGATAGTTCATTGTTAGTTTACAGAAACATAACAGATTTTTGTATATTGATTTTGTATCCTGCAACTTTACTAAATTTGTTTATTCTAATAGTTTTACGGTGGAGTCTTTAGGGTTTTCTCTACATAATATCATTTCCTCTGCAATTAGTGACAATTTTACTTCTTTCTTTCTGATTTGGATGCTTTTTAGAGAAAGTATATTTTTTATTTTCACTATGGACATTTAAGCATTTCTTATGATATTAAGTATCCCTCATCTTCTACCTCTCTCCTTGTCCCTTGGTTTGGGAGGGCATTTCTGGAAGTACATTAATGCTGGGTAGATAACATGGCCCTCTCCGTGGTTATATGGGTGAAACGTGGCTGAAATGAATATCAAAGCATGGCAGCCTTGAGGGAGAAAAGAAGAGGAGATATTATAAAAGGATAATGTGGAGTCTGAGACAGTCTTTATAGAAGATAGGAAAAGAGGCTTGTTGCTAAGCTTTTGCTGGTCCCACTTTTGTTGGCTTGGTGATGGTGAGATTTCTGTGCTTGTTGTGTGGATGAGTGGCTCAGTTCCTTTTTTGCACCAACTGGCAAACCATCTCCTTTCCCCTCTTTGGCAGCAATTCGTTCTTCCACAGAAAAACAAACTATGGGCGATTGTCTCAAATTGCTGTATATCAGGTGACCACTCTGTGAACGGAAGAATCTTTCTTTTTACAGAATGATCTTGGTACATACTCTTAGTGAAATTAGGAGTTTGTTTTATTGGAATTTTTTTTTTCCTTTTCTGATAGTTGAAGTATTCTTGATAAAGTTTGAGTCTTTGATAAATATTAAATCTATATTCTTTTATTAGAAGTTAGCAATATTGCAAAGTGCTATAAAATAGATTAATATTTTCAAATAGATTTAACGTATTATTTTGACATTTTTGTTATAATTTAAGAATTCTCAATAAAGCATTTTTTAACATGGCAGCCAGCTTTTGAACTTTAGAAAAAGTCAGTTATGGCATCATCATATGTATAAATCACAAATGATAGAATTAAAATTTTTTTAGATACCTGGAGGATATTTATCTTAATATGGGTTTATTTTGCATTTTCATTGCCTTTAGTTTTATGTGGGGATGAAAATGTGCCCTGAGTGCTTAGATTCCAGTATAATTGGGTGCTGGCGTTATTACTATAAATAGTTTGGTGCTTTGTGCGCACAAAGACAATAAAATAAAATAAATTACAAATAAACTTAACTCATAAGATTTCAATTCTATCAGACCTTAATGAAAATTTATTCTGAATGCTCTTTGTAGTTGATTATTTTCAATGGCATACTGTTAATTTTTATTCAATGTGGAATACTTAGTGCAATTACTATAGTACAAGATACCGTATTACTATGAAAATACAAGATAAGAAAAGGTTAAATCTTTTTTTTTATCAGAAGACCCCTTGTTTTCATCGTTGAAAATGAGCATAATTCTGTTAGCCTATAAGTATCAAATGTATATCACTCTCCTTTTCAGCTGTGGGCTTGAGAGTGCTTTTATAAACGTAGATATGAGTTTGCTGGACTGTTTTTATAGAAGCTAATTTCTTGATCTCTTTTCTGAATATTATCAGCAACACCGATTGAACTGAATTTCTACTCAGAGTGACTTTCTTTTCAAGAGCTAGAGATAGTGGTAATAATAGCTGCAGTGAAGGTGATCAGTGAATTTTTCTCATTTAGTTTCTCTGTTCTCAGGCCAAGGATGTTTGTATTCACACCTGTTTGTTCTAGGGATGGAGCCATCCCATTGAAGCGGGGGGAGTTGCCCTCCCTCCCTTACCTTCAGATTTTGAGTTTTAGTGGCCTGGACAATATTCAGGGGGACACTTTCTGCTAATAAACAGGAGCTGCAAGAGACCATTAATCCAGGCTTCTGTCAGAAAAGCTGACAGACCTCTCAGGGGAGACCCTTCTGTGTTTGCTGCCCCGAGTCAGTGCGCGGTGCAGGCTGCCCCTAGTTGAGAGTAGGAATGTGCACTCCCTGCCTTCTACGCTGCCAGGACTGCCGGCTTGTTTTGGTTTCACTGAACCTTTTTGCCTAGATTCTAGTGAGAAAGTTGGGACTGCAGAAGTAATAAGTAGGTACAAACAGTGTCTCTAAAAAAAGAAACCTTCAGTTTTATTCTAGCTTATGTTCTCATATACATGGATTAATAAGCTTTTAAAATAGTTTAATATATGTTCATTGTAGAAAGTTAGAAAACGTCTATCAGAAAAGAACATGAAAAATATTTCTACTTCTCACAATTTTTATTTATATTCTGTTGGGTAAACAGCATTTCATATTTTTTCCTAGGTGTGTATGTATCGTGTGTAATTTTTTTCTGATGAAAATGGGCTCATATTTTTTAATATCCTTTTGTAACTTTATTCACTAAACAGTATAATTTTAATAACCTACTAATTTAAAAATACTTGATTATATATAATTTTATATAAAAGTTATAGTAAGGGAAGTTTCTAATTAACACACCTATTTTTTTGTATAGGTAATTAAAAATATTTACTCAATTAAATATCCAGGTTTAAAGGTTTATATGAAGTTTTGGAAATTATTTAATATCATCATGGAGAGTTGATTTGAAATATCGACAGATCATCTGTTTTATTATGGTATTCTATAAACAGTGCATAGTCCTTAAGCTTTTCATTACTTTAAATAGAATGGTACCTTTTTTCCTTTCCTCAACACCTGTCATGTGACATGTAGGAAGAAATATTTTGGCATAAAATGTTTTAAGTATATTGTCACACTTATTTTTTAAGTATTTACGTATTATTATATTCCTGGAAAAGATTACAAATAGTAATCTAACAAAGCAGACTACGTATTACGTAGTCTTTGATTTTTGAGACATTATTCTAGCAAGAATGACAACTTTTTGAACTGGATAAGGATCTGGCAGGTGCAAACCAAACATTCCCTATTCTCATGTACCGATTTGGGAGGAAGAGATGGCGATTTGGGAGGAAGAGATGGCGATTTGGGAGGAAGAGATGGCGACTGGTTGTAAGGGGATGTGGAAAAAGTTATAAATCCTCGAAAAAGGAGTGAGGTGAGGCTCTACCCTGTTTTCCATACCAGTGTGCCAGTTTAGCTCAGTGTTAACTCTCAGGGCTAAATGCAGAAGTCTCTGTTGGAGTCTAATCTTAAAAATGTTTTCTTTGTGGTGGGCTTTGCTTTGGAGGAGTAGCCTGGGATAGGAAAGCCTTTACTCGCATTGTTATTATAAGTTCCTGAGGTTTATGCCAGAATTGCAAAGTTCTAAGTTAATGGTGAGAGGTTACTGTTATCCACCTTTGAATGCATAGCATTTATCATCCTTAAGCACTTCCTTAAAGAATGAGATCTTGGTCATTATGATGGTTGTTCTAACTATTTTGAGGACCCATTTAAAAAAATCAGTTATGTTTTTATTATTAGATTTGTTTCTATAAATTATCTCATCTCGAAAAGCAAGGGACATGATTAGAAATTTGGAGACTATCTGGCATTTTAAAAATAACAGTTCATTTTTCTGGCCAGCAGGTTCGTCATGTAATTAGCTTGACAGAAATAGAATATGAAGACTTTATGAAACAGAATTTTCTTATGTCCAAAGCTATTTTTAATTGACTGAGCAGTGTTAATGGGTAACCTTATAAATGAAAGAATGTATAAGAAAATCTCTTTAATTTTATGTAAAATTTATGACATTGGAAGATTGTAATTGATGTTTGAATTTCCATAGGTTTTATCTGTTAAAATTCTTGTCTTGCGCTAGACTACTCAGAAGTTATGTATTTTGATTTTTTAAACATACATTTGACATGTTTTTGAAAATAATAACTTTAAAGATGATGGTATGGCTATGCCTAGGTCTTGAAGTGGTATGTTGCTTGTTCAAATGCACAAAATCTCTCTGCCCCCCATTGTTTGTCTTCTGATTGTTTCATTTCTCCTAAAATTCAAATACCTATGAAAATATCTTGCTGTGTCTTATATTTGAGTTATTTTGGGGCTCTGAAAAAACGGCCATCATAATAACTTTCTCTTAGTGGGATGTCTTAGTTGTCAGCATTAGGGAATCCCAGAAGGAGAGAGATGTGTTCTCTGTTGCTATTAAGAAGACAGGGAAGTCTCCAGACACTGGGAATTTTTGTTTGGGATCCTTATCTCTGTAGGAGTTAGAATTAGGATCACAACTTCTGCTTCCTTGGAATTAGCAGGGAAACTGGAATTATAGGGTGCCTCAGAAATGGGGCATTAGTGCTGGTATGTAAGGAATTATTGGCATGGCCTACAAAAGTGTGAAGTTTGAGATGTCATAAAACCATGCTTGGTATTCTCAGCCCTGTCAGTATATGCTAACTACATAGGTTACTATTCTGTGCAGGTTATTTTTGCCCACTCTTTACTATAGTCTTAAGTAGCTTAATGGCAAAGGCTTACATTGGGAAGTTTTGGGGAGCCCTGCAACCAGCCAGGTTCAGTCGTTGTCAACCTATAACCTGATAAGAATTCACATTCCTTGGAAAGTTTTGAAGACTACAAAAATTAACCTGATATCTTACAGAATTGCCAAATATTTCTTTTTTTTCATAGCAAATATTTATTTCCATTATGAGATCTACAGAGACATAATACTGTTAAAATGAGAAGAGTTTCTGAACCGTATACACTTTTTTTTTACCATCTTTATTGGAGTATAAGTGCTTTACAATGGTGTGTTAGTTTCTGCTTTATAACCAAGTGAATCAGCTATACCTAAACGTATATCGCCATATCTCTTCCCTCTTGCATCTCCCTCCCTCACACCCTCCCTGTCCCACCCCTCTAGGTGGTCACAAAGCACCAAGCTGAACTCCCTGTGCTATACAGCTGCTTCCTACTAGCTATCTGTTTTTCATTTGGTAGTGTATATATGTACATGCCACTCTCTCACTTTGTCCCAGCTAACCCGTCCCCCTCCCTGTGTCCTCAAGTCCATTCTCTAGTAGGTCTGCATCTTTATTCCTGTTCTGCCCCTAGGTTCTTCATGACCTTTTTTTTTTTTTTTAGATTCCATATATATGTGTTAGCATACGGTATTTGTCTCTCTCTTTCTGACTTAGTTCACTCTGTGTGACAGACTCTAGGTCTATCCACCTCATTACAAATAGCTCAATTTCATTTCTTTTTATGGCTGAGTAATATTCCATTGTATATATGTGCCACAGCTTCTTTATCCATTCATCTGTCGATGGACACTTAGGTTGCTTCCATGTCCTGGCTATTGTAAATAGAGCTGCAATGAACATTGTGGTACAGGACTGTTTTTGAATTATGGTTTTTCTCAGGGTATATGCCCAGTAGTGGGATTGCTGGGTTGTATGGTAGCTCTATTTTTAGTTTTTTAAGGAACATCCATACTGTTCTCCATAGTGGCTGTATCCATTTACATTCCCACCAACAGTGCAAGAGGGTTACCTTTGCTCCACACCCTCTCCAGCATTTATTGTTTGTAGATTTTTTTTTTTTTTTTTTTTGCGGTACACAGGCCTCTCACTGTTGTGGCCTCTCCTGTTGCGGAGCACAGGCTCCGGACATGCAGGCTCAGCGGCCATGGCTCACGGGCCTAGCTGCTCTGTGGCATGTGGGATCTTCCTGGACCGGGGCACGAACCCATGTCCCCTGCATCGGCAGGCGGACTCTCAACCGCTGCGCCACCAGGGAGCCCTGTTTGTAGATTTTTTGATGATGGCCATTCTGACTGGTGTGAGGTGATATCTCATTGTAGTTTTGATTTGCATTTCTCTAATGATTAATGATGTTGAGCATTCTTTCATGTGTTTGTTGGCAATCTGTATGTCTTCTTTGGCGAAATGTCTATTTAGGTCTTCTGCCTATTTTTGGATTGGGTTGCTTGTTTTTTTGATATTGAGCTGCATGAGCTGCTTGTAAATTTTGGAGATTAATCCTTTGTCAGTTGCTTCATTTGCAAATATTTTCTCCCATTCTGAGGGTTGTCTTTTGGTCTTGTTTATGGTTTCCTTTGCTGTGCAAAAGCTTTTAAGTGTCATTAGGTCCCATTTGTTTATTTTTGTTTTTATTTCCATTTCTCTAGGAGCTGGGTCAAAAAGGAGCTTGCTGTGATTTATGTCATAGTGTTGTGCCTATGTTTTCCTCTAAGAGGTTTATAGTGTCTGGCCTTACATTTAGCTCTTTAATCCATTTTGAGTATATTTTTGTGTATGGTGTTAGGGAGTGTTCTAATTTCATTCTTTTCCATGTACCTGTCCAGTTTTCCCAGCACCACTTATTGAAGAGGCTGCCTTTTCTCCATTGTATATTCTTGTCTCCTTTATCAAAGATAAGGTGACCATATGTGTGTAGGTTTATCTCTGGGCTTTCGCTCCTGTTCCATTGAACTATATTTCTGTTTTTTGTGCCACTACCATACTGTCTTGATTACTGTAGCTTTGTAGTATAGTCTGAAGTCCGGGAGCCTGATTCCTCCAGCTCCGTTTCTCTTTCTCAAGATTGCTTTGGCTATTTGGCATCTTTTGTGTTTCCATACAAATTGTGAAATTTTTTGTTCTAGTTCTGTGAAAAATGCCAGTGATAGTTTGATAGGGATTGCATTGAATCCATCTGTTGGTATTATCTTTAATTTCTTTCATCAGTGTCTTATAGTTTTCTGCATACAGGTCTTTTGTCTCCTTAGGTAGGTTTATTCCTAGGTGTTTTATTCTTGTTTTTGTAATGGTAAATGGGAGTGTTTCCTTAATTTCACTTTCAGAGTTTTCATCATTAGTATATAGGAGTGCAAGAGATTTCTGTGCATTAATTTTGTATCCTGCTACTTTACCAAATTCTTTTATTAGCACTAGAAGTTTTCTGGTAGCATCTTTAGGATTCTCTATGTATAGTATCATGTCATCTGCAAGCAGTGACAGCTTTACTTCTTGTTTTCTGATTTGGATTCCTTTTATTTCTTTTTCTTCTCTGATTGCTGTGGCTAAAACTTCCAAAACAATGTTGAATAATAGTGGTGAGAGTGGGCAGCCTTGTCTTGTTCCTGATATTAGTGGAAATGGTTTTAGTTTTTCACCTTTGAGAACGATGTTGGCTGTGGGTTTGTCATAGATGGCCTTTATTATGTTGAGGTAAGTTCCCTCTATGCCTGCTTTCTTGAGGGTGTTTATCATAAATCGGTGTTGAAAGCTTTTTCTGCATCTATTGAGATGTTCATACGGTTTTTTGTTTGTTTTTTGCGGTATGCGGGCCTCACTGCTGTGGCCTCTTCCGTTGCAGAGCACAGGCTCCGGATGCGCAGGCCCAGCGGCCACGGCCCATGGGCCCAGCTGCTCTGCGGCATATGGGATCCTCCTGGACCGGGGCACGAACCCGCGTCCCCCGCCTCGGCAGGCGTACTCTCAACCGCTGTGCCACCAGGGCAGCCCGTTCATATGGTTTTTATTCTTCAATTTGTTAATATGGTGTATCATATTGATTGATTTGTATATATTGAAGAATCCTTACATTCCTGGGATAAACCCCACTTGATCATGGTGTATGATCCTTTTAATGTGCTGTTGGATTCTGTTTGCTGGTATTTTGTTGAGGATTTTTGCATCTATGTTCATCAGTGATATTGGCCTGTAGTTTTTTTTTTTTTTTTTGCGGTATGCGGGCCTCTCACTGTTGTGGCCTCTCCCATTGCGGAGCACAGGCTCTGGATGCGCAGGCTCAGCGGCCATGGCTCACGGGCCCAGCCGCTCCGCGGCTTGTGGGATCTTCCCAGACCGGGGCACGAACCCGCATCCCCTGCATTGGCAGGTGGGCTCTCAACCACTGCGCCACCAGGGAAGCCCTGTACTTTTCTTTCTTTGTGACATCTTTGTCTGCTTTTGGTATCAGGGTGATGGTGGCCTCATAGAATGAGTTTGGGAGTGTTCTTCCCTCTGCTACTATATTTTGGAAGAGTTTGAGAAGGATAGGTGTTAATTCTTCTCTAAATGATAGAATTTGCCTGTGAAGCCATCTGGTCCTGGGCTTTTGTTTGCCAGAAGATTTTTAATCACAGTTTCAGTTTCATTGCTTGTGCTTGGTCTGTTTATGTTTTCTATTTCTTCCTGGTTCAGTCTCAGAAGGTTGTGCTTTACTAAGAATTTGTCCATTTCTTCCAGGTTGTCCATTTTATTGGCATACAGTTGCTTGTAGTAATCTCTCACAATCTTTTATTTCTGCAGTGTCAGTTGTTACTTCTCCTTTTTCATTTCTGATTCTGTTGATTTGAGTCTTCTCCCTTTTTTTCTTGATGAGTCTGGCTAATGGTTTATCAATTTTGTTTATATTCTCAAAGAACCAGCTTTTAGTTTTATTGATCTTTGCTTTTGTTTCCTTCATTTCTTTTTCATTTATTTCTGATCTGATCTTTATGATTTCTTTCCTTCTGCTAATTTCGGGAGTTTTTTTGTTCTTCTTTCTCTGCTCGCTTTAGGTGTAAGGTTAGGTTGTTTATTTGAGATGTCTCTTGTTTCTTAAGGTAGGATTGTATTGCTATAAACTTCCCTCTTAGAACTGCTTTTGCTGCATCCCATAGGTTTTGGGTCATCGTGTTTTCATTGTCATTTGTTTCTAGGTAGTTTTTTAATTTCCTCTTTGATTTCCTCAGTGATCTCTTGGTTATTAAGTAGTGTATTGTTTAGCCTCCATGTGTTTCTATGTTTTACAGATTTTTTCCTGTAATTGATATCTAGTCTTATAGCATTGTGGTTAGAAAAGATACTTGATATGATTTCAGTTTTCTTAAATTTACCAAGGTTGATTTGTGACCCAAGGTATGATATATCCTGGCGAATGTTCCCTGAGCACTTGAGAAGAAAGTGTATTCTGTTGTTTTTGGATGGAAAGTCCTATAAATATCAGTTAAGTCTATCTTGTTTAATGTATCATTTACAGCTTCTGTTTCCTTATTTATTTTCATTTTGGATGATCTCATCTGTCCATTGGTGAAAGTGGGGTGTTAAAGTCCCCTACTATGATTGTGTTACGGTTGATTTTCCCTTTTATGGCTGTTAGCATTTGCCTTATGTATTGAGGTGCTCCTTTGTTGGGTGCGTAAGTATCTACAATTGTTATATCTTCTTGGATTGATCCCTTGATCATCATGTAGTGTCCTTCTTTGTCTCTTGCGATAGTGTTTGTTTTAAAGACTATTTTGTCTGATATGAGAATTGCTACTCCAGCTTTCTTTTGATTTCCGTTTGCACGGAATATCTTTTTCCATCCCTCACTTTCAGTCTGTATGTGTCCCTAGGTCTGAAGTGGGTCTCTTGTAGACAGCATGTAAATGGGTCTTGTTTTTGTATCCATTCAGCCAGTCTATGTCTTTTTCTTGGAGCACTTAATCCATTTACTTTTAAGGTAATTTTCAATATGTTCCTATTACGATTTTCTTAATTGTTTTGGGTTTTTTATTGTAGGTCTTTTCCTTCTCTTGTGTTTCCTGCCTAGAGAAGTTCCTTTAGCATTTGTTGTAGAGTTGGTTTGGTGGTGCTGAATTCTCTTAGCTTTTGCTTGTCTGTAAAGCTTTTAATTTCTCCGTCGAACCTGAATGAGATCCTTGCTGGGTAGAATGATCTTGGTTGAAGGTTTTTCCCTTTCATCACTTTAAATATGTCCTGCCACTCGCTTCAGGCTTGCAGTTTCTGCTGAAAGATCAGCATTTTTTTTTTTTTTTTTTTTTTTGGCGGTACGCAGGCCTCTCACTGCTGCGGCCTCTCCCTTTGCGGAGCCCAGGCTCCGGACGCGCAGGCCCAGCAGCCATGGCCCACGGGCGCAGCTGCTCCGCAGCATGTGGGATCCTCCCGGACCGGGGCACGAACCCGTGTCCCCTGCATTGGCAGGCGGACTCTCAACCACTGCGCCACCAGGGAAGCCCTGAAAGATCAGCTTTTAACCTTATGGGGATTCCCTTGTTTGTCAGTTGTTTTTTTTCCCTTGCTGCTTTTAATGTTTTTTCTTTGTATTTAATTTCTGGTAGTTTAATTAATATGTGTCTTGGCATGTTTCTCCTTGGATTTATCCTGTATGGGACTCTCTGCGTTTCCAGGAATTGAGTAACTATTTCTTTTCCCATATTAGGGTAGTTTTCAACTGTAACGTCTTCAAATATTTTCTCAGTCCCTTTCTTTTTCTCTTCTTCTTCTGGGATCACTATAATTCGAATGTTGGTGCGTTGAATGTTGTCCCAGAGGTCTCCGAGACTGTCCTTAATTCTTTTCATTCATTTTTTCTTTATTCTGCTCTGCAGTAGTTATTTCCACTATTTTATCTTCCAGGTCACTTATCTGTTCTTCTCCCTCAGTTATTCTGCTATTGATTCCTTCTAGAGAATTTTAAATTTCATTTATTGTGTTGTTCATCATTGTTTGTTTGCTCTTTTGTTCTTCTAAGTCCTTGTTAAATGTTTCTTGTATTTTCTCCCTTCTATTTCCAAGATTTTGGATCATCTTCACTATTATTCTGAATTCTTTTTCAGGTAGACTGCCTATTTCCTCTTCACTTGTTTGGTCTGGTGGGTTTTTACCTTGCTCCTTCAACTGCTGTGTGTTTCTCTGTCTTCTCATTTTGCTTAACTTACTGTGTTTGGGGTCTCCTTTTCGTAGGCTACGGGTTAGTAGTTCCCATTGTTTTTTGTGTCTGCCCTTAGTGTTTTAAGTTTGGTTCAGTGGGTTGTGTAGGCTTCCTGGTGGAGGGGAGTAGTACCTGTGTTCTGGTGGATGAGGCTGGATCTTGTCTTTCTGGTGGGCAGGTCCATGTCCAGTGGTGTGTTTGCAGTGTCTGTGACCTTATGATTTTAGGCAGCCTCTCTGCTAATGGGTGGTGTTGTGTTCCTGTCTTGCTAGTTGTTTGGCATAGGGTGTCCAGCATCATAGGTTGCTGGTCATTGAGTGGAGCTGGGTCTTGGCTTTGAGATAGAGATCTCAGGGAGATTTTCGCCATTTGATATTACGTGGAGCTGGGAGGTCTCTGGTGGACCAATGTCCTGAACTCGGCTCTCCTACCTCAGAGACAGAGGCCTGACACTTGGCCAGAGCACCCAGACCCTGTCATCCACACAACTCAGAATAAAAGGGAGAAAAAAGGAAAGAAAAAAATAGTTATTAAAATAAAATATAATTATGAAAAATTAAAAAGTTAAAAAGTAAAAAAAAGAAAGAAGAGAGCAACCAAACCAAAAAACAAATTCACCAATGATAACAAATACTTAAAACTATACTAAAAAAAACAAAAACAAAAAAACCGACAGAACCGTAGCACAAATGGTAAAAGCAAAGCTTATACAGACAAAATCACACACAGAAGCATACACATGCACACTCACAAGAAGAGAAGAAGAAAATAAATATATGTATTGTTGCTACCAAAGTCCACCACCCCAATTTGGGATGATTCGTTGTCTATTTAGGTATTCCACAGATGCAGGGTAGATCAAGTTGATTGTGGAGATTTAATGCACTGCTTCTGAGGCTACTGGGAGAAATTTCCCTTTCTCTTCTTTGCACAGCTCCCGGGGTTCAGCTTTGGATTTGGCCCCGCCTCTGCATGCAGGTCACCTGAGGGTGGTCTGTTCTTTGCCCAGACAGGACGGGGTTAAAGGAGCAGCTAATTCGGGGGCTCTGGCTCATTCAGGCCGCGGGGAGGGAGGGGTGCGGATGGGGGGTGAGCCTGTGGCCTCAGAGGCCGGTGTGATGTTGCACCAGCCTGAGATGCGCCGCGCGTTCTCCCGGGGAAGTTGTCCCTGGATCCCGGGACCCTGGCAGTGCCGGGCTGCCTAGGCTCCCAGGAGGGGAGGTGTGGATAGTGACCTGTGCTCGCACACAGGCTTCTTGGTGGCGGCAGTAGCAGCCTTAGCGTCCCATGCCCATCTCTGGGGTCCGCGCTTATAGCCGTGGCTCGCGCCCGTCTCTGGAACTCGTTTAGGCAGTGCTCGGAATCCCCTCTCCTCGCGCACCCCAGAACAATGGTCTCTTGCCTCTTCGGCAGCTCCAGACCTTTTCCCAGACTCCCTCCCGCCTAGCTGTGGCACACTAGCCCCGTTCAGGCTGTGTTCACGCCGCCATCCCCAGTCCTCTCCCTGGGATCCCACTGAAGCCCGAGCCTCAGCTCCCAGCCCCGCCCGCCCCGGCGGGTGAGCAGATAAGCCTCTCGGGCTGGTGAGTGCCGGTCGGCATATGTCCCCTGTGCGGGAATCTCTCCACTTTGCCCCCCGCAGCCCTGTGGCTGTGCTCTCCTCAGTGGCTTCGAAGCTCCCTCTGCGCCACCCGCAGTCTCCACCCGCGAAGGGTCTTCTAGTGTGTGGAAACCTTTCCTCCTTCACGGCTCCCTCCCACTGGTGCAGGTCCCGTCCCTATTCTTTTGTCTCTGTTTATTCTTTTTTCTTTTGCCCTACCCAGGTACGTGGGGACTTTCTTGCCTTTTGGGAGGTCTGAGGTCTTCTGCCAGCGTTCAGTAGGTGTTCTGTAGGAGTTGTTCCACGTGTAGATGTATTTCTGGTGTATCTGTGGGGAGGAAGGTGATCTCCGCGTCTTACTCTTCCGCCATCTTGAAGCTCTTCCAATATTTCTTGATTGAATAGTTGTAGGCTGTTCTAGCTATTCTGGTAACTATGTATACCTACTTTTTGGGCTCAGTCAAAACTGCAGTTTCACACTATATTATAAAAGGTACTAGATTTTCAGTAAATAGACCTGTGTTCTCTTTAGAACTTAAAAATCAGAGCCTGAAAGATAATTTTGTTGTTAAAGAGAAAACCTATGTTATGTGTCCATATACATTTTAGTTTATCCCTTGGTAGGTTATTTAAATTTGATTTTTTGGTTAATTTTAGACTCTTTTTGATCAGAACAATGCTGCAAAAAAAGAAGAGTCAGAAACTGCAAACAAAAATGATTCTTCAAAGAAGTTGTCTGTTGAGAGAGTGTATCAGAAAAAGACACAACTTGAACATATTCTCCTTCGTCCTGATACGTACATTGGGTCGGTGGAGCCATTGACACAGGTAATTATTAAATTTTACTGAAATTAGATGTATATCTACTTTTTAATAAAATTTTGTAAGTATATGCTCTGTGAGTACACAATTTCATGTCTCTGGTAATAATAGAAAGTAGGGAGAGAGATCTAAGAGGTAGAAATGTCTTAATTTTTCACTAGAAATTAAAAAAACTGGGAGCTAAAAACTATCTGAGAAGTATAGAGACGTATAAAGTAAAATGGTGCTGTGTGAACTTTTTAAAGGTTCTGAAGTTCATGCTGTCGTTTATTTTAAATTCTAGAATTTATATATACACATTGATGACTGTTGTTTAATGCTTACTATGGACTTGGCTTATGCATAGCAATTTTTTTCTAGCAGTTAAATTTAAGTAAGTTGCTCAGACCTCTCAACTAGTGAGAGCTGGGATTCAAAGCTGGGTGTCTTTGACTCCAAAATCATGCTGCATTCATACTGTTTACTCTGTGCTACTTATACTACAGAAAAATATAATGTGTGAAGTAAAAGTGTAAAGTAAACATATTTTTTTTCCTATTTTACTTAAATACTGTTTCTAACAATTTTTGGTGCCTTATATTAAAGCTGACTTTATGTATGAGTAAGAACACAGACTTGATACAAAATGAACAATTTCTCAATTTTGAGGCTATTTAAATTGAAGATGAATACAGCAAGGTTGACTGCAGCTGAAGTAGTATGTTTTTCTACTTTGAAGATCTAAGTATTTACAGACTAAATGACAAATGTGGATTTATGCTTTGTAAAATTGATGTTAAATATTTTTTACTCCATAAGTTCTTTTGAATTTTTCTCTCATTGCAGCTCATGTGGGTGTATGATGAAGATGTAGGAATGAATTGCAGAGAGGTTACCTTTGTGCCGGGTTTATACAAGATCTTTGATGAAATTTTGGGTGAGTACT
The DNA here is from genome assembly GCF_964374135.1 of Grampus griseus. Taxonomy (NCBI): domain Eukaryota; kingdom Metazoa; phylum Chordata; class Mammalia; order Artiodactyla; family Delphinidae; genus Grampus; species Grampus griseus. The sequence continues at coordinate 1,141,396 of NC_138998.1, forward strand.
TGCTTAAGATTTAATGCATCTGTTTCTATTGATATCATTATAATGTCCCTATATATGTAAAACCAGACTTATAAATTTTAAAGGCATATCTCTGGTTTTTATGCTGAGTATAAATGTTCTTCAGAAAATCTGTATTACCTGCTGTAATATGTTCATATCTCTGGACGTCATGTCTTTGTGCTTTGGTTTGTTCATCTGTAAAATGCATGTGTTGTATTTGATCAGTAATCCCAGGGTCATTGTATGGTCCTGTATGTGCAGTCGTCTGGGGGCTGCTCACATCCCAGTCAACAGGAGAGGGCATGTTAAAAATATAGATTCCAGGGCCTGATCCATGCAGATTCAGTCGGTTTGAGTTGAGACACATAAAAATGGGTTTTTCACCAACACATTAGGTATTTCTATTGGACAACCAGGTTTAACAACCATTGTTCCAAATACCTCTGTCCATTCCAAATCACATGATTAGTTAAATCACAACGAAGTGTGGATACCTAATTGACTCCTAGGGCAGGCTTGCACTTTGGAAACGTTTTTAGCCAAGGATTTTCTATAGAGACTCATCAGTGCCACTTGAGGTTTCCTACCAGGGTTGTTTGGGTCTCTTGAAGCTTCTTTTGGTCTTTGGGAAAAGGATAGGAGAGTAAAACTGGTTACTTTCGTTTTCACTCTTTCACTGGTACTTTTCACTCTTGTCTGCCAACTATCCGCCAGTTTTACTTTTAGGTTACACAGTGTTTATCAGGAACATATTCCTTCTGTGATTGAAGTTCAGTTTGACAGCTAGCTAACCACTGAAGCTGTGGTTAATGTATGCAAGTATTATCAGTTATAGTTCATAGAATTTAAAACTTTGATTTCTAAGGATGCTAAAGAGTGCTTTTCTAATTCAAAAATAACTGGTTTCAGCTCAATCTGTCTGTAAAATCACTAGTTTATTGAAGGAGAGCAAGAGAAAGTAGTTATGTGTTGCCAAGATAAAATATAATTAAACTCAATACTTTACTTTTAGACCTGGATAGGGGTTTGTAAACTGCAGATGTTTGTTTTTACTTAATTTGTTTTTCAATATCATAGAATCATCCTCCCCCTTTGTTTTGTGGTAGAAGACATAACCGTAATTTGGTGTGATATAAAATTTAAGAATATTACTTGGAAAATCAGATTTTGTATTAGAAATTAGCAATATTATTTTCATTAACTATTACCATATGTAAATGTTTATATTAAGTAGTGATGCACATGTAGCTGTATGTTTATTTATGTATGTCCTTATATGTTTATTTATTATAACTATTTTATTACTTATCAAAATATTTAATTTTGTAGTTAATGCAGCTGACAATAAACAGAGGGATAAGAACATGACCTGTATTAAAGTTTCTATTGATCCGTAAGTATATTTCAAGTTTAATTTCTTATGCTAAGTTGTTTTATTCAGATGTTCAACTTCGAACATTCCTCAAAGGAATAATGCATACAGTTAGTACTCTTGAGTTTCTTGTTGCTTGAGACCTTGTTATTTTTGTCTCTTTTGGCCAGAATGCTACCCTCTTATAGTTTCCTCTGTCATTCATGATCTTTTTCTCCAAAGTATTCAGTACTTCCTTATGGGAGCACTTGGAGACCATTTTTCTCCCTCTTTGATGCTGTGGATACTGTTTCAGCTGCTAGAATAATCAATCTTTTCTTATTTTTGCTTTGGTACTCAAGGCTACGGGCTATTGTTAGTACTATTCCAGGTACATTATGGGTTAAATTTACTTTTTCATAACCAACATTTGGACTTTTCCATTTATAACATTTGTGAATTGGGAACTGCTGGTATTATAGAATATATATACCAGGTGCTTAGCTGATAACTACAGTGATATTTTTTTTGGAGGACTGAGGGGGAGTGAAAATAATAAAGTATTTCTAACTTAAAGCTTTATCCTGTTTTCACCAGGATGCTTTTGTGAGATATTATGTTACATTTATCCTTTATAGTTAGTAATTTAGCATGATTTTAACATGAAAATTTTCTTTAACATGAAAATTCAATAATTCAGTTATAGCCTTACTGTCAGTAATCTAATTTTAAGGACATGGTTAAGATAAATAATAAAAATATAGTTTATATTTGGTTATACCATGAAGTTGACTGTATCTTATATGAAAATATTACTACATAACTATATTGTTGAAGTTCTTGATTTTTTTTCTTCCTTTTTTTGTTTTTCATTTGCATCATTTCTATAACAAATAAATTGAGAATCTGTATGGTAAGATGCACAAGACACTTACAAGTTGCAACTTAGGCAGACATTTAAAAGGAAATTTTGGCTGTCAGGATTTCTTTTCTTCCATATTTAGGAAATTAGTTAAAAATGGTATCATTTATTATGTTTTAGGAGAGCTAGTAAGGAGTAACAGATGTTGAATTTTTGATATCTTTAAGCTTTTTTAAAAATCAGAACTGAAAGACTCTGAAAACTAAGGAAGAAGACCTTTTCTTAAATACATTCATGGTGAACATGGTTACGATGTTTGGTTCCTTTATCTTAATTGCTTTGACCACATTGATCCAATAATGTGGACTTTAAAAAAAAAGATTAGATAGAACCCCATCATAACAAAGTGATCAAGAAGTGAGCTATAAAACAGCTCTGTAGACCAAATAATGACTCTTGGTGGCAGGCTTTACTTTAAGTTTATTACAGATTTGGGACAAACTAGTGCCTTTATTGCTCTCTTTCTAACTCCCTTTTCATTTAGCAGACATTTTTGTGTGAGTATAAGAGTGTCATAGAATTATAACTAAATTTATTTGGTTCTTAATGGGAATCAGATAACAGTTTCTTTTTTCTTATTTATCTCTAAGTCATTTTAACTGCTTCTGCTGGAAAGTTCTTTTATTTCATACAAAATATGTATATAAAACAAAAATTCATAGTTGACTATTCCAAGGAAAAAAGGGTGAAGGTAGTATATTTTTCACCTCTCCTTTCCTATTTTACTTTTGTTTATAAATTATTGATGAGATTCTTGAATCTTTCTCCTGCTTTTAATTAAAATATATATTTTATACACACACATATTTAAAATTGCCAACAGACAACCATTTTGGGACATGTTGTTGATCCTTATATTTTATTATTTATTTATATTTGTTAATTTTGACAATAACATTTTGACTTTTGTGAATATTCTCCCATAAAATCATTCCTTATGTTTTTCCTTTACTACATATATTACAGAATTCATGCTACTTTTATTAAAATAAATTTTATTTCAGAGATGCAATTTTTGCTTAAGTTAGATTTCTAAATTAAGAAGTCATTTTAAAGCAGAATTCAGATGGGGAAAAGTGCCATTAGGCTGTTTATTTTATTGACCCATTTTTCTCTGCTGTCCATTTTTTATACTCTTTGGGTTTCATTCTTTTTAACATTTTTGTATAGCAGATTTTATTTTTCTTTGTGCATGTGTGTACATGAACTCTTTGTGTAAAAGAGAGGTTAAATTTTGATAGTTAATGGGTTAAGTGTAGAGGATACACAGCACAGTTTAGCTCTTATTCCTCTTTTGATAATACTCTGTGACGTGGGAATAAAATTTAAGTAAACAGCCATGGTTGTAAAAAAAAAACAAACAAAATAAAAGTAGGAATAGATTAGCAAGGAGTGCCATGCAGAATTTGGACAGCAATTCTAGAAAGAGAATTTGAAGCAGCTTCTTACAGGGGAGCTTAAAACCCATTAAATAGTATAACATAATGGTTAGTTGTTATTGAAACAACTTATTTGTTGGCATCTGTTTGATTAAAATCAAATAACTGTGGAAAGCACATTAACCAGGGTTCTGTTTCTCCAGCTTATGTATTTTTATTTATTCAGGGTTGAAACTTAAAGCTGTAGCTTTCAGTATACACACTCATACTGAAATATATGTACATATATGTATACATTTTTTAAAAATCGCCTTCTGTATACTATTTTGTATCTTTCAATTTTTATTTGACATACTGTGGGCAGCCTTCTTTATTAACTTATGTAGATCTACTTAATTCTTTTTAATGTTTCTAAGTATTTTATTATGTCAGTATGTCATCATTGTTTAACCTCTTTCCAGCTAATGAATATTGGATGTTTAGATTGTTTTCCAGGTTTGTTAGCTTTAATTATTTTGAAACTTTATTTATAGCTTATTCAAGGACATCATTCTTAATACTAATGTGAAGATTATTGATGGAGCAAAGAATATAGTTATAGAATTCTGAATCATTGTTTAGAGATTATAGAAATAAGTACCAGATCTAGGAAGTGAAATAGATTGAAATTTTGTAATAGGTGACTTTGATAGAAGATTTCAGTTTCATACTCACACAGGCTTATAGAATGTACTTGATATCAAGCCTCATTTTTTGAAACTGTGATGAAGATAACGCATTTACAAAGTGCCTTATTTTAATTATAGTACCACATGTACTAAGTAGGATGAAGAAATTTTAAGGGTTTTCTAATGAGTTTGTTGACTTTTTGTGTCATTCTGAGATGTTTAATATCTGTAATTTTCCATTCGTTTTCTTTCTTCATTTCCTTCAGAATTTTTCTCTATAGTTTTAAACTCCATGAAGTGTCTTGTTAAAAAAAAAAAAAAAAAGTGCTTAATAAGTTACAGGTTTTAAGCCCAAGCTAGGAACTATTTGGAAGTCTAAAAAAGTAATGCAATACACAGCCCTTTTTCTAAGGCCCACTATTTTGACATCTGCATTTAAAAGGACACACAAGGTAAAGTACAGTAGCTAATTTGAAACCATTACATACTTAAATATTCAGCTGTGTATTCTGTAGAGAGTGTTTACCCACAAGTGAGCTAACCTAATTATGTCCTGAGGTCTCTTGTAAATACTTTTCGATTTTTTTGCAAGTTTCAATGTAAGGAGGGTTGGGAAACGTTGTTTTAGGCTGGGTAAAAGGCTTGTGGGAGAACTGAAGTCGTAAATTGATCCTTGAAGTTAAGGTAAAATTTGGCTAGACAAAGAGGGAAAAGGTAGTGTAGGCAAGGGAAAGACCAGTAAACAAAGAAATGGAAGAATTGGGAATGAACATGGACAAGTAATAAAACTGACCTGCAGGAAAATAGGATGCATGTTGCAGAATAGTGGTAGTTCAGTTTGACTCTAAGTGATGATATGGATAATGGGCCTGGAACATGCAATATAGAAGACACTTAAACTACTGATGTGTCCTGGAGCAAACAGTAGTGTGAGGAAAGCTGTGGTATCAGAATACAGTTAAGGGGAGTGGCTAGCTCTGTGTTTTAGCAGTGTTGCAGTAACAGTATTTAAGGTGATGCTAATTTAGACTCCTATACTGGCATTTGGAATGAAGGAAGGTCGGATACTGCTGAAACGAATCTAATAGGACAAATTAATGTCTTGATGATTAAACGACTTTAGAGAATGATCAGGAGATATGAATAAAAATGATATCAAAATTTAAGTCTCCGCGATTCGGAGAGTTGAACCTATATTGTAGAGCGAGGGAAAGAAGATGATGTGTTGTTATTTTTTATTTTCTTTTTCTTCTAAAAATTTAATTAACTTCCTCCTGGATCTTTGATTTTCATTTTGGCTTTTATAACTTTTTTTTTAGTTGTAATAACTACTTCTAGTAACTCTAGAGAGATTAAGCTATGTATGTGTGAGTGAAACAGTGTGTCTAAGAATAATTGTGAATCAGATTGGCAAATGGTAGCTTTTTAAGGTAATTCTCAGTGAAGTGTGTTTCTTTGCACGTTTGGCTAAGTGGGTAAAGGCATCGTAATATATACTACCCTGAAGCGATAGGGTAGGCAAAATTTTCCATCAGGACTGTGGCCTACGTCAAGTTGCTGTTAACTGTAGGAACCTCTACTCCATACCATTTAGGACTAAAATGGATGGTTTTGTGCCTGAAAAACCTAAAAGACCTAAAATAGGTAATACTTAACATATTTTAAAACCATTAAGGTTAGTTTATAACAATGACTGCCACAATACAAACAACCCTCTAACATTTAGGCGGAGAATGGAGTACATTTCAGGCTGTTTTTCCCTTTCTGTCTGCCCTGCTCAGCAGTCAGGTAGGAAATAAAAATGGCCGTGGTCACTGGCCCTGCAGAGCCTGGGTTCACAGGTGGCTGACTGGTAGGGTGAAGCAGGAAGATCATGGCTAATATGTATGAAAAGAAAACGAAATTGATAGCTGGCTTGTTATAAAAGCTTCACTGCTTTTACTACTGAGAAGAGTTTCTTTTCCTGAGAAATTTTGCAGTATTACCTGCAGATCTTAATTTGAGTTATGACTCAGGGATAGAAATGTGTGTCCTCAGCAAGCATTTTCTTGGAAGACAAGTGAGTGTCTCCCAATTGGTAATGGCTGGCAAACTCAGGTTTATTCTGGGTTACATTACTTTTGATGTAAATTAATTGATATAGCTTATAACTATTTTAAGCTCTAAACTCTGCTTGTTTATTTACAGTGAATCTAACATCATAAGCATCTGGAATAATGGGAAAGGCATTCCGGTAGTAGAACACAAAGTAGAGAAAGTTTATGTTCCTGCATTAATTTTTGGACAGCTTTTAACATCCAGTAACTATGATGATGATGAGAAAAAAGTAACAGGTAAAGTCTGATTTAGGCTGATCAGAATTTTTATTGAAAAATATTGCCCTCTTACTATTTCTATATAAAATGTTACAGAAAAGGAAATCTGTATAGTTTTATTATGAGAAAATCCTTTTCAGAGTTAATATATAAAAAACTATCATGTTTAATTGTTTCCTTGGTTATAGTCTGATAGAGACTTAACTCTCGTAGTACACTGACTTCTGCTAGAACTCCTGGAGCTCTAACCTGGCTAACGGTTTGGGTTTTGAATTAGAGTCCTGATGAAAATAAGATGTGTATGATTCCTGTTTATGTGAATTTGTTTTTACATAAGCACCATGTCTTTTGGTATCAATTAAATTGCTTTTAAACTGATTTCTTTAAGAGAGTCAAGATTGAAAGCCTAGACCCTATGAATAGAGTTGAAAGTGCTTTGACCAAAACCAGATGTTTTTCTACTTATTTACATTTCCTAAGTAGATTGATAATTTTTTTTCAAAACCAAGGCTCTAGGAAGTTATATAGATTAAAATTTTGTAATAGAGAAGTAACTTTGATAGAAAGCTCAGATTTCATACATAGACTTACTGAATTATAGGAGATAAAAAGCTTAATGTTTTTGAAGTTGTGATGAAGATAATCTACAAAATGCATATTTTAATTTTACTATATGTGCTAAACCTTAATTTTATTTTTCTTTAAATGAAAAATCTAAATATACTTTGCATTGTCATCAATTGATTATTTCAATAAGTGGAAACTGTTTTGCAACAGACCTGCTGTATGGTAGGTGAGTTAACAAAGTTTCTTTAAAGTCATTGTCATTAAACCTTTCACATTTAATTGTTTTTACAGGTGGTCGCAATGGTTATGGTGCAAAACTTTGTAATATTTTCAGTACAAAGTTTACAGTAGAAACTGCTTGCAAAGAATACAAACATAGTTTTAAGCAGGTATGATAGAAATGTGCCTGATTTTTTTTTTTTTAAATAATCATGTTTGTTGCTTTGCCAAGATAACAGACCTTAGGTAAATTGCAGTGATACCCATATAACTTGTTTTTAAAGCATTAAGCAAGTAATCAGAGTAAAAAGACTTCAGAATGCCTGGGATATTTTACATAAACCTATCTTTCTCCTATTCCTTTAAAACAAACGCTTTACTTAACAGACTTTTCCTTTAACCTATTTAAGCACTAGGGAAAATATCCTGACCCTCACAGGCAGATTGAAATACATCTGCTTAGCATGTTTGAAAAATTCCTTGTTGATTTGTCAAATTTACATTTCAAAATTTTATATTTCACTTTTGTAGACCTTTGAAAATAGTTTGAAATTTTACATAGGCTAAAATAATTTTGTCAGGAAAAGCATCATATCTTTTTATTTTTGTAAAATTCTGTATGGTCATGTTGAAGAATTTGAAAGATGTTTTAACTAACAATGTATAAAGTTGTGCAGTTTATTTTGCTTATTTTCAGCATGAGGTTATAATAGTAGTATTTAAAATTTTCTCATTTATAATATCAGTTTCAAGAATTTGGTTTGCTGTGAAGCTGGAAAACGGATATAGTTATGGTAAATGAGTGTTATCTCATTAGCTGAGTCTTTATGTATTATCAAATATAGAAGCATTATAGAAACATTTGAATATTTTTTCTTTTACAGACATGGATGAATAATATGATGAAGACTTCTGAAGCCAAAATTAAACATTTTGATGGTGAAGATTACACATGCATAACATTCCAACCAGATCTGTCCAAGTTTAAGATGGAGAAACTTGACAAGGACATTGTGGCTCTCATGACCAGAAGAGCTTACGATTTGGCTGGTTCGTGCAAAGGAGTCAAGGTTATGTTTAATGGAAAGAAATTGCCTGTAAGTGTCTTCTAAAATAGTTAATGCTTTGTTAATTCGTAGACAGCTTATAGTTAGATCTTGCTTTTCAAATCTAATCTGTTAATCTCTTTTGACCAGTGTGTTTAGATGATTCACATTTAAAGTGATTATTGATACATTTGGATTAAAATTTACCATCTTGCTATTTATTCATTGTATTTGTTTGTTTCTTATTTCCCTGTATCCTGCCTTCTCTGGTTTTAATTGAGCTTTTTTTTTTTACGATTCCATTTTATCTCCTCTATTTACTTGTTATTATACCTGTTTTTAAAATGTTTTTAGTGGTTGCCCTAGGGTTTATAATACACAGTTGTGAATGGTTTGAGTCCACCTTCAAATAATTTATCACTTCATGTGTAGTGAAAGGACTTTACTTTTTCATGGAAAGGCATTTTATTTTAAATATAGAAGTGTGTACATGTCAATCCCAAACTCCCTGACTATCCCTCCCTCCACCTTTCCCCCGCTGGTAACCACAAGTTTGTTCTCTAAGTCTGTGAGTCTGTTTCTGTTTTGTAAATATGTTCGTTTGTATCATCTTTTTAGATTCCACATATAAGTGATATCATATGATATTTGTCTTTCTCTGTCTGACTTCACTTTTATGATAATCTCTAGGGCCATCCACTTTGCTGCAAATGGCATTATTTCATTATGGCTGAGTAGTATTCTATTGTATACATGTACCACATCTTCTTTATCCATTCACCTGTCGATGGACTTGTTTCCATGTCTTGCTGTTGTGAATAGTGCTGCTGTGAACATAGGGGTGTGTGTATCCCATGTGTAGTGGAGGGACTTTATAACAGTACATCATACATTTCACTTTTACATGTGCTATAAACAACAGAAGAAGAAAGAGAATGAGGTGGAAGAAATGTTTGAAGAAATGATGGCAGAAATGTTTCCACAACTAGTGATGTTGTTAATGCTTTAAGCAGTCAGTTATCTTTTAGAGTAATTAAAAATACAATAAAGATTATATTTTACCTTCATTTATTCCATTTCCAGTGCTGTTAATTTCTTCGTGTAGATCTAAGTTTTTGATCTTAATCATATTCCTTCTGCCTGGAGATTTTCCTTTAATATTTATTTTCTGTAGAATAGGTATGCTGGCAATAGATTCCCTCAGTTTATGTTACCCTCAGAAAGACTGAGAGAGTCTTTCTTTTCCCTCACTCCAAAGGATACAAAGTTTCACTGAATGTAGAATTATGGGTTGATAGTTTAATTTTTTCAATACTTTAAAAATGTCACTCCGTTGTCTTCTTGCTTGCATGGTTTCTACTGTAGTTCATGTCCTTCTTCCTCGGTAAAGTGTTTGTTTTTCCTCCGGCTGCCTTGAAGATTTTCTGTTTGTCTTTGGTTTTTGAGTATGCTATGCTTAGGTATATCTATGGTTTTTTGTGTTGGTTGGTTGGTTTTTTTGGTGGTGTTTTTTGGTTTTCTTGGTACGTAGTCTCTCTGGTGTTTTCTGAGCTTCTTGGATCTATTGTTTGGAGTCTGTCACTAATTTTGGAAAATTTTTGGCTGTTACTTCTTCAAATATTTCTTACATGCTTTTCTTTCTTTTCCTTTTGGTGTTCCAATTATGCATATATTGTAGGGTCCCAAGCTCTTGGACGTTTTGCTCTGCTTTATTCACTCTCTTTGTGTTTTAGTTTAATTTCTATTGCTCTATTTTCAAGTTCATTGATCTCTTTCCTCTACTGTTTCAAGTCTTTTGCTGAGCCTGCCAAAGGCATTCTTCTTGTCTTCTGCTGTGTTTGATTTCTAGGATTTCCAACTGATTCATTCTTAAAGCTTCTGTCTCTGCTGAAGTTACATATTGTCTGCCTTTTCCACTAGAGATTAACAGATTAGCCATAGTTATTTTAAATGTCTTATCTGATAGTTAAAACATCCGTGACACATCTAAGTCTGGTTCTGATGATTGCTTTGTCTTTTCAGACTGTGTTTTTTTCTTGCCTTTTGGCATGCCTTGTAAGATTCTGCTGAAAATCAGCAATGTTGTATAGGGTAATAGATACGGAGTACCTAGGCTTTAGTGTGAGGGTTTATGTTAATCTGGACAGAGATTGGGCCGTATTTGCAGTCTGTTGTTGCTATGGGCACCAGATACTTTAGATTGTTTTTTGTCCCTTCTTTTCGCTTTGGGCCTTCCCTTGGAGCTGCCCCTCAAGGAGGGTCTGTCTCGTGTTGCTCTCCCAGCTGAGAACCACTGTTGTTATCGGAGGCCTGCTAGCCTGGTTGTAGGTTGTGGAGACCCCCACGTCTGACTAAGTCTCCGGCTTCAGAGCACACAGTGAACCCGTGTCTCAGGGGTCTGGCATTCACAAGAGTGTCTGCCCCTCCGTTGGAGGTGGGGATTGTCCTTTTGTCCTCTGTTCTCTTGCCCTAGTTGCAGCAGGTAACCGCCAGTGTTCTCATTCAGTATCCTTTAGGCTCCCTGCCCTGCGGAATAAGCCTTTTAAAAATGTAAACTTAAATGAGATGGGGGTGAGGTGGGGTGGCCCGGGGCAGAATTACTTCATCCCAGCTGCAGTGATACTTCACCACGGCTTTCCAGCCCTGGAGTTGCTAATTGGCTCTATGGCCTTGCCCCCTGTGGATTAAGGGGTTTTTTGCTGTTGTTGTTGTTTGTTTTTCTTTTTGATAAGGGAGATGGGTCTGGGTGGGATTCCCAGTGGCTGCTCTTCTCCCCCAGCTGGCCCCATGGGGGGAACTTGTTCTAGATTCTCTCTGATCTGCCCTGTGAAAACCTACTCTACGGTTCCTGGAAAAGAGTAGGAACCCTTTGACCACAGCCCTCAAGTTCTTCACACACTCACGCAGGTCCACATGTGTCCTGTAGCAGTTAATCAGAAACTCTGGCTTAAGGCTCCTGTGGGCTTATATAACCAAGTAGCTTCTGTCCCAGTTAAGCAAAAGGCTTAGGTTCTGTGTCTCCCTACAGACACCTGTCTGTCTTCAGACTTAGGATGGCCAGCTGTCCTGTGATCCCAAGCTTTTGAAGATACATAAAAAATTTGTCACCTGACCAGCTGTTTTCTTGTAAGGGAGAAGAAAACTTCTTCTTTGTCCTCTACATGTCAACTCAAACTGGAGGTCTACTTGGTCATTTTAAAAATTTAAACTTTTGAAAAATTTTATAATAATTTACCTGTCCAGCTGTCCCTTCATAACCTCTCTTTGTCAAGTACATACGGAAATGAATTCCTTTTTAAAGGGCAGAAATCAAGGAGTAGAATAAGGTTGGGATCTGCAGATTGAGAGGTGTTGTGAATGAGGGGAAATGAGAGTATGAGTACCTGTTGGCATTCACCTAGTTCAGCTGCCAGTAGGAGAGAAATTGTTTCTTGTTTTTGTTTTCCAAATTATTAGGTAAATGGATTTCGCAGTTATGTAGATCTTTATGTGAAAGACAAGTTGGATGAAACTGGAGTGGCCCTAAAAGTTATTCATGAACTTGCAAATGAAAGATGGGATGTTTGTCTCACACTGAGTGAAAAAGGATTCCAGCAAATCAGCTTTGTAAATAGCATTGCAACAACAAAAGTAAGTACACTAATTCTGTTTCCAAGTCAGTGGTAGAACAGTGCTTCATTCAAAACAATAAAATAAACAACAAAAACAAAAAATACCCAAATCTGCTTTTGTGAAATCAAAATTGACTTATGAAAAGAAAAGCTTATTTTCTATGAAATAGCTGTCTTATAGTTTAAACATATAAGTTTATATGATTAAACATATAAGTTTATATAAGTTTATATGATTAGTGTTGATAATTGAATACATTTATATTTTATGACATTTAGAATGATAAATTCCTTATTCTGTGTTCTCTGAGTTTTGAGTGTAAAAGAACAAATAATAGGGGATGAGTCTGTTTTGGTGTCAGATTGTGAAATGTGTTAGCTGCCATTCTGAGGAGTTTGAACCCCTTTCTGTAGGCTTTTAAATTTCCAAATCAAATGAAATTCTTCTCATCTATAAGCATTTATCCATTGACCATAGTAAAATATTAGGCACGACAAGTGTGTATTTTAGAATAAGCTAACGCAGTGATCTGTCACTTTGTCACTCTTGTTCAAGTTTGAACTTATTTTTTTTATTTTCTATTTTTTTTATAATCTAGCATCACTTTCTCCAGTCAACAGAAATCTGTATCAGATATGATTGCATTTTGTTATGTGTAACAGAAACCTAGTATACAGTGGTTTGTAAACATGTAAAGGTTTTATTCTTCCTCGTATGACTGGGGACTGATGGTAGGCAGTGTTAGTCTGGTTCGGTGCCTCCAGAGTGTCATCAGGGACCTATGCTCTTCCTGGCTTACTCTTCTGCCACCCTTAGCATTTGGCTTTCGTTCTCATGCTGCACCCTTCCAAATTCTAGGGAGAGGGAATGAGTTTGGGCAAATGCATATGCCAACTAGAGCCTCTCCCCTTTGATCAAGAATGCAGTAGTTTTGGGGCTTCCCTGGTGGTGCAGTGGTTGAGAGTCTGCCTGCCAATGCAGGGGACACGGGTTCGTGCCCCGGTCTGGGAGGATCCCACATGCCACAGAGTGGCTGGGCCCCATGAGCCTTGGCCGCTGAGCCTGTGCGTCCGGAGCCTGTGCTCCGCAGCGGGAGTGGCCACAACAGTGAGAGGCCTGCGTACCGCAAAAAAAAAAAAAAAAAAGAAAGAAAGAATGCAATAGTTTTTCTGGAAGCCCCATCCAGTAGACCTCTGCTAGCATCTCTGGCTAGAACTGGGTCAAGTGGCTACCTCTAGCTGCGAGGAAGTCTAGATTGGTGAATATTTTTAATTGGGTATGTTGCCAGTTAAAAACAAACAAATTGGGGTTTGTCAGTAAGGTAAAAGGAGAGAATGGATATTGAATGGACAACTGTCAATGGCTGCCATGGCCCCTAAGTGTCAGTCTTGTGAGTGTTACTGCCACCACCAGGCCAGTGTTTATTCTCACTTCCATGTTTCTTTTTTTTTTTTTTTTTTTTTTTATGGTATGTGGGCCTCTCACTGTTGTGGCCTCTCCCGTTGCAGAGCACAGGCTCTGAACGCGCAGGCTCAGTAGCCGTGGCTTACGGGCCCAGCCGCTCCGCGGCACGTGGGATCTTCCCGGACTGGGTCACGAACCCATGTCCCCTGCATCGGCAGGCGGACTCTCAACCACTGCGCCACCAGGGAAGCCCTCCACGTTTCTTTTTATGCGATTGCTTTCACTTTGTATGGAGTCTTATGGAGTTGCTAATTGGCTCTGTGGCCAAAAAGACTTTATTTTTTAAATCCCAACTCTGGCATTCTGAGGCTCATCTTAACTCTTTGGAAAATAGGGTTAATAATATAGTCATACTGAATTCACAAAGTTGTGGTGAAGATTAAACACTGATTCTAGAAAAAAATGAACATGTAACTATTTTGCTACCTTAACTATAGAAGATTTTGGATTCTATTTTTTTTCCGTCTTCAGGGTGGACGGCATGTGGATTATGTAGTAGACCAAGTTGTTGGTAAACTGATTGAAGTAGTTAAGAAAAAGAACAAAGCTGGTGTGTCAGTGAAACCATTTCAAGTAAGTGATGTTTTATATATTCTGTTGAATTATTAAATAATATCAGTTCTGATATTAACCTTTTTTGATATGTTTTCAACAGGTAAAAAACCATATATGGGTTTTTATTAACTGCCTTATCGAAAATCCAAGTTTTGATTCTCAGACTAAGGAAAACATGACTTTGCAGCCCAAAAGTTTTGGATCCAAATGCCAACTGTCAGAAAAGTTTTTTAAAGCAGTGAGTAAAATCTGTATTATTTTTCAGTGTTTTTTATTTTGTTTTTTTATTGAGAGTTGTTTAAGTAGTTTTCTTGATTTATTCTAAATCATTCTAATTATTTAGATTAGTTTCTTTCTTATATTAATTGTGGGTACAGGCATACTTATACTAAAAACTGGTATGCTTGATTCTGAAAACTTCAGAGGGTAGATAGACACAGTTTCATAAAGCAGTCGATTATTTCGCCAAGCATTAAAGTGGGGACTCATGTAACTAATTGTGTTTTTAGCTTCGCATTGTCCTTTATAAAGACAGATTTGCCTCTAAAAAGTGTACAGGTCCTTATAGGACTCCTGATTTCATCCTTTCTACTTACTTCAAATTCATATACTGATTTTTACCTTTATGTAGTTTTTTAAAAAAAATTTTGGTAACATATGCATAACAAAATTTACCATATTTTATATATTTTAAAATTTCATTTTACTTTGTGCATATTTATTTAGGCTGCCTTAGCTTTTCTGAAACAAGGTGAGAGTATAAATAAATAATAAATCTTCTATTTATAACTGAGCCTTGTGGCTGCTAATAATTTCTCATAGCCTCTTATGTATCAGCAAGATTTGCCTCAGTTCTCTTGTTCACCAGGACCATCAAACATATATTAAATGATCATATCTAAAATGCCCTTAAATATGTTTGCCCTGGGAATGTAAAGATGAATAAATTACAGCCCCTCCTCTTTGGAAGTTAATAGTTTTTTGGAGGAGTATCATGTAATTGCAGTAGAACTAATATTTTTATCAAATTCTGGTATTGGAATTTCAAAGGTAGGGTCTTACAAACAAAAAGAAAAGTTGTTTTTTAGGTTTTAGTTAAAGGCCTGTAGAATAGTACTGTTGGGTCTAAGCATGATGAATTCTGAATACAGAGGACCCAGTGTTAATGAGAGCCCAAATTTCTGCCCTCATCAGCACTTGTCATTTGAGTTCAGATTTTACACGTTTTCATTTTTGGCAGAGAAAGTTTAGATTTGACAACATAGTTCACTTCTTTTTATATCTGAAACATTCCAGAAGACTGTTTCATACACCTAAAATCATACTACCCAGGTTGATGAAAAATAAATAACTCCAACTTTGTTTGGAGGCGCTTTACTTTTTCTTGTGGGGAGGTTGGGGGGAGGTTTGACATCTTGTCACACATTAATTCACTGCAGAATGACACATATGTAATGTTGAAATCCTTAGTACCAAACTTCTAAAAAATAAGGACTATTCATAAGGTTTTTTTTGTTTTGTTTTTGTTTTTTTGGCCACTTCATGAGGCACGCGGGATCTTAGTTCCCCGACCAGGGATTGAACCCGTGCCCCCTGCAGTGGAAGCACAGAGTCCCAACCACTGGACCACCAGGGAATTTCCCATAAGATCTTGAGTTTATCCTAATATTCCCTTCATGTTAATATTTCTTTGTCATAGGGAATTCAAGATTCACATTTTTGTGTTGAGGGACATCAAAAATGTCAGTGTCTAAAATTTCCCAGGTAGTAAATTCAAAGGTGGATCAGCTTTTACTGTGTTAATTTTCACAAAACTAACTTGTAACAAAAGCTATGTGTATTTCTTATGGAGTTTATTGTAATAGAACCTTTTTCATATGAAGTAAGGTCGACCTTCTTTTCATGTGTTTACATTTCAGTACAATAGGTCATTGTGAATAGCTGCCTGAGTTGTTTTTACTGTAGTTAGAATAATATTTACCAGCATATATCACAATTATTATCATCACTACTATTGTTTTGCCTTATAACTGCACAGATTCCAAGTATTACACTAATTTTAGCTAAGTGTATAAACTTCTGGCTTGCTTGTATATTATTACTCTTTGATTTTTAGGCCTCTAACTGTGGCATTGTGGAAAGTATCCTGAACTGGGTGAAATTTAAGGCTCAGACGCAGCTGAACAAGAAGTGTTCATCAGTAAAGTACAGTAAAATCAAAGGTATTCCCAAACTGGACGATGCTAATGATGCTGGTAAGGTTCAGATTTTTTTTTTAGATTTTAAGTTTGTGTTTATTCAGTTAGAGACTGTTTTAACTTTCCACATATAGAGCATAGGGTTCTAAGTTCAGAGTATGGTTTTACTTCACTAAAACTGCCATATGTACCACAGATTACTAATTTTCGGGGGGCCGGAGTTCCATAAAATGCACTTAATTTTTAAGTTACCCTGAGCATGGTGTAAGATGCTCTTACAGCGCTCCGTGGTCACTGCGATCATCAGTCTCTCGGCTCCGCGCTGTCATGGGCGGACTCGAGAACTTTGGAATGTGTGTCCTCTGCCCCCAGGTGGCAGGCACTCCCTGGAGTGCACGCTGATACTGACGGAAGGGGACTCTGCTAAGTCGCTGGCCGTGTCCGGACTGGGCGTGATTGGGAGGGACAGGTACGGGGTCTTCCCCCTCAGGGGCAAGATCCTCAACGTGCGGGAGGCCTCTCACAAGCAGGTGCGTATCTGCGCCCGTGCCCGCGGCACTTGAGTGCCTCGCTAGCACTGTGAACTTTATGCGTCCCTGCGACTCACCTTTGGTCTCTGGAGACACTCTAAAACACTTTCCATCCTTTTCATGTTTGCACAGATCATGGAGAATGCAGAAATAAACAATATCATTAAGATAGTTGGTCTACAATACAAGAAAAGTTATGATGATGCAGAATCGCTGAAAACCTTACGCTATGGGAAGATTATGATTATGACTGATCAGGTTAGTTTAAAAGTTGCCACATATTAAAACATATCTTTTTCAGAATGTCCTTTTGATATTTGTTTCATGAAATTTGTCCCAAGATGGTAGACGCGGAAGTGATTGTGTTTACATCCGGGGGAAGATACTGTTTAATGGCACAGTTTGTGTGAAGCACATTCTACATTATCTAATTTATGGTAACCACCTCTTTGGTTAGGTATTTTAAAAATATTTTTAAATGCAACAAGTATGGGAAGAGTAGAACACACTGTAGTATTATGGGGTTGAAGCCCACCTATCTATAAGCAGGAAGGAAATGGTGAAATTTACAAGAAAGATTAATCAATAGGATAATGGCTAATATTTGTATATGATGGCATAATTTGGCATGCACAAGAAAAGTGGAGGACCTGAATAGTGAAATGGTAGTAATTAGGAAAGAAGTAGAAAATTGAAAAGGAAGAATTCCACATGCATCCAACTGCTTGTCTCTTACATCCTCTAATTGAAAGGATTTTGAGAGAAAATATTCAATGAGCAGCTGCTGTATAGTTTTAAGCAGAAATTTATCAGTTTTTATGTTAAGAGAAGACTTGTGAATACCTGTACTCCATGGATTTCTCCTTCCAGTGAAGTAGCATTATAACCCTGTTTCATTAATTTCCATCTTTAAATCATTCTTTTAGTGAAATCTGGGCAAACTATTAAAAAAAATGGTAGCAAATTTAATGACAGAAAGATTTAGTCTGTCACTTTGCTATATTCTTTATTTGAATTTTAAGAAAAAAATTCTTTACGGTGATCATCCAAAGAATGTTTTGTAAAGCACAGTTGTAAAATTTGAATGGAATTTTGCCTCATTGCTGCATTCATACATCTAAAAATTTGGTTTTGTAAGTAATTATATTTCATAAGTTATTATAGCACTCTTTACTAACATTTATTTAGGATCAAGATGGTTCTCACATAAAAGGCCTGCTTATTAATTTCATCCATCACAATTGGCCATCACTTTTGAAGCATGGTTTTCTTGAAGAGTTCATTACTCCTATCGTAAAGGTACTATTTACATTAATATACTTTTATACTGTTGTCTTAAACAGTAGCAGAAAATCTAATTTTTTTTTTTAATTATTCATTTAAGGCTAGCAAAAATAAGCAGGAACTTTCCTTCTATAGTATTCCTGAATTTGATGAGTGGAAAAAACATATAGAAAACCAGAAAGCCTGGAAAATAAAATACTACAAAGGTTTGTATTCTAAAACACTTAAATTTTGTGAAGTTACTACTGACGTAAATTTATTTTTATGAGAGCATTGTAAAATATTTTGAGAGTTTGTCTCTTTTAGCTTTTAGAAACAGCTATGGCTGATTTTTAAAGAATTGTTAGGGGACTTCCCTGGTGGCGCAGTGGTTGAGAGTCCGCCTGCCGGTGCAGGGGACACGGGTTCGTGCCCCGGTCCGGGAAGATCCCACATGCCGCGGAGCGGCTGGGCCCGTGAGCCATGGCCGCTGAGCCTGCGCGTCCGGAGCCTGTGCTGTGCAACGGGAGAGGCCACAACAGTGAGAGGCCCACGTACTGCAAAAAAAAAAATTGTTAGGGAAAATTTTATGTAAGTAGAGAGAGTGGTATAATGGGCTTCCCCGTGTTCTTAAACAGTCACCATTCTGCAGCCAATCTTGTTTCATCTGAACTCTTGTCATTGCCACCCCATTAGTTTGAAATAACTTCCAAGCATTAATTATATCTATACTACTTTAGTATGTATCTCTAAGAGAATTTTTTTTATTGTCCATAATACCATTATCATACTTTTCTTTAATAACCTTAAATATTCAATCCAGGTTAAAATTCTCCTGATTGTATTAAAATGTTCATTTTTATAGTTTTTATTTTTTTATTTTTTTTGAATCAGGATCCAAACAAGGCCCACACATTGGTTTTGGTTGATAAGTCTATTTAATCTTAATACATTACTTCTCTTTTCATTTTTTTCTTGTAATTTATTTGTTCAAAAAGTTGGATTGTTTGTCTTGTGTAATTTCCCATATTCTGGATATTGCTCATTATCCCCATATATATATTTTTTCTTGTGGAGAGAACATTTTAAGATCTTCTCTCTTAGCAATTTTCTTTAATTAATTAATTAATTTGGTTGCACTGGGTCTTAGTTATGGCATGTGGGCTCCTTAGTTGCGACTCACGGGCTCCTTGGTTGCGACTCGTGGGCTCCTTAGTTGTGGCTTGCCGGCTCCTTAGTTGTGGCATGTGGGCTCCTTAGTTGCAGCAGGTGGGCTCTTTAGTTGTGGCTCATGGGCTTCTTAGTTGCGGCATGTGAACTCTTAGTTGCAGCATGCATATGGGATCTAGCTCCCTGACCAGGGATGGAACCTGGGCCCCCTGCAATGGGAGCGCGGAGTCTTATCCACTGTGCCACCAGGGAGGTCCCTCTCTTAGCAATTTTCAAGTATACAATATAGTATTATTGACTGTAGGCATTATGCTGTACATTAGATTCCCCAGAACTTACTCATCTTAAACTGAAAGTCTGTACCCTTTGACTGACATCTCCCCATTTCCCTCTCCCCCCAGCCCCTGGCAACCACTGTTTTACGCTCTGTTACTATGAGTTTGACGTAGATTTTTTTTTTTTTAGATTCCACATATAAGTGAGATCATACAGTATTTGTCTGTCTCTGGCTTGTTTCCACATTTATTTTTAAAATTGTGCAGGGTTGGGTACCAGTACAGCTAAGGAAGCCAAGGAATATTTTGCTGATATGGAAAGGCACCGCATCTTATTTAGATATGCTGGTCCTGAAGATGATGCTGCCATTACCTTGGTAACAAAGTTCATTTAAAAAAATCTCTCCTAATATCCATTCCCTCTTTCTGCATACTTTTCTTCCAATCTTGGTTTTCTGTGATAAGTCTCTTTAGAATTCTAAGCCCAACCTAGTTAATCTTGGTGTCATTCCCCATCACCGCAGATTATGCCCTGCTTTCATAGTTCTTTAATTCAGACACCACTGTTGAAGTGTATTTTTGATAAAAGCATATTGGAAAAAAGTTAATTTCCCAGAAATTAATAATTAGTTATTTGCCTTTATAAATTTTAATTTTATAATGAAATTCTTTTTATTTTTAATGTATGAAATTGTTACCTGGAATCTTTCAGGCATTCAGTAAGAAGAAGATCGATGACAGAAAAGAATGGTTAACAAATTTTATGGAAGATCGGAGACAGCGTAGGTTACATGGCTTACCAGAGGTTAGTCATAAAGAGTGGTGATCTGGGGAAGAAAGAGAAAAAGGCTAAAATTCATGCAGTAATCATGACATAATTGCTATATAACTTTTCTCTTAGCAATTTTTATATGGTACAGCAACAAAGCATTTGACTTACAATGATTTCATCAACAAGGAATTGATTCTCTTCTCAAACTCAGACAATGAAAGGTCTATACCATCTCTTGTTGATGGTAAGTAGCTTTTGTTTAACAATCTTTTTCATTTTTGTATGTCATTGAGTATATTTTAATTTCATGTACTTTAACGCATCCTTATAATAAATTTAAAAATTCTGAAGTTGCTCTCAAGATGTTTAGTAGTTCTGAAATTTTATATTGTTTATTTGAATCTTTCAAACCCTTTTTGAACTTTTTAAGAAAATTAACTTGCAGAATTTTAAAGCTTTTGCTCCAAGTTGTTGGAGACTTTTTAAAATAAAAAGTAAAATGTGATTTTGATAAGTTCTGAAGTATTTATTGGAGACTGAATTTTAAAAACACCTTTACTCCTCAATACCCCAAACCTAATGCTTTTAACTTATTTAACTTGACAGAAAAGTTAAACTGCTACCCAGTACTTAGAGCAGATTTTAGTCTTCTATCTAGAGCATTTTGATTTTTATAACTTTTAGCAAATTAGTTGATCTTCATGTTCCTTGGTATTTCAGCTAGTAACAGACGGTTCTACTAATCCATGTAGTTCTAGCTTTAAGTTACATCTGTTCTCTGATGTCTTCCCTAATAATTGCCGTCTAAATTGGTCTCAGATGCCTATAAACGTCTATGCCGATAATTGTATGCCTCTTATTTTATTTGTGTTAATTTTCCTCCTCAATTAGATTGTAAAATTCTCAAGGAAAGTGGCCATATTTTATAATCCTTTTGCTTCTGCCTTGCTCTGGGCCCACGTTGATGATGATGGATAGCTAGCATATACTGAAAAGTTTATTACTGTGCTCATTGGCCTAGAGCAAGAAGAATGCTCACATGAGTGTTTGGGAACTCCTATGAAAGGAATTTGGTGCCACTGAGCAGTTTTTTAAGACCGGAGGGTGTCTTTCTATTGGTTCTTCACTTTGGAATAGATTGAGATGGTATAAAATGTGTTAGTATGTACTCATTTTGTTACAGAATCTCAAGTAAACAATTTTACTTATTTTTCGGAAGCAAACTATATCTTTGCTTTTTTTCTCTTGAATATGTAAAACATTGTTGTCACTAAAAGAAACATTACAACTATATCCTGAGCAATATTTTTAAAAGAGGGTTGTTGTTTTTAAAAATAGGCTTTAAACCAGGCCAACGAAAAGTTTTATTTACCTGTTTCAAGAGGAATGATAAACGCGAAGTAAAAGTTGCACAGTTGGCTGGATCTGTTGCCGAGATGTCTGCTTATCATCATGGAGAAGTAAGCATGGAGATTGGAATTAATTGAGAACTATACTTATGGTCATGAAGGAGGATAGTAGAAGGATAATTCAGCATAATAAAGTGTTTTTTCTTTTATAAGTTCTTTGGAAATGTAAAAGAGTTGAGAGTTTGGGTTTTAATAAAAATTAGGAAATCCATTTAGAAAATCTGGAATGTGAATTTTGTATTCTGTCTGTTTCTGTTCTGCAGCAAGCACTGATGATGACTATCGTGAACTTGGCTCAGAACTTTGTGGGGAGTAACAACATTAACTTGCTTCAGCCCATCGGTCAGTTTGGAACTCGGCTTCACGGGGGCAAAGATGCTGCAAGTCCTCGTTACATTTTCACGATGTTAAGGTAATCATTTGCTGATATAATGGTATAAAGCTCTATTTGAAGTTTATTGGAACTAACTAAATGTGTGATAGAATTATAACTACGGAGAGAGGTGATTGGGTATTGAGGGTGAATGTTCCAAATTATTTGATCACATATAGAATGAAATTTGTTGATCTCAGTTTTTATGAATTATTGGTGGAACCAGTCCTAATGAACGTAAGGATTTTTTCTGATCCAACTTTACTTTTTAGGCTGAAGATGGGTTTTGTGGTTTAGTCAGAATAAGAGGAAATCCTTAAAAGGTTATTTATCAATACTAAGAATTTAGGAAGGTAAATCAGTAAATAACAAGTAAAACAAGACTGTTTTATTCTGGCTTTGTGCCTGAGAGAAATATATTTGTTAATAAGGTTAGGTAAATTTTATTGTTAAATTTAAATTAAGCACGTGTAACCAAAATTCTTAACAAATGCATTCTTTTTAAAAGATTTTTTGATTTTAATTAAAAGATTTAAATTATGTATGAAGTTTTATTTTCTAAAACCATGATATTGCTCCATGTCTTTCTCTTTCCTTTTATTAGCTCTTTGGCAAGACTGCTTTTCCCTGCTGTGGACGACAACCTGCTTAAATTCCTTTATGATGATAATCAACGCGTAGAGCCCGAGTGGTATATTCCCATAATCCCCATGGTTTTAATAAATGGTGCTGAGGGTATCGGCACAGGATGGGCTTGTAAACTACCCAACTATGATGCTAGGGAGATTGTGAACAACGTCAGACGGATGCTGGAAGGCTTGGATCCTCATCCCATGGTGATTACGTAGAACTTATTGCTTATGTTGTTTTAACAAATGATAATTTGTGAACGACAAAGGCCAGTCATTTTAGAAAAGTAATGGAATCATTTTCATTTTAGAACGTATTGTAGACAGTAAGGACCCTATTAGTGTGTAACTTGTTGTGTGCTTACTGTAAAAGGTATAGAATTTGGGGGACTTCCCTGGTGGCACAGTGGTTAAGAATCCGCCTGCCAATGCAGGGGACACGGGTTTGAGCCCTGGTCTGGGAAGATCCCACATGCCACGGAGCAGCTAAGCCTGTGCACCACAACTACTGAGCCTGAGCTCTAGAGCCCACGAGCCACAGCTACTGAGGCCCGTGTGCCTAGAGCCCGTGCTCCGCAACAAGAGAAGCCACCGCAATGAGAAGACCATGCACCGCAACGAAGAGTAGCCCCGCTCACTGCAACTAGAGAAAGCCTGCACGCAGCAACGAAGACCCAACGCAGCAAGCAATAAATAAATAAGGAAGGAAGGAAGAAAGAAAGAGAAAAAAAAAGAATTTGGAAAAAGCCTGGATATAAGGTTTATGGGAGAAACTGTTTATTAAAAATTTTAAGTACCTTGTAGTTCAGGCTTTCAAATATCTAACTTATATAGAGAATAACGTTTTTATGACAAAGTTATATGCAACTTTGTTATTGTTCTTAAACTACTAAGTCATATTAGAGTCATTACGGATGCTTAAAGACACCTTGTATATATTTTAATAATCCCCATATTTTTCATTTTTGCCCTTACATCATTCATCATGTTCAGTTCTTCCCCCAAACTCCCTCCAAGAAAAACCCTCAAAAAAGTGTCTTACGCTCTTCTACGTGATTTAAAATCATCTAGAAGTTTCCCTTTATCATGATACACTTAAATAGAATAATATTTGTATTACAAAAATGATAGTGCTCATTGTAGAAAATATAAATAAGCAAAGAGGAAAAAATACTCCCTGTATATAGAAACAAACTGTTAATATTTTTAAGTATTTCTCTCCAAGTTTGATTTCATATTTGTATTTTAAAAGAAAATTAGATTATGGGGATGATTTAACATCCTTTTTCTCCTAAATACTTTAAAGTACTTTAAAATATTTCTAACAGAAGTATCAAATTACTTCTAATGATTATAGCATTTTATTTTATTTCAGATACATTTAGAGTATTGTCTCAGTGTATTTGATCAATACTTGTTTCATATATATATAGATATATATATCTTCTATATATGATACTGTGCTAGGTGGTAAGGTAAAGAACCATGATCTCTGTCTTCAAAAAGTTAATCTGTTGTCAAGATGATACCTCTGGGCATGAAGTTTGCCGTGACAGAAGATATTAACAGTTGCTCAGTGAGCAGAAGTGTCCTATGCTGTACGCCTGATTTCTTAGTGATGATAGCACATAGGAATTTTAGAAGAGGGAGAGATCACTTGTCATTAGGCTGAGAAGGCTAAGTAAGATTTGTATAGATGCATGGGGTGTGGAGAGCTGAACAACCATCAGGCCTGGTGGATAGAGCAAGTGAAAGTGAGAATATCCAAAATATTCAAGAGAAACGTGGAAAAAGAGTAGTGATCTGGAAGGCACATCACTGGAGAAAGCGAGAAGGTTAGCTTGGCTTGTAACCTAATGTCTGAGGAGTTTGGATGTGAAGGATCTTTAATCTAGGGGAGAAGGAAGGATGGAGGGGTAATCTGGGGAAAAAAAGGCGATATTCTTGGAAGACCAGGAAAGGTGGTGCTGAGGTTTTGAGATTTGGGGGGCTGTTGAGTATATTAACAGAAGCTGTGAATTCAAGATTGAGTGATTATTTGGAGAGGGCCTATTGCCGACGAGAGGAATTTAGTTTCAGTTGTGTGAACCTGTCGGTAGCAATAGGTCATCGACTAAGGGGCATTCAGAGGTGGCACTGGCACTCAAGTGAGAAGTCGGGGCCTTTAGGTATTTTTATTTTTCTCTACAGCTTCCAAACTACAAAAACTTTAAAGGAACAATCCAAGAACTTGGTCAAAACCAATATGCAGTCAGTGGTGAAATATTTGTGGTGGATAGAAACACAGTGGAGATTACAGAGCTTCCCGTTAGAACTTGGACACAGGTTGGTATAAGACGTGAGCTGCCTGTGAGCTGTGTGTGGCAGTTGTGTTAGGCAGTCCTTTCTGGTGAGAATATGATTGTTTGCCCTGTGTCTGTAGTGTTTAAACATTCATGTATATACTTTTGACACATTCATTGGAATATTCCAACGGTAATTTAAAAGTTATCTAAATGTAGAATGACTTAGCTAGCTTTTAAAAAGACTATTATCTTTGTTTATGTTGCAATGACTAGAATAGTACATAACAAATAGTGTTTTGAACCCTTATAAATATGGTCAATAAACTCATGTCATTCAGTATTGGATCTAAAAGTACGCGCGTCACCTGGTCAGTGCTAGTTGATGCCTTCTGCTTTGTACTCTCAGCCTCTTGTTGCCTTTTGAGTATGAGATAGATCAGAACCAGTACCTTGTATATCGTCTTTCTCCATTGAGATCCCCATGTATTGTCAACTATAGTGACTGGGCAGGAGATGATAGAGATGGTTTCCCCTTTTTCCCCACTGGAATCGAGAAGTTTTAAAGATTACATGACTTGTAGAATAAGAACATGAATGTGTGTCATGAAAGAATTACTTATTTTTAAATCTTTTATAGGTATACAAAGAACAGGTTTTAGAACCTATGCTAAATGGAACAGATAAAACACCAGCATTAATTTCTGATTATAAAGAATACCATACTGATACAACTGTGAAATTTGTGGTGAAAATGACTGAAGAGAAACTAGCACAAGCAGAAGCTGCTGGATTGCACAAAGTTTTTAAACTTCAAACTACTCTTACTTGTAATTCCATGGTAATTGACTAGATTTACTATGAATGTAACCTTGCATTCTGTAAGTTGGATTTTTGTAATTGGCTTCATGATGGGAGTAGCTATAGTAAGTCTGAATGCGTTTCCCCCTGTATGTTTGCTAAAGAATCTAGAGGTACATTCCCTTTCCTCTAATGTTATCCTCTGCTCTTAACCCCAACCCTGCATTTGTGCATCTGGGCTTGAACACACAGGATACACATACCCTCACACACACTGACGAGAAGTTCTGAGAGTGATTGTTGCAGGGTCTCCTTGTGCCTCATGCCTGTCTCTATTAGCATTTTCGTTGTGGAGTTCTTATCTCCTCATGACTCTAATCTGCTTTATTAAACTTTAGATAATTGGGGAGGAGGATAAAAAGTGAACATGTATGATTACCCTGTTCCATTCCAAATTAGCTTTTTAGACTTGAGAAAGAGTAAGAGAAAAAAATCCAGCAATAGCACAGTGACTGAGAAAAAGTGCCATAGAGAAGAAGTAAAATTTCCCTCTAAATTGAAATTTGAGTGAATTATGGCCCATTCATAAAAAACAACGGAGAGGCAAATGCATGTCCATTGAGTAATGGGAGAGGGAGAACTTTAATATTTAAAAACTTACAGATAGAATATGCTTCTTTTTGGTTTGGAAAAAAATATATTAGGTGGCTTTATAGCCATAGTTTATACAGTTTTAAGTAAGAACCTTTTTTTTAAGGACCTATTTTTATCTTTCAAAATTATTCCAATTTTAAATATTTTCATAGTTTTGAGAATAGAATTTTATCGGTTTCTTGGAGCCACCAAAGGAATATTTACTTAATAATTTTGTTCTGGATTTTAGGGGTGGTGTGTATTCATATACATGTATTATGGTTATTTTAAATACTGTAGCATACAAGTTAAAAATACCAACACAGATTTATATAATCTTCAAAAACTTTGTGTTTTGTTTAGGTACTCTTTGATCATATGGGATGTCTGAAGAAGTATGAAACTGTGCAAGACATTTTGAAAGAATTCTTTGATTTACGATTAAGCTATTATGGTTTACGTAAGGAGTGGCTTGTAGGAATGCTGGGAGCAGAATCTACAAAGCTTAACAATCAAGCCCGTTTCATTTTAGAGAAGATACAAGGGAAGATTACTATAGGTAAGATGCAACCTTTAAAAATTTGAACATTAGTTAAAATGGAAAAAAAAACTTTATTAATAGAAGACGTTTTTATCAGTAGAATATAAACAAATACAAATTGACTCTCTTTTCTTGATCCTAACTTTATTTTTCCCTCACATAGAGAATAGGTCAAAGAAAGATTTGATTCAAATGTTAGTCCAGAGAGGTTATGAATCTGACCCAGTGAAAGCCTGGAAAGAAGCACAAGAAAAGGTAATCATTTGCAGAACGAGACATTCAGAGAAGCTTTTAAAAGCAACTTCCAAAGCAAACAAAAACCCCAACCCCTAAATTTTGAATTTAGTACTGCTAAAGGTGCTGAGTAGTCTGTTTGGAGACTGAAGTCTTCTGTGTATCCACAAAACAGATAGGGTGCAGGAACTTGCAGTGCACACCCACCGCCAAGCACTTTGCCAGTGTGGCTCAGCCAGGGCCTGGAGAAATGATTCCGGTTGGAGAAGGTCGCTCAGCCTTCTTTCTGAGCCTGCCGTTGAAGGACGGTGGTGGTGGTGGTGGTTTTGTGAGGTGCATGTCACTGTCTGGGAACTACACTGGTAGCACAGAAATCATTTCCCCCTGGGCAGTTTGTGGCCACAATGTGGAATCCACTCACCACTCACTTGATCTGGTTTTGGTGTACCCTGGGGAGACTAGAGACAGAGAATGGTCAATATTTATCAGTATTTATCGAGCACCAAGTATGTGCTCTGACCTATGCTTAGGTCTTTAGCTGGAGATCTTAAACCCTGGAACTTCAGGTTAAAAGTCTGATGTTTTATTAAATTGTCCATTTTAGATCATAGAGTACTAATATTAATTCGGTAAATGCGATATTGAAACGTGAGATTCTTCTCAAGAATTAGCTTCTTGCTGTCGTGGACAATTTAAAAAAAAAAATTGAAAAGGCAGTACAGCATTGTGATTGAGAACACAAATGTACAAAAGGAAGAAAGTTGGAAATGATTAATTTTCAGATACTTAATTATAATTTATATATATGCAATACTGATAAAATTCACATCTTTAAAAAATAGTTATGATTATGTGATGTAATTTGAACTGAAACTTCCCAACATTCATGAGTTCTCAACCATAATGTTTTTCATATTTTTCATCAAACTCCATTGAAATAGTGTTTTCATTTACATTGTTTTTTTTAAAATTTTGAACTGTCAATAGATTGCCATATGTTAGAGTGAGTAAAATTAGAATAAATTACATATTTACCAATTACATGTTAAGAGAATAGGTTTATTCATTGTTTGAGGAAAATTGGGTAGGACAAGTTGGGGGAGTATTCAAAATTAAGATGACTCAAGCATGTTGCACACATTCCTTCAGTGTGTTTTGTTGCATTCTTAAACCCCAAATTACGGTTTATACACTACTTGCCCTTCTGTATCATTGTTGGTTTAAATTATATCTTAAAAAAAAATTAGCTAGTAAGCTAATGAATTTAATGTTTCGTTTTAAAAAATAAAGGTGTTTAGGGTTTGAGAATGCCCTTCTGGCAGAAGTAGACTTCATGGGTAAAAGCTAGTGCTTGGATTCAGTAATTTCATTGTTACCCTCAAAATGTTCCCAGCATCTTGGCCATGTGTTCACTTTGGGGGTTCAAGAAACAAAAGGAACTGCTCTTACAAGAGTGTCCTTGTTGTGTAGAGTTGGAGAAGAGAGAATTATAAAGCCGATAATTAGAAGATCAAAAACATAGTAGAATTGTCATTGGAACTTGAAAAGTTTCTTGGTTTTTGTTTTTTTTCCCTGAAAGTATCCTTAGTCATCTTCATGATAACAGTGATAGATACACATATTCATGGAGCGCTCATTAACAATATTTGGTGTGTCATCAAAACCTAGAGCAAATAGACTTCTAAAGTGTGGGTCTAAATAGGATTTTATGACACCCTAATAATAATATTTTAATAGTAGTGTAGCAACCTAAAATTCCATAGCAACACACTATTTCATGAAGAAATTTTAAAAACTGTAGACTGTATTACTTTGTCATAAATTATCTAGGTACTTAATAATCTATATCAACTCAACAGCATTCTTTTTTTGGCTAATGTTACTTAATTGAGTTTATACTTTTGTTTATGTAATGAAGCATCTTGCTTTGCAATTTTTATCTTTATTCCTTTACTTCTAAAATACACCTAACGTTTACTTTGTATATACACATTATTTTACCAAAAATTTTAAATTAAATTGTAAAGATTTTTTTTCTCTCTTTTGATTGCTAGAAGTGAACTTTTGTTTTATGGAGTATCATGGCTAACTCAGTCATTTTTAATTACTCAGTGCCCTTAAAAATTGAGATGCAATTTTATTTAACAGCTGTTGTTATTTTAAAAATTTTAAAGATGATGTCACCTATAATAACTTCTATAAATTCATTGGACTTTGAAATTTAACATTAGCATAAGGCTTTTTATTGCAACTGCTCCTATGAAAGAAGGCCTTATAGATAAACTTTTAGGATAGCCCTCGTGACTCTGACTCACCAGCTGTTAAATGCTGGAGTGAGCTTCAGCTTAGTCCTTGAATGAATGTTCTTGCTTGAGGGAATCTTTATCAAGAATTCATCCGTAGTGACTGACTACCTTAGCATATTTATTATAACTGTAAAACATTCTTCATAAGTTATATTTATTTTAGGTTTCAGATTGTTCACTCACCAATATAAAGATCTGACAAGATGCATGATAAAACATTAGTTCTGCTCTATTAATTTTAAGATGTGGTGTCTTCTCAAGCAGTTAATTTTTCACGAGATGGATAGAGGCTGAATATACCATTCCTTTTGATGATTTTATTGTGCATTTTTAGAAAATTTAAACTTTTTATAGGAAATATATTTTCATAGATAATCTTGCAGATAATCTAAAATTAACCCACCACCTTGAAGATGTAGCTTTAAGAGTATAGCATTATGGAATTTTAAACTCAGTACTCAATAAAATTCAACATTGATTTGATATTATATAGGACTTTAATATAAAGTTTATTATTTTTTACAGGCAGCAGAAGAGGAAGAAACACAAAACCAGCATGATGATAGTTCCTCTGATTCAGGAACTCCTTCAGGCCCTGATTTTAATTATATTTTAAATATGTCTCTATGGTCTCTTACTAAAGAAAAAGTTGAAGAACTGATTAAACAGAGAGATGCAAAAGTATGAACTTTTGTGGGTTAAATAATTTGAAACTTTAAGTGCTATCCATATCTTTTTCTTTTCCAAAAATAAATAGTTTTATTTAGCCTTCATGTATACATTTGAAAATTATACATTTAAAATTGAATGTTTAAATCGTATTACTTTTTTATTATAGGGGCGAGAGGTCAATGATCTTAAAAGAAAATCTCCTTCAGATCTTTGGAAAGAAGATTTAGCAGCTTTTGTTGAAGAACTGGATGTAGGTTAAGTCTCCATTAAAATATATTTGGAAAAGTAATGTTTATGAAACAATGAAAATTTTTTAAATTAAATTATCTCAGTGTTTCCTTTAACTCTACAAAAGTTAATATGTTTATAAGCTGCAAAGGATTAAGCTTCTAGCTCTGTGAAACCATAAAGAAAAGTCATATCTGATGCAGATGAATAAAAGCTATGGAGTTGAAATTTAGAATAAATTAAATTCTAATACTCTCTGCTAGTTAAAATTTCTTAACTGACTTCAAATTAGCTTATTGATTCAATTTTAATGTTTTCCCCCAAAGAGGTAAGAGCAGTATATATGATTGAATATAGGTACTTTGAGTTTTTAAAAGTAGAATGATAGTCTCCTTAGACTTTTAATCGAGAAATTTTAATATTTTTTGTTATAGCTTAGTTTTCTCCAGGTAGAATTCCAATTTTAGAAATAAAAGAAAAATGTAGAGAAAGATGTAAAATATAAACTTTTTCTAAAATTGCCTAATTTGTTTTTAAGCAATTAACTCAAAATCTTAGAATTAAATTCACAGTAGCAGTATGATCACCTGATTTTGAGTAGCACAAGGTAAATTACTATTTATTATTACTCATATGATATTACTTATATTTATTACTTTTTAGTTGTTTCATTTACTGTCCACATGTTCTAATTTTATTTTTATGGCCCAAGTCAGAATTCGAACTCTTAAGAATGAGTGTGGTGTATTAGTTGCCTAATAAAATTTCTGGAATTGTTTAGTCCTATTGTTCTGGGTTCCCTTAATGATCTTTGAAATGCCACAATATAATTATGCCTTGATTTATACTTTTCTTATATTGTTATGAGTTAGATTTTTTTTAATTGCAGATCCTTTTTTTTTTTTACTGCTGACTTACACATTTAAAAATTAATATCCGTTAAAAATGAAGCAAACTAAAACAATAGTAAAGAATAGCTTCATATTTGTTAACAGAACTTCCTTTTTGTGTGATTTGCTGGGATTCTGATGATACCAGGTCATCAGAAGTCTTGATCCCATAATACGTTGTAGGATCCTAGAATTGGAAGGGACTATATAGGTCATTTAGTTACTAACCCCTTGTTTTGCAAATGAGAAGCTAGTTAGATAGAACTGGGACTACAGCCCAGGTCTTCTTTTTTTTTTTTAATATTTAATTATTTTATTTATTTATTTGGCTGTGTCGGGCCTTAGGTGTGGCACGCGGGCTTCTCTCTAGTTGGGGTGCACGGGCTCCAGAGCACGTGGGCTCAGTAGTTGCAGCACGTGGGCTTAGTTGCCCCATGGCATGTGGGATCTTAGTTTCCTGACCAGGGATCACACCCGTGTCCTCTGCATTGGAAGGTGGATTCTTAACCACTGGACCACCAGGGAAGTCCCCAGCCCAGGTCTTCTGACTTAGAATTATTTGGTTTTTTCTTAGATTAGATCACCTGAAAGGAAAGCTTTGTTCTTTACCGAATGAATAAAGTTAGATTTGACTACTTTTGCAGTAGTAACTCTCTTTTCTAATGAGTTGTCTATGCCCCCGCCCTGTTCCCCATCCTTAATCATTACACTCCAGAAAGTGGAAGTGCAAGAACGAGAAGATCTTCTGGCTGGGATGGCTGGAAAAGCAATAAAAGGGAAAGTTGGCAAACCTAAGGTGAAGAAGCTTCAACTGGAAGAGACAATGCCCTCACCTTTCGGGAGAAGAATAGTTCCTGAAATTACTGCCATGAAGGCAGATGCCAGTAAGAAGTTGCTGAAGAAGAAAAAGGTACATGTCTCTTGTTTTAGCTCATTGGTGGACTCCACCTCCATAATGATGTATGTAGGTATTTTAATTTTATTGTGTACTTCAGTCATGCTTTATTTTTTGTTTCTATTATGTTTCACTGTGATTGGAAATCACTTGTTCTCAGAGCCGTTGATCCATACATAGAATGAAGACATATTAGTCAAGGACCCACGTGTGTAAAGACCTACTCACTTGATTCCATTTCTAAAACGAGAGAGAGAAATACTCTACTCAGCATTCTTTTTTTTTTTTCCGCGGTACGCGGGCCTCTCACTGTTGTGGCCTCTCCCGTTGCGGAGCACAGGCTCCGGACGCGCAGGCTCAGCAGCCATGGCTCACGGGCCCAGCCACTCCGTGGCATGTGGGATCTTCCTGGACCGGGGCACGAACCTGTGTCCCCTGCATCAGCAGGCGAACTCTCAACCACTGCGCCACCAGGGAAGCCCTACTCAGCATTCTAAATTAAAATCATGAAACAACAACAACAGAAAGTTTATCAACTTTAAAATATAAACTTTAGTTCTATATCATGACTAATTAAG
This sequence comes from Grampus griseus, assembly GCF_964374135.1. Taxonomy (NCBI): domain Eukaryota; kingdom Metazoa; phylum Chordata; class Mammalia; order Artiodactyla; family Delphinidae; genus Grampus; species Grampus griseus. The sequence continues at coordinate 1,174,173 of NC_138998.1, forward strand.
GAAGTCTTATGAAAAGAGTCTGTTTGGCTTTCAAAGTAAGCTTTCAACTTTTACTATTTGTTATTACCTTTAGTTAAAAAGTCATCAAACACAGCATATATCATTGGCATTGATGAGAGTTAGAGGGGATTTAAAAGCGTGAGATCTGCCTACCCTCCAGCAGGATGCGAACAGTTGGCCAGAGGAAGGAAGTGTCGAGAAGGCTGCTCAGAGCCGAGAAGCAGGGGCCTGACGGTCTCGAGGGAGTCTGATTTTTCTAGGCAGGTTGATTTAGAGCCCAGGGGATATATAGGTCGATGCATCCCACAGTCTAAGTAGAGCTTGGGAGGTGAGCCTGAGAGCGGTGGTCTGTACAGAAGAGTTAAGAGTTGAAGCCTGGGGGCACTGTGCTACCAGGGAGATCCCTCTCTTCCACGGTTCTGATAAACGGAGGTCTCACAGGCTCCCCTGCACATAGAACTTGCTCTCTCCTTAGGAGAACGTTTCTCTCCTTTTCTGAAGGTCTTAGCCAGGATCCGTTCTCAGCACACTTCTCTTCACCTTTCATGGTCTCCCCAAGTGACCTCGGTTGTGCCCAGAGCTTTTATCACTTACACTGGTGACTCTTTAATCGATGTCCTGAAGCTGTAATGTTTCCAGGAGGGCCAGGCTAATACAGCCACCAGAATGCCCAACGCCCCGCAGACTCAGCATGCCTGCAGGGACCCATCCATTATCTGGGTTTCAAAACTGCCCTCCCACCTCTGCGCCTGATCCCAGTTCCTGGCACTACCAGCTGTCACTAACATAGGCCGAAAACCTGGGAGTTTTTTCATTTAGTCTGTAACTCAGTCCTACTGACTGTCTATGAAAGTTCCAGATACCACCCTCTTATCTTGGTCTACACTGACACAGTCTTAGAATTTGGTATTTTCCCTGAGATAATTTAAGGTGAGCCGTGTGGCTCCAGTGATCTTGTCTGTAGTCATCCAGTCACGACTTCTTCCTTCTTCACTTCAGTCCTCTCAGTCTTGTCTCTCACCACCAGAGTGATGTTTCCAAACAACGAGCCTGTTGTTATAGGTGATTCCTGGTGCACAGTGATTTAGCACCCGCACGCCTGCCTGCTTCCATCTGGCTGCCTTTCCCCCTCACCTTTCATTGAGTCTTAGCAGACAGGAGTCTTTATCTTGTGCCTGGGGCGCGCTTCCCGCCTTCCTTCTCCTCACCTGGCGAATCTACCTGATTCTTCAAAGCCCAGTGAGAAAGGCCCCCTTCTCCGTGGTGTCTGCTCTGACCCTGCCCTAGGCCTCCCTCCCTCTGTCTCAGGGTCAGGGGACTTCATTATGTACTGCTAGGCATTATAAGACATGGGTTGCTTATTTTCATTCAGTAATCTGAAGATTTTTTTCTAGTATATAGAGGCGTGAGCTATGGGAACATATTTTTTCAGGTACCTTGTGGTATACTTAGCTATGAGTCTGAAAGTCCCTTTGATAATCAAAAGCTGCCTTCTTATTTTTCATAGTTGGTTTTAAGTAGCTGTCATGTCATAGAAGGGAGTGGTAAGCAGTGTCATCTTCTACAGCTGCATGAGATAAAGTAAAACAGGGTCTGATCAAAGTCATTTCTTAGGACCTCAATAGAATCACGCTTTATATTGTTTTTTAACTCATCTGATATGAAAAAACGATCTCTTGGCTGGAAGTGTATCTCTAAAGTATATGGTGTTAATTTAACTTTTTTTTTTTTTTTTTTTGCGGTACGTGGGCCTCTCACTGTTGTGGCCTCTGGTCGCGGAGCACAGGCTCCGGACATGCAGGCTCAGCGGCCATGGCTCACGGGCCCAGCTGCTCCGCGGCATGTGGGATCTTCCCGGACTGGGGCACGAACCCGTGTCCCCTGCATCGGCAGGCAGACTCTCAACCACTGTGCCACCAGGGAAGCCCTAATTTAACTTTTATTTTTACTTATGGTTTGGTTTTCTTTTCAATGTGTAGGGTGATCTCGATACCACAGCAGTGAAAGTGGAATTTGATGAAGAATTCAGTGGTGCACAAGTAGAAGGTGCAGGAGAAGAGGCATTGATCCCGTCAGCTCCTATAAATAAAGGTCCCAAACCCAAAAGGGAGAAAAAGGAGCCTGGTGAGGAATTGTTAGAGTATTTTTGTGTGTCAGAAAATCTGTATGTTCAGGATATTACTACATTCTTTTGATTGTACTTTTTTTCTACTAGTTGAAGTAATGTCTTCAGTTTTCACAAACATTTGTTATTTTATCATGAAGTTTTCATTACAATAGTTTTATTTTTACTAATGACGTTTGGATAGGTATTGATACATGTCTTATTGTTGCTCATTTGTTTTTAGGTACCAGGGTGAGAAAAGCACCTACATCATCTGGTAAACCCAGCGCAAAGAAAGTGAAGAAACGGAATCCTTGGTCAGACGATGAATCCAAGTCAGAAAGTGACTTGGAAGAAACAGAACCTGTGGTTATTCCACGAGATTCTTTACTTAGGAGAGCGGCTGGTATTCTGATATATTTTATATTTTAATATATATTATGGTTTGACAAAGTTAGTATTACTCGTAAGTTGGTATTAGTATCATCAGTGTTTCTGAAGTACTAAACCATTAGTATTTCAGAAGTTATAGTTCATGAAGACAAAAAAACCTTTACAAAATGCTATTTTCTAGCAAAGTTGGACTGAATTTCTCTAAAGTGAATCATGTTTTCTTACCGATTTTTGTTATAAAGTTTGGGTTGTATTCCCTCCATAGTTGGAAGATGTTTGGTAAAAAAAAACATACCTTGGTGTAGTATACCAGCAGTGATGGATCCATGCAAGTGCTATGTAGTGTTCTTTTCGTTTTCTACCCCTTGTATCATGAAGAATTTCCCCTACATTAGGAGTCTGGTTCCATATGCACACAGCATAATTTAGATAATTGCAATGTTAGAGTTAGGCTTGCAGAATCCCATTTTGCTAATACATATTGCTGTTAAGCATGTGATTTGATCCTTTCTGAATCATTAATTTGAAGTCTTCAAATAATTAAAAACTGATGTGTCCTATTTTATAGATTCTTCTCAAATTGTTAAGTCCTAATTTACATAAAATGAATAATAAAATATGATTGTTTTTATCTCTGGGAGATACTTTCAAAATTATATCTCAGGCCTTTAGTCACTAAGTGATTGAATTTCTTTTCCTGATGTGCATAGGTCGTATAATAGAGATGAATTAAAAAAATTTTTTTTATTATAGTTGATTTACAGTGTTGCAATAGTTTAGAGGTGAATTTTTAACACAGTAACAAGTTACATGAAAATTTATTAAATGCTTTCAAATTGTATTTAGGCTTTTTCCATACATCTAAAATGAAGTGTAAAATTGCATAGCATCCAAATGACTTTCAAAACTTTATTCCATAGTATATGCTAGAGATTAGAGTAAAACTTACTTGCATTATACCAGTGTGCCTTTCTCCATAGTTGGTACCTTTTTATGCATTATATTGTTTTGCTAATATATTGAGGTCTTATCTCTATTTTTACTATTCATCTGAGAAATGACTGTTTGTTATTTCATAGTAAAACTACTGTGAAGAGAAGATAGGAGTTTTTATGGAAGAGGTTAAGAGAAAGTGCAGCACTTCCTAAAGACCTGTAAGAGTTGTCTTTCGTAATTGCAGAAATGAGAAATCTCATATTAGCAGTCACTTTCACAGTGGCCATGACTGCTTTCCTCACTGTTTTGAGTAAGATTTAAGCATGACAGGCAGCATCCTAGTGGCCTCATTAGCTCACCCTCTCCTGAGACAGGCAGCGTTGCCCCCAGAGCCTCCAGGGAGTACAGAACAGATGTCAGCACCATCAGAGTAACTGAGGCAGAGTGGTCGACTTTTGTTCTCTAATGCTTGTCTTTTTCTTTTTTTTCTTGTATATTTTAAGAGACAGCTGGAATATATTTCAAGTGCGTTGTTTGGAATAGTATTTCATGTTGATAAAGCTGGGTTTGAGTTTAACACTCACTTTTATTTTTGTCCTAGCTGAAAGGCCTAAGTACACATTTGATTTCTCAGAAGAAGAGGACGACGATGCTGATGATGACGATGACAATAATGATTTAGAGGAATTGAAAGTTAAAGCATCTCCCATAACAAATGATGGAGAAGATGAATTTGTCCCTTCAGATGGCCTAGATAAAGATGAATATACGTTTTCACCAGGCAAATCCAAAGCTAGTCCAGAGTAAGTAACACAGCAACTGCTGTTCAGCTGTATGGTGCAGCTAGGTGTCTGGACATCTGCAGCAGTCTTACAGTAAGCTCCATCCTAGGTCAGGTCCTTCTCATGAAGTAATATATCTGCTTAATATTACAGCTGCTTACATAACCGTTGCTATAGTTTAGAGCACGGGTTGGCAGATTTTTTCCATAAAGGGCTGGATAGTAAATATTTTAGGCTTTGCAGGCCATATGGTCTCTGTTGCAACTACTCAGTGCTGCCCTTGTAGCAGGAAAGCAGCCATAAATGATATGTAAGTGAACGACCGTAGCTGTGTTCCAGTAAAATGTTGTTTACAAAATTAGGCAGCAGGCATACGGGACATAGCTTGACCACTCCTGGTTCAGAGAAAAGTTATTAAATCTTTAGAATTGAGAGGTTTAATTTTCCTCTCTAGCTTTGGTCTTGATTTTTTTCTTGCCTCTGGTGAGTGTGAACACATAACATGTAGCATGTGAAGTCTGTGAACTATTTCAGATTTTTAAGGAAGTATTTTAACCACAAGCAGTCAAGTATTAGAAGTCAGATTATTGCCTCTTCTGATGGAGATTCTTTCTTTTGGGACTTTTGCCAATAATTTACTGATGTTAAATTCTGAAGAGGTTCAACCATAAAATTTAGTGATATTTTGAATAACTTTAAAGTTTTGCTTTTCTGTTAAATCGTTGGTTTGTCTGGTGTCTCTGTGTGTATGCATGCACACTTACACTTATGAGAGAGAAGAAAGGAGTTTGGTTGCCCTGTCTTTGGCAAAGGGCAACAAATAAGAGAACTAAAATTTTGTTCTGTAATTATAATCCTGCAATACATATTATATATAAATTGTCAAAGTTGAAACCAGATACTTACATTATATTGTTGTGTTTAATTTTTCTATTAGAAAGTCTTCCCATGACAAAGGTCAGGATTACGGGAATCTCTTCTCATTTCCTTCATACTCTCAGAAGTCAGAAGATGGTATGCTCATTTAGTCTTTTTCTTGGTTACTTACGTATTATTGCTATGGATTTTTTTTATGAGTAAAAAACTTACCTTCTTTTTACATTTTCCCCAATGTAATAAGGTTTATTTAGTTTTCCTGAGGTGATTCCCAACTGATTGGTCAAAATCAGCATTATGGAAGCATTTAGGTGGAGAAGCAGATGCAAACCTGTGTGTGTGTGTGTGTGTGTGTGTGTGTGTGTGTGTGTGTGTGTATGTATAGTGGGGGGAGTGTGAGTGTTTTAAGGAGAGAAAATAGTATAGACAGAAATTCTGGAAGAGCAAAGTTAATTTTCATGGCAATGTGAATGGATATATGACAGCTTTTTTTTTAAAGCTACAAGTGTACCAATATGCAGATTTGTTTTACTGAACCCCAGTAGCTGAAAGACTAGAACCTTCATAGAAGCAAATTTAATCAGTGTGCATACTTTTTTATTGCCTACATTTCTGTGTGTGGAATTTCTAAGGTCAGAACAACCTAGTTACATTTGAGTTACTGTTTTCCATTTTTTAAATACACACATACATGTAGATAGATGCGGTACAGGTTCTGTAAGTACTGATAGATACACATTTTTTAAAGCATGTCAAAACAGCTATATAAAACTTTCACATCCAAGTTGCCATTTTAAGAGTCCCTGTTTTGGTTTGAGTGGGGGAAGGATGGAGGGAGGTATTGATTAATTAAATTGAGTGTAAAAGTAAACTGAAGGTAAGCCTACATGCCTTTTCAATTAACCTTTAATGACGTAAAGTTGATGAACTGATATTCCTGAAATGGTTAATTAGATGTGTAGATGCTAAAATAATCACAGTGAGAACTTTTTAATGTCTCATTTTAAAATAAGTCGTCAGTATTTTTGAATTGGTCAGTTACGTTTTAAATGATTAGCGTTTGGGACTATTAGGAATTTTTATTACTGTATGCATTTCTATGTTGTTCTACACCAGAGTAACTTTTTTGAAATATAACATTGTTATATTATTTTCCGCTGTTTGTATACTGTGGATTATATGATCACAAAATAGAAACTTACAAGATCTATTATCTAGCTAAAGAGATGTCATCAGTAAAAAGAATCAGTTTTACTACTAAGTGGTCCTTATAGAATCTCTTTACTGAAAAAAACCCTGTAATTTTTAGATTCAGCTAAATTTGACAGTAATGAAGAAGATTCTGCTTCTGTCTTTTCACCATCATTTGGTCTGAAACAAACAGAAAAAGTTCCAAGTAAAACAGTAGCTGCTAAGAAGGGTATGTACTTGTATTTGATTTTGTTAAGCATTGCATAAAACATACAGAGATGGTTAAAGGAAACTTAATGTAATTTGAAACTATTTGCACTAGGACTTCAATAGAAAATAGGTATGAAGTATAAATGTGTATGAGGAAAATCCCTCTTGTTTTCTAACCGTGTGAGGTAATTATTCAGATGTCTGTAAGACTTCATTTTAAAGCTGCTGTAATTATAACCCCATGCATTGATATGGAAAGACAGCTTTCTGGTAAAGCTGTGCTGTAGTTAGTTGTTGGGTTGTGAAGTAGGCTGAGAGTTTGTGCTGATAGCAGTTGCCCGCCTCAGCTGTGTAGGCCATGCCTAACTCCTCCTGGGAGCCGTCGCTCAGCTCAGTCTGGGCCTCTTGTTGTTTGTGAGTCATGCAGCTTTCTTTTCCGTAACCTTAGATTGTTTATGAATAAGTTGATTGGAGTTGATTCATGAATCTGTTACTGGTACTGAGGCACACACCTTGAAGGAGGTCAGTGTTAGTGCTTTGGGTTTAAAAGAGAATCACCACTTACCCAGCAAGTAAATCAACAGTATGGAATGTCCCTTCAGGATCTTAGAAGCGCACAACAGACACCCACCGTTGTAGACACACATGTACTGCATGCAGCAGAACAACAGTAAAAGCCCCTGCTGTTCTGGACACACTGGGGCGGTGGTGAGAAATTGGTTGGCCCTCCAGCCTCTAGCCCCGGCCCTCCAGCCTCTAGCCCCGCCCTGGCCATGGTCTGTCTTTCTCTACTGAGGACTTTCTCTGTTGCTGTGCCCGCCACCCTTTACCCGTGACTGAGGAAAGCTGGTCTGCACGTCTCTCAGGGTTCGTGCCCCTCAGGTTAGCTCGCTCGGGTTTCATGCCAGCTCTCCGCTTCCTCACGCGGTGAAGCTTCCAGAGTGATGACAGCTCGACACCCTCCCATTACGCAGCCCTCTCTTCACTGTCTCGTTCTGCACTGCCTTCCTGTACCTCCCAAGTGGGCACTCCTAACTTGAGTTTTTTCGTTAGGATCAGGTGGGGTCTGCTTCTGGAGAACGCAAACTGAGACGGGCCCTGTAATTCCCCTTTAAGCATCTTTTTAGCATCTTGATATGAGCATCTTACAACCACCCTGAAAACTGGGGAGCCCTTTCCCTCTCTGAACGTGTCAGCCCGTTTCCTTCATCAGGCTGTTCACCCCCATTAGACCTAACGAGTTAGCTTAGCATTAACTGAAAGGCCAGCATGCGCAGCCACTCCCGTCCTGTGGCTCCAGTGCTTCACAGCAGACGGGCTCAGAGGACGCACGTACCTGACCTACACCCGCCCGGTAGCGTCGCCAGTGCCACCTAACACTGCAGGCCTGGAAACGTCCCAGGAGAAAGGGTCGTCACTGCACCTCCCCACGTGTGGAGCCCGCACTCCCGCCGGGGCTGCCCCGTGGCTCTAGCGGTAGGAAAGCCCACAGAGCCTGCAGGCCGCTCCTGCTGTTCCAACAAGGGGCCTCACCTTGAGCGCCGTGTATTGGATCGCGATCACGTTTTCCATATAAGGAGCATGGGTGTTTTTAATAGAAAAGTGTGGTTAATTCAGTACGTTCTTTTTTTTTCAAATTAGGTTTTACTAATCACACAAGTAAAGGCTGATTTATCAATTTTCATAGACTGTAAATGAAGCAAGGTTTTTAAAAACAAAATTCATCAAAATAAAGGCCTTTGGATCTATTATCCACTTACCTAGAATTTTCATGTTTCTTTTCACATAAAAGTACCAAGTCTGATTTCAACCTCTGAATGGAAGTGAAGTTTCTATTCATGGTATTTGAGGGTCCCATAATTTTTTTTTCTCTAAAACATTTTAAAAGTTAGAACTTAACATGTGGTTATACTTGGCATTATCATTAATGTCTTTTTACTACTGCTTTTTAAAAGTTATTGCTTCATTCATTTTAATGGCCCTTGTTAATTTAAATTTCTCAATTGAATTATCAAAAGGCAAATTATGAAAAATTAAATAAAAACCATTTTGTCACCTATGAGCAGTTGTTTGCCTTTACACTGGCACCAAACGGAGAGAAATCATTACATTATTTAAGGCTACTGAATTTCATATCAGCAGTAAGAAATTCCATCGTTATAGGACTCACTCCAGCTTGAATTGTTGTAAGAATATCACATTGATCTATGAAATGGAAATTTGCTTAATAGGAAAACCATCTTTAGATACAGCCCCCAAGCCCAAGAGAACTCCCAAACAGAAGAAAGTAGAGACTGTAAACTCTGACTCGGATTCCGAATTCGGCGTTCCAAAGAAGACAACAGCACCCAAAGGTGAGGATTATCTTTGTATAACCCTCTAGCATATTCCATGTGGCAAGTGTTTAGTCTCTTCTACTAACTGAATTTAGAGAGACTGGGTACCTATTTTATTTTAAATTGTTTCACTCCTCAGTAAGCAATGTTCTAAGAATCAGTGCTGAATTAGAGTCCAAAGGAAATACAGCAATTTAGTCCACTTTGTTTACAAATCAAGAAACTGAGACTCAAAGAGGTCAAGTAAGTCAGCAACTTGCTACCAAAGAATGGTTCAGAGACCCCCTGCAGCGGACTCCCTGGAAGTGGTTATAAAAGGCAGTGGGGGGTCCTCATTAAAGTGTGAGACTCCTTGGCGGAGGCTGGAGCGGGGACCCTTAGACCAGAGCCCTGTCTTCATGTGGGAGCTGAAACAGCTGTCCTCAGGGCCCCGGCAAGGGCACAGCACCAGCTCCTCTCGCTGCTGTCTCCTCTTTGCCTCTGGAATCTACGAAGTCCTTAAAGATGCTTAAAAAAATATGTAAGACATTTCTCTAAGGGTAGTTGTTCAGTCTTTTGTCCAACTGATAGATACTCTCATCAACGTGTTTCTTTCTTAAAGCATTGGTTGGGTTAAGGAGATACAGACCTACAGCAAACCGAAGGGGCAGAAAAGAAACATAGTGACTAGGGAGGTTGGTACTTAGGCAGTGCATGGTTTGAAACCTTTATAAATTCAATAGTGCCATCTCATTGATTCATTTGATCAAGTATGACATCCCAAGGCCATTTAGGCTATCTTTTCTTACTAGTACAATCAGTTAGTCATAGCTCTTTAAGTTTAAAAAATTTAGAATTGCCGCTTACTTTTTCTCTTTCTCTGGCATCACTGTAGGATGGAGAACGTTTGGTGACCGTTTACATGTTACCTTCTCCCCTTCCTCCTCCAGTGATGAACATGCAAGATTAGGTAGATGAAAAAAAAATAGGCCGCATGGGGTGACTCTAGTCTGAGAAGGAATATGGATTTGACAGATGGTCTTGTGATTAATACTGGGGAGTTTAGTGTAGGGCGGGCTGTGCTACTTAAAATGGGATATGCAACTGGCTGTCACTGCTGTGTGGCAGGAGAGGTTACAGTAAGCATCCAGACCTCTACAATGTGTGCTAATAAGAAAGTATGTCTTTTCTAGTAATTCATGCTATATTTTTAGAAGTATTGGTCTATGACAAATTAGAAACTAATTTTTTTCATCGCATACAATTTAACAAATTCTCTTCTAAGAGATTTTCTTTTCAGGCCAAGTACCACCTGTGCAAAATGCCAAGGTTTCTTTTATGCATTAGGGGTTTGGTCATTAAAGTTTGTCACCAGCACTTTCCAACTAATTTAAATGTATTGGTGAAATACTCCTTACTCATGTCAACCCCAGAACCGAAATGATGCTGACACACTGTTTCTATGTTAATCACAGTAAGAGATCAGGATTGCAGTACCAACTGGGCATGCCAAAGAAGTAAAAGTATAATGCTTTGACACTTTTTATATTGCACTGATTAACCTTGGGAGAAAAACCCCTTTGTATCATTTTAAGGTAAAGGCCGAGGGGCAAAGAAGAGGAAAGCATCTGGTTCTGAAAACGAAGGTGATTATAACCCTGGCAGGAAAACCTCTAGAACAACAAGCAAGGTAATTAGCAGCATCTTTTTAATGCACAGTTTTAAGAATGTTATATAATTGGCTTAGTTCGCTTGTTACTGTAATGTCTTGTAACAGATTTAAACCTAGTATGTCTTCTCCATAGGGGGCTTGTATATGGTTAAAAAATTATCCACATGTAAAATTTATATAATCGGGACCACCTCTTGGATAAAGGGCGGCATAAATCAGCCTGCTCGAGTCTTCCACGGCCTGCAGTGGCAGAAGTTACATGCTACCCTAAAGTATTACTTTCCAGACCAAATTAAGGCTATTTCTTTTGAACTCGAATTTATTTGACCAGGACTGATTTGATTCTTTTTAGCTTGAATTCATTTGACTGTGGCTACTTTTCCCAATTTGTCTGACCCTTCTCCAGCAGTATACTGTCTCTTTAAGGTAAATTAATAACATCAAATGCCACCCTTTTTTCTCTCTCCCCCTTCCTTTTAAAACTTAAAAAACACAAACAGATGACTTTAGCTCCGTGGTGCTCTCCACACTGACGTTTTCCATCCAGTCATCTGCTGTGACTGTGGCCCATCCTGGTGACCTTCCTCTGCCTTTTATAAACGCTTACTGCGTGCACTACACATACTGTCCATAAGTCTTAAATAAGTAATGGTGGTATCATGAGATCACCAAGGTGGCACATTAGCCCTTCGTGAAAATGATTAGGTAACTGGCTTCACACTTAAGTTAGCATTACAGTTCTGCTTTTAAAAGAACCACTGCTGGTAGTATTTCCCAAATATAAGTGACGTGTAAGGAATAATAATTCTCTTTAACACTAGTCTTTTTTTTCCCCCCCCCCAACTTCGGGGTTTTAAATCTCTTTAAAAAAAAAAAATGTCTAGAAACCGAAGAAAACATCTTTCGATCAGGATTCAGATGTGGACATCTTCCCATCAGACTTCACTTCTGAACCACCTTCTCTGCCGCGGACCGGTCGGGCTAGGAAAGAAGTAAAATATTTTGCAGAGTCTGATGAAGAAGAAGATGTTGATTTTGTGATGTTTAATTAGGTGCCCACAGAGCACAGAAAACAGTTTTCAGCAGATAACTTGTGTTGTCCCTTTTGTCTTTTCTGTCTCAAGACTTTTGTACATCTGGCTTATTTTAATGTGACGATGTAATTGACGGTTTTTTATTATTGTGGTAGGCCTTTTAACATTTTGTTCTTACACATACAGTTTTATGCTCTTTTTTACTCATTGAAATGTCATGTACTGTCTGATTGGCTTGTAGAATTGTTATAGACTGTCGTGCATTAGCACAGATTTTAATTGTCATGATTGATTGCAGACTACAGACCTGCTTTTTGAAATGAAATTTAAACATTAAAAATGGAACTGTGTTCTCCGTCTCTTTACTGAAGGTGAACGTGCAGTAAAAGCTCTCATACACCTTTAAAATAAATATATTTTATTCTTTGCCAGGAGACTCCATGGAAAAAGGTAAACAGTATATGAACATAGAAAGAAGCATTGTTAAACAATTTCAATGTACAAACAGAGCCAGTGAAAGTACATCACAGACTTGCTAATATATCAAAAAAAAATTTTTTTCCACTAGTGCTTAAATGAGAACTAAGAAACTGACAGACACTTGGGTCTGTTAACCACTCCACCCCAGCCTCCACTCTGTTCGTAGTGACTGGACCAGGCCAGAGGACGCAGATTCTCTGCCGGTGACTTTGGGGAGGCAACGCAAATTCCCCCAGTAACAAGCGGGAATCAGGAAGGATACAGAGTTAGTTACACGGTGCAAGTGAGAGACCAGCCCGTCATTATCCCATGAAACCTCCCTAATGGCTTGTGAATAGGTAAACAAAAACTTATATTAACACTGAAAAGTGTTTCTGCCTTGGAGGCTATCATTACTGTAAAAATGTATCATCTTTTAAAAAAAAATTGTGTAGTTGTTATGTCATTAAACAAGTAATAAACCACCTTTAATTTAAAGTGACATCCACAACTGAACAAATGACATTTGATACCTGAACTGGCAGTTACACTGATACAGAATTCTCTTCTGCTAGTGCAGTGAATTTGTCGTATACTTCACTGGGCAACATGAAAGGAAAGATGCGGTCTGAGAGCATCCAGAGAGCAAGGACAAGCTTCTACACTAACTAAAGTAGAACACCTTTAGCCTTATCTTGCCACACTGTACGACAGTCCCATTTCCTTACCTCGACGTCTTGATCTGCGAAGGCAAGAGAGTTATCTTTTTGACCCTTTCTTAACTGGACATGTACAGTAATCGGTTCCATAACCTTGGTGTCTTGGTTATTTGGAGTATGCAAGACAAAAGGAAAGCACCAAACGTATAGGAGAGAGAGAACAGAGCCATACTTCTGTATGTACAGAGTCTTCAGAAACTTAACCAGGGGTAAGTCATTTTGACTGGGTCTTTGCCATGCAATCATCTTGAGTGTTCACAGAGGAGAATAGAAGCTTTTAACTGGTTTTCGGTTGCATGAAATGGCTGATTGATTTTTAGAATTTAAAAAGTTTGTACTTCTAGGTAAGTTAGACAGTGAGGGGTATATACTGATACATACGAAAACTTCTTGGTCCTTCTTGAGTTTGAATATATTTTCAGTCCAAAAACTAAGCAGCAGTAAAAATGTTTTTTCCTTGCATTTTAAATCCCAGGAGTGAAGGTACTGGGGAATGTTGGAAGTGGCTAGAAAGTGTCTTATTGCAGCAGTGGTGACTGACCGACACCGCTGTTCTCCACGGAGCTGGGCGAGGTGCTGGGACTGTGCTCTGCTGTGTTCCCACTCGAGCTTGGGGTCAAGGGTTCATGTCCTTCAGAATTCTCCAGCATTTCCTGAATGAGAGGGGGCATCGAGCCAGGAATTTCCATTTTCAAGGTAATTACACGTTCTGCACCTTTTCAAAAGAGATCAGAGAAATCTGGTAGAGATACGGAGTCAAGGTGATAACCAGGGAAATCAACTTTCATCTACTTTAACAACGGTGGGTGAAAACCGTGCTGCCAGGGCCTCCCAGAGGCTCTGCTAATTTGCCACCATTAAAGCATTTCCACTTCATCTGCAGAAGAACAGCAGAGATAGGCTGACAATACTTAAATGGGACAACTCCACACCTCTGTCAGTTTTAGGAAACAGTATCAGTATATATTTACTCGACAGATTTGCAAAGAGAAGCTCCTGGTAAGAGACCAGAAAGAGTATATCTTGAAGAGAGACGGTGAAAGGAGAGCAGTTCCCCACAAGTGCAGGCAGGGACTTGAGAAACAGACGTGTGGCGAACGAGATCACCCACTCGATGTAGCACCGTGCTGCCCAGGAGGGCGGCCGCTATGTACACGCGAGTGTTTACACCTGCTAGGTTAACTCCCGAAGGAAAAGCGTGCCTCGGCCGCATCAGCCCCATCTCAAGGGCCTGAGAGCCACGTGTGGCTGGGGGCCACTGGACGATGCGGGTTACAGAACGTGTCCGCTCTGTTAGCACTGTCCAGCTAGGTACGGGGAGGGGCAGTATGAAGTTCCACAGCCTCGCGGATTTAAAATCAGAGACGGAGGGGATATGGGGATATATGTATACGTAGAGCTGATTCACTTTGTTATACAGCAGCAACTAACACACCATTGTAAAGCAATTCTACTCCAATAAAAATATTAAAAAATAAAATCAGAGACGTCACAATGACTGACAGTGGTCAAGACTGGTGACTTCTACACTTAATCCCAGGCTAGGGATGAACTCAGGGTCTCACTCTTAGAAGGAGCTCAGGAATTGAAACTCCTTGTCAAACACGTTCGCTGTGCTTCTAGGCACTTCCTGAAATGTCGAGTTTGTTCCCTGGCTCACCAGGCCTTCAGGGAAGGGGAGTGACAACCGCACGTCCTGCTCTCACACTCAGCTGCCATGTGGCTCCAGGCACTTCTGTAATTGCTCCAGTTGCCATATTAACTGGAAATCACTAGGCAAAAAGTAGTTACACCTCTCAGGAAGGCAAGAATCCCTTTGCTTAGAGGTGCAGAAGTTAAATCTGCCTACACACCGAGAGAACAACGGCTAGACTGATGTAACCAGTCACGGTCACCCTAAGCACTACTCATTTTTTCTTGAGGTTTGGGTGTTCAGGAAAAACTGGAATCAAGTTTACACAAACCAGAGCATGTATGGGAAGCTGGAATGAAATGTACAAAACGAGAAAATTAAAATGCCGGTCATATAGTATGCTCTCTTGGAAACAGTTTTTCTAATCACTCACTGAGTCATCTGAATTTTAAAGCTCTCCTAATCTACTGAGATCACCGAGTAGGGTAAGACATGAGGTTTTACTGTTTTTAAGGGCAGGTACTATTTAATTCCTTTTGATTCCAATGAGAAATGAATTCCAGAATAATAATAGCGAAAAGGCAGCTACTATCAAACACCCGCAATTAAAACACAGGGTTTTAAAAAGCAATACACTGTGGTCAGGACCGCAAGTCCACCTGGTGGGTGAGTGAGTGCAGCGTGGCGGACATACCTTTAGCACTGATGCTGCGGAGATCTGTGATTTTCATGAGGATCTTTGGAAACATGTGAGGCTTGCTGGGTCGTCTCTTTCTGATATAAATTTTTAGTGCTTCCAGCAATGGTTCTTGTAGCTTATCTACTTTTGTTGGTTCCTCAAGGTCCTGACGGTCTAGATTCCAGGAGTAAGGTATTAAACAATCAGTATCAGGACAGAAAGAGTTACGCATTTGCAGGCTAGAGTTTCTGCCCAGTTCCCCTCCCTCCTTGGTTCCACTATATCGTAACCGTATTAATTTGATGATTCAATCACATAAGCAAATCTGAAGATGTGTGCAACTGCCTTAAGCAGTGATACTTGAAAATGTCCACATTTTGAAGGCTGGTTGCTTTTGTCCCCGGCAGAGCATTACTTCTCGTGACCAGGAGGTGTCACTACTGAACTGAATTAAAGGAAACCTTGAGCAGGATGGTTAAAAAGGCAAAGTCAATCAGCCCCCTACTTGATGCCAGTTAACTCGTTAACCACACGTGATTCGGCCTCCCGTGAGCCAGGAGGGGTCACTACAAAGAAGAACCATATTTCACCCGAGACCTCCCAAGGATGGTAGGGGGCCAACACAATGACTTGTGATCTCAGCCCCTGAAGAGCAAACAGCACATGCAAGTTCCTTGGCTCTCCTAAAAATATCCCGGGGCAACTTACGTTACAACAGTCTAATCCTACCTTTAAAAAAGCACCTGTGGTAACTGGAGAAATAGCATTTTGGGATTTCAGAGCAGAAAAACCCCAAATGCCTTTATTTAACTAACAAAAATATTGAAAAATGCAACGAACTCTAAGCATGCATGGCCGGCTTTATCCACATGTCCTTTTCCATGCAAAATAAATCCAAAGTGGAGATGAGGAATTTCCCATCAATTACAAGTGTGAGTTGCTCTTCACGGACCCTCCACGAGGGTTTTCTAGGTGGTGGTACCTCCACAGATCAAGCAGATGGCGCTGAGAAGGCCTGTCTCCGTGTCGTCCATCTCCAGAGGCAGAAGCTGGCCGGCAAAGGTGAACACGAGGTCGGTCAGGGGGCCAAACCCGGCGTTGTGCATCTGGGTTCGATTCAGGGTCAGGCCGTCCGAAAACGTCATGGTGTCTTGCTCTGGGGTATACCTGGTGCAGATTCTCAGAATCTGGAAGAAAACAACCACATTTGCATCATCAAAGCAAGCCTGGCCCGGCGGCCTCCATCAGATCAGGGCAGGAAATCACGGGAAGATTTCCGAGGAGCTCTGGCAGCACGTGAGTCTCTGCCCACCCCCGCTTCGGGGTGAACGTCTGTTCCAGCTCTTCCCTCAAAAGACCACAGAAGTCAAAACATGGTTACAGTTCTTTAGGGGATAATAAATAGGACACAGAATTTGAGAAATATCTGTTTATGCTAAAAGTAATTCATCTGACTCAAATAAACATTTACTGAGTACCTACTTATGTCCCAGGCACTGTGCCAGGTGCTTATAAAAAGAGGAAGATTTTTTTTTTTTTTAAAGAGCTTACAGTCTACCAAAAAAGAAGGCCACTATTTACCACTTATTAAATGCCTGGTGTATATCAAGAGTTACACGTGCTCTCCATTCAACCTTGTGAAGAACTCGGTGAGCTGAGTGTGTTTCTTATTTTATAGACGAGGGGCCGGAGGCTCAGGAAGGCTAAGCCGGGTGCCCAGCGCCACACAGCTGAGTGGCTGACTGATGCATTCCAAGTGGGACTCCCGCTAGGATGCCCTGATCACGCAGCCCCAGACGACCATGACCCACAGAGCAGAAGCAGAGCAAGCAAGGTTGCCAGGGCGCCGGCAGAGGCGGAGCTCGGGCACACCCGGCAGGAAGCCACGGGCAGGCCCACGGACAGGAGGTGGCCGTCAGCTCAGCCCAGACGTCTGGTGGGTTTCTCTGGAAAAGCGGCCTGGGCCTCCTGCCACATCTGCCAGCCCCGCCCGACACGCCTTCGGTCTGTAACCCTGCGGCCCGCGGTCACTGCACCGCCCACTCAACCCCCAGTGCCCGTCAGGGCTCTGCGCACCCGCGGCGCTGATCCGCCCAGAGCCGCGGCGCTGCACCAACCGGGCCTCCACACTGGACTCTCCCTCAGAGGAGGCCTCAGAGCTGCTGGACAAGTTCACTCCGCCTGGACCCAGCAGGCTGGGGGAGCTGAGAATTTCTCCCAGATGCTCATGTGATTGGGTGTGGTCCCCACGACCGGCAGCCTAGAGGACACTGCCACCAGCGGGTCCGGGGCCCTTCCTGTCCCATGGCATGGCAGAGGGTCGGCTGGCCCCCTGAGAAAGCCCTGCCCGCTCTCTGCGACCCCACCACGGCTCCCGAAAGAAGAATTTCTGCGGAATCTTGCATCGTCTCAGGGAAGTGCCGGGGGTTTGGGGCAAGGACGCTTCCGGTGGGGAAGCTCTTCCAATCTGATGGGCAGTGTGGGTGCAGGAGCCTCACAGCCACTGGACCACAGCAACCAGGGAGGGGCCGGGCCGCTGCAGGGAAGGGCCAGATGCCCCCGCACCGTGGCTGTGTCCCCCCAATCCCTAGGAAGACGCAGACAGGCAGGACTCCAGCGTGGACGCCCCGTGGGGGGCCGTGGCGGCCCTGCTGATGAGGTCTGCTGCTGCGCCTTCCTGGTCAGAAGACGTCTGAGAGCAGCAGATGGCCATGAGCACGCCCCACCTAGTGCAGCAACAGCTGATGCAGGGTGGATCGCCGACCACACGGGGCCCGTGCCTGGTGCTTCTAACCGCGACTTAACTTCTGTATCAACCCACGAGGCAGACGCTACTGTCACCCCATGCTACGGGCAGGGCACAGACCCCAGCAGCTTGTCCTGGGTCACGTGAGTCCCAGGAGGCATGGCTTGCTTCGGGCCTGTGCTCTCCACCTCTGCTCCCGGCAGCCAGCCTCGGGGCTCCTCAGGCCACCACCCAAGCCCGAGTGCCCCTGTCGGGGAGGTGACCCCTGGCCCTGCCGAGGGCCTTCTGCAGCTCCCAGCCTGGGCGGCTCTTCACAGGACCTACCTGGCTCGCAGCGGCGCGTGCCCAGTGGCCTGGAGAGAGAACGTCGCACAGCCTTCGCGTTCCGCGGTAGGGGCTTGGGCGGAACCAGGAGCTGCGCTCAGGCTTTGCGTGCCTGGCGCGTGGCCCGTGGCAGCCCAGGCGTGAATGTGCGTGGTTATCAAAGCACCACAGAGACTCCTTCCCTAGAGGGGACCAGCTGCACCTCTCGGACACTTGTCCAGGGACGCCGCCCCCTCCCCCGGGCTCAGCCATTCCCTCTGGGTCCCTCTGGCCGGCCCGTGGCCCTTCACCTTGGTGGCCGACAGGGCCTGAAGCCACGCCACTGTCAGAGCAGCAGAGGGACCCAGACGTCGTCGGGCACAAGCCTTCGCTCCCTCGGAGGCCCAAGAGCACACATGTGACCACACGCGTGACGGTGCTGGCATGAGACTCCCAACCCCCGGCCCAAGGCCCCTCAGCGTCTGGAGAGGCACCAGCAGCATGGCCTTGGCAGGAGTCACCGCGTGCTCGGGGTTGGGGGGCTGGGAGCCGCTACACACGCTTCCAGGTTGGATCGAACAGGCAGCAAGCCTCTGCAGTTTCGTGCACGGGCGCTGCGCCCGCCGGGGTGGAGGGGCCGCCCGCGGCTCCCCCGAAACCCGAGCCCGGACGGCAGCGCACATGGCGCCATTCCACGTGGCAGGGCTTTCCTCACAAGCTGCAAAGTACGTGGACTCTGATGAAGCAGTGAAACCCCGTCCTGTTGCCCCTCGCCCTACAAAGTTCAAAGCCAAAACCAGGCATAAACGGGCGTCCAGCGGCGAGGGCCTGGGGCTGGGCCAGGCCGCCCCGGGGACAAACCTCGGAGCTCCGGCTTGTCACGCTGAAGGCAAACGCCAGCAGCCGCCGCCAAGCGCTGCCAAGCGCTGCTCCAGAAAAAACCGCCCTTCGTTTGAAAGGAGGGGCTTTGGTCTGGGAGATGGAGCACGCGGGCCCCACGAGATGCGTAAAAACAGGCCCAGCCAGGTCGACCCTCCAAAGGAGGGGCGTGGCGGACACACAGAGTCCGCCGATGGGCAAGGCTAACCCTCCTCAGGGCACGACGCCTCTCCCCAGCCCCCAGGGACGCCGAGGGTCGCCCACTGCCTGCCAGGGCCGCGGAGCATGGGGCGTGGGGCGCAGCGGCCCCGTCCGCTTCTGTCCTTCCGCCTCTGCAGCCGGACCCACTGCTCAGCATGGTCATCAGGGCGCCTGGGCGTCACAGCCGTCCCCCGGGCGTGCGGTCCTCTCCAGGCCCTGCACCGCCCCTTCTCCCCGCGGCACCGCCCCCGCCCGCACCAAAGCCTGTGCGCGGGCTGCTCCCTCGCCTTTCGCGCTTCTCCGCCGGCCTGCACGCAGGGGGCTCTTATATTCAGGGCTCGCTCAGCTCAATGTCACCTCATCAGGGAGCAGGGAGCACGTGTCCTAAAAACCATTACTTTGTATCAATCACTCCACCCCATTTTTTTCGAAGTAGGAAATACACTGGTATAAAAATTGAGGCACAACACGCGTGGTGGTTTTAAAACATTCTCTGCTCCTACTCCCTCTGCGGAGCAGAGCTTCAGTCCCCTCCCCTGGAGAGGGGGCTAGACCAGCACTTGACCTGCAGGCAGGATGCAGAGCAGTGAGGGCATGTCACAAGGCCACGGGAGGCATGGCCTCCTGTGCCTGTTCTCCCCAATCTCCTGTCCTGGGGAGGCTGGCGGATGTGTCACCGGGACGTGCACGTAGCCCCCAGGGAGGTCCATGTGGCCAGGAGCCTGGCCCTCCGGTCACCAGTGGCACCAGCCTGCTGGGCAGGTGTGCTGAGCCCGCCCAGAAGCGGCCCATCTAGCCCCAGTCAGGCCTTCAGATGAGGCGGCCCGCAACGTTGCCACGGCAGCCTCAGAAAGCCCCTGGCAGACCCACCCGGCTCGCGGCCAGCAGGGGCTGTGTAACACCTACTGTTTTAAGTGGCTCAGTTTGGGGCAGCCTGACACACGGCAACAGGTCACTAACACAACACACTTGCTGTGGGTCATGTGCACAGCCTGATGCACACACAGCTGGATGCGTGCCCCACGTGGGCGCCTGCGTGAGCACCACCAGATCACGGCACCCATGGTTCTGGCGTCCACAGGCACCCTGGCCTTTCCTGATGAACCCTCCTCCCCAAGAGGCTCCATTATCTTGACTTCTGTTCCTATCAATTAGTTCCGCCTGAATTTGAACTTTGGGTGAATGGAATCACAGTCTAGTCTGGCTTCTGTTCCCTCCACGTGGCGGCTGGGAGATTCCCCGTGCTGGCTGGTGGGGCAGGCACCTTTTTCATTGCTGTGTGATATTGCACAACCGACCCCTTGCCCTGCTTTACCTTCCCCCAGGAGATGAGCTTCTAGTAGGACACTGCTCTTTATCTGTCCTGCCCCTTGCTGTTTCCTTGGCACCTAAGGCAGGGTGGTCCACACAGCAGGTGATGAATTAATACTTATCCAGTTATTAAGGAAATTCCCTGAACCGGGCTTACAAAATCCAGAGATTTCTAAATTTTTCAGCAAAGGAGAAAACTCCAGTCGCTCACCGATCTTGTTCTCTTTACTAACTGTGTCTGGCAATTTGGGGGCAGGTCCTGACCTGATTTGACTGTTTGTCCTCCAGTGCTTGTGGGAATGTTGATGTGCCATAATGACAACACATACACAGAGCTGTGCCTGGTCGTCCTCCCTGGCAGTACGTGAACCTGCAATGGTGACCACATGGGAACAAACTGTCTCCCCAGGGGACGTGCCAGCAGCCTGCCATTCCTGAGAAGAAAACCCCTGTGCTGGGAGCACAAGTCTCCTCGCTGTGCAGCTTCTGAGATCACCGCTCAGGGAGCCACTGCCTAAATGTTACGCGAAGTATGCTGACTTAAATTTAATAATAAATACACTGCTAGAGCCTGGGTTCCTGGCCACTGGCTTGGCCCTGCGGCTCCCCGCCTGCCCCCCATGCCTGAGCAGTTATTTAGGAGTTGACTGGAGACAAGATGGTGGAGTAGAAGGACCTGAGCTCATCTCCTCTCACGAAAACTCCAAAATCACAACTAACTGCTGAACAACCAGTTACAAACCCATTGACCAAACAGACTGGAAACTACCAAAAAAAGGTATTCTACACCCAGAGACAGAAGCCACCACAACGAGACTGCGGGGGGGGGGCGACACACAGACTGGAAAATAATTATTTCGCAGAGGTTCTCCCACAGGAGTGAGACTTCTGAGCCCCATGTCAGGCTCCCCAGCCTGGGGGTCTCGCATCAGGAGGAGGAGCCCCCAGAGCCTTTGGCTTTGAAGGCCAGCAGGGCTTGAGCGCAGGAGCTCCACAGGACTGGAGGAAACAGAATCTGCTCTTGGAGGGCGCACACAAGGCTTCACGTGCGCTGGGACCCAGGGCAAAGCAGTGACATCGTATCAGCCTGGGCCAGACCTACCTGCAGGTTTTGGAGGGTGTCTCGGGGAGGCGGGGGTTGGGTGCGGCTCACTGTGGGGAAAAGGACACTGGTGACAGAGGTACTGGGAATATTCATCAGTGTGAGCGCTCCTGGAGGCCGCCATTTTGGCAGAGACCTGGCCCCACCCAACAGCCTGCAGGCTTCAGTGCTGGGACGCCTCAGGCCAAACAACAAGCAAAACAGGAACACGGCCCCACCCATCAGCAGACAGGCTGCCTAAAGTCACCCTGAGCCCACACACTGCCTCTAGACATGCCCCTGCCCACCTGAGGGACGAGACCCAGCCCCACCCACCAGAGTGCAGGCACCAGTCCCTCCCACCAGGAAGCCTGCACAAGCCCCTGGACCAACCTTACCCACCAGGGGGCAGACACCACAACCAAGAAGAATTACACTCCTGCAGCCTGAGAAACAGAGACCACAAACACAGCAAGTTAGACAAAATGAGACGGCAGAGGAATATGCACCAGACGAGGGAACAAGATAAACCCCCAGAAGAACAAGTAAGTGAGGTAGAGCTAGCCAATCTTCCTGAAAAAGAATTCAGAG
Source organism: Grampus griseus (assembly GCF_964374135.1). NCBI lineage: Eukaryota > Metazoa > Chordata > Mammalia > Artiodactyla > Delphinidae > Grampus > Grampus griseus. Next base: position 1,196,288 of record NC_138998.1, read on the forward strand.
TAATGACGGAAAAGATGATCCAAGATCTCAGAAAAAAAATGGAGACACAGACTGGTGAGATACAAGAAATGTTTACAAAGAACCAGAAAATTTAAAAAACAAACAAAGATGAACAGTACAATACTGAAATGAAAAATACACTAAGATGAACCAATACCAGAATAACTGAAGCAGAAGAATGAATAAGTGACCTGGAAGACAGAATGGTGGAAATCACTGCCATGGAACAGAAAAAAGAATGCAAAGAAATGAGGACAGTCTAAGTGACCTCTGGGACAACTTTAAATGTGCCAACATTCACATTATAGGGGTCTCAGAAGGAGAAGAAAGAGAGAAGGGCCTGAAAAAATATTTGAAGAGGTAATACCTGAAAACTTCCCTAACATGAGAAAGGAAACACTCACTCAAGTCCAGGAAGCACAGAGAGTCCCAGGCAGGATAAACCCAAGGAGGAACACACCGAGACACATAGTAATCAAACTGACAAAAATTAAAGACAAAGAGAAAATATTAAAAGCAACAAGGGAAAAACAACAAATAACATACAAGGGAATCCCCATAAGGTTATCACCTGACTTTGCAGCAGAAACTGTGCAGGCCACAAGGGGGGCGGGGGGGGCACGATATATTTAAAGTGATGAAAGGGAAAAACCTACAATCAAGAATACTTTACGGGCTTCCCCGGTGGCGCAGTGGTTGAGAGTCCGCCTGCCGATGCAGGGGACATGGGTTCGTGCCCGAGTCCGGGAAGATCCCACATGCCGCGGAGCGGCTGGGCCCGTGGGCCGTGGCTGCTGGGCCTGCACGTCCGGGGCCTGTGCTCCGCAACGGGAGAGGCCACAGCAGTGAGAGGCACGCGTACCACAAAAAAATAAAATAAAATAAAAAATAAAAATAAAAAAAAAAAGACTATTACAAGAGGGACTTCCCTGGTGGCACAGTGGTTAAGAGTCCGCCTGGCGATGCAGGGGACATGGGTTCGAGCCCTGGTCTGGGAAGATCCCACGTGCCATGGAGCAACTAAGCCCGTGCGCCACAACTGAGCCTGCACTCTAGAGCCCGCAAGCCACAACTACTAACTCACCTGCTGCAACTACTGAAGCCCGTGCACCTAGAGCCTGTGCTCTGCAACAAGACAAAGCCACTGCAATGAGAAGCCTGCACACCACAACGAAGAGTAGCCCCCAATCGCCACAACTAGAGAAAGCCTGCGTGCAACAACGAAGACCCAACGCAGCCAAAAATAAATAAAATAAATAAATTTATATAAAAAAAGAATGTTACGGGCTTCCCTGGTGGCACAGTGGTTGAGAATCTGCCTGCTAATGCAGGGGACACGGGTTCGAGCCCTGGTCTGGGAGGATCCCACATGCCGTGGAGCAAAGAGGCCCGTGAGCCACAACTACTGAGCCTGCGCATCTGGAGCCTGTGCTCCGCAACAAGAGAGGCCGCAATAGTGAGAGGCCCGCGCACCGCGATGAAGAGTGGCCCCCGCTTGCCACAACTAGAGAAAGCCCTCACACAGAAACAAAGACCCAACACAGCAAAAATAAATTAATTAATTAATAAACTCCTACCCCCCAAAAAAAAAAAAAAAAAAAAAAAAGAATGTTACAAGAGACAAAAAAGGACACTACGTAATGATCAAGGGAACAATCCAAGAAGACGATATAACAATTGTAAATATATATGCATCAAACATAAGAGCACCTCAATATATAAGGCTAACAGGCTAACAGCCATAAAAGGAGAAATTGACAGTAACACAATAATAATGGGAGACCTTAACACCCCAGTTTCAGCAATGGACAGATCATCTAGATAGAAAAGCAATAAGGAAACACAGGCCTTAAATGACACATTAGACCAGATGGACTTAATTGATATTTAGAGAGCATTCCATCCAAAAGAATCAGAATACACATTTTTCTCATGTGCACATGGAACATTCTCCAGGACTGACCACATGCTTGGCCACAAAGCAAGCCTCGGTGAATTTAAGATAACTGAAATTGTATAAAGCATCTTTTCCGAGCACAATGCTATGAGATTAGAAATCGACTCCAAGAAAAAGAACTGTAAAAAACACAAACACATGGAGACTAAACAATATGCTATTAAACAACCAATGGATCACTGAAGAAATGAAAGAGAAAATCAAAAATATCTAGAGACAAATGAAAACAAAAGCACAACAATCCAAAACCTATGGGATGCAACAAAAGCAGTTCTAAGAGGGAATTTTATAGCAATACAATCTTACCTCAGGAAATAAGAAAAACTTCAAATGAAAACTTAACCCTACACCTAAAGCAATTAGAGCAAATAAAGAACAAACAAAACCCAAAGTTAGCAGACGAAAAGAAATCATAAAGATCAGAGCAGAAATAAATGAAATAGAGATGAAGAAAATAACAGAAAAGATCAGTGAAGCTAAAAGCTGGTTACCGGAAAAGATAAACAAAATTGATAAACCTATAGCCAGTCTCATCAAAAAGGGAGAGGGTTCAAATCAATAAAATTAGAAATTAAAAAGGAGAAGTTACAACGGACACCACAAAAATACAAAGGATCATAAGAGACTACTGCAAACCAACTGTATGCCAATAAAGTGGGCAACCTGGAAGAAATGGGCAAATTCTTAGAAAGGTTCAATCTCCCAAGACTGAACCAGGAAGAAATAGAAAATATGAACAGACCAATCAAAAGTACTGAAATTGAAACTGTGATTAAAAAACTCCCAACAAACAAAAGTCCAGGATCAGATGGCTGCACAGTGAATTCCACCAAACATTCAGAGCAGAGTTAACACCTACCCTTCTGAAACTGTTCCAAAAAACTGCAGAGGAAGGAACACTCTCCAACTCATTCTATGAGGCCACCATCAACCTGATACCAAAACCAGACAAAGATACCACCAAAAGAAGAAAATTACAGGCCAGCATCACTGATAAACATGGATGCAAAAAACCTCAACAAAATACTAGCAAACCATACACCATGATCAAGTGGGATTTATCCCAAGGATGCAAGGATTCTTCAATATCCACAAATCAATCAGTGTGATACACCATATTAACAAACTGAAGAATAAAAACCATATGATCATCTTAACAGATGCAGAAAAAGCTTTTGACAAAAGTCAACACTGGAGACAAGGGGAAGATGGCGGAAGAGTAGGACGCGGAGATCACCTTCCTCCCCACAGATATACCAGAAATACATCTACATGTGGAACAGCTCCTACAGAACACCTACTGAACGCTGGCAGAAGACCTCAGACCTCCCAAAAGGCAAGAAACCCCCTACGTACCTGGGTAGGGCAAAAGAAAAATGAATAAACAGAGACAAAAGAATAGGGATGGTACCTGCACCAGTGGGAGGGAGCTGTGAAGGAGGAAAGGTTTCCACACACTAGGAAGCCCCTTCACGGGTGGAGACTGCGGGTGGCGGAGGGGGAAAGCTTCGGAGCCGCGGAGGAGAGCACAGCAACAGGGGTGCAGAGGGCAAAGCGGGGAGATTCCAGCACAGAGGATCGGTGCCGACCGGCAATCACCAGCTCAAGAGGCTTGTCTGCTCACCCACCGGGGCGGGCGGGGCTGAGAGCTGAGGCTCAGGCTTCGGTCAGAGCCCCGGGAGAGGACTGGGGTTGGCGGAGTGAACACAGCCTGAAGGGGTTAGTGTGCCACGGCTAGCCGGGAGGGAGTCCGGGA